>NC_080747.1:55962172-57429344 GCF_020826845.1 Diceros bicornis minor | reverse complement strand
CAACAGATGTTAGCTCAGCAACAATCTTCCTCAAGCAAAAGAGGAGGATTGGCAACAGATGTTAGCTCAGGGCCAATCTCCCTCACCAAAAAAAAAAAAAAAATCAGGCATCAGCTAGAGTCTGCAAGCACTTAAGGCTAGAGCATTCAGCATTCTTCTGACACTGCCCACAAACAAAAAAAGTTCATGCGGTCATACTCTGAAATTTTAAGAGTAATATCAGTTACTCTTTAAAATTACTCTTTAGTTCAAGTAGAGTGACAATAGTTACCTGTAGTTCCTAGTCTAATATCCAGTTCCTTAACTTTTTGGGGGGGAAGAAAATAAGCTAATTACTATGAAGGCAAAGAAGAACAAGAACCAAGGACACCGATGTTAAAACTTTAAAAAATCATGGGACTTAGAATTACTAATGCCAAAAGCAAGCATTATGATGCCGAAAATCATTCTGTACAGACTATTAAGATGAGGAGAAGCAGATAAGTCCTCCATAAGTCTAACATAAGGGAGTATTTTAGTAATAGAACATGTGACGATGAGTTACATGAGTATAAAACTGAAATCATGAGTTAAAGTTCAACTTCTAGGAAGAACAGAGGAACCACAGAATAGTCTTCTACACACAGATTAGCAATTTGTACATTTACAGCTTCTTTGGGTCTGGCAAATAAGGAGGAGGGGACATGAACAACAGTGTAAGTGCAATAATAAACAGCAACTGACAAAGCCTCAACCTCAGGGAAGGCAGTAAACAGTAAGAAACAAACCTCATCTAAACAGGAAACGGTTGTCTTACAGAAATGCAGACCCAGTGTTACCAGATATTCAGATTCTTCAAGAGAAGCCAAGAATCTAAATGTTTACAGGAAATCTCAAAATTTGTAAATGCTACCAACTAATTCAAAATGTTTTTTCAAACCTAGGCAGAACGATATTGTGCAAATTGCAGGCCATCAGTATGCAACTCCTTCCAGTGCAGGCAATGGGGAAGTCAGAGAAGAATTTTAAGCAGCGGATAACACGATTACATTTGTATATAAAAAGACTGCTCTGGGGCCGGCCCGTGGCTTAGCAGTTAAGTGCGTGCGCTCCGCTGCCAGCGGCCCGGGTTCGGATCCCGGGTGCGCACCGAGGCACCACTCCTCCAGCCATGCTGAGGCCGCGTCCCACATACAGCAACTAGAAGGATGTGCAGCTAAGACAGACAACTATGTACTGGGGCTTTGGGGGAAAAATAAATAAATAAAATCTTTAAAAAAAAAAAAAAAGACTGCTCTGGAAGTAGTTAAGAGAAACTGGAGATGGGATGATATATTAGGAAATTATTTCAGGTGCTGGGGAGATTAAAGATGCTTGAGGGGAAGTAAATCTCTAGATATGATATGTTGCTTAACCGTATTTAAGAAAGGGAAGGGGATTAATTCATTGTGGTATTGATCTGAGGGGTTGTTCATTCAAATTTACTTTTGAAATGGCTTTGTTCAACTACTTTCTCCTGTCTTTTTATACGGTCCTTATTTTCCAATAAGTAGCTGTGAGGAATCATATTAATAAACATTCACCTTGAAGGAACTTACCCTGCTAAGAGGAAATGAGAGTCTACTACGGATCTTTTCCACTGGTGACTTAATACTGGAGCAATGAAACGAGATGTCCTCTTTAAGGGTGTGTTCTGCTTTTTTCTATTCCCTAGAATGCTGCTAAAACATCTGCTTGCCTTGGCTTTTTAAAGAAATACAAGCGCTCTGAATGTGGTAAGAATTAAAAAACATTTGCTGTATGCATGAATGCCCAGTACCCAACTTGGAGCCAAAAAAATTCTACCAAAACAGTTAGTGTGAGGCACAGGTTTCCTGTGGTAGGAAATACAGAAGAACTGGAAGTTGAGATGTATCTTGCAAAATGACATGCATGGTGTGGTATACCCCCATCTGGGTTAAGAACAGAAACAGTAGTGGTCTTCCAATCATAACCCAATGTTTACTTGGACACGGGACAGGGAGTGGAGGAACTCCATGCTGTAAAGATCATTAAAAAACTCTTTCCTTGTACTCGAATGTTTACGGCAATTTTATTCATAATCGATAAAAACTGTAAACAATCCAGAAGTCCACAACCGGAGAAGAGAGAAAATTGTGGTATATCCATGCAATGGAACACTACTCAGCAATAAAAAAGAACTACAGATACCAGCAACATGAATAAATCTAAAAGCACTATGCTAAATTAAAGAAGCAAGACACAAAAGCCTACATACTCTATGATTCCGTTTATACGACATTCTGGAAAAGGCGAAATCTACAGGGATAGAAACCAGATAGATCAATGGTTGCCAGGGGATAGGAATGGCGAGGGGGCTGACTACAAGAGGGGCAGGAGGGAACTTTTTGAGGTGATGGGACTGTTCTGAATCTTGATCGTGGTGGTAGTAAAACGGACATTATACGTTTGTCATGCCTCACGGAAGAGTACATACACCTAAAAAGGGATAATTTAACGTATGTAAATTACACCTCAAGAACTGACACACGCACCCTCAAAAAAAAAACAACCGTTCCCTTTGCGCGATCCCAACAAAGAGGATGGAAAGAGCCAAAGCGCGCCTCCCCCGGGCCGCAGGGCTGGGTGCGCTGACGCCCGGGGGCCGCCGCCACCCTCGGGGCCGGGAGGACAGCTGGGGAGCGCAGGGAAGGATGCTTTCGGCGGGAAGGGAATTCGAGGCCGCGTCCGAGTCGGCACAGGCAGGCTGGCAAGAAAGCCCTCACTGAGGAGCGGCAGAGACGCAGCGAAGAGGCGCGGCAGCCGGCTCCGCCACCGCCGTGACTCCCCGACTCTGGGACCAACATTTCCTGGGGCTCCTTACCGATGTTCCCTTCGATGGAAATTTTCTTGATGCGGGTTCCCTGAGGGCTGGTCGCGGAAGACAGGCAGCTCCTCTTGGGTGGGGTGGCCATTCCTCGCGTTGCAGCGCGCGGAGCAGCGAGGGTTGGAAGGTGGCCACAGGTGCGCGCGCTGGGGCTCGCGCCGCGGCAGAACCTGGCTGGACCTGCAGACGAGACTCCCACGCAGCGCTCCCTTTCCCGCCGGCGGGGTCTCGGGTTTTTGATTCCGGCCTCAGGAGGCGCGGGGGCGGGACTGTGGCTAGCCGCCCGCCCACCGGGGGAAGCCACGCCCCCTTCCCAGCCAGCGAGCCCTGCTCGGGCCCCTCCTCCCTCGCCCGCCTCGGCGGAGCCCTTGCGTGCGCGCCCGGCGCGTCGGGGTCACACCGGAGCGGCCGGCGGGGCCGCGCGCCCCTCATCCCGGGACTCGGGAAGGGGGGCAGGGGGGTGGTCCCTGGAGTCGTGTGGCAGCCCAGGGCGGGCGCGCGAGCGCAGAGGGGGCCGACTGCACTCGTAACCTAGAGTGGCCCGAGCCGGGCCGGGCTTTGGAAAACTCGCTTCTCCAGTGGGTCTTGTGGAGGTAAGCAGAGCGTCTGGACAGAATGGGTTGGACTTGAAATTTTGAACTGGTCAGAGGAAAAGCAATCAAACGGTTTACTTCATGTTCTCAGTCTGGAGGATGACCATCAGGCTAAATGCCGCTGGGTAAACCAGCCCTCAGGAAATGTATTGCACTCTTACTGTGCGTCAGGCGTTGTTTCGAGCACTTTTCGTGAATTAACTAGCAATCCAGTGTGGGAGATCCCACCATTAGCCCCATTTATGAGTGAGGAAACAAACACTGTGAGGCTACTTGTTCAAAGTCTCAAAGTCAGTAAGTGGAACTGGGATGGGATTTAGGTAGTCAGACGCCACCCCACGGGAAGCCATTCCTGATCTCTCATACCCCTTTCCATTTGATTTGGATGCTGTTTAGCTGAAGGAGAGCAGAATATGCCTCCCAAAATATGCCACTTTGACATATTATTTTGAATTAAGTATTTAAGAAATAGTGGTGCACTCTGTGTTTCTGTACTTAAGAAACAGAAGTGTCACCTGCTAGTACCCTGAGGAACTCAAGGGTGGGTTTGGAAGCATTTAACTTGTTATGTTAAGGAGACAACCAGTAGCCCACCCTGAAGCTAACCAAGCCTCCCTACAAGAGCTGCGCCCATGACCTTACCTTATTGTTAATGCGGAGATCATTTCAAGAGGAGATTAAGTCTTATTACCATAATCTGCAGTGTACCCGCCCTCTCTCTTTTGAATATTCATTCCCTAACCAAATAAAAGTTCCTCCTTCCCTTTGTTCCGGGACGCCATGACTTTGGAAATCATTCCTCATGGCCTCCTATTTGCTGCAAATACACTTTACTTTGTGAGACAACTTCCACTGGTGTAGAGTCTTATTTAACTCACCATTATTTAACGCACCAGGAGGCGAGCCCACTTGGTTCGGTAACAGAAGGACACTCTGACCCTTCTTTGTCCCCCCTGAAAGCAGGAAATAAATCTATGTGAAAGGTACCCTCCCTGTACCTTAGACAAGAAAGCATCCTTATCACCACAGATTAGGGAATTTGGGGCTGAGGCTGTATAAACAAACCTTGTTACTTCTTCAATGTACAACCCCAAGCCTAAACCCCTTTGTCTTGTTGATTCTTCAAGGTATATAGTAAAAGCTTCCTGCTTTGGTCACTTCTTTGAGTCTCATATTTTTATGGGACTCCCGTATGTACGAAATTAAATGTCTTTCTCTCGTTAATCCATTTTACATCAATTTAATTGTTAGACCAGCCAAAGAACCTAGAAGGGAAGAAGAGAAAATTTTTCTGCCCCTACGATGTTATGTAGAAGTTACCACATTGGGTAGGTTTCTGTTCAGCATGACTAGCTTAATTAATTTTGCATGCCCTACACCTGGGCACACAGTTAACAAATGTATGTTGAATTTTTGAATACCTACTTATGTGCCATGTACTCTGCTAGAAGATTCATCTAGCTAGGGACAAATGTAGTATAGAAATGCCCAGAGGAATTCTTTTTTTTTTTTTTTTGGTGAGGAAGATGGCCCTGAGCTAACATCTGTAGCCAATCTTCCTCCATTTTGTATATGGGACGGCCACCACCGCATGGCTTGATGAGTGGTGTGTAGGTCTGCACCCAGGATCTGAACCTGTGAACCCCTGGCCACCGAAGCAGAGCATGCAAACTTAACCACTACACCACTAGGCTTGCCCCAGGAATGCATTTTTAATCATGGTAAAGACCTAGTAAAGCAGACATTACCCAGTCTAGAAGGTTCCCGAGTTCAAATTGTCTACAGAAACTAGAGGCCCTGCTATTCTTTTTTACCTTGCAACTGTCATCAGACCTGAAATGCATCTAAAGGTGGAATCAGAAAAAGGGGGATAAATAGTGAATCCATTCTCAGAAATAAAGGGCAGAAATCAAAATGTGATTCTGTGAGGAACTCTAGGATAAAAATAGCAAAAATCATTCTTTGTAAATTTCCTGTACTATTTTTGTTTTGCTATTATTTTATGTATATTACTTTTGCTTATTTCCTGTGGAAATTAATAAAAGAAAACCCTAACTAAATTGGAGGCTGGAAGGCCTGTAGGAGGAGCTCTCACTCCCTAACATACTTGGTCAATTACACTAACCAGGAAGAGACAGACAGCTTGCATCTTAGACAAGAAGGAAAACGACTGTAATACAAAAGGAAGATTTCTCTCTGGACAGGCAACAGCTCAGCCAATGAGAAGCTGTTGCTGCCCTAAACTGTTACTTCCCCCTAGTGGACTTTAGTTTAGGACAGGCCCTCCCTACTCCCCATTTCTCTATAAAGGCAGCTCCCCTTCCTTGTTTGTTGGATTTGCCTATGGTTTGCCATAGTATGCACATCCGAATTGCAATTTTTTGGCTATTCCTGAATAAACTTGTTTTGAGGCTTTTCAAAGTGATTAGCAGCAGGATCCTTGAAATGAAAAAGGCCTGAATGCTTGTCATCAGGGATGGCGAGGAAGCTGGGGAAGCTACTAGGTGGTATATTCCACACCCAAGCTTGAGGAAAAACCCATGAAATGGCGAGGATATTGGCTGCTACTGAGAGAGGAGTAAGGCAGGGTGAGTGTCTAAGCCCTTCAAACAGGAAAAAAGTGGAACTTAAGTCCCATATGGATCTGATAAAGATGTCTGCGGTTGAGGAGTAGAAATCCCCAAGTGTGGTTTCCACAAACAAAAACAAAAACCATAAAAGAAGTAGTATGGTGCAATGATTAAGAGTTTAAGCAGTGGAAAATTAGACTGGTTTCAAATCCCAGCTCTGTCATTTTCTGGCTGTGACAACTTGAGTTCCTCCAAGCTTAGGAGTATACATCAAAAATGCAAACAGGGGAAGTAAATGGGGGAAACAGGGAATCTAGCACTCTTGATATCAAGTTCAGCATAATTTCCCATTTTCCTACATAACCTGTAGATAACACAAGGAAGAGATCAGTGAAAAGCACTTGTAAAAGCACCACCTCCCTGATTTTTGTCCACAATCCCTTATCTGAAATCCTTGTGGCCAGATGTTTCAGAATTCAAAAATTTTTGATTTTAGAAAAGAAATACAGGGCCGGCCCCGTGGTTTAGTGGTTAAGTGTGCGCGCTCTGCTGCTGGCGGCCCGGGGTTCGGATCCCGGCCGCGCACCGACGCACCGCTTCTCCCGCCATGCTGAGGCCACGTCCCACATACAGCAACTAGAAGGATGTGCAGCTATGACATACAACTATCTACTGGGGCTTTGGGGGGAAAAAATAAATAAATAAAATCTTTAAAAAAAAAAAATTAAAAAAGAAAGAAGCTCATGACACTAAAACTAGAATGGACCTTAGATAGAGGTCACCAAATCCAATCTAGTCTAACACTACTCCCATGAAAGAATGCTTTCTGTATTTCCAACACTGGTTTAATTTGGCTACTTTCTACCTAACACTTGAGAATAACTGCATTGATGGCTGATCCCAGAAAATGATGGAGAAAAGAGGTATTTTTAGAACACAGGTCTCTCATTTCTAAAGGTAAGCAAACTCGAGTAGGGCCCTTTAGTGAAAGAGGCCACAGGACATACTTTGGGAGGTAAAAATGCAGGGTAAAGGAAGATGGAAGACCCAAAGGAAAATGGGCAAAAGGACCTGAATAGCGACTTCACAAAAGAAATCCAAATGGCAAATAAATAAAATTAAGAAGCCCAATCTTATTAGCAATCAGGGAAATACAAATTAAAAACATAAAGATACTCAACAGAATGACAAAAAATTAGGAAGCTGGACAACACTAAATATTGGCAAACATATGGACTAACGACAGCTTGAGTACACTTTGGGGAACGTAAACTGGTAAAACCACTTTGGAAAACAGGCATTATACACATAACCCACCACTGAGTAATTTACTTCTTATTCCTAGAGAAACTCTTGCATGTGTGCACCAGGATTCATATTCATAACAGGGCTGTTTTTACAGCAACTAAACTAGATACCACTCAAAAACTGATGAAAGTAAAGAATGGACAAATAGTGATATATGAATATAATTGAATACTATATGGCAATGAAAATGAATAAGCAAAAGGCTGCATGCAACAATTGGGACAAATTTCATAAACTTATTAAGCTAAAGAAGCAAGAGGAAAAAGAATGCAGTTTATTTCATTTATATAACATTCAAAAATAGACAAAACTAAATCATATTTCTTAGAGATATATTCAAGTATGGTCAAATTATTTTTAGCAAGCAGGAAAATTATTACCGCAAGAGTTATTTTATGTGAGTGATTACCCCTAGCAGAGTAATTACCCTAGGGAAGGAGATATTGTGACCTGAGAAGGACAAACAGGGATTTCATTTCTGGAACGATAGTAACGTTCTATTTCTTGACCTGGATGATGGTTACAAAGATGCTAGCCTTCAAACTGTTCTTCAAACTGTACACAGGTTTCATATACTTTTCTACAGTTATATCAGATGTCAATAAAAAATGTTGGAAGAAAGAAGCAAATAAACAAATTTACTCACTTTTAAAATTCTACTTAAGGCTAACCCTGCCTTTCCCCAAACACCAGACTGAAATATCAGTTTTCTTAAGAAAATGGAGTCCATATGGAAAGGAAGACCCTTCAAGATGCAGTCCTGGATTATTCTAAGGACTGGGTTTACTGAGCTGGCCCCAGATCTAAAGTTAACTATGCTTGGCAAAAAGGTATGTGAGAAAATATTTTTGGTTATTCAAAACTATATATCCTCAAAGTCTACAGAGTCTCTTACGAGTGATTCTTCCTTGTATATATGATTTACATTTTTAATACTCAATTATCATTCCCAGATTCCTTATATCAACAGCTATACTTGAAAAAAATAGACATTTTCTTTTAATCCTCTGTCCTCCTTAGCTCTAACAAAGTAAGTCTCTAGCACACATTTCCATTTTGAAGACTTCTACTATGCTGCTTTCTATTTCAATTCTCATTTCATCAGAAACGTAAATCTTAGCAATCAGAACTCTCTCCTACATATACACACAATAAAAAATTTTGCTACAAAAAATGAAATTTAACTGTTATTCCCTCTTTCTCATTTGCAAGGCACGATGGAAAGTGCTGGGAAATTGAAACTTGCATTCAGGGTGAAAGTCTGTCAAGACTGAAAATACAAAAAAATGAGAGCTAAATGGTTCTCTCCAAGACAAAAGGCTTAAAGGTAAACTAATAAAAGTCAGTTATTGGGTAAAAAGTCAGTGTATTGTTTTTGTTTTTCTTGTTTGCTTGTTTTTTAACAAAATGTAAAAAGCCACTCAAGAATTTAACTTACAGTTAGATTTTTTTTAACTTCTTAATTAATTTTTTAAAACTTTAACACTTCTACTTAGATGCAATGAAGTGTATAAATCTTAATGCATAGCTCAACAAATGTTCACATATATATACATCCATGTAACTCCTGCCCAGATGAAGATATAGACTTACAGCTAGATTTGAAAGTTTTATTGGAAAAAGAAAAACAAACAAACAAAAACCCTGAGAGATTAAATACCACTGCTCCTCTAAATCAAAAGATTTTTATTTTATTAATTAAATTTTATCTTCATACCTCAAATTCATCTTGAGTACTTTGAACATTACACCATCTGGCAACAGGTTCAGGAACCACTTCCCAATCCTCACAGACTTGTTTAAGGATATTTACAAATGTTGACTTCCCTGAAGCTGTTGTGAGAAAAAGTAAAATTGAGTAACAATTATTGGAAAAAAAATGCCAAAATAGTCATCAGCTTTTACAAAATTTATAATAGCAAACAATACAAAAAAAATCTATCTCCTAAACTTTCTCTTTAGATTTTTTTTTTTAATGAAAACTAAAAGGGTCCCTACCCACTTGTAGTTCAGCACATTTGTTTCTTACTGTTTTTAGCTTACCAAAGCCATGGAACAGAAGAATTAAAAACCCTGGTGAAATTTTAGGCAAAGCATTATGTCAGAAAAAAAGTCCTACTCCTAGTCTCACTTTCCTTAACAAAGCTATTGGGATAACTTTGCGGGAAGTGGTTAAGGCTATTCTCCCACTTAATTAGGTATGTGATTTTGGAGAAGTCATGAACTTCTCCAAGCCTGTTCCCTCATAATACAATGGAGATAATAATAATACCCTCCTCATGAAAGCTTGTGATAAACAAGTAAACTATCACTACAGTGACAGTCATTCCAGGCTCTTGCGTTTTCAAACTTTTCCTCTTTACAGGCTCTATTCTCTCAGTTTACAAACAAGCTCAGGTCTTTCCTATCTAAAACCAATTTAAAAACAACCAAATAAACTATAAAATATAAAGATGCATCCAACGCCTAGAGTTTTAGAATGATTATTATTATATGACACTAATTATCATATGGCACTATGACTAACAGAAATTATAAAAACATTTTTGCAAAGCACTTCCTACAAGCAATAGCCATGTTTTCTCTGCTTCACTTTCATGGTTCTGGGCACCCTATCTAACGCTTAAAAAAAAAGTCATATGGGGACCAGCCTGGTGGTGTAGTGGTTAAGTTCGCACACTCTGCTTCAGCAGCCCGGGGTTCCCAGGTTCGGATCCCAGGCATGGACCTATGTACTGCCTATCAAGCCATGCTGTGGCAGTCGTCCTACATATAAAGCAGAGGAAGATGGGCATGGATGTTAGCCCAAGGCCAGTCTTCCCCAGCAAAAAGAGGAGGACTGGCAACAGATGTTAGTTCGGGGCTCATCATCCTCACCCCCCCAAAAAAAAAAGTCATATGTACTTTACTTCTCCCTGATCATTCATTAGTTTCTGGGATATCTACGGGGCAAAAAAAGAAAATAGTTCAGATACAATCAGGACATACCATATTCACTATTTTTAAAATTAGTTGGGAATACATTCCATTTAATAGTAGGAAAGTGTTGACCTAGAATTTAACAGGGTGTAGCAATACTCCCAATGACTACCACACCCTCCCTATCTGAAGTCACCAAATGTGGTTCTATTACACATCTTTTGTCAGCATGTGTTCCCCTCTCTCTCTGTCTCTCTCTTTCCAGATATATATAAATACAAACACATACACACACACAGACAAACATATAAAAAGGCCACTTCAGTATGCTTACAATCAAACCTCCCCTTCCTTATAAATTGGATCCAAAGCGGGCAACAAGAACTTACTTTTCACTTGAACAACTAAATTCAAACCTAGCACTTTATATAGGGCAATAGAAAAGAAGAAAAAACTGGAAGAACTTTAAAGGATCAAGCAGAACAAAAAAAAAAGATCAATATGAAGGTATCGCAGAGAGAACAGGAAACAGTTGAGAAGCAAAACACAAAAGTTATATCATCACAAGAGAAAAACTTTTAAGGATAAACTAGATTACCATTAGATTTAATCACAGGAAAAAACACTGGTGACCACAGATTTTGTCTGGAGAGGGTAAGCACAGGGACTGTAAGGCATTTAGAAGAATAGTAAGTAGAAGCATATAAAATAATTACCAGACATTCACCGAACTAGATGAAGGAAGTAAAGGAAAACATGATGTTCAGAAAGAGCACCCAAGACATTCACCGAACTAGATGAAGGAAGTAAAGGAAAACATGATGTTCAGAAAGAGCACCCAAGGAACACTTTAAAATATCAGGTATCTGGGCCAGCCCGATGGCACAGTGTTTGGGTTCACACACTCCACTTAGGCAGCCTGGGGTTCACAGGTTCGGATCCCAGGAGCTGACCTACACACCTCTCATCAAGCCATGCTGCAGGGGCAGCCCCTATATAAAGTAGAGGAAGACTGGCACAGATGTTAGCTCAGCAACAATCTTCCTCAAGCAAAAAGAGGAGGATTGGCAACAGATGTTAGCTCAGGGCCAATCTCCCTCACCAAAAAAAAAAAAAAAATCAGGCATCAGCTAGAGTCTGCAAGCACTTAAGGCTAGAGCATTCAGCATTCTTCTGACACTGCCCACAAACAAAAAAGTTCATGCGGTCATACTCTGAAATTTTAAGAGTAATATCAGTTACTCTTTAAAATTACTCTTTAGTTCAAGTAGAGTGACAATAGTTACCTGTAGTTCCTAGTCTAATATCCAGTTCCTTAACTTTTTGGGGGGAAGAAAATAAGCTAATTACTATGAAGGCAAAGAAGAACAAGAACCAAGGACACCGATGTTAAAACTTTAAAAAATCATGGGACTTAGAATTACTAATGCCAAAGCAAGCATTATGATGCCGAAAATCATTCTGTACAGACTATTAAGATGAGGAGAAGCAGATAAGTCCTCCATAAGTCTAACATAAGGGAGTATTTTAGTAATAGAACATGTGACGATGAGTTACATGAGTATAAAACTGAAATCATGAGTTAAAGTTCAACTTCTAGGAAGAACAGAGGAACCACAGAATAGTCTTCTACACACAGATTAGCAATTTGTACATTTACAGCTTCTTTGGGTCTGGCAAATAAGGAGGAGGGGACATGAACAACAGTGTAAGTGCAATAATAAACAGCAACTGACAAAGCCTCAACCTCAGGGAAGGCAGTAAACAGTAAGAAACAAACCTCATCTAAACAGGAAACGGTTGTCTTACAGAAATGCAGACCCAGTGTTACCAGATATTCAGATTCTTCAAGAGAAGCCAAGAATCTAAATGTTTACAGGAAATCTCAAAATTTGTAAATGCTACCAACTAATTCAAAATGTTTTTTCAAACCTAGGCAGAACGATATTGTGCAAATGCAGGCCATCAGTATGCAACTCCTTCCAGTGCAGGCAATGGGGAAGTCAGAGAAGAATTTTAAGCAGCGGATAACACGATTACATTTGTATATAAAAAGACTGCTCTGGGGCCGGCCCCGTGGCTTAGCAGTTAAGTGCGTGCGCTCCGCTGCCAGCGGCCCGGGTTCGGATCCCGGGTGCGCACCGAGGCACCACTCCTCCAGCCATGCTGAGGCCGCGTCCCACATACAGCAACTAGAAGGATGTGCAGCTAAGACAGACAACTATGTACTGGGGCTTTGGGGGAAAAATAAATAAATAAAATCTTTAAAAAAAAAAAAAAAAGACTGCTCTGGAAGTAGTTAAGAGAAACTGGAGATGGGATGATATATTAGGAAATTATTTCAGGTGCTGGGGAGATTAAAGATGCTTGAGGGGAAGTAAATCTCTAGATATGATATGTTGCTTAACCGTATTTAAGAAAGGGAAGGGGATTAATTCATTGTGGTATTGATCTGAGGGGTTGTTCATTCAAATTTACTTTTGAAATGGCTTTGTTCAACTACTTTCTCCTGTCTTTTTATACGGTCTTATTTTCCAATAAGTAGCTGTGAGGAATCATATTAATAAACATTCACCTTGAAGGAACTTACCCTGCTAAGAGGAAATGAGAGTCTACTACGGATCTTTTCCACTGGTGACTTAATACTGGAGCAATGAAACGAGATGTCCTCTTTAAGGGTGTGTTCTGCTTTTTTCTATTCCCTAGAATGCTGCTAAAACATCTGCTTGCCTTGGCTTTTTAAAGAAATACAAGCGCTCTGAATGTGGTAAGAATTAAAAAACATTTGCTGTATGCATGAATGCCCAGTACCCAACTTGGAGCCAAAAAAATTCTACCAAAACAGTTAGTGTGAGGCACAGGTTTCCTGTGGTAGGAAATACAGAAGAACTGGAAGTTGAGATGTATCTTGCAAAATGACATGCATGGTGTGGTATACCCCCATCTGGGTTAAGAACAGAAACAGTAGTGGTCTTCCAATCATAACCCAATGTTTACTTGGACACGGGACAGGGAGTGAGGAACTCCATGCTGTAAAGATCATTAAAAAACTCTTTCCTTGTACTCGAATGTTTACGGCAATTTTATTCATAATCGATAAAAACTGTAAACAATCCAGAAGTCCACAACCGGAGAAGAGAGAAAATTGTGGTATATCCATGCAATGGAACACTACTCAGCAATAAAAAAGAACTACAGATACCAGCAACATGAATAAATCTAAAAGCACTATGCTAAATTAAAGAAGCAAGACACAAAAGCCTACATACTCTATGATTCCGTTTATACGACATTCTGGAAAAGGCGAAATCTACAGGGATAGAAACCAGATAGATCAATGGTTGCCAGGGGATAGGAATGGCGAGGGGGCTGACTACAAGAGGGCAGGAGGGAACTTTTTGAGGTGATGGGACTGTTCTGAATCTTGATCGTGGTGGTAGTAAAACGGACATTATACGTTTGTCATGCCTCACGGAAGAGTACATACACCTAAAAAGGGATAATTTAACGTATGTAAATTACACCTCAAGAACTGACACACGCACCCTCAAAAAAAAAACAACCGTTCCCTTTGCGCGATCCCAACAAAGAGGATGGAAAGAGCCAAAGCGCGCCTCCCCCGGGCCGCAGGGCTGGGTGCGCTGACGCCCGGGGGCCGCCGCCACCCTCGGGGCCGGGAGGACAGCTGGGGAGCGCAGGGAAGGATGCTTTCGGCGGGAAGGGAATTCGAGGCCGCGTCCGAGTCGGCACAGGCAGGCTGGCAAGAAAGCCCTCACTGAGGAGCGGCAGAGACGCAGCGAAGAGGCGCGGCAGCCGGCTCCGCCACCGCCGTGACTCCCCGACTCTGGGACCAACATTTCCTGGGGCTCCTTACCGATGTTCCCTTCGATGGAAATTTTCTTGATGCGGGTTCCCTGAGGGCTGGTCGCGGAAGACAGGCAGCTCCTCTTGGGTGGGGTGGCCATTCCTCGCGTTGCAGCGCGCGGAGCAGCGAGGGTTGGAAGGTGGCCACAGGTGCGCGCGCTGGGGCTCGCGCCGCGGCAGAACCTGGCTGGACCTGCAGACGAGACTCCCACGCAGCGCTCCCTTTCCCGCCGGCGGGTCTCGGGTTTTGATTCCGGCCTCAGGAGGCCGCGGGGGCGGGACTGTGGCTAGCCGCCCGCCCACCGGGGAAGCCACGCCCCCTTCCCAGCCAGCGAGCCCTGCTCGGGCCCCTCCTCCCTCGCCCGCCTCGGCGGAGCCCTTGCGTGCGCGCCCGGCGCGTCGGGTCACACCGGAGCGGCCGGCGGGGCCGCGCGCCCCTCATCCCGGGACTCGGGAAGGGGGCAGGGGGTGGTCCTGGAGTCGTGTGGCAGCCCAGGGCGGGCGCGCGAGCGCAGAGGGGGCCGACTGCACTCGTAACCTAGAGTGGCCCGAGCCGGGCCGGGCTTTGGAAAACTCGCTTCTCCAGTGGGTCTTGTGGAGGTAAGCAGAGCGTCTGGACAGAATGGGTTGGACTTGAAATTTTGAACTGGTCAGAGGAAAAGCAATCAAACGGTTTACTTCATGTTCTCAGTCTGGAGGATGACCATCAGGCTAAATGCCGCTGGGTAAACCAGCCCTCAGGAAATGTATTGCACTCTTACTGTGCGTCAGGCGTTGTTTCGAGCACTTTTCGTGAATTAACTAGCAATCCAGTGTGGGAGATCCCACCATTAGCCCCATTTATGAGTGAGGAAACAAACACTGTGAGGCTACTTGTTCAAAGTCTCAAAGTCAGTAAGTGGAACTGGGATGGGATTTAGGTAGTCAGACGCCACCCCACGGGAAGCCATTCCTGATCTCTCATACCCCTTTCCATTTGATTTGGATGCTGTTTAGCTGAAGGAGAGCAGAATATGCCTCCCAAAATATGCCACTTTGACATATTATTTTGAATTAAGTATTTAAGAAATAGTGGTGCACTCTGTGTTTCTGTACTTAAGAAACAGAAGTGTCACCTGCTAGTACCCTGAGGAACTCAAGGGTGGGTTTGGAAGCATTTAACTTGTTATGTTAAGGAGACAACCAGTAGCCACCCTGAAGCTAACCAAGCCTCCCTACAAGAGCTGCGCCCATGACCTTACCTTATTGTTAATGCGGAGATCATTTCAAGAGGAGATTAAGTCTTATTACCATAATCTGCAGTGTACCCGCCTCTCTCTTTTGAATATTCATTCCCTAACCAAATAAAAGTTCCTCCTTCCCTTTGTTCCGGGACGCCATGACTTTGGAAATCATTCCTCATGGCCTCCTATTTGCTGCAAATACACTTTACTTTGTGAGACAACTTCCACTGGTGTAGAGTCTTATTTAACTCACCATTATTTAACGCACCAGGAGGCGAGCCCACTTGGTTCGGTAACAGAAGGACACTCTGACCCTTCTTTGTCCCCCCTGAAAGCAGGAAATAAATCTATGTGAAAGGTACCCTCCCTGTACCTTAGACAAGAAAGCATCCTTATCACCACAGATAGGGAATTTGGGGCTGAGGCTGTATAAACAAACCTTGTTACTTCTTCAATGTACAACCCCAAGCCTAAACCCCTTTGTCTTGTTGATTCTTCAAGGTATATAGTAAAAGCTTCCTGCTTTGGTCACTTCTTTGAGTCTCATATTTTTATGGGACTCCCGTATGTACGAAATTAAATGTCTTTCTCTCGTTAATCCATTTTACATCAATTTAATTGTTAGACCAGCCAAAGAACCTAGAAGGGAAGAAGAGAAAATTTTTCTGCCCCTACGATGTTATGTAGAAGTTACCACATTGGGTAGGTTTCTGTTCAGCATGACTAGCTTAATTAATTTTGCATGCCCTACACCTGGCACACAGTTAACAAATGTATGTTGAATTTTTGAATACCTACTTATGTGCCATGTACTCTGCTAGAAGATTCATCTAGCTAGGGACAAATGTAGTATAGAAATGCCCAGAGGAATTCTTTTTTTTTTTTTTTTTGGTGAGGAAGATGGCCCTGAGCTAACATCTGTAGCCAATCTTCCTCCATTTTGTATATGGGACGGCCACCACCGCATGGCTTGATGAGTGGTGTGTAGGTCTGCACCCAGGATCTGAACCTGTGAACCCCTGGCCACCGAAGCAGAGCATGCAAACTTAACCACTACACCACTAGGCTTGCCCCAGGAATGCATTTTTAATCATGGTAAAGACCTAGTAAAGCAGACATTACCCAGTCTAGAAGTTCCCGAGTTCAAATTGTCTACAGAAACTAGAGGCCCTGCTATTCTTTTTTACCTTGCAACTGTCATCAGACCTGAAATGCATCTAAAGGTGGAATCAGAAAAAGGGGGATAAATAGTGAATCCATTCTCAGAAATAAAGGGCAGAAATCAAAATGTGATTCTGTGAGGAACTCTAGGATAAAAATAGCAAAAATCATTCTTTGTAAATTTCCTGTACTATTTTTGTTTTGCTATTATTTTATGTATATTACTTTTGCTTATTTCCTGTGGAAATTAATAAAAGAAACCCTAACTAAATTGGAGGCTGGAAGGCCTGTAGGAGGAGCTCTCACTCCCTAACATACTTGGTCAATTACACTAACCAGGAAGAGACAGACAGCTTGCATCTTAGACAAGAAGGAAAACGACTGTAATACAAAAGGAAGATTTCTCTCTGGACAGGCAACAGCTCAGCCAATGAGAAGCTGTTGCTGCCCTAAACTGTTACTTCCCCCTAGTGGACTTTAGTTTAGGACAGGCCCTCCCTACTCCCCATTTCTCTATAAAGGCAGCTCCCCTTCCTTGTTTGTTGGATTTGCCTATGGTTTGCCATAGTATGCACATCCGAATTGCAATTTTTTGGCTATTCCTGAATAAACTTGTTTTGAGGCTTTTCAAAGTGATTAGCAGCAGGATCCTTGAAATGAAAAAGGCCTGAATGCTTGTCATCAGGGATGGCGAGGAAGCTGGGGAAGCTACTAGGTGGTATATTCCACACCCAAGCTTGAGGAAAAACCCATGAAATGGCGAGGATATTGGCTGCTACTGAGAGAGGAGTAAGGCAGGGTGAGTGTCTAAGCCCTTCAAACAGGAAAAAAGTGGAACTTAAGTCCCATATGGATCTGATAAAGATGTCTGCGGTTGAGGAGTAGAAATCCCCAAGTGTGGTTTCCACAAACAAAAACAAAAACCATAAAAGAAGTAGTATGGTGCAATGATTAAGAGTTTAAGCAGTGGAAAATTAGACTGGTTTCAAATCCCAGCTCTGTCATTTTCTGGCTGTGACAACTTGAGTTCCTCCAAGCTTAGGAGTATACATCAAAAATGCAAACAGGGGAAGTAAATGGGGGAAACAGGGAATCTAGCACTCTTGATATCAAGTTCAGCATAATTTCCCATTTTCCTACATAACCTGTAGATAACACAAGGAAGAGATCAGTGAAAAGCACTTGTAAAAGCACCACCTCCCTGATTTTTGTCCACAATCCCTTATCTGAAATCCTTGTGGCCAGATGTTTCAGAATTCAAAAATTTTTGGATTTTAGAAAAGAAATACAGGGCCGGCCCCGTGGTTTAGTGGTTAAGTGTGCGCGCTCTGCTGCTGGCGGCCCGGGTTCGGATCCCGGCCGCGCACCGACGCACCGCTTCTCCCGCCATGCTGAGGCCACGTCCCACATACAGCAACTAGAAGGATGTGCAGCTATGACATACAACTATCTACTGGGGCTTTGGGGGGAAAAAATAAATAAATAAAATCTTTAAAAAAAAAAAATTAAAAAAGAAAGAAGCTCATGACACTAAAACTAGAATGGACCTTAGATAGAGGTCACCAAATCCAATCTAGTCTAACACTACTCCCATGAAAGAATGCTTTCTGTATTTCCAACACTGGTTTAATTTGGCTACTTTCTACCTAACACTTGAGAATAACTGCACTGATGGCTGATCCCAGAAATGATGGAGAAAAGAGGTATTTTTAGAACACAGGTCTCTCATTTCTAAAGGTAAGCAAACTCGAGTAGGGCCCTTTAGTGAAAGAGGCCACAGGACATACTTTGGGAGGTAAAAATGCAGGGTAAAGGAAGATGGAAGACCCAAAGGAAAATGGGCAAAAGGACCTGAATAGCGACTTCACAAAAGAAATCCAAATGGCAAATAAATAAAATTAAGAAGCCCAATCTTATTAGCAATCAGGGAAATACAAATTAAAAACATAAAAGATACTCAACAGAATGACAAAAATTAGGAAGCTGGACAACACTAAATATTGGCAAACATATGGACTAACGACAGCTTGAGTACACTTTGGGGAACGTAAACTGGTAAAACCACTTTGGAAAACAGGCATTATACACATAACCCACCACTGAGTAATTTACTTCTTATTCCTAGAGAAACTCTTGCATGTGTGCACCAGGATTCATATTCATAACAGGGCTGTTTTTACAGCAACTAAACTAGATACCACTCAAAAACTGATGAAAGGTAAAGAATGGACAAATAGTGATATATGAATATAATTGAATACTATATGGCAATGAAAATGAATAAGCAAAAGCTGCATGCAACAATTGGGACAAATTTCATAAACTTATTAAGCTAAAGAAGCAAGAGGAAAAAGAATGCAGTTTATTTCATTTATATAACATTCAAAAATAGACAAAACTAAATCATATTTCTTAGAGATATATTCAAGTATGGTCAAATTATTTTTAGCAAGCAGGAAAATTATTACCGCAAGAGTTATTTTATGTGAGTGATTACCCCTAGCAGAGTAATTACCCTAGGGAAGGAGATATTGTGACCTGAGAAGGACAAACAGGGATTTCATTTCTGGAACGATAGTAACGTTCTATTTCTTGACCTGGATGATGGTTACAAAGATGCTAGCCTTCAAACTGTTCTTCAAACTGTACACAGGTTTCATATACTTTTCTACAGTTATATCAGATGTCAATAAAAAATGTTGGAAGAAAGAAGCAAATAAACAAATTTACTCACTTTTAAAATTCTACTTAAGGCTAACCCTGCCTTTCCCCAAACACCAGACTGAAATATCAGTTTCTTAAGAAAATGGAGTCCATATGGAAAGGAAGACCCTTCAAGATGCAGTCCTGGATTATTCTAAGGACTGGGTTTACTGAGCTGGGCCCCAGATCTAAAGTTAACTATGCTTGGCAAAAAGGTATGTGAGAAAATATTTTTGGTTATTCAAAACTATATATCCTCAAAGTCTACAGAGTCTCTTACGAGTGATTCTTCCTTGTATATATGATTTACATTTTTAATACTCAATTATCATTCCCAGATTCCTTATATCAACAGCTATACTTGAAAAAAATAGACATTTTCTTTTAATCCTCTGTCCTCCTTAGCTCTAACAAAGTAAGTCTCTAGCACACATTTCCATTTTGAAGACTTCTACTATGCTGCTTTCTATTTCAATTCTCATTTCATCAGAAACGTAAATCTTAGCAATCAGAACTCTCTCCTACATATACACACAATAAAAAATTTTGCTACAAAAAATGAAATTTAACTGTTATTCCCTCTTTCTCATTTGCAAGGCACGATGGAAAGTGCTGGGAAATTGAAACTTGCATTCAGGGTGAAAGTCTGTCAAGACTGAAAATACAAAAAAATGAGAGCTAAATGGTTCTCTCCAAGACAAAAGGCTTAAAGGTAAACTAATAAAAGTCAGTTATTGGGTAAAAAGTCAGTGTATTGTTTTTGTTTTTCTTGTTTGCTTGTTTTTTAACAAAATGTAAAAAGCCACTCAAGGAATTTAACTTACAGTTAGATTTTTTTTAACTTCTTAATTAATTTTTTAAAACTTTAACACTTCTACTTAGATGCAATGAAGTGTATAAATCTTAATGCATAGCTCAACAAATGTTCACATATATATACATCCATGTAACTCCTGCCCAGATGAAGATATAGACTTACAGCTAGATTTGAAAGTTTTATTGGAAAAAGAAAAACAAACAAACAAAAACCCTGAGAGATTAAATACCACTGCTCCTCTAAATCAAAAGATTTTTATTTTATTAATTAAATTTTATCTTCATACCTCAAATTCATCTTGAGTACTTTGAACATTACACCATCTGGCAACAGGTTCAGGAACCACTTCCCAATCCTCACAGACTTGTTTAAGGATATTTACAAATGTTGACTTCCCTGAAGCTGTTGTGAGAAAAAGTAAAATTGAGTAACAATTATTGGAAAAAAAATGCCAAAATAGTCATCAGCTTTTACAAAATTTATAATAGCAAACAATACAAAAAAAATCTATCTCCTAAACTTTCTCTTTAGATTTTTTTTTTTAATGAAAACTAAAAGGGTCCCTACCCACTTGTAGTTCAGCACATTTGTTTCTTACTGTTTTTAGCTTACCAAAGCCATGGAACAGAAGAATTAAAAACCCTGGTGAAATTTTAGGCAAAGCATTATGTCAGAAAAAAAGTCCTACTCCTAGTCTCACTTTCCTTAACAAAGCTATTGGGATAACTTTGCGGGAAGTGGTTAAGGCTATTCTCCCACTTAATTAGGTATGTGATTTTGGAGAAGTCATGAACTTCTCCAAGCCTGTTCCCTCATAATACAATGGAGATAATAATAATACCCTCCTCATGAAAGCTTGTGATAAACAAGTAAACTATCACTACAGTGACAGTCATTCCAGGCTCTTGCGTTTTCAAACTTTTCCTCTTTACAGGCTCTATTCTCTCAGTTTACAAACAAGCTCAGGTCTTTCCTATCTAAAACCAATTTAAAAACAACCAAATAAACTATAAAATATAAAGATGCATCCAACGCCTAGAGTTTTAGAATGATTATTATTATATGACACTAATTATCATATGGCACTATGACTAACAGAAATTATAAAAACATTTTTGCAAAGCACTTCCTACAAGCAATAGCCATGTTTTCTCTGCTTCACTTTCATGGTTCTGGGCACCCTATCTAACGCTTAAAAAAAAAGTCATATGGGGACCAGCCTGGTGGTGTAGTGGTTAAGTTCGCACACTCTGCTTCAGCAGCCCGGGGTTCCCAGGTTCGGATCCCAGGCATGGACCTATGTACTGCCTATCAAGCCATGCTGTGGCAGTCGTCCTACATATAAAGCAGAGGAAGATGGGCATGGATGTTAGCCCAAGGCCAGTCTTCCCCAGCAAAAAGAGGAGGACTGGCAACAGATGTTAGTTCGGGGCTCATCATCCTCACCCCCCCAAAAAAAAAAGTCATATGTACTTTACTTCTCCCTGATCATTCATTAGTTTCTGGGATATCTACGGGGCAAAAAAAGAAAATAGTTCAGATACAATCAGGACATACCATATTCACTATTTTAAAATTAGTTGGGAATACATTCCATTTAATAGTAGGAAAGTGTTGACCTAGAATTTAACAGGGTGTAGCAATACTCCCAATGACTACCACACCCTCCCTATCTGAAGTCACCAAATGTGGTTCTATTACACATCTTTTGTCAGCATGTGTTCCCCTCTCTCTCTGTCTCTCTCTTTCCAGATATATATAAATACAAACACATACACACACACAGACAAACATATAAAAAGGCCACTTCAGTATGCTTACAATCAAACCTCCCCTTCCTTATAAATTGGATCCAAAGCGGGCAACAAGAACTTACTTTTCACTTGAACAACTAAATTCAAACCTAGCACTTTATATAGGGCAATAGAAAAGAAGAAAAAACTGGAAGAACTTTAAAGGATCAAGCAGAACAAAAAAAAAAGATCAATATGAAGGTATCGCAGAGAGAACAGGAAACAGTTGAGAAGCAAAACACAAAAGTTATATCATCACAAGAGAAAAACTTTTAAGGATAAACTAGATTACCATTAGATTTAATCACAGGAAAAAACACTGGTGACCACAGATTTTGTCTGGAGAGGGTAAGCACAGGGACTGTAAGGCATTTAGAAGAATAGTAAGTAGAAGCATATAAAATAATTACCAGACATTCACCGAACTAGATGAAGGAAGTAAAGGAAAACATGATGTTCAGAAAGAGCACCCAAGACATTCACCGAACTAGATGAAGGAAGTAAAGGAAAACATGATGTTCAGAAAGAGCACCCAAGGAACACTTTAAAATATCAGGTATCTGGGCCAGCCCGATGGCACAGTGTTTGGGTTCACACACTCCACTTAGGCAGCCTGGGGTTCACAGGTTCGGATCCCAGGAGCTGACCTACACACCTCTCATCAAGCCATGCTGCAGGGGCAGCCCCTATATAAAGTAGAGGAAGACTGGCACAGATGTTAGCTCAGCAACAATCTTCCTCAAGCAAAAAGAGGAGGATTGGCAACAGATGTTAGCTCAGGGCCAATCTCCCTCACCAAAAAAAAAAAAAAAATCAGGCATCAGCTAGAGTCTGCAAGCACTTAAGGCTAGAGCATTCAGCATTCTTCTGACACTGCCCACAAACAAAAAAGTTCATGCGGTCATACTCTGAAATTTTAAGAGTAATATCAGTTACTCTTTAAAATTACTCTTTAGTTCAAGTAGAGTGACAATAGTTACCTGTAGTTCCTAGTCTAATATCCAGTTCCTTAACTTTTTGGGGGGAAGAAAATAAGCTAATTACTATGAAGGCAAAGAAGAACAAGAACCAAGGACACCGATGTTAAAACTTTAAAAAATCATGGGACTTAGAATTACTAATGCCAAAGCAAGCATTATGATGCCGAAAATCATTCTGTACAGACTATTAAGATGAGGAGAAGCAGATAAGTCCTCCATAAGTCTAACATAAGGGAGTATTTTAGTAATAGAACATGTGACGATGAGTTACATGAGTATAAAACTGAAATCATGAGTTAAAGTTCAACTTCTAGGAAGAACAGAGGAACCACAGAATAGTCTTCTACACACAGATTAGCAATTTGTACATTTACAGCTTCTTTGGGTCTGGCAAATAAGGAGGAGGGGACATGAACAACAGTGTAAGTGCAATAATAAACAGCAACTGACAAAGCCTCAACCTCAGGGAAGGCAGTAAACAGTAAGAAACAAACCTCATCTAAACAGGAAACGGTTGTCTTACAGAAATGCAGACCCAGTGTTACCAGATATTCAGATTCTTCAAGAGAAGCCAAGAATCTAAATGTTTACAGGAAATCTCAAAATTTGTAAATGCTACCAACTAATTCAAAATGTTTTTTCAAACCTAGGCAGAACGATATTGTGCAAATGCAGGCCATCAGTATGCAACTCCTTCCAGTGCAGGCAATGGGGAAGTCAGAGAAGAATTTTAAGCAGCGGATAACACGATTACATTTGTATATAAAAAGACTGCTCTGGGGCCGGCCCCGTGGCTTAGCAGTTAAGTGCGTGCGCTCCGCTGCCAGCGGCCCGGGTTCGGATCCCGGGTGCGCACCGAGGCACCACTCCTCCAGCCATGCTGAGGCCGCGTCCCACATACAGCAACTAGAAGGATGTGCAGCTAAGACAGACAACTATGTACTGGGGCTTTGGGGGAAAAATAAATAAATAAAATCTTTAAAAAAAAAAAAAAAAGACTGCTCTGGAAGTAGTTAAGAGAAACTGGAGATGGGATGATATATTAGGAAATTATTTCAGGTGCTGGGGAGATTAAAGATGCTTGAGGGGAAGTAAATCTCTAGATATGATATGTTGCTTAACCGTATTTAAGAAAGGGAAGGGGATTAATTCATTGTGGTATTGATCTGAGGGGTTGTTCATTCAAATTTACTTTTGAAATGGCTTTGTTCAACTACTTTCTCCTGTCTTTTTATACGGTCTTATTTTCCAATAAGTAGCTGTGAGGAATCATATTAATAAACATTCACCTTGAAGGAACTTACCCTGCTAAGAGGAAATGAGAGTCTACTACGGATCTTTTCCACTGGTGACTTAATACTGGAGCAATGAAACGAGATGTCCTCTTTAAGGGTGTGTTCTGCTTTTTTCTATTCCCTAGAATGCTGCTAAAACATCTGCTTGCCTTGGCTTTTTAAAGAAATACAAGCGCTCTGAATGTGGTAAGAATTAAAAAACATTTGCTGTATGCATGAATGCCCAGTACCCAACTTGGAGCCAAAAAAATTCTACCAAAACAGTTAGTGTGAGGCACAGGTTTCCTGTGGTAGGAAATACAGAAGAACTGGAAGTTGAGATGTATCTTGCAAAATGACATGCATGGTGTGGTATACCCCCATCTGGGTTAAGAACAGAAACAGTAGTGGTCTTCCAATCATAACCCAATGTTTACTTGGACACGGGACAGGGAGTGAGGAACTCCATGCTGTAAAGATCATTAAAAAACTCTTTCCTTGTACTCGAATGTTTACGGCAATTTTATTCATAATCGATAAAAACTGTAAACAATCCAGAAGTCCACAACCGGAGAAGAGAGAAAATTGTGGTATATCCATGCAATGGAACACTACTCAGCAATAAAAAAGAACTACAGATACCAGCAACATGAATAAATCTAAAAGCACTATGCTAAATTAAAGAAGCAAGACACAAAAGCCTACATACTCTATGATTCCGTTTATACGACATTCTGGAAAAGGCGAAATCTACAGGGATAGAAACCAGATAGATCAATGGTTGCCAGGGGATAGGAATGGCGAGGGGGCTGACTACAAGAGGGCAGGAGGGAACTTTTTGAGGTGATGGGACTGTTCTGAATCTTGATCGTGGTGGTAGTAAAACGGACATTATACGTTTGTCATGCCTCACGGAAGAGTACATACACCTAAAAAGGGATAATTTAACGTATGTAAATTACACCTCAAGAACTGACACACGCACCCTCAAAAAAAAAACAACCGTTCCCTTTGCGCGATCCCAACAAAGAGGATGGAAAGAGCCAAAGCGCGCCTCCCCCGGGCCGCAGGGCTGGGTGCGCTGACGCCCGGGGGCCGCCGCCACCCTCGGGGCCGGGAGGACAGCTGGGGAGCGCAGGGAAGGATGCTTTCGGCGGGAAGGGAATTCGAGGCCGCGTCCGAGTCGGCACAGGCAGGCTGGCAAGAAAGCCCTCACTGAGGAGCGGCAGAGACGCAGCGAAGAGGCGCGGCAGCCGGCTCCGCCACCGCCGTGACTCCCCGACTCTGGGACCAACATTTCCTGGGGCTCCTTACCGATGTTCCCTTCGATGGAAATTTTCTTGATGCGGGTTCCCTGAGGGCTGGTCGCGGAAGACAGGCAGCTCCTCTTGGGTGGGGTGGCCATTCCTCGCGTTGCAGCGCGCGGAGCAGCGAGGGTTGGAAGGTGGCCACAGGTGCGCGCGCTGGGGCTCGCGCCGCGGCAGAACCTGGCTGGACCTGCAGACGAGACTCCCACGCAGCGCTCCCTTTCCCGCCGGCGGGTCTCGGGTTTTGATTCCGGCCTCAGGAGGCCGCGGGGGCGGGACTGTGGCTAGCCGCCCGCCCACCGGGGAAGCCACGCCCCCTTCCCAGCCAGCGAGCCCTGCTCGGGCCCCTCCTCCCTCGCCCGCCTCGGCGGAGCCCTTGCGTGCGCGCCCGGCGCGTCGGGTCACACCGGAGCGGCCGGCGGGGCCGCGCGCCCCTCATCCCGGGACTCGGGAAGGGGGCAGGGGGTGGTCCTGGAGTCGTGTGGCAGCCCAGGGCGGGCGCGCGAGCGCAGAGGGGGCCGACTGCACTCGTAACCTAGAGTGGCCCGAGCCGGGCCGGGCTTTGGAAAACTCGCTTCTCCAGTGGGTCTTGTGGAGGTAAGCAGAGCGTCTGGACAGAATGGGTTGGACTTGAAATTTTGAACTGGTCAGAGGAAAAGCAATCAAACGGTTTACTTCATGTTCTCAGTCTGGAGGATGACCATCAGGCTAAATGCCGCTGGGTAAACCAGCCCTCAGGAAATGTATTGCACTCTTACTGTGCGTCAGGCGTTGTTTCGAGCACTTTTCGTGAATTAACTAGCAATCCAGTGTGGGAGATCCCACCATTAGCCCCATTTATGAGTGAGGAAACAAACACTGTGAGGCTACTTGTTCAAAGTCTCAAAGTCAGTAAGTGGAACTGGGATGGGATTTAGGTAGTCAGACGCCACCCCACGGGAAGCCATTCCTGATCTCTCATACCCCTTTCCATTTGATTTGGATGCTGTTTAGCTGAAGGAGAGCAGAATATGCCTCCCAAAATATGCCACTTTGACATATTATTTTGAATTAAGTATTTAAGAAATAGTGGTGCACTCTGTGTTTCTGTACTTAAGAAACAGAAGTGTCACCTGCTAGTACCCTGAGGAACTCAAGGGTGGGTTTGGAAGCATTTAACTTGTTATGTTAAGGAGACAACCAGTAGCCACCCTGAAGCTAACCAAGCCTCCCTACAAGAGCTGCGCCCATGACCTTACCTTATTGTTAATGCGGAGATCATTTCAAGAGGAGATTAAGTCTTATTACCATAATCTGCAGTGTACCCGCCTCTCTCTTTTGAATATTCATTCCCTAACCAAATAAAAGTTCCTCCTTCCCTTTGTTCCGGGACGCCATGACTTTGGAAATCATTCCTCATGGCCTCCTATTTGCTGCAAATACACTTTACTTTGTGAGACAACTTCCACTGGTGTAGAGTCTTATTTAACTCACCATTATTTAACGCACCAGGAGGCGAGCCCACTTGGTTCGGTAACAGAAGGACACTCTGACCCTTCTTTGTCCCCCCTGAAAGCAGGAAATAAATCTATGTGAAAGGTACCCTCCCTGTACCTTAGACAAGAAAGCATCCTTATCACCACAGATAGGGAATTTGGGGCTGAGGCTGTATAAACAAACCTTGTTACTTCTTCAATGTACAACCCCAAGCCTAAACCCCTTTGTCTTGTTGATTCTTCAAGGTATATAGTAAAAGCTTCCTGCTTTGGTCACTTCTTTGAGTCTCATATTTTTATGGGACTCCCGTATGTACGAAATTAAATGTCTTTCTCTCGTTAATCCATTTTACATCAATTTAATTGTTAGACCAGCCAAAGAACCTAGAAGGGAAGAAGAGAAAATTTTTCTGCCCCTACGATGTTATGTAGAAGTTACCACATTGGGTAGGTTTCTGTTCAGCATGACTAGCTTAATTAATTTTGCATGCCCTACACCTGGCACACAGTTAACAAATGTATGTTGAATTTTTGAATACCTACTTATGTGCCATGTACTCTGCTAGAAGATTCATCTAGCTAGGGACAAATGTAGTATAGAAATGCCCAGAGGAATTCTTTTTTTTTTTTTTTTTGGTGAGGAAGATGGCCCTGAGCTAACATCTGTAGCCAATCTTCCTCCATTTTGTATATGGGACGGCCACCACCGCATGGCTTGATGAGTGGTGTGTAGGTCTGCACCCAGGATCTGAACCTGTGAACCCCTGGCCACCGAAGCAGAGCATGCAAACTTAACCACTACACCACTAGGCTTGCCCCAGGAATGCATTTTTAATCATGGTAAAGACCTAGTAAAGCAGACATTACCCAGTCTAGAAGTTCCCGAGTTCAAATTGTCTACAGAAACTAGAGGCCCTGCTATTCTTTTTTACCTTGCAACTGTCATCAGACCTGAAATGCATCTAAAGGTGGAATCAGAAAAAGGGGGATAAATAGTGAATCCATTCTCAGAAATAAAGGGCAGAAATCAAAATGTGATTCTGTGAGGAACTCTAGGATAAAAATAGCAAAAATCATTCTTTGTAAATTTCCTGTACTATTTTTGTTTTGCTATTATTTTATGTATATTACTTTTGCTTATTTCCTGTGGAAATTAATAAAAGAAACCCTAACTAAATTGGAGGCTGGAAGGCCTGTAGGAGGAGCTCTCACTCCCTAACATACTTGGTCAATTACACTAACCAGGAAGAGACAGACAGCTTGCATCTTAGACAAGAAGGAAAACGACTGTAATACAAAAGGAAGATTTCTCTCTGGACAGGCAACAGCTCAGCCAATGAGAAGCTGTTGCTGCCCTAAACTGTTACTTCCCCCTAGTGGACTTTAGTTTAGGACAGGCCCTCCCTACTCCCCATTTCTCTATAAAGGCAGCTCCCCTTCCTTGTTTGTTGGATTTGCCTATGGTTTGCCATAGTATGCACATCCGAATTGCAATTTTTTGGCTATTCCTGAATAAACTTGTTTTGAGGCTTTTCAAAGTGATTAGCAGCAGGATCCTTGAAATGAAAAAGGCCTGAATGCTTGTCATCAGGGATGGCGAGGAAGCTGGGGAAGCTACTAGGTGGTATATTCCACACCCAAGCTTGAGGAAAAACCCATGAAATGGCGAGGATATTGGCTGCTACTGAGAGAGGAGTAAGGCAGGGTGAGTGTCTAAGCCCTTCAAACAGGAAAAAAGTGGAACTTAAGTCCCATATGGATCTGATAAAGATGTCTGCGGTTGAGGAGTAGAAATCCCCAAGTGTGGTTTCCACAAACAAAAACAAAAACCATAAAAGAAGTAGTATGGTGCAATGATTAAGAGTTTAAGCAGTGGAAAATTAGACTGGTTTCAAATCCCAGCTCTGTCATTTTCTGGCTGTGACAACTTGAGTTCCTCCAAGCTTAGGAGTATACATCAAAAATGCAAACAGGGGAAGTAAATGGGGGAAACAGGGAATCTAGCACTCTTGATATCAAGTTCAGCATAATTTCCCATTTTCCTACATAACCTGTAGATAACACAAGGAAGAGATCAGTGAAAAGCACTTGTAAAAGCACCACCTCCCTGATTTTTGTCCACAATCCCTTATCTGAAATCCTTGTGGCCAGATGTTTCAGAATTCAAAAATTTTTGGATTTTAGAAAAGAAATACAGGGCCGGCCCCGTGGTTTAGTGGTTAAGTGTGCGCGCTCTGCTGCTGGCGGCCCGGGTTCGGATCCCGGCCGCGCACCGACGCACCGCTTCTCCCGCCATGCTGAGGCCACGTCCCACATACAGCAACTAGAAGGATGTGCAGCTATGACATACAACTATCTACTGGGGCTTTGGGGGAAAAAATAAATAAATAAATAAAATTATTAAAAAAGAAAAGAAATACAGGGGCCGGCCCATGATGTAGCAGTTAAGTGTGCCCACTCCGCTGCTGGTGGCCTGGGTTCGGATCCCGGGTGCACACCGAGGCACCGCTTGTCAGGCTATGCTGTGGCGGCGTCCCACATAAAGTAGAAGGAGATGGGCACGGATGTTAGCTCAGGGCCAGTCTTCCTCAGCAAAAAGAGGAGGATTGGCATGGATGTCAGCTCAGGGCTGATCTTCCTCACAAAAAAAGAAAGAAAGAAAGAAATACAGACATATATATATATTACATAACTATCCCTTGCCCTCCTGCAGAGGTGTTCAATACACTAATAATTTGCAGTGAAACATCAGAGTTTTCACATTAAGTGGGATAAAGACTATTAACCTCAGATCAGGTTAAGTTTCCACTGAATTCAAGAAAATACTTTCAGTTTTCCAAGCTTTTCAAATTTTAGAATTGCAGATAAAGGACAGATACTGGAGTACCCAGCCAGTCGTGAACATGCTACCATCTTAACCCTACCTTGCCAGACATTTTACTACTCCTTCAATTTGGGAATTCCTTTTCTCCTGTGGGAATGCTGGTGTAACTAAAGAATGAGACAGGGTCCTAACTGATAACATTCAAGTTTATTAAGAAAACTCTAAACCAGATCAGAAAATGAGAACAAAGGCAGAAAAAATAAGAGGCCTTGAACATTGATAAGTAGTGGTTACACAGCCCATGCATTTGTGTACACCAGCCCAACAACTTCCGTAAAAGGATGTTTATCAACTTAATAAGCTTGGTTATAAATTTCTCCTTGCAACCTTAATTATTGCGTAGAAAACAGAAGGATGCAGAAGCCATCATATAAGCAAGAATCAGGAGTCAGGACTTCCAGCAAATCTGAAATGTGATAGCAAAATAACATACTAGAAGGGTGTAGGAGCAAGCCATCAGCTCTATATAGCTCTGTAGCAAAGGAAGCTATACTTTACCGCATGCTTGTAAAGGTTAACTTAGGTCATCAAGAAAATGTGACACTGTCATTATGCTGTTTAAAACATCAGAGTGTAAAACATCTATTAAACATGGTTGTTTAAGCCTTAAAGGAATAATTATTTAGAACTTGTGTTATCAAAATGCACCATTCCAGAAAATATTATATAATGAAGAATTAACAATTTAAATTTAGTACAATAGAAGCAAATCAACCTAATTTATCAAAACACAGTTAATTTTTATGAGTATATGTGTATTTCTTTACACAGGGCAGGTGCTTTGTACATACCGTTATGTGCAGAATAACAAGGTGTTTTTATTAAAGCATGTAGACACAATCCACATCAGCATGGACTAGCATTTCTACTCCTGGTCTCTTCCTCAAATACCAATTAGTGACATTGGGCAACTATGGCTACTACCATCAAAATATTCTCAACCTGATGGTCCAAACACAAATGCCTCTAAACATAAATACCTCTAAATAATGATACTCTGAGAATACTCTAAAATATACATTTCCTTTTGGAACTTAGGTATCTGGGTAAAAATGAAGATTCCTGAATACTGTTTACTAATATTCTTTAATGATCTATAATGAAGACAAAATGTTACATAAAATCTTAGCTTGATGAAAAGGTCAACAAATAATTATTTTGCTAACTGTTGTGGTGGTAATATAGTATATTTAAAGAAAACAACAATCAAAAGCATTGGCTTTGAAGTCAAGTATATTTGGGTTTTTAAACCCTAATCCTAATCAGTGACACATAGAGTTTCTGAGCTTTAGCTTTCTAGTATGTAAGACACTGAGAGACTAACTTCCAGGGTTATTGTGAACATTATAAAAAATAATGCTTAAATTTTAAATGTTCAACATACTCCATATACCTTCAATATTTCTCTAGGAATGTGTTCAGTGTGGAAATACCTATAGTAAAAATAAACAGTAATGCAAAATCAGGATTCATGGCCAAACATAACTGTTTATTAATTTTTTTAATAAACATTCAGTTTCTTCCTTTAAAAAAAACGTAGAATTTAAATATTTCCCATCCTATCACATACAAGTCTGTATACATTATTTACATCTCAGTTAAAACATATTACAGATTTTTCTGACACTCAGTTTAAATTAAAAATGGTGAAGCAGTTAAACTTTGATCAATAATAACTACAATCTGAGTAATCTTGGCACAGTTTACAACATAGCGCCCACACTGCATTTCATATTTTAGACCATTTTTCCCCTTCTAGCTACTTTAATATAGAGAGAAACTATCTATCTCCATGAGAGCAGGATCCCTGTCTATGCATTCTCTGCAGTACTTGCACAATGTGAATGCTGCCCCTATGCTTACATTATCTGGCACTGGCAGTATTCTTTTGCTTTTGTCCTCAGAAATGATTTCTATTCAAACTTTAAGTGTTCCCATGTTTACTGCATTCTCTCTCATCCTAGATTTCATGACACTTTTCCTAGATAATTTTAAGTAACAATGTATAGGAATAAAATTCAAATAGAACAAAAGTTAAGTGTTCCCCACAAGATTAGTGCCCTTATCACCCTAGTTATACATGTACAAAAATAACAAATACAATTTAGTGGCTGTAAAAAACTATTTCCCCTAAAAATAGTTACCTCTGCACAACAATTTAAGGAGAAAAGTGTTCTTAAAATGAAAATGCACTAATCTGTTTTACAGCCTGCACAATTAAGTATTTCAGAAACAAAAAATATGTGCAAACTGTAAGAAACACCCACATATAAGAATTTAATAATATATGAGAAATTAAATATTAACAAAAAATTTAAATTTATATCACTAATAATCTCAGCTTCAGTGATGTAATTTAAAGAAAGCTATCAACCAAAATCAACCAAAAATGCTTATGTAAATTGCATCTTCCAACACTTCAGCTGAAACCTATGTATTAACAGCAAGTACTTCAGAATCACTAACAATGAGGAATTGCACAATCACACTTTGTTTTCTAAGTGTGTGTTGGGGGTGCGGGGTAATATGGAAAGTCAATAGCAGTAAAGAACTAATTTACCACCAAGGAGAAGGAGATGACAGGTAAACATATAGCTGGAAAAGGCCAGTGATTTCACTGTCTATCTTAGAGAACTGTAATCTAAAATTTTCTATTGTATAATGTGCAGAAAAAGAAACATCATACTTGCAAAACTGAAAGTACTCAATATTTTAATCTGTATTTTCTGTCTTTTGTCAAAATTTAAGTATCAATTCAACTACAAGTGGCAGACATGGAGCACAATTTATACCTTCAAAATGAATTCTTCTCTATGATTAGCTCATTAGGAAAGCCTTAAAAATTCAAATTGTCTTCAGTCAGAATTGTTACCATATCTTAAACTTTTTCATTAAATCTTGACTTTACCTCTAAACATTTATCTCATACACCATTAAACTGATAGCTGAACAACAGTAATTCCTATGGTGAATCTTAACATTATGACAAAACTCTGATATTTAACTTATTTTAGGAGGGGTCCTTAAATCTAGATCTAAATCTAGATCTAGAATAGCATTTCTAAGAATTGGTATATTCTTTCATAACCCAGATAAGTTTCAAAATAAGTTAAGTTTTCTTCTTGGTAAATGCGGTCACATTTTCAAATTACAAATATGTTTCTGGTCCCATATCTTTTAAAAAGATATTCAAAATTTTAAAGTTATAAATGATATATAAAATGATTATACAATTTTAAATATTTCATGTGATATGTAGGCTTAAAACTCAGCATGATTAATATATAAAATTAATTCCAATTTCTTTGTACAATGATCTCTAGTCTTTAAATTCAAATTGTTCTTTTGAGTGAAAATATATTTAAAAAAAAAAAGATGGAGGTAAAAGCTGTTGTTTCCTTAAGCTACTTCTATCTTAAATATTGGATCTATTTTTTCTTACTACCCTTTCAATCAAAACTATCCTACAGCAGTCAAGATAGAATTCAAAAGTTATCAGAGAAAGGAACAAAAAATAGAAAACAAGAGAAAGACTTTGATTTTCTTTTATTATTATATCTAACTGTAAGGTAATTGAAACTAAATTTAAAACAATAAAATAAAACCTATACATCCAAATGATTACTGTTCACTTCAAAGTAGTGATTCAGGAAACTATTCCTTTTTTAAATGATGCTACCAATGCTCAAAACATTGTCTTCTGCAAATTCAGAGCCTATGGCAGGAAGTCCTTTTGAACTTCCCTAATGGTTTAGTTCTAAGAAAGCAGCAAAGTAGAGTTGGTTTAGTGAATGAGATAGTTCATATGAAGATGCCAAGAAAGTTTTTGGTGCAACTAAAATAGATTTTGTTGCATAATCATAATCCAATTCTCAAGGCATCTCTGAAAGCGTTCCAAAAACATTACACTTTTGCAGCATAGCTGGAATAAGTAGTGCTCCCAAAGGAACCACTCTGAAGATAAACTCTCATCTGGATATTTAAGCTATGACATTTATTTTAAAAGAAAGTCCTACAACTTAATAATTGTATCTCATATTTTACCATTTCAGTGGTTATCAAAACCTCTCTCAGAGAGGGTGTAGACAAAGGTATAAAAGAAATCTGTCATTCTGCTATTTTCCCATAAGCAAGGAAAATGCTAATACATAAAATGGAGTCTCGTGATTACATGTAAAATATAAATATCCACAACATCTGTATTTCCTGAATATAAGATATTGTAGTGCTTTATCTTTCCTGATAAGCCAGGCAGTAACTCAGTATGAGATATATTATACACTGAACATGTCTTCTCCTACCTAATACATTTTATGCTTACTATTTAGAATTTACAAATGACAAACAAAGGCAGAAAGAGATACCAATCTAAAATCTTTCAGTTTAAGGTAAACTGACCTCCAAAGCCTCTACCAGCTAACACACACATGCTCACTGTTTTACTGCAGTCTAATGCCATGGTCCCTATGGGAAACAGAATAATCAAGTCGGCAAATGAAAGCAAGTAGCACCATCTACTGCTAAGTAAAAGATTTTCACTCTTTCTGTTATTAATTTCTCTCCACCATTACTTCCTCATTTAAAATAATTCCTAAAACTTGCTTCATATCAACATTTAACCAAAGCATTGTGCCAATAATACTATGTTAACTTACTACTTTATATTTTATGCTTTTATCAGCAGATAAGAAAACCACCTTCTGTTTTATATCTCTGCATAAACAGCAGGAGGAAAAATCATTATCTTGATTATTTATAAATTAAATAAAGAGATTTGGAAAGAATCCCATAGACATTTATAAGCAAACTCTGCCGTAAAACTAAGATTTGATTCTTGTTTTATAAAGGGCATCTTACTAATGCTTATGGGAACCAACTGAATCAAAGTAACTTTTTATTAAATCAGTTATTTCTCACATGCTCTGGTGAGTGTTTCCTTACTTGCAGCCATGTAACATCATGTACAATGCCAGGCCTCTCCCTGGGAGAACTTCTCTACCTTGTTACCATATATACACATACGTATCTCTTTACTTCCCAATACCTCTGTTTAAAGGAATACTCAGAAGCAGGCACCTGCGATTCTGGCACAGTGACAACAAACTCCCATCTACATACAGTAGGAAAGTAGGCCTATTACTAAACATTAATTTACAGAAACATTTTTCTGTTTTTTACAGTGAACTATGGTATAAGGCTTAAAAGAGCAAGAACAATTTTTCACTATTCTCTCTATACTTGGCTATTGCAACTCTTTTGTTATTGGGTTGATATGAAGTCAATGCAGTATGGAAGACTACTGAATAATCATGTGCTTCATTTTCCTAAATAGGTGGGACCCCAAATCACTTGATGTCAAATTTTATTTCTGAATCAACCTACAGTGGCTGATATTAGCTATTTGGATACTAAAAGATTTATTCTAAGGAAATCAGCTAGTTCTCACTGCAGTTTAGAAATAAGCATTACCAATGAATGTCCAATATATTTGCCTCTGCTAGGCTCTCCTGTTACTCCTACTGTTGGTACTTGGAGAATGATTGCTAGAAATGAAAACGGAGAAAGAGACAGTTCCTAGTGATCATAATTGTAATGGCAATACATTGTATACTGCTTTACTTGTTAATGGCAAAAACAAACTGATTTCATTTTAGATTCTTTTCTACTAAGTGTTTTTAGTCTATACAATTTCAGAGCAAGATTTCTATTCTACAAGAAAAGAGGTATATATTTCTAATTGAAGGAAGACTGTATATTTCTAACTGAAGGAAAGAGATTTACCAGAAAGGACAAAATTAAAATTGGAAGTCTGAAAAGGGTATTTCTCAAAAATAAAACTGAAGTGAAAAACGTTAATATTTATTTTAAAAACTAAGTTTGTGAACTCTTTACTTACAGGGATAATTCACTAGAAAGTCATGGCAAATAAAATGTAAAAGTTAAATAACTACTGAATTAGCACTTTCATTGTTTGATATCACTGCAAAAAAAAATTTCCTTTCACAGTGAAAATATCAGAAGTCAGAATGCTTCAAACTGGGACTATAATAAGCAAAGAAGGTACTGTATCATTTTAAAATGATAGGCAAACACCAGCTCCATTCACTGAATGGAAATGCTGGAAAGTGATGCATTTCTCCAAATAGTCCTTAAATTCCATGTTTAATGTCTATACCTAAAATTAATAATTTATTTTTAACTTCTCATGGAAGTGGATTCCTAAAAGGAAGTCTCTAAGACTTTGTTTACAAGAAATTGATTAAAATCTTCATGCCATTCTATTCAAGGGTTTTAGACAGGACTTTCTTGAACTTGACTCCCCATACTTAATCCCATCCCTAACTCCCCATACAAATTAACCCCCACAACCAAACACACACTCCTCTCCCCTCCTCTTCAAAGTAGAAGGGGATTCTGCAGACTTATGGCTCATTTGGCAATTGCTAAGAAACCTCACAGTTCAGCATCACCTCTGAAGATGGCAAACCTATATACAACCTGAATTTTTACACCTACAGTGCAGTTAACATGTAGAAACAAGCCAAAATGCAATAGGTACTACATTTCAACATCTTCAAGTTTCAATATCACAGATATCAAGAGATGGAAAAAGACCTGCTTGTAGAACTTTGAGCATTTGTTGAACACAATTACCATCAATATCAAAAATAATTAAGAAATACTAAATTTTTATGTTCTACATGCACACCTTTACAAATTGTGTTTTTTCACTGTAGTAAAAGCTGGAAATCACCAAGTTAGGTAAACTATGGCTTTTATCGTAGATATTTTAAAACATGCATCAGTAAGTGCCCTGGGTGGTGATCCTAATATTGTTTCAAGCCCTGTTCAGTTCTATGTCTGTGCTTTGCACCTCAGAAGTGAGCCTGCCAAGGCACTTAAAAACAAGTCTTTCAGGGACTTCAAAAATCAGCCACAATTTACACAACACAGAACCCCCATCCATCAGCAGTCCAATCAATAAGCATTTTCTTTCAACACACCATATTATCAAAAATTCCACAAGTAACCAAAACCAAGTCAAAAAAAAAAAAAATGAAAACACTTTATGCCACTAAGGCAATATTTACCCCTATCAATAATGGTTCTTGGCTTCCTCTAGCAATAGAATATGAATATGGTTTCATTTATTCAGAATAAAGAAAAAGGAACCCAAATAAGCCCCCCAAACCTAAGACAAAAACAACTGAGATAAAATACAACAAAATCCAAATACACTCCACACAGTTTCATTTGAGGAACAATTCATACAGCTCTGCATCCTTTTATCTGTCCTTTGAGGTGAGTTTTTCAATCAGTTCTTGGAGTGGTGCAAGTTCTCTTCTATCAATAAGGTTGAATTCCTATGCATGATAAAGACAGGCAGAAGAAATAATAAAAACATATTACTTACATCTAATTCCAAAGCAGATTTCTATTAACATTTGTTAGAAATTAACTTTTAAAGTAAATAAAAGTGAAATTTTTTTTCAAAAAGTTTTTTTCTATTCCCTAGCTCTGTGTCTTAGGCAAATCACTCAACTACTTCTGATATTATTACATTTTACATCTGTCACAATATTAGGATAGATCCCCCTACCTCATAAAATTATTGTGGGGACTAAATGTGATACTGTATGTTAACCACTTCATGTAACCCCTGGCATAAACTAAACACTCAATAAATGGGAGTTGCTGCTTCCTGTTAAAACGAATAACCTGGGCACCAATTTTTTTTTGTGTGTGTGAGGAAGATCAGCCCTGTGCTAACATCTGCCAATCCTCCTCTTTTTTTGCTGAGGAAGACTGGCCCTGGGCTAACATCCGTGCCCATCTTCCTCCACTTTATATGGGACGCCGCCACAGCATGGCTTGCCAAGCAGTGCGTCGGTGCGCGCCCTGGATCTGAACTGGTGAACCCCGGGCCGCGGCAGTGGAGTGCGCACACTTAACCACTTGCACCACGGGGCCAGCCCCCCTGGGCACCATTTAGATATAGTCAACCAAGCAGGGACCAAAAAGATGCATCTCAGGCAAATTTCAGCACTATATGAAGAGTAAAAGAGTCAGTTGAGGAATGTGCGTAGGTATGTTCTTGGCCCTGTGGACTCCTCACACTCTGTGGGGAATACAGCTGCAGAAAGACCAGGGAGGGATTCTCTAAATTGAGACCCAGAGCAGAGGCCCCTCTTACTCAATCAGCAGTATGTGATAATGTATAACTAAGGGACCTACCTTTAAGAAAGTCACAGTGTCCTGAGATATAAATAGGCTCAGATGTGGTGAATGTCACGTTATCGATCCCCTACTATTTGCTAGGAGTTGGTAGATACAGTGCACTTTAAGATCATACAGTAGAGTAAAACTAACCCTTCTGGTGGGAGAATATCCTCTCCTAAACCACTAAAACCTGAACTTCAGTAATCACGTTCTGCCTAAACCAAAGCACACATGCAAACTTTAAGATCAAGTTTTCCTTTGTTTCCACAGGTGTCTGTAGATGGAATACCACAGTAAAGTAATTGCTCAGAGCAACAGTTTTGGCAAGATCTCCTAAAATGTGTTCATGTAGGTGAAATTAAGACACAAAAGGGAGCCGGCCCTGTGTCTTAGCGGTTAAGTGCGCGTGCTCCGATGCTGGCTGCCCGGGTTCGGATCCCGGGCACGCACCTACGTGCCGCTTCTCCGGCCATGCTGGGGCCGCGTCCCACATACAGCAACTAGAAGGCTGTGCAGCTATGACATACAACTATCTACTGGGGCTTTGGGGGAAAAAAATAAATTAAAAAAAAAAAGACACAAAAGGGGTGCCTTCATGTCAAGAGTGTGTATAGAGGGAACTGACACATTTTTCGTTAGTGGAGATGAGGTGTGGAGAAGGCATTTGTAAGTATATGCCCACAGAAGTACAAAAACAACACTGATTCAAGCCTTGGACTTCTGCCTACCACCTGCCCTCTCAACTTCCACCAGAAAAAAGGGGGTTAGCTTATCCGTTTCCACCTCTTTTTCACTCCCGCCTGTTAGTTCTCTAATTATTATAGCAGGATAAGAACAGCCTCCCTCCTCTTAGTCTACATCACTAAGAACTCGAGAGAAGGAAGAGGAGGTCAACTAAGGAGTCAGGGCAAAGACTAATGGGCCTCTGGGACAGCAACACTCTTTGGGACATTTTCCCCTTTTGAACATAATGGTCAGTACCTAACTTAAAAATCATTCAGAATATGGTCCAAAAAAGGAGAAAAAAAAAGGTGTGATATTCAAAGCCCATTTCCAGGCCAGAGTATGCTAAAAAAAATCCAGGGTAGACAGAAGAGTAGGAAGAGTGCTAAAATGCTCAAGAGACCAAGTTCATCTGTAGGTCTGCCAAACCGGCTAGGTTCGTTCTTCAGTCCCTCCATATGGCCTGTTAAATGAAGTAAATCCAAGGCAAATCCTCTGAGATCCATTTTAGATTTGCATGCCACCAGCTTGGAGATGAACGGAATTGAGAAACAGAAGGCCAGTCGTTATCATCATGGCAAGTATAGAAGAGGATGAAGACTAAAGAGATATGGCAAATTTTACCTTGACAGTATGGATGCAGTGTTCACCACAGAACTCCGTAGGTAACTGCTTTTACTGAGCAAAAAAAGCCTCCTAATCCAACTCACCTGGACAAAAAAGATAAAGTGCTTGAAAGATGTATTGAGATGCGCTTCCTCCTGAAGCTGGATCACAGGGTCGAAATGCTGATGATAAATATGAGCATAAACCCTGAAGAGGCGTTTGAGTATAGTTTTTGCCACAGACATGAAATTCTTCGGGAATGGGACACCTAGTAAAATAGATAAACAACCCCCTCTATTAACAAGAGATGAGAACAAGGCAATATGAGTTTGTCAGCAAATGACAACATAAATTACTAAGACAAAGTTGAAAAGAAGTATTTATGAATTACTACTTAATATGCCCACTGTAGTTACAGAAGTTCTCAACATATCATGAACGAAAATAAACTTCAAAGCATCTCTGGAATAAGAACTAGTCTTCAGTATAGCCCTTTATGCCTCTAATATATAACCACTTTACTAAAATGAAACAAATAAATTCCTAAGATGGTAATGGAGCTAAAACTCACACTCAGATCTTCAGATTTCTTAACATGAAGTCTCGATACGGGGCCGGCCCCGTGGCTTAGCGGTTAAGTGCGCGCGCTCCACTGCTGGCAGCCCGGGTTCAGATCCCGGGCGCGCACTGACGCACCACTTCTCCAGCCATGCTGAGGCCACGTCCCACATACAGCAACTAGAAGGATGTGCAACTATGACATACAACTATCTACTGGGGGCTTTGGGGGAAAAAAAAAAAGGAGGAGGATTGGCAATAGATGTTATCTCAGAGCCGGTCTTCCTCAGCAAAAAGAGGAGGATTAGCATGGATGTTAGCTCAGGGCTGATCTCCCTCACACACACACACACAAAAAGTCTCGATACAAATATTTGCTGAACACAAATAATATATTAACCATGTTCAGTTTTGTTTAAAAGGCTTGTAATATATTTTTATATTTCTTTCTATGGAAATTATTTCATTACTACTCCAGCTCTACATTTATCCTGAAATTATCTGCAGTCTTACTCCACTAGGCTCATTGTTTTATGAATTAGAACACTTTTACAGCATTAAACAAATATAAACTAAAAATTCCATATCCTTTGTTACACTAGCTAAATGATCCAGATTGGCAAAACACAAGCCAAATACTGATACTACTGGGTTCAATGTCATCACATTGCCCACTGCTCATTTAAAAATATTATAGGTCACAAGGAAACATAAGACAAACCATACTATATAAAATAGTATGCCTACACTCTTCAAAAATATCAGCGTCATGAAAAACCAAAAAAGACTGAAGTACACATATTCCACATTAAAAGAGGCTAAAGAGACATGACAACTGAATGAAAACAAATGTCAAAGATTTTCTTTCATTATAAAAGATATTATTGGGAAATTGTGAAAAATCTGAATGAAATCTGTAAATTATACAATAGTGTTGGGGTTAATTTCCTGATTTTGATAGTTATACTGTGATTTTCTAAGGAAATATACATTGAAGCACGTACGAATAAAGGTGCAACATATATGCAACTTACTCTCAAACAGTTCAGGGAAAAGAAAGATTGTGGGGGAGGGGAGGGAGGGAGAGACAGAAAGCAAATGTGGTAAAACATTGGCAACTAAAGAATCTGGAAGAAGGATATTCAGGGATTCTTTGCATGATTCTTAAAAATTTTCTAAAAGTCTGAAACTGAGTCAAAATAAAAAGTTAAAAAACATATTATGGGTGATAAAAGATAAGGTGAGGGCACTTATCCACGTAATGCAGTTTTGAAAAATAGATCTTTTATTATAAAGGCTCCAAAGCAAAGCATTCAACAAATGAGTTTAAAACAATCCATAATAACAGCAGCTATTTACATTGCTATCTCCCGCACCACACCCTTCTAAAAACTAAAAGCATAAAGTATAGTCAAAAAGTTGTCTACTGTTAGAAGAGCAAATTCTTAATTTTTTCAGAAAACACAGTTGTAAGAAGTTTGAGAAGGTAAAATCATATGAACTGTCTAGATGTGAACAATTTCCACTTGAAAGGTCAGCCTTTAAGAGCAAATATGAAAAAGCAAAAGTCACTCAGTTGATAACAGGCCAACTCCTCAAATCTTCTTGTTTTCTCCTCACCTAGCTTGATTTCACACTCTGTAAGATTCACACTGTGGGTCATAAATTCAAATTACCTCTTTGCCACAAATATAATGTAAGACTGGATATGTGTCATAAAACTCCTTCCCTAAACAAGAAATGGATGACTGGAGCAGATGATATTGACTGCCTACCCAATATCCAGTCTCTTTTTTCCATAACAGCCAGATTTTGATCTTCTCATTGTTTAAAATTAAGGGAGTTTTACCTTAACGTTCATGATAAACTTCGTATGAAAAAGGACACTTTTAAATGTATAAGATTAGAAATATTTTGATAGGTATGGTAATCCAGTATGGTTCCTGGAATAGAGAGCCAGTAAGCTCTAGAAACATATAAAATTAGATACATCATGATGGATCCCAATTATACAAAACAATTATACCAATTTTTGATGGAAATAATGTCTCATCATCCAACTGGTCCTGAACCCAAGTCATCAGGTAATCAATATACTTTGGCGCAGAGCACTTAATAGGCTTCTTTATGTTTGTTCCATCTGCCCAATGATACTCATATCTGTATTGGAAAGATAAACAGCACACAGAATATCAGTATATATCTATATATAGTGTGTGTATTTTATATGTGTATGTGTATTATGAATGTATATAGGACACCTTTTAAACAATCTGCTCCTCCCAATAAAGACTTTTCACATTTGGCATTTAAATTTAGCATTTTTAATTGCTACTGGACTATTTTGTATTTATCACAATTCAAACTAAGCAGATCCCATAAAACTCATTTTTTATGAGCTTTCCTTCATATATAGCGTTTACATTTTAGAATTGTACATTGCCATAGTAGAAAATCTAGCTTATTTCCCACTTCTATGATGACCATCTTTAATCTTTACAGTTGTTTTTCTTCCTTGAAAAACATCTCTCCTTATTTTAACTTGGGGCTTTAAATTTTGAGTTAAGGATAGAGAATGACACAGGAAGCTCCAAAGTAAGATGAATGAAGAAGAGAATGATTTAATATTTGAATACATTTGGTTGAAGAGCTAAGCATGCCTTTAAAGAAAAGCAGCAATCCAAATAAAGATGCCTATAGGATTTGGGTATTAATAGAACACTATTCTTTGGTATATAAACATTTAATGTCCACCTAACATGTGAGAAATACTGTGTCAAGGAATATTGGTCTTGAACAAGGGACACCAAAATGAAAGACACTTTCCCTGTTCTCAAAGAGAATAGACTAGTAGAGAAGATAGACTTGTAAATGAGTAAGCAAAAACAGTAAAAGAATGCTAATAGAGTTACTTACACACACATACACACACACACACACAACCACAACCTGAATTTTAGGATAAAGAATAAGCACACAGCTGAAACTCCAAAGTATAAAAATCTCTAAACTGAACTAGCACTTAGTTTTCTAGTTTCCAAAAGGTTACTTCTGCCACTTAGCTTCTCTCTCTGAATCAACTGTGTTTTTCTAAGCTTGTCCCAGAGTTCGGACTGGCAGAATGATAGGTCAGTTAGCCTAGCAAAGGAGATGAAGGAAAATATAATGGAAAAATCCTACAGGTTATTTTAAACTATGAAATTATCTTGAGATAGGATAAATAAGGATGCTTTCTATTTAATCATAGCTACTTACACCTGAACAATAAAAAAAACCTAAACAGGATACACCTGAATAAACATTATGCCAGCATACCTTATTGCCAACCCTAGGCAACAGGGCTGACTGTCAAATCTATTTGGAAGGTGTCCAAGAGGAGATTCTCCAACACTTCTTGGCATCCTATTCCACTGTTTAATCACTTTCACAGTCAAGAGGTTCTTCCTAATATAAATCTAAAGTCCTGAGTGTGACTTAAGCCTATTTTCATTTGATCCTCTTAGGAGATAGAGACCATGGATAGCAGGACTTTTAACCATCATTACTCTTTACTTCAAGAAAGAGACTCATCCATGTTTTCTCCATCATGTTAAGAAATCTTAGCAATTTTGCCTTTCCCTCACAATCATGTTTTTCATTTTGTTAATGACTTTTAGGTGTTCCATATTTATTTTTTAATGCAAAAATCAGAAGCAGACACAGTAAACCAAAAAATCATTTTCAATATCCTGAAGCTTTTAAAAAAATACCAACTTTCAATATCCTAAGGCTTTTTGAAAAATAAAAAAAACTGTATATTGCTTATACTTCTAGAGTTTGTAACTATAATTCTCTGATCCTTTCTTTTCCTTTTGTAATGTTTATACTTAAGATGACTTCATCTTGTAACTCTATTTTGCTCCTTTGATTTTTTTATTTCACCTTTGACAGACCATTCTCTTTGACATTTATTTGTCATCATGGCATGATTCAAAACTGCAAACTCCAAAATATTCACTTCCAACTCCAAATGAATATTCATTCATTTCTTGATTAATAATAATAATAAAAAGTGAATGAGGACAAAATCCTATGAACCATCACTCAATACCACTTTGCAAGGGGCCAGTGCTAAGCTATTAAAAAATACCTCTCCTTGGTACAATCCTGAGCATCTGCTGGTAAAGATGGCAAACCATGACGACAACACATCTTCTCAGCACTAATAATAGACAAAAGTTAAAATTCTCAAAAAAACAGGAAGAAAGGGAGGGTAGGTGGAAGGAGGGAAGGGAAGGAAGGAGAAGGACAGAAAGAAAAAAAGGAAGAAAGGAAGTTGAGACGATGGAAGGAAGAAAGGAAGGAAGGAGAATGGAAGAAGGAAGGAAGGAGATAAGGAAGGAGATCATTTTCCATTTTTGTAGTATTTTTACAGAGACCCTGTGCCTGTAACTTTTGAAGAACTAGGTACATTCTTCTTATACCATCTATTTAGATAAGGTTTCCATGGGGAAAGTGATCAGAGCATTATTCTAAGTGGCAGTGATTCTCCCTAGTTCACAGGAACAAGATGTTGGTGTATTATCGGAAAAATTCCCAATAAAATACTAATCAACTGCAAATGGGAAAATGACAGATTTGAGATGAAGAAACCTTGCAAAAACTAGTATGATAAGGTAATCAGGGTTAACATCACTAGTGATGGATGGTAGATAGTGAATGCCTCCTGATATGATCCACTGAGAAAACAAGTATCATTTTTGTGGTGTTCCTGCCAAGAATGCAAGGCCTGAATGTGGTCATAAGGAAACATCAGACAGAATGTGTCAGGCTCCCCAAGACCACTGCCACATTTGATGATTTGCTAAGAGGACTTACAGAACTCAGCATATGGTTGTACTCCCAGCTATGATTTATTACAGTGAAATAACACAAACCAAAATCAGCCAAGGGAAAAGGCAAATGGGGCCAAGTCCAGAGGAAACCAGGCACAAGCTTCCAAGAGTCCTCTCTCAGTGGCGTCACACCAGATGTGCTTAACTCCCCCAAGACTGAGTTGTGATAACACGGCTTAACTACTGTCTACCAGGAAAGCTCATTAGAGACTCAGTGTCTCTATTGGGAGATGGTGAGGTAGGCACCCTCTGCATGCACATACCAGAATTCCAGACTCCCACAAGGAAAGCATAAGCCATGTCATTTGTACAAACAGTTTAGACACAGTGAGCCACTCTTAACAGTTAGGGCGGTGGGAAGCTTCCGAAATCCAAATTCCCAGATGCCATCCAAGGACCAACCTTGCAAGCAGACCTTTCAAGAGATAGCAGAGAGGCCTGCTATGTCAACTCTTTTCTGCACAGAGGCCAATACAGGGAAAGACTGAGGAACTATTCCAAATTGAAGGTACCTGAAGAGATAAGTCAAACAAATGCAATACATTTTCCTAGATAGGATCCTGGATCAGAAAGAAAAAACAGATACTGTTGAGGCAGCTGATGAAATATGAATGGTGTCTATGGACTGGAGGAAGTGATTTGAAGGGTCTGTATGCTGGTTATGTAGAAGAGTATCCTTGTTTTTGGAAAATCACAGTTGAATGTGTCAGGATAAAGGAGCATAATGTCTATAACTTGCTCAAAAGGTTCAGAAAAAATTAATGTTAATGAGTATACATATAGAGAGAGAGTAGGTAATAAAGCAAATGCAGTAAAATATTAATAATTGGGGAATCTGGATGAAAGGGATATGGGAGTTCTTTGTGCAGGGATATGGGAGTTCTTTGTGCTGTTCTGGCAACTTTTCTGTACCCTTAAAATTATTTGAAGATTTGAAGTTTGCAATAGTTTGAAAATAAGTTATTTTCAGTATGTTTGAAAATACGTTCTTTTCAAAAAATTACCTTAAGAAATATTCAAAGCGTATTATTTTGAACATCTTTGATGATGACAAATTGTCAATTCTTTTTAAAAGCACTGGATTCTGAGAAACACCTAAGCTCTTTTGTAGTCAATCTGAGGAACAAGGTAAATGACTCCAACTAGGTAATATTTCATTCAATAAGTGAACTTGGTCAAAAAGTAAAGTATGATGATGAAGTAATAAAACTGAATCTTTTGGGTGGCTAGTGATCTGACTCTGATACTGCAATTTAAAAGTTACCAAAAATAATCTGAGCAATGAAAGCACCCGTACAATAAATGAATGGCAATCTAAGGTCACTACTTATAATACTCCTAAGCATGAGTAAGTTTGGGCAATTTGTTTTGTTTTGATATTTATACCTTGTATATAATTAGGAGGGAGAATATACTTTATAAAAAGTCAACACTAAAAATAAAATTTCTCTCTATACGTGCCCTATAAGCATCAATTAATATTTCTTATAAGAAAATAATACAATGTAGCAATTTAAGAGTACAGGCAATAGAATCAGAGAGACCTGAATTTCAACCCTAGTTCTGCCTGTTTCTAGATAACAGGACCTTGGACATGTTACTTAACCTTTCTCAGACTCAATTTCTTTTCCTGTTAAAATGAGGATAACAATAGTTTTCTTACCTCATAGGGCTGCTGTATGAAGGAAAAGACATGATGCATGAAAGGCCTTACATTTAGGTAGCATAAAATAAATGGTAGCTGCCATTGTTATTATCAGCCATAGTAATAATAAAATCCAGTTTCAAAAATTTATTGGTCTAAGCAACACTTATTGAGTGCTAACTAGGTAGCAGGCACTGTTCTTGCACCAGAAGAACAAATCCAACAGGTAAAATAAAACATGTATAAGTATAAAGTATAAGTATAATGTAACAGAGAAACACAACCATAAAGACAAAAAAGTTAAATAGAAAGATCCCATCTAGTCTGAAGAAATCAGAAGGTTTCATGGAGAAAGAAGCATTTGATGTAGGCATTGAAGATGGGTAAGATTTTTTGAAATATTAGCAGATGATGATAGAAGAGGTATGGGAAAAGAAGAAAAATATCCAAGAGAAGAACAAAATGAGTAAGTTTTCAAAGTATAAGTAATGGAGAGAAAAGCAAAGCATTTCCAGTAACCTAGTTTGGATAGACCAGAGGAGATACACAAGCAAACAGAGGAAAAGCATGATGGAGGACAATATAGGGAGGGCCATAAAGCTCAGGCTAAAGAATCTGGACTGAATATATTAGTCATGGGTGAACCACTGAAGGAGATGCTAAGTAGAGAAATTATATGGTCAGAAACTTTCTTCTTATCTAAGAACTATAAAAGTAAAAATGAGAACTGGTCATGAACCATGTCTTACTTTGGGCCAGCTGACATCACCGGACAACTTTCCTCTGTACAGAAATCTGTGATGGTTCCATAAAGCATGTTGATCTGATTGAAGAAATCCACAGCTGCAAAGCAAATATCAGTTATTAGTAACAAGTTAAATTGTAATTGTACTCAGGCAGAATCTTAGATTTATCCATGTTCTTTCCTCTACAAAAAACAGGTGAAAAGCATACACAGAAATCACAATATTTGGCCACACTGACATTAGGAGCTTCTGTTTATTAAAGCGAATCCCTTAAGAGAGTAAAAAGGCAAGCACAAAGTAGGAGAAATTATTTGCAACACATATAACCAACACAAAAATCTTGTGTTCAGAATATAAAAAGAACTCCTATAGATCAATAAGAAAAAGACAACACAGTAGAAAAATGTGAGACAGTTTTGAACCAGCACTTCACAAAAAAGTTTCCAGATAGTCAAAAGCATATGAAAAGATGTTGGCAATCATGGAATTGTAAATTTAAATGATAGTGGGATGCCATTCCATAGCCATCAAAAAAGCTAAAATTTATTTGAAAATGCAAAGAGCTAAGAATATCCAACACATTCTTAAAGAAGAACATGGTGCATATCAAAAATTATAAAGCACAATGAATAAAACAGCGTGGACTTAGTAGACGAATGGAATGGAAAAGAGATCAGAAATAGATGTAAGCATAGAAGAAACACTTGATTTATAACAAACCCGTCACTGAAGAATAGGCAAAGGACAGTCTTCTCATAAACAGTTCTGAGTTTATTGGTTATCTCTATGGAAAATAAAACTTCACTCTTCACTCACACCACACCCAAAAAGCAATTCCAAGTGGATCATACCTCTAAATGTGAAAGGCAGGACAATAAAGTTTAAAAGAGCATAGAAAAATATGTCCATTGGGGGCTGGCCCCATGGTGTAGCAGTTAAGCGTGCGCGCTCCACTGCTGGTGGCCCGGGTTCGGGTCCCGGGCGTGCACCAACGCACCGCTTGTCAGGCCATGCTGTGGCAGCGTCCCATATAAAGTGGAGGAAGATGGGCACAGATGCTAGACTAGGGCCAGTCTTCCTCAGCAAAAAGAGAAGGATTGGCATGGATGTTAGCTCAGGGCTGATCTTCCTCACAAAAAAAAAAAAAATTAAAAAAAATTAAAAAAAAAGAAAAATATGTCCATGACCTTTGGCATGGATATATTTCTTAAGATGGGCACAAAAAAGCACTAATAATAAAGGAATAGTTTTCCATATGTGTCACTGGATTTACTCCTAGGTTTCTGATATTTTTGATGCTATTCATAATTTTTTATATTGACCTCAGAGCTAACAACCTTCTTAAATTCACGTATTGGTAATAATAACCATGGTTGTAATAACAATCATGGTCTTTCAGTTTTTCACCATTCATTCATATTGGCTATGAATGAAAATGTTCTTTCTTCCTTTCCATTCATTATATCTTTTATTCTTTTTCCTGCCTTACTGCATTGGCTAAGACTCCGGTAAAGTGATAGTGACTATCCTTAACTCATTCCTAATCTGAGAAAACATATCAACATTTCACTATTAAGTACGATGTTTGCTGTAGTTTTCTTTGTAAATAGATAGGCTTTATCAGAAAAAAGTTCTCAACTATTACTTGACAAGTTTTTTATTATGAATTGATTTTGAATTTTATCAAATGTTTTTTCTGCATATATTGAGTTGATCATATGGTTTCTTCTTCTGCCTTTATTTTGGTTAATGTGATGAATTACAACTGATTTATTTTCAAATGTTAAGCCAACTTTGTATTCCTGGAATAAGCTCAATTTGGTCATGATGCGTTATACTTTTTAAGTATTGCTAGATTCAATTTGCTAATATTTTTATTAAGATTTTTACATCTAAGTTCCTAAGTCAGATAACCTAGTTTCCTTTCTTATAATGTCCATGTAGAGTTCATAAAACTAGTATTTTCTCCATTCTGTATAACAGCTTGAAAAAGACTGGTGTTATTTCTTCCTTAAATGTTTGGTGGAAACTTCTATTGTGGGAAGATTTTCAATTAGATTACAATTTTTAAAAATAATTATAAGTCTATTCAGATTTTTTTATTCTTGTGTCAACTTTAGTAAGTCAAATTTTTCAACACATATGTCCTTTTCAATTAAATTTTCAAATTTACTGGTATAAATTTGAAGCCTCTTCATATTCTCTCATGACTTTTAATATTGTGTAAGATGTGTAGTGATAATTACTTTTTCATTCCTGATATTGGTTATTTGTCCTTTCTCTCATTTTTTCTTGATCAGTCTTACCAGGGGTTATCAATTTTATTAGACTTCTCAAAAAACTAATGTTTTTTCTTTTTTTGCTTTGTTGATTTTCTTTATTGTATGTTTGTTTTTTATTTTATTAACTTCTGCTTTTATCTTTTTTTTTTTTTTTTGGTGAGGAAGATTGGCTCTGAGCTAATATCTGTTGCCAATCCTCCTCTTTTTGCTGAGGCAGATTAGCTCTGAGCTAACATCTGTGCCCATCTTCCTCTATTTTCCATGTGGGACGCCGCCACACATGGCTTGATGAGCAATGCATAGACCTGTGCACAGGATTTGAGCCTGCAAACCCTGGGCCGCTGAAGTGGAGCGTGCGAACTTAACCACTACGCCACCAGGCCAGCCCCATGCTCTTATCTTTACCAAAACCTTTTTTAACTTTCTTTGCATTTAATTTGCTATTGTTTTTCTAAATTCTGGTAATTTATGCTTGGATCATTAATTTTTAATACTTTTTCTTTTCATATATATGTACATAAGGCTCTATATTTCCTTCTCACAGAGCTTTAGCTACATCCCACAAGTTTTTATATGTAGTATTTTCCTTATAATATTTCAGTTCAAAATATTTTCTAATTTCCATTGAGATTTATTCTTTCCAAACATACACAGATTTCCTAGTTTTTTGTCATTGATTTCTAGCTAAACACTAGTTAAACACTATGGCCACTATGGTCAAACAATGTATGTTATATGATTTCAATCCTTTCAATTTTTGAAAACGTGCATGTGTATAATTTGAGGTGCTTAGGTCATGAGTCCCTCAGGTCAAGTGTTAATCACGTTGCTCAAATTGTTCTAATTCCTTATTGATGTTTTTCCACTATACTTTCTATCTATTACGGAAAGAGGAGTAGTTAAATCTCCCATTATGACTGTGGATTTGTCTGTTTCTTCTTTTAGTTCAGTCAACTGATTTTAATATATTTTTGAGAGGTTATTAAAGACACATATTCAGAACTTCATATATTCTTTGTGAACTGAACCATTTACCATTTTAAAATCTCCCTCTTTATTAATATTTTTCTGCCTTGAGGTCTACTTTATCTGATATTAACATGACTATATCAGCTTTTTTTAGACTAGTGTATAACTTTTCAGTTTCAACCTATATCTGTATACTTAAAGTATGTCTCTTGGAAACAGAATTTAGATTTGTTTTGTTTTATAACCATCTTGACACAATTCTTGTCTTTTTTATTGAAGCATTTTGTCCTTTACATTTAATACAATTACTAATATTTGGATTTCAATTTACTGTCTTAGTATTAGCTATTTATCCTACATGTTATGATTCTTTTTCTTTTCTTTCTTATGTTCTTTAGGATTATTTTTTATTATTCTATTTTTCTCCTCTTTTAGCTGGATAATTATACATTCATTTATTATTATTTTAGTCCTACCCTAGAGCAGGGGTCAGCAAACTATGACCACAGGGCAAATCTGGCACATCTCCTGTTTTTATAAATAGTTTTATCGGAATACAACCATGCCCGTTTGGTTACATATTGTCTATGACAGCTTTTGCACAATAGCAGCAGAGGTGAATAGTTGCGACACGGTCCGTATGGCGAGCAAAGCCTAAAATGTTTACTATCTGGCCCTTGACAAAAACAGTTTGTTAACTCTTGTGCTAGAGTATAGCACAAGCATCCTTGATTTAACAAAGACCCAAATAAAAATTAGTATTTTTACCTCTTTCCAGGCAATACATGACCCTTAAGAATAAGGAACAAAACTGACCCAATCCTGTGTCCTCATTGAGTTTACAGGCTAATAGGGAAAACATCACTTGAGTTTTTCATAATGGGACGTACAAGTTGTGGAAGCAAACAGCTTCCCTCAGTGTGCCCTTTCTTTTGATATACAGCAAACAGTCAATAAGAACTCAGTACAAATTAACTCAAGGAAACCACAAGGAGTGTTACAATAACCGCTGACATCTATCTATCCAGCCTCTAATACCCTATTGCCTATACTCTCTCGGGCAAAAATATACCTTTTTAAGTTTCTCAAGCAGAAAGGGAGCATTTAACCACATATTTGAGGACAAATACCACACATGAAGACTTTGACCTCAGCCCCTGGTCCCTCTTATTTACGCAGTCCTAAGATCTCTTTTCATCCCGTTAATTACCCATGAACAGCACTTTGCTTTTTAAATTCAGACTTTCTGGAGCAGCAAAAGAAAAAAATTGACTTTAAAAGTAGTCAAAGTTAATAGCTGATGAAAGTAGAGCGATAATAAGCATTACATTAAATTTAATCCTACAAGTTTTCCTCTGCCCTCTGACCTCTCAATGAGCCAAAATTTACTAAGTAATGACTCTGCAATTTAATAACTCTTAAGTTGTCCTCCACAGGAATAGAGGACAACTTACGGCTTTGAAATAAGACATATAAGTTTGAATCCCAACTCCTATACTTAAAACAGTAGAGTTACTTAACCTCCTTGAACCTCACTTTCCTGCCTTTAAAATTGGGTTCCTTTTGGAGTGCTAAAAACATACGTGTCTAGGGCTGGCCCAGTTGCATAGCAGTTAAGTTTGCACGCTCTACTGCAGCGGCCCTGGGTTCGCAGGTTCAGATCTTGGGCATGCACCAACGTACCACTTGTCAAGCCATGCTGTGGCGGCGTCCCATATAAAGTAGAGGAAGATGGGCACGGATGTTAGCCCAGCGCCAATCTTCCTCAGCAAAAAAAAAAAGAGGAAGATTGGCAACAGATGTTAGCTCAGGGCTAATCTTCCTCAAAAAAAAATATATGTGTGTCTACCATAAAGTAGGCATTTAGTAAACCCTAGTGTCCTTCCACAAAGATATGGCCTCAGGATTCTGTGCCACATAAATTATTTATAAGCCATCCATCCAGCTTTTTCCAGAACCCCTGAACTTTCTTTATATCTTCTGTAAGCTATCACTATTTGTAGCAGCACAACGTTCAAAACTAGGCTTTGGTTTCTAGCTGTGAGACTAATTGTTGAATTTGTAAAGATTTCCCATCTTCTACCATTTATCTTTATTTGGCAAGTGAATTGAAGCCAAAAGGCCATTAAAAGATGGCAATCTTATCAACAAATTCCCTTCACTCTTTTATGTACCTGAAATGTTTACTTAATCACTGTCCGTGAGTGGAAATATGTCTAGTCTCAAACTCTATTCACTTCATCAAGTGTCATTTGGGAAGATTACTATAAATAAGGAAAATTTTAGAATCCAATAGTTCAGTCAAATGGTATATTTTCAAAGCAGAATTATATGTTCTAAGGGGATGTTCTAATGCTTCAATTCAAAGTAATTTTTGTTCAGCTATAACTGTGAAATGCCCGTGAAATTTCAGAAGTTCCTGAAGTTCTAGGCATTTCAGTAGTACAGACATTCAATTCTGGCAATTGAGACAGAGAGAACGCAGATAGAAAATGATGATCTGCTTTTATACTTAACAGTCAGAATCTCATGTAGTACAGAAGCTCTACGCTGCCTTTCTTAGATTTTTAAAATTAGTAAATGAGCTCTCAAATAATGGTACAAAAAGGTACAAACAAGTACAAAAAAAAAGAATGTACACGTATATTGGAAATTTATTCTGAATACTGTCTTTGGAGTGTCATAGAACCATCTTATAGCTAAGATGGATCTCATCAAAACAAAAAAATCACTTTATTTCTTTAGTAACTAAACTCTCTTGGTCGAGGAGGATAACCACATTATAATAAATACCGCTCTTATGCGAATGCTGTCACGGTAAGGTTTTAAGACATCTCATTAAAATCCTTTAGGTTCCTAAAAGTTATCAGTGGGTGGTAGCTCAATTTATAAATTCCATGATATATTTCAAATTACAAGAAGATATCATCAAATATTATAAGAAAAATACTGCTTTGCTTTTCTTTAATCAAAGTCTAGACATTTAGTGTATGCTTTCAATTAAATTTCATTTTATTTTTATTTGACTCATATAAATTTCCTCCTGAAAAACCATGAATATTAAAAGTACCACTTTTATTCCCAAAATTTCTCTGGCTTAATTCCCAAGAATATATTTACTTTTTACTTATACATTTTTCTTCCTATGGGTTAAAAATATCTCATAAACAGGGGCCGGCCCGGTGGCGCAAGCGGTTAAGTGCGCGCGCTCCGCTGCGGCGGCCCGGGGTTCGCTGGTTCGGATCCCGGGCGCGCACCGACGCACTGCTTGGTAAGCCATGCTGTGGCGGCGTCCCATGTAGAGTGGAGGAAGATGGGCACCGATGTTAGCCCAGGGCCGTCTTCCTCAGCAAAAAAAAGAGGAGGATTGGCGGATGTTAGCTCAGGGCTGATCTCCTCACAAAAAAAAAAAAAAATATCTCATAAACATATTTTACTAATTTCAGAAGATCACTATTGAATTGTCTTTTTTTATTTTTTATAAATTTTTATTTATTTATTTATTTTTTTCCCCCAAAGCACCAGTAGATAGTTGTATGTCATAGTTGCACAGCCTTCTAGTTGCTGTATGTGGGACGCGGCCTCAGCATGGCCGGAGAAGTGGTGCGTTAGTGCGCACCTGGGATCCGAACCCGGGCCGCCAGCAGCAGAGCGTGCGCACTTAACCGCTAAGCCACGGGGCCTGCCCCAAATTGTCTTTTTTTAAAAAAAGCATAATTTAGACAAATAACTGACTATGCTACTGAAAGAGGCAATTTAGCATAGTGGTTAAAGCACAGTTTCAGAAAATCTATAGCTCTACATTGGAGCCCATGCTCTGCATTTAATAGCTGTATTACCTAGGCAAATTACTAATCTTTCTGTGTCAGCTTACTTATCTATATTAAACTGGGATAATAACAGTACCTATCTCATGAGGTTGTAAAGATGAAATCCATGTAGAAAGGATAGCAGACTGCCAGACACATAATCAGTGTCCTATAAATGTTAATTTGCTATTATCATTTTTTTCACTGAAGATGGTAAATCTATGCTTTGTATTACATTATAACAGGAGACAAGAATTTCTTAAAGCTCCATATTCAGAAATAAAATAACATAAAGGCTACAGTGGATTGAGGTATCACTATATTGTACTATTAGGTTTCTGACTGGATCCTAAAATAGATAGCACCCCAACACTCACATACAATGAGGCTACTAACCTAACTTAGAGTCTACGGAGAAAAAGCAAGTCTACTTACTGTTCACTGCAACCCACTCATTTAGATCTTCCCCCTCAGGAAGCATGACAGCCATCCGGAGGTTGCCACTGCCAAGTGTGGCTTCTGCATGCTTTAAGAGCTCATACTGGTGAGAACCCTCTGGAATGTTCTTCTTTGGTTTAAACGTTTTAGAGGAGCGACTACCACTATGAATAGAAAAACAAAAAGGCACTTCAATATTTAAGGCATGACTTTCAACAGAGTCTACTACACTACATTACTGGATAAAACAGCATAGAGGCGATCCCAAATGTCCACAAATAAACAGCCCTAAATTGTATTGGCTACATTAAATCCTGGCAGTATAACTGCTCTAACTACTGTGTTTGATACCCAGAACTTCTACAAACCTTCTCTATGTTTCCTACTGCAGCTCCGAAGGAGGAAAAGAATTTTTAGCTGTAACTAATCCAGCTTTTCACAATACATTAATGATTCAGGATTAGAGGTTGTAATCTATAAAAAACAAAAAAAGGTCTCCTGTGATAATTTTTAGTCATTTTATTCCTTTTCACTCATATTCTAAGTCTCTCATCCTAAAATAGATAATTTGTTTCCTTCGTATAAAAAGCATCAAGATACAAGTTTATATTAATAAAACACAAAAATCCTAGAGCAAGACAAAGAAAAGCTACATGTTACCCAATTATAGAAAGCATTAGCAATCTTAATCCAGAATTCCAGGTATGCAGACAACTAATATTGTTGGTTTGCTCAAATTTCTGAATGTGTGTATATACATAGTTACACATACATATATATTTTTTAAATGGATCAAATGCAACTAGTCTTAGAAATGGTTTTAAGAGGTTTTAAGAGAGAGATTCTTCTGTTAATGCTGGAAAATTCTTATCAAATTGTATTATATCCTAGTCAACCCTTCTCCATACTTTCTTCTCTTCACATGGAAAGGAACAGATAGGAAAGAATGAATTAGAAGAGGCTGGATAAGTGGGAACTCCATAAAGTTTAATGTTACTAAATTCATAGCACCAAAGTATCCAGACATTTGAACATATAAATATGAAAGCAGAATTCCAAAAACAACAGATAAACAATAGTAATACCTTCCAAGCTCTCCATAGATTTTCATTCATTATCTGCTTCTCCCAAGCTTACCCCCAAGATCTCTCCCTTTTTCCCCCAAGATAAAGCAGGAGTTCTCAACCCTGGCTACATATTAGAATCACCTGAAGAGCTTTCAAAACATATTGAGGATCCTGAGATAAACTAAGAATCTACCAGTCAACCCAAATATCCAATTCAAATGACATGTATTTTTCACTGTAAGGTAATGGCATTCTCATTTAATATGTCTCTACTCAGGTGTTTCATTAGAGTAAACTGATGCTCCTAAGCTCTAACACTGCCCTCTCTCCCCACAGACATCTCTATTCAACAGCCAAGGTATCTCTTTAAAATCACTAATCAGATGCTATTACTCCTCGGCTTAAAAACAGTCAGTGGCTTTCCAGTGCACTCAGAGTAAATCCGAAAGTCAAATATTAGACACAGTTAGACTCTGGACCCACACTAGAGCATAGAAACTCTTCTTCAGTTTAATCAGGTAATGCATTAAACACCAAATTCTCTCCCAGCATCTCTAAAATATAAAAACATAGAAAAGATCATTATGCTTGCCAAGCTTGAGGCTTATTTCATTTTCCTGCTTCTTCTCACCCTTTGTTTATCAAACTTTAGTGTGAGAAACAAACTTCACCAATATTTTTTACAAAAAGACATTTACTAATTTATGTATGATTAATTACAAAAATAGCTCTCCTATGACTAATCCGGTGCATGTCTTCAGGCAGAGTGTAAGTTAAGTACACTCCCTTTAATTAGCCCACTGCTCAGACTGAAGCAGCAAGTGAGGACGTGACAAGCTGCTCTGAAAAGGGCTTGGAGAGGACATGAAAACTACAAGGACATCAGCTGTGCCTGCCTCAGGAAGGTCAGAGCCTCACCTGCCCTCCAAAATCATCACTTACTGAACCACTCTGACATGAAGTTTTAGGCTTCCAAATGTTTTCTTTATCGATGCCCAACGCAGAATTGATCTTCCACAAAGCTAAGCAAATCTACCTCATAAAAGACTTTATACTTGGGTAGAAAGGAAAAAAATCTGAGTTCCATTTGTGAAGGCCAGCTTTGACACTTATCAGCTATGTTTTCTCAGCCAAATTACCCAACTTTCTGGAGCCTATTTTTTCTTTTAACAGTGAAAGCCTAATAAAAATAACAAAACATCACCACTACCCATATCAGAGAAGAGCTGCAAAATGAGAAAATAATACACATGAGAAAAAAATTTTAAACTGTAAAGTGGTGTGAAAATGTTAGTATTTTCACTATCCTTTCTTTTCCTGAACCAGAATGACTCAGAGTGAAAAAAGAAATGGTAATGCAATGTCCAAGCTGGATTCACTCCCCATTCCTACCCTCATCTCCTAAGACTGGATGGGGAGAAATATAACCATACTTTGGAAACAAATGCTTTTACATATCCAGTGCAAAACAGAATTTTAAAAAATTTTTGTTTTGTTCTTTGGTGCTATTCCCATATCCAGGTTCACGTGATCTCAGAATACTCGTGGGCTAGAATGGAAATCAAGAAAACAAAGTTCTATTCCTCATTTTGCTATTTTCTTCTTATATTACTTAGGAAACCACAAATTATCATCTGGGCTTCAATTTCTTTATTTTGTTTTTTGAAAGTCTGGAAAATAACTTTTTACAAAAGGGTATAATTTAAAGATGACATAATGTTTATAAAATGATTTTAGTTCCCTATGGACCGTCGACTGCCTTCTCTGTTCCTCATTTCCATGTACATTCATACCTCCAAAACGCTTTCAAGTCATCCATCTAATTTGTCTTCTCTCTGACCCTTCTGCTTTACTCAGGCAGAATAACTTAACCATTTCAATACTCTATATTTTTTTAATATTCTTTTTCAAAACTATATTCAGTTTTTTCTTCATCTAATACCTGAAACTTCTCCTACCAGTATCCACCCTACCCTGGAATGGGTGGTCAATAAATACTGCTCTTCATTCCTAGGTCAAAAGACTGACTGACAAAATCCTCAAGTTCAAAAGCACAAATACCAAAGCATGTACACAAAAGTCCTCACCAATGAGTATAAGTTCATATATTGTTTCTATAGTAACAGTATATGGCCAAATGCATATATCTCACACGGCATTTTAAGACATTTGATGCAAATATTTAAAAACATTTTCAGTAACAGAAAGTATATTGCTTTCCCACCCCACCCTCCTCTGTGTATCAGAAGAATCTCAGAAGAAACGTCTTGTGATACTTCCGGAGAGTCTTCCAGAGAGTCTATGTCAGAATGCTTGTGTCTGTTTTTGTTCATTTTCACACGTGGGTTATATACTACAGTATACTAAATGTTTTTCACTTAATATACCCAGGAGATTGTTGTATATTAATGTAGATCTACTTTATTCTTTTTCAAGATTGAATAGTATTTCCTTATATAGATATATATTTCAATCAGTCACCTATTGATAAACATTTAGGTTGTTTCCAGTCATTTGTGACTACAAACAATGCTGCTGTAAATATCCTCATGCATATGCATATATGAAGGATAAATTCCTAGAAGTAAAATTGCTGTGCTAAAGGGCATGTACATTTTTATATTTTATATATGTCCTATTTTTTTCCCCAAATAAGTTGTACCCTTTTACAGTCCCATTAATGAGATATCAGGGTAGCTATACACATTTTTGGTCTTAGAGGACAGGAATTCAATTGCTAATTTCTCTGCTACAGCTCCCAACACAGCATCATAACTATATGTGAATTTAGAGCTCTCTGATTAGAATGTGAATGATACATTACATATGAAGGGTGCGGTATTGATAATTTATAGCATTAGCCTGAGGTCTTTTCTTTCCAAATCAACATCCAGGATTCAGGTTTGTTTTCCCAAGTCCTCTTACTCATATTTGAAGCCCAAGCAATTTCCAGAACAAGACAGGATGGTTTGACAAGTAAATATCTGAGTCCTAAGGGAAAACTCTGAACACACATCCCTTATAATTCTTAGTCATGCAGTTTGATCAACCTTTGGTAAATTCCAACAGCACCATTTATTTCCTCTTTGAGACCCTAAAGAATAGATTAGGCTATGTAGTGACACCTAGGTTAATTCCCATAAACTGTTTCCTACCATCTCAACAGTGTCACATCCATCATTACCCTTAATTTTAACACTTTATTGTTCAATCTAACTATCAACAAAGTTGATATTTTCTAAGTTGGACTGGAGAATCTTAAGGTTGAAGAAATTGGGGGGATGGATTTATAGATTTATAGTGCCCTCAAAAGAGGGGCACTAACTGGTAAGGGTTAGAAGAATAGATATCTGTATTTTTTGACACTGAAGAACATGTCAATATATTCAAAAGTAGAAGCAAATTAATATCAACTTGTGTGAGTCAGTAACTCCATCCCTTCAAAGTTAAGCGCCTTACTCTGACCACACAGCTAGTTAAATGGCAGAAGCGGGATGCAACAAGAGTCCATTATCTTGAACAAGTTACTTAACATTACCAAGCCTTAGCTTCCTCATCTATAAAATGGGAATAATAATACCTACCTTACTATTGAACCTTGTGGTAAGAACTCCACTAGTATTAGTTCTCTTTGCTCCACCTTTAGGTACCAACCTGTCATTCACATCAGTAGCTCTTTCCATAGGTCTAAGTCCAATACTAGAGATCAGGTACTTGATAAATACTTGTTAATTGATAGTTCCAGTCAACTTCAGGCTGAGAACTCCTACATCAGGACAGTAATGATGATGATTAATATTAACTAATATTTACTGCAGGCTTTGTGCTCAAAAGTATTGTACATGCAATATCTCATTTAATCCTCATAACTCTGTGATGTAAAATATTATAATTTTCTTTATTTTACGGGTAACAAAACTGAGGCTTAAAGTACTTAAATAATTTGCTCAAGATTATAAAAGTGGTAAATTAAGGAGCAACAATTTAAATCTTCAAAACCCATTCTTTTATCTACTACCCAACACTACATGATGCTTATGTTTATCTTCTATCCAATTATTTCTAACAATTTTCTTCCTATATCACCACACTTTAATCAAGTCAATTATGAAACAACACAAGGCTAATTTATACTGAGTTATTAGTAGGCTCATTTTAAAAACAATCTGCAAACTAATTCCATTTTATCATATCTCTTCTAATTTATGTGAATACTTGGTACTGTCATTAAGGAAAAATAAAATTCCACCAGAGAGCAATTTCCCCCCAAAGGCCGCCAAACACACTCATGCTTTCAGAAAGGCAGGTATGTACAGCAAAATATGTTAGAAATTGTCAAAATCAAGTAGGATGTATTCTAGAAATAATAAAGCTAAAAGTTATGAGTACCAAAAAGACCATCTTGATTCAAGACAGTAGGCAATCAGAACAAACATACCTACTTATATTTCTGCCTGACATCACTTTTAAATCACTATTATTATTGGTGGTGCTGTTGCTGTTATTGTTAATGTTAGGAGAGTAAAAAATCCTTAACATTGCTCAAAAGCAAGAAGGCTATCAGCAGATCACAAATTGAGGAATTCTGCTAAGAATAAAAAGTTGATGAGACACACAGACAGAGAACATCTGAAAAAACATGGCTAGAACATGCCCAGTAGACGACACAATGAAAGTAAGAGTGATTATTCCCACTGTGCTCCAAACTCAGAATCTGGATTATAGGAGGGGGAAAGGACCCTGGGAGACTCTTCCAGAATTATATAGGAACTTGATTCAGAGTCTTTGAGCAAGTGAATCCCAATACCCTGCTCTGCAGGCCTTTTTCTGAGAAGTAGGCAAGTGGCAGCAGGTATTAAACATTAAGCTAAACTCAGAGCTTTGGGAGGGAGAAACCACTATAGGCAATTTATTAAAATTAAAAACTCTGCTCTGTGAAAGACACTGTAAGCCACACACTGGGAGAAAATCTTTGCAACCATATATCTGATAAAGGACTTGTATCCAAAATATACAAAAAGTCTTAAAATTCAACACTAAGAAAACAACCCAGGGCCGGCCCCGTGGCTTAGCGGTTAAGTGCGTGCGCTCCGCTGCTGGCGGCCCGGGTTTGGATCCCGGGCGCGCATCAACGCACCGCTTCTCTGGCCATGCTGAGGCTGCGTCCCACGTACAGCAACTAGAAGGATGTGCAACTGTGACATACAACTATCTACTGGGGCTTTGGAGGAAAAATAAATAAATAAAGAAAGAAAGAAAGAAAACAACCCAGGGGCTGGCCCCGTGGCTTAGCGGTTAAGTGCGTGCGCTCCACTACTGGTGGCCCAGGTTTGTATCCCGGGCGCACACCGACGCACCGCTTCTCCAGCTGCGTCCCACATCCAGCAACTAGAAGGATGTGCAACTATGACATACAACTATCTACTGGGGCTTTGGGGAGAAAAAGGGAAAAAAAGGAGGAGAATTGGCAATAGATGTTAGCTCAGGGCCAGTCTTCCTCAGCAAAAGGAGGAGGATTGGCATGGATGTTAGTTCAGGGCTGATCTTCCTCACACACACACACACACACACACACAAAAAAAAGAAAGAAAACAACCCAATGAAGCAATGGGCGAAGATATGAACAAACCCCACCAAAGAATATATATAGATGGCAAATAAACATATAAAAAGATGCTCAACATCATTTGGCATCAGAGAATTGCAAATTAAAACAATGAGATACCACTACACACCTATTCAAATGAATACAATCCAAAAAACTGACAATACCAAATGCTAATGAGGATGCAGAGCAACATTCATTGCTGGTAGGAATGTAAAATGCAAAGTGGTACACCCACTTTGGAAGACTGTTTGGCAGTTTGTTACAAAGCTAAATGCAATCTTTCCATACAATCCAGCAATCCCACTTCTAAGTATTTATCCAACTGATTTGAAAACCTATGTCCACACAAACCCTGACTGTGAATGTTTATAGCAACTTTAATCATAATTGCCAAAATTGGAAGCAACCAGGGCTGGCCCAGTGGCATAGTAGTTAAGTTCATGAGCTCCGCTTCAGCGGCCCGGGGTTTGCAGGTTCAGATCCCAGGCGTGGACCTACACACCACTTATCGAGCCATGCTGTGGCAGGTGTCCCACATATAAAGTAGAGGAAGATGGGCACAGATGCTAGCCCAGGGCCAATCTTCCTCAGCAAAAAGAGGAGGATTGGCAACTAAAATGGAATATCATATTCAGTGATAAAAAGAAATGAGCTATTGAGCCACCCCTCCCCCAAAAAAAGTGAAGAAGCCTTAATTGAATATTACTAAGTGAAAGAAGCCAGTCTGAAAAGGCTACACGCTGTATGATTCCAAATACAGGACATTCTGGAAAAATTATAGAGACATTAATATGTTCAGTGCTTGCCAATGATTGAGGGGGAGGGGAAGAGAGATGACTAGGTATATTCCCAAGAAGACTAAAAAATATGTCCACACAAAAAACTTGTACGTTAATACTCATAGCACCATTATTCATAAGAGCCAAAATGTGGAAACAACCCAAAAGTCCATCAAGTGATGCACAGATAAAATGTGGTATATCCATACAATGGAATATTATTCAGCCATAACACAGAATGGAGTACTAATATGTGCTATAACATGGGTGAATCTTGACAATATATGCTCAATAAAAAGAACCCAGGCATAAAATATGTAGTATCACATATTGTATGATTCCAACTCATTTATATGAAATGTCCAGAATAGGCAAATCCATAGAGATAGAAAGTAGACTAGTGGTTGCCAGGGGCTGGAAAAGGAGAAGGGGAGAGTGACTACTAATGATGAGGTTTCTTTTGGGGGTGATGAAAATGTTCTGGAATTGGATAATTGTGATGATTGCACAACTCTGTGAATATATTAAAATCCACTAAATTGTACACTTTAAAGGATGAATTTTATGGTATGCAAATTATAGCTCAATTTTTAATTTTTTTTAAATCTCTACTATTAAAGAAATAAGTAGCCTCCCAATAATCTCCTCACCACCTCAATAAGTCAGTTTCGGGCCGGCCCTGTGGCTTAGTGGTTAAGTGCGCGTGCTCCGCTGCTGGCGGGCTGGTTCGGATCCCGGGCGCGCACCAACGCACCGCTTCTCCGGCCATGCTGAGGCCGCATCCCACATACAGCAACTAGAAGGCTGTGTAACTATAACATACAACTATCTACTGGGGCTTTGGGGGAAAAGAATAAAAAATAAATAAATAAAATAAAATAAGTCAGTTTCTTTCATCCATTTGTTCACTCTTGCATTCCTTTATCCAACTAGCATGTTCTGACCACATACTACGTTCTAGGTAGCACTGTTCTAAGCCCCGGAATAAAGCACTGAACAAGAGAGACAAGATCCCTACTTTCACGGTGGAGAGAGGAGGTAGAAGGAAAAATAAAACCAACAAAAAACTATTGGGTAGTGGTAAGTGCTATGATGAAAGTAACAGAATGAAGTGACAAATAATGTGATGTGACAAGGCACTATACTAGATTAGGCAGTTAGAGGCCTCCCCAAGGCCAGAAAGGCAAGAAGGAGGAGGCAGCCATGTGAAGATCTGGGGACGAGGGAAGAGCATTCCAGGCTTACAGGATAAACTAGTACAAAGATAGGGGGCCGGCCCCGTGCCTGAGCGGTTAAGTGCGCGCACTCCGCTACTGGCGGCCCGGGTTCGGATCCCAGGTGCACACCGACACACCGCTTCTCCAGCCATGCTGAGGCCGCATCCCACATACAGCAACTAGCAAGATGTGCAACTATGACGTACAACTATCTACTGGGGCTTTGGGGAGAAAAAGGGGAAAAAAAAGGAGGAGGACTGGCAATAGATGTTAGCTCAGGGCCGGTATTCCTCACACACACACGAAAAAAAACTAGTACAAAGACAACTTTTTTTAGGAATGAGGTAAAAAGGTAACTATGACTACTAGGGCATCATGAATAATGGGAACAGTGGTATAAGAAGAAATCGGAAAGCCTGGTAGAACCACACTAGCTAAGATTGTAGAGGGTAAAGTATTGAATTTAGACTATCATTTTAAGTCTAAATGGGAAGCTACTGGAGATTTTTTTAAAAACCAGAAGTAGTAAGATGATTTGATTTAATGTTTTAAAAAAAGATCATTCCAATTGCCATGCAGAGAATGGACTGGGAGAGCAAAACTTGAAACAGAGAAGCCAGTTAGGAAACCTCTAACCACAAAGAAGAGAGAACAGTGGCTTGGACTAGTGGGGATGGAAAGATGAAGACAGATTCCAATATTTGCAGGGAGAACCAACAGGACTCACTACTGGATTTTATGATTTGTAGAGAATGGTGAAGAAGAGAGAATCAAGGGTGACTCCTACGTTTTTAGTCTCAAGTAGGTAGAAAATGGGCCATTTATTGAGATAGGTTTGGGGACATGAGTTTCGGACATATTAACTTGAGACACCTATCAGACATCTAAATGGATGTTAGGTAGGCAGTTGTATATATAAGTCTCAGGCTCAGAGGTAAGATCAGACTGGAGGTAACTAATAATCTTGGTATCCTCACTGGTTAGCACAGTGCCAAAAGATACACTAGTGTATTATTAAAATGAGAAGTCCTATAGTCCTAGAGTAAAGAAAATTATTTATGGTTAAGCCCAGGGTTTCTCAAACTTCTTTAGTCATGGAAATTTTCTTTCACATTTTAACATCTTGCTCTTTAACACATATTACAGAACATGGCACTAGTACATTAAACTGCTAACTGGGTTGCCTCTCAATTGTTCATAACACTTCAATTTTATCAAGTGTAACTCAGTGACTTCAAGACACAAGAACAGGCAGAGGGTCAGTCAATCCACTATTTGTTTACTACCCCATAAAATTTTATAATCTAATCCTTAGAAAATAATAAAGCACTTCACATACAAAGGCCAATTAGTTTCTCCATCTGTGAAGTTATCTGAAGCATTATCTCAGCTATAGATGAAGACATTAAAGTTTAATCATGCATCTCCGATCACCCTCTGAGCTTTTGAGTCATATATAGGCTGCAGTTTCCTTTACCCAGCACTAAATTCATTATTCCAGTCAGTAAATAGGTACTGAAACCACAGGAGATTGTGGGAAGTGCCCACAGTCAAATGTCTGGGTGATTACCACGTAACAACAGTAACTCCATTTTCAGAATCCTATAAAATGTGCTGGACTGTTAAAAGCAGGAAACCAAAACTTGCATTTACAGAGCTCAGAATGAGAGCATCAACCTAGCAACTGAGTTGGCAGCAATTCCAAATATACCGTATTTCAACCAAGAAACATCTAGGGAGCTTAAATATCACTTCTTTTATAAAAATTTTCCTAACCTTCCATGAAACACTGTCCATTCTCTCTTGCGTCTCATTGTAGCTTAAAGCACCTGTAACACCTTATGTGTATATTTGTTATTTGTTCTCTTTTAGACAGTTCTTTAAAATGAGAGGCTGTGTCCTCTTCATTTTTGTAACTCCACTGCCTAATATGATGTCTGGCATATAGTAGAGGAAAGAGCAAAGGATTTGGAGTAAAGACCCAGTTTCAGATCCTGTCTTTGTAACTTACTAGCTGTGAAATCTTCACACAACTTTATACAACAATCTTTATACAATTATACAACTTCTCTAAGATAACAACTGAAAAATTAGAGATGATAGCACCAATTTTGCAGGGCCATTATGACAAATAAATGTGTGAATATATTTAAAGTACCTTAGTTTTGAGGTAGTTGTCACATAGCATATGCACAATATAGAAACTGACAGGTTAAAAATGCTCAATGAATGAATGACTATACATATATGCACATTTACGTGTGTGTGTATATATATATATATATATATATATATATATAAATAGAACACCAATCCTCACTTTATCCCTGTCTTATTTGGGCTCCTATAACAAAATACCACTGACTGGGTGGCTAATAAACAACAGAAATTTATTTCTCACAGTTTTGGGGGCTGGAAGTCCAACATCAGGATGCCAGCATTGTCAGGTACTGATGAGGCCCCTCTTCTTGGTTGCTGACTGCCCACTTCTCACTGCATCTCTTACGGTGGAGGGCGCTAGGGAGCTCTGTGGGGATTTTTCTTATAAGGGCACTAACCCCAATCGTGAGGGAGCACCCTCATGACCTAATCACCTACCAAAGGCCTCACCTCCTAATACCATCACATAGGGCATTAGGATTTCAACATGAATTTGGGGGGACACACTCAGACCATAGCAATCCTTCTGCCACACATCTACTAATCCATAAAGGGTCAGCTTAAAACATTACCTCCTCATGCTTATTTGTTTATTTTTTTCTCTCTCTCACTAGACTGTGAGTTACTGTAGAATATGGATCATGTCTTAGTCATCCTTGAATATCCAGTACCTAACACACACCTGGGACATAACAGATACCTAACAAATGTTTACTATCTTAAATAATGATACTCAAAGGGGAGAAAAATCTTGTTCTTATTGCAAGGAGCAGTTGTTCCCAATATTATAGAAAAGGATTGATCCATCATCTTTCTTCAGTACAACAAATCTAAAAGACTAACTGCAGAAAGAGAAGTAACAGATGGATTGAGGATATTTCCTAACCCTAACACCAAAATTTCATTTTCAATCTTAGGCCCTTTACAGTCCTGTCCTACTTAAACCTTGGCTAAAAAATGGGCCAATCAAAGCAAGACATATCAGCAACTCTAAGCAAGCCTTCTCCTCCCACCGGGGAAGGCAAGAGGTAGCCTTTATGTTTTTAATAACTAAATAGGTTGTTGCAGTTTCCTCCATAGTTTAAAGTAATTTAACCATACTTCAAAAACTAATATGCACTTCCTTGTAGTAATAACATTACTTTTTTTTTTTTCAAAGTAAAAGAGCAGAATTTCCCCTGGCATTTAATCCAAAACCACAGCCCATTATAAGGGGTATAATAAAAGGTCAAGTCTGCAGCCTTGGCAGTATGGAACAATCTGTACATCAGATACAGATCTCTAATTAACATTAAACAAAGATTCGCCTGCAATTCCCATAGTCCATGATTTGCCTGCAAATATAAAGCAGTAAGACAACAGGCATTCACTGCATCACTGATATAGCAGTCTTGTGGTCTAAATGCTTTGAAATTAAATTCTTTTAATAAAGCCAGATTGACTAGAAAAAAACACAAAGTTAAAATCAGACGGAACCTACTCCTCATCTCATACACTTTTAAATTTTTTCACTAGATGTCTAGTCACTCCTAGAGAACTAATTCAGGGGTCTTTTCCTCAGGAAGCTTCCCTGATATCCTAAGCTGGGTTAAGGACACCTTTTCTGTGTTCACACAGGACATTATCATGCATCTCTATTTTACAATGTACCATGAGGTTCTCAAAGGCAAGGACTGTCTCTAAGTCATCACTGCATCTCCAGAACCTAGAGGAAGGACTAGGTCAGAACAGATCTTCAATAAATGTTTGTTGAGCTAAACAGATAAAGGACTCCACGTCAAAAAAGGTAAAGTAAAGCAAATATTTTGACATTTACTAAATTTATATTCTCAACTTATACAAATAGGCCCAGACATAATAGATACAAGTAGCATAGTACATACTACACATGCATAGTAGTATACATATTATGTTTTAAACACTTCCTAGTACAAGTGAACAAATGGAGTCCAAGCACAAAATTACAGCACAAGACTGCAGAACTGGATTTAGCATGACACTAAGAGTTTAAACTTCAGAGATCCTCAATAGCAGAGTCCCTTCCAAGGCTGTGGAAAGGATTCCTAACAATGTGTTCCCATGGTCACGTTTTCACAAAAACAGCAAAAGTAAGCTAACTGCAACTGGTTAAGACTGCTGTCTCTGACTCCCCCTCCCTCACACTTCCTCCTTGGTTAATGTGGTATTCTGGGCAGCTGGCGAAAGGGAAGTTGAATTGAGGATATATTTAGTTTAGGTTTCACAGGATATATGTAGTTCACAATCACTTCCGTGTATGATTAGATTATTGCTAGTCTAGGTACAGAAATAACTTCCAGAAGTATTCTACCACCCAAGCACTGCCTTATCTGGTATCATTTACACTAACGTGCAGGACCAGAGTCATCTAGATAGGAGCTCCATAGGCTACTGGCACAGATATAAGAACACTGTACTTCATATGTGGAAGAAACCTAGTAGAGATTTCCCCAAATTTGACAACAATCTTAAAATATTACATGCTATTAACAATAAAATGAGTTGTAAATCTGAAACTTTTCTAAGCTATCAATAACAGTAAACACATTTTGATCAGCCATGCCAGAGAAAAAAGAAAATAATCTTTCTATTCTCTCTAGAGAAAACAGTAACTCTATTTTCAAGTTTTTGACATAAGAAGTGGTCAAAAGTATGCAGCCAAAAAAAGTAAGTAAAAAAGTATTAAGGGATATCAGGCAGTTAACTAATAAAAATGTTATTTTTCTACATTTTGTGATGTTCGTTGACTTTGCTTTATTAAATTTGTAATTTGTTGTGCTTTTTTCTCATTCTAAATATTTAGTCATGTGTCACGTAACATTTTAGTCAACAACAGATCACATATGTGACGGTGGTCCCATACGATTAGTACCATATAACCTAGGTGTGTAGTAGGCTACACCAGCTAGGTTTGTGTAAGTACACTCCATGATGTTCATATGACGAAATCACCTCACAAACATTTCTCAGAACATGTTCCTGTTAAGTGACACATGACTGTACTTTGCTACCTAATTTTGTATTTATAATTTTTTATTCATTTTCTCAAGGAGAGCCTCCCAAATCTGGATTAGTCTCTACTCACTTGAAGACTCACTCAAGTTACTGACAGACGGAAAATTAGAAGTTATAGCCTGATATAACTGATTCTCTCAATAATCCACATATAAACCTACTGAGGTACCTTCTCAGAGAAACTGTTCTTAACCATCCCCTAAAGAATTAACCATGCCTTCCTCCAGGCACCGCTGTACTCTGTACAGTCCTCTATTACTGTATTTACCAAACTATGACAAGCGTATGTTAACCCATCCGTCTCCCTTATTACCATGTGCAATTTAGGAGCCGGTCCTATATGTCTTATTCATGTGGGTATTTTTTCAGAAGCTACTTTGTAATGCAATAAATGATTGATAATTGTTGATCTTTTTAAAAGCTGATATTCCTTGAACTACTATCTTTAGGAAAGTTTATTAAAGCTCTTTCACTCACTATCTTTTATCCGACGTTAATTCATCACTGTGGGTAAGTGAGGAACAGGATTAACTGTAAGAACTGACATGAGCTAATTTCTTTAAGGACCTAGGAGTTGAGGTACTGAGTGTCATCCCATTGCTTTGCTCACCTAAAGGATCATCATAGTTAAAAGAGCTGTGTTGTCCAATGGGGAAAAATTAGCAGCAAGTAGAAGGCAATAGTAGACTTACTTGTTCCTCCTCCATAAAAACTGAGCTACTCATTTAGCTAATGGAATCTCTAGAACCATGTGAAGTGAAGTGGAAGTGTGTCCTTATATCAAAGACCCATAAAGAATGGCCTTTGGTTTTACTTTAAAAAGTTAAAGGACCTTCTGGGATGATGAAAATGTTCTGGGTCTTGAAAGAGATATGGGTTACACAAGAATATATATGTCTAAACTAATCGAACTATATACTTAAGATCTGAGCATTTCACTTTTTGTAAATCATACTTCAATAAAAATAAACTTAAAGCAATGAACTTGAGCCTACTAAGACACATCTCTGAGCTACATAATATGGAAATACCTTCCATGATGTTCTTAAACATTTATACAATAATTTTTTCTTTACTCACCTTTTGGCCTCCAGTTCTTAATCTATTTTGAGCCTCTGATTATCTGAAAGACATTATGAACCTTCTCTCTAGAGACATAAGAGACATAATATCTTGCATACAGGAATTCAGGGAGGTGCTAAAACCTATTCATAAACCCAGATAAAGAACTCCTGCCCTAGTCTGTCTCCTTTCTCTTAGGTGATCACAAGAACATTTATTTTCTCCTGAAATATTCTATAAGCTCCACATTTATTTTCTAATGCTACAGATGTATTCTTTTGGATAAAACTACATAGACACTCAAGATGAATAACTACAGGTCTTTTAGTCAATGAAAAAAACCTACAGTTTATATGCTATTGTTTATTCTTTTTCTATTAAACAGTGACTCTAGCAGAAAGCTTTGATCATATTTATAGAATAATTTACATTCAAGTTCAAAACTATGGCATTAAAAAAAGTCAATGCATTAAATTTATATTCTTAAGAAAATAAAGAAGCCCATGTTGATGCCTATAAAACCTGACAAAGTGTCCTGAGAAATGGAAAAAAGCTTTTCTTTTTATTTACTGAAATTGGAAGAAGATTTTGAAAACAATGAATACAAAAGTTATGTCATTTTCTCCTATAAATCTAATTTCAATGCAGCTGATTGGTTTTTGGTGTTTGTTTTTTTAAACAAAACAGAGATCATGCCTGATTTGGAGAAAACTTTTAACCAATAAATAATTAAGCTCAAAGAAATTAGAGATTTAAATGAGATTTGCTAAAGCGTACTTCAGAAGCATAACCTGAATAATCTGGAATATCAGTGAAGACTAATAATAAATAATAAATAAATAAAAGTTCTTTGCAGCTCAAATTTGGATTAATCTTCTTTCTTGTAAAAATGATAGTAATTGAACTCATTTACTTGGAAAAAGAACTTCTGGACTCACTACCTACTAATACATCACAGTAACAAAGACAACTCAAAAAACATAAAGTAGTTTAACACTATGACATAATTTCCTTGCGCTTAGAGACACCACACCACTGTAAATGCTTAACAGAACATGGCAATAAAAGGGTTAGTACTTATAAGACTATTTTGAAGAGAGATAGTTGAAGATGGTGGGCTGAAAATACACATTAGCTTCTACACTCAAACTGATGATCAAGTGAAATTTTTAAAAATCATAATCCCATAACAACAAAGAAAATGAAAGAGGAAACAACAAAATTTTGGAAATTAGAAAGCAGATGAATAAGTAACTGAACTAACATACCTAAGGAAATCTAATCCTAAACTTAAAAGCAACCCAATTTACACCATAGATCCCACAAAAGGTTCAGGAATTAGTAGAAGTAGGATACTCTGGAAATGGGAGTGAAGATGGAACAAGACTTTCACGGTCTGTTTAAGAAGGAGTTACACACCCAGACCCCCTCTGCAATCTAGACAGTGGGCTTCTGTACTACCCTCATCCTTAGAAAAGACTAGAAGCTGAAGGTTTATTCTATGAAGAGGGCAAAACAGAGAGGCTGTCTGACTTGGGGGATACAGGCACAGTTGCAGGTAGATGTACCATACTTAACACTGGGAGATTTGATGAGTTTGAAAAATTAATGTTGAGACTCCTAGCCTTTTCCCCCAGCAGGATCCCAAAAACCCTGCAGCCAGGATAATAATCTCCAAGCAAAGACCAGATGAGATTTTTTTGGCAAATCTGACCATACCATATATAAAGATCTAGAAAGATATTTATACCAGGAGTTCTTCAAAGAAACAGCCTAGCCATGTCACCCTTCAGCAAAGCCCACAGTTGACATGCCCTCCACACACATGCACACAGAGATTCCAAATGGCTTTTTAGTAGCCCTAGTCGTAAATAAAAGCAGAAAGCAAAAGCATTCCCAGGCACTTGAGAGAAGCCTCTAACATGAAAGAAGACACCAAAATACATAGAAAAAACCAACTTGGAGGATAAACAATGCAGAAGAATAAAAATGCCCTCCACACCATCAAAAAACACTATTAATATCCTCAGTGACAGGAAAAAAATATTGCTTCATGAAATAAGAACAGGACACTACAAAAAAAGAGAAACTAAACAGGAGTCCTGAAATTTTTAAAAAATGGTAGCAGAAATGACAAGTATAATAAAAACAATAGAAAATAAAAATGAAGTAATCTTTCAGAACACAAAGCAAAAAGAACAAAGAGATGGAAAAAAAGAAAAAGAAAATCAAGAACCAGTCCAGGAGGTCCAATATTCAAGTAATAGGAATTTCAGAAAGATAGAACAGAAAAACAAGGAAATATTTTATCAAGAAAATACTCTGTCAAGGAAATAAATCAGGAAATTTTCCCAGAATTGAAAATGTCTTTTTAGACTGAGAGATCACTGACTTAGTGAATGAAAACAGACCCACACCAAAAGATGCCATTATGAAATTTCAGAACAATATGTACAAAGAGAAGACAATAGTCCAGAGGGAAAAAGTTTCATACAAAGAATTAGGAATCAGAGAGACATGTGGACTTCTCAACAGTAACTGGAGCTTAGTCTCCACATAAATTAAAATTAAAATTCTGTGGGAAAATTATTTACAACCTAAAACTCTAGACTCAGACATACTTACAATCAAGTCTGAAGGCAGAATATATTTCTACATACGTAAGGTCTCAATATTTACATTCCACTTACTGTCTGTAGTGAGCTTTTAGAGAATCTGCCCCATCAAAATAAGGGAGTAAACCAAGAAAGGACTGGAGATCCAAGAAATAGGAAATCCAACCCAAGAGCCATGCAAGGGGAATCCTCAGAATGAGAGTGAAGGGCGATTCCAAAAATAACAGCTACGCAGCAAGACTAGATAAAATCTACCAATACAGATTGCAGCAGGTCAGAAAGCTCCAACAGACACTTATTCAAGAATAAAGTGAAAGAATCTGAATGTATTTAAAGGCTAACTGGGGGAGTGTTTGGGGATAAGAGAAGAATGAGTACATAGAAAATAAAACATTTCCAGAGACATCATAAAGCTGTTCAGGAAAGGAAAAATAAAATTAGAGTATATACTTGGCTCAACTGTCAACAGTGTTTATAATATTAACCATATCGAGAAGCTACCAGGATGGAAAGTATGTATATATGTGGTCTGGAGCGGCGGTGATAGCCTCTTCTTCCATAATAAGAATTCAATAGTTAATGCCTAGAAGTGAAAAAATCAGTAAGTAACAATATAAACAAGTTAAAGATAAGAAACTTAAAAATCAAAAGCATCAGGATAAAGAGTTCAAGTGGCTGTACCTAGAAGCAGGAAAAGAGGGGTTGTTTCTATGGCAAGCCTTATAGAACTATTTGACTCTAAATTAAATCATGTACATGTGTAACATCACCAAAAATAAACACTAAATTTAAAAAAGTTTGAAAGCTTATCAAAACACAGCATAAAGTGGATTTATAGAAATGTTAACAAACTCTGCTCTGTCTTTAAAATCTAAGCATACTGTGCAATATATTTATGACCCAGCATACTCACAGTACACCAGAGATATGTTAGCCAAAATCACCTATCTATATGGAGACTTCCCATCCTAGTGGTTTATTAGCAGGTGGCTGCCATTGCTATCATCCTTAGCTCTATTATCAAAATTGTTTCAAAAACATTCATTCACCTTAGAAACTTTGCCAGATTAAATTTGATATACCAATGGCCCCTGAGGAAACCAAAGCCATCAATTAAATACATATCAAGTTGAAATTTGTAAAAGCAGCATTGCAGCACCGAGTAGTGGGAAAACACTGACTGCTGCCTGGAGTCCCATGGCCCTGGAATCACACCATGTCTCCAGTACTTAGTGAGAGACCTTGACTTAGTTACTTAGCCTCTCTGGAGCCTTATTTGCCTCATCTATAAAATAAAGAAAGCATTATGCTGCAGAGTTGTTTCAACGATTAGACCCAGAAAGTAAAACACTAATGCAACACCTGGCACAAAGATCAATAAGAGCCATCTACTGTTATTATTTAAGTCGGGCATTATCTACTTCATCTGGAATAGTAGAAACCTTGATTTCTACAATTGGGTATCCTGGGCTGGAATCCCTGATTTGCTTTGCACTAGTTATGTAACTTTAGGTAAGCTACTTAATCATTCTGATCGCAAAAAAGAGAAATCGTATCACCTACTATGAAGGATGGTTCTGAAAATTAAGTGATATGTATAAAAATATAGAGCACCAGCTGGTACACAGCCAGTGCTCAATAATTGATACTGGTTAAATATATCTGTACCATCTCTTTATCCTCTGTACCAAAGGACCGTCCACAGACATAAACCGAGTTATACCCACGTATTGTACATTTTTGATAAGCAACTGTAAAAAGAGTGGAAAATCATGTAATGTCAAAAATATAACTGAAATAATAAGACACTTGGAATTCTTGGTATAACTAAGATTAGTCTCATTAAAATTTGTTTATACAATTGAAAAGTGTGGCCTTGGAAAATCACAAGATGCCAGAGTCTCAACTGATTCATCTAAAAATACGACGTTGGGCTAGAATCTTTTCCAACCCTAAAAAAAAAATCACTAAATGTAAATATTTATCCAGAGATTTGATCTCATTCTTACCAATTTCACAGTCACCATAAATTTTCTCAAACACTATTAGGAAGAAAGACTGCACGTTGTCAAATATAAAACTGTTCTTTTACAAACAAGAAAAAGAGGCACAAAAGTACAATGATTTTGCCCAACTTAACGTAAGTTCTGTACCACCACCACCTAAATTCTAAGTCCCACCTCTTTGAGCACGACTTAAGGGGCCCACATAGCATCTAACATACTCTTCTAGAAAACAACTGCAGATCACAAGAATAACGGAATTCCTCTACAGAGGAATTAAGACAAAATATTTCTTTTATTCAAGATTGTTTCATTCCCCCTTTCTGTTCTGGAAGCAAGAGTTTCCATCTTTCAGATCACAAATGGTTTTAGCTTATGGTACCTAAGCATAAGGGCAATCATGATTCCTCTAAATGAAGGCTAACAAGAATGGCTCTGGTTATCAGTGTGAAGCCAGGAAAGCCCCTGTGAAAATAATACACAGATGCAGTCCAACCTGGGAACACAAGGCAGAGAAAGGGCTGTATAAAACTCCAAGAAAAGGGGCCGGCCCGGTGGCGCAAGCGGTTAAGTGCGCGCGCTCCGCTGCGGCGGCCCGGGCTTCGCTGGTTCGGATCCCCAGCGCGCACCGACGCACTGCTTGGTAAGCCATGCTGTGGCGGCGTCCCATATAAAGTGGAGGAAGATAGGCACAGATGTTAGCCCAGGGCCGTCTTCCTCAGCAAAAAAAGAGGAGGATTGGCGGATGTTAGCTCAGGGCTGATCTCCTCACAAAAAAAAAAAAAAAACAAAAAAAAAAACTCCAAGAAAAGTACAACTAGTAAAAAAAAAAATCCCCTTTAATTCTAATATGGTCACCTGCAAATGTGACATTTCACATTATCTGGGATTCAGCAATGCTCCCTAGTACCCGGAATGGGCTTCAATTATGGCCATATAAAACTTAAGAAAGGGTAACTCAGGGGCCGGCCCCGTGGCGTATAGGTTAAGGGTGCAAGCTCCGCTGCTGGTGGCCCGGGTTCACATCCCCGGTGCACACCAATGCACCGCTTGTCAAGCCACGCCGTGGCGATGTCCCATATAAAGCGGAGGAAGATAGGCACAGGTGTTAGCCCAGGGCCAGTCTTCCTCAGCAAAAAGAGTAGGATTGGCATGGATGTTAGCCCAGGGCTGATCTTCCTCACAAAAAAAAAAAGGGGGGGGGGTAACTCAAATGAGTAAAACCCACCAAAGAGAAAAGAAAATGCATAAAACTAAATGCAAAAATCCTCCTCTCTTCTCCCCAGCTTCTTTTTTAACTGAGGAACAGAACTGCCACAAAAAAAAAAATTCATTAAGGCTAGCATGGTTTCTGACGTATATAATTATGCAAAGTATTTACTGATAAAGTGATAAAGAGTGTTCTGAGTTGTCCTAACATGTAACTTACTCGTGCTCATGATAGTTCGACCTGTAAATGCTCAAAAACAATAAGCATATCATAAAGGTATTTTTTCCAGATTCACTAGCAATCAGACTCTACTGTCTGCCATACAGATTCACCAGCAATCACACACTACTATCTGATTCAGTGATTTCAGATTCACTAGCAAACGGACACTACTGTCTACTATTTACATACTTTGGGGAAAAAACATTCCACCTTGAAATAATCCAGAGAGAAAAATCCTGGCAGAGCTTTCTAACAGACTCCAGGAGAAAAGCAGTACATAAATGTGTTAAGAATAACAGGTGAAAAAAACAGCTTTAAATCTACCTCCAGAATCTGTGGGTCATTTTTACAGCTCCAAGTATACCATCTGCCTCCCAAACATGTTTATTCTTTGCATTAAATTATCAGATTATTGTCTGCATTAAAATATCAGAAAGATAACTAACAAACAAGAAATCTGATTGGAGTTAAATATCTCATTTTGTAAAATTCCCCTTTACAGACTATAATCCCTGATCCTGGAAAAAAGTAATATTTTCCTAGTAAGTTATTAATATTTTAAAACTTAATTCTGTGACTGTAAAACACATTTATGGGCCAAGAATTTTTTAATTATATTCTACCATTACTTTTCACATGACTGTTAATTTTAAAATTTCATTATTGACAAAGAGCTCCATTCTAAATTTTCTTTTTCTTTCGCTGAGGAATATTGCCCTGAGCTAACATCTGTTGCCAATCTTCTTTTTTTCGTATTGTGAGCCGCTGCCACAGCATGGCCACTGACACATGAGTAGTGTAGGTCCGCGCCTAGGAACCGAACCCAGGCCACAGAAGCAGAGCACGGTGAACTGAACCACTAGGCCACCGGGCTGGCCCTTTAAATTTTAACATAGAAGATATTATTTTGCCCCTTTTAAAATAAAAGAGGAAAAAGGTTGATGGCAATGAAAGTGTCCTAATTATGCCATTAGAAATAAAGGGGACAGAAATATTTTGGAAGAATCTTTACTATTAACTTGTTTACTTGGTATTAATATAAAACGCCCAACAAGTCAAGAAGCTTTCATGATTATTATTCTTAGTGATGCAATGGTGGCAGGGATGCAGGGATGGGCATTTTCATTCACTGCTGTTGGAACACAATTTACAGTGGCAGGTAGGAAATGTGTGCCTGGCATATGCCAATCCCTGAAAGATAGGTAAGACAACAAGGTCTCTACAAATCTGTGCGATAAAGCTGCAATAAATAGGTGTTCGAAACTTTCTGTGCACGTTAGCCACCTATTTATATTTCCCCAGAAGTCTTTAGAAGGGGAAAATTAGAGCAGAATGAAGGAATCATTCATACCTCCACCTACAACTGTGAAAATACTTGAAAGTGTCATTGATTTGTTAAAAAAAAAATTTTGTTACTAGGCACTATGCTAGGTGGTAGAGATTTAAAATTAGTTTTTGAAACTGCTGCATCTTCAAAAAGGTCACACACTCTGATGAGGAAGAAAGGCCTGAAAACTGAAAGGTACAATTATCTTTTTGATAATGGCTATAATAAGGACCATAAAGGTCACTGAAATGGTATCTAATAAATTAGGAAGGGAGCACAGGTCAGGGAAAGAGTAGGCTCCTGAACTAAAGAAATGGGGTTGGAGAAGAGAAGGGCAGTCCAGCCCGAATAACAGGAACAGCATTTACAAAGACAAGCAGACACGGGACATATGCATGTTGAAAGAAATGCAAATAAAATGGCTGAGCTCTGTGGGGGCGGGCACGGCAGGAAGGTGCAGATGAGGACGGAGTGGTAAGCAAACACCATATCATGGAGGCTCTCTATGCCTTGGGATTTTGCCAACCACGTCCAGCCCATTCCAATCTCTACCTGAAAAGCCCAAGGGAACTGCAGGAAGAAAGTGGGCCAAAGGATTCCAGCCACTTCCCTTCCCTATTAAAAAACAAGATGCTAGAGTGCAGCAATAGTGGCAGCATGCCAAATTCAAGCAGGGGAGGTCCCCAAATCCACCCAGTAGAAACAGCCCCTGCCTAAATACAGACGCACACGCCTGCAAAATGCCTGCCATTCTGAATGCATGAACATCCTAGACACATCTTAAAACTTTTATGAATACCGAATGCAACTATTTCACACCTACACCCAAAGAAGTTTGTATACTCAATGCAACCTCAATAATCTTTAACCTTCATTAGCCAGTGGAGTTAAAATTAATGAGTTAAAAATAACTTTTGAGGAACATATCTGTGTAACACACTGGTCTCCAATGTTAGGATTCTTGAGGGCAGAGACCACATTTTATTTATTTTTGAACTCTCACCTTTCTCCTCCCCCTACCAGCACCCAACATTTTGCTTTATACACAGGAGACGTCCAATAAATATTTATAGTATTATGGAATAATACCATGCATTTGTAAGACAGCTAAACAAAAGTTGGAATGTGGAAAGAGTTTATATACTGAGCTTGGCAATTTTATGAGCAAGGATAGTCACAGTGTTTGTACAGGACTCTCTAGTTTATGAAACCTTCCATATACAATCTCTCATTCCATTCTCACATTTAGCCAATGAAACAGGCATTCCTTTCCCCCCAGTACACAGAGAAAACAGAGGCTAAGAAATTAAGTGATATGCCCGAGGTCACACAGCTAGTGACAGACCAAAGACTCTGAAACCCGGGTCTCCTCACTCATAGGCCACTGTTCTTTTCATGACAACCTTCACTCAATCAAAAATATGTACATAGGAGCTGGCCCTGTGGCATAGAGGTTAAGTTCGGCACGCTCCGCTTCAGCGGCCTGTGTTCGCGGGTTCAGGTCCCAGGCACAAACCTACACCACTTGTCAGCCATGCTGTGGCAGCAACTCACATAAAGTGGAGGAAGACTGGCAAAGATGTTAGCTTAGAGCTAATATTCCTCAAGCAAAAAAAGAAAAAAAAAAAAAAAGGAGGAGGAAGACTGGCAACAGACGTTAGGTCAGGGCTAATCCTCCTCAGCAAAAATTAATTAATTAATTAAAAATATACATATATATACACACAGAGAAAAAGGACATATTTTCCAAGCAATGTACTAACATGCTGGGAAATAAAATAGTGAAGAAACCCTATGAAACTTACAGTCCAGAAGGGGAAAAAAGATCTTAAATAATTAAGTATAAACAATTACAAGGGTACAAAGACAACCAGGGAACCTAATCTCCTTGGGGGCTGTTAAAAAAATATTCACTGGCCCTCATCAAAGATGGTAAGGCAGACTTTATTCAAGAACAATGAGATAGGCATAAGGACCACTGCAATGGGATTTTACAGTGGGGGGAGACAGGCTGGGTTCAACTCCAAATACAGCATGGGCAAGCGGGAATTCATAGCCAAAGAGCAGGGTGCGGGGGTGAGCGGATGGAAAATGACTCAGAGGAAACACCAGGGGTAAGGGAGGTTCTGGATAAAATGACCTAACAGGATTCTTGCTGAAGACAGGCGAGGGTGATCAGGTATCACCTGGGGGCTGGTGAAGGATGAGTAAACTGATCAGATATCAAGGCCAGGAGGCTTCTGGTCAAACTGACTTAGCAGGGTTCTTGCTAAAACTGGACTTTACAAGGAAGTGCACAGATGGGCCTAGGAGAAGGTTCAAGAGCCTGACTAAAGTTTGGTCAAGCAAGGAATCTTTGTCAGGGCCTCACAGAGTCTCTCAAGGATACAGGCAGTGTTATATGAATCCCAAAGATTTTTCTTCTTTATCTTATTTTGAATTATTTAACTAATGTACAGGCATCCATCCACTTACTATTGTATAAAGCTGCTCAAACTTGAAGGTGCTTTTCACCTAGGGATCTTATTAAAATGCATTCTAATTCAAGGATTGGAGCCTGAAATCTTACATTTCTAACATGCTCCTAGGTGACACTCCTAGCCAAAGCTCCACACTTTAAAAGTCTAAAGCAGACTTCTCAAAGAGTTATAGTTATATACAGACATTGTATATAACAGTCCTGGGGCTGGCCTTCTGTCGCCAGAGGGCCAAGAGCAGCCTTTCTTCCCAATGGTGCTATACAAAATGACAGTGGTACTTTTTTTCTAAATGTTGAATACAAAAAAAAAAAAAAGGTAAAGGTATCTCCAGAACCTATAGTTATCACTAGACAATAGAGTCCCAACATCTTACAAATATGTTCCCACTTGAGCAAAAGCCAACATCACTACAGCTCAATTGAGGCACATTTTGGTTCCCAAATGTCTAGCCACTTGGAATTGTACTTTTTGATATAGTTTGGCTCTAACTTGAAAAATGTTTTTTTTATTTTGGTTCTTGATAACTTGCTATTTCCCAAATTAAAAACTGACAAGGTTGACAAAGGACTGATTAAAGGATTAAACGGTCTGACTGATAGGACCCCTTTGGGAGTCCTTAACAATAGGTTGGAGACACAAGCATCAGTCCTCAAAACAATGCTGTGCTCGGATTGAGAGACTTCAGTTTTGACAAATCAGTTTGTTGTTCACTGACTCAAAAGTACAATTTCTAAGAGGTGAAAAATAAGAGAGCCAAATGAATATTTGGCAGGGTGTGAGGAAGGGTTAGGGAGAACGGAACCAGGTATATGTGAGTAAAAACTATAACCACAGGGAGTTTTTAAACAAAGAGCTATTTCAGTAGTTAAATCTAATGCTATGGGGCACTAGCACACAAATGGATTCTCTAAAGAGCAGGAAGGTCATGCTGCTGCTCATCTATCTGGAACGCATCTGGGCACCATCTGGGCACCAAGATACCAGAAAAGTTGCCATAAAAGACTTATACCCCTACCGCTTCCGCTTAATTATTCTATGTTTACACTGAATACTAAGAATGTATTTAAGGTATATCTATTTCTACAAAGAAACACACAAAAATATTCCTTCTAATACCCAATACTACAACTACCCAACTCATCAAATTTCATCAAATTTTAATTTGAGAACAACAAAAGGACTCAGGCAGAAAGATAAAACAATAGGAACAAGGAAACAAAGTTCAACCTTTCCATTACAAAAAATAAAAACAATAAGGCTACTTGGCTGTGAGGTACTTAGACTATTTACCCAATGTTTGTTTATCTTCAAACTCCTGCTTTTAAGTTCTAACCTCAGAAAATCAAAGTAGCACTGATACATACGATAATAAACCTACAGAAATTGGCTATGATTTAATTAATCAGAAATGACGAGTATGTTTATAAATAATAACAGCTACTAGCAATCATCACACTACTGAGATCTTGATAATGAACAAGATATCACTGCTACACAGAACTACAATTTATTGAGCTAACCTTTTCACATTCAGTACCTCTAATCCTCCCAACACTCCGAGATCCTAAATACAGGATTCATAGGAAAAAAATTAGATTACTGGCACACTCATACCATACACAGTGGAGTCTCAGACTGCTTTCATCCTTAATATGGCTGAAGTAGGGGCCCACACATGCTCAGAGTAAAGGTGACTGGATGACAGCAAGAGCTGGAGCCACGAAGAAGGTGGCCAAGTAGGGTTAGGAGAATGGCTATATGCAGGGGTCTGAGCAAATAAGTATACTGAGGATAATGGGAGCCAGGTTTCCCACTGGCAAAGAAGAAAGTGAAAAATATGTAAAGGGAAAAGGCTAGAATGAACCCTGTGCTTGGAATTGCAAGTACTGGTATGAACTCATTCAATACATGTGGATAGACATAGAAAAAAATATATGGATGTAAATATGTGTGGGTATGTATTTTCTAGCACTGTCCAATGAGAGGGCCGGGAGCAGCAACACATCTGTAGTAATGAGCACGCATATCACCTAGATTCTGGTGTCCAAATACTATTCTCCACTGAACAGAACCAAGGCCATTAAAGAAATGGCCAGTTCCAGGGCTGGGGCAGAAAAAGTGTAAGATAAACCTGGAACATCTGGTTGTGCCAGAAGTTAAGGAAGTGCTCAGAGAAAGACAGGAACAAGTCAAGGGACACAGAAGCCAGCCTGAATAGGGCTCCCACTAGTAAAAATTGAGATAGTTTGAGCACCAAAATAAATAATGGTAGTTATAGATATAAACCCATTAATTAAAATAGGAATCCATGTGCCCAAACTAATATAAAAATAAATGGGAAGAATAAGTTCTTCCTTACAGTAAAAACGTCAAATAATAAATGTAAAAGCAATGAAAGAATTAGAATACAGGCAACAAGCAAAGTAATAATTTAGACAAGAAACATCAATGGACACTAAAACTAGTGGGTGAAAATGGAATGAGGAATGAGACAGTTACATGGTCTCAAAATCCTCCCCCAACAAAATATTAATTACAAAGAGGAAAAAAAAAGATACAATAACTTTACACTGGAGAATCTTTGTAGGCACTTTACAATCAAAGGATCATGGCCAATAATGGGCAAACATACATGCATCACTTCTGTGATATTTCTGCCTCAAATGCATAACCAGATCTTACCACAAGGAAACATCAGACAAACTCAAACTGAGGGATATCCTACAAAATGACTGGCCTGTAATCCTCAGAAATGTAACGGTCCTGAAAGTCAAGGAAAAACTGAGGCAACATTTCAGTTTGAAGAAGGCTGCGGACACAAAACTGGGTGTAGTACATGACTTGTGACTGGATCTTTTTGCTGAGGATGACATTATTGGAGTCACTGACGAAACTAAATGGGGTCTCTGGATAAGGAATACGTAGTTTTTTGTGCTATTCTTTGCAATTTTTCTAAAAATTTTGAAAATGTTTCAAAATAAAATTTAAAAATCACTTCTGCAAATGAATAGGTTTCATAGCTACACTTATAATTTAATTAAACATGCTGTAAAAGATGACCTTAAGTTAGCTGATACAAAACAAAAACGGAAGTTGTACACCTGACACTGATATAATGTTATATGTCAATTATATCTCAATTACAAAAATGGAAGTGTGGAAAGAAAGGGAGAGAAAAAAAAATTCTCTATAGGACTTAATATTCCTAACAGGTACAGTTTTTCATATTTTCCAAGAAGTAACACATAGCTACTTTGCCTCAATAGCTCCTAATCAAATTGACAATTGAAGAGAAGTACATACATCAGAAACTCCAAAGGTACAAAAACTCTGCAACTACCTCGAGGAAAAAAAAGGCCAATAATGGTAAAAGTAATCACACTAATTATTTTGCACTCAATAATGTAAAACAAAAGCAATCCTATATCAGATGGGAAAACAAACTAAGGCCAGCCAAGTATCTGCAATTCTCAAAACTACAGTTCTGAAAAGATGACCGTACTTACTTCCACTCCCTTCCCGGCAAAAAAGCATAACGTTAAGTCAGGCTGTCAGATAACAAAACTGTTAAGATAATACTCGGTCAAAAGCCATTCACAATGATGTTGCAGAAGTATATTTATTGACATAAAAAATTCACAAGTAAGGGGCCAGCCCCCAGTGGCGTAGCAGTTAAGTTCTCGCATTCCACTTCCGCGGCCTGGGGTTCGCCAGTTCAGATCCTGGGTGCGGACCTACTCACCACTCATCAAGCCGTGCTGAGGCAGCATCCCATATAGAAGAGCTACAACTCTACAACTGTGATATACAGCTATGTACTGGGGCTTTCGGGAGAAAAAAGAAAAAGAAGAAGATTGGCAACAGGTGTTAGCACAGGGCCACTCTTCCTCAAAAAAAAAAAAAAATTCACAAGTGAAAAACCTGATCTATGTACAGTAGGGATCCACTTGAATATTTTTAAATATATACAAACAAAAATGGGACAGAAAAGATTAGGAAGTTATATCACAAAATATAAATAATAGTTATCTCTGAAGGTGTGATTATGAGTGATTTCTATTTTTTTCCTTATCAGTATTTTGTGATTTCTCCAACATGTGCATTATTTTTACACTAAAAATGGAAGTCAAAAATGATATTAAAGTATTATTTAGAGGTTTCTATTTTCTCTTCCACCATTATATTCTTGGTGACCCTTAGAAAACAGTCCTAGCAGTATGAGATATTACTACCTGGTAACATAAGACTTCTCTTAAAGACAAGGCCTATCTGAACACTACCTTTTAAAATAATTTTATCAATTACAGATAAGGCAGTATGAAGCAGGATCTCTGGATCTAGACTGCAAGGGTTCAAATCCTAGCTACACCATTGACTGGCTACATAATTTCAAGCAAATTGCTTAACCTCTCTTTGCCCGTTTCTTCATCTGTAAAATGGGGTTCCTGCTAGTTATTGAACTGAGTTAATTATTTAAAGCACTTAGCACCCAGCACATGGTGAACACTTAGCAAGCTATTTTATTGCTATTATTATTATTAACTTCTTTTACAGGTAAGGATGCTGAAGCACGAAAATCAGTTAAATCATTTGCCTGAAAACAAACGTGCTGGGATTGGGGGGGAGGGGGGAGGAGGAGAGAGAGAAAAGAGAGGTAGGAGAGGGAGAAAGTCAGAGACACATATAGACACAGCTAAAGCCCTGGCTCTCCTTTCCTAAATTGCTATTCTTTTGAGAAAACAAACGGAAGGTATCTAGCATAATGCTCCATAAATATTTCCTTCCTTTCCCAACCTCTTTGTTTTTTCCTCTGCAGAAATAGATCTGATTTATATTCATTCACATCCCTAAACCACCTTTCCTACAGACTTCCATTTTAAAGTTAACTGTATTTGTTTTAACTCTGTTCCAACCAATTAGCCTTACATTAGGAAATTACACCTTAGACTTTTCCAAGTCAAATGTTTCTGAAGAATTCCATCAGTCAGAAGAGACTTGCAATTTAAAAATGCTAGAAACATAGAGAACACAATACACTTTTTGAGTGATTAAGAACTCACTCTGATCCTAAATATCTCTGAATTTTATACGTATAAAATGCCAAGACAGGAAAAGTCCTAAAGCAAGAGACCTGTGTTCCAATTCTACGCAGGCCACCAATTAGGCCAGTAATCTGAAGTTGGTGATTTTGCCACTTGAGCAAAAAGAGGTGAGTAAGCTACGTTACTGATAGATCCATCTAGCTCCAAAATTCTATAACCTCTTGGACAAATGTGAAAATGGACAACTCACAGTCAATTTCATGCCTCCAAGATGTTTCCTTTGACCCTTTTAGAGAACTCTTGTTATATCTTCCATTAAATATCCATCACTTCTTTCATGAAACCTTCCTCCAGCCCAAACAGAACAAACTGCTCCATATTCTTTGGACTCCTATGATTGTTTTGCATCTGTTACAGATGACTATTCATAAACTGTCTATCATCTCTGGCATCCCACATCTTGCTCAATGCCTAGCACACAGCAGGTGCTGAGGATGTATTTAAAGATTTGAGTCTACAAAGTTAAATTAGGTTCCTGTGAAGTTTCCATATGCACCATCTGGGAGTTCAGCTTAATCTGAAGATACAGAGGCCAATCTGCAGCACAACCAAAGCTTTGCTCCAGTCAGATCCACATACACAGTGCAAATTTATTCTGAGCATTTGTACAAAAGCTACACAAAGGTACCACTGCTGCAGATTATCTGGGCACCCTCTGGGGATTACCTAATCTACCCCACCTTCTTATCCTAAAACCTCTTAGCCTGCTCTACTTGGTTCCATGGCACTTACGACCTCCTACTGTACTATATAATTTATTGGTGTTCAGCATTCATGGTCAGTTACCAGAACACAAGCTCCGCTAATGCAGGAATTTTTGTCTGTTTTGTTCATAAATGATACCCAATGCCTACATCAGTGCCTGGCACAATGAATAGTTTTTTTTAATCAATAATGCTTTCCTTCTATCTTAAAGCCCTTGAGAGTTATGAGTCATCACCTTCACATCCCTATCTCACATTGCCCTCATTTCCTCGACTCCGTCCACTTATAGTAGCCTTACAAGTAAAATTCCAAGAACTAGAGGAAAATAATTGGAATCAACTCCTAAGCTGCAACTCTTATTTTCTCTGCTCCACCTGTTGGTACAGAAGTAATAGTCAAGAAACTAAACCAAATAACAAATAGATGAAATAATCAAAACTTTGTTCTTTTACTTCTGATAATAATTATTTCTATCTATAAGGTCTTCACTTTAGATTTTAAACTACTGGTGGACAAAAACTAAAACCAAGAACGCTGGATTAACTTTTTTGGATTGTCAAGCACATGGGCTAAATATTTTGAGAATATATTAACTGCTATGTGACCTAACTGAAAACTAGTGCCCCAAATAGTACACACCCCCTAATGTGCTACACACATTAGTTATGCAAAGATTGTTCTTACGTAGCTAACATGCTAACATGAATTTATCCACTGCATTTCTAAAACTATTAAATACTGAGCCATGTAAAAACAGGATAGTATTGTATTTGTATTCAGAAAATACCACCAAACCCCTCTCCACTCCCTAGTTTCAGCCAAATATGTTTCTTCCCTGCTTCAACCAATTTAACTGTTTCAAGGCACACAAGCCCATCGGCATCAGTCATGAACATCATCTACACTGCTATTTCAAAGACAGCTTTTAAATTCTTAAAGAAATCAAACATCAGCAATGTATAATATACTCAAGATGAGAAGCTTCAAGCTGACATGGCTGGATATGTTGATTCAAACTAAAATAGGAAACAAAAACATTTATGAAGTCACCCAGTCCTCTCATCTAGCACTACCTATCTGACAAACTCAGAATCAATTTCTAGGATGAGCCTAAGAAAGAGGTTTCACAAGCTCAAATGTGTCAGGCAGATTGACATACGCCAGGACCCCCTGTACATATTAGAAATATTAGCAAGTCTGCCTGCCAGTTAGCTTTCTGGGATCACTGTGTTGCTTAAACATCCTAAAAAGGATTAATAGTCTATATATGAACATGTGAAAATAAGGGTTAATTAAATTCTCAGGATTCGGGTGCCAATGTGATAACCAAAAATTATGGGAGGTGGAAAAAAAGAATCAGAAGAGAATATCATCTCTGAACACTATTTTCTCCACGACAGTAAAGGAGTGTATTGGGTGAATTTTAATCTCCGAGTTTTTATTGGCTTTCTAACCACAGAGTAAACATAGGTGAATCACAACGAAGCCCTCAAAAGAGGAATTCCCCAGGGTGTAAGGTCCTGTTTTCGGAGAACCTGAGGCTTGTCTGCTGTCTCCATAGCCCCACCTAGCCATCCCATCTTTCTGCCCTTCCCCCTAAAACTCGTCTGCAATAAACGATAAGTGAAGTAATGACCAGCACTAAATGTGACGTTAAGCTGACATTTACAAATGATTTGCAAAACAACTCCCAGTGGACCTAATCAGCCCAGGGCACACTACCCAGACTCTGGTGGTTGTCTAAAAAGATAAAGCCCGTACTCTCTTCAGGGGAGCAAGCTGGGAGGAAGGGCGCCTCGGAGAAGCAGGGAGCTGCTCCACACCCCAAGACCCAGGCTGTCATCAGGGGATCCTGACTCGCAAGCAGCCTCGTTAAGTGTGTTACAACCACAGGACTTGTCATCCCAACCTCCCACTCCTAAAACCTAAAAGGGAAGTTAAAAGGGTCCTGGGGTGACGGGGGAAAGTACGACGCTCTATCTTCTGTGCTTGGGACCTAGAAAAAAGCAAAGGGCAAGCGAGACCGAGACCGGCGACCGGGCACGCGTCGGATACGGGTCATGCGGGAGAATGGGAGGTATCTATGTGCAGCGTGCAAACCAACCAACCCAAGAGGAGAGCGAAGGGAAAGGTTGGGGTGATGGAGCACTGCGGACTCAGGCGCCGGGGTGTGTCCGGACTTGGGGACCGGGAGAAGGAGCCTCCTTGGGAGCTGGAGGACTGCACTCGCGCTCGAAGCGGGCCAGGGCGGCGGTCGGGCAGCGCGAGCGCTCGGGGCCGGCTCCCGGAGATCGGCTCGGTGGGAACGAGCGGCCGGGGCAGCGCGGGGCAAGGCGGGCGGGGGCCGCGGCCCAGGTCGCCCGAACAAAGCCGGCGGCGCGGGGCCTGGCTACTCACAACAAGAAGCTCATGTCGGCCGCGGCGTGGGCTGCGGGCTCGGCGGTCGCGAGGCCTCGGGGCGGCGGCGGCGGCGGCGGCGGCGGCGGCGGCCGGGGAAGCAGAGGAAAGGAGAGAGGAAGAGGAGAGGAGGAGGAGGAGGGGAGCGCCGGCCGTTCGGCGGCCGCAACTTGTTCGGCTTCGCTAGTTCCTATGGCAGGCAGAGGGGGCGGAAGTGGGAAGCGCACGGCTCGAATCAGTCAATGGGAGGGGAAGGAAAGGGAGGCGGGGAAAGGGCTGCTCGCTTGCTCCCGGGAGAGCAGCCGCCGCCGCCGCGCAGCTCCCCCACCTCCTCCTCCTCCCCCCGACCTCCAGCCCCCCGCTGCCCCCTCCCGCGAGCTCTCGCGAGAGCGGCGTGCGCCCACCCCGCCCCTCCGGCTGTGACCCCGGGTCCCTACGGTTCTGGACAACTATACAGCTCCGGACCACGCCCCGCTGATGCGTAGGGGCCGCCGAGCCGGTCGAGGGCTGTCCACCCAGTTGGGGGTCGCAGCAGAGCGCTCCGAGGTGCTTAGCTGGGTTTCAGCGATCAGGAAGGAAGTGGGCTTCAACTCCGGGATATCACGGGTCCTGCAGTGAGAGGTGGAATTGCCACCAGAGTTCTGCCCACTGTGAGTGCCCAGCAAAGGATGAGGAAGGTTATGGAGTCTGTCTGCTAGTATGTAAAAACAGGAGGGAGTTTCATCTGGTTGGAATGGTTTGGGTGTGGTTCCACCAGAAGAGAGGAAAAGGTCTAAATATGTCTTCAAGGTCCTTCTCGTTTTATGGGCGTATTTTAAAACCCTGAACTTGAAGATGATCAGCGTCCATCACCGTCTGAACAGACAAACTACGCTGTCATCAGCAGCTGGGAAAACTGCTGGGGTGACATAGTCAAGGTATGTGGAGCATACTTAGATTATAAAGCCTTGCCCTGGGCCTCTTAACTATGTGAAATGCAAGTCCCTATATAAGGGAGACAGAATCGTCTGTAGCTTCTAGAATGTTTTGTGCATCAGATTATGCAATGGTTATATGGACTGGGCCCCATAAATGCTTAATCAGCATTGCCACTGATGACCAGCCTGCCACAGCATTGTCAATTTGGGTACCCATTTATTTTACACAGGAGATGTCCATCTTCTTTACTCAAAACACCCATCAAATCCACGAATAACTTTTCAAAGAATCTGAACAAAACAAATTATGTGCAGCGATTAACCCACCTTGGGCTAATAGACTTGAAGGAGGTGCCAATATGAAATGTATTCTATTGAGTTTATGCACTATTGGTTTAGAATATTGGTAAATCAAATCATTTTTAAAAACAGAAGAAAATGTTGTAATCTTGATGCTGTCTCAGGAACAGCAGAGGTCACTGAAATAATTTGAGAAGATTTAAAGGCTCAAAAGATGCAGGGGGCTGGCCAGTGGCCTAGCAGTTAAGTTCGCTCACTCCTCTTGGGCAGGCCCGGGGTTCCCAGGCCCAGATCCCCGGCGCGGACCTAGGCACTGCTGATCAGGCCATGCTGTGGCAGCATCCCATATACAAAGTAGAGGAAGATGGGCATGGATGTTAGCCCAGGGCTACTCTTCCTCAGCAAAAGGAGGAGGATTGGCAACGGATGTTAGCTCAGAGCTAATCTTCCTCACCAAAAAAAAAAAAAAAAGTGGGAAAGGAGGAAAAAGCAGAGTTTATGTTAATATAATGAAAATAATGGATTTATGACGTAGAAGCCCTGTGTTCCAGGTGTTGATATGGTACTAACTTACTGTATAATTCCTTAAAGGCCTCACAAAGTGAGATTTGATTTACCAAATTAGGAAATTGTGTTTGGGAAGAATATGTCAGTTAACCTGTTAGAACAAGTTTCACCCACTTTAAAATGAGGGCCTTGGATTATTACATGATCTCTAAGATATCTTCAGTTCTAAAATTCTGTCATACGAGGGGCATCCTTCAGATCACTGGCAGACAGGTTCCATCTGCTCCCTGGTTTGGGAGGCTAGCTTATGTAGCCTTGTATTTAGTCTAACACAGTTTAGATGAATCTTATGACACTGAGTTAGGACAATGATTGGCAAAGGAGAGAATCTGCAAAAATACTTGTTGAATTCTTTATTACACCACTAGGAGAGTTGCCTAAAATTAACAGATGATAAAATTTAAATATAGTGGTCCTAAAAATGAGAGAAGTGTTATGTTAATAATACAGAATATAATTCCAGAGGTTACGGGCGAGCCCCGCGGCTTAGGGGTTAAGTGCGCGCGCTCCGCTGCTGGCGGCCCGGGTTCGGATCCCCGGGCGCGCACCGACGCACCGCTTCTCCGGCCATGCTGAGGCCGCGTCCCACATACAGCAACTAGAAGGATGTGCAGCTATGACCTACAACTATCTGCTGGGGCTTTGGGGGGAAAAAATAAATAAATAAAATTATTAAAAAAAAAAATTCCAGAGGTTAAATGTTTAAATCAAACAATGGCTGTCACTTAAAATTATTCAGCACTTCAGAAACATTGGGAAATTTAGAATCAAAGAGAGGGTATGTTCAAATAGACATTTCTAATTCCTATTTCTCCTTCGCCAACCCATATTGCATACCACTGTCCTCCTAAAATTTCAATTTCAAGAAGTTACTCTCCTGATCAAAATCTTATTTTGTTTATAAATCTTTGTTTATGATGCAAGATTATTAAAATTTTTATTCTATCCACCAATTTTTCAAAGAATTGGAATTATAACATGAATAGAATAGAGTAGAATGTGAGTGGGTATGTGCCCTCAAATATCTTTAAATATTCATTCGAGTTACTTTCTTGTCATAATAAACAAGTAAGTATATTTGTATAAATATAAACAAACAAGATAATTATAAATTGTGGTAAGAAATGAAATAAACAGAATAATGTAATAGAGAGTAATGGTGAAGGAAGAGGATCTAATTTTAATTTAGCTTGAGTGGTTAAGAAAGGGCTCTCTAAGGAGGTGATATTTTTGCTGAGACCTGAAGGAAGAGAAGGAGCCAGCCTTGCAAAGGGCTAGGGGATGAGCATTTTCTGATAGAGGGAATAACAAGCACAAATGCTCTAAGATAAGAAAGAGCTTAAAGAGTTCTTAGAACTGACAGGTTATGGCCTGGGCAGAGTGAGCGAGAAGAGTGGCATAGATAAGGCTGGACATGTAGACAGAGGGCAGACTGGGGCTCACAGGCCTAGGCAAGACATTTGGATTTTATTCTAAGAACATCGAGAAGTCAGCAGAGAAGTAAAATGATAAGAGGGTAAGATAAAATAATCTGAATAACACTTTATTTTTTTTAACTTGGAAAATTTCAAACCTATACAAAGGGGAAGAAATTAGTATAATGAATCCATCAGCCAGCTTCAACAGTTATCAGCTCATGATCCCTGATTAACATTTTAGAAAGATCACTCTATTATTGTGGAGAATGGACTAGAGGGGACCAACATGTCAGAAAGGAAGCCAAAAAACTATTGTAATAGTACAATTTTTTTCTCAACAATTGTGATTTGGTTTAGGGTAGTGTCATTAATAAGAGAAAGAAGAAATTAATAATCTCAAGGTAAAACCAACAGCTCTTGGTGATTGATTGCAGGGGCTGGGAAAAGAAGTCAAAGATTACTCCTATTTTTTTGGCTTTTTCAACTGGTGGATGGTAATGCCATTTATTGAAATAAATGAGTCACAATTTGGGGGTAAAACTAAACATTCCATTTTAGATATGTTAACTTGGAGATGTCTTTTAGATATCAAAGTAATGATGTCAGGTAGAGTTTTGACTTTGACTGCTGTGCAAAACTTGGGGAGAGATCTGAACTAGAAGTATGAAAGCAGGAGTCCTCAGTAAGTAAACAGTATTCAAAGCCATAAGATGGGCTTTGAAATAGGAATTTATATGCCAGATGAGAATAGACTTAGCAAAGTGTTACCTTTAAGCATCTGTGTTTCTTCTTTCTTTACTTCTCTTTCCAGATATCTCAGTTTTCTGATCACCATTTACCTTCTCTCCCTCAATTGTGTTTATATTCTCCTTTTCCCTCAAAGTGAGGGTTTCTACAACCTTAAAGAAAATGATTCATTGTAACTTTTTATCTGATAAATTAATCATTTCATATATTAACTAATATGTTACCCTCCCCAGACAAAATAACACCATTTAAAGCCAAGTTTCCAAATAGTAGGTGAGGAGAAATTTCTCCTTATAGAAGCATTTCAGTTAAAAAAAAAATGAAGTGGGAATGATTGGATTATTAGAATATCACCATTTTTGCAATCCCTAATGGATTAATGGATCTAGGCATTGATCATCAATGGCTGCTAGTATCACAACAAGAGAGGCACCCACCTTTTATGTGCATCCTGACGGAAGAACATATCATCACCTGTGAAGACGTCTTGCCAACAAAAGAGATCCTGAATCTGGTCAAGCCTTTAGATCAAATTTATCAAATTACAGGAAATACAGGGAACAGAAGAATATGGTAAAGAACATGTTAAATGACACTGCATGGATGCAATCAGCAAAATCCAAACTATGGAGAAACTATGCAGGACCCACTTTCTTCTATAGATGAATTACAGGGAAAAAATAGTGCTGAAGGAGAAACCTAAAGGTTAAAAGAAACATAAGAGACATATCAACCAATTATAAATGTGTGGACTCATTTGCATCCTGATTCAAACAAGCAATCTGAAAAAGAATGATAACAAATGTTTATGTCATTTATAGACAACTGAAAAGTTTGAACATGGGATATTTGATGTTACTAAGGACTGATTATTAATCATGGTGATGATGTGGGTTTTTTTTAAGAGCCTTATTTTTTAGAAATATGTACTGAAATATTTACAGAAGAAATAATATGCCTGGGATTTGCTTCAGAATAATGTGGGAGGGGGAGTAGGAGTATAGATGAAACGAAATTGGCCATAAGTTGACAATTATTGAAGCCAGGTATTGAGTACGTGAGGATCATTATACTGTGCTGTTTACTTTTGTTTAGTTTTGAAATTTTCCGTAATAAAAAGAAAAACAAACATATAGCAAGTCTCCTTTTGAAAAGACCTAGAAGTGTTATGAATGATAGGGATTTAAAATTTGCTGATATAGAAGATGATTGTTTAGACTAGAGAGTTCTTTCCTTGCCCTCACATTAGCCAGCTTTTCCTGCCTGGATATGAAGATGTACTTTTACCTATAAAACTAAAAACAAAGGCTGCTAATGCCAGAGAGAAGAAATGCTGAATTCCAATCCTGTGGCTTAATCTGGGCCTCAGTATTTCTTAAGCAGCTGTTCTGTTCTGATTTAGATATGTGATCTGACTCTATACGAATAGGTACCTGTAGGACAAATATTAGAAAAAGTATACCTGGGCAACAAATCCTTAGTAACCTGATAAAATGCATTGTTGTGCAGAAGTGTTTTGGTTACATAACATCTAGATTGATGTGGTAAGTATTCCATCTAATTAGCTTATTACATAAGATTGTTTTTATAGCTACCATTTATTGAATATTTCTGATGGACCAGTCACTCTGCTAAGCTTTTCATTTGTATTATCTCTGTTTCATTTATTCCTTACACTGCCCCATGAGGTTGATATTAGGTGTTAGGTTTCCCCTTTTGTAGATAGGGAAACTAATGCTGAGAGGTTATGTCTGTAACTTGCTCAAGATCACATAGCTAGTAAGTACAATCTGAATTCTGTAAAGTCTATTTCCCTTCTCCCCTTCCCAGGATGACCTAAATTAGGATGAATATATTCTAAATGAATTTTGGCATGCTACATAATCCCACTTAACATAGCTAGCAATTCAACCTGACCCTTATCAATGCTTTGTAGATTTTAATTCTTATCTTGCTTCATTAAAGACAAACCAATGAATAGTTAGAAATGCTTCTCAAGGGGCCGGCCCTGTGGCTTATCGGTTAAGTGCGGGTGCTCCGCTACTGGCGGCCCGGGTTCGGATCCCAGGCGCGCACCGACGCACCGCTTGTCTGGCCATGCTGAGGCCGTGTCCCACATACAGCAACTAGAAGGATGTGCAACTATGACATACAACTATCTACTGGGGCTTTGGGGGAAAAAAAGGAGGAGGATTGGCAATAGATGTTAACTGAGGGCCGGTCTTCCTCACAAAAAAAAAAAAAAGAAAAAAAATGCTTCTCAAGGACATATTATTTTGACATAATAGAAAAGAATGGAATTATAAAAGTTTGGTCCATGAAGGTTGGTCTCTCAATGCATTTATCACTAAAAGCCATAAGGCATCAAAACGCAAAGCTTCTTATTTAATGTGTTACAATGGAAGAAGGACTCTTTTATTGATCCCAAATCTAACCCAATACCTCCTCTTCAACTGTTCTTTCTTTTTTGTGTGTGTGTGTGAGGAAGATTGGCCCTGAGCTAACATCTGTCCCCATCTTCCTCTATTTTGTATGTGGGATGCCACCACAGCATGGCTTGATGAGTGGTACGTAGGTCCGCGCCTGGGACCCGAACCTGTGAACCCCAGGCCGCAGAAGTGCAGTGCGTGAACTTAACCACTACGCCACCAGGCTGGCTCCCAAGCTGTTCATTCTTTTGAAGGTGAGGTTTGTGCAATAGAATCCTAGATTTAAGAGAACGATGATGGGGCTGGCCGGGTGGTGCAGCAGTTAAGTGCACGCACTCTGCTGCGGCGGCCCAGGATTCACAGGTTCGGATCCCGGGCGTGCACCAACGCACCGCTTGCTAAGCCATGCTGTGGTGGCGTCCCACATAAAGTAGAGGAGGATGGGCCCGCATGTTAGCCCAGGGCCAATCTTCCTCAAGAAAAAAACGGAGGATTGGCATCGGGTGTTAGCTCAGGGCTAGTCCTCCTCACCAAAAAAAAAAAAAAGAGAGAACAATGAGGTGCAAATTGTTCATCTATCCACACAAGTATGTATTGTCTATTATGAGCCTCTGTGAGCAAAAAACGAGGAAATAGTCCCTGCTGTCATGAATCCTATAGGTCATTGGGAAATACAGACACTCTAACAAATAAAAACAAAATTAGTAATTGTATACGTGTCAAGAAAGAAAAATCCATGTGTATGTGAGTATACGTTACAGGGACCTCACCTAGTTTGGTGGTCAGAGATTTGGATCCTGTGCATTCAGAAGTGAATAGTATGTTTTTACTCCTTGCATTTAAATCCCTGTTACATTTATAAATAGCATAATTTAATAAAACTTCTACTTTCCCACTCATCATTGCCAACCCACTTTTGGTGTTTTGAAGCACCACGACATAGAAATTGATTTTTGTTTTGGAGAAGCCAGACCTTTAGAACTTTTCAGAAGGTGCTACTTTCGGAATAATTTTGAAGATCTTAATCCATAGGACAAAAATCATAAAAGATTTCTTGCATGGACCTTGCACTTGTTCAATAAATGTGGAATTTCTTGATCTGTCAGGTTTACCGTTGTCCGTGATTAATTGTTTTGCCCACTAAACTTAAACCGTGTAGGCATTTTTTCAGTCAGCTGCACGGGAAGAAGGAGGAGGAAGGGTCCTTTCTCAACCTATTCAAAGCTGCGTTTCCCAAGTTGATGCGACATTGCCAAGGTCAGAAAGCCTAAAATTAACTCCACCAGCTGTGTTTTGGTTTGCTTCATATAGCCCATGGGCTTAGGGGGCTCAATCTGCTGGGCTTGCTCGCTGCTACAATCTGCTGTGCTCTTAAAAGTTTGTTTGCCTGGTGTGCACGTTGTGCACAAGATGTGGTAACCAAGAGCTTGAAAGGACATGGGGACTAAACAAATAAGTCTCTCCTTTAATCTCAAAAAAACCTAGCAGCGATGTAGGGGGTGAGGGATGGAGGATTCGCTACTATGTCAGATGAGCAGCTTAACTTTTAACCTTGCTGAAGTTTCCCAAGAGCAGACTGTTGATGTGCTGTCAAAGACCAGGATGATGATGTAGTTTCAAAGAGTATGTGTTTTTAGCCCACCCATCTCCACGAGGTCCTTTAGCATGAAGGACCATATATAGACATAAAGAGTATCCCAACTGGCTGCAACTTAAAAATATCCCAAGACTCAGCAGCTGTTGCTTTCGCCCACACAAATTCACAGTTGGCTTAATTAAGTAGTGCCTGTTCTCAAGAGCTGCAGCCCTCTAGGTTGTGCCTAGGTACTTATGCTGCTTCCCCCATCTCTATTCTCTTCTGCAGAGTAACTTAAAGCAGAATGGATGAATGAAAGGGATAAGTATGAGCAGTTTGGGGTTTGCATCCATGTAAATAATGAAATGGGGAAGTCGGATCTTCCAGTATCGTCTTGAAAGCCGGCCTATACGGCCACTGGATTCCAGGGACGCTAGGCAGTCCCTAGACTTGGCCATTTGTTCTCTCTTGCTCATGGCTGTTACCACACCCTCTTCTTGGCATCTCTCTCATGTTTTCCATAGTTGTCATAGTCATAACCATAGCAACTCAAGCAGGCCACAGTCCTCTTATAGCTGGAGCCATGAGATACTGCTTTACACGATATAATTCTCTTATCCTGCACCAACAGGACTCTGGTCCCAGATAGTCAACCCATTTGTTTTTCCTCAGGAGAAATATTCCAACCCTCCCAAAATATCACTATCCTTACGGTCTGTATGGCATCAGGGCAACCAGGAAGCATCTACAGAGAAGAAGACCAAGGTAATCAGTCTCACCTTGAAATTTGACCATGTTTTTCCAAATCCCTTATTTATAGGCTGTACTCTGTGTCTCTACACCAATTATTCCATTTGAGTACAGGATAAAGGGATTTAGTAAAATAAAACCATAGTGGGCAGGAAGATTTCCTGTCCAAAACAGAGCTTTTAAAGGAAGTGATCTTGTAATGCACTCCTTATAAGGAATCTATCTGAGACCTTCCTGGAGCCCTGCAGGATTAAGGACCACTTGCAAGATTCATTCATTCAGTCATTCATTCACTTGGCAACATTTAGTGAAGATCTACCATAAACCAGTTATCATGCTAAGGGTGAGGATACAAAAGAAATACACAACATCACAACCCTCAAGGAGTTCGTTTCTAGTGGCGGAGACTGACGTATAAACAAATAATTACAGCACAAAATCCCTCTTATGATAGGATTATATGCAACGGGCTACAGGAGCCCAGCTAGTGAAAAAGTGTTGATTTGAGGAGGAAGATAAGGATCAAAGAGAGTTTTCCCAAAAAAGCAAGTCTTAAAGGGTTATTAGACTTTCTCCAGCTGAGGAAGGGATGATAGAGGAGTAAGAGGCAGAGAGAAGGCATTGCAGGAAGATGATGCCGCATGTGTAAAGCCCAGAGGCATGAAAAAAATACATGTGTAGACAAAGGAAATGTTGACTGCTACAGCCTTTTACACCTTAGTATGACCTCGCATTCATTCATTCAACAAATATTTATCAAGCACTAACTATATGCTAGTTACTTATGTAAGCACTGGGGATGTAGTAGGGTACAAAACAAAATCCCCAACCCCAAGAGGTGTACATTCTAGTGGGGAGAAGATATTCTGAATTTGTCAGGGTATTAACTCTCTGGTTGTATTTGCATTTTAATTATCCCTAATTATAGCATGAAATCTCAAACCTTATTAAAGGAATATATATATATTTTTTGTGAGGAAGATTAGCCCTGAGCTAACATCCATGCCAATCCTCCTCTTTTTGCTGAGGAAGACCAACCGTAAGCTAACATCTATTGCCAATCCTCCTCCTTTTTTCCCCCTTTTCTCCCCAAAGCCCCAGTAGATAGTTGTATGTCATAGTTGCACATCCCTCTAGTTGCTGTATGTGGGACGCCGCCTCAGCATGGCCGGACAACCGGTGCATTGGTGCACGCCCAGGATCTGAACCTGGGCTGCCAGTAGCAGAGTGCCTGCACTAAACCACTAAGCAACAGGGCTGGCCACTTATTAAAGGAATATTTTAAAAGAATAAAGGTATCAGGAATCAAGTAGGGAAGAAATTCTGGAGTCACAGCACAAAAACAAAAGTCTTCTGACCACCAAACAGACAATAGTTCAATGCTCATTTGAACTCTGCTTTAGTTGCTATCACAGAATCACAAATCCAGTCCTGTGAGAGGTGCCATGAATATTTAAAGTATAGCCTTTAGCCATAAACTCAGTGACTGTATGGTCAAATGTCAGGTCTGAAATTGGAACAGGTGTGTGTGTATGTAAAGAAATTAAGATGGACCCACAACTCTGTTCTTAGGAACAAAGCCTGCCCCTTCTCTCCTGCCTCTTTCCTCCCTCTGGCAACCTCCAGGGACCTGTGTTATCTATCAGAGTCACTGTCATAGGGCTGTCATGCTTGCAATTTCCATAAATCTTTCCTGGATCATCAACAACCCTCACAGGAGGGCAGGGGGCGGGGAGATGGCTACACAGCAAGGCTCAAAAGACCAGTTCCTCCCAGGAGGCCCCAGTGGTTACTCTGGATAGTACTGAAAGCAGCTCTTTGTTCCCTGTAATACTCTGGAGCCAACTGTGGCTGCCTGACCTGCCATGGCTCTTAGAGAGCTTGTATAATCATGGAAGCATACGAGAATCTCCGGAAATGCTGGAAAGAGACCACAGAATCTTCAGGAAATGAGAGGAACTAATATTTATTTTATGCTCTGTAATTTTCTGCCAGTAATCTTACAAGACTCTTTATATCTCGTTTAATTCCTACCACCACCCTCTGAGGAAGAAGTTATTGTCCCAGTGCTATGGATGAGGATATTAAATCACATCTAACATAACACCAGTAGTAAGTAGTAGATCCAGGTCTGTCTAATTCATGGAGAATTAAAATATCTCAGGGCTTTATATTATTGAAGAGTGGGGATTTTAAGTGGTACACAAATATAGCGTTATATAATATTGAATCTCATATTAAGAAAGTTATTCCCCTTTAAATTCATTTTCATTTCTTCTGATTATGTCAAAGAGAAAGTCTTGGTCTGATGCTAGTATGTCTTGAACACCTCTCTAACACTCAGTCTCCCTTTTTAAGAGAGAGCCACAGGTTTTAGACACAGAGACTTCAGCAGGCAACAATATCTAGCTGGAGCTTCATAACATTTTGCTCTTATTGAATTTATTTGTATGTTATTCTATTGCATAAGGCATGTGATACTAGTTTTCATTTACATAGTGATATAAAGTAGAGCCTATTGGTTAAGCTTAGGATCTCTAGCATCATACTCTCAGGTTCAGCTACTTACTAGCTGGTTGACCTTGGACAAGTTAATTAACCCTCAGTTTCCTCACTTGTAAAACAGGTTTAATGGTAGTATCTACCGAATAAGGTTGATGTGTGGATTCAATGACATATTGCATGTTAAGCACTTTGAACAATATTTAAAATATACTATTGCTCAATAAATGTTAGTTATTATGAAGTATAAAAGAAAATGACCTAAGTCAGGGTTTCTCATCTTTGGCACTGCTGACATTAGGGGCCAGATAATTCTTTGTGGTGGGAGGCTGTGCTGCGTACTGAAGAATGGTTAGCAGTATGCCTGCCCTCTATCCACTAGTTGCCAGTAGCATCCAGTTATGACAAATAAAAATGTCTCCAGACACTGCCAAATGTCCTCCTCGGGGCAATAGCACCCCTATTGAGAACCAGTGATTTAAAGGAAAATATTAGGTAAAAACCGTACTTAGATATGACAAACATCTAAATGTGTTATGAAAAACTAAAATTGAAACACTGCTCTAAGACAGTGCTATTCAAAATTTAATTCTAAAAGTCGGAAATTACTATTTTTATTTGCGTATTTATGACTATGCTCTAGGTTTCCCATCAAAGCTAAAAGTATTCAAACAACTTAGAAGGGGTAAGTAAGGCTAGTAAGTGCAGGAAATTCATCTTTATTTTTCTTTGACCTCCTTTTTCTTCTCCTGCCTTCTCTTCCAATCAGTCTACCACCTGACACCCCTCTCCACACATACCCGTGAACTGACTAGGCAGCATCCTTCGTCCAGTCTTCTTGCACTCTCCCCCCCAAACAGGAGTGCCCTTCTCTTCTCCCAAGGCCCTATTCCCTGCTTTTTGAATGCATGTAAAATTATAATTGATGCCATATCTGTTAATATGTTTTCAGTTACAGACAGCATAAAACTACACTCTTCACTGGTTGAAACAAAGAGGAAATTTATTGATTCACAGATGAGGTTCAGAGATTGGGAAGGTTTCCGGATGAAGTTAATTCAGTGGCTCCAGCTCCATTTTTCTGCCGTTCCCTTGAGTCCGCCTTTCTCTGTGTGCCGGCTTCCTCCTCAAGTTGGTGGTGAATTGGCTACAGCAGTTCAGGACCTCACTTTCACACCTGACCATGTTCAGAGGACATTGAAGGAAATTTGTCTCTGGAAGTTATCCAATGTCTTCAATGAAAGTTCAGCCTCAGGTTATTCAGCCTTGTAAGTTTTTTCTTTTAACAATTAGATGCCTGAAAAAGTATCTCTGAAGTTCATTAGTTTACAGGGTCGTTGATAGATTAAATGAGATAATATAAGTGAAACCGCCTTGTAAACTGATATGTACTTGTAAGATATCTTTTCTCAGAAAGGTCTTTTTTAAAAAAGAATAATAAATGTGCTCAACTGGATCATTCATAGCAGAGTTTATTGTACAGACACTTATAGAACAGCAATGGAGAGTGAATGCCAAAGAAACTTCAAAGCTAGTGCCTTAGTGGGGCCAAATAGGGCTTAAGGAGACCTGATGAGTGATTCTAGACTCAAGACAGCTCTGGAGTACTGAGCAGCAGAACTCATGGACATTTTTATGCTCTGCATTGATATAGCCTGGCTGTAATAAGTGTTTCTACTTTCTGCTGTGCTGCCCCCAACTGGCAAATTATTTCTGCATTTGTAATTCAAATTGCCAGGATGGGGACAATGATTGACTTAGCCAATAACTCGTCAATTTTTGGACTAAACCCAGGCCACATCAGAGTCCACTGGCCAGCTTGTGGAGAGAATGCTCTTGGTCTCCATGATTAATAGTCTTTCAAACCCTAAATGAATGTGATTTCACACTACACGATGTGTTCTTGCACAAATCAAGAAGTTGATTTAAATAAATGGAGAGATACCACTATTCTCTGAAAACATCAGTGCTCTTTAATTAAACTATAAATTTAATGTAATTCTCTACCAATAAATATACCCATAGGATGGAGATTTCAAAAAAGGTAGGATTTTCAGAAAAAACTGAAATGTACAAGTTTAGCCATGATAATTCTGAAAAATAATGGTAGTGAGGGGGGAACAGCCTACCAGATATTAAAACATTATAACGTTAGAATGTTTAAAAGTTTGAAAAGAAAGCTAGATCAATGGAAGAGAATAGAAAGAACAGATATAGACAGGTTCCAGGGATTAGGATATGGACACCTTTGAGGGGCCATTATTCTGCTGACCACACCAGGCAAATTGATCGGCCAAAGAGAATCAACTGTAAAGCTATTATAAACAATAAAATAATTCATTAGCATGGCTGAGTATAAAACAAATATATAAAAAGCAATATCCCATCCATCTAGCAGGAAAAATGATAAAATACATAGAAATATATATGTTCTTGATTATGTAATAAAATAGTAAAAATATCATTGAGGAGGGAAAATTTCAACCTGGGGATCAGAAGTTGAAAGGAGAATTATTTTTCAGTGAGTCCCCTTTTACATCATTTACGTCATTTCATAGCCATCTATTAGTGAATATGCGAATCTGATCTTGTCACTGCCTATTTTTAAAATCCTGTATTGGTTTTTTGGTGGTTGTTGCTGCTTACCAGAATTGTTTTTGCAGGGTGTTTTGTTTGTTTGTTTGGTTGGTTAGTTGTCTGTTATCCAACTCCCTTTTCCTATTTTGGGAGAATCTGCTGTTATGTGTGGTTTTGGTAGGACTCAGTGCCATATCTTTTATTATGGAAACTGAAGGGGGAGGAAATTGGATCCTCCTGCCCCGGGCATTGACTCTGGAGGTGGTTACACTGAAGCCAAGGGACATTTAGATTCATTCACAGATCCTGCAGAAGCATCCAGCACTGGTGGAGGTGGCCTCCTGGCCAGTCTATTCTAACTGAAAAACAGCTATGGTACTTTGTGTTTTTTGACCCGAAGGAGCTCCTTGGTTTTTTTTCTGTTTTCCAAATCTTATCTTCTGCCTCCTGCTGATTTTGTGAGTCCCACAGACTGTATAATAATATGGGTTTTTTTTCCTGTTTCTTGCAACAAAAAACCCTGACTCCAGATATCAGTCAAACCTGTTAGCAAGTGTCGGGGAAGAGGGAGAATCCCCCTCCGCCCTTTCCCTTAAGGTTCTTCTGGCTGGCCAAATCATTAAAAGACAGGTTAGCAGGAGAAAATAATACCAAGTTTAATAACATGTATACATGGGAGAAACCAGGGAAACTGAGTTTCTCAACACAATAGCAAAGATTCTCATCTTAAATACTATCTTCAGCTAAAGACAAAGGAGGATGTTGGGGGTGGGGGGAGTCAGTTACAGAAGATCATCGGAAAAGCACAGTAAACAAGAGTAAGGTTATTATGCAGATTTAAGGCCTCACCTTTCACATTGATAAGTTTTTAGAGATGAGGTCATCCTCCCTCTTCCCAGTACAGAGAGGGAGATACCTTTACAAATGGAGATTTGCCTTATAAATGTAAATGTTCGTCTGGCAGCTCCTAGCAGGGCGACCTAGAGAATGTGGCCGGGAAGAGACAGAATTTTTGATAAGAGGGGCCTGTTGGTGCCTTTCCTATTGTAACATCTATTTTACATTGTATTACAGCCATCATATGACAGTAACTCCTTCCTGGAACAGGTCTTCTATGTTAAATTCTTTAGGCAGTTAGTGGGGGAGGTCAAATGTCTGTCAGAGAAAACAATCAAGGTAAAGAGACATATTTCAGGGTGACCAAATCTTGATCTCCCACACAAGTCATGCAAAGCCCCACCTTTTTTTGTAGCCTTCTCTCTCGTTCACTTCATCCCCAGTGCATCTTGGATTTTTCATAATTTCCTCACATGCCATGCCTTTTTACCCCTCCATACCCATGTAGAATGCTTTCTTCCCTAAACAAAGAGGCAAGTGCCTTCTGAGTTTTTAATACCCACTTAATTCAACTATAATTTCTCTGAATCATCCCCTCATAGTACTTTCTGTCCTACTTCTATGGTCTATTACAGTGCTTATCATATTATGTTTGAAATATTTGAATTATTCTGTATCAGACTGAGAAGTCCTAGGGAGGATCAGACCAACAGGGCCTGGTCTGGCATACAGCATATTGAGGCTCCTTCGTAACTATTAGTTGACTAAATGAGTGAAATTAGTTAAATGCATTTTTGATGATTCAAGATTACTATGACCACCCACCACCCTATTTTTTGCCCATTTCACTATAGCTCTTTGAGGTTAAAAAAGGGTATAGGATGATTTGTTCCTTTAAAAATATATTTAAATGGCCTGGCCCTCTGGCTAAGTGGTTAAGGTTCCATGCGCTCCTCTTTGGCAGCCTGGGTTCATCAGTTCGGATCGTGGGCGTAGACCTACTCCACTCACCAGCCATGCCTTGGCAGTGTCCAATATACAAAGTGGAGGAAGATTGACACAGGTGTTAGCTCAGGGCTAATCTTCCCCAAGCAAAAAAAAGAGGAGGATTGGGGCTGGCCTGGTGGCATAGTGGTTAAGTTCACGCACTCCACTTCAGTGGCCTGGGGTTCGTGGGTTCGGATCCCTGGCATGGACATGCACACTTCTCATCAAGCCATGCTGTGGTGGCATCCCACATACAAAATAGAGGAAGATTGGCACAGATGTTAGCTCAGGGACATTCTTCCTCAAGCAAAAAGAGGAAGATTGGCAACAGGTGTTAGCTCAGGGCCAATCTTCCTCACCAAAAAAAAAATATATATATATATATATTTTTTTTTTTACAATAGTCAGGATAGAGAAACAACCTAAAAAAGTCCATCAGTGGATGAATGGATAAAGAAAATGTGATGGATATATACACAATGGAATACTACTCAGCCATAAAAAAGATGAAATCTTGCCATTTGCAACAACATGGATGGATCTTGAGGGTATTATGCTAAGTGAAATAAGTCAGATGAAGAAAGACAAATACAATAATATTTTACTCATATGTGGAATCTAAAAAAAAAATGAAAAAACAAAATAAAATACAACAAACTCAAAAAAATTAAAATAATAATATATTTAATATTTGGCAGCTTAAAAATGGCTTCCACATATATTTTCTTAGTTGATTTTTGTTACAACCATGTGTAGTAAGCTAGCATAATGAGTTTCAGAGAGATTGAGTAACTTTCCTAAGGTGACATGACTTATAAGTGGTAATAGTAATAAAATTAATAAAGGAAAAACATGTAACTTTTATTTAACACTTACTATGTCCAAACAATGTTTTTTCGCTTACTGTATCTAATTTGATTCTTTCCGTTATGTGGTAAGTATCATTATTATCTCCATTGTATTGATGGGGAAATGGAGACCACCAATTAGTAAGTGATAAAGCTGATATTTACACTAGAGCTATTGAAAGGGAATCAGTGTCCCAAATCATTATGCTACCCTGGTGCTTTTACTATAACCTCCTGCTGGCTCCTAATGGACATACTTTATGGCTTCTTATAGCTTCTTTTCATGCTATTATCTTCTTAGCGTGCAGTGCCATCTTGCTACTGCTAATTCACTACTTCTTATCTGTGCTGTAAACCAGGTAAGTATACTTATTGGTATTGTGTCTAAAATTAGGAGGAAATAAATGAGCATCCATGGATTCTGTGACATCTTTTATGGGAAAAACTTCTTTTTTTCATTTACTTCTTAATTCTCCATCATATTATATTTTAATAAAAGTCTCATAAAAGTGTCTCTTCTCAGATAGCTTTATTTGAGTTAACTCGTGCAATTGACCTGAAGACAGGGTTCTCTAAGTGGTCAGTGAGACACTGGAGTGGGAATAATCTGGAAGCCGTGATCTGTTTTTCAGACTTGCACTCATCTACCTACTCTCTCCTAAAGGAGAGAGACACTGGGCTGCTCAATGAACCTATCACAGAATGTCTATACTATACACTGCTTCAACATCATTAAATGGCTGAAATGATAAATGGATATACCTTACCAAAGGAGCAGAGCTCACAGCTTCAGAAAATCTGCTAAGCTCTAGAACACATTAGTAATTGCCCTTTTGAAGGATTTATTCTTTTACTAATATATGTTTCTTTTCTTTATTACAATTTCTTTTCTTTCATTTATTCTTGTATATGTGTGCATCACAAAAAAGACCAGAGAGCTCGAATTTGCCTACATCACTGGCAGTAGAAAAAAGCCCAGTTTTAGTATGTGTACTAATCAACACTGCACAATAATTACCGATGCATGGATAGTCACGTAGTTTGTCTCAGAAGAACGTTTAAGAATCTGATCTCACTCATTCAGTTCATTCCATGCATATTTACTGAGCACTTACCATATGCCCAGCACTCTATAGGTATTAGATATACAGTAATGAACAAAATCAATGTGGTTTCTACTGTCATTGAGATCATGTCTCTTGGTGTGCAGCCTCATTATATAATCAACTTTTATTTTCAATTTCTAACCCACGGTCATCATAAAATACTGTCTGTAAAATTTTTATAGCAATGTCAAACTTCCCAAATATACTCCCCCCAAAAAAAATTATGGGGTCAAATATAATCATTGGATTTTAGTGCTGAAATAAATTTTAAAATAGGCATGTATTATGCTCTTCTGCTGTGCCTTAAATTTCATAAGGTTGTATATTAGTTTCCTATTGCTGCTGTAACAAATTGCCTCAAACTTGCTGGCTTAAAAGAACACAAATTTATTATTTTACAACCTAGACATCAGAAGTCCAAAATGGATCTCACTGGGCTAAAGTCAAGGTGTCATCAGGGCTGTGTTCCTTCTGGAGGCTCTATGGGAGAATCCATTTCCTTCTATTTTCTACTTCTAGAGGCTGCCTGTATTCCTTGGCTTGTGGCTCTGTTCCTCCATTTTCACAGGAAAACACCACTTTGTTAACTGTGGTGAGATTATGGAAATGACTTTAATTTTTTTCTTTTCAGCATTTTCTGATGGATCATGTTTTCCTTTATAATATGAAAAAATGTAAATTATAACAAGAAGAATCTGTTCAGAAAACAGTTCCAAGTTCTGTGCAGCTGGGCCATGCTGTGGCGGCGTCCCATATAAAGTAGAGGAAGATGTCCACGGATGTCAGCTCAGGGCCAATCTTCCTCAAGAAAAAAGCGGAGGATTGGCATCAGATGTTAGCTCAGGACTAGTCCTCCTCACAAAAATGAATAAATAAATAAAAATAAATTTCTGTGCAGCTGGAACATAAGTGTGTTGAATAGATCAGTAGGAATTGAGGCTATTCAGATCTGGTTGGAACCAGAAGAGAACCAGTATTGTAGCCTCGGTGACAATCTGAGCCTGATCTGATGAGCAGTGGGGAACCATGGGGGACTTTTAAGCAAATGATTATCAATCAGATTTGTAATTTAAAAAGAAGATGTAATGATAGATTTTATTAAAATGAGATACACTTTACAACTATTTTGTAATCCCCCCATTTAGATTCACAATGTATAATTTAGTTGTCTCTGTTGTTAATTTAGCCCATTTCTTCGTACCGTCAGGGCTGATATTCAATTATTAATCACTTTTCTATGCTATGAAGATGAAGCATTTACTTTATACGATTTAGTCTTTTTTTATGGCTGAGTAGTATGCCATTGTGTATATATACCATATATATATCTTCTTTATCCATTCATTAGTTGATGAGTACTTGGCTGCTTCCATGTCTTGGCTATTGTGAATAATGCCGCAATGAACATAGGGGTGCATAAGTCTCTTTGAATTGTTCAAGTTCTTTGGATACAGACCCAGTAGTGGGATAGCTGGATCATATGGTATTTCTATTTTTAATTTTTTGAGAAATCTACATACTGTTTTCCATAGTGGTGCACCAGTTTGCATTCCCACTAGCAGTGTATGAGGGTTCCCTTTTCTCCACATTTTCTCCAACATTTGTTATTTTTTGTCTTGGTAATTATAGGCATTCTAACAGGTGTAAGGTGATATGTCATTGTAGTTTTGATATGCATTTCCCTAATAATTAGTGCTGTTGAACATCTTTTCATGTGCCTGTTGGCCATCTGTATATCTTCTTTGGAAAAATGTCTGTTCATATCCTCTGCCCATTTTTTGATCGAGTTGTTTGTTTTTTGTTGCTGAGTTGAATGAGTTCTTTACATATTCTGGAGATTAGCCGCTTGTCAGATATATGGTTTGCAAGTATTTTCTTCCAGTTGGTGAGTTGTTTTTTTTATTTTGTTCTTGGTTTCCTTTGCCTTGCAGAAGCTCTTTAGTCTGATGTAGTCCCATTTGTTTGGTTTTTAATTTGTTTCCCTTGCCTGAATAGACATTGTATTTGAAAAGATGCTGCTAAGACCGATGTCTTAGTGTGTACTGCCTATATCTTCTTCTAGGAGTTTTATGGTTTCAGGTCTTACATTCAAGTCTTTATTCCATTTTGAGTTACTTTTTATATATGGTGTAAGATAATGGTTTACTTTCATTCTTTTGCACGTGGCTATCCAGTTTCCCTAACACCATTTATTGAAGAGACTTTCCTTTCTCCATTGTATGTTCTTGGCTCCTTTGTTGAAGATTAGCTGTCCGTAGATGTGTGGTTTTATTTCTGGGCTTTCAATTCTGTTCCATTGATCTGTGTGTCTGTTTTTGTGCCATTACCATGCTGTTTTGATTACTATAGCTTTGCAGTATATTTTGAAGTCAGGGATTGTGATGCTTCCAGCTTTGTTCTTTTTTTCTCAGGATTGTTTTGGCTATTCGGGGTCTTTTCTTGTTCCATATAAATTTTAGGATTCTTTGTGCTATTTCCGTGAAGAATGTCATTGGGATTCTGATTGGGATTGAATTGAATCTGTAGATTGCTTTAGGTAGTATGGACATTTTAACTATGTTTATTCTTCCAATCCGTGAGCATGAGATCTCTTTCCATTTCTTTATGTCTTCTTCGATTTCTTTCAATAATGTCTTATAGTTTTCAGTGCATAGGTCTTTCACCTCCTTGGTTAAATTTATTCGTAGATAATTTATTCTTTTTGTTGCGATTGTAAATGAGTTTGTATTCTTTTTTTGTGTGTGTGTGAGGAGATCAGCCTTGTGCTAATATCTGCCAATCCTCCTCTTTTTTTGCTGAGGAAGACCAGCCCTGGGCTAACATCCATGCCCATCTTCTTCCACTTTATATGGGACCCCGCCACAGCATGGCTTGCCAAGCGGTGCGTCACTGCGCACCTGGGATCTGAACTGGTGAACCCCGGGCCGCCGCAGCAGAGCACGTGCACTTAACTGCTTGCACCACCGGGCCAGCCCCTGAGTTTGTGTTCTTTTTTTTTTTTTTATAATTTTATTTATTTATTTTTCCCCCAAAGCCCCGGTAGATAGCTGTATGTCATAGTTGCACATCCTTCTAGTTGCTGTATGTGGGACACGGCCTCAGCATGGCCGGAGAAGCGGTGCGTCGGTGTGCGCCCGGGATCCGAACCCGGGCCGCCAGCAGTGGAGCGTGCGCACTTAACCGCTAAGCCAGGGGGCCGGCCCTGAGTTTGTATTCTTGACTTCTCTTTCTGCTAGTTCGTTTTTAGTGTATAGAAATGCAACTGATTTTTGTAAGTTGATTTTGTACCTTGCAACTTTGATACAGTTGTTGATTATTTCTAATAGTTTTCTGGTGGATTCTTTAGGATTTTCTACATAGGATCACGTTGTCCACAAACAGTGAGAGTTTTACTTATTCCTTTCTAATTTGGATACCTTTTATTTCTTTTTCTTGCCTAATTGCTCTGGCCAAAACCTCCAGTACTATGTTGAGTAGAGGTGGTGAGAGTGGGCACCCTTGTCTTGTTCCTGTTCTCAGAGTTATGGCTTTCAGTTTTTCACCATTGAGTATGATGTTGGCTGTGTGTTTGTCATATATGGCCTTTATTATGTTGAGGTACTTTCCTTCATTACCCATTTTATTGATTTTTTTTAATCATAAATGGATGTTGATTCTTGTCCAATGCTTTCTCTGCATCTGCTGAGATGATCATGTGATTTTTATTCCTCATTTTGTTACTGTGGTGTATCACATTGATTGATCTGCAGATGTTGAACCAGCCCTGCATCCCTGGTATAATTCCCACTTGATTATGGTGTATGATCCTTTTAATGCATTGCTGTATTCGATTTGCCAATATTTTGATGAGAATATTTGCATCTATGTTCATCAGCAATATTGGCCTGTAATTTTCCTTCTTTGTGTTGTTCTTGTCTGGTTTTGGTATCAGGGTGATGTTGGCCTCATAGAATGAGTTAGGAAGCATACCGTCTTCTTCAATTTTCTGGAATAGTTTGAGAAGGATAAGTATTAAATCTTCTTTGAATGTTTGGTAGAATACTCCAGAGAAGCTATCTGATCTTGGACTTTTGCTTTTTGGGAAGTTTTTTGATTACTGTTTCAATCTCTTTACTTGAGATTGGTCTATTCAGATTCTCTATTTCTTCTTGATTCAGTTTTGGGAGGTTGTATGAGTCTAAGAATATATTCATTTCTTCTAGGTTATCCAATTTGTTGGCATATAGTTTTTCATAGTATTATCTCATAATCCTTTGTATTTCTGTGGTATCCATTCTAATTTCTCCTCTTTCATTTCTAATTTTATTTATTTGAGCCTTCTGTCTTTTTCTCTTAGTGAGTCTGGCTAAGAGTTTGTCAATTTTATTTATCTTCTCAAAGAACCAGCTCTTAGTTTCATTGATCCTTTCCCCTGTTTTCTTTTTTTGTTGTTGTTGTTGGTTTCTATTTCATTTATTTCTGCTTAAATTTTTATTATTTCCCTCCTTATGCTGACTTTGGGCTTTGTTTGTTCTTGTTTTTCTAGTTCTGTTAGATTTAGTTTAAGATTACTTATTTGAGATTTTTTCTTGTTTGTTGATGGGGGCATGTATTGCTATGAATTTCCCTCTTAGAGCTGCTTTTGCTGCATCCCATAAGACTTAGTATGTTGTATTTTCATTTTCATTTGTCTCCAGGTACTTTTTTATTTCTCCTTTGATTTCTTCATTGATCCAATTGTTGTTCCTTAGCATGTTGCTTTGTCTCCACACATTTGTGACTTTCCCAGCTTTTTTCTTGTAGTTGATTTCTAGTTTCATCACATTGTGGTCAGAAAAGATGCTTGATATGATTTCAATCTTCTTAAATTTATTGAGGCTGTCTTGCCTTGTTTCCCAACATATGGTCTATCTTTGAGAATGTTCCGTGTGCACTTGAGAAAAATGTGTATTCTGCTGTTTTTGGATGGAATGTTCTATATATGTCTATTAAGTCCATCTGGTCTAGTTTTTCATTTAAGTCCACTATTTCTTTGTTCACGTTCTGTCTGGATGATCTATCCATTGATGTAAGTGGGGTGTTTTGGTCCCCTACTGTTATTGTGTTGCTGTTAACTTCTCCCTTTAGGTCTGTTAATAGTTGCTTTACACACTTTGGTGCTCCTGTATTAGGTGCATTTGTATTCATAAGTGTTATGTCCTCTTGGTGGAATGTCCCTTTTATCATTATATAGTGCCCCTCTTTGTCTCTCACTGCCTTTTTTATCTTGAAGTCTGCTTTGTCTGATATAAGTATGGCAACACCTGCTTTCTTTTGCTTGCCATTTGCTTCGAGTATCGTCTTCCATCCCTTCACTCTGAGCCTGTGTTTGTCTTTAGAGCTGAGATGTATTTCCTGGAGGCAGCATATTGTTGGGTCTTATTTTTTAATCCATCTAGCCACTCTGTGTCTTTTGATTGGAGAATTCAATCCATTTACATTTAGAGTGATTATTGATATATGAGGGATTAATACTGCCATTTTATCTCTTGTTTTCGGGTTGTTCTGTATTTCCCTTGTCTCTCTTCCTATGTATTTCTGACTGCCATTTCAGTTTGGTAGTTTTCTGTGATGGTTTTCCCAGTTTTCTCTTTATTTATGAATTGTGTCTCTGCTCTGATTTTTTGTTTAGTGGTTACTGTGAGGTTTGTATAAAAGATCTCGTAGATAGGATAGTCTGTTTTCTGATAGCCTCTTATCTCCATTAGCCTAAGTCGGTTCCATCCCTTTCCTCTTCCCCATCTAAGTTATTGTCACAAATTATTCTGTTTTGTTTTTTGAGTTTGGGATTAAAATGAAGTGTTTATAGTTATTTTTTATGCTTTCCTCCCCTTTATGTTTTATGTCATAATTAAGTATTTGCTCACCTGTGCTTATAGAGAGCTGCGATTTTCTGATTTTGTCTGTTTATTTATCTCCTTGCTCAAGTCTTTGTAAACCTTTGGCTTTTGTTTTAGGTGTGAGGGCATCCTTGATCATTTCTTGTAAGGGAGGTCTAGTGGTGATGATCTCCCTCAGCTTTTGTTTATCTGTAAAAGTTTTTATTTCTCGGGGCCGGCCCGGTGGCGCAAGCGGTTAAGTGCGCGCGCTCCGCTGTGGCGGCCCGGGGTTCGCTGGTTCGGATCCCGGGCGCGCACCGACGCACTGCTTGGTAAGCCATGCTGTGGCGGCGTCCCATATAAAGTGGAGGAAGATGGGCACCGATGTTAGCCCAGGGCCGTCTTCCTCAGCAAAAAAAAAGAGGAGGATTGGCGGATGTTAGCTCAGGGCTGATCTCCTCACAAAAAAAAAAAAAAAAAGTTTTTATTTCTCCATCATATCTGAAGGATATTTTCACTGGATAGAGTACTCTTGGCTGGAAGTTTTTGTCTTTCAGTAGTTTAAATATATCATCCAAACTCTCCTAGCCTGTAAGGTTTCTGCAGAGAAATCCACTGAAAGCTTGATAAGGGTTCCTTTGTAGATTATTCTCTTCTGCCTTGCTGCCCTTAACATTTTTTTCTTTGTCATTGACTTTTGCCAGTTTTACTATCATATGCCTTGGAGAAGGTCTTTTTGCATTGATGTAATTGGGAGTTCTATTGGCTTCATATACTTGTAAGTCCAGTTCCTTCCCCAGGTTTGGGAAGTTCTTGGCTATCATTTCTTTGAAGAAGCTCTCTGCTGCTTTCTCCCTCCCTTCTCCCTCTGGAATACCTATAACCCTTATGTTGCCTTTCCTAATTGAGTCGGGTATTTCTGGAAGAATTTCTTCATTTTTTAAAAATCTTACTTCTCTCTTCTCCTACACCTGAAGCATTTCTATATTTCTGTCCTCTAAATTACTAATTCTGTCCTCTATAATATCTGCTCTGTTTTTTAAGGTTTCTGGATTGTTTTTTTATCTCATTCATTGTGTTCTTCATCTCCAGAATTTCTGTTTGGTTTTTTTCTTTTTAGAGTTTCAATCTCTTGTGAAGAATTCCTTCTGCTCATTAATTTTATTCATGAGTTCATTGAACTGTCTTTCTGAGTTTTCTTGTAACTTGTTGAGTTTCTTTATGAGAACTATTTTGAATTCTCTTTCATTTAGATTGTGAACTTCTGTGACTTCAGGATTGATTTCTGGAGACTTGTCATTTTCCTTCTGCTCTGGAGTGTTAATGTTGTTCTTCATGGTGTTTGATGAAGTGATCCTTTGCCAGAGCATAGTGGTATTATCAGGTCGCAGACTCCACCTGCCATTCCTGGGGGGATGGGGGCAGGAGCTATGTTGTCTAACCCAACCATGTCTGCTGTTAGTTGTGCTGATGGGGCTCATCTGCATTTGCCCACTGGCCACAGCCACTTGGTGGGTCACACACACACATGCAGGTGGTCTGGTGTGGATCTGCTGCCTTGGCTGGGGACCGGCCGAGCTCGTGCACTAAGCAGAGGGAGAGGGGTGTTTTCTTTTGCAGGCACCTGGGCCTGCTCTGCACTCATGGGCGGTTCACCTGGGCTGCTGTGCTTGGTGAGGGTGCGCACGCGGTGGCTGAGCCGTGCCACTCAGTGTGGAGTGTTCCCACAGGCCGGGCTGCAACTCTGAAAGAGAAAGCATTCATGTGCAGGCCTGCCTGCTCCCCTGCCTCCTCTTATGGTCATGCACTGGCTGCTGCGTGAGGACCCATGACCTAGATTGCTGCTGCTGGGGAAGGGGAGGGAATCTGCTCACCTCTTTCCACTGCTCCCTGGGAATCCATTACCCCCACCTTCAGATGTATGGCTGTGTGGATCTCAGACATCCTATTGTGCTTTGTAGGGAATCCTCTGTTGGTTAACGAATGTCCGTTTGGTTGTAACTTAGGGGGGAGAGACTAAAGGAACAGCTCATTCCACCATGATGGTGATGTCACTCTCCTTAATATTTTATAGAGATATTAGTTAATTATGGTCTGGTCTAAGCTTTTGTAACAAAGAGATCTAAAAATACGGTGGTTGAAATAAAAGAGTCATTTATATCTCTTTCACATAATGGTCCAGAGGTAGGTGGTTCTGGGCTGGTAAAGTGACTCTGCCATCTTCAACATGTGGCTTTTGTCTCTGGGTCCAAACTGGCTGCTCTTGCTCCCACCATTACTTTTGTATCCCAACCAGAAGGATAGAGGAAAAGACAAGTTGAAAGCATAGCAATTTCTATGAGGAAAAGAACTGGTAGTGGCCGAAATCACTTCTTCTCACGTTCCATTGGCCAGAACTTGGACAAATGGTCACAATTAGCTATAATAGTCTAGCTGGGAGACCTAGCAAAAACTTCAGAGTGTTATTATTAAAGGACCATCATCAGTCTCTGCTCTAATAATTTAGGTATGATCAAGAGAGTTGATCAGAGTTATCCTGTTGTAGTAGCTCTAGGAAAGACATTCCTCAGGAACTAAGCCTCCAGACTTTGAGAAAATACACCTCAGGAAATGATTATGAACACCTTGAAGCTGAAACTTTGGGTGACCCCACTTCATCCAATGTGTTGTTTGATCAGTGATGTGCATCTGGGAAAGAGATTCACTCTTATGACTAATAATATTATCTAGAGATTTGCTTTAAGATGATCTAGGAGTGGGTGGTGAGGGAAGTGGGCATATGTAAGAAATGAAACAAGATTGATCATGAGTTGCTAATTGTTGAACCTTTTGCATATGTTTTAACTTTTCCATATTACAAAGTTTTAAAAGTCAACAAATAATAATTGCTAACATCCATATAGGGAACTGCAGATTTTCAAACCTTTTTTGTAGGTATTATCTTCATAAGAATTAAGTTTCACAACAATTGTTGTTATCATTATTCTCCTCGATTTACCTTGAAGAACAGAAAATATGGAAGAAGTAAACACTACAAAACTACTTAGGAAATTCAAAATACACGTTAAAACAGAAAGTTTAAAAGTGCTTAAAAACATATTTTAACTTTTACTATTTTCATTACCCTCCTACTTATATCCCTTTTACGAATAAAATTATATCATGCAATACTAGAGCAATTTATGTTCTGGGAAGAGAATAAAGAACATAATCTCATGTGTTTGAATGTGGTATAGTGTAAAGAGAACAAGCTTTGGAGTGAGAAATCTGGCTGAAGTCCTTGCTCTACTTTACTAGCTATGGGACTTGGGCCATGTCACTTAATTTCACTGCATCTTGGTTTTTTCAATTTAACAAATGGGATTAATATTTAACTTGTAGGTTGTGGTGAGGAGAAGTATACAATAAACAGTAACTATCATTATAAATAAATAGATAGAAGTGCTTACTTTTTTCTTTGTGGCTGAGGTTCCCAAAATAGTGCTTTAAAGAAAAATACTCTCCAATTTTCCTATTTTCCTTCTAGTTTTGATAGAATTCTGAAAGTGTCCATGTGAAAAAAAAAGATGCCTATACCAACATTAAGAAGAACAAAAATTCCATCTGTAAAGCATTATCTGTTGGACAGTAAAATAAGGGTTAGGGAGACCCTGTAGAAGACAGATGGACCTTAGAGAATGATAGTGGATTACTGTAAACCTAATCAGATAGTGATTCCAATTGTAGCTCCTGTTCCAGATGTGATTTTGTTGCTAGAGCAAATCAAAACTGAGCCCCCTCTACAGAACCATTCCCTGACGGGGATCTGTCACCTACCTGGGGGCAGGTAGGTGCTGGACCACTTCCATCATGGGAGGGGCAGCACTTTGTTCTCACTGGAATAGACACTCTATATGTAGATTTTCCTTCTCTGCACATAAAGTTTATGCCAAAATCACCATCCATGGATTTATGGAATGGCTAATCCACTGTTATGGTGTACCATATAGCATCACTTCTGCTGAAGGAAGTCTTTGTATAGAAATGAAGTATAAGAATGGGACTATGCTCATAGAACTCACCAGTCTTACTCTGTCCCCCCTCATCCTAAAGCCATTGGCTTGACAGATGGTGGAATGGCTTTTTGAAGACTCATTTATGGCCCCAGCTAAGTGGCATATGGCATACCTCGTGCAGCAGAGGCAGTGTCCTCCAGAATGCAGTATATGCTCTAAATCAGATAATAATACAGATGGTGCTGTTTCTCCTATAGCCAAGATTCATGGATCTGGGAATTAAGGGTGTGAAGATGGGAGTGGCTCCTTTCATTATTATCTCTAGTGATCCACTAGCAAACTCTCTGCTATCCCTGTGACTTTGGGTTCTGTTAGTATAGAGGTCTCAGTTCCAAAGGGAGGAATGCTTCCACCAGAGGACACCAATAAGGGTTCCATTAAGCTGGAAGTTGAGACTGCCACCTGGTCTTTTGAGTTCCTCATGCCAATGAATCAACAGGAAAAGTAGGTGGTTACTGTGCTTGTTGTGGTGACTACCAAGGGGAAACTGGGTTACTACTGCACAGTGGGGGTGAGGAAGGGTATGTCTGGATCATGGGAGATCTCCTGAAGTGCTCTTACTACTCCCATGTCCTGCGATTTAAGTCAAGGGAGAAACTACAACAACCCAGTTCGGGTAGGATTGCTAATGACCCAGACCCTTCAGAAATGAAGTTTTGGGTCACCCTACCAGACAAGGAACCAATACACAGATGAGGAGCTTGCTGAGGGAAAGGGACTATGGAATTGATAGTAGTTATAAATACTAACTATAACCATGTAACCAAGAGTAAAAATTGGGACTGTAATAGTTATAAGTATTAAACTGAGAAAATTGCTCTAGCCACATTAGTGATTACACAAACCTCTGAATGCTTTACAGCATTTACCTACTATTTGAGTTTATTCTGGAATTTCCATTTCTAAAAAGAAAAACATTCTTTAAAGTCTACTTTTTTTAATTACCTTTAAGCACATTACATAATATTAAATAAATCAACTAAATGTTGTCCACTAAAGGTTTTAATATTTACATATTCAAATTAGCATACCAAGGCACAGCTGAGGCAGTGCCAGCTTCCTGTTAGTTGTTAAAGCCCTCTGTAGATATTCCTAAGCAGTATTCATCACTTTATATTCTAGTTATTTGTTCACTCATATAGTTCCCAGGCTAGACTAAACTCCATACAGGCGTATTTTTTCCCCTTTTATAGCCAGTACCCAGCTAATGTCCAGGTCTTAGAAATTGCTGGGAAAAAAATGTTTTCAGTATATGTGGTTGTATAAATGAATAAACTAACACTGCATGTGTATAAATGAGTAATTCTAAAGTGACTAAAAATTGATGACTGTAAGTAAACATCCTTATAATCATTTAAGAAAGGTATAATGAGGGGCCGGCCCGGTGGCGCAAGTGGTTGGGTGCGCGCGCTCCGCTGCGGCGGCCCGGGGTTCGCTGGTTCAGATCCCGGGCGCGCACCGATGCACTGCTTGGTAAGCCATGCTATGGCGGCGTCCCATATAAAGTGGAGGAAGATGGGCACAGATGTTAGCCCAGGGCCGTCTTCCTCAGCAAAAAAAGAGGAGGATTGGCTGATGTTAGCTCAGGGCTGATCTCCTCACAAAAAAAAAAAAAAAAAAAAAAAAAAGAAAGGTATAATGAAAAGAATTTTGGAATCAGAGAGATGGGAGTTTCCTGGCTTTGCAACTTGTTAGTTATTAAGCATTGGGCACCTCTCCGAGTCTCATTTTCCTTTTTTGCAAAATGAGATAACTTGAAGCATTGTTATGAGGAGTAGAGATAATTTATACACCTGACACAGTGCTTAGCTCAGAGTAGGTGCTCAATAAAAGATAGTTCTATTATTATTTACTACATGTGTCCAGGAGTAATTAAACAAGCCTTTGTATAAATTATTAAAACTTCTGATTTAATATATTGAGTTTACTAGAATTATTTAGAAAACAGAAAACAACGTATGACATTCTGTCTCATCGCTGCATTTAAAAAAAAAACTTAGAATACTCTTACAAACCTGGGGAAAATCCCTCAAGCTGAGACTTGAGGGATCAAGTCTATCCTACCTATCCTACCTATATTACAGAATTGTTAGGAGAATCAAATATGTGAATGAGTTTTATAAACTGTAAAGTGCTAAACAAATGTTAATTATCATTTTTATATCTTCGATCTGAGTGCTTCAATTATAATTGTGAGAACATTTCTTTGTCACTGCACTATTATAACTGCATTTTTACCCCCTTGTCCATTTTCTAAAGAAAAATCAGAGCTAAAACTTGCCACTTACTTCACAAAGCTATCACGAGGTGCAACGGCCTAATGTTTGTTACAAATTCGTAAAACTCTCATCCTCAGCGACATAGATATTGCAACAGCCAAAAGAAGTTTTAAAGGCAAAGTGTTACGTATCATCTGTACTCATCAGCATAGTTCTGCTCATTGAAAGCCTACTGTTGTTGAAGTAGACGTAGAAACTTTTAAAAAGTCAGTGGCACACTTCATCAGGCACCTAATGTGCCATTGACTCTCCCCATAACCTGTACCTTAGAGACTTTAGAACAAAAGCTTTGCATGAGCAAACCAAGATGGCCCTAGGCAGAATAGGGACATTGATTTTGTGTGTTTATGTGAGGTGGGGGTCATGTTGTTTTGTTTTTTTTGATTTGGCTTCACAACTAACAGTTCCTAAGTTTAGCTGCATATCAGAATTTCCCAGAATCCACTCCAGATCTAATAAGACACAGTAATACAAGGAGGAGTCCTAGAAACAATATTTTGAATAAATTCCAGGTCCTTCTTATGCAATCAACCATCTCTGTCTGTGGACCACTAGGAACCTCTGGCTCATCTTGCCTTAGTGTTGCTTTTCTCCTCTCCACTTTTAGTGCTCTTTGCTAGTGGTTCTGAGGGTCCCCAATGTCAGGATGAAATCTGATATGTCATTTAACACCCTAGTGTGACTTAGTTTAATGTGCCATTTCTTCAGAAATGCTAATGGTGGGATTTGAGACTCCATGATAGCTTGGGGTGGGGTGGTTGAGGGAGGAGAAGCTCTGCTTCCTGGCCCCCCAAATGACATTACTTAGGGAATAGCTTCCTTTTATTACCTTCCCATAAAGTCAGCCCTTCATATAAATTATGCATCACCACAGAGATGAATTTTAGGAAGAGAGTGCAAGTGAAGTCAATGAAAAATCTGGACAGCACCTGGAACCTTGACTTGCAAGTCCCTACAAAGCTTCCTGTTTGTTTGTTTTCTTTTTTTACATTAGAATAAATGTTTGAGACGTTTCTTAGGGAATAGTGGACTGTTCTCACTGGAGTTAAAAGCGTGGGCTGGATCCCCACTTGGCAGGGATGTTGTCAAGGGGATTCAAACACTGGATTAGAATTTCTCAATAACTTTAAAATTGTTTTCTAACCCAAAGACTTTATGATCCTCTGACATAGCAAAAATTATGTTTTTGGTCTGATATTTACAGTGTTTGTAACAAGTAGGATTAAAGCCTTTACTTTTGGTAAAGGAGTCTGTTGGCTCCTTCAGTTTGACCCTTACCTGGCAGCCCCTGCCCAGGGCTGTCATAAGGCTTACAGAGGACACTTGCAGGATAGTAAGATTTCCAAAGGCAGTCCAAATAGCTCTTGAAATTGCTCTCATGGTCTAGGCATGCCTCTTTTCTCCTGTGAATTATTGCATTGCCCTCCAACTACCTCTGATCTCTTGTCTTCCTATAATTCCTCCTCCAAACTATTGCCAGAGTCCAATTTCTAAATATCAATCTACTTATATCACTTTTCTACTTCAATGGGCACCCCATTATTTTCCAGATAAAGTTCAACTTTCTTATGATGCTTGCATAAGGTTTTTTAATGATCTGACTTCTATTAGTCTTTTCAAAATTCCCATTATGCTAGTATTCCTGCCACAAACCATTTGCAATTCCTTGAATTCTCTAGGTCCTGGTATACCTCTGGGGTTGTGCAAAAACTGTCCCCTCTGCCTGGGACACTATTCCCTTCTTCATTTTGCTAATCTTTATGGATTCCTTCAAAATCCAACTTTGGTGTCAACTTACTTGAAATCGTCTTTGATCCACAAGAGTGTGAAATTGTCCCTCTTTTGAAGTCCAATGGTATCCTGATGTACCTCATTATAGCAGTAATTGCAATGTGTTGCAATTGATGATTTTTTTAAATCCACTTGCCTTATTAGACTGTGAGAGTCATGAAAATGGGGACTACTTTTATTATATATTCTAGGTGTCTAGTACAAAGAATGCATTAATAAATATTTCTGAAATTAATGACTTTCAGAATAGATGACTCCTAACTCCATGATCTTACTAAAGTATGAGGTCAGATTCATGGTCAGCCTTCAAGATAACTGTTCCCAACAGAAATTGTAATGAGTAAAATAAACAAACAAAACTGTGGGGCAATATCTCAAAGGGCCACACCACACTGGGGGAGGGGATGCTATTGAAATACAGTCCAGCATACTAATCCTGAATGGAGAGGAGACCTAGAAGCTCACAAAGATGTCCAAGAAGTTGTAAGAAGTGGCATGGAATGGGAATGGAGCTGGAGGGATGGTGGAAATGCAATTAACTTTGAGTTTTTCTAGGGATAGTTCTTGTGACAGCTTAGACTCCAACTATGCCGTGTTCTCACTTGAAGAAAAAAACCTAGAAAGCAGGCCCCATGGATTACAGTTAACTTTTTTTCCCTTGAAATCTTGAGGATTAATTTGTGATTGCAGTAGTAGGTAGAATTAATTTTGTGTAAATGAAGTACAACAAGTGATCATAATGGAATTATATGCTAGGTGAATCATTTCCCACGCCACCTACAAATGGTAATGGTATTGTATTTGCTTAAGTGACCTCAATATAAATTAGGTCTCATATGTGTACTTCTAGCAGCTTCTAGTATTTATAAATGGAGCCTACAAATCCAGTCAAATTAAAAATACATATGAAGATTATTAGAAAATATAGGTCTCTATATTTACTGGAAAAATGTCCTATCCAATATCCAATTTACCGCTGGCTTTTTCATTTTTGTTATTTCTTGGCAAAACAGAAGTATTATTTATGAAACTAGCATTATATCCCCTAACACACACATACATATAAAAACAGTCTACTGATTTTAATTCAAAAATATTTATTGAATACTGGTTATGAGCAAAAACCTGTGTAGGTCTATGTTATACACCTATGTGTATGTGTATATATATTTTTTTATATTTATAATTTATATATATTTATAAATATATTATTAAATACAAATATATTATATACACACATATATATGTACATATAGATAGGTAGGTAGGTGGTAGGTAAGATATAAAGATTTTGTTATGATACAGAGCCTTTTTAAAATGTAGTGGGGAAAATAGACTAAATACAGTATATAAGAAATAGGCACTTCCAATATTTTTTTTTTTTTTTTTTGGTGAGGAAGATCAGCCCTGAGCTAACATCCATGCTAATCCTCCTCTTTTTGCTGAGGAAGACCGGCTCTGAGCTAACATCTATTGCCAATCCTCCTCCTTTTTTTTTCTCCAAAGCCCCCCAGTAGATAGTTGTATGTCATAGTTGCACATCCTTCTAGTTGCTGTATGTGGGACGCAGCCTCAGCATGGCTGGAGAAGCGGTGTGTCGGCCCACGCCCGAGATCCAAACCCCGGGCCGCCAGTAGCGGAGTGCGCGCCCTTAACCACTAAGCCACGGGGCCGGCCCTCCAATATCTTTTTACAGCGATGATTCTCATTCCTCTGATGTTCTTCAGACCAGTAGGATATATATCTGCTCTAGACCCTAGGATATGCTTGAACAGGCCTCTTAGAGTTTAACCTTCAGCTTGGTGTTTTCTAATTCCATAGAATTTGTTTCCAAGGAAAATTTATTTTTATGGTGAGGAAGCTGCCTTAAATTCTTAGATACATTATTAACAAATAAATATTGAGGTGGTTATATGTCATATTTCAATTAAAAAAGTAGATACTGAGGTGGAATCAGAGGGAAGAAGCAGAATTAAAATACAATAACTATTTCCTTTAAATAATATCTAAGAAAATAATAATAGTTACCACTTATTAGGTTCTTCCTATGTGCCAAATACCTCACAATTCTACGTGGTAGTTAATATTGTCTATTTTCATAATTTAGGGAAACAAAGCTCAGAGAGATTAAGTAATGGCCAAAGTCACACAGCTAGACAGTGCCAGAGCCAGGATTTTATCAGTGTTGACTCTGAAGTCTTATGTTTTCCCTAATTAAGCTATGGTGTTAAAGAGGGAAAAAAATTACTCTTCCACATATCACAGTATACTTACCTTTTCCTTTCAAGCCTTTTTCCCCAGTGTCCTTTGTTTCTTGTGACATGGGATCTCATTTATCTGTTGTACTTTCTTTTCCTTTTGCTATCAATTTAGGAACACACTCACTTCAGAACATCCTCTCATGGCAGGTGGAAAACTTGTCAAAATCCCGAGTAGAGTAGAATTACCAAATTTAAAAGTAAAGAAACACTGCACAATCCATCTCTGAAAGAATACACAAGAAACTGCTAACAGTACCTATCTGTTAGAGGCAAACCTGACTCTGTGTGTGCATGTGCACGTGCCTGTGCATGTGTGTATATATAATCTTGCATGGCTTGACTTTTTTAAACACTATGTTCATGTATTACCTATTTTAAAGAGATGATTATTCAGAATGATACCTATTAACAAAGGCTTCTTGGTTACTTTGTATCTTGTGTCAGTTGATGCTCAGGGCCTTGGGCTCTGGTTGTATCCTAGCTTTTGCCCTCCTAGGAAAAGCTAGTTGATGTGACCACTTCTCAGTAGCTGAAAAACACTACCACCTTATCTTTGTAAACATGGCCAGGGGATGCCATAGCCCCATCATTCCACTTTCTAAATATCCTCAATGTGAGCTTTACACAGTAGTACCAACTCAGCATCCATAGAGAATTCAGTTTTGTGGCTGCCTCATCTATCAGGAATAAATCACTTCCTGGTAATAATCGTGTTGACACCGTATTTTGAAAACTCCCTCAGGAATATAGTTCACTTTTCCAGTCTTGTTCATTTAAAAATAGTTACCATGGGAAAAAAGTGGGCTATTAATATAAAACAATCTTTTAATTTTTATTTAAACTACTATTTATTGGTAGTACATTTCATTTAAATAACTAATCAGCTACTCTCTTTCCCAAAGACCTATCTTAACAAGTGAAGCTGAAGTATTTAGAGATATATTGGTCTATCATGTGTTGATCACAAATAGGTATATTTTATTCCTTCACAGAAGGGTTTTCCAAATGCATTCTATGGGAGAGACATAAAAATTGGTTGGCGTGGATTTGTTAAGAGTGAATATAAGCCAACTCATGATGCTAACCTAAAAAACACATCACTGCATCAAAAATAAATCTTTGAGCTTGTGGCTCCAGTGGATCCGTTTTTCTCGTCAGATAAAAGAATGAAGCAGTGATAGCCGTGATAAAATGCACTTCTTTCTCTTTCCTTGGAACTGGTAGCTCCAGTTCCTGAAGTTCTCTTGTGTCTATTCAACGTAATTAACTTCCTCCTTTAATCTTGGGTGATAAATGGCAGCTTAATCACAGGTTACCCAAATGGGCACCATTTCTTTATGGTACTTGACTTCAATTCCTTTTCCTTTTGCCACCCTAGGCCTATTGACATCCATGGTTCATGATTTTTTGTTTCTTTCAAATGCAAAGAAGGCTATGGGGTGGGATCCTTTGAGATTAACTCAAACTCATTGCATATCAGAGGAAAAGTATGTTCACCTCTAAGAATTGAGGGGCACAGACAATAAAATGAGTTCCTTCATTTATTTATTGGTAATGAAAACAATCATCTCCTTCCAGCTCCTCTCTCAGCTCATAATTAATGTGCTCTTTACAGCTAATAGGGCTTCTTTTGAACGTTCTTTCCTAGCGATGGGAGATGATTTTCTCCTTCCTTCTCCTTACTCTCCCCCAAATCTAGAGTGTTTCTTTCCACCAATTCCGACCAACTCTACCTCAGAAATTCTTGTCAGGGAAGTAGGCTGACACTGTCAGTGCTCCTCTGTATATAGTGCTGTAGTAAGTGCTAAATGGCCATACCAGAACAATATGCTTTGTGATTAATTTATTATAGAAAAAGGTGGAGGAGCTCTCTCCTATTTAAAGTTAATCTTTGTGTCTGAACTTTGATGCCTATCCTCTTTCAGCTTTCTAGGAACCCACACATCAATTATGTCTATTTTCTTCTGGTTACTCAGTTAAATCCTTATCAACTGAATCCTTTCCCAACATCATTTCAGTATGCTCTATTCTGACCCCATTTAATCCAAACGAAGCAAAACAAAACCCACTTTTGACCTATACTTCCTTTACTACCTTATCCCTTTTTTCCCCTACAAAATCAAACTTATTTTGCACTTCTATCTCCGTTTCCTCACCTCTGCTTTATTCTAGCCTCTGCTATCACTACCCCAAATAATTGTGGATAAGGTTACTGAAGCCTTCCCACAGCACTGGATCCAAGACATTTTTCCCTGTTCTCATTTTGCTTGATGAGTAAGTACTGATCCTAGTAAGGACTTGACACTGTGGAATACTCCCTACTTCCTTCCAGAAGCACTGTTGGCTTTCCTTAATGTGCTCTTAACTCCCTTGCTTCTCCTTCTTTGTCTCCTTGCAAGTTCATTTTCCTCTGCAGGGCATTCAATGTTGTAGTACCTCAAGACTTGTTTCTAGGCCTTCTTCTCTTCTCACTCTATACTTGGTCCTAGCAATCTCAACCAAACCAGCAGCTTCATTTATCCTGACAACTCCCAAGAGAATATTTCTAGGATAGACTTCTCTGGCTTAACACCAAATGGGGTTGATTTGCTTCCAATGTATCTATTTTGGATTCTAAACTTTCCAAGGAATGAAAAGTCATCCCCATCCACCCCTCCCAACTCCAAATAACAATAAGATAACAGAAAACACTATCCCTCTGTCTAATCTAAGCCTCGAATCCTGTTGATTCTACCTCCTAAAAAATCTCTCATATTTTCCTTCTTCTCTTTATCTCCATTGTCACCATCCTAGTCAAAGTCTCTCCACGGGGCTGGCCTGGTAGTGTGGCAGTTAAGTGCACGCACTCCGCTTCAGCGGCCCAGGGTTCACAGGTTTGGATCCCAGGCACGCACCGACGCACCACTTGTCAAGCCATGCTGTGGCGGTGTCCCATATAAAGTAGAGGAAGATGGGCACGGATGTTAGCCCAGGGCCCATCTTCCTCGGCAAAAAAGAGGAGGATTGGCACTGGATGTTAGCCCAGGGCCCATCTTCCTCAGCAAAAAAGAGGAGGATTGGCATCGGATGTTAGCTCAGGGCTACTCTTCCTCACTGAAAGAAAAGATTAAAAACAAAAAAGTCTCTCGATGTAAATTTTTTGTCCAAGAATCTTTTTATTTCCATAATAAAAGTTTAACTAGCACTAAAGAGGGCTATAGTTATTTATTTTAATAATATTTATTAACACAACTTTTAAAACCTGGTATTCCTATAAGTCATTAGTTTCAATTTACAAAACTTGCTATTCTCTATATAATCTAGACATATATAAATCTAAACATGACTTTGATATTTAGTCCGTAAGCCTATTATATCCTTGAATGCACACGGCATACATAGCACAGTGCCTGAAACACAAAAAGCACTTAATAAATGTTTGTTAGATGAATAAATAATTGTTAAAAGTGAAGTTAGTTTCTTTTCTCCCTTATATTCTCCCAACTTTCTCTAAGTAAAAATTAAAGTTTTCCATTTTAATACTTAGGCATTACTCCTTATCATAATCTGCAAGGTTTCAGTCTATGTATTTAGGTTTCTAATCCATTCAGATTTACACATTATGAATGATGGCTTTGGCTATTAGCAAGGAAAGAGTAAATATGGGCAGAATCCCCAACATGTCCACAAATTGTGATTTATAGTGATAATATGTTATGACAGGCTAATCTATTTTCCTTCTTGAAAGGGAGATTTAAGAAAAAAGAAATCTCTAGGATTCCTAAATCTTGCAGATGAGGAAGTCGCTTTCTCTATGATACTCCAGGTCCACAAAGCCAAGCCAATCAGATTTTTTTCCTGTTCTTTGCTTTTTTTGGTGGGGAAGGATTTTCTGTGAAATACTGAACTTTCCTTTCCCTAAAAGTAGGCCAGAGTAAACAACGCAAACTTTAAACGCAATAATTTTGAATACTTCAAAACAACTAGTCTGAATGTCATGGTGTTTTTTTCCTTCTTTTAAGTCCCTGTCAGTTTAAGATGAATACTGAAAGGGTGATTGCCATGATTTTGGGGGTTTGCTTTAAAATATTCCAGCAAAGAAAAAAATGTTTGGGGGTGGTGGTGATGACAATAGATGAAATAAGATTGAAAAATGCTGATAATTTCTGAAATTCTGTAAGGTCATTATACTTTTGAGATTTTCCACAATGAGAAGTTTAAAAATTTTAGCTTTTTAAAATTTTTTACTCAGAACTCCCTTTTGCCTATAAATCTGAGACGCATCCTGGCCACGGGAGAAGGAAAACTGCAAAACCAGTCCTTTTGAAACCTCTGCCTCCCCACTCGCGAACACACTAACTCATTAGGGAAGGCGTTATCTTTGTCCTACACACTATCAGCATATACTAAGTGCCCATATATTTCATTTTAAAACAAACTGCACATATTTCAAGCTTGCGGGGTACTAAACCTCCCCCGATATTATCCCAATCTCTTTATAACCAGAGTATCACAATTCCTTCCGGAAACAGCCCCTCTGCCCCTCCCGTCCCGCGTTTCGGGGGACGGTGCGGGGCGTCAGTAGACCGGCGTTCCAGATCTCCCCCGTAGAGCGGGAAGGCCCTCGCCTCGTCCTCTCCGGGCCTCAGTTTCCAGCTAGGGCAAGAACACCGGGAGGTCGGACCGGGCCGCGCCGCCCCTCCCGGGCCGCAGGCAGCCCCGCCCCGAGGGTGGAGACCGGGCGGAGCAGCGCGCTCTCCTCCGCCTCCTCCCGACTCACCACCGCCCCCAGTGTCGCCGGCGCATGTGCCCAGCACCCCCTCCCCGGCCCTGGATTCCACTTCCTCTCCGCTCGCGCTGCAGCAGCAGCCGCCTCCAGGCCCTGCGCCGCCTCCGGAGTCCATGGCCGGGACGCGCTGGGTGATCGGGGCGCTGCTCCGGGGCTGCGGCTGCAACTGCAGCAGCTGCCGGCGCACCGGTGCCGCCTGCCTGCCCCTCTGCTCGGCCGCCGGCTCCTTCCCCTCGGGCGTCTCGGGCCGTCGCCGCCTGCTGCTGCTGCTCGGGGCCGCCGCCTCTCAGACGCGGGGCCTCCAGACCGGGCTTGCGCCCGCCGGGAGACTGGCGGGGCCTCCCCCCGCAGCCACCTCCGCCGCTGCCGCGGCCGCCGCCTCTTACCCGGCCCTGCGCGCCCCTCTGTTGCCGCAGTCGCTGGCGGCGGCCGCCGGCCCGGCGCGGGGCTACAGCCAGGTACGTGGGCGCCGCGAGGAGCCGCGCGCGGGACCCTGCCGCGGCCACGCGCACGCGCCCCCGCGCCCCTCCGCCTGCGCCTCGCGTGCGCGCCCGGGGATCCGCGGCACGCGCCGCACACCCGCCCCCGCCCGCCCAGTCCTGCTATTGGGCCCCGCAACAAGGGACGCTCTCCCAGCTCTCGGGTTTGCTCCTTGTTTTGTTCTCCTGTCGAGTCTCTGGTCGGTTGGGCAGTGTAAGTGTGGCTGGGGGTGAATGTTGAGGCCTTGTTTCCCGCCGGCCCATGGTAGGTTTTGTGAGGCTGCTGACACCACCCCCCCTCATCCCTGTCGCTCTCCGCCCGCTGGTTGTGAAGTTGGGAGGCCCGACCCCGCGGATGGTGGGGAGTTTCCGTGCAGCCAGAGCACTAGGCCTGGGCGGCCTGGCGCGCCTCGCGGCCGGTGGATGGGAAGGTGCACGCACACAGTTGCGTGGGCTGGGCTTGTGGGGACGGAGGCTCGTCCCCAGCGCTCCGCTCTACGTCGTGTCCCTGGGGAAAGGCGGGCTGCCCCAGTTTACTGAAGGTCACCTCTGCACCTCCGCTTCCTCTGACAAAAGGTCCTTTAGGACCATAGGTCGCTGTCGACCGGGAAGACGTTTGGAGACTGTGATGTTGGGGGAGGGGGCGTCTAGGGCTGAGGCCAAGATTGGGGGACCCGGGAGTGGGCCTAGTATTGTTTTTTTTTTTTTAAGTCAGTGTGTGCTTTAAGAATCAGATTGCGAATATTTTGTGCCTAGTAGGAAGCTTTCTTTTCTGCTTGTTACGTGGCATCTGGGAAATGTCAGCACACTCTTTGACCACCCGACTCCTGATGCCTTGGGTCATATTTATCTTAATTCAATTTTTGTTTCTCCTTGAATTTAAGGAACCTAGGAGGCTAATCAGTATGGCTGCTCTCTGCCAGTGGCCGAGCTAATTGATTTGAATCCTGGCCCAATACTTTCTGCTGCCCTTTGCTGTAAAAGCTTGTGGGGCTTATGGAATTCTGGGAAAATGAGGAGTGTTGTTTTTATTAAAAACACAAACTATCTCTAATAAGTGTTTGCGAGGGGGCTACTCTCTTTTCTTGAATATTTTTTTTCTCTGAAATTGATTATGATGGTATCTGTTGAGCCTCTACTAGTGTTACACACTGTGCTTACGTTTATCATCGAATCTCTAAAATTCCATGTGAGTCTTCATGAAAATGATGGGAACATACAAAGGAGTGAAGTCTCTCTCTCTTTAGCCCAGTGGAGTGCAAGCCACTTGATTTAAAGCCTGAGTTGGCTTCCCATGTTGATAATTGTAGTGCTTGTTGCGTTCTGATTAAATATGTATTAGACCTCTGCTAGAGGTTTATATTTATCATTGACTCCTTGAAATTAGACATAGGTCTTCAGGTAGATAGTGGGATGGTACAAAGAAATCTCTTTCCTTAGCCCAGCAGAGTGCAAGTCTTAAAACGTGAGTTGTCTTCCCTGGTTATGGTTGTAGCGCTTGTTGGAATCTTATTAAAATCCAGTTTTTGCTTAGTCTTGTAAAATAGAGTTTTTTAGGTATGTCTCAGGATCCTATTACCTCACGTTGCTGCTATTGCCTTTTATGATCTTTCCCTTATGCAGTTGGGCTGACATAACCAGTTAATGGATGAATCTTTCCTAGCTTCCTGCTGTCTTGTTGATTTACCCACTCCTAAATGTCTTTTATTAACTCCCCTTTGCCTGCCAGGTTAAGGACACACACTGAGCTTAACTCTCAAGTCCCTCTGCTGTGCGGTACGGAGTTCCCTTTGCCAGCTCATCTTCTTTGGCTCCTAATTTTACCCTACAGTTTAGCCAAATGGGATTATTGCTGTTTTGCAAATGGGCTTTTGTTCACGCTGCTTCTTCCCCTCACCTCTCAAACTGGAATGCCCTGTCCTTTATATATTGATGTCAGAATTCTAGCCTTACTTCAAGGCCCATCTCATATCATGTCTTAATTCTTCTGTTAGTGCTCTGTTTTGAATTCCTATACTAGCTTGTATCTTAATTATAGCACTTAAAGCATCTTGTCTTGTATGCTTGTCTTAGTCCAGATGGTTAAGCTTTTTGAGATGAGGGCCTAATATGGCCCACTCTAATTAGGAGACACTCACATATTTGTCAAATTGAAGGGACCTCTCTTGTCTTGCCTTAACTAAAAAACTATTATTAGGTGTAATTTGGGACTGATGGATTTAAAAACAAGCCCTGAATTAAATTTATGTCCTGCCAAACTTTTAGGATATACCTGCTTGTTGCTTTGGGATGTACAGTTTAAGCCAAAACAGGGTGAGTTAGGTTTGTGAAATTTACTTCTTGCCTCTGAAATAGTAACTTCCCCTAAGAATAACATCCAGAGTGTTACTTTGTAGAAATAAACATTTTCTAAGTAGGTCGTCAAAGAGATATTTTTACTGTCTTCATTTCTCTTGGAAGGAGTCTAAAACGACCTACCTGGAAGACCTTCCACCTCTCCCTGAGTATGAAGTGGCTCCGTCCAAGTTAGGGCAGGAAGTGGATGTGGATGATGTTTATCTCATTCGAGCTCAAGGTTTACCGTGGTCGTGCACTGTAGAAGATGTGCTTCACTTTTTCTCAGGTATAGTTTATGTATGTTTTAAATATGTAATTTTGTCTGAGTAGAAGGTAGTACCACAAACTCCAAGTTAAGCCATGCTGTAGACATCTTATTTGATGCTTGGGAATTGTCTTATTCTTGCTGGTTACCTGTGCATACCAAGTGCACCATGTGTACCATTTGTGATATATACCTGGTTTAAAGACTTTGAATGCAACAAAAAAATTAACGTTAAAACTACATGGTATGAAAGCAGTTTCTCTGAAGTTTCGATATGTACGTATCAAAAAGCCAAACTTGTTAGTGGAAATATGTTAGTGAGAATATAGGCTAAGAGTAGCTCTTTATGAATACATACATTTAGAATACAAGATCACTTGATATCAAGTAGTATAGCTCCCTTAACATGTTTGGAAGGTTTACATATCTGTGGTTAGTTTTTAAGTTTCTGTATCTGGCTTTGATTTTTAATTTTCCTCTTAAGAGGCTTTTAGAAGATGCTACCTTAAATGTTGTAATACGATGTAAAAATGTATTAAGTACCTTAGCGTGCATAACATTGTATGGGTCAAGCATTTTATAAAGCCACTTATGTCTTCAGCTTGCTCCCATTATAAGAAGTATGCACTATAGGGATGCCTTTCCTTGGTAATGAAAAGGGGGAAAAGTTAAATTATGGTAGCAAAATTATTCTTATAGGCGATATTTTAGATTTCTTATGGTTATGATTGTAACAAAAGATACTTATGCATAAACCTAACCATATTTAAATTCCTCAAGTGATTTGAAACTGTAGAAGCATCGGGAAGGATATAATACATTTTGTGTTGTCTAGTTTGATTTGCCATTTAATGATCAGGAGATCATAAGCTTATGTGCTAAGGTTTGCTTCTGTTTTTCACGTGGAACATTTTAGAGACTACCACCTTGTTAGTGTTTGGATGGCTTCAACTGATGGGGGCTTGTGTAAGGAACATGACAGGCATTTTGGTTCCTGCTTTGTTGTTGGAAGATTGCGTTCTAGTGACTTGTATAATTGAGCTAAAAGTTTGATTTCTGGTTTTAATTGATTTTACTCACATACTTTTAGACTGCAGAATCCGCAATGGTGAGAATGGAATACACTTCCTCTTAAATAGAGATGGGAAGCGAAGAGGTGATGCCTTAATTGAAATGGAGTCAGAGCAGGATGTGCAAAAAGCCTTAGAAAAGCACCGCATGTACATGGGGCAGCGGTACGTGGAAGGTATGTGAAGGCACTGTCTGGCTTTTCCGGATCATTACATTAGACTTTTATACTTTCCAAGGCAGTTTCATTTGATCCTTAACAGTAGTGAAGTAGTTAGATATTATGAATACACCCTTTTACAGGGTGTGAAAATGAAGCACAGAGATAATCTCAGTTTCTTATCTATAAAATGAGGCTGTTGACCAAGTTTACCTCACAAGTTGTGATGTTTAAGTGAGTTACACCTGGCACATAGTAAATGTTCAATAAATGTCTTTCGTTATTTTCTGCAGAAAAGTACATAAGGATTAAATATGCTAGTTTTTAAATTCTTGGATAACCCAAGTGTGATTTTTTGTAAAAATGGCTTGTTTGTTCTGTAAGTTTTGCATATCTTTTGTGCTTTTTCTTTGTAGTATATGAGATAAATAATGAAGATGTGGATGCCTTAATGAAGAGCCTGCAGGTCAAATCTTCACCTGTGGTAAACGATGGCGTGGTCCGTTTGAGAGGCCTTCCTTATAGTTGCAATGAGAAAGACATTGTAGACTTCTTTGAAGGTGCTTTTCAGTTATACCATGTTTGGGGCCTCATATTTTTTTTCTCCATTGTTGTCTTCTATATCTTAGGTGACGCTTTTCCTAGGTAACTACATGTAGTTACGTTAGGTTCTTTAGGGGAGAACTTGTCGCTCGGATTTCCAATATTATGGATTATATAAATGTTTTGACCTATCATACTGATCTTTGGGGGATGTCAGATTTCAGAATGATTTCATGTGGGTTTATTTTACTGTTGAGGAAGATATCCTCTCATGAGAGTGGCTGTATTTGTCTAAGACAATAGCAGTTATATGATTGAAAAGCATTATCATCTAATTCTTAGCTGTAAAATATGCACCATTAGTAGCGATGTTAGTCTAAGTCTCTGTTTCCCCTACTATATAATTAATGGCAAAAAAAGAGAGAGTTGTGTGTTTTAGATGGACTGCTTGGATTCTAAACATTCTGGAAATATAGATGTGTAGGTGTTATTAGCTTTTGGCTGCATAATAATTTTGTTCTCGTCAGGCATGTATCCAGCTTTCAGACTGGCAAAACAGCTCCCAAATTTTACTAAAGAAATAAAAAAAATTACTAGTATGTAAGTGAATGTGTTAATTTTAAGGATAAAAAAGCTCCTGTTAGCAGCACTAATTTATAATAATTTTTTGGTATCCTAGGACTGAATATAGTAGACATTACTTTTGTCATGGACTACAGAGGGAGAAGAAAAACAGGAGAAGCCTATGTGCAGTTTGAAGAACCAGAAATGGCCAACCAAGCCCTGTTGAAACACAGGGAAGAGATCGGTAACCGGTGAGTGAAACAGATACTAAGGATGCGGAAGTATCAGGCATTGGGTCATTTTAATGAATACACTGTAATATGACTGTACGTAAAATTATCTAAACACAGAAAAGTAGAATAGTTTGAGCTGTCAAATGCCCATCACTTAGATTAACAAATTATTAACATTTGTTATATTTGCTGCATCTGTTTTCTCACTATGCATCTTTAAAAAACATTTTGTTCCATGATCCCAATATTATCACATCTAACAAAATTAGCAATAATTTATTATCTAATGCCACTCCAAAATCACTTTTTCCCAATTATACCAAAAATGTCTTTTTACAGTTTTTTTTTTTTTTGGGTACCAGAATCTAGAGATGGTCCACACATTGCATTTGATTGTTATGTCTCCAGTTCTCTTAAATTAGAGAAAGTCCTCTCCTTTATTTTTTTATTCCCTCCTCCTTTTTACATGCAATTCACTTGTGAAGGAATTGGGTCAGTTGTCCTGTACAGTGTCTCATGTTCTGTGTTTATCTTATTACTTACTTCCTCATAGTGTCATTTAACTTGTTGCTTTGTATCCTCTATTATTTCCTGAAAACTGGAAGGTAGAGCTAAAGTCTTGAATTGGTTCAGGTTAACATTTTATATGGATACTTTATAGGTGATGCTGTGTATTGCATATCACATCCCATGAGGATGCACATAGAGGTGGGTGGGTTCATTTGTGTTTTAACTTTAACTTTGGAGGAGTGGAGTACTCAAGTGTCACTTTTAAGTTACTGTTTTGCTGCTTTCTGGCCTTTTTACTCGATTCCTTTAAAGTTTAAAATAAACAAAAAGTCATCCCAAAGCCATTTTATTTCAGGATCTACTTATAGAATTAGTTCAAAGGTCTTTATTAAATTTTTTTTGATGAAAAGTGTATATGCAGAGCACTCCCCTTTCCCCATTTTCTTTCAACACTCTTCATATTTTCTTATAATGTATCTTGGAACACATCAGTGTTATGTTTTTATGTGGGGCGTTGAAGCAGTGTGCACATCTTCAATAAATTAAGAAGTGGTGCCCATCTAATCTTTATAGGTCTGTAAATACAAATTTTTACAGTGCAACCTCAACAGCCTAATTTGGAAAAGCAGTGTTGAGAAAAAGAAAACTGAGGGCCAGCCCCGTGGCTTAGCAGTTAAGTGCGCGTGCTCTGCTGCTGGCGGACCCGGTTCGGATCCCGGGCGCGCACCGACGCACCACTTCTCCGGCCATGCTGAGGCCACGTCCCACATACAGCAACTAGAAGGATGTGCAACTATGACATAACAAGTATCTGCTGGGGCTTTGGGGGAAAAAAATAAATAAATAAAATTATAAAAAAAAAAAAAAAGAAAAAGAAAACTGGTTCCAGAAGCTTGGATTTAATAAATAGTCCCACTGCCAAGCAGATAGCAAGTCAGAATTGACATTTAGTTAATGAATTCTCATTAGCCTCTTAGCAAAGTTCTGGGGGAGTTAGCTCCTCATATACTGTGACTTTTAATATTTTATACAGATATGGTTAATTTTCACAGAATTGAATTGAGGCTTCAAGAGATTGTTAACCAACTGTAAAAAACAAAACAGAACCCTTCTTGCCAGGTTAATTCTTTTCATACACACAATTAACCTTAGCTTAGTTGTCCTTATGAAGCAAAACAGGGTAGAAAATATCGTTAACGATTATCTTGGGGTGAGGAAGAGATTAAATCAGTGACCTGTTCTGTTGAGAGTACTTTTTCATGGGTAATATCTATATCCATTCTTACTTTTTCCCCCACCTGTTATCTTTGGACACCTGTGTTTCATAAGTGGTTGGAAATATTATATATGCATGTTTTATTTTAAATGAGTTCAATATAAAGTTACTTTGCACCATTTGTGCCTGTTCACCTTTGCTTTGACATAGATATATAGAGATATTTCCAAGCAGAAGGAATGAAGTGCGAACACATGTTGGTTCTCACAAGGGGAAAAAAATTGCATCTTCTCCTACTGCTAAGTATATAACTGAGCCAGAAATGGTCTTTGAAGAACACGAAGTAAATGAGGATATTCAGCCCATGACAGCTTTTGAAAGTGAAAAGGAACTAGGTAAGGACCTGCCTCTTGTTGAGAATCATCGGGTCTATCTTGTATGTTTTCATATTTGTTAAAATATTTTTTTATGACCATATCATATGAAATTGAAACATTGTAAGACAAGGGAATTGACTTAAAGATTTCGTATGTCTTTGAGTGTAGTATGTACTTTGAATATATGCAGAAGGGCTTAATTATTTTGTAAGGGTTTTTTTTATTTAATCATTTTTGTAGATTCTATATCAAAAGATAGGTGGCACAAATATAAAGGAAGTAAAATGTCAGCATTTAAACTAAGGTGGGAAAAGATGTGGGTAGAGAGTAGGAATGTTGACTAAAGTAAGGAGTTTTGTTTGCCTCTGTATTTAAGTATTCCTTCGATTCCTAATCCCAAAGCAACATTTGGAATCTTTGAAGTTTGAAAAATCCTTTTTGAACTGGTGCCCTGGGATTATCTTGTTACCATATTTATTCTTTTTTTTTAGTGCCTTTAACCCAGAAAATTTCTCTTGCCTTTATTTTTTTTGTTCATAATTATTTTTCCTTTTCTCTGTTTTTACAGAAAGATATATTCTTTTGTAATCTCGTAATGGTTTGAGGCACTAAATCCTTATGGGTGTTCAGGTGATATTTGTTAAGTGGCAGAAATTTCAGATCATTTTGACTTTTAAAATTAAAACCCTTCTTCCTTACTGTTTCAAGAGGAATTGAGGATTTTGACATGTATGTCATACCTAATTATAAGCTGTTAATAACTCTTGAAGCTTTTATGTTCTTGACAGCACTTTTTGTTCCGCTTCTCAGAATTGCCTAAGGAGATGTCAGAAAAGCTTCCAGAGACTGTTGATTTTGGAACTACGTCTTCACTACATTTTGTCCACATGAGAGGATTGCCTTTCCAAGCCAATGCCCAAGATATTATAAACGTGTGTGGCAGTAAGATACCAATCTCAATAGGTTTGAACAAAAGTTCTAACGTTGAACTTCTATTAATTGGGGGAAGGTAGAGAAGAAAATACAGTATTTCTGGAGCATCTTTGGACAGTAAGATGGCATCTCCATGGTTGTAGTGGCTTGTTTTATTTTCTTTAGCTAAAAGTGGATTTTATTACATTTTGAGGTCAAATGTATAATGGATAAGAGGATTTTATAGATGCAAAATGACATGGTGTGGGTTTAGTAGTCAAAGTAGAAAGTTTGGTTGTTCTCTGAATTGGTTCAGCCCATTCATTTTTGAGTTGAGGAAACTGAGACTCAGAGGGAGTTTGTCACAGAGTGGTTATATGCTTCAAGAATCCAGAACTCCTAAATGCCCAGAGCTTTCATTAGACCTTGTAGCCTTCTTGCATCAGGATTCTGTAATTTTTGAGAAAAAAGAATTTTAAGGATATTTTTATTTTAAAATAGATACTATATGAAATGAAAAGATAAAACAACAAAGCCGTTATTGACTTCATGAACTTGAGGATATATACTTAAGGTAGATGCAAGCCTAGAGTCTTCAGTAGGTAGTGGGGCCTCAGAATTGTCTTCGTTATTTCAAAAAGCCTAATAGGAATCATATTTTTACCCAAATGAAGGTTGCACAGTCTCATTAAAGCATTACATTGTGTTGTTTTGGTTTGGAATGATGACTACTCAGTGTGGTAGCTCTATGTAGTGCTTATAAGAAACTGATTATCAGGTACATGTCTGATTAAAAAATGATAAAAATGAATTATTTAAAAATGAATTATTAAGAAATGAAGTGTATGTGATAGTCTTTAGAAACAGAGAAGGATGTGTGTGGGAGAAATAATAAAAGTGGTCCTTGTTGGTATAAAGAAATGTTTGAGAACTATTGGTATAGTATTTATAGTTTAAGTTCTCTGTGAACAGATATTTGAAATGTAACTCTGAGTTCTAAGAAAATCAGAAAAGCCAGAAAAGATGATAGATGTGTAACTACTTTGTTGCTTAAAGAGATTCCCTAAAAACAGATTTATCAGATGTATGAATCAAAGTCTAAAAGAAAAATGCAGAAGCACCAGGTTTCTAGAAATTGGGCCTAGTACCATTCTGTTTCTTTTGGCTTCCTTTGTTCGTTGTTTAGTTTTTTGCTCCACTGAAGCCTGTTAGAATCACCATGGAATACAGTTCCAGTGGGAAGGCCACTGGAGAAGCTGATGTGCACTTCGATACCCATGAGGATGCTGTTGCAGCCATGCTCAAGGATCGGTCCCATGTTCGTAAGTGCTGCCCATGGTTTTCGTTGTCATTTTTGATGTCTTATCTTTGCTTACAAATGCCTTTCTCTCTTTTAGAGTTTGCCTAGAATTTTTCCATGGGAAAATTGTACTCTATTAATACTATTAAATGTAAAAAGGACAAAACACTATATTATAATGAAAAGCATTTATTTGCTAGTTATCCTGAATATTTCTCTCCAGAGTTAGGTAGGATTGTTTGTTTGTTTTTAATTAGGGAAAGGAATGGGCAAAGAATTTGAGTTTCTATCTGAACTACCAGAAAAATGGCTACAATATTATTTCTGCCTTTTCATCTTTTTAAAGTGTATCTTTTTTTTTGTCATTCTCAGACCATAGGTATATTGAATTGTTTCTGAATTCGTGTCCAAAAGGAAAATAAGACTTCCAGGGACTCCAGATGATAAGGTAAATTTAAAAGGTTCAGTTGTGGAAATTATTTTCAATTGATAAATTAATCATTAACTCACTAATTTGTAATATGGTGGAAACCATTCTCTTTTTAATAAAGATCAAACTGATCGTGATAATTGAAGCATCAGTATAAGGAATGAAATTCTCCTGGGAAATAGAATGTGTTATGATTGTATAGTGCCTTTGAGTCTTTTTCCCATATAGAATCTTTTGGCTTCATTCCCAACATGCATCGTGCTGTGTGCCTAAAAATAGTTTTTCACCTTTTTGTAGCTATAAATTGTAATACACTAAAAATGTGCCTCGCATTAGCTTTTCTTCCCATAAAGTTTAAACACATTTCCTCAGTTCTAAGATATTAAGATGTTTAGGATAATAGATTTGAAACCAGGGCATATCATCAATATATACACTGAATGTACTGCTGTTTCTTTTCCTGAAATGGTGTTATGAGAACGGTTGTCCTAGGAAGTACATGATTTCATAGAGTTAACTTACCTGTGACAAATCTAAATATATCTTGGTGTCCTTTCCCTTGACTAAATGTCATGTGGTGTCTTTTTCCCTCCCTAAAATCTTTTAATGTACTGTAATCATTTTTCTGCATGTAGTGGTGCATTCCTTTGAGACATTTAACTGTAATGATTTCTTGAAAACACATGGGGCATTTCTTTACTATAGTTGTCATAGGCTATTTTTGGATATAAAGTCCTACAATCTTGTGATGTTAAATATTTATACTAGCTAAAATCTATGAAAATATATTCTGTGCTCAACTCTGAAAATCTATCTTCCTACTAGGCTGCAAACACTAATGCTTAACTATTTAATTTTCTTCACTTTAACTTAATTGATTTGTCAGATAACTTGTACTAAATCAGAAAGAAAAAAATCACTGATTTTGTAATTTTAAGTGGTATGGGAATATGTGCAGTGCTTTTGAGTAAATGTGCAACATTTTTCGTTTTGTTTTCAGGACGAAGCAAGAAGCATTTCATTTGCACACCTTTCTTGGACATGGGATATAAAGTTCCAGTTTTTTAGCAGCAACTGCTAGAAAAAGGATTTTGGAGTTTGGGCTTAATCGGTTATAAGAGAAATTCCATAGTGGACTGTTTAGAAAGAAAAAGGAAAGATTCAGTTTGGGATTATGAAATAAAACCACAAATTTAAATTTTTGTTTAAACTGTCTAGGATCTGATTTAAAAATCTGGTCTTTATTTTATTTGATTAAACAGTATGTTTTCATATAGGATATGTTACCCATTGTAAAGACTACGTGTTTTTATTTAGCACTGTCCGTTAAAATCTTTCTCCCATTTTAAAAATGATCCGTTTGAGCTTTTGTCTTTTGCCTATGAATTGAGAGCTCTGATGTAAAACTTCTCATGAAATAAAAACTGATTTATTTTAACCAAATACTCACCAAAGCAAGGAAAGGTTTCAGACCTTTAAACCATTATGGTTTGGCAGAATAGTTTTAATTTTAGGTGTCTTTGATTACTTAGATAGGAGTAGGAATTAAAAAAGAATCAAAACAAAAAATAAATACCACAGGGTAGCGAGTGTCGATGACAACAATTTGGCAGTTTTATGTCTTTAGAAATGTTTTGCCTTTCCAAGCCTTGTGCTAAAGGCATTAACACCTAGTTCCTGTATACTTGAGGGAATTTTAGTCTCAAAAGTCATCTGGACACCCCCCCTTTTTGTGGTTTTGGGTAAACCTTAAGGGTGTTTGTTAATCTCAAAACTGTGAAGTGACATATCAGAACAGTCGCGACTGGTAAGAACATTGATGGCTTCACTTGAATTTAAACCAGCTCTAGATAGGGAAAAATTTGTCTCCTCATTTGCTTTTTCAGTGGGGTAGTACATCCCATATTTTAGAACAAGTAGGGGGTGCCTTGCTTAAATAAAAATAGCATTTAATGTATAATTGTGTGAAAGGTTTATGGATAAAGCTGTACTAATGTCACATTGTGGCAGTACCTTCTGCTTTAATATTAAACAGCTTGTTATTTAAATATTGGATCAAAATGGCTGGCTTCAAAATGTAGTCATTAATAAACTAACTTTATGTGCACCTATGTAGGAGAATCCAAATCCTGTATACTTTGTTTGCTTTGTTCCTGTTCTCAGGGTGACGACTGCCATGTAGTTACCAGGAGATGCAATTCTAGTTCTTAAAATTGAATTAGCCCAGATTTCTGAGAGGTGATATCTGCAAGAGAGATTATGTCTTCTCTCACTTAATACATAACCATCTTTGATTACCATCTAAGATACGGAATCACTGTACTGTAAGTAGTCAATAAATGAAGGCTTGTTTCAGGCTGAAGATTACCTAAGAGTATTTATTTTGGAGTGTGTGAATCAACCAAATATATTTTTATTATATCAAGTCCTGGTATATTATTATTATAAGAAATGGTTAATTTTCAGTTGTGTGTGTTTTTATCATCCTGTAAGAACATGGCTTAATCAACCAGCTTAACATCTTCAGTATTACTACTTAGATGGAAATGTGTTTTCATATATGGTGGAGTGTACCGAGCTATGAGAACTGGTGTCTGTAGCTGTATGATCTATTAGAATGTGATCTTTTCTTTCTAACAATAGCTAGCTAATTTGCTGTGGAAAAAATCTGTAGGGTCTATTGGGATTGGGGTTGGTGAGGAATTCATTCATTTGCAATTACTTTATTTTAAAGCTAATGAGTTGCATTTGCACATCTCTGGGAAAAGAATGAGAGCAAAAGCATTAAAATATTACGTGGTAGGTAAGCTTGAAGGGGTGTATCTTCTTGTTGCACTAGTGGCTGAATTCTCAGTGCAAAAGGTGGCCATTCTTGGGAAGTCATCTTAAGAATTCATATACTTTTCTATACTCCCTTGCCTAGGTTATTGCTCATAATTTAGGCTAGTAAATGAATGATGGCTGACAAGACAACAAAGGAGGAGATTGCTAAGGATTGTGATCTGATCTGCTATACTGACTGATATCAGAGAACAAAGCAGAACCAGAGTGTTTGTCCCTCTGTGCCTGGGTGAATGAGGTTTCTGCCAGGTGAGAAGGGAGACTGAGTCCACTATGGAGTGGAAGGCTTTAAATTCTCACTACTGCAGTGTGGAGAGGAGGAAGCAGGAGAAAGCCACTTCCATCTACCTGACATTTTGAGACAATGACCCTGCTTATTAGTTAACATGCTCTTTTGGCATCCTCTGCCCTACACAGCCCCTTAGCGGATTCTCATTTGGAGATTTTTCTCTGGGTTACCTTCTATTCATTTTATAATTTAAAACATTGCATTGTTTTGAGAGTTCCCCCTAAACTATGTGAACGTGTTTCCATGCAATTGGTAGTGCCTATATTATAATAGAGTAGAATGGTATTTCTCAGCAGTAATGTAGAGGCAGGCCTAAGTTCCAGGGGCTTTGAAAAAAAAATTGCTCTAATGTAATGGGAATACATTTCCTCCCTGAATTCAACAGATAAGAGAATAATCTCTGAAGTTTGTAGGAATGGAATAAAGCTGCTATAAACATCCATGTGTAGGTTTTTGTGTGTACATAAGATTTTAGCTCATTTGGGTAAATACCAAGTAACACGATTGCTGGATCATATGGTAAGGCTATGTTTAGTTTTGTAAGTAACTGCCAAACTGTCTTCCAAGGTGGCTGTACCATTTTGCATTCCCTCCAGCAGTGAATGAGTTCCCATAGCAACTCATCCTTGCCAACATTTGGTGTGTCAGTGTTTTGAATTTGAGCTATTCTCCTAGGTGTGTAGTGGTATCTCATTTTAATTTGCAATTCCATAATGACATGAGAGGTTGAGCATCTTTTTATATATTTATTTGCATCTGCCTGTTGTCTTTGGTGAGGTATCTGTTCAGATCTTTTGCCCAGTTTTTTATTTGGGTGGTTTTCTTATTGGATTTTAGGAAGGGGATATAGGAAGGTTTAGTTTGGTTCTTAAGCCTTGATGATATGAAAATAAACAGTGGGGTAATTTTTAAATTGTTTATATTTTATTTTTTTAAGAAAATAAAATTCAAGAGATACGAAGGGTATATAGTAAACAGTCTCCCTCCCATCCTGTATTTCAGCCACTAGTTCCCCTTTTCAGGCAACTCTGTCATCAGTTTCTAATGGAAATTTCTAGTGATGTTTACTGTATAGATAAGCAAATAGTAATAGACATTTTCATTTATTTTAAAAATGTAAATTACAGCATACTGTACATACTGTTCTGTACCTTTTTTTCCATTTACTGCATCCTAAAAATCATTTTATATCAGTATATAAAACCCTTTTTCAGTTTTTAAAATAATTGTACAGTATGGATATATACAGTATGTCCCTTACTGATGAACATGTAAATTGTTTCCATTCTTTTGCTATTATAATGCTGAAATGCATTACATTGTATAAATTTATGTCATTTTGTACATACATAAATTTTTCTGTAGGGTAAATGGTCAGAGTATGTGCACTTGTAATTTATATCTAAAATTAAATTTCTATACTTTTTTCTTAACTTGCACCAGCAATGCAAGTGCCCCTTTCCCCATAGCCTCACTAACATAGTCTATTAGCTTCTATTCTTTGCCAATCTAACAGGTTAAAAAAACACCACAGTGGTATTCTCGTAAGAGGTAGCACTTCTTCATGTTTAAGAGCTTTTGGATTTCCTTGTCCGTGAATTGTCTTCATGTCCTCTCCTCATTTTTGTTTTTCTCTTATAATCCCCATCTACTTACTCTTTCATATTAATTTTAAAGCAAATCCAAGACATAGTATCATTTTATCTGTATATATTTCAATATACATCTCTTTTAAAAGAGATATTTAAAAAAATATCGTCATTCCTAAAAATACTAAATCACCAAAGATCTGTCTGAAATGTCATTAAAAAAAAAAAGTTTATTTGAATCAGGGTCTAAACTACAGTCCACACATTGCAGTTGGTTACTGTGCCTCTTTTTCCCCTGCAACATTTAATAAAAAAACTTCAAGCATACAGAAGTTGAATTATAAACATGCCTAAATCTACCACCTAGATTCTACAAGGTATATTTTTCTGTATTTTCTTTTATGTACCTATGCATCCATCCATCTATCTTTTTTCTTGATGTGTGTCAAAGTTGTAGACATCTATACTTGACTCTTAAGCTTTTTGGTATACATATTGTTAGAGTTTTTTTCTTGAGGTAGAACTTACAGTGAAGTGAACACATGTTAAGTGTACCATTTGATGAGTTTTGATGTACAACTGTGTAACCCAAATCCCTGTGGAACATTTCCATCACATCAGAAATTTTTTTTACCCAGTCCTTGCATCTCTCCTATCCCTTGTTAGAATTTTGTTTTCACCATAGATTAGTTTGGCCTATTCTAGAACTTTATATGAATGGAATCATACAGTATGTATTCTTGTGTGAATTTCTTTCAGCACGTTTTGAGATTCATTGATGTGTTTCAGCTCTTTGTTCCTTTTCATTGCTGAGTAGTATTCCATTGTATGAATATGCCACAGTTTAACCTTTCACTTGTTAGGTGAACAACTGATGGACAATGGGCTGTTATGAATAAAGTTGCTATGAACATCTTGTGCAAGCCTTTTTGTGGACCCATGTTTTAATTTCTCTTGGGTAAGTACTTAGAATATCCTGAGTTGTAAGGTTGATATATTTTTAATTTTACTAGAAATTGACATACCTTTTTCCGAAGTGGTCATGCTATTTTACACACCCACAAACAATATGAGAGTTCCAGTAGGTCTACGTCCTCACCGTTTGTTGTTGTCAGCCTGTAATCTTAGCCATTCTGTGTGTAGTGGTATCTCATTGTGGTTTTAATTTGCTTTCCCTGACAATCGACGTTGAGCATTTTTTCAGAAGTTTATTGGCCATTCAAATACCTTCTTTAGTGAAGCTGAAGTTCCTTTTTCTTATTTCTTTTAATCTGTTTCCCCTTCCATTTCTTTTTCCTTTTTTATTTGTTGAAGAAATAAGATTAACCTGTAGAGGTTTCCACAATCTGAATTTTGTTGATTGCCTTTCTGTGATGTTTATTGACCACTTTTCTATTGTGTTTGGTCTTTTTCTTAATTAGCAGGAGCCCTTTATTCTTGCAATGAGCTAGCTTTAAATACCCTTCCCCCCCAGTTTGTCACTTTGCTTATCATGGCAGAAATTATTTTTATATGGTGGAATTCTTAAATCTCCCCTTTTATTAAGTTTTGCAGAATTAGGACATCCCAGTAAAATGATTTTGAAAGCACCTGGTGATAAAGCATGAGGGTGTGTAGTGAAGGTAGACTCTAGAATATGGATGGACTCAGTGAATCTCACAAGAATCACCAAGATACATTTAAGAATAACCTTTTCAAATGATCCAGACTAAATTTGAACCCTACAAGTATATTCAGACTTGTGATCCCAAAACATACCTGGGTTCTAACTGAAATAAAGAGGCTCTTAACCTTTCTTTCTGCCACTTGATAATGACATTTGGGAATAAAAACCAAGAGCTAAAGAGAAACTGAGTTATTCACAATTTCTGATAGGCTTGCTGTAATTCCATCCATTTCTTGCCGCCTCAAGGAGGCAAATGAAGAAATACAAGTGATGATATTGGGCTAATTTTTAACCTGCTTGAATTTACAAGAATAAATTATCTGTGATAGACTTTATAATTGAATGTGAATGATACTGTTGTGCCAGACAGCAGCACCCCAACATGGTAAGGCAGTACTGCCGCCTGGAGCTTTTCTACTTGACCTGCCCATTGGAGACCTGAGTTACCTCTCTTTACCAAACTTGAATTATTAACTCTTAGGAATCTGATATCCTCAGCAATGCTTACAACTGGTCATTGGTTCTATGTTTAACTAATTTTGCATTTCAAGATAATACGCTTTGAATAAATAAATTTATTCTAGGTGTAGAAATTGTGCTTGTCAGGTACTTTTCTGATTTGGTGGATTGAACTGCTTATAAAAATTTCTTATACAAAAGTAATTAATGTTAATGAAATCAGCTGTCCTCACAATGTTGAGAATAGAAGACCTCAATAATTGACAGGCCCCAAGCCAACAAATGGCTACAGAATCATTAAGATTTGACCTGGGAGAACATGGCCGGGGGGGGGGGTATATTAGGTTAAGAAATTTGAAAGATGTTTTACTATACTGTCAGGCACAGCATAATGATGTTTTGGTGAACCATGGACCACATATATGACGGTGGTCCCATAAGATTAGTACCACAAAGCCTAGGTGTGTAGTAGGCTATACCATCTAGTTTTGTGTAAGTACACTCGATGATGTTCACACAACACCACATTTCCCAGAACTTGTCCCCATCATTAAGCGATGCACGACTGTACACTCATATTGCACAAACACCACCACCATCCATCGCCAGAACTTTACATCTCCAACTGAAACTACCCATTTCCCCCTTCCCCTAACCCTTGGCAACCACCATTCTACTTTGTCTATATGAATTTGACTACTCTAGGTACCTCGTACAAGTGGAATCATAGTGTTTGTCCTTCTGTGACTGGCTTATTTCACTTGTAATGTCCTCAAGGTTCATCCATGTTGTAGTATGTGTCAGAATTTCCCTTTTTAAGGCTGAATAATATTCCATAGTATGTATCTACCACGTTTTGTTTATCCACTCATTGGTCAATGAACGCTTGAGTTACTTCACCTTTTGCCTATTGTGAATAATGCTACTAGGAACATGGGTGTAGAAATATCTGTTGAAGTCCCTGCTTTCAATTCTTTTGGGTATATACCCAGAGGTGGAAGTGCAGTATTATATGGTAATTTTATATTTAATATCTTTCTTTAGGAACCACCATCCACAGTGGCTTCACCATTTTACATTGCCACCAACAGTACATAGGGATTCCAGTTTCTCTACAAAAGTTTTTAATTTTGATGAAGTCCAACCTACCTATTTTCTTCTTTTGTTGCCTGTGCTTTTGGTGGCTTACCCAAGAAACCATTGCCAAATCCAGTGTCATGACTCTTTTCCTCTATATTTTCTTCTAAGCATTTTATAGTTCAGATCTTTGATCCATTTTGAGTTAATTTGTGTATATGGTGTAAAGGTCCAACTTCATATTTTTGCATGTGGATATCTAATTTTCCCAAAATCATTTGTTGAAAAGACTGTCCTTTCTCCAATGAATGGTCTTGGCACCTTGTCAAAAATCATTTGACTATATACATGAGAGTTTATTTCTAGGCTCTCTCTTCTATTCTGTTGGTCTATATGTCGGTTTTTATGTCAGTATCACACTGTTTTGGTCACTTTGGCTTTGTAGTAAGTTTTAAAATCAGGAAGTATGAGACCTCCAACTTTGTTCTTCACGATTGTGTTGGCTATTTGGGCATCCCTTGAGATTCCATATGAATTTTAAGATGGATGCTTCTGTGTCTGCAAAAAATACTTGGATTTTTGATAGACATCACAGTGAATCTGTAGATGGCTTTGGGAAGTATTGACGTCTTCCAATACATGGATGCTATTGTAAATGGTGGAAAGTACAATTTTTAAGGAAGATAGCCCTAACATTAAGTCAAGGTATTCATGACTTGGTCCCCTTGCTTTTGTGGGCAGCTGCACTAATCTTTGGAGCTTTGTTAAAAAAAAAAAAAAACTAACTAACTAGCTTATGTGCAATTTAAAATAAGATTTCGAGGGGCTGATTACTTATTCCTCCTTACATTCTATGTACAGAGCTGCTTTTCAATTTAATTCAAAACTAATTATAAAATAATTTTTGCTAATTTAGGATAATTCCCCACAGTATACGTAGCACCTAGAACAGTACTGGCACATGTTGGTGGCCAAAAAGAAGGAGAATGAAGAATAACAAAAAGTAAATATTATTTAAAGAGAAAAAAAGACAACAAACTAGGCTAGAATTATTAGATTTTATTTTTCCCTAGTACTGTTAATACTCAGCTTCACCAAGTAACAGGCCAGACTTCTGGAATAACGACTCTTTCCTGGGCTGTAACCCTTTTTCAGGGTTACAGAATTTAAGAGAATTTATCAAATACCGTGGTTCCAGGATGTTTCCACCCCAGAATTCTAAACCAGTTACAGAATCATATCTTCTTAGGTCTTAACTGGAATCAAACAATCTAGAAACACATAACATAATCAAAATAGCATATACCATTTCTTTCCTTCTCTTGCTGAATGCACTTCTCTCTTTTCCGCCAAGGGGTTTCTTACTTAGAGATGTTTGAGTATCATACTTTCCAAGAAACCTGTCTACCAATTCTGATGCTTATTCAAGAAAGATTTTAATAAATACTGTGAGCTAATTGTTCTCAGCCACAGACAATTTAAATTTGTTTTACTTTACACCTGACTTAGCTTTGCTTTCAATACTTCCTATTTGCAAAAGTCAAACCTTATCTTTAGAACTCCTTACAATTCCATGATGACTTGGAGAGGAGGGAGGGACTGGGGAAGAGAGTTGGCTTGTTTTGTAGGAGATTCTGAAAAGGGCAGATATTTACTTTTGAAGTCATTAAGTAGAAAAATGGCAAATGTTCCTCCTTGTTCTGATAATGAAAACAGTTGTATGCCAGGACCATAAAATTCTGGTCCTGACACTATATTACAATATTGTTTTAAGTACATTCAGAATTTATATTACTCTTTAATTTCTTTTCCCTGAGTTTGGGTTCACAGCTTGGTAGAGATACTAATAAGAAGAGGTAGTCAGTGGGGGTGAAGAGGAAACAATGTTGATGTCTAGCAGCACCTGGGAAAATATTTAACATCTGTCATTTTGATTTCAGTTAGCATTTATCGTTCCCTCTTGAATCTGCAAATGTAAGAGAGGGAGATGATCATTTTCCTTTTTATTCTTATCTTCTAAGGACCCTCTCTCTCATTATATCCACCTCAGTTTTATCATCACTATTCATAAAAATGAATAGCCCTTCCAAAGACATGCTAGAGAACAAACCCTTCAAAGTGGGGTTGTTCAGATTTCGAAGAGAGAGGCTCAACTGAGTAACCTTTATTCATACAGTCATTAGGGAAAACGAGCAAAGTTTCCAGCACCCCCAACCACTGCCTTTTCTCCTTGCACCTAATTTATTTAAATCACTGCTATCAACTCTTGAGTTGAGTCTAAGGTCTGGGCTCTCAGGGATCCTGATATAGGTAGAGACATTTTGGCCCAGGTTCGTGGCCTCCAGTCTTACGATGGGCTGGTGGAATACTGTTTCATCAGATGCTTGTGACAGGGATTGCAAACTCGCTCTGGCTTGATACTTGAAGGAAGAGGCAGTTCGTTTGTTGAACAGGCATTACAGAAGATTCCTCTGCAGTTCTTACACACGTACTACAAGAAGAAGAGGAGGTTAGGTGGGGAATAGAAGAGCAAGGCATGGGATAAAACAGGCCAGCTATGGTAAGTGCTGAATGCCTGATCAAGTACTGACTGACTGACTGCTGTGTGCCAGGTAGGATCTGGCCAAACTCAATCTCTGTCCACAAAGAAGATGACGGTCTAGTTCTTAGATCTAAATGAAGGGCAGCAGTGCCACAGAAGTCAAAAGAACAGATAATACACACATTATTTATCTTGAGAAGACATACTTTCATTCACTATATTCACTTTTAGGTGAGCTGATTCTAAAATTAGTTTGGAAGGACCTAAGCATTCTCCAAATAAGGCAGGCAGTGACCCAGCAATGGATTGGGTAGCCAGCCTAAGACTAAAAAATTTGCTGAGCATGGGGGCCGGGCCAGTGGCGTAGTGGTTAAGTTCGCGTGTTCCGCTTTGGCGGCCTGAGGTTTGCAGGTTCAGATCCTGGGCATGGACCTATGCACCGCTCATCTAGCCATGCTGTGGCGGCATCCCATATACAAAATTGAGGAAAATGGGCACAGATGTCAACTCATGGCTAATCTTCCTCAGCAAAAACAGGAAGATTGACAGAGGTTAGCTGAGGGCCAATCTTCCTCACCAAAAAAAAAAAAAAAAATTGCTGAGCGTGAACTGAAAGTATAATTCCTAATACACTGATGTGCTTCATGTTTTCTTGTGATGCTCTACAATCCTTTGGGATATCAGCGCAGGAGGAGCACTGCTTCCTGCATCCTGTTTATAAAGAAAGTAGTCCTTTATTAAGCATTTTGAATCTTTAGTGGCCAAGCAGTGGGACAGCATGTGGGTCATTATGGCAGCGTCATGGGTAAGGCCGGGATAGGGTGGTGCACACATAGCTCCAAGGGTCCCTAGATAAAGGATGTGAAGAATAATTTCCCCGGTGAATAATGCTACTTCCGCCCAAATAATTCGTCTTTCTGGGGGTGCAGTGGAGGTGGCAGGCCGCTTTTATTTTAAAGCCTGGGAGGAATTTTCCTCTGACATACTGCAGTTACTTTGCATGGCTTAGCAAAAAAAGAAGGCCAGAATTAAATTAGTAGTTTCTTCTATTTTGGAACATGTTTGTATAATGACAACTTCCAGTTCTATGAAGGCGGTTCATCTTTACCCGACTCTGTGAATTTAAGACTAGGTCATATTGTAATTTTGCTTGTTAAAATTCAGCATGATCACAAATGGTGGCATGCAAGCTGTAATCCGGAATTTGGGTGCTTCCTTATCTCTGCTAAGCACTGTTTCTTACACTCATTTGTCCATAACATTTCTTGAGCATCTGCTATGAACTGGGCACCATAGTAGATGCTGGGGGATGCTACTGCCAGCAAGGCCTAGATCTGGCTGTCCAAGACACCGATTCCCTCTGGAAGCTTCCTTAACTCCGTCTGCTCTAGGATAACAAACTGGGGAAGTGCTCAGGCACAGATCCGTGAGGATCCGAGGGGCAGACGTGGTTTAGTGGAGAGAGCTCATTTTCCTCTCAGAGGCTGTTTCCCCATATAATTCAAAGAGCCCCCTCCCCAAAACTTATCTGTCCTAAGCAGGGTGGAGTACTGGAAGGAGTGCAGAGCTCGGAGCCCAAGTCAGGCTGCCTCTGGGCTTTGCCGCTTATGACTTGAGTAACTTTGGGAAACGTACTTGACACCTCTGGGCCCGAGGTTCTTCATCTATAAAATGATGGCACAAAGGATAGAAATTCCACAAGAGCGGCCGGCCCAGTGGCGCAAGCGGTTAAGTGTGCACGCTCTGCCGCAGCGGCCCAGGGTTCCATGGTTCAGATCCTGGGGTTCGCTGGTTCGGATCCCGGGCGCGCACCGACGCACTGCTTGTCAAGCCATGCTGTGGCGGCGTCCCATATAAAGTGGAGGAGGATGGGCACGGATGTTAGCCCAGGGCCAATCTTCCTCAGCAAAAAAAAAAGAGGAGGATTGGCAGATGTTAGCACAGGGCTGATCTTCCTCACACACAAAAAAATAAATAAAAAAACGAGTGAATTGTACGTTATGTGAATTATATCTCAATAAAGCTGTTCTTAAAAAAATAAATGTTGAATTTAAAAAAAAGAAAAAGAAAAAGAAATCCCACAAGAACAGGGATTTGGTCTACACTTCATTCATTACTCCTTCTCCAGCACATGGAAAAGCACGTTCCACACGGTAGGCACTCAAGAAATATTTATTCATAAATTTATGTTATTTTGTTTAAAATTATATATTTATATTTATTTATTTTTATATTTATTTTAATGGGGATTTACTGACATGACTTCCTGTGACTGAAAAAATATAGGTACACAAGAAATGCTTGCTCCTTTTGCTTTTCTCCCCACTCCGCACTCTACACAGCAGAGTCCCTATTCCTGAAAGGGCTAGTGGGGTAATGGGCATCCTTGTGGAGAACCTGCTCATTTCCCACCACCGTTACCTTTGGTAGGCCGCCATCTTCCTGGCAGAGCTGACACATCTGTGGCTGTTCAGAAAGCAGCGGCTGATCCTAAACCACATAAGGAGCCAGTTAGTTTCCTTCAGCCCCAGAAATATTCATGCTTTCAGAATATGCATTTTTATAATTAAATTAATATAACTACAACAGACTATCTGGAAACTAAGGAAACAAATACAGTCCCACTACCTTAATACACTGATAATCCTATCATTATCCTTGGAGCTCTTTTAATCTTTGTAATAAAGTAACGTGATTTTTATTTATAAAAAGAAAATTCAAGCATCTAAGTGTAAAGTAAAAGTTAAAAAAAAAAAAGCCCCATTCCTCTTGCCTTACTCTACCACCACGAATGGAAAGCAGTGGGCTTCATTGTGCATCCTAACAGATAAGTGACAAGGGAGATTCAGACATAGTAGCATTTGTCATCTTTCTCATGGGGCTGTCACACACTATTACATTTGCAAAGTATTTTATAACCATTTATATTTGCTTATTTCTAAGTGATCAAGAAGTATTTTTTTCTGCCCATTTTATATATTTCCGGGAAAACTAAGGGAAAGAGAGGTACACTGAGCTCTCTTAGGTCTCACAGGATGTCAAAGAGAATTTCAAATAAGAAATGAGAACTGCTGTTTACTTAGTAAATTGCTCAAAGCTGTGCTACTTCCTGTGAGAGTTTCAGGCAAAAGCCTGTTTGTTTAGAACGACGTTAAAGGGATGGGAGACAGAGGCCTGTGTGCATTCATCTACCTCCTACGCTGCTGTTTACAGCTAGGCATAAACTGCATAATTTATACAGGATGTTTTAGAACAGGAGATCAGTTACCTGTTCATCCACAGGGTGAGGCTGCAGCCTACAATGGAAAATTAAAGACGGTAACCAACAGCAACTTACATTTTCATTTGTATCATTTCAAAAGCACAGAAAAAGCAACACCAAGCTTCTTTCACGTTGTTGGGACCAATTAATTATTAATCTTGACCTCCAAGGAGAGGAAATTTTGGTTGTTAAATATGTTACTAGAATTGGATCCTTGACCCACATTATGGTTCCTATTTAAAAATAGATTTGGCCTTTTTTCATGTTTCCTTTTTTTTTTTGTGAGGAAGATCAGCCCTGACCTAACATCTGCCAATCCTCCTCTTTTTTTGCTGAGGAAGACTGGCCCTGGGCTAACATCCGTGCCCTTCTTCCTCCACTTTATATGGGACGCCGCCACAGCATGGCTTGCCAAGCGGTGCATCGGTGCGCGCCCGGGATCTGAACCGGCGAATCCTGGGCCGCCACAGCAGAGCGCGCGCACTTAACCGCTTGCACCACTGGGCCGGCCCCTTATGTTTCCTTTTTACTACCAAGAAAATAGTTAGCATTTATGTTTCCCAACCTGTAAAACTCCAATGGCCAATGCCATACTTTTTAATAGCTTTTTTTCCTATCTGATATTATGGAAATCTACCCATTATCATATGTCATGTATCAGTCCCTGTCCCAAATATTCTTAAAATGTGAACTTTAGCAAATTAATCAGGGAAAGGGAAATGAATGTCACTGTCACAGGAGTACCCCTTCAGGCTGAAATATTTCTTCATGAGACCCAGCTGAGCTCACCCTGATTTTCCCAACTTGGAATAGAACTTAAATGAGGAGAAGCAAAGGCCACTTTCGGTCCTGGGAAAAATGCACCACGAATCTACAATGGTTCCAGTTGTCTTCAGTTGTGTGGCCGTGTGACTAGCAGTGTGACCAGGTTTTCAGCTGTTCCTTGGACCGCAATCCCAGGAAGCCTGGGTATGTCTTAGGATTGCAGTTCTGGCCAGGACAAGACCTGGAAGCAGCTATTATGTAGTGCAGAGACAAAGGACTTAAAAACAGAAGACATGATAAGTAAAGGCAACTTGGGTGTGCCGCCTCCCCTCTCAGTGCTTTTCAGTTTTCTCATCCATAAAGTAGAAATAGACGATTAAACGAATTAAATTTGTAAGGAGATAATGAACGTGGAACATGCTTTTTAAGCTGCAGAGTACAGTACAGATGTAATGTAGTATTGTCTTACGTTGGCATGTAAGACACTCCTGATTGTAAATGACTGGATTTTAGTCTGGAGGAGGCTGACCCTGACAGGCATTTCTAAGCCGTGGTTAATTTTACAGTCTTTCTAGTTCCCTTCTGTGGCCCATGTTGATCTATAGTGTTGGATGGGCTGGGATGGGCTGTAGTTTAAGGTTGGTCCTGGATCAGACCATACTCTCTTTGGGAGTAAACTTCAAGGCTTTGGAATCATTCTGGCCTTGGAGGCAAGGAAGGGCCGTTTAGGCTGAGTACCTGCATGAGCAGCCTACTGTTGGACTGTGGGACTGATCTCCTCCAGCAGCTGCTTTTGCTCCAGATGACACACTACCTCATTCTTAAGGCATCAAAGCCTGGACAGGGACAGTTACCAAGAATGTACACTGTACAGTTCTCTAAAAACCCATCTGTGGTATCCTTCCTTGTTACTGAGGAAGGGTGTTATAGTAGACCTGACTCTTTAGAGCAGTTTTAGGTTCACAGCAAAATTGAGCAGAAAGTAGAGATTTCCCATACACTCTGTCTGCCCTCCCACCTTCTCCCAATATCAACATTCCGTACCAGAGTGGTACACGATGAGGTTAGAATTGATGAACCTCCAATGACACATCATAATTAGTCGAAGTCCATAGTTTACCTTAGGGTTCACTCTTGGTGTTGTACCTTCTATGGGTTTGAACAAATGTATAATGACATGTATCTATCATTACAGTATCGTACAGAGTATTTTCATTGCCCTAAAAATCCTCTGTGCTCTGGCTATTCATCCATCCATATTCTCTGACCCCTGGCAACCACTGTCTCCACAGTTTTGCTTTTTCCAGAATGTCATATACTTGGGACCTCCTTTGTTTTTTACTGCAGTGGCATGATGTAATATTTTGTTATATTTCTACCTACTAAAATAATTGTTAAAAGTCAACTTCCTTGAAATGATCTTATGCTCTTCACACTGAGCAAATCAGATGAAGAGTTAAGAAAAAGTAATAGAGTTAAGGTGTTTGAGACTCTTAAGAGAAAAGAAATAAAGGAAATTAGAGTATTTATTGAAACATACCTGCCTGTCACTAAGCACACAGGTAGAAACAAGTCATACTCAAGTACATTTAAGAACCTAAGAAATGCTATGACTTGTGCTTCATTCCCTTGTGATGCCAATCCAGTAAAGATTAGACATCATTTGAGTTTGGGGATTAACCAGGGAAGAGTCAAGAAGACAGCTTGATCACCCTTCTTTCTTGTGTAATGGACGAAATGGGTTTGATTTAATATGTCTTATCTAGTTTATTATTTATTTACTCTCCCTTCAAAATGTCTTTCTGAAATATTAATATTACAAGGCAGTGTCTGGTCTGTGTCATAGCCAATGTATATCAAAAGCTCCCACTTTCCCACCACCCCAAAATAACTTTATATCTTAGTTAAGACTTTATTAACAAACACCTGTGGCTTTCTTCCAGGGGCTTTTTTAGCTTAACATTTTCCTCTTGAATTTTGTGCTTCCCATCCTGCCAAAAGAAAACAGCCCAATTTATTAAATATTCAGAATGCTAAACAATGATGATGTTGCAGACATTTTCTTCTGTATCGTCCTAGGTTGGGTATAAAGTTAAGCAGCTTTTTTATTATGGAAGGAATTTAACTGTCAACTTGTTTTTCCTCATTCTTTTGCTCTAAGTAGTTTTTTAACAAATTATTCTGATAGAGTTTGCAACAATGGTTTTCAGAATAGATATTTTCTTTAATTCTTGATATTCAAATGAAATTCAGAATGTATCCTATTTACTTGCAAAGTAGGTATCAAGTTATCAGTTACTTCTTAAGAGAAAAAAATATATATATATTTATTATTTCCCAGCTGAGCTCTGGAAAAATGGTAAAACCAAGCACGGCCATATCCAGCAGACTGTATAATCAAATCCTCTGGACACTCAGTCAAGCAGATGCCTCAATGCCACGGCAACTTCTAGAGCCTCTACAGTTCGAGGAGTTTTCCTCTCTGAAGGACGAATGTAAAGTTCTAAACTGCATTTCTGCCAGTGCTTTTAAGACCTGCCTGGGCAGTTTTTAGGGACAAATTCTTGCTGTGGTACACACACTGCTGCCTGCCTTGAACTGCTGCCCATCAGCCTCCAAAAGCAGAATGCATGTTCTTAGACCACTCAAATATCAAGCAAGGGAGGTCAATGCAATCTTTATCCTCCTGGAAACCCTACTGCAGGGCAATTCAAGATTAAGAAATCTAAGGCTTCACTGGAAAAAACAGGATAAGATAGGCCAAGAGTTAAAGTAAATCTCTGTAAGTAAAGTCCTTATAAGTAGATTTTATGTTCACTAAACCAAAATAATAAAGACAGACACAATAGAGTGGTACTTTGCACACTTTAAATTAGTAGTAATGGGTACTATATAATAAATTTCCATTTACCATTCTTTTCTAATCTCCAGCAAATTAGCAGTTCACTCTCTAGAATTTTAAATAAGCTTATAAATTTGTCCTGCTTTGTTATATATAATATATATACAACGCAAGTAATTTTTTCAGTGTTTGTCTTTGACAGAAAAAGTATTCCATGATTTTCTGATTTTATTATTTGAAGAGGCTGGCTCCTGTTTCCTGGGTCCCAGAGCTGATCTTACCCAATTTCAGCTCCCTCCACCAATACAGGTGCTGGACGTCTCTCTCCTAAGACTGCTCTGTAGAAACTTCTACTCCCGCTCTTTAAACCACTTGACATTACTTTCCCTTCCCAAAGCTTAGTTCCCTCTTTTTCTAATTTTCCCAAGAGAAGTACCTTGAGTATTCTAAAACTGAAATCCTCAAGATTTTGAAAAAGGTGTACAGAAGCAAATCCACCTTTAAGACAATTCTATTAAAGGGGAATTCAGGGTTGGAGAGAGATTACTATACCATATTAGTAAAAAACATTAGCCAGCAGAAGTCCAAGAAACACAAATTTTTGTTAAGATACCAATATAATTTTACTTAACGAATTGAAAGGGATAAGAGGGTGACTGGAAATTGTGGTTATTAATTCCCTTTTCCAAATGAAATCAAGTTAGAGGGAATGTCCTAGAGGTAGACTCAGAATCGAGCTTTCCTGTGCTCACTCCTTCTCCAGCCTGCTGTCTCCATACTCAAGGCCACAGCAATTATGCATGTGTTCCATGAGAGAAAACTGTCCGGCCCATCACGGCAGCCCCTAAAAATTAAGTAAATGAACAAGGGAACAAGAAATATTACCATTTTGGGTTCTGCCTTCTGAGAACCCTTTCCTGGGATGCTCCTGTTGTTCTGTAACTTTCTTTCTCTTTCCTGTTTTAGTTCTAACTCAAGCTGGTTCCTGGGATAGGTGGGAGAGGAAAAGGATGAAAATTTGGATTTCTGTACTCATATTCTCTGAAGTATTCTTCTTAAAGTTCAGTAACTAACTTTTAATCCTTAATTAATAAAAAGTTACCAGATACATATGGACAACCAGGTTTTAAAGTACTAAAATACAATAAAACCAGTAACAGTAAAATATATACAACATGTTTCATCTTTCTTGGATGATTAAGAATGTATTTTAGGGTCTCCCAGTGCCTGCAGATCACCACTCTGAATATCAATATTTACTATTAACTGTTAATGAAGAGTGGTGGTCAACTGAATGACCATCAGTAGGGTTTACTTTACCTGAGAGACAGTATTCACAAATTTGCAGCAAGATAAGAGTATGAAAGCACCGACACTGTAGTCTCATTCCATATTCATCAGCCAGTCTCTCTACAGCTAGGAGTTCAATCCCCAGTTACACCCTTGACCACTGGTTTCCCTAACAGCCATGTGCTTTTTTATCCAACAACCAAGTTCTCTTTGTCTGAAGTCAGTGGCTTCATTACAGAATCGCGTCTCATTGGAGAGACAATACAGAAGACTGGTTAAGGACTTAGAGACAGGCTTTTCAACTGGAGTGTTGCTATTGATTAGCTTTACTGTGAATGTGGGCAGATTTAACCCCTTTAAGCTTTAACTTCATCTGAAAGTGGGGGTAATAAGATCACCTACTAATAAGGTTGATGGGAAGATGTTAGGAGAGAATGCGTGTGAGGTACTTAGCAGAGTATGTGGCCCACAGTAAGAATTCAGCAAATACTGTTATTATTAGTGTTATGTTGGCTATTAATTCTCTTACTCCTTCGTATTTGTCTGGGACCTTGGGTTCTAATTTCCTAATTCTTTGACCGCAAAGGATGTTGATAAGATTTTGGGCATGCTGATGTATGTGAAACTTTCTGAATTCCAATTCCAGGGAAAGGACATTGCAAAGAAGAATGGAGACGGCGGGATCATGAGACCCCGTTCTCTTGCTGCCCGGCCTTAGAATTAGCCACGACCACCCCGTCAGCTCAAGCCGCCCTCTTTTCACCGCTGCCTGGTGAGCTCCTCCACTTCCAGCTGCAGGCTGCTGATCTTGTCTCCGAAGTCCTGCTTGAAGAGCCGGTTGTCCAACTCGGCAGACTGGCGGCCTCGCTCAGCCTGGCGCAATCTGGATGTGAGCCACATGAACTTGTGATAAAAAACAAAAGCCGTGGGGGGGGCGGGGAGGAAGACCAAGTTCACAACACAAAATAAAACAACCCAAGGAAGAAGGCAAGGAGAGACAGAGAGAGGGGAAAAAAACTTTGTAGGACACAGGGGAAGAAATTACGGGGGGGAAAAGATGGAGAAGAAACAAATTCTAAAGAAAAGCAAGATGAAGGTGAACCAGGCAGAGGAAAAGTTGATTTTCCATTTTTTTTTTATTCTAGTACTACAGTTTACAGCCATTAGATGATCAACAATAAAACATCACTTTTTAGAAAATCCATATCCAAAGCCAACCTCAAGTACACAGTAATTAAATCCACTTTTCTGTTTGTTTTTATTTCCTAATAGGTTTGGTACCTTGTATTTCTGTTTTACACACATAACTGCAACTTGCAAACGGGCAACTACCTTCTTATATGTGGAACTAGAACATTTTCCTGGTCCCTTCCCTAAACCACAAATTATAGTAAATCATTGGACATTATACATCAACCCTTACCAGGCATCAGGTTATTATATAAGGAAAAGCCTTTGCTAGAGTTTGGCCATCTCTTTCCTTTTCCATTCCTACTAAGGGGACAAACAATTCAGCACTAGGCTTGCATAAGATTCTCGACCATATTCTCTGGAAGATTCTGATGAATGTCTTCTTCTACATATCCTATAACTTTGCACCTATAAAAAAGCATGTTCTAAAAGGTAAAACATCCGGAGCTCTATATAATAGAATTTGGAAGCGTGCTATGTGTAGTCTTTAAAATGTTTTATTTTCGTGTTTGAGCACCCCTTTGAAATGCTCATAAAAAAGGCAACTCATCACCACAAAAGGTTGAGGAGGATAAGAATAGGTGCAAAATTATAAGAACTAAAATAAGTTCAAGAGCACAGGATCTTCCATGAGGTTGGTCATATGCTCTTTGACTTGACTTTGGTTCAAGTCTGCAAGGACCTATAAAAGCACACATGAAATCTACCTTACTCTCTTAATTCTGGTTTTTCCAAGACGAAGGTAAAGAATTTCAAGAGCTGGAAGCAAAGGGGTTATCTTTGTCCCCACTTAAGCAGCTGAAATGCTGCAAATCATACCAGAATGAGAGAAAAGAGAAAAAACAAAATTTTGCCAAGACTTTTCAAAGGAATGAAGGCTTATGTAGAGCCTGTCCCCCCAAATCAAAAGTCATTAAAAAAAATCAAAGTATTTATAGGATTATTTACAATGTAAATCCTAGAAAGGGTTAGATCTTGTGGTCACTTAGAAAAAGAAGCCCTACTCATTACTGTTTGTGGATATCTACTGGGAATCTTTATTTTTAGGCTAAATAATAATAAAGAATGTAAGTTTATCATTTATCTATTTCCTACTCTGAAATGGTTTTCTAATAATTAGATTGTAATTAGAAACTTTAGCAAATCTCTATCTGAATAAAAAGTAACAGAAACTCTTAAGTAAATGTTTCCAGCAAGGAATCACAGGCAGGAAATCATCACTCATGTCTATACCTTGTCGTCTTTACTCCAAAAGGAAAAGCAGGATAGATGTGAAAAATGTGTAGTGTATTTTTATTATAGGAGAGCAGTGTTTTTACTAAAATTATTCTCTCTGAGCTACCTCAATAGGATGTGGAATTGCAGGAAAATGGCAGAGGTAGAAGATGACAAATATTAGGAGAGTTTTCCCAAGCTTCCGCATTATTATGTTATCATAAGTTACCTAATCACTAACTTTATCTCTATGTACTTTAAAGAAATGTAAGGATGCTATTGGTTTTTTTTGCTCCAGTCACTAAGGCAGAAAAGTTGCAAGCAATCTTGGTTACTGAGAATAGAACTGTATTGAAATACTAAGTACTTATCCTTGGCTTGGGGATTAAACCTATACAACAAAAGTGAAAAGGGGTCATGGCCTAAGAGACACAGAACTACTTTAGAAGAGTCCAAGTCCATACGGTAGTCACCTCTAGTTCATTACACTGCAATGGCAGAACAGGCTCGCGGATACAGACAATGCACCTAGAATCTGGTACTGTCAGGGACTGGGTTGTAAAGGCATCAATGATATATGTACAGAGCTTCAATTCCCTAGGCTTTTTTTTTATTGGTGTGTTTATTTATTGGTCAACTCAGAAGTAATTTCTCAAAGTTTATTTGGCATTTAATTAAGAACTTGTACTAAATTTTCTAACTCTGGGGAGAAAATAAAGAAGAAGGAAAAACCCCACAACCTACATATCAAACTGTCTTTTTAAAAGTCCAACAAATTCAAAGTCAATTTTTGGTGACATTTTATATAGAATCAGAGCTTAAATGTAATAACTTTCAGATTTCTTCCTTTTACAATTAAGTTGTGATATCAGACTTGCGAGGTGACCAACTATAAAATCCCTAATGATGTTTTGGGATCAGTTTATTTGCTGCACTATTTAAGGTCTTTGCCTGTTTCACCAAATCCTTTTCACTATGTTAATAAAATAAAAATAAAAATGGAGTGAAAGGGGAATGAGAAAATGGATAAATAGAAAAGACAAAACAGCAAGAGAATAAGTCAGCTTAATACTTGAAGAGATGTCATTGTTTTACTTGTCTGATTTAAATGCCAAGTCAAAAAACCACTGAAAAACTTGACACATTTCAAAAACACAATTTATGAACACTAAAATTGATTTGTTAAATCATACAACTGCTTATGAGCAAGCACTTAGATAACTTTCTAGGATAGACCGATACCTTTTTATTTAAAAGCAGCCAAACCAGAGGTTTCAAGATTATTTATTATTTGCAATTGACTTTTGAGTTAACATTAATATGCAGTGCTGCTCAGGACCCTCCCTGGTTAAGAATCATCTAAATAAAAGAAGTCATCCTTTCATCCATTCACTCATGCATCTACTAAACAAATGCCTTGTTCGGTCAAGGTACTATGACAGATCCAATGAGGGAACTTAAAAGATTAGTTAACTAAGCCCAAGGAGCTCACACTCTCACCAGAAGGTAAGATACATATATAAAGGGCTGTAAGGTAAGGCAGAAAGTTAGAAGTGCTAAAAGCAGTACGGATAGGTATGGATATAAGGCTATGGGAATTCCAAGAAGGACAGATGGGAGGATTATTTTTAGTTGGGAAGAAGTATGAGAGGAAGCTTTGGGTAGGTCGCACTTGAGCCTGAACGTAAAACATGTATCTGAAGAACAAGGGAGTGGGAAGAGGAAGGGCATTTCTAATTGGTAGAAGAATAAGGAAAGAAATGGATGGGAAAATGAGAAGCATGTCCAGGGATCAGTAAGTAGTTTAGTTTTGCTCGAGGGCAAGAAGGATGATCAGTGGGCATTAAAAGTGACAACAGGGGCTGGCCCGGTGGCATAGTGATTAAGTTCATGTGCTCCGCATCGGCGGCCCAGGGTTCACGGGTTCGGATCCCGGGCACAGACCTCTGCACCACTCATCAAGCCATGCCGTGGCAGGCGTCCCACATATAAAGTAGAGGAAGATGGGCACGGATGTTAGCCCAGGGCCAATCTTCCTCAGCCAAAAGAGGAGGATTGGTAACAGATGTCAGCTCAGGGCTAATCTTCCTCACCAAAAAAAAAAAAAAAAAAAGTGACAACAGAGGCTGGCAACACTGAAAGACCATGGGTGCCGTGGCATATTCAATCTTGAAGTCTCAGCCATTTCTCTTGGCTGCTGAGTCACCAGGAAGAAAATGGTGGTTTCGGACAAACAGAGAAACAAAAGCATAGCATAGGGAGAGGATGTGCTTTGGGCAGATTGAATTGTAGGTAGTGGTGGGAAACAGCTGGTCAGAGGATGAAAACGCAAGACTCGTCTCCAGATGGAGGACAGAGCTGGAGATGGACAGATCTAAGAGTGTGGGTGGGGGGTGACAGTGGAAGCTATAGAACCGTTCAGGAGAAAGTAGAGAGAAAAAGGAGATGAGAGAGAGGAGAGAAAGGGGTTAAAATTATTAGAAGGGCCCGCAGTACCCCTACATCACCTCGTACCAAAGTATCAAAAACTTTAGTGATGAACAATAAAATAACAGAATCACAAACATATTAAAAGTCCTTTCATCCTTATAAGTACCTCTCCTCTAACACATGACACTGAAATGGGGTTAAGTGAGAGGGTTAGAGTTCTGCTGTTCAAAATGGTCATGAAAGCCTGACGTTTCTTAAAATGTTTCCAGTGAAATCTTAGAAAACACAAAATCTAATTGGCTTTCTTTCTACTGGCAATGTCTGGTGTTAAGCTGGGAGAATTTCACATACTTTCTGTTTGCCAAATGCATAGCACATTCTCTCCACTTCCAGCACTGAAAGTCCACCGAAAGTTTCACTAAAGAAATAGCACTTTTACCTTTGTTCAAGTTGTTTGATAGTAGCAGCCATCTGATTAGTCTTCTCTTCCAAGCGACTGTTTAGTTCACTTTTCTGTTTTACTCCTAAGTCTGAACTCTGTTATGGAAAAGAATTTTGAGTGATGTATATAGAAGATAAAATCCTAAAATAAATCACATAGGTGTTTTGAACCAAATGGTAGGTGGGAAATACAGAAATAGAAATGCTCATATATTTGTGTATCAGTTAATTCTCAAATGGAGAAAAAACAAAAAGCAATGTTTAAATTAGTATTGTTATATGCAGCTTTGTCACAAAAATCAACATCAGAAGGTTCATCAATTTATCTTATTCCAGTATAAAAGCTAATGGGATATATATCTCAGTTAGCAGGTTAGGCTGGAGAGTAGAAATTGACTTATAGGATAATAAAGACCCCCTTTCCCCATTACTATTTGAAAAGTGGCCATGGCTTTCCAGAACAGCAACACAGGATCTTACGATGGTCTGATTCCTAAAGCAGTTTATTGGCAGCTAGAACGAGAGGGGCAGAGAGAAGCCCTGGGACTTGAGAGCCAGTGAGCCTATTCCTCATATTTGCCCTACCTGCAGCTTAAAGGCAAGTTCATGCTTGAGAGCCCTGAGATCATCCAGCTGCTGCCGCAGAGACACCAGGGCATCCTGCTTCTCACAGACGTCTTTCTCCAGCATCTTCATAGCCAATTCCATCTCCTGTCTCATGCTGATCTGAATCTCCAGTTCTTTTTCAACATCCTGCCCCCCAAAGGTAAATAAATCGCTTACTCTCTGTTTCCTCTACTAAGTACAAAACCATAAAATTCCACAAGAAACAACCACCACCACCACTACCACCAACACACAGATGCCGAGTTTGGACTGGTGGTTACTAGAGGGGAAGGGGGGAGGGAGGAGGGCGAAACGGGTGACAGGGCACATGTGTATGGTGATGGATGCTAATTAGTCTTTGGGTGGTAAACATGATGTAGTCTACACAGTAATCAAAATATAATGATGTACATCTGAAATTTATATAATGTTATAAACCAATGTTACCTCAATAAAAAACAAAAAAGAAAATATTTTCTCCCTCCAAAAAAAGATTAAAAAAAAAAAAATTCCATAGAGAAGGTAGACCAAAACTCTCAGGTCTGGATAGTCTTGCAAAATAGCTATAAGCTATCATCCAATGCAGAGACATTTAACAACAATAATAATAATTAGGATAATTATGGTAACATTTACTCAGTAATTTACAAATCTGAAAAACTCAGTAGGCCAAAGATGGTGCTATTTAATATGTCTAAAATATGCACATACTTGAGGCACTTTGTTAGGTATTAAGACAGACAATTGATGTCATGACTACTATAGAAATATATATAAAGCATTACTGTAGCCAGCACAAAATGAAGCAGTTTCAATTTTCTTCAATTTGGATGCTGTTGACATAGTCAAGAGCCCAAGGAATCCAAAAGATACTCTGGGTCCCCAGGGTAACATCTTTTTTTTTTTTTTTTTTTTAAATTTTTGTGAGGAAGATCAGCCCTGAGCTAACATCCATGCTAATCCTCCTCTTTTTGCTGAGGAAGACCGGCTCTGAGCTAACATCTATTGCCAATCCTCCTCCTTTCTTTTTTTTTTCTTTTCCCCCAAAGCCCCAGTAGATAGTTGTATGTCATAGTTGCACATCCTTCTAGTTGTTGTATGTGGGACGCGGCCTCAGCATGGCCAGAGAAGCGGTGCGTCGTGCGCGCCCGGAATCTGAACCTGGGCCGCCAGTAGCGAAGCGTGCGCACTTAACCACTAAGCCATGGGGCCGGCCCCCCAGGGAAACATCTTAATTACTGGGAAGGTCAATACGGCTAACTGAATTTTTATATTCTCTTAACATGAAACCCCTTTTTGTTTCAACCATTATTACTGCAAAATTATTTGGATGATCAAAGATACAAAGACCTGAGGTTCTTGTGCATCCATGCTGTGCCCAGGGCACACCCAGGACCTTGCCTACTTGCTTGGTTTCATTCCTTTTTAAACAAACATTTATCTTATTGTGATACAAGGATGTGGAAAATTTTGTGTCACGTGCCACTTAACTGAGGCACTCCTTTGACAGGGTTAGCATGAGAGAAAATGGATCAGACTGCTTTTTAAAATGCTGACATGAACTATTTCTAGGACTTTCCCTATGGAAAGTATTTTGAGATCTAATTCACAAACACATAGAAGGAAAATGGTAATTATTTCAAGGATATTAAAATAACTGTTGTTTTCTCAGAAAACCTGAAATTCTGTTCTACACAGTGTTAGTTTGTGATGATTTTTAGTACAAATCAGGTCACCCCTTATTTTCAGGCTTCTCCTATTTTTAGAGACACTGTTGGAGAGAATCCTTTTGTTTGTCCTACTATCTAAATTGCAGGAAGAGTTAATATACTAATACCAGGGGTGTATTAATATACTAATACTTGGATAAAATCTATTAACAGGAGCATTATTTATTATTATACATGCATATATATATATATTTAATTTCTAAAAATATCTAAGACTAATATGATGACACCTTTTTCCATTTACGTATAAGAACAAGAATAAATTCAGAAATAACAGCTAAAAGTAAAAGAGAACAATTCTACATTAACGATTCTTAGTAAGGAGAAGAGGAGCTCCCCTCTCCTAGGAGACAAATCAGAATCTTTGCAGGGGTGAGGATTGAGGTCGGGGGATCGCATAGTTTTAAAAAGTAGGCTCCATATACCTAATGTTTCTGCAATACAAACTATAAAAGTAAAAAAATAAAGATTGGCAAAATCCTACTGGCTGTTGAGAAGACTCAGAAAATAGATTGAGAAAGGATTATAGGGAATGTGGGTTAAAAAGAGTGAGAAGCAGCTTTATAGGATCCATAAAAATTTTTTAGAACACTACTGATATTCCTGATCTTAGTCTGTAAGATGAAGCTCCTAAGTAGGCCGTTATGTTTAATGTGTTCCTGAACTATGAGAACGTAAGCAAAGTTTACCAGTCGTAATTGTGTCTCCTCCTTTAAATGCTTTCTTGCTTCACTTAGTGCTTGCCCTTCCGAAGTTCTGTCTTGCTTAGGACCCTTGAAGATAAATAAAACAGTACATATTTAAGGATTTAAAGAATCTATACAGTTAGCTGACACTAGCACTGCTATTTAGAAAGAAAAAATGATCATACCTAAGCAGGTATAACAATGAATGAAGACAACAAAGAAATGGAAGAGGTTTAGTAAATAAAAATTAAGCTGAATTGGGGATTTCTTGCCATTTTGTTTCAAGTTCTAAGAGAGTTTACCAAACCAAGCGGCAGAACTCTTAAAAGTCAGCCTCCAAAAACAAAATAGCCTTCACTGTAAACTATGAATTGGGCCAAAGGTTCAAATGGTAATATATTCCTTCCCCAGAGCTCTCACATCTGGTGTGTCCAACCATCCAGAGAGATCACAGCTAAAAATAAGTAGGTCATCGGAAAACTCTTCTGAGCAGTCACAGTTTTCACAAAGTCCATGCATTAAAATCAAATATGTTACTCATAGAAAGCTACTTTAGCCTCCATTCAGAGCCTAGTTACTCTTTAGCAACAATTTTAATAACGGTGGAAAACTGGATTCCTAGGTCACAGTAGGTTAGAAGCATCAGAATAAAAGGGAGGAGAGCTTTCTAGATATGGCAATACTAACAGCAGTAAGAGATGCCAGTGAAATCATAAAAGGCAGAAAAAACCACCCACAGCAATCTGGGAATATTTAAGTCTAGGTGCTAGAAGCTCTATCAATTTTAATAGCCCCCTAAAGTAGCACCATTATAATTTAGTACAGAACTGCCAATGTTGATATTATGATCTTCAGTCATCATAAAAGTGTAACTGTGTTAAATTATATCCTCTACTTAAGAAGTCTTGAATAGTGCAACACATCAAAGGTTTGCAAAATATCTGTTTAGACAAATATAAAAAGTTTGGTACTTTAAGGGTTAAATTATCTAGAAAATTCATTTATATGGTAACTCTTTCCCAGTGGTATCAGATAAACACTTCTTACAAAACAGTAACATGGTCTAAAAATAGTGGCATATTTAATATAACAAATATAACACTTAAACACAGTATAAATCATTAGTATATAAAAACAAGAAAGTGAATTAGACTGTTTCTTGAAATCTCTAAACAGATGTAGGTGGCAGTGAAGCCAACCAGCATCTGTAGAAGGAGCATCGCCCACCCACAAGCTTCATCATTCACTCCATTTTGCACGGAGTCCAGTAAAAACAGTGGGCTTGACATATGCAAATACTTGCTGCTTCCAAATAGTCCTAGAGGTTCCATCCACTGCTAACACACTGACACGCTCTCTAGGAATATTTTGTAAATCCAGTAAGATTAACCTTCCGATTGGATTCCAATATGTAGGAGCTTTCCTCTTTAACTCGTTCCATTTCTTCTTGCAAGGTAATAATCCTGTTGTTTGCAACTGCAAGCTGTTGAAAAATTTAAAAGATAATCTTTTATCTTTCTTTTATTAACACAGGATAAGATAATTCATGGTCTGCTAGGACATGATTTTCAGGCTTAGATAGTCTTAGAAAGAAAGAAAGCTAATCATAACTCCATAAAAATGTTCCTATAGGGAATTTAGGAGAAATATTTTTAAAGTAGGTTAGATACAAATAAAAAATATCTCCTATTGTTGCTTTTTATGTAAACATTTTTTTATTACCAAAATGTTAACTAGTTTACTTCAAGGGTGTCCTCATGGATAACTTGTAGTTATATTTAGTTACAATACCTATTTCTAAAACGTTCAAGAAGTCACCTCGCCTTGGGAGCCATCTTACGAACCCTCCATAAGAGATTTTATAGAAGGTTTTTTTTTTTTTTTTTTGGTGAGGAAGATTGGCCCTGAGCTAACATCCGTACCCATCGTCCTTTATTTTGTATGTGGGATGCTGCTACAGCATGGCTTGATGAGTGGTGCATAGGTCTGAGCCTGGGATTTGAACCTGTGAACCCCGGGCCACCGAAGTAGAGTGCGAAATTAACCACTATGCCACCGGGCCAGCCACCCTATAGATGATTTTTAAGAGTCAAGAAATGAACTCCAAAGTTCTCATTCTAAAGGATGTCATTAAGCACTGAAGAGATTTTTCATTTGAGCACCTAAAAAGATAAGGTAATGTTATTAGCAGTATATTGCTAAGGGGAAACCTTTATATCTCCATTCCACAGGAGAGAAAAGTAAAGTGGAAACACTGTTTCCTTCTCTGCACCTACTGAACTCAATTCCCCACAGAGAATGTGAAGATGCCTGAATGAGGCTGGGACAGGAACTGAGTGGGCTCCTCTCAGGTGGGCTGGTCTCCCTTTTTACCATCTCCTCACTGCCAGCAGGTGCAGGTTCTGCGTGCTTCCTGTTCTAACGTGTAAGTACAGAGGAGCTAGGGCTCAGGCACGCTTTCTAGAGGCACGTCTGCTCCATGGGCCTAATAATGTGTAAAGAAGTAACTCTGGGCAAGTGGCTCTGCTCTCTAGATCCAAGTGCACCCTCAGACAGCCTACTCTGAGATCCCAACATCAGAGAAAGTTTCAGGAAACAATGACTGAGATCCAAGTGGGCTTTCTAATTCAGCTTTACCAATAACAATGTGGATATTTGTAGATCTTCATCTGCTCATTTTGTCATATTGGTTCAGAACTCAGGAGGGGAAAAGAGGTCTATTATTTTTTTACTGGCCCTTTTAAATCCAAAATAGATGGAAATGAGAAAAGACAGACCTGATTAGCTTTATCTGCTCTTTATAAAGCCTATACCCAGTGCCTACTCTAAAAGTTCAAAGTTTCTTGAAAATAAATGTTACTGGTAAAATAAATAAGTAAATGAATGAATAAGTTAATATTATTAGTAAAATGAATCTAGGTCAGGAGGACAAGTCTTGTGACTGAGGGAATAAAATCAACAACTACATTTATTGAGTGCTTACAATGTGTCAGGCACTGGTCTAGGCCTATATGTATTAAATCATTTAATTCACACAAAAACCTTATTATTATTATTTTTTTTTGTGAGGAGATCAGCCCTGTGCTAACATCTGCCAATCTTCCTCTTTTTTTTTTTTTTTTTTGCCGAGGAAGACTGGCCCTGGGCTAACATCCGTGCCCATCTTCCTTCACTTTATATGGGACGCCACCACAGCATGGCTTGCCAAGCGGTGCGTCGGTGCGCACCCGGGATAGGAACCGGTGAACCCCGGGCCGCCGCAGTGGAGCGTGTGCACTTAACCGCTTGCGCCACCGGGCCAGCTCCATTTATTATTATTCTTATCATCCCCATTTTACAGATAAGTAAACCAAGGAATAGAAGATGAAGTTACTGGCCGAGGATTAGAAAGCTAGTGAGCGTCAGAGCCAGGACGTGAACCCAAGCAGTCTACTCAGAGACCATGATTAATTGCTATGCCACATTGCCTCAACACAGGAGCAGCGGAATCACAGGAGAAAATTTCCACACAGAATATTTCAAAAGGCTTGTAGGATAAAATTCTAAGGATCATATCCATAAATTAAAGTTTTAATACTATTTAACAATCTATATCCAAAAATGAAGCCCACAGAGCTGAGTAATAAGGAAGGTGTTTTAAAGTTAAAACAATGAAAATGTTCATTCTGATGCAAAACCGATTAAACAGCATCTTCCTGACTAGTGCTTTAACTTGGTTTTATTTAAACCAAATTTATCTCCCTGTATGTAACAGGATAGCCAGCCCTGGTGGTCTAGTGGTTAAGATTCAGCGCTCTCACCACCACAGCCCGGGTTGACATCCTAGTCAGGAAACCACACCACCCATCTGTCGATTATTGTATTGTGGTGGCTGTGTGTTGCTGTGTTGCTGAAAGCTAGGCTACCGGTATTTCAAATACTAGCAGGGTCACCCATGGTGGACAGGTTTCAGCAGAGCTTCCAGACTAGAGAGATTAGCAAGAAGGACCTGGCCACCCACTTCTGAAAAAAATGGCCATGAAAACCCTATGAATAGCAGCAGAGCATGGTCTGATATAGCCCTGGAAGGTGAGAGGATGGTGCAAAAAGACCAGGCAAGGTTCTGCTCTGCTGTACACAGGGTCCCTAGGAGTTGGAATGGGCACTAACAACAAATGTGACAGGAGAGTTATAATTAGAAATAGAGAGGATAAACAAAGTCTTTGCCACCTAGAAAATTTTATTTAAGATTTTTCATAGAAACATCTAATGCTATTGAAGAAAAAAATATGTAGCTTAGCCTTTGGCAAGTTACGAAAAAAATATCTCTACTAATCAGAAGTAAAACATGAGGTTAAATTTTATTCTTATTTTAGGGGCTTTTCCAAGAGTTTTCACGTATATACTTTCATCTGATCTTCAGAGTAATTGTGAAGCTGTAAGGGGAAGTATAAACACCCTCATCTGCCAGTGAGGGAGCTGGGCCTCTTGGAGGTCAAGTGACTTACTTGCTCAGGAGCACATGACATGTGAACAGGGAATACTGGTCTTCTGACCAGTGCTCTTTACGTTATCTACCCCGCCCCCCACAAGAGGAAAATAAGACCCGTGGTGGTGGGGAGCTTGCCAATCTGGCATTCATAAATCAATGCCCGGCATGTAGAAATCTATGTCTAGCTCTAGCACATAAGTAGTACCCAAAATGCTTGCTGAACGAATAATCATGCTATATGCTAAATATTAACTCTAGGCTAACCCAGATAAAACATTCACACAAAAGAAAGCAAGATATTTAGCAGCCCAGGTTCTATGCCTACAGAGTCCAACTGGATAACTGAGATCCCTGAAATAAGCCAGCTGGCCATTCTCAGTCAGAACAAGGAATTATGCCCTATAGTAGATATTATCTGAAAAGTCAAGTCCTTTATTTCCCATGTTCCATAGAAATTATTGGTTCCACTAATGCACATTATTAAATTCTGTGTCAATCAAATAATTTCTAAAACATTTACCTCCTCTGTCAGTTTAGTGTTGGATTTTTCTAATGCATCCACTTTTGCCTGAAGGTTGTTTACAGTAGCACTAACAAGAGAACAAAAAACATAATGGTTTCCTTTGAAAAACAGAACAATATCTGTACTCTCCATTTAAACACCCATCACACTTATCATTCCTGGTCTAATGTCCACAATTCTTGACAGACTTGCAGGTTCTAAGACAGCTTACAAGGGCCTGGTTCTTAACAGTTACATCCTTGGCATTGAAGTTTGTATTTAATAAGCATTGGTTGAATGAAATAAAAGAGCTCATATGCTACACAGTAAACTGTAAGGTTTACTTGTATATAATAAGCTACATGAATTAAGCCTTGCCATACAGCAAGCACTCTTCTAAATTATTTTACTTGCATTATTTCATTTACTCCTTTGACAACCCTATGCATTAGGTATCCCCAATCACAGATAGAGAAACTTGAGGCATGAAAAGAATAAATAATAGAGTCATGTTTATATTTCATTGTCAACTGTAACCATATCTTTGCCTCACTAACATCTCCATAGTTCATGGTAGTCATTATTAGTTTTCCATCCCCAGAAAAAATGTACTTAAATTGTTCCTGAATTTTCTAGCTGGAACTAAGATTACTCAAAATTGATACTGATATTGATATAATCATATTGTAGGTCTTACTTAAAATGATAATATTTACAAGAGAACTATAAACAAGGTAATAATTAATGAACACATTAATTCTTCTGAATTATTCAACAGTCTTTAGCATACGAGAACATCAATGTACTTGAGAATACCAATAGAATTTGGATGGCTCTCCTCAGGAAAGAGAAGATTGCTTTTTGTTCTGCACAGTTCTAAAAAATACTTAGTGCTTGGTAAATTAATGGTAGTGATGGCAAAGAGAGGGTAAATTAATACTATCAATTCAATGTATAAATGAGAAATGCAAGGGACCAACAAGATATAACTAATCTAAAGACACTAAGGCAATAAGTGGTTTACTCAAGATTAGTCTTGAAATACGTGGCTGGATCTACAGAACCAAGAGGCCTGCCAATTTCAACTATATATGTCACATATTGAAGAATTCTTAACTTATTTATTTAATCACTAGAGTTATAATTACATACTAACCTTATACTGCCTTTCACTAAAGGTCACCAAAACAGTTAAATGTCATTTATCCAGTGCCTAGCTTGTACCTGGCAAGCAGGAATTCTATGTATATTTGTTGAATACTGTCTGAACTTATCCTCACTGCTCATCAAGTTAACCTTCCCTTTCCCCACAACAAAAGCCCCACTAAAGTAATAGCATTTATTCATTCTTTACTTCAGATGTCTGTTGAGTTCTTCTACATAGTTCTTCTGGTCCAGAATTGCAGTAATCTGGCCATCTCTGGGGGGAGGGGGAAAAAAAAGAAATAAAATAACATTAGAAATACCAAGATTCCTCCCCCAATCTTTTCATAAAACATAGAAAGGAAATTGTGGCATAGATACACTGAACCAGAAGACAGACCTGATGTATAATCCCCTCGACATATCAACAAGAAAGACTCAGAGGTTTAAAAATGAAAAAAAAAAACAAAAAAAACCCCCCAAAAACCAAAAACTCATATTAATAAAGCCCTTGTTATAGCATACACACCTTAATAACTCAGGTTGTAGGTATAACATTACAATCTATCAGAGGCATTTAAAGAATAAAATTTTTCTTCTTGCAATTGATAGATTTTTTAGCTTAGCTGGTATTATTTATAATAATAAATTTCCATTTGTCATAGGAATTGCATTAAGCTTATTGTGGTATAATAATAGTTATTCTCTAAGGCTATATATTTGCCTTTAAATGTTATTTATATCTCCAAGTGAATGGTATAAAAGGCTTTCAGAAAGATCAAGTGTTTATTATCACATGAGAGAATAAAGTGTGGAAACAGGAGGTTCACTTCTGGAACCAACTCATCTATAACACGCAAAAGTCAAACAGCCAGACTTTTCAACCGAAAGACAAAATCAAGGCCACACACCTCTACAACTACTTAAAGAACAAGTGCCATAATTTTAGCTCAATGTCCAAGGTTAAAAACTTCAGACTAATTATGCTTTCAACTGCTAAATTTACAAAAGGCAAAGGTGCACTTCTGATCTCTAATTTCTAAGTACCAAATGAATATTGTAAAACATTTTTATTTTGAAATAAGTTTAGATTTACAAGAGTTGTCAAAGTAGTGCAGAGTTATCATATACTCTTCATTCAGGTCCCCGTAATGTTAACATTTACATAATCCCATGATGCATATTTAATAGTTCAAATTTTAAACAAAGTGAGAATGCAGTCCTTCTGGTCAGGAAACCACGTTTTCAAACACTACTTTAAGAGATGGAGCACTGCATTCCTTTTTTAAAATTTTTTATTTTGTTTGCCCCTGAACCACAGAGCAGGAAGATTACAGTTAACTAAAACCCCTTTTAGGGTTTAGCAGACACAATAGTCAGATATTTTTGGCAAGACTCTATTAAAGCTATATCATCAGAAATATTTCAGCAAGTCTGTTAAAGCAGTATTGTTGTAAACTTTAAATCCTATTGAAGCACATTAAAGAAAAAAGAAACCTAACTTTCTTTGTACATACCCTTCACTACCTTTACTGCTGTTCCCATCCTTGAGATACATTGAAAAATCTATAACTCCAACCTACAAGAGAATTTTCAGAATTTAATATAAAAGTAGATACTTTTTTCAAGATATAACACAATGTCTCTTTCTAGGCACTCAAAATCGTAAAATAGTCATGACCATTAGGAGAAATTGTTGATGAAAATAATGTTTTACTTTTATTATAACCAAGAATTGACAAGCGTTGTAAGTAAGTAAAGAATCAAGACTAAGTCAATAGGACTAGAAGACCAGATGAAGACTAAGAAAGTCAACAGAATACTTAACATAAATTTAAGGTTTAAAGTTTCTTTCTCTTTTGCTTATTTTAAGTATTCTGCTACTGAACCCCTATTCACTTTTAGGAATAACTTTTAAAAATTATAATTACAAAAATAATGCACATTCCTTTATAGAGGTTTAAAAAATACAGATAAACAAAATGAAGCAAAACACCCATAATCCCAACCACCCAAAGATGACCACTGTGACATTTTGTATCTATTCTTCCAAACTTTCATTGATGCATATGTCTAAATTTCTCAAGATTGCTATTTTATTATTTAGTTTATTTCTTTTTTAAAATACAGATCGAAATATCGTACTTCCTTTCCCATTTTCTCAGAGTAAAATGTAACAGAAATTGGTCATAGTATTTCATATAGAAGGGGTGAGAAATAGTCATAGTGAAAGCAACAGCTGTATTTATTGGGCAATTAACAGGTGCCAGGCCCTGTTTTAAGTACATTACATGTACTAAATCCTTTCTTCCTCACAAAAATCCTATGAAGTAGATACAGATACTCTTTTTTATCCCTGCACTACAGATAAGGAATCTGAAGCATCCAGAAGCTAAGTAATTACAAAATATATTCTGCTAGAAAATGAAGAAGCCAGAATCTGAACCTAAACAGTTTGGCTTCAGAGCCTCACTCAACTACAAGCCACACCGGCTTTTAGTATTCAGCCTGTGTACACATTTTAGCCTGCTGAAAAACATCCCTAATACATAAATGAGCCAAGTTGGAAGGAAAAACAAACTAAATTTTTATATTCACATCAAAATGAAAGAAAATCCTATTTATGACACAGAATTTCCCCTAATTGGGTTGGTATAATCTGGTCAATCCAAATTCTGAGATGATACAACTCCGAGTGACACACTTGGTAACTGAGTATCTTTCTCATACCTGCGAGTCCAAGTCTTCTCCTTTCATACAGAAATTGGCATCAATGACATTCAGACCCACCAACAGACCAGCAATTATGGCTCCTTCTTCTTCCATCATGAGGGCGTTGGGTTCATAGAATTCGCTGTAAGAGAAATCCATGGAATGCTCTGTTGTAATAAAACCCCAAGAATCCAAGGATGTAATCATGAGACAAGGAGAAAAATGCTTGCCTCGCAGTTGAATATGGTCGTCTATGAAATTAGCGAAAAAGTAAAAAAAGGGGTGGCTTGGATACATACATTATTTTAGATAATAGGTGCATGAATAATAGACAGTCCAGCTGAAAAGTGATCAGAACGATATTTTCATTGAAGAGAGTATTCATGCTTTTCCCACATATTTGTATCTGTGATGCACCACGGGATAATTTTTCAATCTTTTACGCATCTTAAGAAATCATTTGGTTTGTTTTTAAAAATTTGATTTTTTTCTGATCTGCTTTTATTTTTAATTCTAATTAAGTACCACATTCCTTTAATGTAATGAATAAACATTTTAAAAATGTGATCTGTTGAATTACGTATATTCATTTTTGACTAATTAGCAAAAGTTGCCTTACAAGCAACATGTATAATAGGTTAAAAATGATTTAAAATGTTTAAGGGATCATTACCTTTTATTGTTTAATAAAGTCAGTTTTCATTACAGGGAAAAAAAAAAAAAAAAAAGAAGCACACAAGAAACCCTATAATTCTACCAACCAATGACCTGTTAAGATCTTGACATATAACCTTTCAGATCATTTATGGAGACATATACATATTTTTGAGGAATACTAAAAAGGCATTATATCATTAACATTATCTTGAATTTCTTTTTTCGGCTTAACAATATTGTGATTATCTTTCTATTTCAACACGTAATTTTCTGCAGCTTCATTTATACTGGTTTTATAACATCCCACTGTATGAATGTAGTATAAACGTTATTTAGCCAAAGCTTCCTTTTCCTTAGCCAACTGCTCTCTGATGAACAGTTAGGCTGTATTTAGCTTTTTACCATGACAAATTCCACCGGCCAGGCCTAACAGGCTGAAAATGACCGAGAAATAAAAAAGCAAAAGAGAAACAAAGTACTTGAATAATTGTGAATGGATACAAATTCTAGAAGACCCACAGATGATTAAATACTGTTTCATGATGCACCCAAATTATCAATACACAAAAACCCAGTGACTTTAAATTATTTATTTTCAACCAATTTGACATCGTGACTGAAACATCACTGCAATCTATTGTTTTCAACAAAGTCACTTGGGACTGTTCATGGTCAACCTCAATCATTGGTAACAATCAATACAATTCATTGATAAGAGTTTCTTCTTTCTTTTTTGATTATAAAAAATATTAACAAATGTAAAACAGTTCAAAAACAGCACATGAATAATCTGCAAATTTACTTTCTCAATAACTGCCCACATGCTATTTTTGTTCCTTGATAGCCAGTATTCCATGGTAGGAATATACCACAATTGTATCCATCCTATTTATGGTTTCAGCTGTGCAGGCTACAGTGAACACTACTGCATGTGGTTTTTGGTACATATACAAATGCATTTCTGTCAGACACACCTAGGTGTGAAATTGCTGGGTCAAAGTGAGTGAAGCTATGTATAAGGAAGTGAACTCTGCCCAGTTCACGAGACTGAACCCATTTACTCTGGTGCTCTGCTGGACAAAGAGCTAATTCTTCACACCTCAATTCGAATCAGGCAATTTTCATCAAAATTACAGCCACCTACAGCCCTAGAGCCACCTACAGCTTAGACACTAGACCCTATACCACTTCACGGCTTAACCCTTGGAAAGTTGAGCCCTCCCTCTGTGGAAATAAATAAGCTCCCCTGAACGGTTCTTATTTCTCTTTCTACCGATTTGTAAGAAAACAGCAATCAGTGGCACACATAGCTGCAGCAATATTAAACAATGCTTCATATTAGGATCTGCGGGGCAATTTCTTGTAAAAACTAGGTTCTTGTGAAATCCAGCTACGTCTTTAAATTCTGTTACTTGTTCTCCTACTTATACTATTTTTTAGAGGCAATCTGCCATACTTGAGTTTCTTTTGGTAAATATTAATGATCTATAAAGTATACATAGAAAAGCACACAAATCACACAATACAGCTAGATGCATGTTCAGAAAGAGAAGACACTCAGGTAACCAGCACCCAGATTAAGAAACAGTACAATACTAGAACCTCAAAAGCCACCTTGTGCTCCCTTCTCCTCCTTATTTACCACCCCTGCCCCGTCAACGGGAGCCTCTTTCCTGATTTCCATCCTGAAAGATTTGTTTTGTATGTTTCTGAACTTTACATAAATGGAACAATACACAATGTATTTTTCGTGTCTGGTTTCTTTTACCCAACATGACACTTGTGAGCTTGATCCGCGTTGCTGTGTGTAGTTGCTATATGGTATTTCATTGTATGAATATACCACAATTTACTTATCCATTCTACTGTGAGTAGACACTTGGGGTCTATTACAAACATCTGGGGCTATTACAAACATTGTAATAGCTAGGAAATTTCTTGTTCACGTCTTTTGTGGAACTTTACTATACATTTTTATTGGATATAACAACTAGAAGTAGAATCATTGTGTCATAAGGTATGCTTATAATCAGCTTTAACAGACAATGACAGTTTTCCTAAGTTTCTGTATCAATTAACTTTCCCATCAACAGAACATTAAAGTTACTTCATAGCCTCACCAACACTAGGTATTCTCTGTCTTTTTCATTTCAGCCATTTTGGTGGGTGTGCAGTGGCATCACATTATTGTTCTAATTTGCATTTACATGATGGGTAGTGAAGTCAGGTATCTGTTTATATGTTTACTAGTCATTTCAATTTTCTCTTTTGTGACATTCCTGTTCAAGTCCTTTACCTATTTTTTTTTTTATTGATATTTTAATGGTTTCTAACACTGTGAAATTTTGGGTTGTACATTTTTGTTTGTCCATCACCCCATATATGACTCCCTTCACCCCTTGTGCCCACCCCCCACCCCCACTTCCCGGGTAACCACAGTCCAGTTTTCTCTGTCCATGTGTTGGTTTATATTCCACATATGAGTGAGATCATACAGTGTTTGTCTTTCTCTTTCTGGCTTATTTCACTTAACATAATACGCTCCAGGCCCATCCATGTTGTTGCAAATGGGACGATTTTGTCTTTTTTTATGGCTGAGTAGTATTCCATTGTATATATATACCACATTTTCTTAATCCAATCGTCAGTCGAGGGACACTTAGGTTGCTTCCACTTCTTGGCTATGGTGAATAATGCTGCAATGAACATAGGGGTGCATAAGCCTCTTTGGATTGTTGATTTCAGGTGCGTTGGATAGATTCCCAGTAGTGGGATGGCTGGATCATAGGGCATCTCTATTTTTAATTCTTTGAGGAATCTCCATACCGTTTTCCATAGAGGCTGCACCAATTTGCATTCCCACCAGCTGTATATGAGGGTTCCTGTTTCTCCACATCCTCTCCAACATTTGTTGTTTTTTGTCTTGGTGATTATAGCCATTCTAATGGGCGTGAGGTGGTATCTTAGTGTTGTTTTGATTTGCATTTCCCTGATGATTAGTGATGTTGAGCATCTTTTCATGTGCCTATTGGCCATCTGTATATCTTCCTTGGAGAAGTGTCTGTTCATTTCCTCTGCCCATTTTTTGATTGGGTTGTTTGTTTTTTTGTTGTTCAATTGTGTGAGTTCTTTATATATTATGGAGATCAACCCCTTGTCAGATGTATGTTTTGCAAATATTCTCTCCCAGCTGGTTGGTTGTTTGTTCATCTTGATTCTGGTTTCATTTGTCTTATAAAAGCTCTTTAGTCTGATAAAGTCCCACTTGTTTATTTTTTCTTTAGTTTCCCTAGTCTGGGTAGGCATGTCATCCGAAAAGATTCCTTTAAACCCAATGTCAAATAGTGTGTTGCCTATATTTTCTTCTATGAGTTTTATAGTTTCAGGTCTCACCTTCAGGTCTTTGATCCATTTTGAGTTAATTTTTGTGAATGGCGATAGCACATGGTCCACTTTCATTCTTTTGCATGTGGCTGTCCAGTTTTCCCAACACCATTTATTGAAGAGACTTTCCTTTCTCCATTGCATGTCCTTGGCACCTTTGTCGAAAATTAGCTGTCCGTATATGTGTGGTTTTATTTCTGGGCTTTCAATTCTGTTCCATTGATCTGTGTGTCTGTTTTTGTACCAGTAACCATGCTGTTTTGATTACTATTGCTTTGTAGTATGTTTTGAAGTCAGGAATTGTGATGCCTCCTGCTTTGTTCTTTTTCTTTAGGATTTCTTTAGCTATTCGGGGTCTTTTGTTGCCCCATATAAATTTTAGTATTCTTTTTTCTATTTCTGTGAAGAATGTCATTGGGATTCTGATTGGGATTGCATTGAATCTGTAGATTGCTTTAGGTAATATAGACATTTTAACTATGTTTATTCTTCCAATCCACGTGCATGGGATATCTTTCCATTTCTTTATGTCATCGTAGATTTCCCTCAATAATGTCTTGTAGTTCTCATTGTATAGGTCCTTCACCTCCTTGGTAAGATTTATTCCTAGGTATTTTATTCTTTTTGATGCAATTGTAAATGGTATTATCTTTTTGAGCTCTCTTTCTGTTAGTTCATTATTAGCATATAGAAATGCAACTGATTTTTGTAGATTGATTTTGTACCCTGCAACTTTGCTGTAGTTGTTGATTGTTTCTAACAGTTTTCCAACAGATTCTTTAGGGTTTTCTATATATACAATCATGTCATCTGCAAATAGTGAGAGTTTCACTTCTTCGTTACCTATTTGGATTCCTTTTATTCCTTTTTCTTGCCTAATTGCTCTGGCCAAAACCTCCAGTACTACGTTGAACAGGAGTGGTGAGAGTGGGCAGCCCTGCCTCGTTCCTGTTCTCAGAGGAATGGCTTTCAGTCTTTCCCCGTTGACTATGATGTTAGCTGTGGGTTTGTCATATATGGCCTTTATTATGTTGAGGTACTTTCCTTCTATTCCCATTTTATTGAGAGTTTTTATCATAAATGGATGTTGTATCTTGTCAAATGCCTTCTCTGCGTCTATTGAGATGATCATGTGGTTTTTATTCTTTGTTTTGTTGATGTGATGTATCACGTTGATTGATTTGTGGATGTTGAACCATCCCTGCGTCTCTGGTATAAATCCCACTTGATCATGGTGTATGATCTTTTTAATATATTGTTGTATTCGGTTTGCCAATATTTTGTTGAGGATTTTTGCATCAATGTTCATCAGCGATATTGGCCTGTAATTTTCTTTCTTTGCATTGTCTTTGTCTGGTTTTGGTATCAGGGTGATGTTGGCCTCATAGAATGATTCAGGAAGTGTTCCATCTTCCTCTATTTTTTGGAATAGTTTGAGGAGGATGGGTATTAAATCTTCTTTGAATGTTTGGTAAAATTCACTGGAGAAGCCATCTGGTCCTGGACTTTTATTTTTTGGGAGGTTTTTGATTACTATTTCAATCTCTTTACTTGTGATTGGTCTATTCAGATTCTCCATTTCTTCTTGGTTCAATTTTGGGAGGTTGTATAAGTCTAAGAATTTATCCATTTCTTCTAGATTGTCCAATTTGTTGGCATATAATTTCTCATAGTATTCTCTTATAATCCTCTGTATTTCCATGGTATCCATTGTAATTTCTCCTCTTTCATTTCTAATTTTATTTACTTGAGCCTTTTCTCTTTTTTTCTTAGTTAGCCTGGCTAAGGGTTTGTCTATCTTGTTTATCTTCTCGAAGAACCAACTCTTTGTTTCATTAATCCTTTCTACTGTTTTTTTGGTCTCAATATCATTTATTTCTGCTCTGATTTTTATTATTTCTCTCCTTCTGCTGGCTTTGGGCTTTGTTTGTTCTTCTTTTTCTAGTTCTGTTAGGTGTAATTTAAGGTTGCCTATTAGGGCTTTTTCTTGTTTGTTAAGGTGGGCTTGTATCGCTATGAGTTTCCCTCTCAGGACCGCTTTTGCTGCGTCCCATATGGTTTGATATGGCATGTTATCATTTTCGTTTGTTTCCAGATAGTTTTTGATTTCTCCTTTAATTTCATCAATGATCCATTGGTTGTTCAGTAGCATGTTGTTTAATCTCCACATTTTTGTCACTTTCCCAGTTTTTTTTTCCTGGTTCATTTCCAGTTTCATAGCCTTATGGTCTGAAAAGATGCTTGTTATGATTTCAATCTTCTTAAATTTATTGAGGCTTGCTTTGTTCCCCAACATATGGTCTATCCTAGAGAATGTTCCATGCGCGCTTGAGAAGAATGTGTAGTCAGCTGTTTTTGGGTGGAGTGCTCTGTATATGTCTACTAGGTCCATCTCGTCCAGTTTTTCATTTAAGTCTAATATTTCTTTATTAACATTTTGTCTGGATGATCTATCCATTGCTGTAAGTGGGGTGTTAAGATCCCCTACTATTATTGTGTTGTTGTTGATTTCTCCTTTTAGGTTTGTTAATAGTTGTTTTATGTACATTGGTGCTCCTATGTTGGGTGCATATATATTTATAAGTGATATGTCTTCTTGATGGAGTGTCCCTTTTATCATTATATATTTCCCTTCTTTGTCTTTCTTAACCTGTTTTATCTTGAAGTCTACTTTGTCTGATATGAGTATGGCAACACCTGCTTTCTTTTGTTTGCCATTAGCTTGGAGTATTGTCTTCCATCCTTTCACTCTGAGCCTGTGCTTGTCTTTAGTGCTAAGATGTGTTTCCTGAAGGCAGCATATTGTTGGGTCTTGCTTTTTAATCCATCCTGCCACTCTGTATCTTTTGATTGGAGAGTTCAATCCATTTACATTTAGGGTAATTATTGAAATATGAGGGTTGAATGTTGCTGTTTTGTCACTTATTTCCTGGTTCTTTTGCATTTCCTTTGTTTCTTGTCCCATTTGTTTTGGACTGCCAATTCAGTTTGGTTGTTCTGTCTTATGATTCTTCTAGTTTTCTCTTTGTTTATCATATGTGGTTTTAATTTGATTATTTGTTTAGTGGTTACCTTGAGGTTTGGGCAAAAAATCTTCTGTATGAGATAGTCCATTATCTGATAGCCTCCTATTTCCTTATACTAAGTCAATTCAGTCACTTTCCTCTTCCCCTTCTAAGTTGCTCTTGTTATACCTTATTCTATCTTGTGTTGTGGCTGTGTGTTTACAGTGATGAGGTTAAATTTATTTTTGGTGAATTTCTTCCTTTGATCTTTGAGTTTAGTATTTAAGTGGTTGCTAACCTATTCCGGTAAAGATCTACTATTTCTCTGATTTTGTCTACCTACTTTTCTCCTTACTCCAAGCTTTGTGTTCCCTTTCTCTTCTTGTTTTCAGGCCTGAGGGCCTTCTTGAGTATTTCTTGTAGTGGCGGTCTCGTGGCCATGAACTCCCTTAGCTTTTGTTTATCTGGGAGAGTTACTATTTCTCCATCATATTTGAAGGATATTTTTGCTGGATAGAGTATTCTTGGCTGAAAGTTTTTGTCTTTTAGTATTTTGAATATATCATTCCAGTCTCTTCTAGCCTGAAAAGTTTCTGTTGAGAAATCCGCTGAGAGCCTGATGGGAGTTCCTTTGTACGTTATTTTTTGTTTTTGTCTAGCTGCCCTTAATATTGTTTCTTTGTCGTTGACCCTGGCTAGCCTTACCACTAGGTGTCGTGGTGAAGGCCTTTGTCTGTTAATATATATAGGAGTCCTGTTGGCTTCGCTTACTGGTATTTCCTGCTCCTTCCCCAGATTTGGGAAATTTTCAGCTATTATTTCCTTGAATAGGCTCTCTGTTCCTCTTTCCCTCTCCTCTCCCTCAGGGATACCTATAATTCTTATGTTACATTTTCTAATAGAGTCCGATATTTCTCGGAGTCTTTCTTCATTTCTTTTTAGTCTTAGTTCTCTCTCTTCTTCCATCTGGAGTATATCTGTATTCCTATCCTCTAAAGTACTAATTCTTTCCTCCATATTGTCAGCTCTGTTCTTTAAAGATTCCAGATTCTCCTTTATCTCCTCCATTGTGTTCTTCATCTCCATCAGCCCTGATAGGTTTTTCTTTATGATTTCAATCTCTTTTGTGAAGAAACTCCTAATCTCATTTAATTGTTTGTCTGTGTTGTCTCGTATTTCGTTGAGTGTTTTTATGATAGCTATTTTGAAATCTCTGTCATTTAGTTTACGGATTTCTGTGTCTTCGGGGTTGATTTCTGGGTGCTTGTCATTTTGTTTCTGGTCTGGTGATTTCATATATTTTTGCATTGTGGTTCCTGTGTTGGTTTTGATTTTCCTCATCCTGGAAGTCTCTGGTTGCAATTTCCACCTGCCGCCACTGTCTGGTGGTAAAGGGCTGTGTAGTCTAAGCCCCCTGCGCTCTGCCCCAGTTTTTCTGCTGCGATCCGCAGTTTTGTTTTGTTTTGTTTTGTTTCTTTTCCCCACTGCGATCCACGGGTCCAGTCCAGTTTATTCAGGTCTGCCTCGGACCGCTAGATCTGGTCGAGCTGCAGACTCCGGGTTGCGGGGAGGGGGGAGCTCTCTCTTTTGCCCTCTGGGTCCCTGACGTGGGAGGCTTCTCGTTTGCCCCTCTTTATCCGCTCTCTGGGTTGCTCAGATGTTGATGGTAGCCCTGTGGCTCCTCTGAGCCCTCTGTGCGGGAGTTTCCCACTGGCTGAGAGAGCCCGAAGAGCTACAGTTTCCCGCCGAGGGCCGCCCCTCCCCCCTCTCTGGGAGCCGCGCAGACCGGATCGCTGATCTGATGGGGAGGGAGCGGAGTTCTCCTTACCTCTCCCCACTTCCTCCGGGGGCCCAGCACGTTCCGCTCTCAGATGTGCGGCAATGTGGATCCCTCCGCTCCAGCTTTTCACTGTCTGGGATTCCGTTGTTGGTCTGTGGCTGTTACTTTTGTTGTATCTTGTGGGGGAAGAATTCACGGGAAAGCTCACTCCGCCATGATGCTGACGTCACTCCCTTTACCTATTTTTATATTTGCTTGTATGTCTTTTTCTCATTGGTTTGAAGGAGTTCTTTACATACCTTGAATATGCATCATTTGTTGAATATGTGTATTATGTATTACAAATCTCCCCTTTCACTCGATGCGTTACCTTTTACTCTTAATCTTAAGAGTGTCTTTTTTCTTGTTGTTGTTGTTGTTGAGGAAGATTGGCCCTGAGCTAACACCTGTGCCAGTCTTCCTCTGTTTTGTATGTGGGTCACCACCACAGCATGGCTGATGAGTGGGGTAGGTCCATGCTCGGGATCCAAACCCGTGAACCTGGGCTGCCGAAGTGGAGCACATCAAACTCAACCATGGACCCCAAACTATGCCGTGGGGCTGGCCTCTTAAGAGCGTCTTTTGATGAACAAAGTTCTTCATTTAATGTAGACCAATTTACCCATTTTTTTCCTTTACAGGTGCAACTTTTTGTGTACTATTTCAGAAATTTTTGTCTATCTTATGTTTTCTTCTAAAAGTTTTTTTATCGTTTTGTCACTCCCATTTGTATCTATGATCCATTTGGAAATTTTTTCTGTGTGCTGTATTTGAATTTAATGTTACAAGTCAACTTCCTGTCTTACTGAGCCTGCATACATGCTAAGGTGTCAAAAGCCTTTCCTGTTTTCTGGAGATGTTAAGTTTTGGCCTGCCCTGCAAAAGACTATATATATGTCACAGTGATACACTGAACACATGTAATATGAAAACATCTATTCTTGAGCATGTGTCAGGTGGGGGAGAAGGTATTAGTTGAACTATGTGAAACTGTCATGATTCAACTGTTTTTGATCTACAAAATGGTAAATTTATATGATTTGACTTCATATGATGTACAACATAGTAGGAAAAGAAAAAAGCTCAACAAGATGTTCATACCTGAGAAGTTCCTTCTTATTGATCAAAGCTTTCATATATTCTGAAAGTTTCTTTTGCATTAATGCCAAACGAAGCCAGGCTCTTCCTCTGCCTACTGGTGTCCTACAAAAATAAAGAAACCAAACAACTAAAAGTAGCAGAGATAGGGGCCACAGTGGGACAGATTCACTTACTCTTGCTAACGGTCCCCTAGTATAACATGCACACTGAGGTGCTCCTCATAACTTCTCCCATCACATTCTTATGGAAGGAATTCTGTGTGGGCTAGTGGGATCCAGAGGGTGGTTTGAGACAAATGCTCTTGTGAAGAATTAATAATTACGGAATGAGACTACAATTTGAATACAAGATCTCTGGGAGGCCCAACTAAAAATGTTCCATCAGATTAGTAACGATAAATCCTCATAAATTTAGTGTGGATCACATAAGCACCCAAATAAAAATAATGCAGACACAGGCCACTTAGATCTCTATCTGATTAAAATTAAACCATTCTAATTTGGGATGGTGATTCTTACTCTCTTTCAAGTTCTAAGGCAAGTTCTAGGTGTCAATTCTTGAGGTTCACAGAACAACTGTTTTAATCTTGCTTTTCAAACTCCACTGAACACACTCTTTTTCTTAAGTCAAGTCCAGCATGCCACATCCTTAGATCTAACTCTTGAGACTCATTGATTTCCATAAGTGCTTTAAAAAAAAATAAGGAAATGTTTGGTATTTTAACAAGAAGACCACCTCTCTTAGATTAATAATAATTATCACTCATAGGCAGACTTCTCTTAATACTCTACATTACCAGTTCTCTCATAACAGTGCCTATTCACAACAACATTATGCATTTTGGATTGTGATGAAATAAATTATTATGATCATCATTGTCTTTAGTCTCACTCTTCAAGGAGATAGTTAGTAAGAATGTTTTCCCTGACAAACAGAACTCAACCTTAAACTTACTTTAGTCCTGGAAGATCTTTAACACTTGCTGTTATCTCTGCAGCTTCTGGAACCAGCTTTTCTACGAGTTCTAGAGGCCCCCAGAAGGATTTATTTTGTCCAAGAAAAGTTTTCTTAGCTAAGGTGATAAAAATAAAGCAATATTTTAATATTCTTTACAACATAAACATGCCCTCAACACACACACACACACACACACACACACACACACAACCTCTCCCATCTATTCATTGCTCTTTTCAGGGAACTAATCCTACATTATGAGAAACTTCTAAAATTATTCATGCTTTCAGAATAGATAACGTTTTGTGAAAATCAAAAATACCCTACTTCCCAAGACTCAGTCCTTTCTCTTTCAGGAAGAATTTATGGACTAGCCCTATAATATCATAAAACATTTTAAAAATACAGTACTTAAAGCCGTGTGGTTTTAGTGAAGAAAACAATCCAATGGAAAAGAATATGTAATCCAGAAATAGGCTATCAAATATTGGGGAGGGAGGAGGAAAAGAAGCAAGGCCAACAAGACCAGGTCCTGCCCTCAAAAGCTTATGGTTAAGTGGGAAGAATACGGAAGCAAGAGTCAGGAGATCTGAGCTCTAGCATTTGCTCTGTTCCTACTCATTGTGTGACCTTGGGCAAGTCACGTCCCATTCCAGGCCTGTTTCCAACTGTCAAATAGAACTGCCATATTGGACTAGATACTTGTAATGGCCCTTCCAGCTCTAGCGTTTAACGATCAGTGTTTTTTTTTTTTTTTGTGAGGAAGATTAGCCCTGAGCTAACATCTGTCACCAATCCTCCTTTTTGCTGAGAAGACTGGCCCTGGGCTAACATCCGTGCCCATCTTCCTCTACCTTTTATATGGGACACCGCCATAGCATGGCTTGACAAGCGGTGCATCGGTGCATACCCGGGATCTGAACCTGTGAACCCTGGGCCACCAAAGCGAAGCACGCGCACTTAACTGCTACGCCACAGGGCCGGCCCTTGATCAGTGTTATTTAAGACCTATGAGTCCTTTAAGTCAACCATATCCCTGCAGCCATACAGGTTGCATTCGAATAAATTAATATTATTAATTCAAGCCTCTTATTCTTTGGATTCACAAAGAATGCTCTTCTTCTTGAGCATATATTGCTAGGAAATAGCCACATACACATCTGCATTTTGAGGCCGTGGCCTACCTTTCAAGCCGTGTTTCAGGCAGTGTTCCATCACCACGAAGAATTGCTGGAGAGGTGCGTAGTCAGAGTCCAGAGTCCTCCCCAGGTTCAGAGCTGATTCAATCAAGCCCTTGATACTCAGCTTGGCCATGTTCATCAGATTCATGCGTTCATTAGCCATGAGATAATTAGGATCTGCAGCCAAAGGGGGGGAGGATGAAGCCTGGTTACTGGAAATAGTGCTTTTTAAAATTCAGCATAATTTCACTGTGTTGACATTTGCATTGATGGTGCAACAGCAATGGTGGGTAAGACTGTCGGCGTCTTGGCAAGAATCAAGGCAGTGGCACCAAATAGTACTATTAGTTCTTGTGTTCTTCTCCACCATGTACTTGCTGTTAAAAATGATGCCAGTTTCCCTTAGGAATATCCTTGATGAAACAGTACAAATTATCAAATTTTGAGCCTTGAATACAGTCTTTTAATATCCTCACCACCGCCTCTGCCACCACCCTAACCTGGGTGCCCGTCATACCTCACTGTGATATACCCTCCACACTGGTCTCTCCGCTTCCACCCCCACCCTGCTCCACTCAGTCTCTACAAAGTCTACGAAGTGCTCTAAAAGATAAAGCAATGTAGAAGCAAAGGATAAAGTACTTAAAAACAAACTTTGTTCCAAATATATGATTTGCATCATTAGTATTTATACTAACTGGCATCATTAAACTGAGCATTATTAAACAAACTAAAAAAATGAACATTATCACTATAATGCAGTATCAGAACTTAATCAATCCCAAATTTTTTAAGACTTAGCACAGAGTGTGTGGCTCTCATCAACCACACAGATAAACTATTTGAGGAAAAGGACTACGTACCACGTTTTATCTGACAGAATTCAGAATAATCGAGGGACTCACTACCTTCATTTATTGGTATGTATCCTGTGCCAGGTACTGAGGGCTGCTTCTTACAATTATGATCTCAATCCTTCCTGATAACATCCAATGAGACAGTTACCAATAGCACCAATTTACAAGGAAGGGAAATGAGGCTGAGAGAGTAAAGCAGCTGGCCTCTGGGCACAGCCAGTAATAGACGACAGAGCCAGACTCTAGACCCTGTTTTTCTGACTCCAAACCATGTATTTGACCACTATAATCCACTTACAAATGAATCAATGACTTCAAATAATGTTTATTCTTCCCTGCTTCTGACCATTCTTCTACATGATTATCTTATTTAATTTTGTGACTCTATCATTTAACTATTGTCCCTTCTTTTTGGGTGGTAAAGCAGGCCCATAACAGTTAAGCAGTCCAAGGACCGGGATCTCACATGAAAGTTAATGCCTTTTCCACTATGACATGTGCATGCTCCCAAACATCAAATATGTCAAATTTCTATAAAAACTGAAAAAGGCCTAGAGATCTATGAAATATTTTACCTCTTCTTAGGGAGACTAAAAATACTAATAAAACTACGCTCTCATAATACAAACAAGCCACAACACAAAATAGAGATTATTTTATTCAAATTGCCCCAAGTGATTTTCTTCACACAATGTTTTCATTTATATTTGCTTTCACAGTTAAATGAGCAGAATCAAATGGCCAAATTCTAAGCTAACCTTCTTCTCTAATAAGTTTAAGGACTTGTAGATTTACAGTTACAACTATACAAATCTTGGTTTGTTGTAGTGTTTTTTGAGGTAATGTTTTTAGAGAATACTTTATTATGAAAGTCAGAATTGGTGTACGTTGCTATTAATTCTTTCTTGCATACCAGCAAATGTTTTAGGGCCAAGCCTCAAATGTGGCTCCTCTTTGCTCAGGGTAGGTCAACTTGTCAAGACTAGAATAAGCTCACAGGGGACACTGAAATACACAAAATACTACCCCCTGAAAAACAGCCGTGAAGAACAACTTGATTACCAGCATTTATGTGCGCGCTAGTGTTTTTCACCTCCCATAACCACTGAGAGACAGGACTAGGCAGGGCTGTCTGGGTATGCATGAAGGTTTGTGGACAGCTACTGTATTCTCCATTTAACACCTCTCAATAGACAGTAAGAAAACGTGGTTGGAGCTGGATGACCGGCTGCCCATAAGGAACCATTCCATCTGCCTCACGCTTGTGGACCATTAATTCAGGGAGGTAATAACAAAAGTAAACAATGTTGCTAGTCAAAGTATACAATCTGATTCCAACCTACTGGAACTAGCTACATGGGGAGAGCTGGATTTGGAATATGTACAAAACACCACGCTTTGAGATGTTTTCCAGAAGTGGTGATGGATTTATATCAGCTCTTCTATGTTGCCTTATCTCCTTCTTCTTGTAATCAGTAGCAGAAATGTTCAAGACATCTGGTTGGGGTCTGGGGTGCAGAGACTACAGAAAGATGAACTAGTGCCTAGGGAAATTAAATTCCTAACACCTTGGACTCCATTACTATGGTGCTATAACCTATTTGAACTAACCTGCATCAAACACAAACAACCAACCTATTCTTTAGAAAATATTACTCTCAAGCTCGGCACTACTGACATTTTGGTTCAGATAATTCTTTTTTGTGGGGGGTGTTCTGTGAATTAAGTCTCGCAGCAACCCAGGCCTGTACCCACTAGATGTCAGTAGCACCCTCTAGTTATTACAACCAAAAATATCTCCAGATATTGCTGAACGTCCCTGGGGAGACAATATCGGGCTTCCCTCCCATTGAGAACTACTACTCTACACAAATAAAAGAAAGTGAAACAAAAATCAGGGTAATTTGACAATTAGACATAAGAGCTCAAAAGAATTTACTGCTCGTTATTGATTGATTAATACAACAGTTAATATGATTCTTATTTAATGCTTATTATTATCAACATTTTTGTTGAATAACAAGAATATGGTCATTATAAATAATCTTAATTATGTTTCCTGGTTAGTACTAAATTAAACTACCAAAAATAATTAGTACTTAAAATTATTTATTTTTTCATTTTGTAATGTTGGTTACTAATAATGAATACTAAAATCATTAATTTGATTTATCATAGAATAAGAAATTCCCTATTCAATTTGCTACTTGTCTTGAATTGTACTCAAGTATAAAATGATTTTGTGGAATCAATACATGCTGTTAAGGGGGCAATGACCAGACAAGAGCATGGAGGGACTCCTGAGGGGCAGATAAAGTTCTGTTTTTTGATATAGGTGTTATGTGAAATTGTTGAGTGTGTGAAAATTCATTGAGCTGAATACTTATGTGATCTTTTCTGTATATTTTATACTTTTAACTTTAAATACTTAAAAAAAGTTTTGTTACATTGTATAAGGCCAGAAAATGATTTTTAAAAATGCATGACTTTCACAATGTTGTCAGTCATACTTTTTCTATAAGAAAAATACTTAAAATTTTAATTTTTCAAAATGCTAACATTTAACACTACTATTCCAAAACTGAACTTTTGTTCATTCATTCATTTGTTCATTCATTTTTTCAATCAATATTGAACATCTACTGGGTGTCAGATACTGTAGTTAATGCTGAGAATCCAGAGATAAAAGACCTAGGCCCTGACATTGAGGTGCTTACTATTTATCAAACTTGGGTAACAGAGATGTCTGGAGAACAAAACAGGGCAGCTTACAATGAACACTTGGAATTTCAGGATAAACATTATCATCTCTGACAAAGATCAATTTTATTCCAGGACAAATAAATTAAAATGTTTTTATATTAAACCAAATACACCCACTCAATGGAATCAAATGTAAATTTTATATATTTTTTAAGGCTGAGATATTAGACATGATATTAATGTAGGATTTCAGGCAGGCTGTAAGTCCAATACAATGTCCTCTGCCATTGGATGTACTTCTGTGGAAAAGTCTGCGAAGCACTGTAAACACACTGCAATAAGAAGGTTAACAAAAGTATACACAGGATACTGTGGGACTGTGCACAGTAGAAAGCTACCTGACCCCTATTTTTCTTCTTCAAATTTAAGGGGCAGGTATGTATATATAAGTTCTGAGAGGATTAGGCTTTTTTTTTTTTAACTTATAAAATGTGTTTATTCACTATAGCATTTTAAGGAAATTAAGAAATATCTATTAACATGGCTATTACTTAACATTGTACTGAGGGTGATAGACCAGTGCAATTAGAGATGATAAAGAAATTGAGACATATGAACTATGAAAGAGTGGATCAAGTATTACTGCTTTCACATGATCTGATTTTATACCCAGAAAATCAAACAAAACAAATTAAAATTTGTACAAAAATACGATAATTCATAGAAGTAGCAGAGTACAAAATCAATATATAGAAATCAGTAGGTACCACATATTTCAGTAACAGGGGATGAGAGTTTTGAGTTCAATCTTAAAGGACAAGAAGAAATTAGTCAGGCAAGGAAGGGGTAGGAGAAGAGCTGTGAAAGGAGTAGGATGCAAGGAACAGCCTGGGTAAAGGCACAGAGGTATGAAAGAACACAGCATACTAATAAAAATAAAACTGAAAAAATGCCAGAAGTTTATGACGCTCATGAGTAAGTGTTGTGAGATAAGGGAAGAAGGTAAGGAAGAGATTGCTAAGGACTTTGTTTAAGGAGTATGGATTTTACTTTAAAGTCAGTAAAGATTTTCATATGTGAGGTGTGATGTCACAGATTTGAATTTTAGAGAAGCCATCCTAGCATCCTTGTGGAAGACGGATGGGAAGGATGCAAGAACTCAAGGCTGAGGAGCAAGGGTTGAGGAGAGAAATAATAAGAAATACTAAGGGATGGAACTAGAGCAGTGGGTGCTTGCTGTGTGGAGAAGAGAGAGTTAGTTTGAGAGATGTTCTAGGGGTAGAATGTCAGGAATCAGGACTTGATGACCACTTGGATGTGAGGGAAGAAGGAGAAACAATGGAGAGTAATTTCCATGTTTCTAATTTTGGTGCTTAGATGGATGGTGGTGCAAATCATCTTGGTGGGGAACACAGAAGGAGCCGTGGACTAAAGAAACTGTGCAGAAATGACTATAGTTACAATAATAAACTATATCGACTGTTTTCAAATCAAAGTTCTTTCAAGATCGTGGGGGTTTTCACTATTTCTTCAAGACTGCTAATTTCCATATGAGGAAATTTTAATAAACTTTACAGAGTCATGTGGCTCACTGGTTAATAGTGATAAGAAAAGTGAACCCAAAGTCATACAGCTAAGAGTGACAGTGAATCACACTGTTCTGCAAACCAATCATCTGACCAAGACCCCATGTTATCTCTTTAGCGTGCAACGAGTGATGTTCGCAAAGAGAAATCTTGAAATGTTTTATGAATAATTTTAGGAAAAGTAAGTTATATTTAACATTATGTTAATATTAAGTACATCACATTGTACACAATTCTTGGTAAAGTAGGAATAATTCCTATGTAGCACAATAGTAGTTACTCTTCAGAATTTCCTGGTTATTTGACAGATCAAAACTTTTATCTTATGAGAAACAAAACAGTTGTCATACGGAGATTTTCCAATGATACCTAAGAGCACTGCTAAGAGATTTAAAATGACATGCTAACAGGAAGATACAGACAGGAAAGCCTACTCTATGTTCAGAATGACTGAAGACCAATAATTGCCAAATAAGCGTGTTTTGAACTTTTCCCGAAATAGTTCTTAAGAATATAAAATTGGGCCTAAAATGAGTCGTCCAACAGTGAAAGAAATTACTGAAAGTACTAAAAAGATCTGTAATAAAACATCATTTAACTATTCTGATGACACTTATTTGTACAAGAGAACCATGAACTTTTACTCAATCTTCATTTAAAAATAATCATTAGTCTTAGAAATCTTAGATTATCTATATCCTTATCTATCTATTCTCCTTAATGCCATTTCAGATACGATAAATACTTCTACTCAAGAGTAAAAATTCTCTTAAGTAACTTTTTCTCTAGGTTGCAGTCTGTTAAAAGAGTTAGTCAAAGAAAATTTAACCACAATTTTTTTTTCTTTGTGAGGAAGATCAGCCCTGAGCTAACATCCATGCTAATCCTCCTCTTTTTTTTTGCTGAGGAAGACAGGCTGGGAGCTAACATTCATTGCCAATCCTCCTTTTTTTTTTCCCCCAAAGCCCCAGTAGATAGTTGTATGTCATAGTTGCACATCCTTCTAGTTACTGTATGTGGGACGCAGCCTCAGCATGGCTGGAGAAGCGGTGCATCGGTGCGCGCCCAGGATCCGAACCTGGGCCACCAGTAGCGGAGCGCGCGCACCCAACTGCTAAGCCATGGGGCTGGCCCTAACCACAAATTTATATATCCTCATTGCTACCTTTTCTTGGTAATAGCATAATTAAAGATGTACTTTGCTAAAATTAAGCCTTATCATCAGAAAGATTATACCCACCCACTACTCTTAATCTGCTTGCTATTAATCAATTTTTTTTGCCAATTAACTTATTATATGATGCCAGGCAAGGAATCTCACTTCTTTGTGGCCTCAATTTCCTCAGCTGTAAATTGAGAGGGTTAAACTTGTTCAGTAATTCTTTTATCTGATGGAACCAACACATGCCCTTATCAATCATATGATTCACTGCATCACTAATTCTCAAGGGAGGGGCACATTACTATTTCTGGAATGGGGAGAAACAACATGGTCTGGAAAATCCCACATACGACTCTGAATACAAATGAACTAGATCTTTGCCACTGTAGGTGTGGTCCTGGAACATCAACATTGGCACCATCTGGAAGCTTTTAGATATGGGGAACCTTAGGCTCCAATGGTACTACTGAGTCAGGTTCTGAACTTTAACCAGACCCCAAGGCAATCACTACGTGCATTAAAGTTTGAGAAGTACTGACCTAGATGGCTCTTCTAGCTCTAGCATATTCCATGATTTCATAGACAGCTTCCTCAAAGGCAACCAATAAATATATATATCAGTAGAAAGCCCCAGGAGGAAGGAATAATAAAGATTAGAGCAGAAATAAATAACGAATGAAACTATTGAGAAAAATCAATGAAACCCAAAGCTGGTTCTCTGAAAAGATCAACAACACTGACAGAAATTTAGCTAGACTGACCAACAGAAAAAGAGAAAAGACTCAAATTACTAAAATCAGAAATGAAGAGGAGACATTACTATTGACTTTACAGAAACAAAAGGGATTATAAGGGAATACTATGGGAAGCTGTATGCCAATATATTAGACAATCTAGATGAAATGAACAATTTCTAAGAAAGATCCAAACTACCAAGACTGACTCAAGAAGAAATAGAGGCGCAGGCCCAGTGGTGCAAGCGGTTAAGTGTGCATGCTCCACTGTGGCGGCCTGGGGTTCGCCAGTTCGGATCCCAGGCACGCACCAATGCACCGCTTGGCAAGCCATGCTGTGGCGGCATCCCATATAAAGTGGAGGAAGATGGGCACAGATGTTAGCCCAAGGCCAGTCTTCCTCAGCAAAAAAAGGATTGGCAGATGTTAGCTCAGGGGCGATCTTCCTCACAAAAAACAAAAAAAAAATTAAAAAAAAGAAGGAATAGAACATTTGAATAGATCTATAACAAGTAAAGATACTGAATTTGTAATTTAAAAAAACATCCCACAAAGAAGAGGCCAGGACCAGATGGCTTCACTATTGAAATCTACCAAACATTTAAAGAAGAATTAATACCAATCTTTCACAAACAATTCCAAATAATAGAAGAGGAGTGGGCACTTCCTAACTCATTCTATGAGACTAATAATACCTTGAGACCAAAAACAAAGACATCATAAGAAAACTATAGATCAATATCTCTTATGAATATAGATGTAAAACCCTCAACAAAATACTTGCAAACCAAATCTGGCAACATATAAAAAGGATTATACAATATGACCAAATGGTTTCTTAGATGACGCCAAAAGCACGAGCAACAACAGAAAAAAATAAACTGACTTCATCAAAATTAAAAACAGTTGTGCCTCGAAGAACATCATCAAAAAAATGAAAAAACAACTCATGTAATGGGAGAAAAAAATTGCAAATCAGATCTAGTATCCAGAATATATAAAGAACCCTTAAAATTCAACAACAAGATACATAATCCAGTAAAAAAGAATGGGGAAAGGATTTGAATAGACCTTTCTCCAGAAAAGATATACAAACGGCTAATAAGCACATAAAAAGATGCTCATTAAGGAAATGCAAATCGAAACCACGAGATACCACTTCACATTCACTAGCATGGATATAATAAAAAATTAGAAAGGAAAATAACAAGCGTTGACAAGAATGTGGAGAAACTGGAACTCTCGTACGCTGTTGGTAGGAATGTAAAATGGTACAATTGCTTGGGAAAATAGTCTGGCAGTTCCTCAAAAGGTTACACCACAGTCACCATATGGTTTGGAGAGCATATTCCATAGGAGAGCAATTCTACTCTTAGGTATATACTCAAGAGAAATGAAAACACACGGCCACATAAAACATACATGAATGTTCACAGCAACTTTATTCATAATAGCCAAAAAGTGGAAACAACCCAAAAGTCCATCAACTGATGAATGGATAAATAAAATGTGGTATGTATAAGGGAATATTATTCAGCAATAAAAAGGAATGAAGTACTGATACATGCCACAATATGGATGATCCTTGAAAACATTATGCTGAGAGAAGCCAGATACAGAAGGCCCCATATCTAATGATTTTGTTTATATATATGAAAGATAATATGAGTGGAGCCACACTCAAATTGAACCAGAGCAGCCATTTCAGAGGAATTGCCTTGCACGTCTTGTTTTCTTTATCTTCCAAACTGGACCAAACCACCAACATTACAAGAAGTCAGTAAGGACGAGAATATCCTGTTCATAAAGACTGATGGAACTGGACTTGACTGATGACCGTGCAAAACAATCAATGAAGCACAAGTCTAGCCTTTTGCCTGATGACCGAATCTCGAGCCAATCTATGAAGTACAAACCTAGTCTTACCTCAGCTAGAACCAATGAATTCTTCTTTAATACAACTTGCCTCATCTTCCTCCCTTTTCCCCATAAAAACCCTAAGTCCCTCTCCTGTCAGAGTACAGACTTGCAATTCTAATTGCCCAAATAATTATCTGTTGTTTAAATTGTAGTGGATTTTTCCTTAGTCAACATATGAAATGTCCAGAACAGGCAAATCTATAGAATCAGAAAGTAGATTAGTAGTTGCCAGGAACTGGAAGGAAGGAGGACTAGGGAGTGAATGCTAATGGGTATAGGATTTCTCTATAGGGTGATGAAAATATTCTGGGATTAGGTAGTGGTGATGGATGCACAACTTTGTAAATATTCTAACAACCAATGAACTGTACAGTTTAAAGTGGTAACCCTAATGGTATGTGAATCACATCTCAATAAAGCTGTTATTTAAAAAAAACTGAGGGGCCAGCCTGGTGGCGCAAGCGGTTAAGTGCACGTGCTCCACTGAGGCCGCCGGGGGTTTGCCGGTTCGGATGCCAGGCGCACACCAACGCACCGCTTGTCAGGCCATGCTGTGGTGGCGACCCATGTAGAGTGGAGGAGGATGGGCACAGATGTTAGCCCAAGCCCAGGGCTAGTCTTCCTCAGCAAAAAGAGGAGGATTGGCAGATGTCAGCTCAGGGCTGATCTTCCTCACAAAAAAAATAAATAAATAAAACAAAACAAAAACAAAAACTGAGACTTAAGAGACATAATAATGTATCTCTTGTATGGATCATGACTCAAATAAACCAATTGAAAAAAGACATATTTGAGACAATCAGACTTTGAAAATGGGTTGAATATTAGATACCATTAAGAAATTATTATTAATTTCATTAGGTGCGATACTGAAGTATTTAGAGGTGATAAGACATAATGTTTGAAGTTTGCTTTAAAATACTCCAGAATCAAAAATGTGGGGGTGGGGCCGGCCCGGTGGCGCAAGTGGTTAAGTGCACGCGCTCCGCTGCGGCGGCCTGGGGTTCGCTGGTTCGGATCCCGGGCACGCACCGACGCACTGCTTGGTAAGCCATGCTGTGGCGGCGTCCCATATAAAGTGGAGGAAGATGGGCACCGATGTTAGCCCAGGGCCGTCTGCTCAGGGCTGATCTCCTCACAAAAAAAAAAAAAAAAAAAAAAAAAAAAAAAAATGTGGGGGTGAGAGATGAAATAAGATTGGCAAATACTGATAATTATTGACGCTGGGTGATGGAAACATTAGGGTTCATTATACTATTCTCTCTATGTACTTGAAAAATTCCACAATTAAAAATAATAAGAGGTTCTGCTTTCTCTTGCTTCAGGTCAAGGGTTAACCGTTAGCCTCCAATAAGAATCTAGTGCTATTTTCTTCTACCTCTGAACATAACCAAAAAAACTCTTTTGATTGGCATTAGCATTGAAATGAGTGAGCTTATTTGGTGATTTAACATTCCAAAACCATTCTTTTATATAACTCATACTCGGTCAGACATTGTGAAATAATAAGAAATAATAAGACCAGGGGAACCAGGCCCCTACCCCTGGTTCCTAACACAGAGCCCCTAAAACCCTACTAATTTCCTAAGTGATAAGAGCCAGAGGAGCATCTTTTTTTATATTTGGTTTCTGTTCCCAGTTCCTGAAATAGCTCGAGTTAAAGTTAAGAGGGGCTGGCCCAGTGGCACAGTGGTGGCGAGCACTCCGCTTCGGCGGCCTGGGGTTCGCGGGTTCAGATCCCTGGCGTGCAGCAACGCACAGCTTGTCAAGCCATGCTGTGGTGGCATCCTATATAAAGTAGAGGAAGATGGGCACAGATGTTAGCCCAGGGCCAACCTTCCTCAGCAAAAAAGAGGAGGACTGGCATTGGATGTTAGCTCAGGGCTGATCTCCCTCACACACACACAAAAGGTAAAAGGGTATCTTTTGTTACTCATAAGAAGCCCCTTTCAACCACATAGTTTATGGTAATGAGGTGACTTTTGGAAAGCCCATAGGGGCTAGTTGCCAGGGGAACCAGCCAGGTGATTAGAGGTTGGAACTCTCAGCCTCCCCCCATCCCCACCCAACTCCAGGTAGCAGAGAGGGGCTGGAATTTGAGTGCAATCACCAATGACCAATGATTTAATCAATTGTGCCTATGTAATGAAGCCTCCATAAAAATCCTAACCAGAAAGGTTCAGAGAGCTTCTGGGTTGGTGAACACATCGAGGTGCCAGGAGAGTGATGCACCTGGAGAGGGCATGGAAGCTCCGTGCTCCTTCTCACATACTTTGCCCTATGCATCTCTTCCATCTGGCTGTTCCTGAGTTGTATTCTTTTATAATATACTAGTAATCTAGTACGTAAACTCTTCCTGAGTTCTGTGAGCCATTCTAGCAAATTATCAAACCTGAGGAAGGGGTCAATGGAAACCTGATTTATAGCTGGTCAGTCAGAAGCACAGGTGACAACCTGGACTTGTGATTGGCATCTGAAGTGAGGGGGCCTCTTGTAGGATTAAGCTCTTAACCTGTGGAGTCTGCACTAACCCCAGGTAAATAGTGTCAGAATTGAATTGGTGTCAGAGAATTGGTTGGTGTTTGAAACACCCCCACAGATTTAAAGTCAGAAATGTTGTGAGTAGTAGAGGAAAAAACAGTGTTTTTCTTTTAGGTATCCATTTCTATAATCTTTAAAAGATGTCTTTTTATAATCCAAGTTTGTCCAAGAGTTCCCTATGAAACCACACTGATTTCTATATTGGGCTCCATACCATAATATAATCAATTTCCGTTTTGGAAAGCTTCCCAAACTTCGGCAGGTACCTTTATCTGAAGAATTTCACACCATAGAAGAATATCTAGAAAATTTTGGGGAACATTTAGAAATTAGTCAGTCTTTGTTTTGATGCAACATAAGAAATTTAGATGATAAGTACAAATCCAAGAGTTCTTGGCTTTGCTCAATTTATTCCACAGAAATAATTTAAATGTTAGGGGGCAACACTGTGAGCTAGAACAGTTAGATCTCTCTGTTTCTCTCACATTCCCTGAGTGATATTGGGGAAATTTCTCATTTCTTTATCTCTCACCTGTAAAATGTTGGGAGAGACAATCTTCCTTAGACCTCTTGTGCTACCACCTGTCTTTACTGAGCTGTATCCAGACTGCAAGGCCCTGAACACCCTTTTACCCGGGCCATTTCTCAGCGTTGTTTATGCAGCTGACAATCATGAGATGAGGTTTTCCTACTGCTTCCTATAAAAGCAATGGATTCCCCAAACTCAGTGCTCCTCAGCTGCAACATAAACCCACCATATGCAGAGCGTCTTGCTGAGCCATGCAGTGTCTTCCAGGCGAGACTCTGATGCAAGAGGAACTGACACAAATGTGTCGATGCTCAGGCTGCTTGCAATATCATGAGTAATAAAGTCCTTTGTCTCTGACCTAGGAGTCATGTGTCTTTTGCCAGCATCCAAGAAAGAGCAGTAACAGGCTAGTTTTTTAGTTTGTAAGTAGGGTAAACCCCAGATCTCACTAAAAAAAAAAAACAAAAAACAAACAGGAATAATCTGTACCCTCAGTTAAAATTATGGGTCTTCCATAAATATAAGTGTAACAATTTAATTTAATTTAAAATAAACCTTTATTGAATAGACTGTATGACACAGTGCTAGATGCTAAGAAAATCTCTTAGATTTGTTCCTTCGATTTTTCAAGATGGTGGACATAAAGTCTTAATCCAAAAGAAAATATGTCAAGGAACTAGTAAGCAATCTTGATCAGGTAATATTTCACACAGGTATATTATTTCTAATTCAAGTAATATCTGAACCATTTCAGTGCTCAGAGAGATAGGTAGCAATCTGGGCAACTGCAAATTCACAGAATCTGCTTAAAAGGCTTTTAATGAGTATATTTACTGAGAAACTAAAGATAGTAAACTGTGCTTTTTATTATCTCATTTTTGTGTGTGTGTGTGTGAGGAAGATCGGCCCTGAGCTAACATCCCTGCCCATCTTCCTTCACTTTATATGGGACGCCACCACAGCATGCCCTGACAAGCGGTGCGTCGGTGTGCGCCCGGGATCCGAACCTGGGCCACCAGCAGCGGAGCGCGTGCCCTTAACAGCTATGTCACAGGGCTGGCCCCTATTATCTCATTTACTTTTCATAATTTTCTAGTGTGTTTCAAAATTTTTATTTATTTATTTATTTTTTGGTGAGGAAGATCAGCCCTGAGCTAACATCCATGCCAATCCTCTTTTTGCTGAGGAAGACTGGCCCTGGGCTAACATCTGTGCCCATCTTCCTCTACTTTATATGGGACGCCGCCACAGCATGGCATGACAAGCAGGGCATTGGTGCGCGCCCGGGGTTCCGGACCCTGGCCACCAGCAGCAGAGTGTGCGCACTTAACCGCTACGCCACAGGGCCGGCCTCTCAAAACTCCTACACACAAATTAATAGCATATAATGAGATGAGATGCAAGATAATTGATCAATGTTGTAAGCATGATACAGTTCCACTCTAAGAGACTTTATATTCTACTAGACAGTAGTTAGTGGTGCATCGGTGCGCGCCCGGGATCCGAACCCTGGCCGCCAGTAGCGGAGCGCGTGCACTCAACCGCTAAGCCACCAGGCCGGCCCCAAAGTTTGTTATTTTAAAAAGCAACTTTTCAGGAGGCTGGAAGCCAGTGTTAACACTTCATCTATTAAAAAGCCAACTGTTATGACATCCATAATAATAGGTAAGAAATAAAACTGCAACAGCTCAGCAGTGCAAGTCTCCTGAAAAGATCTGAGCCTACAAATGTCATCAGCTTTCTCAAGGTCGGAAACCAGGATCCTCCCCAGACCCTGAGCTGCTATGTGTGTTATGTGGGGTAATATTCCATAACTCACATTTATTCTTGTTATAGGTACTCATTTACAAAAACTCTAAGTTATGTAATACAGTAAAATTCTAGCATTTCACATAACTAAAATGAGACAAGAGAAGTCGAAAATGATACAAAAAGACAAGGATGAAAACACTCAGGGCCGGCCCGTGGCTTAGCGGTTAAGTGTGCACGCTCCGCTGCTGGTGGCCCGGGTTCGGATCCTGGGCGCGCACCAACGCACTGCTTCTCCGGCCATGCTGAGGCCGCGTCCCACATACAGCAACTAGAAGGTTGTGCAGCTATGACATACAACTATCTACTGGGGCTTTGGTGGGAAAAAATAAATAAATAAAATCTTTAAAAAAAAAAAAAAAGAAAACACTCAAACGAGTTAACAAGTAAAGCCATTTCTCGCCCGCCATTCTGATTTTCTTTTTTAAATCACATTCTAGAAAGGCTTGTGTGCAAATAGGTTCTTGGCCAGCATTACCATATACCACTTGACTGGTAATCTACTAAAATCATCAAAGTATTGATACAATTCACATTTTGTGGGTTTTTGATGTGCTATACTGTTGCAGTTCATCTTATCTTCCTTTTTGATTTCACCCATGATAATCAGTCACAAAAATTCCAGCAAAAACAAAATGAAAAAAAAGGAGGCTGACTCTCACAGTAGGCTTGATTCTCGCAGTAGCACTTGTATTAAAGAAATGAAATTTTGCCAGGGTTGAGCCACAAGGAGGAAGTCCTTAAGGAGGGCATAGATTTGTTGGCTTTTATGTAGCATTTGTCTTTGGTACCCAGTCTATTAAAGGAATCAAAACCTTAAAGCTGTATGGTACCTGGTAAATAATAATAGCAGCTAATATAATAGTAAACACTACTCATTGAATGCATCAGCACCCTCCTCATTTTTTTCTCTATAAACTGTCAATTAACTAGACAATACTGATTTGTTTTCTCATAGAATTATATTTAACTAGTTATATTAAAAAGCAAAATAAAAAATGGAATAAAAAGATAGTTTGACTCTAAGAAATGAGATGGAACTGAGGATTATTTACTCATTCAAAGTAAAGTGCTGAAGAAGAAACTATTGGGCATCAGTGGAGAGAGAAAACTGCCTTAGTTTTGTCTGGCGTGACCAGATCTACTAAGGACGGGACCACTCCGGGTCTGACGCGGATACCGAGAAGTTTAAGGTAATCTCTGCTCCTGAGAATTTTATGCTTTGTGTGATGACAAACACACAAGAATTAGAAAATAAGTAAAAAGCCTTAAGCTCCAAGTTCTGCAGCACTTGAGCGAAAGGAGAAATGAAGGTGGGCCAAAGCCGTCAAGGAGCACTTCGTGGACTCTCACCTGGACTTAAAGGGGGGCTCAGGGGGCACAGGCAGAGGGGGAAGGGGAGTAAACGTTTTGGGTGGGATGTCACAGGAACAAGGTAGGAGAGGCGGCTGAGGGCAGCACACGCAGTCAGTGAAAAGGCCAGTCTGGGCAGAGCGGCGGACGTGTGTGCTGGGAGTGTGCGCTCAAGCGGGAGAACCCGCCTTCAGTTGCCCAGGCAAAGTGGGAGAAAGTAAAATGACGTAAAGTGGAACCAAGCTTCAATTTTTCTATTTTTATTATAAAACGCATAAATCACCTGAGCTCCCTAAAGTTAGGTGCCAAGTACAGAAGGAACAATTACTGGTTTGGGGAACCTTCATACGTTAGAACATATGTGGCTACTTTTCAAAGTAATTCCACCCAGAAAGGACTGCTATTATGTGACAAAGCTGAAGGTGCTTAACGTCGTGGATATCTGCACATCAGAGCAACATTCGAGACCAAATACTTTACATTCCTGGGACCTGTTTTTGACTACTGTGGAATTCACAGAAATATATATAATATAAATATATATATATAAACAAATGATAAAAAATGTACAACTTCCCAACAAACAAATAAAGAAAAAAATAGCCACTGAGGAACTTGATATAATCTTGAAATAAAGTCCCTTTTGAACATGTCATTTAACAAATACCCTAAAGGAACAGCACAAACAAATACTAATGCCACTTTGCTTGAAACCACAAAGATAATGATTTTAAACACAAGACTCTGAAAACCCTAATCCTGTTTGGTACCTGTGTGGAAAATCTGGCAAATATGCTTACTGGTCCAGTTATTGCCAGGGGAAATAAAACCTAAAGCTGACACTCTCTCTTACAGAAAACAATCAAAAGGTGGTTAGAAATTTTAAAAAAGAAAGAAAGAAAAAGAGCTGAAAGATGTTGGTGTGGCACGCACCTTCTGTATCATCGCGCATTTGCTCCACCAAATCTGTCAAATCCTCCCAAGAGTCTTTGCAAACGGCAAAAAGAAAGGAAAAGAAAGATAAAATGTCATGCAAGCCAAGAAAGAAAAGTGCTATTAAAAACAAGGTTTCAAAAGGGATAACTGAAAGGGAGATTCCTAAAATTCTTTCCATTTAACCCAGAGATTGACAGTGAAAAGCCTGGGAACACACCCAAGGAGGAATATGACACTAACTAAGCAGGCATCAACTATGGCTATTAAATATGTTTCAAGCTAAGATTAATGATTTCAAGGTTTCTAATAAAAGGAAACAAAGATGTATATCCCATAAAAAAGTAACACAGGTTTTTTTCCATTGAAAATCAAGGTTAGGCTCTTTGTATTCTAAGTGTACACAACATTGATCTCCTTCAATATTTATTTTGATCACTTCAGTGAAGCTGAAAAATGTGGAATATTTTTTAGACTCAGGCCAAATATCATGATGCAAATGACTGACTTTTCTTAAAGTAACCAAAGAAAACTCTTAAATACCTTTTCTCAACACCCTCCAACCCCACAATTCTCCTTCCCCAGAACAAAAATAAAGGAAAAGATGCTGCTTTTAAGACAGACAAAATAAATCACCTATAATTCAATAGACAGATGTTTAATCAGCTAAAAGTATGTACTCTCTCCTCTTACTATAAATTCAATGTTCTCATACACAGAATATTCCATGTGAGGCAAAAGGACAGGAAAGAATGCAAAGATTACAAATATAATAGATACTTCTGTGTCTTAAAGCTGTAAGATCACTGTTTTGATATAAATGTTGAGAACCTATAGAAATCTTTAAAAAAATGGATTAGCTTCACTCTTCAGTATCTCTGAAACTATTATATTACACACAAATGCAATATTCATACTTAAACTCAAAAAATCATGTGAATTTCATGTGTCAATACACAGCAAATAAAGGGAAGTTCTCAGAGGATGAAGCATAACAAAGATGAGAAAATGGGCAAAGAATACTTTGTCCATGATAAGCTTTCCTCTCGAAAAATTGATCACAGAAGCCAGCATAGCGTCTGAAGCAATAACTTGGAATCATCATCTAGGAAAGAATTTATCATTTGTCCTACTCTCTCACTAGTTTATTAAATTATCACTCTAATTAAACTTGATAATTTTTAGTTCTGCTGTCGTACAGTGATTTGCAAGTGGGCTGTAAGGGTACATTCTAGTGTCAAATATATAGTCATTTATCCTACAAAGATGTGCAAAAAAGATACAAATATATAAAAAGTTAAAATTTAAATTTAAGTTCAGAAAACAGGGAAGCAGATAGGGATTTAGTAATGTGATATTTGATTAAAAACCAGATAAATGTAGATATATGTAGATTACCTGGTTAGGTCAGACACAAGGACAGGTAACATAAAAAGAAGGCAAGTATGATAACTTATTACACTCGTAATGTCCCCCAATTCAAAAGTTTAGAAATTAACGATTTAGAAAACCAAGCATAGGAGTACAGCATAGAAAACCAGGATTAAATTCCTAACTTTCATCAACACCCCAAGCAAGTCACTTCATAAACAGAGGTAGGAGAGCACGATGACCTCCAGAGCTGGACGGCAGGGGCTCGCAGCCCAGCTCCACCCCTCACGGGCTGTAGGACCCCCTGGTCCAGGTACTTCATCTCTTTTCCCTCAGTTTCCTCATCTATAAAACAGGGAAAAGAACGTACCCGTCTTACAGCACTGATGTGAGGAGTAAAAGAGTAAACGTAGGTCCAAAATCCTTTATCTTAGTATTTTCTGGCCAAATGTATTTTGAAATTCATGTATATATATGTATATATATTTTAAATTTTAGAAAGGTAAAATGGTACATACTGAGGCCAACAAACATGCAGAACTAGCAGGGCCTGGAGCAGCACTTCACAAATAAGCACATTAATATTTCTGGAGGAAATATATGAATATTCAAATTAAATGGGATAAATAAAGACTATAAATAGCCTCAAGTAAATTCACGTCATGTTTTAGCACCAAATGAGTCCAGGCAAATTTATGAAAAATGCTTTTGGCTTTTAGAGTTTTTTGGATTTTGCAATGGTAGATCTGTATATGTAAAGCACTTAGAAAGCATCTCATACAGAAAAAGCACAGTGTAAATGTTAGCTATTATTACTTTATAGCAAATAAGTGTTAAAATACACTATGTATAGATATATTTGCATATATCATTTTCAGGCGTAATCCTCTGACAATACAATATGCTACAGATTTATATTATGCAGGATTATAGATTCACAAAAATGTACTCATTTAACCAGCACATTAGTTTGCTCTATAGACTTGCTATGTGACCTTGTGAAAGTGAGTAAGGTTTTATTCTTTTTTTAATTCATTTTATTTTTTATTTTTTTATTCTTTATTTTCTTTAACTAGAAACTATGTCACCTAATAAAATAAAAGTCTACCTTATTAAAGCAAAATATAAAGATCTCCCAAGATTTGTGCAGAGAAGAGTTCTGGAAAGTGCATTTCTGGGCAGGAATGGGTGGTGAGGACAAGGAATCTCTCTGACTTTCCCCTTCTCACCTAGAGGTATTTTCTATTCCAACCGGACACATTTACCAGAAAATGTGTCCGGTTGGAATAGAAAATAAAACTTTTAAAACAAAATTTAACATTATGAATGTCAGAGTGATGGAATCAATTTAAAAGAGCCTTCCTCCTCTGGAAGGTAAAAGGTGTGTTTTCTCCTTTTAAAGTTGAGAATCTCCATTTTACCTTGGCATGCTCAGGATTTTATTGTAATAAAGAATGGATACTATGTTGTTCTTTTATAACCCCCAAAGAAGGATTTATGAAACACTTTTTAAAGATGTACTCTTTGGAATATGTTCAAATTATTAATCAACAACAAAAGTATCTAAAACATGAGTCAAAGAGGTAGATGGTGGCACAGACAATTCTGATCTCTTTCCTAGAACATTTCATTTTTCTAGAGATAATACTTTGTTGCCTTGAGCATGTTTTGCCTGGTCTAAAAAACTAGATGAACTTTAATTTTATCATAATAATACACATTCACAAATTGCAGAGAGGAGTAACCCAGGCTTGCTAGCTGATACAGAAGATAGGTCTGATTAAAATTTTGCTACCGACAATGAATGCATAATTCAGAGTTGTACCAATGAGAATTGTGCCAGACATGCACTCTAAATGTTAAAGCAAAGAGTAAAGGGTTAGCTTCCAAAGTTACTCTGGCTAAACGGTTAGCCTCAGTTCCCCCTCAAAACACTGACTCACAAGGATAGGAGTGCACAGCTTAGAAGATTGTCACTGTGTGTGTTGCCATGAGACGGGCAACGAAACATCAGCACCACCACTCCATCCACATGCTTGCTTTAAATAGTTAAAAACACTGCACTTAACTGACTCTATAATCTTATTTTTAAGATACACATGAACAAAGACATTTTTTAAAGTCAAGAGGTAAGAGACAAAGCTGGAACTGCACATGGGCCCTGAATTAGGAAGCACAGCTCCTTTGAGGTTCACTGAACTATTTTCTTAGCTATCATTCTGTTTCAGGTCTAAGAATGCATAAATCAGCAGACTAATTTACATAGTTCTGGAACTATTTAATTAGGTGGTACTGTAAAATTTCTGCTCCTATGGTACATGGTGACTCAATGATGACAGCAGTGCAGTCTGGCAGAAGGGGCCCTGTCTCTGACATTGAGACAGGTCTGAGTGGGGCTGCTGCTGTAACAAGGCCCTGTGCCTGTGGAATTACTTCTGTCTTCCCTGGATGAGGGCACTGGCTGAAGCTCCCTCCCTTCTGAGAAGTCCTTGAATGGGCTCAAAGTGCCTCTCCATTGTTTATGCATCCATGGTTGTGAGATCTCTCTACTTCTTTTTTTTATTTTTATTTTTGGTGAGGAAGATTGGCCCTGAGCTAACATCTGTGCCCATCTTCCTCTATTTTGTATGTGGGATGCTGCCACAGCATGGCTCGATGAGTGGTGTGTAGGTCTGCGTCCAGGATCTGAACCTGCGAACCCTGAGCTGCTGAAGCAGAGCACGAACTTAACCACTATGCCACTGGGCCAGCCCTCTACTTCTCGATATACTCTTTCTTCAGGAGTATTACTATAGACAACCAAGTTACAGTCAAGTTTAGAGAGAAATGTAACCAAGCTACATTGTCTCCTTGAGGCTAGGTGTCTTTGATTTTGAGTGTTACTTTTTAAAAGTTTATTACAGTTTCCTAGGGGAAAGGCTTCCTGAAGCCCCCGCTACTGATCACAAATCTGAAGTCCTTGAAGGACTCCTGTGAAAATATAAAGTAATGAATTTAAAATAGTTAGTACATCATAGGTACTCAATGTCAACTTTACATTTACAAGAAACCAATGTGTGCCCTGTATTCTCATTTGGCTACAAACTGGATTCCTATTAGTATATTTGCCTTAATTATTCAAAGACAATAGAGGGAATAGGGTTAAAAAAAAAACCCAACTAAACTAAATACTATGTGGCTGGCATGGTGGCACAGCGGTTAAGTGCGTGCATTCCACTTCGGCGGCCCGGGATTCGCAGGTTCAGATCCCAGACACGGACATACGCACCACTCATCAAGCCATGCTATGGTGGCATCCCATATCAAGTAGAGGAAGATGGGCATGGATGTTAGTCCAGGGCCAATCTTCCTCAGCAAAAAAGAGGAGGACTGAGGCTGGCCCGGTGGCTCAAGCGGTTAAGTGCGCACGCTCCACTGCGGCGGCCCGGGCTTCGCTGGTTCGGATCCCAGGCGTGCACCGATGCCTGCTTGGCAAGCCATGCTGTGGCGGCATCCCATATAAAGTGGAGGAAGATGGGCACGGATGTTAGCCCAGGGCCAGTCTTCCTCAGCAAAATGAGGGGGATTGGCAGATGTTAGCACAGGGCTGATCTTCCTCACAAGAAAAAAAAAGAAGAGGACTGGCATCGGATGTTAGTTCAGGGCTGATCTTCCTCACAAAAAAAAAAAAAAAAGCAAACTAAATACTAAACACAGGAAAAAAAATAAGTCAACTTAAGTAGACCAAATGATAAGTTTAAGAGCTGAGGTGCTCTTAAATATAATTTAACTAACTGTTAAACTAACAATAATATAATTTGCTTGGTAACATAATGATAAAAATTAGCAAAGGAACTGTCAAGCTAATTTTAAAATATGCTAAGAGGTCCTGTTCTAACAACAGTAATTTAGGACAAGGTCCATCTTTGCCCTATAGTATAGTAAAAACAAAAATATCAGCAAAAAAATATAAATGGTCCTGGCAAAAGTAACTAAGTTATTACGATACTGTGATTTATAATAAATATATATTTGGTCTTTGTCCCCAGTTCCTGACACAGGGCTCCTAAAACCCTTGTAAATTCCTAAGTGATAAGAGCCTTAGGAGCATCTTTTATTCTAATGAGCTCCTGGATGGGGGCTGGTGCCCACAAAGCCCAAGCCATAATTGGAGGCTCAGAATTTTCAGCCCCACTCCCCACTTCTCTAGAGAGGGGTGAGGAGCTGGGGAAGGAGTTAATAATTGATCATGCCTATGTGAGGAAGCCTCCATAAAATCCCAATAGTATGGGGTTCAAAAGCTTTCAGGTGGGTGAACACATCCATACCAAGAGGGTGACGCACCCCAAATCCATGAGGACAGAAGCCCCTGCGCTCCAGACCATCCAAGACCTTGCCCTACGTATCTCTTTATCTGGCTGTTCATCTGTATCCTTCATCATATCCTTTAATAAACTGGCAAATGTAAGTAAGGATTTCCCTGAGTTCTGTGAGCTGTTCTAGCAAATAATCGAACCCAAGGGGGAGGAAGTCATGGGAACCTTCGATTTGTAGCCAAAGAAGACAGAAGTTGTGGGTAACTAGGGGATCTACAACTTGCAATCGGCATCTGAGGTGGGCGGCAGTCTTGTGGGACTGAGCCCTTAACCTGCGGGATCTGACGCTATCTCCAGGCAGATAGACTCAGAATTGAGTTAACTGTAGGAGACCCAGCTAATGTCACAGAATTGCTTAGCGTTGAAGCCCTCCTCACATGTTTGGTGACCAGAAGTGTGAGAAGTGAAGTGTTGTGTGTGAAAGTAAAAGAGAAAGACAGAGGAGGAGATCTGTAGGTTTTTCCAATACAATTATCAACACTTGAGCCATTTAATATTTACTGAGCATGTACGGTGAGCAACGGACTTTACTAAGGCAGTCAGTACAGTTAGTTTGTACAGAAGTTACAAAGATAAAATATCCATAGACATCGCCCTTGACGAGAATTAAGTAACTCTGACACAAGGTAAAAAGGGATTGGTATTAGAGAGATAAGACAGGATAAACTAGATTCCTAAGTCAAGTGAGCAGCTAGGCAGCGGGGGAAGGCTTGGGAGGACAGGGCCTGATGGGGAGTGAGGGGATGAAGAAAAGGGGGCCTTCCCCAACCTCAGTAGACCCTTTGCCTTCTTGCCTGAATGGCTGCAATGGCAGAAATAACGTCTCTGATACACCTCAGCTGGGAAGCTGCTGCCCACGGGACTGGACATTGTGGGCTTCTCAGATGAAACCTAGTACATCTCACACACACCCTAAGTTTTACAGCTCTAGGAGAAAGAAAAAAGAAATCCCTACAGCCTTGTCATCCCAGAGAGCAAACTCTAGCAATCTTAGAAAAGCGTGAAATTTCTCATAGTACAGTGAAGAGTAAAATTCATTCTCTTCTTAGGACATTGTCACTAGCTTAAAGAAAAAAAAAAACAGATAAAACATCATCATGCAGTTTACAGCTGCTGAATCAACTGTCCTAAAAAACCACAACTGTTTTCTATGTTAAGCTCAGATTTTAACACAGTGTGAGAAACCACAACCAATTGTAGCAGTGAAAGACAAAAACGAGTTGCAAAGAAAGCAGTGAAAGACAAAAACGAGTTGCAAAGAAGTAGCCAATATGAAAGTTCAGGATACCATGCTATTAAAAAAAACTTTTTTTTGTTTTTTTTTTTAATGTTTAAAGCAGCTTGGAAATGTGTATAAAAAAATTAAAATACATTACCATTTGACCCGGAAATTCCACTTTTTTTTAAAAATGAAAATTGGTAGAGTGTTCAAGTTATAAACATAATGATGTACCAAACCTGTCTGTCGTAGACAAATTCAGAAAAACACCTAAATGTCTGTAATAAGGGAGTCAAAGAAATTACAGCACATCCAGACAACTGAAGACATTAAACGAGGTGATACAGATTTCTATTAGTGATGTGGAAAGATACCACAGAGGTAAAAAGGCAGGTCACACAACACAGGTATGGCATGATTTTACTCATGAAATTATGTGAGCTTCTAAGTGACCTCCGTGTATATATTTAAAAAAGAGAATCTGGTTAGTAAATCTTATCAGTCGTTACCAACAGGTGCTAGAATTTTAGGTGAATTCTACTATTTTGTATTTTATACTTTTATGTATTCTTTAACTCTTACAATGCAAATATATCATTTCTATAACTAGAAAAACAAAATACATCTATACATAACAAAACTAAATATACTTTCTAAAAGAACCTCATTATTTTCAACACAGACATATACATTTTATTTTGGGAATATTTAATTATGATGAAAAATAAATAATTACTTAGGGGTCATTTTGCTAACAAGTCTGTTTTACTGTCCCTCTATACATGTGCTTCTAATTCTAAGCTCATCAATCCTTCTATTTGTTCTCTGGCAAAGTTAAAATACGAAAAGTTGCAAAGGGAACAGATTTTAGTATTTACTCTCCTGTACTCAAAAGCACTTCGTAGCAGTCCCAGTAGATTGGTGGGGGTTGGAGGAACCACAATGGAAAATCATGCCCTATTACACTCCCCACCTCCCCAAAAAGGGGCACTGCCAAAAAGCAAAACAATACAGACCCACAACTGCAGAGCAGAGACCACTGTGGGTGCTCTCAAATGACAGCACTGCTCTCTTTCCAGCCAGGTCTCACAGGTGCCCAGGCTTGAAATCCGACAACTTGAATTCCAATCTGAGCTCCACCACTGAGTAGGAGTTATCTAATCTGGTACAGCATTTACCTCTAGAAAATGATAAATATGTCAGTGATGAGCTTAGGACAAATGACCTTCTGGCATTGGAAGCTGATAACCCAAAGAAAAGTTAACGTGAACTCCATTAAGACAGGCACAAATTGAAGATTAAAGGAAAAGCTCTGTCCTAAGAAAGGTCCAGAAAAGGCTCGCCAACAGAGAGGGAAGACAGTGAGGCACTGTGATGAATGACAGAGCACTAAAGCAGACAGCAGTGCAGGAGGATTATGGAGTTGGGCAGAAACTGAAAGTAGACCTGAAATGGGAAGGAGAAAGCTGATCTTAGGGAGAGCACGTTGCGGTCAGCTCAGAGGCACACGCAGCTCTTCTGTGGTTTAAATACTGACTGGGGTGCAAATGCAACTCTGCTGACATTTCTCCCTCAGATTTAGGATTTTATAAAATCCTGGAGGCAAGGGGGTTAAACTTACCTTGGAAGGGTGACCAGCCAGGCTATTCCCAGGGCAGAGCAACAAGAGGGGATGAACCTTGTCCAAAGAACTTTGCCCGGCAGGCTTCCGAGACTGTATGAAAAGCAACAACCTTCTCACTTTGAGAAGTTCACAAAGACTGCCTTGTGCACACGTGATCACAACTCGTAGAACCTGACATCGTAAATCTGAGGCAAACTGGGCTGGTGGCAACAACCGTTCCAGTAATCTCACTAAAGGCAGATTACAAAAGCAGGCGGGCCGTATCAAAAGCAAAGAACAATAACACAATTCTGTGAAAAAAAGGATCCTAACGACTCAGGATTTGTTTTCAGAACACTTAGGAAAGGAATAAATCAAACACAGTACCAATGCATCTAAGTCTAGACTCTGTGGGTCGCCCTTGGCCACTGCATGCAGCGTTTAGACAGCTTCGACAACAAAGCGTGCCAGTAAATAGACACAGGCCTGTAACCTGGAAATACTCAAAATGTCGCCTAGAAATATAAAAAAATTATATTGGAAATTGACTCCAAAGCAGTAGTTCCACTTTTAGGCAACTGCTCCTATTCATGGCTGTGTGAAACTCTGTCACGGAAGGCACTTAATAAATATGAGTCCGATGGATGGATGATTGCACACCTATAGTTTTCATAAAGCTATTTTCTTTTTAAAAAAATAGCATTTTTTCCTAATTATAGTAATATATCCTCTTGTAGAATATTGGAAGACATAAAGAAGTATGACAAATATCATAAAAATCACCTGTAGTTCCCCTATTCAAAGATAATCACTTTTTACATTTTTGGTACATTTCTTTTTGCCTGTGTGTATGTGTACCCACGTTTAAAGCAAATTGTGACCATAGTGCGTGTGAGTTGGTAGACAGCTTTTAAAACTTACTATATTCTAAACAACATCCTATGCCATCACACATTCTTCCATGACACCATTCTTAGTGCTTGTTGTATAGATATTCTACAGTTTATTGAATAATTTTCCTGTTGGGCTATTTAAGTTGCTTTTAAGGTTTTGCTATTATAAATCACAACATTATGATAAATACACATGTGTAAATTTTTTGCCTGTATTTCTGATGATTTTCTTAAGATAGACGTCTGGTATAATCACTGGACTTAATTTTTTAAGGCTCTTGATTCACACTGAAAAAGTGATTGCCAGGGCCGGCCCCGTGGCTTAGCGGTTAATTGTGCGCGCTCTGCTACTGGTGGCCCGGGTTCGGATCCCAGGCGCGCACTGACGCACCGCTTCTCCCGCCATGCTGAGGCTGCGTCCCACATACAGCAACTAGAAGGATGTGCAACTATGACATACAACTATCTACTGGGGCTTTGGGGAAAAAAAAAGGAGGAGGATTGGCAATAGATGTTAGCTCAGAGCTGGTCTTCTTCAGCGAAAAAAAAAGGAGGAGGATTAGCACAGATGTTAGCTCAGGATTGATCTTCCTCACCAAAAAAAAAAAAAAAAAAAAGTGATTTCCAAAAAGGCTGTACCTCCTACTTGCAGAGCCCCCACCGGAGTTTTCCCATACTCTCATCAGCACTGAATATTATTCATGGATATATTAAACAACAACAACAAATTACTATGTTATACTAAAATTCTATTTTCTAAATAAGATAAAGTGAGTCTGGAATATGACATAAATGATTAAAAAAAAAAGAAAATTAAAAAAACCCAGAAAGCATAAATTGTGTGTAATGCAGGGAAGACATTCCAATAAGCTTTTCTTTTAAAACTGATTATTTTCTGGGGTTATGGGGCATTACCGAGTCCACCTACAGTGTGTTAGATATCTACCATAATCAGTACACAGTACTGTGAGGCCTTCTAAAGATGCAAGAAAAAGTTTTGCCCCAAAGAACTTTCTATATAATTTCATAAATGAGGAACCATATACATTAAAATAAATCACTCGTGGGACCACCCCAGTGGCATAGTGGTTAAGTTGGCGTGCTCCGCTTCAGCGGCCCAGGGTTTGCAGGTTTGGATTCTGGGCACAGACCTACACAGCACTCATCAAGCCATGTTATGGCAGCGTCCCACATACAAAATAGAGGAAGACTGGCACAGATGTTAGTGCAGCGACAATCTCCCTCAAGCAAAAAGAGGAAATTGGTGACAGATGTTAGCTCAGGGCCAATCTTCCTCACCAAAATAAATAAATAAATAAATAAATAAATAAATAACTCACTCACTCACTGGAGAATGATCCCAAGTGCATTCAACCAAGTGGCAAAGACAGCACCCAATGATTCAGGAGATGAAGGGTGTTGGATTAGTTTGAGAAGGCCTGTGGATGAAAGGAGTCAAGGGTCCTTTCCCTTTGCTGATTTAATGTCAGCGTGAAGAATCTCAGGAAGGAATAGTGTAACAAGAAGAAGAATCAGGGTTTTGGTGAAGCACAGAATCAACAGCCTGGATGAAATATAAGTATTGAAAGGAGTTAGAAGAAACACTGGATAAGTAAAATTACCCAAAGAGGGCACGGAAATACTTGGCTAAAGAGTAAGGATTCAGTGTGGTCACTATTTCAAACAATCCATAATCATGAACATTACTGCCACCACAAACAGCTTTCACATCATTTTGTACATCCACCTAAGAGCTAATTTAAATTTAGCACATAAAGGTGCTGCCTACCAGCCAGGTCGGTTTCAGCACTGCGCCATTTTTGCTGTTTGTAAATATTTTCACACACTTTGTAAAATTGAGTGGAAAGAGGAAAAAGAAAACAAGTGGATAAGAAGCTGAGGTCCCCAATTTAATCGATGGCAACCACCAAGCATGCCCCAAATAGCCTGCTTTTGGCCTCATTTGGATGCTCACTGGACTTAAGCTGGCCAATGCTGTGTTCAATTGTGTACAAAACTGCTGGAAATATGTCATCAGAGACTATGAAGATGTCCCTTACTACATGCAAGTCTCTTGCTGGACTTACGCTCACTGAATTCTGGTACAGGACTGCCCTGCATGGGTTGAACCATGGCTGCCCGAATTCGAATCCTGGCTCTACCACTTACTACATCCCTGAATGTCAATTTGTAAAATGGGGATAATAATAGTACTTAGGCTCAACAGATTGTTGTAACGATTAAATGAGATAATACATACATATTACTTAGAGGAAACAGTTCCTGGCACAAAGTAACTGCTCAATAAATGGTAACGTCTCCTCCTAGCACCACCACCACCACCACTTTTTCAGGAACATTCTACATTCAATATAGAAGGCTGCCTGAAACAGGCTCTTGGACAAGAAGGAAAAGTTTCCTTTCATGAAGACTCCTTTGGCAATTTTATGAAGAATGAATCAGTATGGGAAGAGAAACGGGTTTGGAAGAAAGCTGAAAGTAGATGTGGAAACCTGGATGTGACATAATTAGATAATGGTAGACGTGGAAATGAAAATAAAAGACAAAATTGAGATTTTGTTGTGGAACAGAGCACATATATCCCTCTTTTATGCTCCAACACATGTAGCACTGTTTGTTTGTTTAATCATAACAGAAAACTATAATAGCCAGATGCCTTAAATCTGGTTTATATAATTTCATACACACACACACACACACACACACACACAAACACACACAGACCTGTGTGTGTTTACAGTTTACAGGTATTGCATTAAATGCAGAAAAGTCATTTATATATAGCTAAATGATACTTTTGATACCATTAACATGTTTACTTATGAAAATAATTATAGCCTTGATTTTTCATCAACTTCAGTTCAAAGTGGTGTTATTTAAGAACCTGTAAGCATTACATGCTTATAATTTTCTTAGTAGAAGAAATACATGCTCAACATCAAAAAGATAAGGGATGGTTCACACACAAATAAGTGAAAATAGAAACTCTAATCACAAATTCGCATGTTACTGGTATTCAATATTGAGTAATAGTTGTTTTAGTTTTCTATTAATTGGCAGAAATGATTCTTATTACATCTTATTCAAGAGGGCTATTAAAATTCACAAGATTTAATACATGCTTATTTTATTAAAATATGAAGCGCACACACAGAATAAACTTATTCAGTGTTAAAATACTTCAGATTTTAATGTTAAAACATTAATATTGTGCACAACCGGAAAAGAAAAAAAAAATCTATTTTACCACTACCCCTAACATTTTGTCCCTAGTAGATCCTGTGGCTTTATTAATATTTCTGATCAAAGAGGTGAAAATTGATTGGAAAGGAAATTTGGAAAGGGGCTGAAAATATATACTGATAATCTTTCAGTTCTGGTATTTGGGTCTCCTCCCCCTCAACACTTCTTGCCTCTAGTTGATGCCCAGCTAACTCCTGCACATCTTTCAGGGCTCAGCTCCAACATTACTTCAACTGGAAACCTTCCCTGGAAGTCCTAGGGTAAGATTTTGGGCTCTGTACCACTGCATTGCAATGACTGCCATGTTACTTGTTTGAAGTACCCCCACCTCCCACTTGTCACTAAGCTCACAACATACAGAGGCCCCGGCTTGGTCACTGTGCTGTACTTTAGCACCCAGCATAGTGTGGGGTATATATTTTAAGCAGGATACTTAACTGTATGTTGAATGAAGGGCCAAGGATCTGATTTTATGATAAAAACTGCATGTTTTTTAAGCAGTTGACTTTTTTCTTTGGAGGTTCTAATGGACACTAAGGATTTCCCCCTAGAAAAAAAAAGTACAGGTATAAAATTTTATATATAACTTTTAGGATCATGGATCCCAGGTTTAGAAGCGCTGCACTACACTGTAGTGAATTCATGCTCTGAAGTGTCTTGGTAAACAGCCATTTGCCTTCCCCTGCCAAAATGCCTACTGGGACATGCACTATTTTCATTAAAACATATGCAGTTCCCAGGCAAGATGGGGTTATACTAGCCTGTAGTGATATTAACAAGTAAAAGTCCATTAGTAAATGTCAATGGAGTTATCTCAGCACAAGACACTTCCCCCAGTCACTGAGTAACACTTTGCATTTCATCTTCAGAGGATTTTCCCTTGCTTATTATATCACATGAGTAGAAGATTCCCTGATCCCAAATCTGCACCCATACAGTCTTTTGGGAAACGTGATCACTCCTAGTGCTATCTGGCTTTGAATTCCATGTCCCAGTTCCTAAGAAACAGGATTATTCTTTAGCAACGAAGTAATTCACACTTGCTTTACACTATCTTCTGACATCTTTGTTTCATCTCCTTACCTTGACTGTGAACTCACTGAGGGCAAGATCCATCTATTTTTCAGTCCCTAGAGCTGGACTTTGCATCAAAGGATGTCCAATAAATATTTCTAACCAAGTGACAGACCAAAACACATTCCTTGCACGTAGTGCAGTATCATTACTATACTCACAGATGTGTCATGTAAGCTCTCTTTATACATTACAGTATAAGTGCCAGACCTTCTAAATGAACACTAACGCAAAATGCAGCTACCAGGGGAAAGTGCAGAGTTATGCCATAACAGCATGTATGAAGTCAGCCATCACATACAGTTCTCTACAGTAACCCTAAAATCAAAGGGTCTCTTCTCAGTGTGTCTTTCCAATATAATCATCTCTTCACAGTCTGTCTCTTACTAGCTGTATTTGAGAAGGAAGTTTTCTAAGTCAAAACAGAAATTTCAAAGCTTATAGTTGTCTTTGTAACCAAATGGCATATTTTATTGTATTAAACTGATCACCTGTGCATCACCTCTCAACGTCAGATTCCCCATCTTTAAAAGGTTAACAGGAAAACAAGTATTTCTGGATAATTGAGTTTTATTTTTAACCAATTATTTTCTTGTCTATAGAGGTCCAAGAAAAGACAATGCTAAAACATGAATTTAAGCTACTAATGTTCACCTTTAGTCTGTCTGGTAAACAACTAGTTTAGACTGCTCCAGAAAGTTAGATATAAAAACAGATATATACATTAAAACGGTAATATATTTAAGAATGTGGCTTAAACTGTTGCAGCTCAAACTACTGCTCCATGAATAGCAACTATTACACAAATAACTAATGTCTACAGAGTACTTTATATTAATTATCTCATTTAATTCTCCATCCTACTATCAGGTAGGTCCCACTCCTAACTACCTGCTATTCCCCAGCTCGGCCACCTCACCACGCTCTGTTTGAAAGGCACCGCCCCATGTCTGCCTGGCGATCACCTACTCCAGCACAAGGTCCAGTCAAGTCTCAGTGGATGAACCCTTTCCTGAACCTTCTCCTCTCCTGTGGAATCAATCCTAAAGGCTCTTCTCTTTAGAGGAAATCTACTTATAATCAAAGATTTGTAGATTTGATCCTGGTTTTAAAAAAAAGTGTATTTAAAAAAGAGAGAGAGAGAGATCACCTCCTTGACCACCAATAAGCAATGACATAAAGAAGCGAATGTTTTTATTCCTATGTATTTAAAGGTTAAGCTAGGCAGAAACTCTAGGTCCAGACCTACACTGGGGGCTGCACACACAGGCTATGTTATCGTCTTAAGAGGGTACGTAATGCTTTTTGCCCATTTTCTCTTGTGGGAATCAGGGGGCCCCACTGCAGGATTTATGTGGTCAGATGTCTTTCCCTCTGTGAATCCGCCAGGAAGTATTCTGTGAATACCCCTGAGTGTCCAGGCACCAGGTGCTCCATTTTGTCTACAACATGAGATTCACATTGTCACTGGCCTGGCAATTACCACTTAAATGCTGATAGCTAAATTAAACCTAACAATTATCACTGGTATTGATGTTAAAGCAGACATTTCTTGGGTCCAAACGACTGCTCAGACATCCAGAGTTAGCCAGTGAAGCAAGGCAATAGAAGCCCTGTAAAGCACCATCTGGTTTCCTAGATCACCCCACCTACAGATGCTTGCCTGGGCCTGGGCTTTCTTTTATTATTTCCATTTCTAATCATTTGAAATTATTGCTTCTCTTGACCAATTCAAGGCAAAATTCCAAAATTCCTTGTCAGTATATGTCTATTTTCCTCCATAACCTCTATAGTTGATTCTAAGGTGCTGGGAACGTCCTATTTGTCTATTTTCCTCAAAGGATGTGCCACTTATAGCTTAGGTTGCAGCCCTCATACATTTTCAGTCACAGATTTCCCCATGAAGAACTGAAACAGCACTGCTGCAAATGCTTACATGAATCAAACAGCTCACTTTTGCTCACTCATGGGAATCTTACTCAAAAAACAAATATATATTCAAGGTACGAAAATTGGTAAAAATTATTTTTGAGACACTGATACACAGGATTTTATAATTAAGGGAATAATTTATGCTGCGTGACTTTCAAAATGGATGGGAATATTTTTTAGAACAAAATATGCAAATTGAGGCATTTGCTAAAAGACTTCTCCGTAGCCTTCTAAAAATGTTTTCTTCCCTAAAGATTCTTAAAGCCTCGGAGGCTGTTTTAAACAGAACCAGCATTGTATGGAATTCTAGCTGATGTCTTCTAACCCTTGTGCACATTCTGAAAGGGCAAAAGGAAGCTGTCCAACTGACAAACCAATTGTGAAAAGATGCAAAGGGTCTTAAAAACTACTGAAACATTGCCCTTAAAGACACACCCCAAATGACTTCTTTGTGTTCTGTGATGTTAACCTTCTCTAAAACTTTCTCAAGGCTAAGTCTATCCGGAAAAATAAAATCCTTTTCAGACACAAAGGGTGAAATCTGAGTCATAATAAGATTGCAACACAAGGTCAAGGGCAAGGAATCACTTTTCCTAACCAGATCTGCTATGTGCAATTCACCTTATGCCCTCTGTCCTGCAGCTATGCCTAAACAGCACGCAGAGGTTTATGAAGAATTTTTCCTCATGTGAACATTTCTGTCTTCATTATTTTAAGGCTAGAGAATAAAGCTCTCTAGCTTTATAAGGCTAGCTAAGAGGCCACCACATAAAAAACAAAACAATTTGCAGCTATAACTCAAATTAATTCTCTTCCTTATGGTATTGAGTTAAGAGAATTAAGGGGTAGAAGCTGAAAACCTCTCACAATTTAGAAAAGGTTCTGGGAGAAAGTCACAAGTCAAGAAACCACAAAAGTCTCAAAGGTACTGACAGTGGAAATTTCAAATGGGTCATCATAGTTACCAAATATATCATAAAAAGCAATGGCCAATAGATTCCATGGGTAGAGATTACCTTATTAATCATGTTTAACCTTTCAAGGCATTATGCTTTTTTAAGAGTCCATATTCATTAAATAAGCACTGAATGTAAAACTGCTTTCTCATCTAACCCAATAATCAATATTATTTGAAAAAGATAATGTTTGACCAAATATTTTCTAGATATCATAGCCTGTTTAATATCATATTCTGATGATGGGATACCCTTCGATTGTTTCAACTATATCATATACAATCCTATAACTATAGTCATGCTGTCTTAACTTACTCTATTAAGAATCACTGCAATTTCTATAACATTTTAGTATAATCAAAATTAACAGCTTTTCATTATCAATTAGGGTTAGATGCGATAAGTGGCCTCAAATGTTCTCTTTAGAGGCTTAAAGACAAAGAACTCTAAACAAGCACCAGCGTCTTTTGAAAGGATACCTAAGGGGGAAGGGAAATAATATTTTTTCCAGTAAAGTAGAGAAGAAAGGGGAGCTGGGTGGTAGGTGAGGATGAAAGGTTTTCAGGGGTTGTTAACAGTTTAGAGTATCGGTTCCTCCTACCTCTTCCTGACCCTCCCAACCCGCCGTAACAATGAGGATGCTGGTGAGATACTAGTGGACAGGGTCTGACCATACCTTCATGGGTAGGCTCTGGGTCAGGTGTAAGGGAGATGTCATCCAGCTCTCGCAGGCAGAGCCATTCTCCATCCATAGACACTCGGAATTTGCAAAGGTAGATGGTCTCCATGGCAGCCTGTGTGATCTTGTCAGTGGTGGGGGTTGGCATATCGGTCGGAGGCGTCAGAGCAGACATGATGACTCAGCTGGGACCACAACACACACACAAACACACACACACCTCTGACAAAAATAAATAAAACTTCCTCACCAAAAAACCCCAAATCCAAAGCTCTGGAACAAAGCTCTGAAAAAAAGGGTTGTGGGAGGTTAAAAAAAAAAAACACAAGGAAAAATATCTTATGGTTTAAGAATCAACTGTTCAAGACAAATAATTCTATACTATCTTTTCTCTGAGACAGTTCCTACCACATAGCAAAATAAGATGATGCTGTCTTCTCCCAGCTTCTCTCCTTTTATCTTCCTTTCCCTACTCCCTTCTTTTTCAGCTGAGCTATAGGCTTTAAATCCTGCACAGCCGATGCCACCTTAGCTGGCTTTAAAAAACTGGCCTCTGCATGAATAAGTGAAAAATCCTTCTTCTTTGTGCAGGAAAAAAACAGGACAAGAAAAAAAAATGAATGAAAAATAAGCCAATATTTTCAATTTAGCTTAAAAAAATCCTGAACTGCAGAAACCACTTCCAGGATCTGCTCAGATGAGCCAGGATGCTGAGTTCTAATAGGATTGGTTGTGCGCAGTAAGCAGGGTGTTGACCAAAATGGCTGACTAATGAACTGAACTGAAAATTCAGGCTCATGTGACCAGCTGCTCTGAACGCAGGGCTGCTCTGAACGTAGGGCGAGCAATTCCCAGGATGCTTTATAGATGCTGCGGATGCAGGGAGAGCAATTAGGCTGCTGCTCTCATCATGCACAACCCACTTCCAGACTGTGCTAGTCAAACTGTGATCAGACATAACACAATGCACACACCCTCATCAATTCTCCTCACTTTGGGATAAAAGAGCTGGATAACAGGAGGACAATTAATACTGGGTAATATTCCATAGCAAAGATGGTGAAAGAAGCAGCTAGATTAATTTAACAAGCACATAATCACCTCTTTTATCCTTACACATACCCAGCTATTAAAATTGTTTACTCTGTCAAAGGTGTTTTAAGAAAAGTTAAAACAGATTTTCAATTTAAATATCATATTTTCAGGCATTTATAATTTGCTTCTCCAAGGTACAAACACCTGACTTTTTAGACTGGGCAGAAGTGCAAGAAAAAACTTGAAGTTAAAGTAAAATTCTTCCCAATGAATGGCAACCCCCCCTCCCCGCCTGCTTTTGATGTTGCTGTATTTACTAAGTTTCTGCATTAAGCATGTATTATGTTTCTAATGAGAAGATAAAACTATGTTATATTTTAAAAATTCTCCCCTCCTGGAATATCCTAAGAGCACATTATCATATTCTCTTAAACCAACCAACCAACTTGCCCACCCACCCACACACATATCTATATTATCCAATGAGGCATTTACACCTTGGTGGCAAAAAGTTAGGTACTTGCTCTCTGAGCTACGTAAATGACAAGGAGATAAGGGAGGATAAAGATTTTCTTTGAAAATGTTTTGGACGATTGAAAACAAGTGTTTTTTCTATTTAATGGTCTGATTTTAAGGAGGAACACACAACTTCAAAAAATATATCCCAAGATGATTTACTCTGTTCTAGGGATTTATCAGAGGGATACCTTGATTTACCAATTTCTGAAAACTAAAAGAAAAACATGCTCCTTGAATATTATTAAAATTTCATAAATGCTTCATCCTAACTTGAGATTGAGCTCAAAGAAAACATGCTAAGAACCAGATTCTGTAGGTAAACAGGCATTTTCATGTTGTTAAAGGGAAGGCAAACTGGTACAATGTAAGAATGCATGTATGTATATGCTTATTTATAATTAGGAAGAAAATTGGCACGTCACTAAGGAAAATAAAGTGTTCCAGGTTTATTCATTTCTATTTAAAGCTCTTTCAACATCATCCGACATCCGGACCCAGAATTCATTCATTCATTCATTTATTCAGTAAACATTCACTGGGAGCACTCCAAGTGCCACGCAGCCATAGAGGCACCGGGCATGCAGCAGGAAGACAAGATCACTTTTTCAAGGAAGCAGAGTTTACATATCCAACTACTGAACACAAGCCTTCATTTAACAAATTCACATTTAATTACACTTCAATTCATTTCTAGCCAGACATATTTCCAACTTAATACATTAAATCTTAAAGGGGATAGTTTATAGTTTCACTTTAAGCCATGCAATACTTCAAAACATAGTAAGCAGTCATTAAAACCTTTAAATTAAACTTACACTGAATTGGGCCGGCCTCGTGGCTTAGCGGTTAAGCACGCGTGCTCCGCTACTGGCGGCCCGGGTTCGGATCCCGGGCGCGCACTGACGCACCGCTTCTCCGGCCATGCTGAGGCCGTGTCCCACATACAGCAACTAGAAGGATGTGCAACTATGACATACAACTATCTACTGGGGCTTCAGGTAAAAAAAAAAAGGAGGAGGATTGGCAATAGATGTTAGCTCAGAGCCGGTCTTCCTCAGCACAAAGAGGAGTGTTAGCATGGATGTTAGCTCATGGCTGATCTCCTTCACAAAAAAAAAAAAATAAATAAACTTACACTGAATAGTTCCTGGAACCACAACACCAAACACCCCTGGCTATCTGTACATATGACAGACATCAAGACTCTAGGTCACTGATATATTCTTAAAATATAGAACAGCGAACACACGAATAAATTTGAATGCTCTGGGACAGCCTGGGGTCCCGATACCTGAATTCAGCCTGTCACAAACCATGACAAACAATCTTTCCACCAACCAACCAGTAAACATTCACTGACCCTGAACAGGAGATTGGGGTTGATTACAACGTACCAGCACAACAAGGACATCTAGGTCAATAAGCAGAGAAACTTGGTTAACATTCCTTCCAAAGGTCCTTCTCTCCAGGTAGAGGGCACAGGGAGGGAAGCCCAGAGCAACTAAAACTTTGCCAAGCAGAGAGACACCTGCCTACACAGGTTATCCTCAAGTTTCCCATATCTATCAGTTTGAGGAGGTGTTAGCAGTCCGTTCAGAACTAAGAACCATGGGTGGGCAGGAAAACCTGTACTTCCACTATGTCAGTTATACCTGTTTGCGGGTAAACACCCTTGAGACTTCATCACAAACGGTTACTCATTGTTCATAAGCAATGAATTTACTATGAAAACAAGTGCTATTTGTAGAAGACGAACAAAAGTAATTCTAAATATTGCTTACTAGTCTTTTTACATTTGGGTCTTTACTAAATAAACAGGTTAGCTTAGAATATAAAGGTAATATTAAGTCAGCAAGACATATAAACCTTGAACTTTTTTCTCATATTCTCATAAATACGCTAATTATAAGCTGTATTGAACTATTTTCTCATTTGACCTCACCTGTGAATAATGACACATATTTGTAAAACAGTTGTGAGGAGGGCTGGGGTACAGTCTGTGGCCCTGAAACAGAATTAATAGGCCTATGTGAAGTTCAAATCCAAGATGATGATCTGAATAATACTGTGTTCTAGATGCTTACACAGCCCGAATTTTCCACATTATGAATGATTCAAAGCAAGCGAGATTCACATTTCAAAGTTAGAAGTTACACTCCTTTTAAAGAATATTTACTCAGCTACTATTATAAGACTGATTTGTCACACCCAATGCCCCTGTTACACAATGTGGAAAAATGATTACTTGAGGTAGCTATCATTTATTGGATCTCTACTTTTTGTGAGGTGCTTTATAAATACTACATCAAACCCTCACAAGAATCCCTGCAAAGCAGATATCGACATCCCCTCTTTACATACAAGGAAACCGAAGTCGAACCAAGTTGAACCAAATGCCCCAAGATCACACAATCAGCAAGCGGCAGGTCTGGGATTCCAAGCTGCTTCTGTCTAGATGCCCCCGAAGTCCACGTTTTCTTCTAGACTTTGCAACTTCAGCACTCCACCCCAAAGATTGAATTTTACTCAGGGAAAATAAAGAAGAAACAAAACAAAAGCCAAAAAATAACACAGGCAAGGTCCTCATGAAATTTCCTAAACATGAATTTCAACAAATACAAGATTTGCAGAAGAGGAAATTTTTATCAGCTTTCACACTTTACACCTTAATGTTACAAACCATATATTCCACTTAGTCACCCTTATACATTTAGTTCAGGTTTTTATAAGTGGGCATTTTCTGAGAAACTGAGAAGCCAGCGTGGATCTTTCCTGTTATGTGCTGGCAAAGGGTGAATCCAATTCTTCCTGACCCCTGTGAAGGTCAAGGTCACTTGCTCACTATACTACCACTCTGAGGAGAGAGCTGAGAAAGCCCTTTACCCAGCTCCCTCCACATTCACTTACTCAGTTGGACATATTAAGAACACCTGATACACTCAGAAGTGCAAAAAGATAAAAGAGGGGAATTATTTTCTCAAATGACTCAATTCAGGACTTATTTAAATAGCAAACTTCAATGTATAATTTTAATTCTTAAAAAATGTAACCAATACCCAACTGCCCAACTGAAGAAATGAACCAACAACTTACATTCATGTGCTCCTCCTCTCTTCTCAATTCCTGCCTCTCCCTTTGAGGCAACCACTTCTAAATTTTGTGTAAATTATTACCTCATTTTTAAAATATTATTACAAATATATGGATGCCTAAACAATATATTTACCTTCATTCTTTTAAAGCTTTATAGAAAGGGATTCATGCTGTATATAACCTTCTAAGCCTTTCACTCAACACTGCATTTTCTAAGATTCCTCTCCATCATAGTGTGCAGTTGTGGTTTATCCTTTTGGATGCTGTATTATAAGGTAATATTCCATTGTATGTATAAACAATTTTCTGATCCATTTTCATGCTGGTGAGCATTTGAGTTATTTCTAATTTTATTTTTTTTTGGTAAATGATACTAGATACTTTTCAGAAATAGATTTCTTGCAGGTATGCCAATTCTTAACAGGTTTGAGGGTAAGAGACTATTTCATTTCTTTCTTTTATAGTTAGTTGTCTCCTCCTATTACCTAGTTCCTGTTCTGTACATAATGGTGCTTCTTAAAACTTATCAACTCTTCTAAATAAATCAGTTTGTAAAGCTCACAAGTTGGTTTGACAATTTAAGAAAAATCTCATCCCCCAAAACCCCACTATTTCACTAGTTGCTGCTGGCACAAAAGGGTTTCCTTGATGAATTATCATCATGATGACATTGGTGAAAAGCCCAGATGTTTCTGCTAAATTATAAGATTATACAATTGAATGATCATGATTTTTTCACATGCTCAGTCCTCCCTCCCACTTCCTTCCTTCTCACTTCCTTCCCTTTCTCAGACAAAAATCTACTTCTACTATGTCTACCTCTGATGCTGAGAATTCTACAATTTTAGGTTTATACACTTGACAGGCTCAGTACTACTTTGTAGATATTAGCCAAGGATGATAATAAGTATGATAAAATGATTATACCTGAGAAGTTGAGTTACCATTATTTTGTTAGAAACAAACACCTCCAGGAGTATTACAATGCATAATCTTTTTACCTGTTAAAATTAACCAGCATAAGACTAGAAATAACTCCTACCTTAATAACTAAAACTGATTTCATGGCTCTGCGGCAGTGGGCAATGAAATGCAGATGTAAAGCTACCAATCACTTAGTAGATCATCTTGGAAAATTTATCCTTCTCGTCTCAATTTACTCAGCTATAAAATGAAACTAAATGAAACTAAATAACTAGCTTCACAAAGATCATAGGCTCCATGAGAAGAACTTTGCTTGCTTTGCCCACCATTGTACATTTGCTTAAAATAGTAGCTACCACGTACCTGACTCTCAATAGACACTTGTTGGTATATGTAACTCTAAAGCACTCTGTATACAAAGGTATATCTGCACTCTCCTCTTCCACTTCAACCATAAAAACTCCCAAGTTCTATAAAATCAAGCTATATTTATGCACCAACAAACAGGTCATTCTAACACAGGCTTTACTCATCTGTCCATAACAGACTGATTCCTTTAACATGTATAAGGCACCAACTTCATATTCACTAGGGATATGAAGAGCAAGGCAATAGACACGAAACAGACAATTACAGGTGTTTAAGAAATTCCTAAGTCCTGTTACACAGATGGCTATTCAGTGTTGTTTACATACATCACTATTTTCTCTATTAAATTGGTGACTTGTGAATTTCACATTCATTGATTCATTTTTAGCAAATAGGGCTTTACTGAGGAGAACAAGGAACTAAAGGCCTGCTGCTGCCCGAAAAGGAGCTTCCCATCAGGACGTGATTCCAGTTACAGATATGGTGAAGGAGGCTGAGAGCATGTGGACCCTGGGGTCAGCAAGCCCACAGGGAGTCCTAGATCCACCACTTAGAAGCTGAGTAACCTTGGCCAATTACTTGTTTCTGTGCCTGTTTCTTCACTGACAAAATGGTGATAATAGTATTAACTACTTCAGAGTTAAATGAAGTAATGTAAGTAAAATGCTTAGTATGGTGCTCGGCACAAAGTAAGCAGTCAGTAAATGTCAGCCATTATCATCATTAAAATAAGTTCATCTGCCTTCGAGAGTTCTGGGAAAAAAAACAAAAAACCAAAACCCTGTCATCACATGAAATGAAAGTCAGCAAGAATGAATGTTCATGGGACTGAGGTAGAGGAAAGTAAAAAGGGAATCTGAGCAAAGGGTATGCTGGGGCATCTCTTGGGCCTTGAGGAGGGAAGAAGAGAGATCGGTCAGAATTTTGCCAAGCATTCACAGATTTCCTAAGTTCATAAAAAAGGCAGCAGACGCAGATAAACATCTGTGGAGAGTCCCTAAACAGATTGTCAAGTTAGAGCAACCACATTCTAAAAGGCAACATGTTAAAGCAACTTCTGCTTTCTATGTGCCTCTTGCTGTCACAGCCTGCCAATTTCGCCTTTCCTATGGATTATGAGATTTCCAAGTTTCCTGCCTCTACCCCACCCTCCATGCCGCCTCCTCTGACACATGTTGAGTGTCATCTCCATTTGGTATGGAGCAAGTCTAGAACCAGACAGTCGCCAAGAAGGGCTCTGTGAGGAATACCACCTTGGCCACCAGCCTTCACCTCCTGATGTTTTAGGAAGACTACGAACTTTTCATAATTACTCAAACATAGCTACACAGGGGGCATGCCCATAATGATACTTACCCTCTCAAGTACCACTGCTTTGTAACTCTAAAAGCATTTCCTTTTACATAATTTCAAGCCAATTCTTTAATGCTTATGGTGCACTACTGACTTCCCAAAATAAATTTTAAAGCTCATACGAGCCATTTTGCACTGTAAGAAGTTTCACTGTTGATAAGGTTTGGGTAGAAATATAACAATTGTGGTGTCCTGCAAAATTCATTGAAATGGTATTCTACTTTTATTTATGATAGCTACAGGTTACCTATTCTGCAATAATACAGAGGCAGCATATTTTTTCGGCAACTCTTTTAATTATTTAAGGAATTTTCAAAAATATTGGCCAACAAGGAAATATTATTTCATCCAGTTAATTCTGCTACACTCTTATCATCATCCACCTAGACTTCTTACTACCTATAACCTACACTAGAAAAATATGCCTTTTTTTGCTTCTTTATAAAACTCTACCTCTTGAACACACAGATTTCTGTTAAAAGTCAAACAAAAAGGGGGCTGGCCTGGTGGTGTAGCGGTTAAGTGTGTGCTCCGCTGTGGTGGCCCGGGGTTCAGGTCCCGGTACACACCAATGCACTGCTTGTCAAGCCATGCTATGGCCGCATCCCATATAAAGTGGAGATGTTAGCCCAGAGCCAGTCTTCCTCAGCAAAAAGAGGAGGATCGGCAGATATTAGCTCAGGGCTGAACTTTCTCACAAAAAAAAAAAAAGTCAAAAAGGGAAAAAGATGCAAGACAGAATAAGTCAGGGGAATATGTTTTGAGGCCAATACTAGTCTTTAAGTCTGAAAAGTTGCTTTCTTTGCCACCTTTCCTCTGCTCTCCCACCCAGGGACCTTTACTGGCCTCCACCCAAACTGGTTTCTTTAAGGCTTTGGTGGGGGAGCATACAGTGATTGAGAACATGAGCTTTGGAGTCCAACTATTCAGGAATATGAATTCATTCTGTCCTTCAGTTAAAAAAAACTGCAATGGGGCGGGCCCGGTGGCGCAAGCGGTTAAGTGCGCATGCTCCGCTGTGGCGGCCTGAGGTTCGCCAGGTTCAGATTCCAGGCACACACCAGACGCACTGCTTGGCAAGCCACGCTGTGGCGGCGTCCCATATAAAGTGGAGGAAGAAGGGCACGGATGTTAGCCCAGGGCCAGTCTTCCTCAGCAAAAAAAAGAGAAGGACTGGCAGATGTTAGCACAGGGCTGATCTCCTCACAAAAAAAAAAAAAAAAAAAAAAACCTGCAATATATACAAATATTGAATCATTATGTTGTAAACCTGAAATTTATACTGTTACACGCCAATTATACCTCAATAAAAACAAAACAAAACAAACCCTCCGAGGATAGGGCCGGAAATCTGTGTTACCTCCAGGTGATTCTGATATGTGCTCAAATTTGAGATAAGACCTTTCCTAAAACCACAGAATCTGTATCTCCAGAATACAAACAAGATTATCAGAATTTTTGTATTTTATAATAACTTAGGTAAGTCACTTAGAGACTCTGAACAAAATATTCTGATGAAAAACATATGTTGCATCCATCCACTTATATGAATTCTATATGGACTCCTTCTTCCCATATTTTTTTTCAGTTTTCATTGTTAAGGGAGTAGTTTTATGTATTGGCTCTTCTATCTACTGAAATTTAAAGAAATACCTCTTACAAATATGACAAAAAATTGATAAGCACTGATACATGTGAAGTTTTTAGCTCTCTGCCTGGCACATAAAAATATTCTATTAATGGTAGCCACTAAGTACTATTATTATCTTATTAGTCACATTCTTTATTCGTAATTGTTTGGGTTACAGAACTACAGTAAAAGTTTTGTTATCTAATGAAGAGCCTTTTAGGATCCTCTGGTATCCAGAATGAAGTGAAGATCAGAAATAAGAGAAAAGAAAACTCCGTTTATAAAGAATAAACCTATGATTATCAAAGGGGAGCAGCCAAAACAAAGTCAGACTCAAAGATTACATTTAATATTCTGAAATCATTACTCTGTCAATCAGAAGCGTGATGTGACTTTTTGACAATGCCAGGCCATTAGAGTAGGTAAAAACAAAAGAAAGGAGGCAGAAGGGGAGAAATTGGCTGGGAAGACAAACTATGAGAGTTTAGGCAGCAGTGGTGATAAAAGCCGAATCAGGAAGGCAAGCGGCAGACAGGTTGTTCAGTCATGAGGCAGGAAATGGGGGCATGACCCAGCTCAGGTACCTCAGCAGCTCAGGATGTCCCAAGTCATTTCAGCTGTGTGTGGAAAGGACCTACCTGCATTTAGATACAGATCTTCCTCGACTTATGATGGGGTTCTGTCCCGATAAACCCATCATAAGTTGAAAACATTAAGTCCAAAATGCATTTAATACACCTAACTTACTGAACATCATAGCTTAGCCTAGCCTACCTTAAACGTGCTCAACACTTACATTAGCCTACCGTTGGGCAAAATCATCTAACATAAAGCCTATTTTATAATACAGTGTTGAATAATTCATGTAATTTATTGAATACTGTACTGAAAGTGAAAAACAGAATGGTTGTCTGGGTACAGAATGGATATAAGTCTATAAGTTGTTCACTCTTGTGATCCCGTGGCTGACTGGGAGCTATGGCTTGCTGCTGCTGCCCAGCATCACGAGCGAGTATGCACCGCATATCGCTAGCCCAGGAAACGGATCAAAATTCAAAATTCAAAGTACGGTTTCTACTGAATACATACCACTTTTGCACCATCAGTAAGCCGAAAAATCATAAGTCAAACCATTGTAAGTTGGGGCCATCTGTACTCTTAAGTGTTGAACTCCAGTTCTGGTAGTCACTAATCTACAATTACTTACTGTCAGAAGATGCTACGTTTCTGACAGTTTTTTTCTTTTTTCTTTTCTTCCCCAAAGCCCCAGTACATAGTCGTATATTCTAGCTGTAGGTCCTTCTAGTTCTTCTATGTGAGCTGTGACCACAGCGTGGCTACTGATAGATGAGCGGTGTGGTTCCGCGCCCGGGAACGGAACCTGGGCTGGGAAGCGGAGCATGCCGAACTTGAATGGCTAGGCCACCAGGGCCGGCTCTTTTCCTTTTTTTTATAGGCCTTTATATCTGCTATTTGACAAAACAGCATTTAATGGATTAGAAAGTGGCTCTCTGCATTCTCGACACAATTGGAAAAGAACTGTAGGCTAACAGATTTGTGAATCAGAGTACTATAAATGGGGAGGCTGCTCTACATTAATTATACCAAAAAGCTATCTCAAAAAAGTCACAAATCAATCTGCTGTTTCGAAAACTACTAGTATTAAGGTGAATGCTCAGAAGTTTCGGGTTCTGCTGGTTCAACCCTTCCCCTGATACCTCCCAGCTTTGGGCAGATACCTCTATATTTACAAAACAGAATAAAGTACTTTCAAAATTTAAGAAGCCTACAGTAGCTGAACTGATTAATGTGTATTCAACTCCTGACCAGGTATAAGGTTTTCTACAGTACTATTAAACAATGAAAAAAGAAGGTAGAGAGAGAGAGAAAGACAACAGAAATGTCCATGGAGAATAAACCAAAATCAATGAATAAATATATACACATACACATAAATATATACATATACACATAAATTATATATGCATACATATGTGTATAACATATACATATCCTTATATTGTTTCTGTGTGTATGAAATCGTGAACATAAAATCGATTTTCTCCCCTTAAATATTCATTCCTGGGTTTATATTTAAATGAAAAAGCTCCTCCACATCATGAATTCTTCAAGTATGTCTGTGAGAAACAGCTGACTGCTTCTAGAAGCCTCATTCTCTGCACTTCCCAGGGCTCAGTCAAGGCACTCACTGTTAGGTACACTCCACTTTGAAGTGGGTAGTCATAGTAACGCTGCTAGTCCTTCCTAAGGGTTTTTTTCCTGCTTTCTATTCCTCTCCTAGCCCTTCTCCTATCTCAAAACAACACATACAAACACAGAAAGAAAGCTGCTTCTTTGTGAGTGGGACAAATTTTTTTGTACACTGCTGTAATTGGGAGAGAAAAGACAAGGGCAGAGATATGGGCTATTTGCAAGGCATTGCCTTAAACATAAATGTTTGCTGTAGCTCTGGGAGATGGTAGAAGAAAAGAAAAACTGTCAATAGAAGCTGGTAACTGTGCAGATGGCAGGAGGGCCTCTTCCCTCCACCACCAAGGAGAAGCTATCTCTTGTCTATCCTTTCCATCCACAAGACGACTTCTAAGTTAGGACGCAAAAGGAAGGCATTAAAAGTATTGCATCTTGGGGCTGGCCCCGTGGCTTAGCGGTTAAGTGCGTGCACTCCGCTACGGGTTCGGATCCTGAGCGTGCACCGATGCACTGCTTGTCCGCCCATGCTGAGGCGGCATCCCACATAAGCAACTAGAAGGATGAGCAACTATGACATACAACTATCTACTGGGGCTTTGGGGAGGACATAAAAAAAAAAAGGGAAAAAGAGGAGGATTGGCAATAGATGTTAGCTCAGAGCCGGTCTTCCTCAGCAAAAAGAGGAGGATTGGCATTGATGTTAGCTCAGGGCTGATCTTCCTCACAAAACAAAACAAAACAAAACAAAACAAAACAAAACAAAACAAAAAGAAAGTATTGCATCTAGGGTGCTGGCCTGGTAGCACAGTGGTTAAGTTTGTGCGTTCACTTTGGCAGTCTCGGGTTCACCGGTTCGTATCCTGGGCGCGGACCTACTCACTGCTCATCAAGCCATGCTGAGGCGGCGTCCCATCTACAACTACGATACACAACTATGTACTGGGGCTTTGGGGAGAAAAAAGAAAAAGAGGAAGATTGGTAACAGATGTTAGCACAGGGCCAATCTTCCTCAAAAAAAAAAAAAGTATCGCACTGTGACATGCAAGTAGCTACTTCTCATACGTTGATGAGAAATTGGTGTGCAGGGTCATACACCCAGGTGGAAAAGCCCCCATGCAATATGAACACACACGTCTGTGAACGCATGCAAAAGTTCTGGAAAAAACTCACCAAACTTAAAAGCAGTATCCTCTGATAATAAACGGTGGTGATGGGGGTCGGGGGGACAAAGAAGAAAGTTCACTTTGACTCAATGTATTATAAAAATATCTAAACAATGAGAATAGATCTACGCATTACTTGTAATTTTTATAAATCAATGGGAAAAAAGGCATGGTAGAAACTTATATGAGATTTAAAAGCTAGAAGCATAAAAACTTAGCAGATTACCAGCAATCAAAGACTCAAAAAGGGACATAATCCAACAAGGCACCTCAGAAGCCTTCTCTGACATTGCATTTAAGCACGCTGAATATTTTATGGACATTGTTTCCCACAGGATTTTACACCGAAACAGTATACATCATGAACCCTGAAAAGTTAGGGTACCTCCTCTCCACACATTTTTGCTGTTCTTCATCAGTGTTATTTAAAACAAAGCTTCTGAACTCAACTGTAAAGGTTAACTTTAAAAATCTCTGAGTACATCAAGATTTCTAAAATAAAAAAGATAATACTGCCTTAATATACAGTCTCTCAAAGTTAATATATCTGTTATATATCTTTGGCAAATACATTAGCGAGAGTTGAAAATTAGGTGTGAGGAGGCAAATAATCATTGAGTGTTGAGGTTGAGTCCAAGCACTGTCCTGGTAGCTGATATGAGAAGTCTTTTTAAAACTGTCTGGTCTCAGGTTGTTCAAATGAACAGTCAGGAGACCTGGAGTTCTGATATCCAGGTACATCCTAGAAAGCAATATTGCACTGACTCTGCAGGGCAGCAAGGAAGTATTTTTATTAATATCCAAAGTATTTCTTTTTCTAAGTATGCATGGTTCTAAAGTACATATAAAAATAACAGGTAAAAACAAAAACTCACAGTCCAAAACAGGAACTACTTTAAGTCAATTTTATATTTGAATAAAGTATGTTATCAGTGATCTTTTACTAATATGAAACGTCCTCAGTGACTGGTCTTTAAAAACAGTGGAAGTGGGACACGTGTATTTTTCCCGTAATTCTTCTGAGCAGTTACATACCAACTATTTCACACATAAGGCCCATGAGGAACTCTTAGAACTTTCTGTGCTAACAAATGGTGCCAGACATCTGCTACTATGGTAGAGACTAAGAGATCACCCCATGAAACTTGTGCTTTAAGTCTTCTATTCCTGATCTTGATCATGCTTAGGCTCCAATTTTCTAACAATACTTAAAAAATAAAGCCAACTCTTAATAAGAGGAAGGAATCAAACAAAATTAACTGAAATTCAGATAATCCCCACAACTGATACTGGCCAACAGTTGAAAAATTCTACCTCAACCTTGTACCAGAACTGTTACACAGAGTTACAAAGAATTGATAGGAGTGTCGTCTTCATTCCATAGTGATATGGTTAACAAGCAGATTACACAGAAATAAAAAATTTTAAGGAGAAAAAAGAGGCTGTGCTTAAAGCAAAAAGTAGAAAGCAGATTTCTTAGAAAATGAAAAGCAGTGTTGAGAATATTATCTTTACCTCCTCTGCTTATAAAAAAGGACTCATCTCTGCCATGATTAGACACTCCCATCTGGAGATTAGTGCAGACCACTCCAACACATAAACTAAGGTTGTACTAAGACTCAGTCCACGGTCAGTGTTGGCCCTCTTTCTAGGTAAGCAATAAAGAAACCGTGACACTGGACTACTTCCAGCTGAATCCAATGGACCCTAACCTAGGAGGAACCACCCCACGACAGTTTTGGACGTCTGGTATTCGCTTAAAGAGCATGAACCTGGAAGGCGAAGAATCGGGGTCAACTTCAGTCCTTCTCTTACCCTGTTACTCAGGACAAATCACTTAATCATGCTGATTCTCAGCTTCCTCATGTGAAAAAGTGGCATCATATTTGGCTCACAGAGACGTGAGGCTTAACTATGAAAATCACAGCACTTGTACACTGGAAGCAGTCAACTAATGTTAATCTTTTTCTAGGGGATGGATCAGTGGGCAGAAAAGGCAAAGTCAGAGTTTCTTGGCAGTGCAGAGCAGCTAAAAGGTTTGCTTTGGAGCTAAACAAGAATCTCTAGCTCTATCTCTGAGAGAAAGTGAGAGAGAGATTCCCTCATCACCCTAGGCAAGTTTCTCTCCTTTTTCAGAACTCATACAGCAAAGTTATTTGGCATTTGTATTATGCCTTGTATCTTCAGTGACATTTTCATACTAGAAGATCTTGTCTTTGTTTTTAACGAGATTTACCACTCCTCCAAGAGTCTTTTATACACGTTGCCCTGCTCATTACAAGCAGCAATAAACATTTGTTGACTGACCCAGCACAAAGTGGGGTCTGCTGCATTCAGAGGGCTCCCGTGATAGTGGTTTTAAAAGGTGGAGGCCTCTTCCTACCAAACGATATAATCCTGGGAGGTGCCCTTCCAAAACCACACATTCCCTTCTCGTCATCTGCCGCACCGTTCCTGGTTTCCCTTCCCATTCCGGGGCGCGGATCTGTGATATTTACGGGTGTGGAGTGAATCCTCGTAAAAATTCAGTGGTGCAACTGAGGCCGCCCCGGCGGCGGCGGCGGCGGCGGCGCAGCAGCCACACCTACTTGACGGCCGCGGCGCTCGGAGCCCGCAGACGGCGGACCGGCGGGGCTGCCGGGTCTCTGGGCGCCGCCCCCTCCTCGACTTCTCCGGGGAAGGCTCCCTGCGGGGGCCCCGGGCCGGGAGCCGGCGAGCACGTGGGAGGCTGGCGAGGACAAGCGCCCGGCCCGGCCTGGGAGGGGAGGCCGGGCCAGGCGGGAGCCTGCGGCCTGGGGAGAGTCGGAGGTAAATAATCCAGCGCCCGGACCCCAGCCACCCCCTGCGGCCCCGCTCAGGAGCTTCCCGAGAGCCGCCCCCAGCACCCTTGCCTCCCGCTGGCCCCGCGCCCCGCTCCGGGGACCCAGCAGGAGGCGGAGCTCCGCGGGGCCGGGCCGGCCCTTCCCGGCCGAGGCCCCCCTTCCCGGCCGAGGCCCCCCTTCCCCCCGCCACTCACGGTGCTTGCCGCCGCCGCCGCCGCCGCTGGGGTAGCTCAGCAGCAGGAAGGGCAGCGGGGAGCCCGGCGACGGCGGGGTCCTCCAGGAGCGCTGCTGCTGCGGCGGCGGGCGCGCTGAGAAGCCGGCGGCTCCATCGCTCGGGTAGAGCAGGAAGAAGGGGGCGGCCACCGGCGAGTCGGGCTCCGACTGCCCGGCCGGGGAGGCTGGCGGCGGCCCTGCCTCGCCCTCCGGGTCCGCGCCCCCGGCCGGGGCGCGGCGCGGCTCCTCCGGCCGCTGCTCCCCGCCCCCCGCCGGCTCCCCGCTGCAACTTTCCGCGCCGGCGGTGGGCGGCGGCGAGGTCTCAGCCATGCTCGCTCCTTCCTCCACCGCCGCCGCCGCCGACTCGCGCCCGGGCCTGGGCGGGGGAGCGGAGGGTCACGGCGGGGAGCCGCCGCCCCGTCCTGTCCGCACCGCCGCCGCCACCTTTCTCCTTGGCCACGGGCCGGCGTCTGGGCTCCGCGGCTCCGTCTCCAGCCCGCCCCGCCGGGGTCCGAGCCAGCTGGAGGGACGGCCCCGCCCGACGGCGCGGTCTCTCTACCGCCGCCTCGTCTCGACTGCCGCTCCCGCCCCGGCCCCGGCCTGTGGCGCGGCTCCCCTAGGGGGCGGCGTGCTCCTCTTCCCACTTCCCACCTTCCGCTTCCCTCCGGCAGCGCCGATCTCTCCCCCGACCCTGGGGTAGGAGACGGCGCCTGGCGCTGCGTCCTTACCCGCCCCCGGCACGGCCCTCTTAAGCGGTCGGGTGTGTTTGCCACCCCTGGTGCTTGAAAGGTGGGAGACCTGGCGAAATATCTAGTGGCGTTTTGGTGTGTAACCGCCTAACTTCATCGGTAGCACGGAGGCACAAAGATCTGGGCTGAAGAAGAGGCGAAAGCTAATTTCAAAAGGAACCTCCCTCCCCCCGGGTATTAAACTGTATCATTTGCCTTTCACACACCAGAACTTGAATCGTTGATTCCCGGTTTTGATTCATGAGCTTGTTATGCGAGAAACCAGAGTTGGGTGTCTTCTTTCCACCACCTCTTTTGTTCCCTGTCGTGTGCGCTGTATAGAAATCTTGTATTTGCTTTGACTCGAACTCCCTGGTTTTCCGGCGTTCCGGGTGCGCATGAGTGCATTTGAAGCCAAACAGCTTAGTATTTATATGACAAGCGTCTATTACAGGTCCCCAGTTTTCACTTTCATAGTGCCTATGTCTCGCTAGTAATTGGCCACTGTTGGTTTATTTTGAATATTTGAATCAATGATTGCTGATCTAGTAATTCTCATAAGTAAACATGTTTTTCTCCAATAAGGATAATTTCCAGTTACTATTGTTTTCTTCACTTTAGATTACGTGAAAGTGCCCCCGCATTTATTACCTGATTAGCTTTGTGTTCGGGTTGCAGAATGCTGGCATAGAATCCATGTTGACTCATAATTAAAAATCACTGTTGTGTTAGATTTTGCCCACCTGCTTTTCCCTCTTTCTCTAGTCTGTCTTTCCCTTTGTAGAGACAGTCATACAGTACTTTTCTGAAAGGAAAAGATGACCTTTTTATTGTTGTTATTCTCTGAAAATCACTCTTGAAATTACAAGAAATTACCACGGGACTTCTAATACTTTCACTAAATCTTTTAAACAAGAAGTATTTAAAAAGATGTTTACGAGAAGCTAACTTCAAGCAGTCAGAAAATTTCTTGGTCTATTTTCAGTTTCTGTGATTTCCCTAACCTGTTGATGCCAGCGCTACTGCCTACTTCAGTAAGTTATTTGTCTTCTGAGCCTGGATTTCTCTTTTGCAAAAGTGATTATGTTACTTGCTCATAGAGATGTGAGGGTTACATAAGAAATATAAGTAAAGATTTTATTTATTTTTTTGAGGAAGATTAGCCCTGAGCTGACATCTGTTGCCAATACTCCTCTTTTTTTGCTGAGGAAGATTGGCCCTGGGCTAACATCTGTGCCCGTCTTCCTCTACTTCATATGGGACCCCGCCACAGCATGGCTTGACAGAGGGCGCACGGGTCCGCACCTGGAATCCAAACCTGCAAACCTCGGGGCTGCCTAAGCAGGGCACGAGAACTTAACCACTACACCACTGGGTCAGACCCTAAGTAAAGCCTTTAAAACAGGGTCTGGCCTAGGGTAAAATTATTATTAGCTATATTTTATCACTTTGGCAAAACAGCATATAACTTACAATAATAAAAACAAAATCAATTGAGAAAAAAAGCATTTGCATCATATCTTTAGCATTTTGGAAGTTTCTTGGGCCTTTTCATTTTGGTCTTTGTGAGGCTGAATCCAAAAACATTTGCCTTTTAGAAATTATGAACTGTGTAATACCTTGAAGAGAAAAACTAAAAGATTCTAGATGTATTATATGGTTTTAACACCCATCCTTAACTGGATCTTTTACCTTGAGTTTGCATGCAGAAATTTCTAAGTATCATTATATTCTTGTCAGTTTCCTTCACAGATATTTTGCAATGTTTTTGTAAAGAATTTGACAAGCATATACACTTATTCCACTGTAGGCAGAAGAAAGGAGAGCAGAGTCCTCACAAATCACTGTTGAGAAAGGCTGATAATCAGCCAAGGGAGTCACTGGATTAAAGTCTGAAATGCCATGAGTAGCAAAGTATGAGTCTAAACTGCCAGCTTTCTCCTTTCTAGTTAGCCAGGATACCTATAGGTGTTAGGAACATTGACATACTGTGGAATCTTGCAGTATGTTGGGTTTTTTATGCCTCTCTACTTTTAAAAAGAGTTCTGTTTATGCTTTATGTCATTAATTAAATGACAGTGTAATGAATATAGAAAATCAGCTGAAATATGAGTCCTTTAAAATTTACAGGCAAGGCTATTTATGAGCATTTTCTTTAAAGGTAGATGGTACTCCAAGTTCCTAGTTTCTTATGCTTTTAGCTTTTGGATCAATACTGTGATCACAGCCCTGCATAAGCCTTAGTGACATAAAGGGCTGATTCAGCTGCTACACACGTTTAGGGACGCCAAGATTATTAAAACAAGCCTAAACATGTTGCTCCTTCTTGAAAATGCACAGATCATCTTCTTATACTGTTTTAAAGTGACAAAAGCCAAGCTACTATAAGAATCAAGCTCTATTAATTTTCTTGTGAAATAAAGCCAGAGGTGCTTTTCAACTCTATCTGCATTTTATTTTTAGTTATCCACGTTTGGTTTTTTGAAACCTTTTGGTGATCTTAAGGATGGACACTTAGAATGTATTACAAAACTTTTTAGAGATCAATGTCATAGATGTACTTTTAGCATAAGCTTCTCAGAGCTGTAATCAGAGAAAAGATACCTTTTTTTTGATATTTCTTTTTCATTATAGTACATACGCTTATTATGATGCTAAAATAATGGCTTTCTTGAGCTGTTTGTTTTTCATTGTGTGGTACTTCAGAAAAGTCTTATTTGAAAACAAGACACTCAATTTAAGACTTCATGTTAAACTTCTGATTTTAATAAATGCAGAAATTTATTTATACTAATTAGTTAATACAAAGCCTCAGTGTGAAAGCTCTCTGAAGAGTCCTCTGTTCTTACTTTTGCGTTATGTACTAGGTTTTGATGACTGTTGACTTATTTTTCCAAAACATTAATTACAAAAGTATTTAGTCAATATATACCTCCTCTCCATGTTTACTGTATCTATAATACTCTTAACAAATATAACCACTACTCTTAATGCAATACTCTTATTAAGAGTACAATGCACCCTTAAGAAATATATTTATCTTAAGCAATATATTTAGTCTAGATCAAACAATGGCAGTTTTCTTTGGGTGGTAGAAATATGGATTTTTTTCCATTTTTCTACTTTTCTGTATTTGCAAATAGTCTATAATGAATGTGTTACCTTTATAACAGAAAACAAAACATGTTGAGGGACTATTTTGATTTATAGTTTGATAATTATATCTTTTTTATGAAGAGCTAACAGCCAAGTTGTGTTCCTTGTGTATACTGTGGAGAAGTAGCATTCAAGAGGCCTACCCTAGGGCCAGCCCCGTGGCTTAGCGGTTAGGTGCGTGCGCTCTGCTGCTGGAGGCCTGGGTTCGGATCCCGGGCGCACACCGACGCGCTGCTTCTCTGGCCATGCTGGGGCCGCGTCCCACATACAGCAACTGGAGGGATGTGCAGCTATGACATACAACTATCTACTGGGGCTTTGGGGGGAAAAAATAAATAAATAAAAATCTTTAAAAAAAAAGAGGCCTACCCTAGAGGAGCTTATATATTGTGTCTATTTAGAGTTTTAATATCTTAAGTGTTGCTGAAACTATTTGGTTAGTTGTTTTTGCTGACCCTCTATGAGTTTATCCACAGTTAGTTCTAATTCTCATGTGCTCTTCTTCAAATTCTCTTCTAAATATCTGTCAAATTTGTCCCTTAATTTTTCCTCTCTGCTTTAATTGAAATCTTCATCTTTTCTTGCCTATGTTATTGCAAAGGACTCCTAGCTGTTTTCCCGCCTCTCTTTTTAATCTATTCCAATTCCATTGCTCTGCAGCAGCTAGAATGAGTAATTTACTTTTCTGAAGGTTGATTTAATTATGTCACACTGATTCTTAAAAACCTTGGTTGCCTTCTGCATATCTGGGATACAATCTAAGCTCCTTAAGGTCTTTCAGGATCTAACCCCTCCCCAGGTTTCCAGTATTATCTTTCTACCTTGCCTCGCCTTGTTGCCTTTGGATAAACTTGACCGTGTTTGGCACTCCCTATTGCCACACCCACTCTCCCCCCAAGATTCTACTCACACAGATCTTCTCTGCCCTCCTTATACAGAGAGGTCCATGCCTCTTTTGGGGTCCCATAGCATCCTAACTAAGCAGTTAATCACTCTAACTGTAGTGTGTCTGTCTCTTCTACCAATGTGTCTATTCCCAAAGTTGACATCTTTGAGTTTCTCCTTTTTACAACACACAACAGATTATTCTTCTAGTAGTTCTCAGACCCCACCTCCCACACCTTTTTATTAAAAATCCCTTTCCTTTTTTTAAAATCCTATCAAAATTCTTTGATCCTGTGGCCCCGGCGCCCATCAGGGACCCTGGATAGAACTGATTCAGAGAAGTTGGACTGAGTATAAAGTTTAAGGAATACACTTATTTATTTGGCATTGATTTCGCTTTTTGTGTATGTTCAAGTGTGGTGTGATTAGAAATTTAAGTATATCTAAAAGAGCTCATTTAATAAATGTAAAAAAATTCTAGACGCCAATAAAATTCTGTTCAGTCATCTACCTACTTTGAATAATCCCATCCCACCCATGGTAAGGTGATCTCCTAGTTTATGTATTAACACAGGCCATATAAAGCAATGCTTAATGGTAAAAAGAAAAGTCCCCTAGTCCAAGGTTTCCTAACTGAGGTCTAAGGACTCCTGGCTTCAGAGTCCAGGAACCCACCAACGTGGTATGTAAAATGTGATTAGACCTATGTTACTGTTCTAGGGGAAGGTCCATTGCTTTCAACAGATTCTTGTGGGGCTACCCTCGAGGTTTTGTAGTCCCATGGTAATACTACATCATATTTCATTCTTGTAATTTTCATTCATTCATATGTCTACATGATTAGCTAAGAGAAACCTAGAAATCAGTGTGCACAGAGCAGTGTTTCCCAAAATGTGTTCTATAGACCACCTGGATAAGCATTATCTGAGGTACCTGTTAAAAATAGAGATCCCTGGGTCCACACCAGGCCAGCTAAATCAGAATCTTGGAAGAAGGGCCCAGGAAGCTGCATTTGAAACTTACCAACTGATCCTTAGGTATTCTGGTTGAAGAACCATTATGGCAGAACCAAGGAGAAAATTAACTCTTTCAATGGAGTAGTTTTTTTTAAGGGATTAATAGTAACTAACACTAAGCACTTACTACCTACCAGGTGCTGTCCTAAATGTGTTATATGGTTTAACTATTTAAATCATGTATTATTCAATGTGAGGAAATTGGGACATAGAGAGGTTAAGTAGACTAAAGATACATTGTAAGTGGTGAAACTGGGATTTAAATTCAGGCTCCAGAGGTCAAGCTCCTAATTGCTACCCTATATTGTTTCTCTTAAGGAAGAACATTTTATTAGTTTCCTCTAGGTTTTTTGTTTTGTTTTATAGCTTAAAAAATGTTGATTCTGGGGGCCAGCCCAGTGGGGTAGTGGTTGAGTTCACGAGCTCTGCTTCAGCAGCCCAGGGTTCCAGGGTTCGGATCCCGGGCAGGGACCTACGCACTGCTTATCAAGCCATGCTGTGGCAGGCGTCCCACATAGAAAATAGAGGAAGATGGGCATGGATGTTAGCCCAGGGCCAATCTTCCTCAGCAAAAAGGAGGATTGGCAACAGATGTTAGCTCAGGGCCAATCTTCCTTCCTCACCCAAAAAAAAAAAATGTTGATTATTTTTTTGGGGGGGTGAGAAAGATTATCCCTGAGCTAACATCTGCTGGGAATCTTCCTCTTTTTTTTTGGCTTGAGGAAGATTAGCCCTGAGCCAGCATCTGTGCCAATCTCCCTCTACTTTGTACGTGGGATGCCTCCACAGCATGGCTGATGAGCGGACCATGTCTGCGCCCCGGATCCAAACCCGCGAACCTGGGCTACTGAAGCGGAGTGTGTGGAACTTTAACCACTTGGCCGCAGGCCCGGCCTGATTCTTAATATTTACTACCATTTAAAGCTTCACTTTGAAGCAAATGTAAAAAAAACATTGTTTTTCTTAAAAAATGAATAGCTGAAAGAATCAAGAGAACATATCTGGAATACATGGCTAAAGTAACTACATCAAATTAAAAACTTTGACATGAGAAAATACACTTTAAGCAAAATTTAAAACACGTTAACATTTGTTGATTTGGGTGGTGTTAAATTTTCTATACTGTTTTTGTGCTTAAATTTTCAATGGCAAAATACAAATGTTTTTAAAAGAATATGTAAAAGAATTTTTAAAATCCTGATTTTATTACCTGAAGCAATAGAATTCAGTTTGAATAATTTGGAACTCTAGTGGACTCCTCCATGATTTTTTTGGATCATCTACTATTTAGATAGTGGTACTTGTTCATCATTGTCATCCCTGAGATGTAAATTATACTGATTTTCACCTTTCCTGAATCATTTTGGTAATGTTAACATATTACTTTAAATATCAACTTAAAATTCTTTTACTTCATACAACCAGCAAGGAAAAAGGCAACTCCAGCCATTCCTCAGATATATCAAATATTTTATTTGTGTCAGATATGTGAATACAATTATTCAAGTTATCTAAGCTAGCTTTTATCTTTAAGAGCATAAAACGTAATTTCCCAGTTTGTCAAAAGCTTTGACCATTAAGGTAGTTTTAGAGGTCTGATAAGCAAATTTATTTCTACAAAAAAATTAAAAGATGTTTATTTTATTTAACTCCTTTATAGATAAGAATGTAGGTAAGAAACTGCAGCTTGGAGAAATTGACTAGCCCAAAGCCAGTTAGCTGGTTAGTGGCAGAGTAAGTCACTAATTTGATACTTTCTTCCACTTTAATTTTTAGTATTTTGTATTTTCAGTAGTTGCCCATAGCTTAACATGCTGACATAAAACTAACAGGTTGTTGCTTTGTATTGTTGCCCAATACCAGTAATCTGCTTTATTGGAACTCTTATCTGTCAGACTTTCCAGAGTTCACAAAGTGAGTCTCTATGAAAAATAATCACATTGAGTAGTTAACAATTTATTATTCATGTGTTAGGATAGTACCCAGCACATCTCAGTGCTCTTAAATGTTTAAGTACCTACAAAATTTGGATGATGTAATATTTAAGTCCAGCAATTTGTCACTTCTTTTGCTACTAATTTATGTCAAACAAACTTTATGTTTATAAAATAGGATACCACTATCCATATCCTAGCTATTCCAGAATAAATATTTATAAAGCGTTGTGAAGTCTTTGAAGGAATATTTGATATATGTGGATGAATATATACAGGCTTAATTTTTTTCTAATTTCCTAAATAGGTTTTCTTTCCTTTAAAACATTTTTTTCTCACCACAACTTATACCTATGGCAAGGATTTGACATAGGACATCAAATACTTTCAACCTCTAACTTCATTTCCTTGCTTTGTCATGTCCCACCTTTTCTGTATCCCTTCATGTGCTCATGCAATGCTCCCCTCTTCTTCCAAACTTAGGATATTAATTTCTCAAGCATTTTACATATATGACTACACTTTATTCTCTATACGCCTGTAATAAATAGGAATCGCTATACTATTAGCTACAATTCATTGAGCACCTATGTGCCAGATGTTGATTCTCACAATCCTCTAGTAAGAGCCAACACTTATTACTGTGCAACAGGCATTGTTCTAAGCGCTTTACATATATTAATTCACTTAATCCTCACAGTAACTGTACGAGGTAGGTATTACTACTAATATCCCAGTTTAGATGAAAAAACTGAAGAACAGAGAGATCAAGTAACTTGCCCCAGGTCATAGGTACTAAGTGATGGAGCCGGCTTAGGAACCGGGATAGTCTAGTCTGCCCTTGAATTGGGGAAAACTGTTTTCCTCCTGCGTTTCTCCTTTACTCTCACACTACCACACTCACAACACTTCTGACACCAGATGTGTGTGGCTTTTTCCTCTATCAAGCAATTCTATGTAACACCAGCTGGGTGTCATACAATTTAACTCAATTCTGACTCTACCTGGAGATAGTCCAAGTTGTCACCTGTGCTTGGTGACACCTTGGCTATAAATCTGAACTTCCCACGGCCCCCTCCTCAGGTTCAATTTTACAAGAGCGGCTCACAGAACTCTTGGATACACTTATGTTTACCAGTTTATTAAAGGATATGATAAAGGATACAGACAAACAGTCAAATGAAGAGATAGTTAGGGCAACGTTGGGGAAGGTCCCAACCGCAGGAGCTTCTGTCCCCATGGAGTTGGGGTGCATTACTCTCCTGGTGTGGATGTGTTCACCAACCTGGAAGCTCCCTGAACCCCATACTATTGGGATTTTATGGAGGCTTTCTTATATAGGCATACTCAATCATTAACTCCATTTCCAACCCCTCTCCCCTCTCTGGAGAATGGGGGGTGGGGCTGAAAATTTCAAGCTTCTAATCATGGCTTGGTCTTTCTGGTGACCAGCCCCCATCCAGGAGCCATTTAGGAGCCCACCCAGAATTGCCTCAGAACAAAAGACGCTCCTAGGGCTCTTATTATGTAAGAATTTACAAGGTTTCAGGAGCTCTGTGTTAGAAACCTGGGTCAAAGACCAAATATTAGAAAGATATGTTCCTAGTGCTCTTATCACACAGAAATTTACATGGGTTTTAGGAGCTCTGTGCCAGGAACTGGGACAGAGACCAATATATATTTTTTCTATTATCTCACAGCTCTTAACCATTGTTATATTGCCTCTTTCAGGAAGGTGTAATAATTGTACCAGAGGAATAAAATGAGTCAGAGATCAAGAAATTAACTCAAAATCACCCTAGTAAATTAACTCCAAAACCTGTACTTTTTCTACTATATCAGAAAAAGAAGTATAGGATAGGGCTCTGCAGCCAGAAAGGCTGGGTGGAAATCCTGGCTCTGCCACTTAATAGCTATATGACCTTGAGAAAGTTACATATAACTTCTGTCAGCTTCCTCATCTTTAAAATATGGATAATAGAGCTTATCACACAAGAGTTGTGAGGAATAAGGAAATTAGTACAAATAAAGTGCTTACAAAAGTACCTAAGCACTCAGTAAGTGTTAATTTTATTTTCAACCTACCTCTTTTGTTTATAAGAAAACAAAAAATAAAAGAATCTGATGTGTGTGCTACTCTGAGGAAGCAGCTGTAAGCCAGAGGTTAAGAGAATGAAGCTCAAATTAAGCCGGCTTGGGTCCAAATCCCAAGCACGTGTGCTTTAGAAAGTTAACCTCCCAGAATTTCAGCATCCTCATTAGTGATAGAGAGAGAACAGTGCCACATCACAAAATTATTGTTAAGGATTAAATGAGGTGATGCACAACTGGTAAACGGCAATTGTTTAATAAATATTACCCGCTGATCACCTCTGCATCTCTAGCAGCTAGCACAATGTTTAATAAACAGTGACAACAGTTAAGACGTCTTTTGTGCTTTCTTTCACTAGTCCTCTAATTTTCTTCCCTGGCATCATCCTAAGTATTTTGAAGTTCACCATCTCAACATCCCTCTCCTACTGTAAAGACAAGAGTAACTAAACTTTGTTACTATTTGAAGTTGTCACTTACCTAGTAGTAGTAATACCAAATTTTCAGCAAATGGAGCATACAAACAGAAACTGCTACAAATCACTAGTACAGAAGGGGAAGTGGAATTTTTTCCTTATTTACCACCTTAAGGAATTAGAAAGTATTCACGATTAATGTAATTAAGGCATATCTCTTTCTACTTTTAACCAATGGTCCTCTTCATTCCCAACCTTTTACCACATAGAATGTACAAAATCCTTGAGTTAACATTAAACCTATTTGTTAACAAGTATCCTGCTCAAGAATTATACTTTGGTAAATGAAATGTCAGAACTATTTTAAGGCTGTCTTAAAAATAAAATGATTGCCAAAGGTACATTCTCTTCACGTGAAAAATTATAAAAGTGTTCTAAGTTTGACTGTTGTTCCACAACTAGCTGTGAAATTTTCCTAGGCTACTACTTGACAGAATATCGGAGAACTTTTTTCAACACCATCTCTTTTCCCAAGCACCTTCATATTGCTCCCACAGTTCTTACTAGGACCTTAACATAAAGGACAAATAGATCAATAACCCAAACAAATTTCCCTTTTAACAAGAATTTTTAAAATTTAAGGTTAGGTAATATATATTAATACAATCACTTCACCAGTTAAAAATAAAAATTTATTGATCTAAAATTATTGTCAAAAAATTTAAGCTAAGCAAAAACTATTTAAGCTTAATGCTCTTTTTAACTCCTGCGCGAATGCCAGAGAGTTCACCACTATAACGCTGCTCTTCTCTACGAACTTCACGAACCTGGCCTCTTCTGCGAATTTTGGCTCTTCTGAACTTCTCCCGGTGTTTCACTCTGGGATTGCGATCAATCTTCTTTCTCCTAGGTGTAAGTCCCCTATTTTTAGCAATCTGATAGGTAATGGCTCTCTTTGCATTTTGATCTTCAAGAGCCTGTTCTTCAGTACTACTTTCTTCTTTCTTTCTCTTCAACTTCTGCCTGTCTTCCATTTCTTTATAGTATTTCAGTGCAGCTTCTTCATCAAAATCAGAATCATCAGAAAGCTCTGTAACAGCAGAGCCAGCAGCAGCAGACTCTGAAACAGATTTTGGTTTGGCCTTGGTGGATTTTGCTTTTGGATTCAGTTCTTTCTTTCCAGCATCATCCTTCAGTGTGAGTAGATGACGAATCTCGGAGGACAGCTTCTGATCCACAACTGACAGCTTGTTGATCAAATTTCGGTAGGTAACAAGCCTTTCTATGACAGGATGTCCTTGTGCAGGGACTCTCCTAGCTTTCAGGATCAAATAAAAACTGATGTTGGAGCAGTAGTTCAAATAGAGGTTGTACTTGGTCCTGAGGTACTGGCTTCCTTTTCCAGGTGGAATGATCCCTTGCTCCACCAACTGTAGCAACGGCTCCAGCTCATCCTTCACCTCTGTCAACTTGACTTTCAGGTCTTCTATCAGCTCCAAGAGCTCTGGTGATTCCTTCCGCAGCATCTTCAGCTTCTCTTTCACCGAAACTTTCGCCAAATCCTTCACAACCCGTGTCTCAGCCGCATCTACCTGAGGCACCGGTTTTGCAAAGGCCTCCACCCAGGTGACGCCAAAATCGTCCTCCTGCAGGGCCTGGGCGAGGCGCCGCTGAATGAGCTGGGCCTCCTCTTCCTCCTCTCTTTCCTCCTCTTCTACTTCCTGTTGACTCTGCCGGCCTCGGGACTTGGAACCATAGTCCGTGTCATAGTACAGTTTTTTCCTCTGACCCCACGACAGACTGGGATCCAGAGAGTCCTCGGCCTCACTCTGCACGGAGCTCCCACCATCGTCATCCTCCTCATCCCCCGCACTCTCTCCATCTTCGTCGTCCTCCTCGGCAATATCTAGGGCTAGCACCTCCTCCTCCTCCTCGCCGTCCTCCTCCTCGTCCCCACTCTCCACTTCGCTCCAGCCCTTAGCCAAGACGGCCCGAGATCGGGCCTCATGGAAATCATCTACCTTATCCTGGTAGTAGCTGGAGTCCCCGGGAGAGGGTGGCAATTCTAAATCGTCCTCATTGTCGTCCCCTGGGCCACGGCCTGCCTTGGCTCGCACGGCTGCCCACTTGGCCGCTCCGCGCCGCCGGGACCTCCCCACCATCACGCGCGGCCTCAGGTTCTACACCGACGTCCGGCTTCCGGCCGCCCCTGACCTCCGCGCAAGAGCCACGCGCTCCACCACAGCCTCTTTAGACAGCCGCGCGCTCTCCCACCACGCGAGTTCGCGGGTGCTCCGCTCCGCCGCACGAGTTTCCACCTCTTTCCGGCCCCCAAGATGCTCTCCGTGTGGCGTGCGACCCAGGACTTCCGCTCGGTCCCGTAGGCCTAGTCACGTTAAGAGCGCCTCTCTTTGCGCTTTGCCCTTTAACGCCAATCGGTTCCGGTGAATGAAAAACCTCTCCGTGTAGAAACAATAGGTATAGGAAGTTCCGTTCCGCAGTGGCCTGTAAAGAGACGTCTGTTCTTACTCTCGCGAGCCGGGGCGTGGCTGCGAGGCGAGGTCGCGGAGGCCAGTAGAGGGCGCTCCACCTCTACGCGTAGGAGAGGCACGGGTCGGTCCTGTGAGCTGTACTGCGCATGTCCTGGGCGCTTCCGACCGGGATCCGAGTCCGGGTGTGTAGATTGTCCTGGTTACGGCATTGTTTTCATCTTCTTCGCCTATCAGTTCGGAAGTCGAAACAGATTGCTTTTCTCTCCGCAGCGTCCAAATAATACATTTCTGAGCACCACAGCCTGAGAGGGCGGCGGTGTCGCTGGCCTCGGGAATCCTGGCGTCGGCGTCCGAGCGGGAGGGCAGGGCGGGCCTCGGGGCGGTGTCCGCTCGTCTCCGGCTCCCTGACCTCGGGGCTCGGTGACTCCACGGGTGTTTGTGTCCCCGAGGGGCGACGGTGGGAAGGTAGAGCCCCGCTCCCGGGTTTGACTCTTTCCGAGGAACTCAAGTTGGCTGCAGAAGGCACCGCGATTTCTCTTGGTTTTAGTGGAAAAGGCTCATTCTTCAAGGTATTGTGGAAATGACACATTTTAACTCTCAGAGGCCCTTTATTAATTATTTTACATTTAATAAGCACGAGGCAGCGTGTTAGGCTCTGGGAGAACAATGATGGGCAGAAGCAGGCGCGGTACCCGCAACTCGTGTAACTTGTGGTTTAGGGAGGGACAGGCGTTAATCAAGTAATCACCCAAACGTGCCAGATTATAATTGGGAGACGTACTGTGAACACTTGTCCTGTGTTACCCAGCCTTCAGCTGCTGAAAACACCCAACATGCCTTTTACATCGCTCTCTTTGTGCACGCCATCCCCCTTAGTTAAAAAGGGTTTAGTACTCCTGCCCCAACTTGGGAAGTTTCTACTGTGTTGAAGAGACAGCCTCAGCATCACCTCTTTGATCTCTTTAACTCCCTTAGCTGTCTTTTTCTCAGTTCTGTATCACCTAGTAGATCTGGACAAAGACTGGTATTGCACGCACCCAGTACAGTAACTGGCACAGAATAAGTGTTCAATCAATATTTGTTTAATGAATAAGTATTGAACTTAACAGTTTTACTTGTTTATCTCAAGTGCTGCATAAACGGCGTGAATGAATGATACATAAGACTACAGACATCCCTAAAGGAGATAACCTAAGCTGGAATGGATTTTAGGAATCGTTAATTCCAACTGCTTTCACTTTATACATGTGGAAATGGGACTCGGGAGATGACATTAGCAAATCTGGCATAGAAACCAGGGACAGGGCTCCGGCACCAGGCTTTCACATTCAGCTTTATCAATCCTTTGCTGCTTCTGTGTGAATGAGTTTCAGACCTTTTCCAGAGAGTAGGTTATGCTGGGTGGATGAAAGAAACCAAGGGCAGGGATTAAAGTATTTGAGGAAGAGGGTGGTAATAAGGGAAGAACTAGTCAAACTTGTCTTTAGAAGTATTACTAGGGCTATAAGTGTGAAAGGACTGTCCTACAGTCTTAGAGTAATTCAAGGTTTAAGTTTTCATATTACATTACATATGATAGGTATTATGACATCTTCAAATGTAAGTAGTTGGAAGCTGAACTTTTAATATGTTGCTAAAATTTTAATCGTGAGTTACAATTTCTTTGCGGAAAGTATAGAGTCGTTAGATTAAGAAAAATAATACAAATTTTTAGAAAAGTGATATTTTGAACTAAATATTTTCAGAGTGCTAAAAGTTATCTTAAGCATTTAAAAACCTTGAGAAGATTTTAGGAAATACAATTTAATGAATAAAAAAGGTGTGGATAAAAATCTTTCCTGATGTTAAGAACAGAATTAATTTTTTTTAATGTAGATTTTAATAGATTTTTGTCATTCTGCAGATATTAATTGCTTATTAACTGTTGCAGATCCAAAGGTGAACTAGCCACAGTCTCTTCCCTTAAGGAGCTTATAATTGGGTAGAAAAGAACATATGCATACAGATTACTAAAATACTGGCCAGTGTGTGATGTAAACCCAGTGCTGTGAGAGATCAGAAGGGTGAGAGATGGCCTCTGGATTGTTATTCTGAAAATACTGCTTAAAGAATGTTGCATCTAAGCTGGGACTGTAATTATATCATTGCTTTAAATGTATTAAATTTTCATCATATCTAAACATTGTTTTATTTAGGCACATAAATCCCAATTTTTCTTTTCATTTTTATTGCAAATTATTTTAGAACTTATACTTAAGGACCAAAATGCATATATTTTTGTAGAGAATTTAGAAAAATATTTGGGATGTTTTTAATGGGAATGATCACATGACTATAATAGTAGTTTATAGTAAACATTACATTTCTGAACTATTTAGAATAGAGTTGCAATATCCAGTGCATATTCGGAGAGTGTTGTGTTCTAACATTCTAACATATCTTTTTTTTTTTAATTTTTATTTATTTATTTTTTCCCCCAAAGCCCCGCTAGATAGTTGTATGTCATAGCTGCACATCCTTCTAGTTGCTGTATGTGGGACATGGCCTCAGCATGGCCAGAGAAGTGGTGTGTTGGTGGGCGCCTGGGATCCGAACCGGGGCCACCAGCAGCAGAGCGCGCGCGCTTAACCGCTAAGCCACAGGGCCGGCCCTCTAACATATCTTTTCGATAAAGAATATTTCAGAAGTCATTTCTTCGATTCCAGCAGCTCCCATAGCCTAATCTTAGAATTAGGTGAGGAAATTTTTTTCTTAAAAATTTGTATTGCTAAAAAGACAGATTAATGGCTTTATTGTATTATAAACCTATGCCAATTAAAAAGAAAAACACTGAGTCCCCAGAGAAAAGGAACAAATATTAAATAACATTTGACATTTAACCATTATATTTGTGGCGAGTATAATTTGTCATCAACTTGAATCTTCATTACATTGTTGTGATGCCTGGCTCGGGAGTTAGCAAGCTACACATAATGAGGGCCAACAGGTTTTTTTAAAAAAAAATACTCTTTTTGCCTTATTCTAAGCCCTTTGTGAGATTTTCTTACTGTGGAATATGGGGGTTTGTGAATGACACACTAAGTGATATTAGGATACATTCTTTGGGGCATGAGTTCTGGGTGTTGAAGTTATTCTACCACTAGATTACCATAAACTCATCTCAATTTCTTCCTGGACTATTGCAGCAATAACAATAATGGTTAACACTGAGAGCAGTTATTGTGTACCAAGTACTGTTATAAGCTCTTGACATTCAACCCTCTAATTTAGACATAATAGACATCATAATGTCTAATTTAGGAAACTGAGGCACTTGGAGCTTAAATGAGGTCATAAGGCTTGTAAATGGTAGAACTAGATTTGAACCCAGATAGTCTGGCTTCAGAATCCACATTCTACTAAAGCTAACTATTATGCTATACTGGCTTTCAAATATTCCCTTAATAGGTCCTCTCATTTCCAGCATTCAGCATCATCAGATACATCTTCCTAGAATACCATTTCCATCATCTCACACCCTCATTCAAAAACTGGCAGTGACTTTCAATGAAGTTGCTATCAAGATAAAATTCACAACATATATCACCTCCCACAGTTTTGCCTCAAAGCAACCTTTTCAGGCACACCTTTCATTACCCCCCTACTAAAACCGTCCATTCTAACTTAAGTGCTCTGCCACTCTTTATTCTCCAAACATTGCTTTGCAATGTCCTCTGTCTCTTTGCTCATCTTTTCAGTGTTCTTATAATTACTTATGTCAGAAATTTACAAGTCATTACGGACATCTTTTTGGCTAACAGAAAAATTCTCACACAGGTCCATAGTGGGCCCTGTATGAGGCTGTTTGAAAAGCTATTATTAATAGCAGGAAGTTGGAGACAACCTGGATGCCATCCCTGGAAAAGCAGATCAGTAAAATGTCATGTATGAACAGCATGAATTTAGGAGCAGAGAGTGACCATACATCTTGGTTTGCCTAGTACAGCCCTATTTAACCTGTTCTTTTAGTGTAATCATTAATAGCACCCCCTTTTACTCTAATGATTTAGATGATAAATTATATGGTCATCTTAACTACACAGTAATTGAAAACAGTGGATTATATATCCACATAGCAGCATGAATGAATCTTAAGAACAATGTGCTTAGGGAAAAAAGTCAAAATATGGGATATGTAATACAATACCATTTACATAAATTAGAAATGCATGCACAACAATACAATAGGCATTTTGTAAGAACATATACAAATGAAATAATGTGTATTAAATACAAAAGAAAGTTGCTTATGGAGGGGCAAAGAATGAGGTGAAGCTTGGAGATGAGAAGGAATAGGAGAGAACTTTCCATGAACCAATAATGGTAATGTGCCAGGAACTGAGGAGAATAATTAAGTGTTGGCATCTGAGGTTCAGTTGAAAAGCAAATAAGCAGGCAAAAAATGACCATATAGGTCCCTAACTTAAAGTCTCTTAAAAGCTTCCCAGGTTCTATAGAATCAAGTTCATGTTCCTTATGACCTGACTCCCACACACATCTTAAATTTTATGTCTTACCACACTCTCACTGCCACCATGTGTAGCATAGCCTTGTGTGTATATATACACACACACACACACACACACACACACACACATGGGTATATATACACATATGTATACATATGTATACGTACATATGTATAAAATATATTAGGCTAAGAGCTAAAGCCTTTATTCTACAGAGAATGAGAGCTGACTAAAGAAATTTTACGTGAACTGTTTCAAAAGACCTTCACCATCAAGGCTATAATTATCATTGAATCAGTAGTTAACATATAAATAATTGTATCTACAAGCTTCCTCATGAACCTTGTGCAGGCTATGCTCTTTCTTGCCTCCTTTCCTTTGCACATGTTGTTTCTTCTCTACTTTCTAGAGAACTCATTCATTCTTTAAGACTAATTTTAAATGTCGCCTTAAAAGCCTTTCCTGGCCTCCTCAGACAGGGTGAAGAACTTCTTTTTTGTTTCCATGATGTTTCATACGTATCACTATTTGTACTTACTGCTTTCCCTTCATTAAGTCTAGGAGCACCATTAAGTCTGGATCCAAGTAGTCATTTTTTAATTCCCTAGAATCTAGGTCAGTACTTGAGTAAATATGTTTCTATACTCAGTGTCAGCATAGCAAAATAGTAGCCTTTAACAATGAATTGCAATGTCTTCTGTGCTGCTCTATTCTTCAGCACAGGTTTTTTTTCTTTTTTTTAATTTGAAAGTAACATTTAAAAGATGAAATATTTAATAAATGGCTTTTGTGAACTTAAGCCAATAGTTAAATGCATGCTTACTTTTTATCCCAGCGTCACAGACTAGATTGTGACGACTGAAGTTGTCAAAGAAGCAGCTTTTTTCCTTTACGCTCAGAGAAATAGTCACAGTAAAAACAATTTGATGTGAGAGTAATAATGGGAAAATATATTCTTGGTGTTAGTAGCTATCAACTTATTTAGGTAATTTAATATAATCACAGAAACTCCTTGAACTATTTTTAGGTGCAAGAAAAGAAAGGATTATTTTTAGATGTAAGAAGGAAAATGGAAGAGATGAAGTAGAGTTGCCATCTGCTTTCATTACTGTCGGAAACCACTTACTCTGAAACCAGTAGGTTACAGATTCTTTTTGCAACTAAGGTCTGTGTCTATTTAAAGACACAGAAATCCTAAAAGTGGTTTAGAAGTAAAATATAGAACTTCTACTGAAATATAGCTTTTAGTTAAAAATGACTTGGTTTGGTAGCTTTAATTACGAAATGAAGAATTTAATGAAATTGTAACACTGCTTTCACTTCCAAACTCTAATCCAACTAAATACTGTAATTATTTTCTGAACATTATTTTAATTCCTTTTGATTTTTTCTTGTCATGAGGAACCTTGTAGATACAATTATTTATATATTAACTGTTGATTCAATGATAATTATAGCTTTGATGGTAAAGGTCTTTTGAAACATAGTTCATGTACAATTTTTTTCTTCACTCATCCCTCATTCTCTGTAGCATAAAATCCTTAGATCTTGGCCTATATTCAGGGCTTGCCTTTATCTTGCCCCAACTTATTTTTCCAGCTGCTTTCCTACAACTTTCGTTGAGGAATCCTACATTCTAGTCAAACTAAAATACTCATTGTTTTTTTTCTTTTTTTGAGATTTCTTTCTCTTGGCCTTTGCTTAGGCTGGACCACATCTGAATTCTTAGATAGCCTTCAAGGACCAGCTAAAATCGTATCTTCTCCAGGCTGTATTCTCTGATATGCTTCCTTCCATCGGCATCTAATAGCCCTTTAACTCTTCCTATGTTAAGACATTAACTCTTCCTATGTTTAGACATTTTCGCTATTGTGTTGACTATTTATATACTTGTCTTTTCGACCAGATATATTACCATGCATCTCTGTAGCCCTTATAATATCTAATACAGTCACTTATACATAGTAAGTAATGATAAATAGCTAATCAAATAATGAGAGTTAAATTAAGCTCCGTTAAATTTCAACAAGGTATTAGAAGTTAATAAAAACAACCTAAGAATTTAATAAGCTGTCTGCAAATGCGAGATTGATCTATATCTATTTTTGGTGTTAAGAGATAACTTAGATTTTATGCTAAGAGCAAAGGGGAACCATTGGAGAATTTTAAACAGGGCAAGATTAGAGAATTGATGGAAAGAGATAAGATTACACATAGGAAGCTAGTGTGAGGCTGCAACAGTCATCTAGGTGATGAATTTTAGTGTTTATACTAGGGCCCTGGGAATAAGGATATAAAAAGTAGACAGATTAAGAGCTATTTAGAAGATGGTATTAGAGGACTTAGTGTCTGATTAAGTATGAGGGGTGAGGAGTTACAGTGATTCCCGGGTGTTTTTGGTCAACTGAGTGGAGGATGGTACCTCCACTAAGAGAGAAAACTCAGGAGGAAAGAGGTTAGCAGGGTGCAGGAAACAGGGGAAAATAAGTTTTGAACATGCTGCATTTCAGGTGTCTTTGAAGAGGTTCAAGTGCCTTATGTCTTCTAGACAGTAGGATATGTGGGTCTGAAGCTTGGCAGAAAAATCTGAACTAGAGAAAGAGATTTGGGGGTCTTCCACATTCAGTCAGAACATGGGACTGTATTTGATATTTAACTAAAAACAAACAAAATAAGATTTTGGATTGTTTTTACTTAAGCAGCTAGCACACATGAACTGGTAGACCAGAAAGGACATACTGCCTGCCTGCCACTACAGTTATAGGACTATCTGTCATCAAGAGTCAAATTTAAAAGGTTTGGATTGATAAATGAGCTATATGTGTGCTCGACTTACATTTTTATCATGTCTAGGCTTTCTCTACTTGCTATTGTCAATAACATTGAATATATTGAGAGATACTAATTATGTATCAGCACTGTGCTAGGTATTTTAAGTACATTATCTTATTTAATTCTCACAGTATGTCTATGAGACAGGTGCTGTTGTTATCCTCCTTTCACAGATGAGGCTCAGAAATGTGAAGTAATTTGCCCAAGGTTATATAACTGGTGGTTAAACCCAAGTCTGTCTTACTGTGAAGTTGGTTTTCTCAACCATTGTATTATACTGTTTCATAGTCTATGTTTTATCACTAATGAAAAACTTGTAGGGCCCAGAGACATGCATTTCTGCTTCAGAGTGTATTGGAAAATACTTGGACCATCAGATTGATGGACTGTGATTACTCAGAGATATGGTATCAATTTCAACCAATATAAGGGTAGGAAAATAGGAGGATCAGGAGGCGTCAGCCGTGTTGCGTCTCTCCAGTTTTGTTTTAGGGCTTGAGAAAGCATGAATGCAGTAGGTATGTTCAGAGTATGAGCAAATAATCATAAAGTATAATGAAAGGATATCATTCAGAGATTGGTCTATTGTTCCTTCATTGACTAATTTTGGGCAGATTTATTCTTTTTTTTTCTTCTGTGATTTTGGTAAACTGTCTATTTACTATTTATTTTCTTTCAACTTATTTTTGTCTACCCTGATTGGCATATCAGAGCATTACTTCACACTGTGATTACTAACTACTACCATTAATGTTCTGTTTTACCATATTTAAAACAACAATGAACACATTACTTAAGTGTTTTCTTTCATATAAATGTAAATCACTGGTAATATTCTGATATTATATTTGAAAACTTGTTTCGTGTTGCTAAGGAACTGGACTGAATGAAGATGTTTAATAATCAAGTATAATAGTTATCTATACAAAATCAATAACCTACAACCGCATCGTATAACAATGCCGAATTTACATCCATGTAAAATATTTTAATTTTGCACAGCACACAACACTGTACTAGGTGCTTAAGGGTAGTTGTGTTGAAACATAAAATATATGGTCTCTGGACTTATATTGCAGTGTTGAACTTGCACTTCCTCAAATAGTCATGTTTTCTCTCAACTCCAAGTTGTTGTTATTATATTCTCTCCTAGACCATATTTGTCCCTTTTTTTGCCTGACTTCTACTCTTCTTTCAATGTCAGCATAGACATTCCTTCCCCTGGGAAGCTTTCCTTGACCCTGCCTACCCGCCACCCCCCCACCCACACACACATCTGTGCTCCTGTGGCACATTGTACTTTGTCATCATGTAACTATATGTTATCATTACCTTATAGACTGTAAACCTGTCTGATCAAAGGTCACACCTATCTTGTTCACTTGTACTACCCCGGCCACATCAAGTAGATGCCAGTAGATATTTGTTGAAAGAAAGAATAAATGAATGAATGACCGTTTGAATTAGGGGCCAGGTAAGCAGCATTAGCCTTATAAACCACATATACATAATGGCAACTTTATTGCAGTGTCTTAAAGAGAAGTTCTTTTCTTTTTTTTTTTTGTGAGGAAGATCAGCCCTGAGCTAACATCCATGCTAATCCTCCTCTTATTGCTGAGGAAGACTGGCTCTGAGCTAACATCTATTGCCAATCCTCCTCCTTTTTTTCCCCAAAGCCCCAGTGGATAGTTGTATGTCGTAGTTGTACATCCTTCTAGTTGCTGTATGTGGGACACGGCCTCAGCTTGGCCGGAGAAGCGGTGCGTCGCTGTGCACCCGGGATCCGAACCTGGGCCGCCAGTAGCAGAGCACGCACACTTAACCGCTAAGCCACGGGCCGGCCCCGAGAAATTCTTTTAAATAAAAACACGTGGTTGCCTCACTTGTACAAGAAAATTATGAGTCAAAAAATTAACTGCGTTAATTTCCTATGGATGCTGTAATAAATTACCACAAACTTATTGGCTTATAACAATACAAACTTATTAATCCTTACAGTTTGGTAGAAGTCTGACATTGGGCTAAAATCAAAGTGTCAGCAGGGCTGTGCTCCTGGAGGCTCTAGAGGAGAATCCATTTCCTTGACTTTTCTAGCTTCCAAGTGCTGCCTGCATTCCCTGACTCATGGTCTTTTCCTTTAACTTCAAAGCCAGCAGTGCAGGATCTTCAAACGTCTCTCTCACTCTTACACTGACTCTCCTGCCTCCTTCCTTCTAAGGACCCTGTGATTACATTGGACCCACTGGATAATCCAGGATTATCTCCCCACCTGAAGGTCAGCTGATTAGCAACCTTAATTCCATCTGCAACCTACATTCCTCCTTCCTGTGTAATGTAACATATTCACAGGTTCTGAGAATTAGGACATGGCCATCTTTGATGGGCTACTATTCTGCCTACCATAATAGCTTAGCTACTATTTATGTCAGTATGAAAGAAGATGCTATCTTTCTCAATGTTTAAAAGAATGATCGTAACAGATGATAAAATTATTGAGTGTTTATATGTTGCAGCCATGTTCTAGGTGCTTTACATTTATCAATTCTCATCAGTCTTAAGAAGTATGTACTACAGTCATGCTCATTTTATAGATGAAACTAAGGAAAAGAAAGGTTCAATAATTTACCACAATCCCATTTGAACTCAGGCAATCTGACTCCAGAGCCTTTGCTTTTCGTTCAGTAGGAAGATGGTAGATGGAGTAGATGTGTCTCTTAAGACATATCTTTACAGTGTATTGTTTTATGTATTGTAAATTATTAGACTATAAGATACATTTATAACTATAATGTTGCAAAGTTAGTTGGGAAATAAGCGATTATTGCACATCTTTTGAGTCAAAATAACTTATTTGAAACCCTGAAAAGAGATACAGAAGAATTACTATGATTGTCTTGAAAGAATGCATAAAATATTTTAAAAGTAATTGGATATTCTCAACTATGGATTTATTCTTTCTCCTTGTTATTAGGGAAAACAGAGTTAGTATGGCACTTACATATGATGTAAAAACTCTAAATAGAAGAGTTAGAGTGAGAAAAATTTTGTTTTCTCATCCATTTTCCTAACTATTTATAGTTCCCCTTTGGTGTTTTCTCGTATCTTTTTTTGGGTGCCAATTGATGCTGCTGTTTATGAACCACCCCCCCTGCATCCAGAAAGCATTAATTTAGTATCAGAGATAAATTATACACATATGAAGAAAAGTGATAAAAATGTGAAGTAATATGCCAATTCATGTAAAATGATATACAGAGATATAAGATGAATTTATTAGCAATGAAGACACAGAGTATTGGAGTGAATAGAATGGGATGACATTAAGCAGGGAAGACTTACTAGAATTGGTTTTAAAGATTTTAGGATTTTTGACAAGGATTGGCGGGAAGGAAAAAAATTTATGATGAGGAAAATGACACAGTAAAAAAGATTCTGAAACAGGAATTAGCAAACCATATGCAGGAAAAGGAAAGCAGACATGGAGCAGAAGCCTCCCCCTGAAAATAGATTCGAATTTTCTTAAAGCAGTGAAGGAGCAGACTATCGGAGTTAATGAATTGAAAGGAGCATATTGCTGTTTGAGGGGTTTCCTGGGATCCTTGATTACTATGGTGTCTCTAGAGAAATTATCGTGAAATCTAAACAGTTGTTTTTCAAATGAATTTTTGGAAATAGGCTGTTTGTGAATTAGGACCTGCACAGAAGGTGGTGTGGTGAGGGGAAAGAGCTCCGCACGATGGTCAAATGACTGACACGCGCTATCCCAATAGCAGTTCTATGAAAAGCCCTTGCAGGTGCAAGTTTATTTAAAAACAGACCGCAACACAGGTGCAGTTCTCCTCATAAACATTTAACCACAAGACGCTACCCTAAAAGTCTACGTGGAAAGCTGTTGGGAAAAAAAAGAATTCAGGTTTCTGTGTGTCTTAATTTTTTAATTTTTAAGAAGAATTTGGGATGCAATTTCTTCCTCATGTTTTGAGTTCTTTTTAAATTTAGCTTTTGCTTTTGATATCTAAATATAATTTTACATATACTGTGATTGGATACAAAATCGATATTTGAAGAAATTCTACATGCAAGAACCAAAATGTTTAGGGTTAAAAAATAACAATTAGAAGAACTTTCTCCATATAGATGTGAAAAAAATAATATTAATGGCTTTTGGTATTGTAGGAGGTAAAATGGACTGGAAATTAGGAAGCCTATGCTCCACGTTTACCTTTAGAATAACTAAAATTGATTCTAAAATTCAAAAGAGATACGAATCTTGTGCAATTCAAATGGGAAAAAAAGTTACTCTTATAAAGAAGTGCACGGTGTCATCTACTGTGGTTCTCCCCTTCACTCTGCTGCAGTCCTGTGCAGACCAATCTCTTTTCCATCTTGGGCCTTTTCCTTGCTGTTGCGTTTCTTCTTGGAACACATTTTGTCTGACTCTGTGGTAAGCAGAATATTGTGCCCCGCAAAATGTGTGTGCCCCAATTCCTAAAACCTGTGAATATGTTAACATTATGTAGCAGCAGAGACTTTGGTGATTAGGGTTTGGGTCTTAAAATGGAGAGATTAACCTCGAGTATCTGGATAGGCCAAAGTAATCACATGAACCCTTAAAAGCAGAGAACTTTCTCTAGCTGGAAGCAGGAAAAATGAGGCAAAAGCAGAGATTAGGGAGATTTGAAGCATGAGAAGGACTTGACCCACCGTTAGGTTTGAAGATCAAAGGGGCCACTAGCCAGAGAGTGCTGTTAGCACGTAGAAGCTGAGAACAACCTCCAGCTGACAGCAGACAAGGCACTGGGGACCTCAGCCCTAAAAGTGCAAGGGACCGAATTCTGCCAGCAAACTGAATGACCTTGGAAGTAGATTCTCTGCCAGAGCCTCAAGATATGAGCGAGGCTGGCTGACACCTTGGTTTCCACGTTGTGCAACTGGAGCAGAGGAATTAGCTTAGCCTACCCAGACTTCCAAGTTATAGAACTGTGAGATAATACCTCTGTGTTGGTTTAAGCCACTCAATTTGTGGTAACTTGTAATGGCGCCAGTGCAGGCTCCTTCTCATTTGCTCTTGTTTCAGCCTAGATGTTACCTCCTCAGAGAGGCCTTTCCCGGGTATGTCTTCTAAAGTAGACTACCTCAACCATACCCCAGATGCTCCCTGTCACACTACTTTGCTTATTTCTTTCATGGCATTTATCACAAACTGTGATTATTTTATTTATTTTTCTTATCTGTCTTCTCCATTAGAGTATAATCTCTGAGAAGGCAGGGCCTGTTTGGTCATGGTCATCAAGGGCACAACATGTCAGACACATATTAGGTCTGCAACATAAATTTGTTGAAATATAGTTTTTGATATAATAGTAAATGTGGTAACCCCAGTTGGGGTAGTAGAGACTTTATGGCAAACTATGGTATATCAACATGATGGAATATTACATAACTATTTCAAAGGTTAAAATGTGTTCTATACCAATTTTTGGAAATTGGTATATAAAATATACAAGTAACAGAAAGGAACACAAAATAATTTGCACAAAAGTATGATTGTGTAAAATGCATTTATATAGTCTTTTAAAAATTAGAAGTTATTTTGGAGGGGCCAGCCCCATGGTGTAGTGGTTAAGTGCGCGCACTCTGCTGCTGGTGGCCCGGGTTCGGATCCCAGGTGCACACTGACGCACCGCTTGTCAGGCCATACTGTGGCGGCGTCCCACATAAACTGGGGGAAGATGGGCACGGATGTTAGCTCAGGGCCAGTCTTCCTCGGCAAAAAGAGGAGGATTGGCATGGATGTTAGCTCAGGGCTGATCTTCCTTACAAAAAAAAAAAAAAGTTATTTTGGAAATAAAGTTTAGTGTTCTTAATTCTGCACTTAATACTAAGCATTTGCTTAACCTATGATACTATACAAAATGTGGAGCCATTATTTAATTCTTTATCTACAAAACAGATCCAGGATTAAGATTCTGAAAGGGAAGGGATAGGCATGCATTGTTTGGAGTGATAATTGGCCTTTTTTTTGATGACTTTAATTGTTTTTAATTTATTATGAATATATAAGTTGTAAAGTGTAGTATAGCAATCACCCATATACTACTACTCGGTTTAAGAAATAAACCATTATAAATACAGTTGTAATTGCTTGTATTCTCCTTAACATTATTAAGCATACCTTTCAACTGTTGTTAATAATGATTCTTGGTGAGTTACATCTGCTCTTATGGAATTGGAGAGAGAGCGCTCTACAGGAGTTTTGGGAAGTCCAGAGCAACCCAGCCAGGACCTTTGTAGGGAGGAATAGATTGCCATTCAGATCAAGGACTTTAGCTGACTTTTGTCATAGAAAAACTCCCTCTTTAATCTTTGTGAGTAACTTTGTGTACAACAGATTTGTGAACTTTGAGTGACTATAGGATGTTTTGGGACTTTTAGGATGTTTAAAATTAAACTGGTAACAATTATATCTTCGTTATATTGTATATATGTACACATAAAGAATTTTCCACTTTTGAATATTTTATCTTGCCTCACTTTTCTTGGAGATCATTTTTGCTGTTAGCTTCTCTTGGTAGAAGATCTTTCCTCCAGGGGTCATAGGATCTTCCCTCAGTTTATTTTTCTGGGTTGATTCAAAAGTTACTTTTGTATTGTCTAGTGTCTGGAAGGTATGGGAGGTAGAGATATATATGGAGAAGGTGTAAAAGCTGTGTTCCTGATGACCCTGTAACGTATTTTAGAAGCTGTGTTTTTGGAGCTGATTTGGGCAATACCATTCATTACCAAAACTTGTTTTTCATGTAAAGTTCAAAGACAAATGGGAACAATTAATTGTTACACTAAATGCAGAATTTAATCCATTAAAATGAAAATCAAGAAAGTTAGCTATATCTTGGATTTAAAGCCAAGAAGGCTATTAAAAAATATTATCATCCTTTTTAAGTGTTTAAGTGGCAAGATGCCAGGATGTCAAGGATCCTTTTATATTATGGAAGACTTTCAAGGGAGAAGAAATCGCCTGATATTAAAGGTAGAGGCTAAGGAGAGATTGATTACTTATGATAAGTATTCGTGCTATCCTTGGACAAAGTGGAGAATTACAGTCTGTGTGATAGTATTATATGAGTTAACTTGAAATGAACTACTATACCCAAAATGTGCTTATTAATGGTTTGGTGTTAGCTTAGAGGTGGGACTTTAGATATACGCCAGAGAAGTCTATTTTCAACACTGTCCCATTGAACATTTTTCTTAATGACTTAAATGAGGATTCTGATGGCATGTGTGTTAAGTTTGTAGATGCTGTGAAGCTGAGAGAAATAACTAATGTCTAGGTTTCAGAATCTGGACTCAAAAAGAATCTACCAGGTTGTAATGTTACTTTGAGTTTAGCAAGGTGAAACTTAGGCACCAATGCTAAATCTCATACCCAAACCCCAGCTGTTTAAGTATTAAATGTGGGGAAGTCATTACTTTACAGAAACACATTTTTAGAAAGGGGATTTTAGTTGACTGTACACTTGATAGAAGCCAACAGTGTAACATAGATTCCAAAAAGGAGGTTCTATCATCTTAAGTTGACATTTATTGAAAAATGTTACTGTGTTCTGCTGTGTTTTGTACTTGGTCAGATAACACTCGAGCTATCGTATACATATCTGAATGCTACACTTAAAAAAGTGACAATGACAATATGGAGCCTGTAAAAAGAGACAATATTGTTAGAGGACTTAAAATTAGAGACAGTTTTCAACTCCTTGTGAAAATGTTCTCCATTCACCCTTTATTCAGTCAATGTATTTTAGGCGTCCTGTGCTTGGTTCTTGGAAACCGAGGTGAGCAATAAGACAATGCTGTTCTCAAGGAGCTTTTATTCTAATAAGGAGAAGACAGATACTAAATAAACTAAATAAGAATTTCAAACAATGATAAATACTGTAAAGAAAATAAAATAGAGTAATAGTGACTGGTGATTGGTTAAGATGATTGGCAACCAGGGACATTCTCTCTGAGGCAGTAACATTTGACTTGAGACTTGAATGATGATGAGGAGCCAGCCGTGCAAGGATACGGAAAGTGTTTCGTGCAGAAGGACTAGAAAGTACAAAGGCCCTGAGCAGAAGTAGCTGGAGAGTGATGAGTGAAAGGGAGAGTTGTGGGAAATCAGGCAAGATGATGAGTTTGAATTTATTCTAAGTGTAATTAGAAGCAAGTAGAGGGTTTTAAGTTAAATATAATCAGATTTACTTTTTGAAAAGATCACTATCTGCTGAGTGGACAATGAATTATTGGGGTAAGACTGGATGTAGAGAAGAGTTTTGACAGTCAATAGTTTAATGAGTTATAAACATGAAACTATTTTTTCTCACAATCATTGCTTCCAAATTACTGTAATTAAACTTTCCTTTGCCTTCCCTTGACAATGTTTTAAGAAGATTCAATATTTTTAGTAATTTTCTGTTATTGTATGTCTAGTTTATTTGCTGTGAACCTAAAACTGCTCTAAAAAGTAGTCTAGTTCAGTGTAAAAACTTGAATCTCAAACTCACTTTTAATTTCAAGTCTCCAAAATCCAATTCGAAGCAAGATGGAATATCAGAGACCAGATTTACCCTGCCACCTGAAACAACTAAAAATACCTGACAAAACTTATGAAACAATGATTTTTAAGACATTGGACATTAGGCAACGAAGGACAGTAGTCTCTGAGAGATGGAAAACAAATGAGGAGACCCCTGCAATTGCCCCAGCTTGGTGTCTGGAGAGAGTTTCCAGGCCATGGCTTCACTGGTGAAATCTGCCAAACCTTTATTCTTTTTTTTTTTTTTTTTTTTGTGAGGAAGATCAGCCCTGAGCTAACATCCGATGCCAATCCTCCTCTTTTTTGCTGAGGAAGATCGGCCTTGGGCTAACATCCGTGCCCATCTTCCTCTACTTTATATGGGACGCTGCCACATCATGGCTTGCCAAGTGGTACGTCGGTGTGTGCCTGGGATCTGAATCTGTGAACCCCAGGCCACTGAGCGGAGTGCACGCACTTAACCACTGGGCTGGCCCCTGCCACACCTTAAAAAAAAACTAATACTAATTCTACACAAACTCATCCAGAAAATTGGAGAGGAGGGAATACTTCTAAACTCATTATTTTGGGCCAACATTATCCTGATAACAAAACCAGGCAAAGACATTACAAGAAAAGAACATTTCAGACCAATATCCTTTATGAACATAAAAGCAGAAATTCTAAGCAAAATTTTAGTAAATTGAATCCATCAATTTATAAAAAGGAAATTACATCGTGATTAAATGGGGTTTATCTCAGGAATGCAAAGTTAGTTTAACATTTAAAATCAATATATTTCACGATATTAAACTAAAAAGGAAAATCATATAGTCATCTCAATAGAGAAAAAGCATTTGAAAAAATGAAATCTATTTCTGACAAATAACTCTCAGCAAACTAGGAACAGAAGCTTGGTAAAGGACATTCAAGGAAATATATACTCTTCAATATTTTGTCTGGCTTCTTTGACTCAGAATAGTTGTTTTGAGCTTCATCTGTGTTGTTGTGTATATCAGCAATTCATTCATTTGTGTCACTGAGTAGTGGAGATACTACGATTTGTTGATCCAATTTGTGGACATTTAGGTCGCTTCCCGTTTAGGCTGTTACAAGACCTCTTCCAGGTGTCCTCTGCCTCCTCCAAGTCAGAAGAACTCTGGATATGTCCTTTTCTTGTTTCTCCCCAGCTTTCTTGAGGAATAATTGGCGTACAATATTGTGTAAGTTTAAGGTGTACAATGTGACGATTTGGTACACATCTATATTGTGAAATGGTTACCACAATAAGGTTTGTTAGCATATCCTTCACCTCACATAATTACCATTTTGTTGTTGTTGTGGTGAGAACGTTAAAGCTCTACTCTCATAGCAACTTGCAGATATATAATACAGTGTTATTAACTGTAGTCACCATGCTGTACCTAGATCCCTGCAACTTACTCATCTGAGAACTGAAACTTTGTACCCTTTGACTAACATCTCCCTATTTCCCCCACCCCTCAGCCCCTGGCAACCGCTGTTCTGTTCTCTGTTTCTATGAGTTCAGTGTTTTTAGATTCCACATGTGAGATCATATAGTATTTGTCTTTCTCTGTCTGACTTATTTCACTTAGCACAATGCCTTCAGAGTCCATTCACATTGTCACAAATGGCAGAATTTCCTTCTTTTTTATGGCTGAAAAATATTACATTGTGTATGTATGTATGTATATACCCCACCTTTTCTATATCCATTCATCTGTCTAATGGACACTTAGGTTGTTTCCATTCCAATAATGCTGCAGTGAACACAGAAGTGCAGATATCTCTCTGAGATAGTGATTTAATTTCCTTTGGATATATACCCACAAGTGGGATTGCTGGATCATATGATAGTTCTATTTTTGATATTTTGAAGAACCTCCATACTGTTGTCCATAGTGGCTCCACCAGTTTACATTCCCACCAACAGTGCACAAGTGTTCCCTTTTCTCCACATCATCACCAGCATTTATCTCGTCTTTTTGATTAGCCATTCTAACAGGTATGAGGTGGTATCTATGGTGGTTTTGATTTGTATTTGCCTGATGATTAGCGATGTGGAGCACCTTTTCATATGCTTGTTGGCCCTTTGTATGTCTTCTTTGGAGGAATGTCTATTCAAGTCCTCTACCCATTTTTTAATCAGATTGGGTTTTTTTTTTGATATTTAGTTGTATGAGTTCCTTATATATTTTATATATTAACCTCTTATCAGATATGTGGTTTGCATATATTTTCTCCCATTTCATAAGTTGCATTTCCATTTTGTTGATTGTTTCTTTTGCTGTGCAGAAGTTTTATTTTGATATAGTCCCAGTTGTTGATTTTTGCTTCTGTTGCTTGTGCTTTGGGTGTCATATCCAAAAATTCATTACCAAGACTGATGTCAAGGAGCTTTTCCCGTATTTTTTCTTCTAGGAGTTTTATGGTTTCAAGTTTTACGTTTAAGTACTTAATCCATTTCAAGTTAATTTTTGTGAGTGGTGGGGTCTAATTTCATTCTTTTGCACATGAATATCCAGTTTTCCCAGCACCATTTATTGAAGAGACTATCCTTTCTCCACTGAGTATTCTTGTCTCCCTGTCAAATATTTGTTGACCGTGTATGCATAGATTTATTTCTGGGCTCTCAATTCTGTTCCATTGGTCTGTGTGTGTGTTTTTATGTCAGTACCATACTGTTTTGATTACTATAGCTTTGTTGGATATTTTCATTCATACTTTGTAAGAGTCGTTTGGCATTAGCACGTATCAGTTTCTATGTTCCTATGCGTCCTATATGACGTAACCCAAGGGGAGATGTCAAGCTCTCCCAGGAATGCTTTCCTCAAACTTCATTGCAGTTGATAGCCCCAGGTTGAGTTTGCATTTTCTGCACCTCAACAAGGAGTGACCAACATAATGATGATGATGATAATGGTTATGATGATAATAATCACTAGTACTTATAGAGCACTTACCATATGCCAAGATCTGTTCTTTATATATAGTAATACATGTTAAGCCTGACAACAATTCTATGAAATATGTATTGTTATTATCCCTATCTTACAGATACGGGAATTGAAACATAGAGGTTAGATGATTTGTCCAAAGTTTGCCCAATGTCACACAGCTAGTAAGTGGTGGATTGGGAGATAAATCCAAGCAGTCAGACTCAGAATCTTTTCTCTTAACTATTATACTATATTGCTTCTCAATTTCCCCTTCTTGCAGGGTCCCTCATCTCTTTGAGTTATTTTCTTGAATCTCTCCCTTAGTTGACTTTGGGGAGAGAAGAGCACCCTGTCCTTCTCTCTGTCAAGAGTAAAGGGAGAAAAGTCTTTTACCACAAACACTACTATTTCCACAAGGCCAACAGCTCCTCTGATGGCTTTCCCCTTTTCCCGCCAAAGTCCTCTAAAGACTGGAGGAGGGAGCTTGGGCGTGGTGGGGTGGTGGTTGATGGCAGTAAGTTGAGCTCTGCTTCCTCTTGTTAAGCCTTGGAGGAAGGGTCTGACTCTCTATAGTATTTGGGGCACTTAGCCATTCTTGTCAGCTCTGAGCCCTACTTGCCAATGCTGGGGCAAAGGAAAAAAATGCTTTTTATTACTGAGGCTATTGTAGTAGTCTAGGAAAGAGATGGAGGCTTGGACTAGGGAGGCAGTGAAAATGGAGAGAATAAGATAAATTTGGGATATATTTTGGAAATAAAACCAACAGGACATCGTGGTAAATTGAATGTGGGGGAGAAGAAAAGAAAGGAATCAAACGAGAGGATTTTGGCTTGAGTAACTAGGTGGATGGAGGTGCCATTTACTGAGATGAGGAAGACTGGAGACAGAAAGAGATTGGAATGGGAGTGTGAGGTGACTTGGTCTTGATCAAGTGTACTGTTTGCCTGGTTAAGTTTTAGGTGCCTGCTAGACAGCCAACGGAAGATATCAAATAGATACTTGGATATAGGCATTTGGAGCTCAATGGGCAAGTAAAGTCTAGAGTTATACATTTGAAAATCACAGCATGTCCTATATTCAAAGCCTTGGGATCAGATAAAATTAATTAGGGAGAGTATGGGAGAAAGGAGAAGGCTGAAGATCAAGCCTCAATATTCACGGGAAAATTCAGCAAGAGACTGAGAAGGAGTCACCAGTGAGATAGGAGGAAAACAAGGGGTGTATTCTCTGTGTCCCAAGAGAATAAAGTCTTTGTCATGATTTGAGTATCCCAAATATAATTAGCTATGTTCAGAGGAAGTGAAGGGCAACCTATTTCAGATGGTTTTTAAATAAATGCTGATGTCTGCTGTATAGGAAATTGAAACAGAACTTGAGTGGGAGTCAAGAAGGTGAGACTAAATTACCTTAAGATCTCTTTTATCCAGATGAGTCTGTCACTGAACCTCTTACTATAAGAATCATATATGTGAATGTAGAAAAATAAACCATTTTTGGTGAAGAACTTAGAACGTATGGCTGAGCTCTTAATTACTTAACTCACTTGCATGAAAATGGTTCTACTATTCACATTTTACATTTTTTAGTAGGAAGAACATAACTAAAACTGGAGATGAAATGGTTTAAAAAATAAACCGGGACCTGTTATATGTATGTATGTATGTATGTATGTATATGTGTACATATATATATATATATATATATGTTTGGTTAGTGCTAAAAAGATTATGAAACGATTCACCTGTAGCACAAAATTATAAAAATAAACAGAAGCCTCAGCTAAGTTGTTTTCAATGTAAGCCTATTTGTTTAAAAATAACTACCTTTATTAACATCTTGCACTTCCATAGATAGTTATGCTGCTAGTTATTTCCTCCCCCCACAGGCTTCTAGTCTGTCAGTTTTCAAATTTTAGTGTACAACAGAATCAACTGGAAGGCTTTTTAAAAATACATATTCCAAGTTCACGTCTCCACAAATTCTGATTGGGTGTAGCCAGGAAATCCATATTTTCTCTAGTGCTCCAAGTGAGTATAGGGAAGATGATACCTGGACTACACTTGGCAAAACACTGGTCCTGATCCTATATTGCCGGCATAGGTAACTTTCTTCTGGTGTCAAAGGTGCCGCTTGGATCTCCACACCTTATTTTTATTAAAATAATTTCTTTTAGATGCATAGTTTACATAATAGAAATACAAAACTATAAGACTGAAAGAATAGAAACACCAAATATAGAGCTTTTCTTTAGCTTTGTAACTATGAATCAAATAATCTTTGCTTTTATAAAAAATAAGCCTTTGGGGAAGCTTCAGTTTGTCCCCTGGGATTTATCCAACTAGCTTTGAGTTTATTTTCAAGCAAGTAATGACTTAAAAAAAGGTATACAGCTAACTTCTAATTACTCTTTTTTGGAGTGATAGAATAAATCGGTTTTATCTCTCTCTCTACAGTGAGAGAATAAATCGGTTCTCTAACTGTAGAAACTACAGTTAGAGCTGAGGAGCTCCTAAGTAGCTGATATTTGTTTTGACAACCTGACCACACACTAAAATAATGTCCTTTCAGATCTCTTTCTTTTTTTAATAGATATAATTGCTTATGCGAATCCAGTATATTTTTCTTAACTCTAAATAGTTTCTAAGATCTATGATAGTAGAAGTTAAAATGAGAGTCAAGTTTGACAGTATAGTAATATTGTGTGTTCTAGTGCCTGGCACTTTGTTCTTGCTAAACGTTCAATACATATTAATTATGTGCTAGACTTTAATAGCTTTCATTCTGCCGTTTTCTGCTGCTAGCTATGAAATCTGCTTGCTTACTTATTATCGTGAAGTATTTCTTTATTACCTCTCAAAATTCTGGGAAACCCTTAAAAAATTAGAGAAGTGAGAACCAAAAGTAACAAGATTTGAAGTTGCATATAAATATAACCAACATATTCTTGGAACCAACCTTGCCTAAGAGACAGGAAATTCTAGCATGTTGAGGTGGAGGGTAGGGGGATGCCCTGTCCAAAAGCTCAGTTTTTTTTTTTTTTTTACACTAATTAATGAAAACAGTTTACAGGAAATACTGCAATGATTCAGTTTTCTGTTGGGGCATGGCATCTCAAATGAAAATCATTTCATGGGTTTACAATGCTGAGAGGTGTTACTAGATGAGCAAACACAAGCTCTGCCTTAATGCTGTCAAAATAAAACATGGCGACTGATACATCTAGTATCCATCTGTTTCTAATTCCAATTCTGTGTTTGAGCTTATAAAATAACTGGAAGTAATCTCAATATGTGCATATTATATGATATATAATATATATATTTAAATCTGGTAGCTTACATAAAGATCAAAAGAAAAAGTTGACATAAGATACAATTGGGATCTTAAAGGGCTTTATTTAGTTCCTCCTCATTCTCTTCCCTTCATTTATTGTTCCAGGTACAACAAATGTCATATATTTGATTTGGAAACTTTATACCTAGGTAATAAAGTTGAGAACCCCTATTTAAACATTCTTAATGGACTCCTGCCTTGAAATTATTATTGCTCTTCTGGTTTAGTTATATAGAGTAAATGTAAAATAAAAAATGGTTGCATCAAAACATGGCTTTTGGGGGATACTTTAGAAGAAACTACGTAAATCTGAGCCATAGATTTCTTTCCAGTGCAGCATTTAAATTTCAGACTTCAACCACAGTTGTGATTGTTTTTAGTTTGTTAGCTGCCTGGAGTGTTATTTTAAGAAAGGAGAAGCACCGTCATTTGCACACTCCTTGTAGGTCACACACCTTAACCCTGACATTTTAGCTCCAGTTTTTCAAAAGCACTGAAGTCAAGATGAAGAACCATTTGTTTTTCTGGGGAGTCCTGGCCATTTTTGTTAAGGCTGTTCTTGTGACAGGTAGGTGGTATTTTGAAAATAAACCCAGATAAAAGGAAAAGTATAGCACAGATCTATTCTTCAGATTTGAACATTTATGTTTGTGCTTTGCTTGGCCAGCTAGCTGGTTACTTTTTCTAACATGCCTTAATCTTTATATGGGCAGTGATCTTTAGGCAGACAAGACTCTCTGTAATTCTTTTTATTCTTTTTTTCTCTTCTCATTTGTTTGTCTACTATAACCTAGAGAATAAGAAAATTATATTTCTGTATATGTATTGATAGCTATACTTATATCCATATTGAATCCTGAAAATCAGTAATCCTTTCTTGAGTGTCTTAAATTAATATTCTGGAGAAATGAAGTAATAATTACTGTAAATACAATATAGAATGCATTAGGATTTTATTTCCCCAGAAAGACTGGTATTAGTTCTAACAACTTTCCCAGATCTGAGCCTACAGATTTGTTATGACCCTTTAACAGTGTTTAATGTTATACAGGCTGCCTATAACTTGATGGCTGAAGTTTGGTTATTTTGTGTGTTAACATTTCAAACTACTAAAAAAAATAGAAGTGCAGTATTTAATAATTTTCATATAGAAGGGCACATGAATTAGAAATGATATAATTTGGCTGGGTAGTTTCTAACACTTAGTGAGCTTATTATTCTTATTTCAAGACAGAGTATGGTGTAATTAATAGTCATTTTACATATATTTTTACACTAATTTAGTGTTAAGCATAGTGAATTTCTAATAATATTTAAAATATAAAGATAGTACTAAAACATGTACAGTATATATATCTATACATATATATATAAATATGTTTATGAACCTGTTTATATACCTATAAACGTATATGTAAAACATATCTAGCTATATATATATATAAGAGCTATTATTTATTGAGTACATACTATGTTCTAGGCATTATGCTAACTGCTTTACATATACTATTCCACTTAATTCTCACAGTAATCATTTGCGGATAGGTACTGTTATTGTTTCTGACATATAATTGAGCTCTTGAGATTTAGAGAGGCGAAATAACTTACCTAAGTCACACAGCAAGCATGTGGTATGTAGGTAAGTAGGTAGAGCCCAGGCCATGTAACCCTATAGCCCCCACTCCTAGCTACTATCCTATTCTACCTGTATATGAGAATCACCTTTTAGTAAACTCATTTTGCTCATATATAGTATTTATTGTTAAGTCTATTTGCTTATTTGTTTGAACTGAATTAAATTTAACAAATATTTATTGAGCACCTACTATGTCTCAGGTGCTCTTGGAATAAAGTAAGGCACAGTCTATAACAACAGGTTTATTAAGAAAAATACTGCCTGTCAGTGAGAGAGAATGTTAGAATTTATAAATCTTGGTGAATTGAAAGTATTTGTACATTTTCTGGTAGGTATATTAGGCTGCCTAATATTTTTATATAAAAACAGTAATTATAGCTTTTTACTAGGTTTCTGGCAAGAAAATTAATCATATGCCATAAATATAGACATTTTCTATTTAAGACTTAATAGTCAAGTCACATACTTGACTCAATCTGTATTTTTGGTCAGGCATTACATGCTCATTTGTATTTTACTGAGAAAAACATTTAAGAGTTATGAATACAGGAGTAAAGAAGACACCATTTAAGTCATCTTACTCTTTTCAAAACATTAATTAGAGTTACATCATTATTTTAAATGGACTTCGTCATGTTTCTTCTCCAGTATCATACAGGCTTTTATCAGAAGATTTATTAAGAAGTTATGAATAATGGCATAATAATGCATTATAAAGTACTTCAAACAATTATAAGTACAGTAACAGTGGTCTTAAAATGTTCTGTAATGACTGTTATCATTAGGGCTGAAATACTTCAATTAGGTCCTCTCTGCTCTGGAATCGTCTCTAGAATAATTAGACTTCCAGTTACAATTATATCTATCCTGATCATTTAACCTTTATAACTTGAATTCATGTGCTAAATCTTAGTTGTTGTTTTTTTTAAGTTGAGCCTTGATAGGAGGAAATTATAAAGGTCATTTAGCTAAAATTATAGAAATAAAAAAGATATTCAATATCATTATTATTGTTTAATTAGCACTATTGAATAAAACTGTTATTAACTCTTCAAATATCTGTTAATTGATCTAAGTCCAGATAATAAGAAATTTTCTTTGTTTATTCTTTGCAACACTTACCAGACCTCTTTGTCTAAGATTCAGATTCTATAATAAATGTTGTCACTCAGAGTTAAGGCTTTAATGGTCATCTGTGTATTCATTCATTCATTAATTTTTTCCTGCACACAGACTTATTATATTAAATAGAGCTTGTACCTCACAATATTTTCTAAATTGTTTTTGAAAATTTATAGCCTTTTACATGTATATATACTATATCTTTTAAAATAATTCTTATAAGAAATATTAATAAATAGCACCTATTATTTTATTTGATTGAATCATTATACCATGATAACCTGATTGTTATTATGAAAAAGAAGAATATAATTAAGTTTAGGCAAATTGTAGTGGAGAATATTTAAATCTTACAAAATAAGGTTATCTTGGGGAAAATGTGCTTGTCCTTAGCTCTAGTGCAATCTAAGTGAAAAAAAAAGAAGTATAAATGGGAGTTCAGGAAGTATGTGACACTTCAGACTGGGTTTATAAAGGCTAATGTTACTTTTTGTTCACTGTTGAATGAATTGCTTTGGTCTGAGAGAAATCCAGTCTAGATTTTTGTTTTCTCTCTCATTTTGGCATTTGGCACTAATTTTTACAAGGCTACATCGTTCGGAGAGCTGTGTCTTTATTAAAAGCATTAGATTAAAACCAGAATTCATTCAGCTCAGATTCCCATAGACTGGTCCAAGGGAAAACGAGAAAATTCGTTTTGGAGTACATTTGGATTTCCTTCACTATGCTGTGAGATTCCACTTAGCTATTTTAGATTAGGAAAGAGAACAAATGGAGAAAGGTGAAACTTATCAACCATAAGACTTAATTTTTATGCAAAAAAAAATTTAACTCAATACAAAGTATATAAATAGACTTTCATTTCCTTTTCTTCTTAATGTGTTTTCTCTTTCAAGCCCAAGATGAAGATGAAAGGATTCTTGTTGACAACAAATGTAAGTGTGTCCGAATTACTTCCAGGATCATCCCCTCTCCCGAAGATCCTAATGAAGACATTGTGGAGAGACACATCAGAATTGTGTACGTGTTATTTCATTTTTCGTTTTTTGGTGTTGTTAACAGAGATACTTTCTGATATTAGCCATTGTGTGAATGTAATGCCTATATCTTTATTCCTCTTTTTGATGTGTAGCACCTTACATGAGGTTGAATCTAGTTAATGGGCTTGAGCCAATTATGTAGAAGTTGGGAGCAGGAACAAAGGTTTCAGGCAATCTAGGACCAGTCAGCTAGATCAAATTGTAGCGGAGGGTTCAGATCTAGTCATCAACATGCCCTGTTTATATGGAATTATTTCAGTTTGAATCAGAGCTTTTAGTTGCCTTTGATCAGTTCAAACTGAAACTTGAGTTAACACTAAAAATCTTATTTCGTACCATGTATGGACTACAGAGTATTTTACACATACTCAACCATCTGTTTAAAGGTTAAAGGTATTGACTAATTTGGTTTAGTCTTCATTTGTATATTGAATTCAGATATTCATTCCATTTCACACATAGTCAAAGTTATAAGCTATGAGAGCCTTATTCAATAGCAGAAATGCTAATGATATTTAAGAAATGAGATTCCTGTTGGATTCAATCAGTAATGTGTTCCTTGTGAACCACTCCTACCTTGAATAGTTTTCCCGCAATCAAGTACCTGTTATTGAAAAAGAACATAACTTTCAGTCTCATTTAATCAACGGGAGAAGTATAATGTGTTTATAACCTGTTCCCAGTTCTAGCTAGGTCGCTTAATTGCTGTGTGCTCTTGTATGCAAGTTACTTGTCCACTCTAAACTTTGACTTTAAATAGGGGGAAATAATATGTATCTCATAGGGTTATTGTGAAGATAAATTGAGATCTATTCCTTTTAGAGACTTGTAGTTCCTGGCACATTTTCAGAAAATATTTGCTGTTACTTATTTACCTAACCTATGTGCCAGTTATCATTATGTCACTACCCTTCTTAAAATCCCTTTGGCGGTTTCCCCAGTGTTGTTATTAGGATAAATTACAAATGTCTTGGCCTAACCTGCAACACTCGGTGAAACTCTCAAGCTCTTCCATTGCCACTTTTTTTTCGCCTTGTGTTTGAAACTCCAGCAACATTTTAGAGCCTTTATTTCCTCACACTCATAGTGCTTTCTTCCTTTCCTGTTTTTGCTTATGTTAGTTCCCCTCCTTGAAGAACTCTTTCTCCCAACCCTCTTAGCCTGGTTAACTCCTCCTCAACCTGCATGTTTTACCTTAGATATTAATTCCTCTAGCAGGTTTTCTTTGACCATTCAGACTCTATACCACATTGCTCCCTGTGAGAGAGAGAACAATTGGAGAAGCATGTTACTTGAAGGGATGGCATCCATGACATTGGCATCTAAATCATGTTGAAGAGGAGTGTCTGTCTTATGTTTAAATCATCAGGGGGGAGATTTTTATTTATTTATTTTTAATTTTTTTTGTGAGGAAGATCAGCCCTGAGCTAACATCCGTGCTAATCCTCCTCTTTTTTTTTTTCGCTGAGGAAGACCAGCTCTGAGCTAACATCCATTGCCAATCCTCCTCCTTTTTTTTTCCCCAAAGCCCCAGTAGATGGTTGTATGTCATAGTTGCACATCATTCTAGTTGCTGTATGTGGGACGCAGCCTCAGCATGGCTGGACAAGCGGTGCGTCAGTGCATGCCTGGGATCCGAACCCGGGCCGCCAGTAGCGGAGTGCACGCACTTAACCGCCAAGCCACCGGGCCGGCGGGGGGGAGATTTTTAAATGGCACTCCTTGATTCTCCAATTCATCATTTTATTCTATAACATGATTCTTTTTATGATACTATATTGTTTTCTGAAATCAGATAATTCAGTTACTTTATGTCACTTTGCCTGATGTGTATCAATGGTTCCCTGATCTCATTTCTGAAAGTTCTCTTATTATTGCTGTGTCATTATGGCATTATTCCCAACTCCATCACTTACTAACAAGGTGACTTTGGGCAGTGCTTAACTATTTTGAGGCTGTTTCTAAACTGTAAAAAAGGGATAATTGTATATGTATGTATATATACACACACACACATATACTTTGTAGGGTTGTGAGGATTGAATATGATAATGTATAAAAGCATCTAGAATGGTGTCTGGCCCACAGTAGACACTGTTTACTTGTTTATTTCCTTATCTTTCTTTTTATTTATTTATATATTAGAATCATTATTTATTTATTTATTTATTTATTTTTGGTGAGGAAGATTGGCCGTGAGCTAACATCTGTTGCCAATCCTCCTCTTTTTACTTGAGGAGGATTGGCCCTGGGCTAACATCTGTGCCAGTCTTCCTCTATTTTATACGTGAGTTGCCACCACAGCATGGCTTCATGAGTGGTGTATGTCTGCACCTGGGATCCAAACCCGTGAACACTGGGCTGCCGAAGCAGAGCGCACCGAACTTTAACCACTACGCCACCGGGCCAGCCCCTCTTTCTCATTATTTAAAGTCTTTTCTGATATTACTAGAGCCTTTAGACTCTAATAAAAAATACATCCATTCATTTGGCATTTACTGAGTACTACTGAATGCCACTGAGGACTGGAGCTGGGGATACAACGATTTATATAAAACACAGTCCCTGCCATCAAAGAACTTATAGTCTAGTAGAGAACTTTAAACAATTAAAAAGGTAATTACACTACAGTGTTGTAAATGTTGTGACAGGAATAGAGGGGTACCCGATCCAATCCTGGGGGGCTAGGGGTGAGTGGCAGTGAGAGGCAGGAAAGGGTGTTTGGAGTAAGTGGTGGGAGTGGATGATGGCTGTCAGCTGGCTGAATGGGAGTTAACTGGGTAAACGTGTGCGGGCAATGACAGGGTTGATAGGTGGGGCAGATCATTCCAGGAAAAGGAGACAGTTGCTGTGAGGATTATATGAGATCATCATGCAACATGTTTAGCATGGTACCAGGCAGACTGTAAGTACTTAGTAAATGTTAGAACTGTTATTGTTTTCATTATTGTTGACACTTGGAAATGAGAAAAGCGTGTTAAATTTGCGGAATTGCAAGCAGCTGTTTACAGCTGGCATGTATTGTAAAGAGGGTGGCATGGTGAGAGATGAGGCTAGAGAGGTAGAGGTATATAGTGAAGTGCCTTCTATACCATCTTAAGGAGATCCTGTTATGTGTGGGGAGACACTGTAAGTTTTAAGCAGAGAAGGAAATTAGCCTTGTATTTTAGAAAGGCCATTTTGGCAATATGTGGCTAATGCAAAGGCGGGGTCAAGACTGAAGGAGGGTACTGCTGTGATCTAGGAGAGAAATGGTGGTGTCCTGAACCAAGGGGATGGATTTCACAGATCTAAAAATTAGAATCAATTGACCTGTGAGATGGGTTAGTTCTAGGTCATGACAGAGAGGGAGGACTCAGGGATTGTATCCAAGATTTTGGCTTGAATATCTACGTGGATGGTGTAGCTGAATACTGAGTTAGGAAACACAAGTTTTTCTTTGTTTGTGTCTTTTGGTAGGGAAGGGTGCATATGAGGAGGAATGATGACATAGATGAAAAAATGTAAACGTTAATGAAATAACCTGAACTAGTTGATAAGTGTTATCTAATTTTTCATGGAACATCACCAAATCAGATCTGGATTCCAGGTCCAGCTTTACTACTTAGTAGTTGTGTGAACTTGGGTAGGTCACTAACCTCTCTGATTTATAATTACTGCATCTCTAAAATGTGAATAATAATATCTGTCAAATATTGAACAAATATTGAACATATTCCACATGCAAGGCACTGGGAGTATATAAATGTTTTTGCTTCAAGGAATTTATATAGTGTAGGGAAGCAGCTACTCTGTGGACGAGAAGTACGATATGGCATTTGTTATAATAAAGATATATGAACTTTAATGAGACTACAGAGGAAGGGGTTTATTGAGGGATGGGGATGGGATCAAGGTAATCATCACAGAGAAGGTAAAACTTGAGCTTATTTTTAAAGGAAAAGCAGGGATTTGCCAAGTAAGCAAAGATAGTTGACAGAGGAGTTGCTGTAAGGTTTATTTTGAATGGGAAATGTTTAAAATATAGCAAATTACTGGGAAATCTGAGTGATAGTATTACTAAAGAGTGCTTATAGAGTACTGAATGTCCTAAATATCCGAATGAAATATACCTATGAGTGAATGTATATACCTATCCAATGAAATGTCCTAGCAATATACCTATTACCAAAAATAGCAATATCTGCTAGTTTCATTATTTTTGTTTTCTTTCTTTTTTTAGTGTTCCTCTGAACAACAGAGAGAATATCTCTGATCCCACTTCACCACTGAGAACCCAATTTGTGTACCATTTGTCTGACCTGTAAGAGATTTTCCTTCATACTAATATAGATATGGAAGTTAATAACTTTTAATTAAACTTGGTAGTAAGAATGTTTTTGAAAATATGTTGGAATATAAACATATAGCAGTATAATTTGAACTTTTGAATACCTTAATTCTTATGTTAATTATTAGGTATCATAAATTCATAACACTTTATCATAGATAAAAATTAGCTATAAATTTATTCTAAAGAAGAAATTATTGCCATTAGTACAGGAAGAGCCAATTTGTCTTGATAGTTCACTAATTGGATTTTGGAGACATTGACATGCAGGTATTTCTTTGGAAACTATAGAATCCAACATCAAACAATTAATTAAAAATTCTTCCTTCCTTGTCACTATAAATAACTCCTTAAATCCTAGTATACAGTTGAGAATAAGCCTAACAGAGTAGAAGTTGCTTTATGGTGTAGACAAAACAATCATATTATCATATCTTTTGGTAATTATATTGTGTATGTTCAACTAATTTTTATATATTAAAGGTTGAAAAATCTCATGAACTACTCCATATTGTGGAGCAGCTGAGCTCTGAAAGGAGTCACCCTTTGTCAGTTGTCAGGTCAGAGCCACAAGAACCAATTGATTTTGAACTTTATTTATTTATTTTTCCCCCCAAAGCCCCAGTAGATAGTTGTATGTCATAGCTGCACATCCTTCTAGTTGCTGTATGTGGGACTCGGCCTCAGCATGGCCAGAGAAGCGGTGCGTCGGTGCACGCCCGGGATCCAAACCCCGGACCGCCAGCAGCGGAGCACATGCACCCAACCACTAAGCCACGGGGGCCGGCCCAGAACCAATTGATTTTGGAATAGAAATGTATAGTCACTCAGATTCTGAGACACCATTTGATGGAGGTTGTCTAATGCATGTGTTTGTTTTTCAGCTGTAAAAAATGTGACCCTACAGAAGTGGAGCTGGATAATCAAGTAGTTACTGCCACCCGGAGCAATATTTGTGATGAAGACAGTGAGATCTGCTATGCTTATGACAGAAACAAGTGCTACACAAATAGGGTCCCACTTACCTATGGTGGTGAGACCAAAGTGGTGGAAACAGCATTGACCCCAGATTCCTGCTATCCTGACTAATTTAAATCATTGCTGACTGCACAACTCCTTATCTTGACAGGCTCTCCATTTTGATCCAGTTAGTTAATATATTTACTACCGATGAATTTGAAACCATGACTTTTTTTTTCTTTTGGATAATATAAAACTAACTTCTCCCGCCAAATAATTGAAATAGTAACATTGTTATTTTTATCAGGTAATTACTTCTCAATTGTATGTTCACACTCTAAGTATCGAATCTATCACTTGCCTGAAGGGGTATACATCCTTAAGAATATAATTTCTAGTATTTAAAAAAATAGACAAGGGGAGAAAATAAAACTCAAAGAGTAAAAATCAGGAGGCATAATTAAATTTTATCTTTTTTTTTTCGCTATGCTTTAGAGAGCCAGAGCTTTTGCACTTTCCATAATATTTTCTTTTTCACTGTGCAGAGGAAATTTATATCTAAACATAAGTCAATATATGTTTTCATTAGAAAAATAATTGGAAAACGTTTTACAAATATTTATAAAAATCATTTAAAATGAGATCTCTAATGTTTATCAAACCAGTTAGCCAAAAGTGACATAATTAAATGCATAATTAAAAAATATATTTTGATCTAACAGATTTGGTAGCAGATGGTAAAGATTTTTCTTTTTTTAGGTAAAATTTTTTTTTTAATAATCAGGATAGTGTAAGAAATTCCCATTGGAAATCATCTCTCTGTTGTAACTGAATCTTAAGAAATATGTATGCCAAAATTTGTATTCTCTAGCACAGCTTGAACAATTAAATAGATTCTTAAGCATATACCTGTGTGAAATAATTTATTGGAAAAATGTTTATGTTAACTTTGTTGTATATAAGTTAAAATATAATTTATTACTGATAAACAATTTGTAAGTATGATGTAATTATGCATTAGTCACTGAATTCATACATGTACCTATTTGAGGTAGTTTGTCATTTTATACCTAAAAAGGCAAAGTCCCTCTTGATAAACACAGTGTTTATCATGGCACATAAAACTTCTTTATGGCAGAAAGCCATGGCCAATTAATCTACTATGGGTACTATGGAAAGTAAATGCTGACTGTGGATTTAAAATAATGGGAGGCTGATTAGTAAAAGTCAGTTTCTTGAAGAGGCAATGTTTTCTTTCTTTTTTTTTTTTTTGAAGGTAATAGTCATTTTTAATAACTTCCACTGTGTTCATACCGATTATTCAGTTTTTTTTAGGGAGAAGGCTAGGACACTCTGGTACTTCAGCAGGAATCATAGTTTTGACATGCAAAAGATAAGTCATTCTTGACTAATCTTTAATCTAGTATGTGGTTTTAGCCAAGTCTTTGGATTTTATTTAATCAGTAAATATTTATTGAATATTTACCACATGCAAAGAACTGTCCTTGATTTTTGGTAATTAAGCTGTTAGTCACTATTACCACTCCCTCCCTAGGACTCTGCTCAGTTGTCCTCTTCTCTATGAGGCTTACTCTGACCATTTTTAAAAAACTGCGAACTCCATTCCCTTATCTTGGTTTATTTCCTCCCACGTACTTATCACCCTCTAGCAGACTATATAACTTACTTATTTATGGTCTGTCTCCCTCTGCCAGCACCTAAGCTCCACAAGGGCACCCATTTTTGTTTTGCCCATTGATGTGTCCCCAGGACTGACAATGGTGCCTGGCATGTAGAAGCACTCAATAAATATTTGTTGAATGAATGAACATGAGTACAGCTTGGTTGAGGAGACAAGACGTATGCATAAGTAATTACAATCACTTGGCAGAATGTCATAAAGGCAAAGAAATAGGTTCCAAAGTGTTAAGAGAATTTATGGGAGATTTTCTTTTATTTATTCCAGTTTTATTGAAATATAATTGGCATACAACACTGTGTAAGTTTAAGGTGTACAGCATAATGACTTGACGTACATATATATTGTGAAATAATTACCACAATAAATTTAGTTAACATCCATCACCTCATGTAGTTACCAAAAATTTTTTTTCCTTGTGATGAGAACTTTTAGGGGGAGACTTTCTGAAGAGCCTCCTCTACTCTCCTCATCTTGCCTAACTTTCTCTGCATACCCAATAGAAAAAGTTTGTGTTATCACATTGCAGATTCTTGTAGGAAAGACCCCTAATCCAGCATTATTGCCTCATTAAATGCCAGCTGCAGAGGACTGCAAACTTATAGTCCTGCAGGTCTTCCTTCTTTCAGAGGTTCAGTTAAACTCAAAGATTATCATATTAATAACAATTTAGCACTTACTATGTGCTAGGCACCAATCTAAGTGTTTGCTTAAGCATTAGCTCATTCAATATAAATCCAGAGTAGCTGGTGGCTCTTAAATGAGAGTTACTGAAGAAAAATTGAAGCCTTCCTGTTACTGTCATTCATACATTTGCTTGTATTAGTGGACAATTTAGTAGGGCAACACTAAGAAGTCAATGTAGATGAGGCAGCTGTGAAAAGAGCCCCTTGCTTCTTTGCAGGGAGCCTATTTGACCTACGGCTCTGGTATGCATCACTGTGTGTGTGTGAGGTCCATGGGCTGATCCCAGCCAGTGAAGACAGTGTGGCAAGGATACCAAGACAGGCCAGTTCCTGGGAGACACAGGACTCCTCTGTTGAGTGACTGACTTGAGGACTCCCCATCAGCTTTGCTGAAAATTTCTTATCGGGTATTACCTACCCAACCTGCCTTCCTATCATCTTTCCTCCACAGAGGTCAGACCCACATCTGAATCCAATGGCTCTCCCAGTATTCTTGGGCTCCCTCCCCATTTTTCTCTTACAGGTGTTTTCCCTAATCTCTTCACCTTTACTCTCATCTTGGATTCTGCTTCTGCAGGGCCTGAATTAACATAGTAGCCAATTATGGGGTATCTGATATAATGATGATGATGATGATGATGATGATATTGAGCATTCTTCACAGGCCAGGTGATTCACCTGTGTCATCTCTTGATCCTCACAATAAATCTTTGGGTATTACTTTTATATTGTAAATGAGAAAACCAACTCCTTGGGTAATTAACAGTTTGACTGGTTCACTCGTCTAGTAAATGGCAATGAAAACTCTGAATCACTCTGCTATAGCCTTAACAAAGATCAATAGAGGCTCTTTAGCAATCATTTATGCCCACTATAACATTTTCTTACAGCTCATGTGGCATTGTGAAGTTAATGTGACCAATTCATTGACCTGTCATAAGTCAATTATTTTTGTACTTTTTGTCTCCCTTTTAAATTTGAGTTAAATGGATATTTTAAAAAGACAAGCATAAGTGGGTACTAGTGGTGATGTTTTCCTTCTGCATAGTTCTTGACAAGTTAGCCATTTGCCTAAGTGAGCACACTCAGCACCAGCCAGAGAAAAATTATGTTTATTAACAATAAGAGTCATGCTTCTGTGTGCCAGGCCCTTAGAAATTAATAGACCCAAGCCAAGATTCAGTTTTCACTTTAAGGCAACTTTTAATGGTTTAAGCCATTTTTAATGGCTTATAACTTTTATATAACTTGATATTCAAAATGAAAAACAATCACACTTCTACCATCACAAATACACAGATGTATACACACTCATAACCAGATATGCACAGACTTCCTGACCTGGGAGCAGTGGGATAGGAAAATTATCCTTCAATGGACTTTCCAGGTCTTGCCTTTGGGGTGGCAGTGTAGTAAAATGGGTAAATCCATGGCCTAGGTTGGAACACAGACTCTTTATTTAGTGACTAAATGACATTGGGCAAGTTCATTTCATGTAAGATTGTTTCCTCATTTGAAAAAATTGAGTAAAAATATCTTGAAGTTTTGTAAAAATAAGGATACATGCCATAATGTGTGTATATCGCTTAGTAGAGCTGTTGTAGCATTCAGTAACCCTCTTAAACCCTCTATAAGTTGCAGTTGTTATTGTGTGTTACGTGTCTTTTGGCTCTTCTTTCTGTCCACACAACAAATAAGAGAAAAATGTAAATATGTGTTAGATCAGTGATTTTCAAACTTTAGGGTACATGAAACTCACCTAGAGGACTCGTTGGAACAGATTAAGCCCCATCCCCAGAGATACTGATTAGGTAGTTCTGGGGTGCAGCTGGAGAAACTGCATGTCTCAAAAAATTCCCAGGTGCAGCTGCTGCTTGGGAATTTCTTCAGAGCCACTGTTTTAGAATTCTCAACGTCCACTTCCACCTAGTGGTTTATTTATGAAATTAGCAACATACATGCTGTTAACACGCTTTCATTTAATCCTCATAACTGCTGAGCAAAATACGTACTATCTTCATTTTACAAATGGTGAAACTAAGATGCAAAGAGATGAACTTATCTGCTCAAGGTTTTACAAGTAGTATATGGAGAACTGATAACTGGATCCAAGACTTTCAGACTCCAAAGCCAATGCTCTCACTCATTATTATCCTGTCTAAAATACGTTTTCAGACCATTTCCCCCTGTAATTGCACTTCTGGAGAAATAATCAGAAACATGGAGAAAGAGGCATAAAAATATTTATCACAACACTATGATAGTGAAAACTCATAACAAATTTTAAGTCCATCATCAAAGGGAATGATAATAAAAGCATACTTCAGAATATATAGACAACGAAAATGAAGTTTTACGTATTTTTAATTTTGTGGAAATTGCTTGTATAATGTGAAGAAAGAAATGTAGGATATTTCATAAAAGAATTGCTTTAAGATCCGCCCCCAATACATACATATAAGGGAAAACAGTCCAAAATATTAACATTGGATGGTGGGATTATGTGTTATTTTTGTTTCCTTTTACTTTTCAGTATTTACCAAATAGTCTATGTGTGTATTTTATAATTATAAAAATATTAATCATTATTAAAAATTTTAATGAATTATATTAAAATTTGGAAAATTATAAATTTCTATTCATTTACAAAATGTATTTAAAGAAAAAGTGATGTTTATTTAGCATCCCCTCTGTGCTCAGCACAGTGCCAGTTGCTATGAGGGATACATAAGAAGAATGAGAACTGGGCCTCATTTTTTAGGAGTTTTCTTCCTCCTCCTATAAGCAGAGCTAACAGGAAAAAATTAGCACATGATATAAGACAATATGTAATTAAGTGTAAAAGATGATGTGCTGTGAGCTTTCAAGGCAGCTAGGGATGTTAAGGCTGGGGTGATTTTGGAAGAGATATTAATGGAACAGGGCCTTTCTAGAACTTTCTAGAACTACATGAGCCAGGCAAAGAGATAGGAAGAAGCATAACATAAATGTAGGAACAGAGACAGGATTGGCCTGCTCTTCTCTCTGTGTTTTCTATCAAACCTTTCACTTACATGCTTCATTTATATACATCGCCTCAAATTATACACATTCCCTCAAATTAGTGATATTTAGTTTTTTCAATGATCAAGACCATTTAATTCCTTCCCTAGTGAGTGTGCAGTTGTCCCTTATTTGCAGGAAACAGCCTAGCACTTCGCCACTCCAACTTTGGTCCCCAACTGTCTGATTCGTCATCACCTGGGAGCATGTTCATAATACAAAATTGCAGGCTCCACTCCAGATCACGGACTCAAAATCTGCATTTTAACAAGATTTATGTGCACATGAAAGCTTGAGAAATGCTGTATAGCATGCGACACTGTCAGAAACACTCTGAATCCTAGGTAAAGGAGGCAGCTGCCAGCGTGGTTTAATAGCTGAGAGACTGACAAGGTTCTCCCAAACGAAATATTCTACCATTACCTTTCTCTAAATATGCCATGATTAGACTCACTCTTTAAGGGCATGAGGGATGATTTGGGAGGACTACTTATTAGCCAACACTTGAGAAGGAATCTTTTCACCAGGTTAATCACAGCAATACCTGCTTTACACAGTGCGGAAAGGAATGTGGCATGATTATTTGGATAAGCTCAGAGGTAATTACTGTCTAAGTTCTGATGAAGCACAGAAATGGAGGGTGCAGGGTCCTCAGGCGGATGAAACAGGACACTATAAGAGCAGAAGTCCTTGATTGGGAGGTGATGGGGCATTGAGGGCAGCTTCATCTATTTCACAGTTATGGCTGTGTCAGATTACAGCTCGGCTTCCTCCTTGCTTCTTTATTTGAAGAATTCTGCTCTGCCAGCATGGAATTTTGTTTGTTACCAGCCGAATCCTGTTTCTAAATCTTATTGGCTATGAATTCAAAGTGGAAGAAAAAGGTCCAGTAGCTGATGTTATTGGGCTAGAGGTGAGGTGCAGAGGCAAGGAAGAACAGGTGGATAAAACCAAAAGCTATATTCCATGTGAAACGGTGATTGTCTATTTTCCATCAAGTGCAGTTTTCTTCTGAATTTTAATTGGGCAGTTGGTCTGAGTCAGTGAAACCTTTGAGGTTTTGTGAAGGAGAGACAGAGCCGTTGATTTTAAGTCCAACTTTTCTGGTTCCCTTTTTGGTTTTTAGAAATGAAGTTTGATTTCCTGAGGGCTAGACGAATTTTCTTTAGGGTCCTGACAGTCATAACTGAAGGATACTAGGGTAAGTGAGGGCAGAGATATGTCAAAACAAGTAAAAAAAATAACTCAAAGGTCCGGTGAATTTTCTTTAAAGGTGTATAAAGTTAAGACTCTGATGTAAGTGACCAAAGTAAAACACGTTCAGGGGATCCAAAAAGCCAGAGGAAGAATCTCCATGATAACAGCTACTAGGCTGAATTTTCAGAGGTGGCTGGACCCTACATTTCATTTCCTACTTTTCTTCCTACTTAAAGTGAAAACGTACAAGATTTTCTCCAGCCACCTAGATCAATGCCCAACTCTCCTCTAGAGAAATCTGTTATAGGCTGTGAGAGAGAAAAGCTTAGAAGGCATGCGTGTTAGCCCTGCTGAATTATGTCCTGTGTTTGTCATCCTCAGGTATTATTTTTATCAACTTTATTTACTTTATCAATTAAAGATATCACCAGGATATATCCAGACATTTTGGAATCAGCATATGATGGCCACCAGATGTAGGAACTCACTGTAGAAATGGGGCCCTGGTGGTGGGATAGGGGTGTAGAGACAAGAGGGAACCACTGTCAGAGCACGCCATCCCCACTGTGTGCACCTTAATCTTAGAGCTGACATTAAAAGCTTTATAAACCTTAGCAGGGTCACACAGAATAATTTTTTTACTACAAGGAACTCAGGCCTGGTATCCAGGTTTGCAGAAAGATACCGATGGTGATGAGATGAAGAGTCATTTTCTACAGGGACATTTTCACTTCTTTTTTTTCAGTCTATATTCTCAAATTCAATAGATGTTTTTGTACCACTGTACTTTTACATTTTACATTGCATTATGCAATGTAATTTATCATCAGATCATAAATTAAGCGGCGATGCCTCATAGATGAAGATGTGTCAACATATCTGCCAGAACAAATACATGATCCATACATTTTCGCGAAATATTGAAGTGAATGCGTATTTTACAATGAAAGTATTCATACCTAGATTAAAAATCATTTGTAAAAAAAGTAGTGAAACATAACAATGTAGTTTTATTTCAAGAGGATAATTCTTAGGAGACAGTTTTATACAGAATAAGTTAATGATTTTTCAATGTGTGATTAAAATATAAAACTGATGGTGGTGGATTTAAGCAACTAGTGGATGGCCTAGATAATCTACCTCTAAGATCCCTTGTCAGCCTGGGATTCCACGATGCAAATGTTGCTGAATATGTGAAGCTACAGAGTGTGGTGGCTCATTCAGCGTCCCAGAGGCTTTACCTGCAGGAAAAGCACACTGTGGTATTTTCATGGGAGCTTTAAAAGCTGTTTTAAAATTAGTCAATCAATAAATATTTATTGAGTATCTACTATGTGCAAGACATTGTACCAGGAGCTTTAGGAGACTCAAAGGACAAGATTCCTTTCCTCAGGAAGTTTTCAGCATTATATTTTCCAAAATTTCTGAGATCTTCTTATGAAATCTGTCCCAGGAAATTTTCTCCTAAGAAACTCCTTAGAGTTAGAAGGTAACTTTCTAGGTATTCTGAGAATTCTTTCTCTTTAGGAATGAATATACAGACAGCAGGCCAAAAGCCCATTGATAAAAACAAAACAAAACACCTAGATATATTTTAAGCAAGGCAATATAGAAATATCTACTTTACAAAATAATTTACACTATTTAAGCAAGATATGAAGAAAGTATGTCTGCAAATAATTCTACCAGGACATGAAGAATAAGTCTTTTTGTTAGTAGTAGCATATACCAGTAGAATCACTTATACTGTACTTATTTAAGAAAACTAACCATTGAGTGTTTCTCTTATTTGACTAGGACAGTGTTTCCCAAAATGTACTGTCCAGATCCTGCAGATGACAAGTTGGTGATGGGGTATGGCAAGTCCTGCTCTTTATATCTGGATACTCAGTTACAGAGTAGCAGTCCTTCCCTTCCTCCCTCCCTTCCTAAGCCTTGTCCCTAGGCTGCTGGTTCTGGGTAACTAGCCTGTCTTCCCCCATACTTCTCCTTGAATATGTTCCTCTGGTTGAGCTGTGTCTACCTGGTAAAGGCCATAAGAAATTTAAAAAACAAAAGTAGGTATCAATGCCTACTATTTCTGAAATATATTCTACAGTATGGTTAGGCTGGGTCAAGAAAGAAATTAGGATAGAAGGATAGAATTTAGAGAGTAGACACAAAAAGGGAGAGAGACATGCAGTCTTAAAATATAAAAATGGTGTCACAGGGAAAAAGATAAATGGAAGGGAAGAAAGGAGTCAGAGAAGAAAGGGATTGATTGACAGGTGATACATTAGGAGACAGAACAGAAAGGTGGGAAGGGAGGAAGCCATAATGGAGAAGGTAGATGTAAAGACTAATGATGGTTAAAGACAGCTTAGTGTGTAAGAAGTGATAGAGAGAGAGAAAGATGGAGAAGAAAAGATTGAAAGCTAAATATAGAATGGTTGAGAGAGAAAGAAGGAAGAAAGAAAGGAAAAGATAAAGGAAAAGAGAGAGGTAGTGAAAGAAAAAAATGCCAAAGGAGAATACTAGCTAGGAAAAAAACTGACAAAGACCGACACAAGAAAAAAATGTACAATGCATCAGGATTATTCTGATGAATAGATCTCCATACATAAAATGGAAAGTTCATCTGCCTTTCTATCTTGCAAAACCAGACAATTTTGCAAGTATGGAACTGAGAGAAAATGGAAGAATCAGCAAGCAAAGGGGAACTAACCCAGACAGGTGGCTTCCAAGTTTCAAGGCAGCAGTGGTCATGGCCTTCCTGCTTTGTTTTTAGGTCTGTGCTAATCAGTGACAGCACTGGATCTAGCAGCTCCCAGAGGCCCAACCTCATCAGCATCACCTGGGCCACTACTCCTGTTGCTGGAATGGGGAAAAACTTAAGGATCACCAAGGGGGTCAGATATTGAATCAAATCTTGGGGAAAAAACTTTGGGAACCTCTGTAGAATATCAGGTGTAGAATATCAGGTATTTCCTTCTCCAAAGAATGCTTGGTTGAGATAACCCCTAGGCCTGAAGAAGTAGGCAGTCTTGCACCTGGTCCTGTGGATCAGTCCCTATTTGAATGTAATCAAATGGAGTGTGTTCCTCTGCATTAAGTGGGTCTACATTTATACTCTGAAACTCTGCCCCAGTAGCTAACCCAGCCAATGAATTAGGAATTTCAGTAGGCATAATTGGATCCCCATCAAATGGGCCTGGCCTTCCAATGCTAGATGGAGTTCCAGTGCTGGCGGAGTGATACTTTGCTAAATTGGAGCCAAAGCATGGTAACTGTAGGATGCTAGGTGGCCTTTGATGTAGCCTTTCACTCTCATTTGCTTGCACTTCACTTTGGATTCCTTCTGGCTTGGGGCCTTCATCAGGTGTATCAATAACAAGCTGCTCAGGAGTAAGGTCAACAGTTCTTTCGTTAAGCTGGTTGTCTTCAAATATTTGCTCCAAAACATTGTTCCCATCTCCTCCAAGATCACTTTTGAGACAAGGTGTGTTCTTTGATTGAAAGGAACTGGCTTCAGGAACGGGCATAATTCCCCTTTGGCCCAGTTGATTCTTTATAGAACATGGTGTGTTCCTCCTCAGAGGGGACACATCATCTCTAAAAGGACTTGGGTTTTCACTTTCTCCAGGCAGTCTTTTCTCTGAGCTGTTTCCTTGGCCAGGGGGCATGCTTGTTGGGGAGATGCTATCTCTTGCATGCATAGTGTGACTATCTTCTGCATAGAGATGGCTGGTGTCTTCGTTCTCCACTGGTGCAAGACCAAAGGATGGAGTGTAATCTTGTAGAGGAAGTGGATTGTCCTTAGTCCCTGTGGAGCCAGCAGCACAGCAAGTTCCCCTCTGGCTTAGGTGAAATAAATGTGCTTCTTTTTGACCTGCTGGGTAACTCTGAAGAATTAAGTCTGGGAAAGCCACACGTTCTCCCTCTGGTGAATTTAACCTAGTAGTTTGCATGCCATAATCCAAATTCTCATCTTCATGCCATGTTGGATTTTTCTGAAGCCCAGCTGGGGAGTTAGGATAGGGCTGGTTCTCTATCTGGTATGGTGGGCTAGCAGGGGCTTTGTGTAAATTTGTTGGCTGATCCCAGAAATTTCTGTTAAAATATGGCCTTCTTTCTTTCTGCCCTTGGGCTTGAATCCTGTGGTCCCAGGAGTTCCAAGAAGGAAATGGAGTGCTTTCTTCTTGTCCAATAACATCATTGATATAATAGCCCGTGCTCTCCACAGGTGGTGATACAGTGGGAGTTGTATCATATGGTAGGAAATTCTCATCTGGGCTCCAGGGGTAAAAATCACCATAAGGAAAATCCTCCCTGGGTTTCACTGGATTATCTAAGTAATAGGGAAAGTATTCTTTTGGTTGATTTGAGGTAGATTGCTCCCCCTCGTAGTGCCTAACTGTTGGGCCTTCTTTAAAGCTCGACTCTTCCACACCCCATCTACTTTGTCCTGGGAATTGTTCATCTCCAGTTGGATCAATTGGGTCCTCTTCATTATAAAGGATTGTCTCTTTTGGGTCTGGAATATTCGTGGGGTACAGTGGATTTTCAGGTTGCCCCATATTATTGGGAGGATCATTTCTCTCATCCCATGCATTGCCTCTAAGGTATGGTGAGTTTTCCCTGGGATCATAGGGGTAATAGTCAGGGTAGTAAACACCTCCTCTAGAGCCAAGGGAAGGGTGAGGTAAGTGTTCTTCCTGCCTCCCAGGATCTTCCTTAAAATGTGGAGAGATTTCTTGGTGATTCCAAGTATTTCTTTCAGCAGGAAAATGTTCTCCTGCAGGGAAAGGGGTTTCCTGAGTGTATACAGGCTGATATGTACTGTGCTTTAATTCTGGCTGATTAGTTTCTGATTCATATGGGATTCTTCTTGGCTCTAAAATAATCCCTTTGGGAAAATTCTGGCTTTGGGTTTGTCCATCAGAATTTGGGGCTCTTCTGGAATCTCCTCTTGGGTAATAAGAGTTTTCACGTTGATCAATAGAATTAAAATTTGGGACTAGTGTGTTACCTTCAGAGTGAGGCAGTTTATAGTCTGGTTTGTTAGTTCCATAATCTTGAGAGTTTCTCCAGGGGTCAGTTGGATCTCTTGTAGGAATGACTGTTGTTTCTTTTTGACTTGGTGGTTTCTCTCTTGGATTTTGGACATTATCGTTTTGGCCAACAGTATCATGTTTTGGGGCCAGAGGAACATTGGTTCCCATCGGGGGTTTAGTTGGCTCCTGAGGCTTTCTTCTGAAATTTGCTGGATTTCCTGCATGACTGGGAGAATTGCCTCTTGTAGTGGAAATGTAACCTTTGTGATAAATTGGATTTCCTGGGCGAACTGATTGTTTGCCTTCCAAAGCAACAGAGTTCCACCGAGGACCCCTTTGGACTTGTTGATTTCGGTAAAAAGGCCCATTCTGTCTGTTGCCCATGGCAGTACCAGTGGGACGCCATTGTCTTCTTGCAGGAAAATTTCGGATGTTAGGATTTGGATAATTTCCATGAATATTTGGCTGACTTGGTCTCCATGGGATTTGACGTCTTGGTACTCCCTGGCCTGAATTATTAACTATAGGGGGTGGGATGACCCCATTTTGAATTGTAGGGTTGCTCCCAGTGTTTGGCCCATGGCCACTGTTTCCTGTTGGGCTGGTGTCATTCCCACCCTGACTCCCTTTGGGATTGGCTGCATTTGGTTGGGTAGAATTACTCTCAGGAACTGTTGAATTAGATGAGGGTTCGGTGGCTGGACTCTCTGCTTTAGGAGGATCTTCTTCTTTGGGTTTTTCAAAATCTTGTTCAAACATCTCTTCTGAATAATAAGGAGGACGACCCCCAAATCCGTGATATCCAAAATATCCAAAGTAAGGATTCTGTAGAGAAGAAGATGGAAATTGATAATTACTCATTTCCCACCATGGTGCTGCTAGCAATTTTTATGTGGTAGGGAAATCTTACTAACCACATGCTTCTTTTAACATCACTGGTTTTGCTTTATTTCTTGAAATTTAATTCCTCCTTGGTTTCCATGACCCTACTCCCTTTTGATTCTCTCTTCTGGTACTCTAACTTTCTGACCATTACTTCTCAGCTTTCTCTTCCTGGGTCTGGATTCTAAAATGTGGAGAGATTTGCAGAGGAAACTCTGCAATATGTGCCAACATAGATGAACCTTGAGGACATTATGCTAAGTGAAATAAGCCAGTGACAGAGTTGTCTTTTTTTTAAGGATTCTATTCTCTGTCCTCCTCATGCTTGTGTTCTCATTTTACACACCTGCCTTGAGCAATCTATTGCAGGCCAATTCTTTTAGTACGGATCCATGCCTATGACTCCCAAAGCTGTAACTCTAGCCCATGATACTGTCTCCTGAGGTTGAGAGAGCAAGACTGCTTCACTAAAGATCTCATGAGTACCTCCAACTGAATGTACCCAGACTGGACTCATTTCCCCCAAAACCTCCTTCTCCAATATTCACTGCTATTTACGCAGTTTCCCAAATTTCTGCTCTCTCCTTTGTTTTCCTCAGACAATTAGTGATCAAATCCTACAAAATCTAAACTTTCATCCCTGTCCCCTCCTCCTTTATCTACAGTACCCCTGAACTATTGTAATAGTTTTCTTACTGGTTACTCTGGATATAATTTTTCTTTCCTCTAATCTTGCCTCTCCATGGCCATCAGAGTAGTGGAGGTTGGGGGTTGGTGTGTGGGAAAGTTCTGTCACTTTCCTTTTTAAATATTATTTAAAGCTGCCTTTACCATACAGTATAAACTAAACCCCATAGCATAACATATAAAACAGTACAGCATGGTGCTAAAGAGTGTGGCTCTAGATAAATATGGGTTAAAATCCCTGTTCCACCGGTATTAGTAGTATGACTCTGGGCTAACCTCAGTCTATTCATTTGTACAATGGAGGTAATAAAATAATATCTACCTCATAGGTTGTCATGAGGATCAAATGAGATAACATATGTAAAGTTCAGTGCTTGGTACCTAGTAAGTACCTAACAAGTGTTACACATTATATAATGATGATAATAATAATAATAATTTTTAATAATCATCTGGTCCATAACTATTACATCCAGCCTCATTTCCTCCCCGGCTTGTACTTTATGCAGTTGTATATCACAACTACTACTTGCAGCACTAGTCATAGCAGCCAAGACAGGGAAACAACCTAAATGTCCATCAACAAATGAATGGCTAAGAAAAATGTGGTATAGACATACAATGGAATATTATTCAGCCTTAAAAAAGAAGGAAACTCTGCAATATGTGCTGACATAGATGAACCTCGAGGACATTATGCTAAGTGAAATAAGCCAGTCACAGAAAGACAAATACTGCATGATTCCATTTATATGAAGTATCTAAAATAGTCAAACACATAGAATCAAGGAGTGGAATGGTGATTGCCAGTGGCTGGGAGGAGTGGCAAATGGGGAGTTACTAATCAATGGGCATAAAGTTTCAGTTAAACAAGATGAATAAGCTTTAGAGATCTATTGTACGATACTGTACCTATGGTCAACAATGCTGTATTGTACGCTTCAAAATTTGTTAAGATGGTAGATCTCATGTTACGTGTTCTTATCATAACAAAACAAAAATTTAAAAAAATCACAACTGTAACTAGTTCTCTGAGTACTGCGTTCTTTCTCTGCTTTTGTGCCTCTGCACATGGCTTCTTCATATTGAACTTTCTCCTCACCTACACGTTTATTCCTCCTGGCAAATTTGAGCCATCCTTCAGGATTCAGCTTGGACACTCTCTTCTCTGTCCTGACTTCCATGGGCAGAATTAGGCTCTACTCACAGGCGACCACAGCAGGACAGACTTCTGCTATAACAATTATCCCATTGAATTTCAGTTGCCTATTTTCCTGAGATTCTCCCACTTGATTCTCCCCTGTGAAGTTTTGAGTGAAAACATTCTTTTCATCTTTGTTTTCTCTGTACCTAACACAGTGGGACGTGCTTAATAAATTTTTGTTTAATAAATGATTTAATCATCATGAGCTCTGTTAGTATGTTTGTTAGGCATTTGTGTGGCATTTAGGTCATTTACTTTTTCTTTTAACACAAATACAACCTAGAGAAAAAGTGTTTTTGTTTTGTTTTGTTTTGGTGAGGAAGATTAGCCCTGAACTAACATCTGTTGCCAATCCTCCTCTTTTTGCTGAGGAAGATTGGCCCCCCTGGGCTAACACCCGTGCCCATTTTCCTCTACTTTATATGCAGGATGCCTGCCGCAGCATGGCTTGATAAGCAGTGCGTAGGTCCATGCCTGGGATCCCCCGAACCTGTGAACCCCAGGCCACTGAAGCAGAGCGCACGAACTTAACCACTATGCCACCGGGCCGGCCCTGAGAAAAAGTATTTTTATCCCCATTTGTGGATGGAGATGATAAGACAAGTGGGTGAGGAGATGTCTCCCACATCATGCAGGAAATCAGGCAGTGTCCCCAGGAGGTGGAAAACAGACATCTTAATGCCTATGCTGACTGTCTGGGTCATTCTGCTTCACTTTCTCATGTTATGTTTGTGAAAATTTGAAGTGCCAGTTTCTAAATTGCATACAATTATCTGAATCATTTTTATTTGGGATTATTTCACAATGATATTTTTGAAAGTACCTTATGCCGTTACTGACACAGTAATTTTCAACGTCATTATTTTAACTCCCTCCTTATCCTCTTCTGCCACCTTGCCCGCCAGAGCTATCAGGTTTCCACATTTCACTGAGGACATATCACATATTTAGGGACAAAAAGGAAGTAAGCTCCAGGGGTGGGGTGCTGTGACTTTTTTGATGACAACATGCTAGAATATTTTAACAGTAGACCACTCTGTGACATGCATTTGGCTCTTCTCCTAGTGTGGTGTGGTAAAAAAGCCATTGGACAGGGTGTCAGAAGACTTGGTTTCTGGGTCTAGTTTATCCACTAACTCAGTAGGTGAAATTGAATAGTAATTTATCTTCTCTGGGCTTCAATTTATTTGCACAATGAAGAAATTAGATGATTACTTAATTTCCTTCTAGGGATAACATTCTAAGATACTTTTACTTCCTTCTCTGTTTACTAGTTGCTCCCTCACTGTCTAGAGTCCAGCACCAGCCTGGAGCAAAGGTTATTAGGTTAGCCTTCTGAGAGCGAGAGAGAGAGAGCGATTTCAATACATGTAGAGGAGAAATGATGTATCACATTTATTTTATTTTAGGTTTCCGGCTTGATTTGTTTCACTTTTTTTCCCCTTATATCACGGGTGCTGGTGCTACAGGTTCATGTGTTGGATTAACTTTTTTATTAGATAGGGATGAAAAAAAGCAGAGACTAACGGATTGTAATTCCTAATGGAGAATGTAGCTTTACTTTTACTTACCCCGCCTTCTTCATTGCTGGCTGGTGGACGTCCGTAACCTGGTGGTAGCCTCTGAAAGATGAAAAACACAGTAAACACAAGAGAAAGACACTTTCTATGCTGCTATTTGTTTGTAAGACTGAAGGTGGTCTTAAAATAGTTCAAGTCAGTGACTGGGTGTTAGAACTGTTAGCTTTTAGCTTCTGAGTCATTAGCTCTAACAATCTAGCTATTAATAATTATGACTATAATTATAATCCATCAGTGAATACTGGAAAACACAAAAGCTTCAGCCGGATCCTAGATTATCCTACTCAAAATACCATGGATAGCTGCATCTCCTAGCAATTACCCCCACCCCCTGTTATCTGTAACACACATATAGACACAGAGAGGGAAAGAGAGAGAGAGAGAGAGAGCTATTAGGATCCAAACATCCTGGATTATTACTATAACATTTTTGTTTGACCAAGGATCATTTTCCTACTCAAACTTGGAGGCTGAGTTTCTGCTCAGGGGAGGGTTTAGAAAAGCAGTTCAACTCTCACAGACCTTCAAGATGTTCTATGTAGATGAGATTAACAGTTACTTCAGCATGAGAATTATGCTTATCGGCTTTTTTTTTTTAAAGAACAGTTTATTTATTTTGTGTGTGTGTGTGTGAGGAAGATCAGCCCTGAGCTAACACCCATGCCAATCCTCCACTTTTTGCTGAGTAAGACCGGCCCTGAACTAACATCTATTGCCAATCCTCCTCCTTTTATTCCCCAAAGCCCCAGTAGATAGTTGTATGTTGTAGTTGCACATCCTTCTAGTTGCTGTATGTGGGATGCCGCCTCAGCATGGCTGGACAAGTGGTGCGTCAATGCGTGCCGGGGATCAGAACCTGGGTCGCCAGTAGCGGAGCACTTGCACTTAACCGCTAAGCCACGGGGCCGGCCCTGCTTATCGGCTTTTTAAATCTTCACCTGGTACTGCCTTAGTTTCGTTAGTTCAATATGGCCAGCAAAAGGAAGTTGCTCTTAAGGGAAAATAAAGGTGAGGAACTCTTACTTCTTGAAATGAATTGTTCCTTGTTGATAAGAAGCCTTCTTGGTTATAGAGTTGCAGACAAGAAAAACCAATGCCATAGCTGAATGCAGAGTCATCAAATATTCCTTGTTTTTGTTTTTGTTAGTTTAACAGCAACTGGTCTTTAATCTTTCTTTAGTTCAAATAGCTTATTTTCCGATTCATATTTTTAATGCCTATGATGCAATTTTTCAATACAGTCATGTGCTGAATGATGACGTTCTGGTCAACAAGGGACTGCCTGTTGCACGGTCCCATAGGATTAGTACCATACAGCCTAGGTGTGTAGCAGGCTGTACCATCTAGGTTTGTGTAACTATGCTCTATGATGTTCACACAACAATGAAATTGCCTAACGATGCATTTCTCAGAATGTGTCCCCATCGCTAAGCCATGCATGACTGTATTATGTTTTATTTTAATGATTTTAAACTTTAAAGGATTCTTGTAAATATTATTTTTGCATGATTCTTTACAATCAAATATTTGTGGTGGAAATAATAAGATATGATCGAAAGATCTTAGTCTAATCATAGTTTATCTTATGAGTTTCAAGCTCCATTTTGTTCCAGTTTCCTCATTACATTGAATGAGGATAATCTGTGTGTTCTCTAATCTTTTAGGGAAGTGGGGAATAATAATGAAGTAGCACAACCCTCTAACAACAATTCATTAACTAAGTTATTAGTAGTTGTTTGGTGACTTAGACTGCATTCATGTCACCAACTTGACTAAAAATTCATTTAAAAAATTCTTTTTATCCTACATAATTACTGATGTGGTGACTTGGCTTCATACTCTCTACTGATTGGCATATGGCATTTCATTTAGAGTGTATGAACTTATATTAGTTTGAGATATACATGCTAATACTATTTTTCATTCCTAGCATAAAGAAAAAAAACTCACGTGTGGAACTTGCCACAGAGGTTGTTGATAGGGAAATAGTCCATTGCCAAATGATGGGAATGCCTAGAGAGAAAGAAAGAATCAGGATGATGTGAAGTGAGAAGAATAAATGAAAAATGAAACAAACCTATTAAATACAATTATTTGAAACTTGGAGTCTACATCTCCCTTTGCATTAAACTGTGATTTTTTTAGGGCAGAGATGATAATAATAAGAATATTAAAAAGCATTAGTATTACTGAACACTTAAGTTCTAGGTGCTGTGCTGAGCATTTTCTATTGGTAAAGTCATTTAATCCTCATGTACTGTAGAAGATATGTGCTCCTATTATTCCTGCTTCACTTAAGATTTTGAGGTGCAGTGACGTTAAGTCACTTGCCCAAAATCTCATAGCTGGTAAATGATGGAAGCCAGCATTCAAATCCAGGAGTGTCTTTTCACTCACTTTTGTATTCTCTGCATCTATAATAGCGTCTAATAATAAATGTTAATCAACTAAAAGGATGTATTTTAGAAGCTCCACACTGGATGAGATCTTGGGAAACCATTTGCACATCTTTTTGCTTTAAGTCAGGACTACACTTATGTCATCCTGAAATACTAGAAGCAGTGTTACCTTTCAGGGCAATATTTTAGATCATTAAGGCATAGATCTGGAAGGGACTTAGAGATCACTTTGTTTACTCACAGGGAATCTGGAGTCTAGAAAGGCAAAGTGACTTGCTCCAGATCATACAACTAAGAAGAGCTGGCAGTAGAACTTGAATCTTTGTTCCCTGACTCTTCCATTAGTGCTCCTGTTGCTATGCCATGTTGCCTCTGTATTTTAAAAGGAGCTTCTTTAAGGCAACAGTATTTGGGTAATTTTTAATAAAACCAAGGCAAGAATTGAGTCATCAGGCAGTTTTGGATAGGTGATGACAACATCACCTTGGAAGAAAGTGTCAAAACTAAAGATTCTATTTCGTACATAGAGGTACCCATATTGAGGATGTGGAGGAAGTGCGTGTGTATGTGACGGTAGCATGGCACTTCTAATCCCTCTGAGGCCATTTATGACTCTGGTTTGGAATTTTGCTGGGCATCCTCACCGGAGGCGGCCGGGCTTCCTCTTCATGCTTAGTTGCGGCAGGCTGCTTTAAATGCTGCTTTGGTGGTGACTCTTCTGGTTGAGGCTGGTCGGGTTTCTGGGTCTCTGGGGCTGGATCAGTCTTGCTCTGGTGTTTTTGTCCTGAGGGAGATGAGGATTTCTTCCAACGCCTTGTGTTGGGTGGTGGCTGAGGCCACATGGGCATCTGGTACTGTGGGAAGAGCTGAGGGAATTGCATGCCATTTCCATACATGGGTCCCAGCTGTGCCATCTGTGAGGGCAGCAAACAGCAGTAAAATCACATGAGGGCTGAGATTCTGGCTCTCCCCACCCTCTAGTGTCAGTCTCCAAAACTCAACCCAGGATCTTAAAAATCCTATGGAACTTAACTCAGCAATGAAAGCTTCAAGATCTTTAGCTTCAATATCTAGCATTTCTTTAAATGTTGTCTTATAGAAATAAATTTCAGTCTTCTAGAAAACCACACAAACAAAGAAAAACTCTGAATTAAGTGAGAAATTTCAGTTTAAGAATTTGGCTGATGATTTTCTAATTCTGCAGCCCTGACTCAGGTAAGAAGTGTACAAGTCAAGTTGCAGAGGAGTTGATGTCAAATTCAAAATTCCCGTGACTTGTTACAGGCTGGACGAGGAGGAGAAAAAGGAAAAAAAAAAAAAAAAAAAAGACAAAGGGAGTGAGGTGTTAAAAAAACACAAGACAAAAAAGAGAGAGAGCAAGAGCAAAAATTCTGTGTGTGTAAACACCCTACATGGTGCCCGTGCTTCTTGATTACAGGTGAGTCCTCATTAATTCCATTTTTATTATCAGAATCTCCATAGTTACAAGGTTGTCAGGGAAGCAAAAGTAGGTGTAATCTGAAAATGCTAACTTATGAATTGACCGCTTACAACATCAGCTCCCATTCAAACTTCTCTGGTTTAACACTGGTCTATCTTCAGTCATCATTAATCAGTCTCTTGCTGTCTCTTGGATGATGTACACACAATACAGTGTAAATGCCATGTGGATCGACAGAAGGTGAAATTGCAAATCTTGCATTAAGATGCAGGGTTTCATAACAATTAAGTTGGTGAAAATTTCAAATCTCAGGCAAAGTCACTAAAACCGAGAGTGCGAGTTTGAAAGAGTTGGGCCAATCAATAGTTGAAGAAGAGAAAATTGGCAATAATGATGATTTTGGGTGAAAGGCTTTAAAAGAGAGTGACTTGAATGAAAAAGATTAAGAGAAAATTGATAAAGTCCTTGATTTTTTCCCCCAAAATAGTTCTCACGATCACATCACAAAAGTCAAAAGTGACATATAGCATTATTGTACTATCACACAATGTTGTCAGAAAAATTATGCCAAAAGACCCAACTGATACTTGATTCATTATTAGTTAGTTCTAAGGATTGCACATAGTGGTAAGTATAACGTAAATTTATTTAAATAAGAGAAAAATTTATTTCATAATTTTTGTATTATCTTTCAAGATAATCCAAATAAAATTTACCCCCTCCCCCAAGTATTTACTATGCTTAATTTTTGTTCTCGTTATTTGTCAGTATGTTTTGTGTAATCTTTTCCCAGAACCAATTTCTCTTGGATATAAAGAATGTTTATAAAAAAACAAATAATTTTTATTTACATGAAATAACAATAATAATGAATGAGAAGAAAATTCAGTGTAAGGGGACAGAATAAATGATTTTTCTCCCTTGAAACTCTTATAATGATTATATTGTAATTAAAACATGTGGATAGCTATTGGCATCTATTAGCTAAGACAAATCTTATAATGTAATTATCTGTATATAAACAAGAAATCATCAGAAATAATATAAAGTGAAACTTACATGTGCTGTGTGCATAAAGTTGAATTGACCATACCGCATCATCTGTGACCAAAGGAATCCATTAATGTGGCACAAAGTAAAAATTTGGTATTCAATCAATCCACAAACCATAAAAAACAAGTTGAATTTCTTATTTTTAAAGTACAATAGCCATAATGTCTTTTAGTAGTTATGAATGAATTTAAAGAAGTATGAAATTGAAAAAACTTCTATAGCACTTTAACTAAGTCAGAATTTTATTTTGAGAAGAATCAACACAATAATAGACAATAAAGATCTTGTGTACTTTGAAGTTTTTGAATGTTCTACCCTACTCTTTTTTTTTTTTTTAAGATTTTATTTATTTACTTCCCCCCCCCAAAGCCCCAGTAGATAGTTGTATGTCATAGCTGCACATCCTTCTAGTTGCTGTATGTGGGACACGGCCTCAGCATGGCCGGAGAAGAGGTGCGTCAGTGCGCGCCCGGGATCCGAACCCGCGCCGCCAGTAGCGGAGCGCGCGCACTTAACCGCTAAGCCACGGGGCCGGCCCTGGCCTACTCTTTTGAAGTTCAAGGTTTGAGAATGTGATAATTCTGTGAAAAGATGATTCTCCTTTCTGATGTGTATTGAATTTGGCTAATGTTCCTGGGTATGAGTCATGTAAAAGATATTTATATGCCTAAGTGTCTACCTTCTGACAACCTTGGTACAAATGCCTACCTTTTCTAGCTTGGAAACTTACCAAAGAAGACAACATTAACTATACTTTAACAGAAATTTACATTTACCTTGAAAAGGACTACTGTAGTACATAGGTAGGATTACGCTGGGGAAATTACTACTTTGCCTTGATTTGAGAATTTAAGTCTTTCAAATCTTCCTCCCTCTACCTCTTTCCTAAGAAATTTTATATATCAGAAAGTTTTCCAATATTATACGTTTTTTATGAACTCTCAGGACAGGGCTCCGGAAAACTTCTCCCCAAAGACTGAACATACATACCTCCTCACTTTTACTGCTAAATCCAGGCATTCGGGGTATTTGCATCTGGAAGGAAAAGAATATCAGTGACAAATTCAGAACATCAATTGAAATAAGCCCAATAATGTCTTCAAACTAGGCAACAATAGAACACAAAGAAAAGTCCTAAAAAATTTTTTAGTACTCACTGGCATAGCAATGGAATTACCAAGCAGACCTAGAAAGACCAGGAGAATCTTCATTTTGCCACTTGGTACCTGGAATACAAAACTGGATTTAATTTTGGACTGTGAAATAATTATGCTTAGGGCACTCAGAACTTATCTAGGCACTGGCCCACCTGTTTGTCAAGGAGCGTACAGAAATAGACAGTGATGGGGCCTCTGCTGTCATTTTTATTTTACATTAAGAAACTATTGGATAGTTATTACCTGGTACTGTTCTTTATTTTTTTTGTGAGGAGATCGGCTCTGTGCTAACATCTGCCAATCCTCCTCTTTTTTTGCTGAGAAAGACTGGCCCTGGGCTAACATCCGTGCCCATCTTCCTCCACCTTACATGGGATGCCGCCACAGCATGGCCTGCCAAAGCAGTGCGTCGGTGCGCGCCTGGGATCCGAACCAGCGAACCCTGGGCCGCCGCAGTGGAGCGTGCCCTCAACTGCTTGCGCCACCGGGCCGGCCCCTACCTGGTACTGTTCTAAGTGGCGAAAAGAGTCAGATTAAAAAGTGAAGATAAAAATCAGATACAGAGAGAGTGAGAGAAAGAAAGAACATTGGTGCTTGAGAAGGTGGAAGATGGTGCATAGCACTGGAATGTGGAAATTAGAAATTAGGAGTTTAACCAAAAAATATGAATACTGATGGTTGCTAGGCTCATTTAGAAAGGCATAGTAATGTCTGACTATATTCACCATTCAGAATAATCTCAGTTTCAGTGAGAGCACGCTCCAAAATCAGTACTTTGAGCTACTTTCTAAGATGCTATACACGACATTTCATTATATAGAGGCTAATTAAACTGGAATATTCCAAATCCTATCCTTTTCTTCTTTCCTCTATTGTTGTTTATTATTATCGTTATTATTATTATTTTATCTCTTTTAAAAATCACTTCTGCTCAAGGGCTGGTCAGAGAAACAGGAAAACTGTTTATCTGTTTATAAATTTATCTCTTTGTTAGATACTTTGATTAAACATATAGAGGAAAATATTGAAACTAAAGACATATATAAAGTTTGGAGATTGTTTTCGTGGGTTTCATTTATCCCACTCTAGTTAATTATGCAAGCTTTGTATAATTAAGGCTTTTATTTATATCTTTGGACAAGGTTTATTCTGAAGTATTTACTTGGGTAATTCCTTAAGAACACTCCATTCTATTTGCATTTACAATGGAGGAAAATAAAGATTTTAAGCAGAATGATTTATTTTCATGGTATGTCAGATACAACACAATTCCTGGCATAGTAACCAGCACACAGACACCAGTAGTTGCTCATTTCTTTTGTTCCTTCTTCCTTTTTCTGGGCATGAAATGCATCTAGCAGTGATTTGAGCCAACGCTCTTCCTTCCGCTTGTTTCCTGTAGGAGCAATATAACTAAAGGACATTTCAGCACTTCCCTAAATTGTAGGTGTAATCAATTACCTTTCATATATCAGAGAAATTGGGAGAGGGTAACTAAACAAAAGAAGCAGTAATATGTAAACGCCTTTCCTACTAATTAAAGATTTTCAGAATCATAATATTGTAGAGAATTAAGAAAAACAACTAAACTTGTGTGTTTATTATAGGCTACAACAACACAAGAAAGCTAATAAAGAGAATATTGGTGAATGCTTTCCTTTCTAAATCTACTTTCTAAGATTATGGCCCAAGATTTTGGGGAACTTTTGGACATCTAATTTCTCCCTTGCTTAATCATCCATTAAATATCTATAGTATCTATCACTGAGATTCTTGTTAATGTTACACACCTATGTAGGAGGGTGTAATGCGGTCTTTTATTTTGCAACTATAAAATGCCACTCATTTTATCCTTTATGAAATTAATATATCATGTTGGATGACTTTTAAGATTCCTTCCATCTCTAAAAGTTCATAATTGGATGAAAGTCTACAATTAGTTATTTTTTTGTACTGAAAATAACTCTCATAACGATTGCTGTGGAGTACAATGACTAAGTTCTTAGTTCTTCCGTCCCATTCATGAACTCGATGCTCTGTGTTTCTTCGGACATATTTAAATAGTGTTTTATCATCTCAAGTGTTTTTCTGACAATATTTAGTTTGAAATGTGACCTGTATGTACTAGGAAAAATGAATGAAAATACTCACCAAGTTATTTAGTTTAGGAAAAGAGGATCCATGCCTGCACGGAAGCAGCAACATTTTTTCACCAAAATTTTCATAAGCCTTTAAGAAAAATACAGATTTGGCATGAGAAAAAACTCAACTATAGAAATGAAACAAATAAGTGAAACGAATAGCAAAACTTCAGCTCTAAGGCAGCATATGTCATGTTAATTACTTTATCCATTCATACCCTCCTTAAAGGGTCTTCAAAGTCAAGCCTTCTCTCTTGTTGCTTTAAGAGCAGGCTGAGCTACATCAGAGAGAAAATGACCCAGGCACTGTATTTTGAGATACTTCTAGTGCAAGGTTGACAAAACTTGGCTGCTCTGCGGGGAATGTACAAAAGCACAGTATTAAATGATATCTAAGTACGTTGGAAGAAAACATCTAAGAAAAACAAATACGCCAAGTAAACCAAGGAGTTTAAAGTTTGCAGAAGATCAGCCTTCAAATAATGATTATTCAACCAACATCAAAAATGCCACAAGGAGGTCAACCAACATCTCTGAATTAAGTTCACTATTTGGCACTGCATTATTTATGTTGACAATCTCTAATACTCACCCAATGCCAGTTAGAAGCTCCAATACATAAAAAATAACTTTTACCTGAACTTTGTTAGCCTGTCTTTGAAATATATTCTTAATGGTCTAAAGTGGAAATGACTACAAATTTCTGAAGCCAGGGAGATCTCAAGGAGCAAGACATTTATTTCTTAATAATAAAACAAAAGTTCTTCATGTAGATGTCATGTTCAGTACCAAAAAGGCTTAAAATAAAAAGACTCCTTCTTGTCAGAAGGCTTGGAATAGCAAGGTCACATTTAAGCACTGGTGTAGACCTGCACAACCAATCAGCTTTGAGAAAAATGGTTTTGCCATCACAAGAGTTTAGGTAAAAAAACACATCCAATGTAAAATTTATAATGTGTTATTATAGGAGCTGTTAAATCAAGGCTCTTATTATGTATAATAACAGTTCAGGAAAACGAGCTTACAGCAGTAAGATTTAGAAGATGCTTTCCTTGATGAATTTGGGGCTTTTCAAGTATAGAAACTTTGTTTATACAAAGATATTTAGACAACAAAGGTGAAAATTAACTATTTTCTATTGTCATAAATCACTGAACATCATCAACAGTCAGGCCACTATGTGTTTTAATTTATTTAATTAATATACATTTAATATATAATTAAAATTAACCGAAATGTTATATTCATGGACAACTCAGTGACTTGATTTGATTAGAATTACATACGGCTATCAGGACATAGTATTCTTTTTGAAGTCAAATATAGTTTAGTCACTGGGGATTCAGCATTTTTGAAGAGATAGGCAAAATGACAAATGAACTCTCAGCTCTTCATGACAATACAACCTCATGAAAATAGGAGTTGAGAAATTCACTGAAGGGGTTATGATATGGAATTTTTTAAAAATCTGACTCTCCATAATAAAGATTTCACTTCCAAATAAATGGGACAATTATACTTTTCATTGACAAGAGCCAGCTTTGTTTTCTTACTGCACTTGGATTCTCCTGTTCTCTTATGGCTTCATGAGAGAAAACATTTGTAGTGGTGATGTTTATTTACTTTAATGTTGGCATTTAAAAATTAGGAATGTTTGAATTTCATGCTAAAATCTGGTTCCTACTTGGTATGATTGTGCATATCAGTTCATCCAGTGGTTCCAGAGGGTGCTGTTCTTCCAGGACAGGCGAGATGTCATGTCCTTCCTCTCGGGCCAAATAACCCTGTATTTCTTAGCCACCTCCTCTCGCTGAATTTAATGCCACAAAGAATAAAATTGCACCAGAATATTGGATTTTAAGCTCTAAATATCTTTTAAGTCTGTATGTATCCAAGATATGCAAAGTTGTATCTGCTCTCAGCGCCTGTCTGTCTCTGTCTGGTTTTGTAGAAACTGAGTAGCAATTATAACACTGTTTGTTCTGTGCGTAAATTGAGATGAATTTGCAAGTGGTAGGATATCTAGGGGACATGTATTCATGGAGGTGAAATGGGAACCGTGATGCTGGATGACCCTGGCCTCTGCATGTGCCCTTCACATAAAGGCTGGAATTTCAATTTCGGCCTTAGCCATGTAAGTTTTTGGGAGTTGCCGCTAAACCCCACCTTTGATTGCTTTCTCTATTTGCCCTTGTTCTCTCTGCCACAGGCTGCTTAGTGGTCATGAAATAATCCATATTTTAAAAATCTAGCCAAGCTATTGAATTCTTAGTAGTGGTGGAGTGGATTGAAGAAACAATCAAGTCTCTTTTTTCTTTCAAAACACTAAAGAATTACTTAACTGGATACAATATTCTGAAACCAGACCTTTGTGACCTTTTCCCCTTTACTCCAATCATCTCTGCTTATTTTATAAATTCTTTTTCCCTCCAAACGATTTCAACTGTTTGTGAACATGTTTATGATTTGGCTTAAAAAAATTTTTGTCTCCTTTTTTTTGGTCTCAATGTTTCCTTTCTTGTCTACAAAACAAGAGATCTGTAAACCCATGAAACTGTATATAAGAATTTGTGTGTTTGTGTATAAATGCACATTTTTTTTTTTCCCTGAAGGAGAACTCATATCCTCCAAGGGTCTGTGACCTCCCCACTTTTCTTTACTTCAAATTATTTAAGATCCTCTCGTTGCCCTAGATTTGAAGCTGCTGGGAGCAGAAACATCTTCTAGTTTCTCACTCTAGAGATGGTGGAAAGAGGCCAGGCTTTGGAATTGTCAGACTTGAGTTTAACCTTTCACAAATTATCCAACTGTTCAAGTCCCTGTTCAGTAAAATGGGGGTAATAAGTTTGTTCTAAGAAGTAAATTAAATAGTGTATGTAAAGTGCCTGGCACCTAGTAGGTGCTGAGTGATGATCAGTGACTGATCCATATATGAATGTACTTTTATGGTTCCACATTGCACCTTATAATGATTTACTAAGGACTTAACAAGTAATAAAGGCGGTCATAGTTCTCAGAGCAAATAGATCCTCTCCTAAGCACAACTGTAGAGCAGAAGTTCTGTGGATTATTATTAGTAGAACACTCCAACACTGCAGGATTACTGAATGAAGCACTTGAAATAAAGTAGTGTCTTAGGAACCCATTACTGGTGGCTAAGTAGTTTCTAAGCATCCACAACCTGACTTTTCTTTGGAACCATTCATATAGCGTATCCTCAGGCCCTAATGTGAGAAACTCTTCTATTATAAGGGAAGAGGAGGTGTAGTTTAATCTCTCACAGATTAAATGGTTAGTAATATTTTATTCTATAAACATTTCCTGAGTGGCCTCTTCATGCAAAGCCCCAGTTTAGATGCCCACCATCCTGCACAAGATATTAGGATAGGAAATTTTCTGAGTCAGAACTCAGTATTAAGTTCAAATTTTGACTTCTATGACTTACTTGTTTTAAAATCTTGGTTAAGTGAATTAATCTCTTTCAGCCTCAGTTTCCTCATTTGTAAAGTAGAGGATAATAGTATTTCCTTCATTGGTTTGTTAAGAATTTAATAAGATAATTCATTGAAAGTTCTTAGCAGATAGCTCAAATAAATGTTATAAATAAATAGATATATGAATATTAGTTATGATTTTAATTAGAGCTTGCTTAACAGCTGCTTTAATACTGACGACTGATGTATTTCCTAAAGATTTTTGAGGAATATTTCACCTCATTGTGCTTATTCATTAAAAAACAAAACAAAATAGAAAACAAACAAAAATCCTCCTAAGGAGCAACCAAATGTATGTAAACAGAGTATAGAAAAAAGAAACTGGATCATAAAGTTTATCAGATTTATCCATTAAGTCCAGCTTTTGGTCTCCAAATATGAAAGTTACTCTGTGATGGCAGGGAGCTACTGCTGGTGGGTGGTTATTTATTTGGACCACCCTCAGAGGTAGTGTTTACTTCTTGGAGCTCTGAGTAATAGCTCTCTCATATGTACTCAAGATCAGCTTAGAAATGATTCAGAATCTAAGAAGATTCTTGTTGTCCATCTTCTCTCTTTACCCTGAAAAGAAAATATGACCCAATGGTTAAGAACACAGGCCATCAGGTTAGAAATACTGAGTGATGTGTACATTGTGCTTAGAAGAGTACCTGACTCATAGTAAGTGCTTCATATGGGTTAGATGTTTTTCTACTTCTTATACTTCATATAAGCTGGTTGTGATGCTATCTCACCTTGGAAATAATATCTTATGTTTATTGACCATTAACTGTGTGTATTGGGGGCTTCTCTAGGCACTTTTAATGAATAGACGTTCATTTATTCCTCTCAACAACCCTATGAGATAGGTTCTAGTATTATCCACATTTTACTATAAGGAAACCAAGACGTAGAAAGATTAAGTAGCTTGTTCAGGGTTACTCAGCCAGTAAGTGGCTAAAGCCAGAGAGTCTGGCTCCAAAGCCCCTGTTCTGTCCTCTACTCCATGCTGCCTTGGCCTGAATTGAAGCAATGATGTTAGGACGCAGCTTCCCTAGCTTTTCCTTTCATAACAATGGTTGCCATTGTTCCTATTTGGATGTCTTCATTTTAACTGTGGAGAAAAAATCACAAGCAGTCAGAATATCTTTCTAGTTCTTGATTGATTACTCACCAACCCTGGGACTTTGGGAATGTCGTTAGACTTCACTGTGTTTCAGTGTCCTTGATAAGAACCTGTCTATTTGTTTTCCAAAGCATGTGATATTGTCCTTCATCAGCAGAGCAGAATACTAGTAGTCTGTACTTTAAATCTAAGAGAACCTTAAAACATGTGCAGGTCAGTTCCGATGAAATGCCTGGTTGAGAGAAGTGGTTTTAGGAAAAAAGCTATTCAACCCCTCTCCTGGGAACTCCAAGATCTGTCCCTGGATAGAGTCATATCGTCGGTAGCCCATACATTTAGATTAGCTTAGCTTCTTTAAAGAATCACCTTCACTAAGTTGTATTTACTAATATTTTACTAACTGCCTGACCTCTATCATAGAATGTCTATATTTCAAGCCCTGTTTCTCCTCCACTGCTTGCATGTTTCTAGTGCCAGCTGCTACGGACATATTCATATCATAATATGATCTTTGATCCTGCATCTTTGGGTCACCGGTAGATTAAGTAGGCTTTGAGATTTAGGTATGGGAAGCAGGAATATTCCTGGAAGCCATTCCTACATGAGGATGGCTAGCAATATTTTAACTATATACAAAAGTTGACTGTGGATACATAAACCCAAACTAAATGCCTCCCCATCTCAACTTCACCAAAATGCCCATGGCTATTCCAACACCATTTGAATTTAGGAGAAGCTTGACGGAGGGACCATGGGAGTGGAAAGAGACAGCAGATGTAACCAATCGTGGGCGAATTTTACAAAACTCACGGCCATGGGAACACATTGCCTGAGCTCCTCCGAGGGTGTGGAAGGGGCCTCTGCTCCATTAGTTTCGTGGAGACTCTACTTCTGACTCTGTTTTGAGGCTGTCTGTGAACTCCCTTTCTGCTTGTGCCTACCTTCTAATTTTACTAACCTTATCACTATTTCTTGCTGTGAACTGTCTAAAATACTTTTTGAGAAGAGATAGATATAAAAAATTTAATTAATAAAACAAAATAGTGACAATAAACTCTGCCAATTATCAATCTCTTCTAGGAATAGCACCTTGAAATGTGTAACAATAAGAAGTTCATTTACTATGTGCTAGGCACTGTGGTAAGTGCTTTAGATGATTTATCTTGTTCAATGTTCACAAAAACCCTATGAGGTAGGTACTATGATCCCCTTACCAACAATTTACCTTTGAGAAAATAGAATCTTAATGAATTTGAGTAAGTTGCCCAAGGCTAAGAGGTAGAATGGGAACTAGAACCTAGGTCTGCTTTCAGTTAACCATTTCACTCTGAAGAGTGCAGACACATACAGTGTGTATGTTTTTACCAGTGGTGTCAGGACACCATGACCAAGATTTTATAAAGAACTCTGTAAAAATGAAGTGGGATGTGAACCTAAATGAAATGGTTTAGTGGAAATTTCAATTCCAAATAATAACATAAATTATGGTTTTTTGAAGTCCAATTGCATGGAAAGTAAAAAAAAAAATCGTCTTGCTTCTCTTGAAAATAAGAGGCTCTCTCTTAGTATTGGGAGTGTAGTGCAGGCTGGGCAAGATGAATCAACTTTTAAATAAACAGTTAGAGCAGACTAGATAATTGAGTCAGTTGAAGCTTGTTGTGTCTATCACATCATTTCCTACCAGACATCATCTAATCACTTTTTTCAGAAATGCTAGTGTCTACACTGACACATCTACATTGAAACACACACATTTCAAGCTCCTTTTCCTAAAGAGGCCCATATATACAGGGTACAGCCCTTTTTCTATGGCTTTTGTATTGTGTGGATTCCCTTTTCTACCAGCCACCACCCAATTTCACCCTTCCATTAACAGGGAGTGATATTATAAACCCACCCTTGGGATGTTAGACCAATGTGTCCTTGTATTCCAAGGTGCTGCCACCCATTTGTTCAGCATGTGACCTAGGGAGAGAATTGTATACTTCAGATATGTTGTCTTTCCCTCATGACTCTCAATGGTACATATTTAACACTGTGGAAACTGAGGCTTGGGATGAATAAGTAACAAACACGGGCTGAGGCTACACAGAAAGAGTATGGGTTTGCACTGAGGTCTATCTGCCTCTACTTTCCACTTGCCGTAATATCTTCATCATAGGGCTGGGCACATATCAGCACAAGGAGCACTGCTTGACTGGGGCCACCAGAGTTAGTAACTCAGGGTATTACCCGCAGGCAACTTCAATCCATTTCTGGGCTTGGGCCCATCTTGGTTCTTCTGCTTTCCTCTGGTGACAGATCATTCTGGACCCACCAGCAATTCAATACTTGCCTTACCTACAAGAAACGTAGGAACCCAACACAATTTAGTGTTCAAAAGATAAGTAACTGGAAAAGATTGGGTTTTTAAACAAATGGACATTTTTCTTTCATTGTTTTTTTAAAAAAAGTTTTTGTCACAAATTTCCCCTTATAGTAACAGCTTCCTGAAGAGAGAAAATAATTAAAAAGAGATATCATTTTCAGTTTTTTAAGAACTAGTTTCTAAATGAGTGGAAGATTCTACCACCAAGAGAGAGAAACCGGTTCTCCAAATCACGGAATCTCAGAGTTAGAAGAGATCTTAGGATCATCTAAAGGGATGTGTCTCTGTGCTAGTTTCACAGACCTAAACTTGGGGTCATCCTTGACTCTTCTCCTATTCCCAGGCAAGTCCTGTCGGCTCTATCTTCAAAATAGATCCAGAATCGGCCCGTTTTGCACCACCTCCATTCACTGTGGTCCGATCTGACCACCACAGTGGTCCCTCTGCTTCTTGTTCCTTTTCAGTTTATTCTCAAATCAGCAGCCAGAGTGATACATTAAATATATGTCAGATCATGATCCTTCTCCAGTGGCTCTTCATCTCAGCCTGTGTTAAACATAGTCCTTTTGTGGCCACAAGGCCTTATGTGATCTGATCCTACCTCTCTGATGTCTCTCTCCTCCTACTCTCTATCATTCTTCTGCTCCAGCCACACTGGCTTTATTACTTTGTATATATATATATCTTTTTCCTCCCCAAAGCCCCAGTACATGGTTGTATATCCTAGTTGTAAGTTGTTCGAGTTCTTGTGCTGCCACAGCATGGCAACTAACAGACGGATGGTGTGGTTCTGCAACTGGAAAGTGAATCTTGTCCCTGAGGCACTGAGTGCCCGACTTGAAGCACTAGGCCATCAGAGCTGCCTCGTTGTTACTTTATCTTGATCATACCAGGTATGCTTCTGCCTTAGGACCTTTGCACTGGCTGTGTCCTTTGCTTGGAATGTTTTTTCCCAGAGTCTGCATGGCTCACTTCCTTCCCTTCTTTAGGTCTTCACTCAAATGCTACCTTCTCAGTGAGGCTTTACCTAATGAAAATTGTAACCCTATCATCTTCCCTAATCCCCTTTCCTGCTTTATTTTTCTCTATTGTACTCATCATCAATTAACACATATTTTCCTAACTTAAATTTTTTTGTCTGTCTTTCTCTTCTACAATAAAGGCAGGGAATTTTGTCTGTTTTGTCCATTACTGAACCCCTAACACCTAAAACATAGTAGTCGCTCAGTACATATTTGTGGAATTAAATAAAATCTGATAATTCAACTCCTTTATTGTGCAGGTAAGGTAACTAAGCTCTAGAAAGATTAACTGATTTTTTTTCCAGGGTTCCTCCAGCAGTTAGGGTCAGTGTTGGGAGCATTGACTTTCAATTTAGTGTCCATTTCAACACATGATATTTTGTTTTGAACAGTTCCTAGCAACTGATTCCACATTCCAGATTTGAGACTCAGTACATCAAATAATGATAATGGAAGAGGCAGAGAGCCAGAGACAGAGAGAGGGTGAGTGAGATTGAGAGAGCAAGAAGGAGAGTGGGAGACATACACACACACATATACACACGCACATGCACATGTCAGGGAGACAGAGAGGACAGAGACAGGAAGAAAGACTCAGAGGACAGAGACAGCCCTAACTGGATTCACACCTCCAACGTTCCCCATCCAAGGGCACCCTCTAACCCACCACACTGCTATCAGGCTTAATTTCACCCACACCAGTTCCGGTCCTATAACACCCTTCTCCGGGAGCTGCAGAACAGAATGTAAGCTCCTTGGCTTGGCATACAAGTCACCCTCTGCCTCCTCCTGTTTTTCCTAACATAACACTGCCGAATTTTCCCTGGTATCCTGACACTCTTGCCATATTGTTCTGTTTCCCCTCCCCAGATTCTCCAGATCTTTCCACATATTTGTTCTTCTGCATGTGTGGTTTACTGAGTCTCGAATGCCCTCTTTACGTCTTTCACTCGGAAAACTCTGCATCTTTTTAGAGCCAGCTCAAAAATCCCCTCCTTTGTGAAACTTTCCCCTTCTCTCCCAGCAGAGTCAGTTTTTCTGTCTTTAAGTCCTTATCTTGTTGGTAGCGTTTACCACAGCTTCTGAGTTACCTACTCATCTCGGTATCATCGTGTCTGTAGTGGCCAGCACAGTGCCAGGGCCTAGTAGGTTCTCAAAATGTGTTAGCCAAATGAATTAAGACCAATTGCAACAGCTTAAGTAAACTTGGTTCTTATGATAAGTGATTATGGGCAGTGTGAGATAGGGGACCATGTAGATGTAGCTGCTTATACAAAATAAAGTTAGGCTATTGCTTACTTAAAGCCCTGTCTTGTGACAACAAATAGCAAGTTCTAGATTACAGCCTCATCAAGTCAAAGTGTGCACTGGCAGTTTTCACTGGCAAAATTCTCATCAGCTTTATTTCCTTTCCAATAACTATAGCAATTATGCATTTTAAATTCATTAATTCATTTACTAAATATTTATTGAGCATACGTTCTGAGTCAGGTACCATTCTAGGGTATGGGGACACAGAGGTAAACAAGACAAACATATTCCTGCCATCAGAGAGCTTGTGGGCTAGCAGGGGAGGCAGAGCTTAAACAAATATCACACAAACAGTTAATTCATTACAATTGTAATGAGAGATGATATTACATACATCAGTAGTTCTAAAAAGCACGGTAATACCGAGTATTTATTGAGCTCTTAATATGCAAGTCACATTCTTAACATGTTGCATTTTATTACTTCTCTTCACCTTCTGTGTTTTGTTTTGTTTTCAGATGAGGAAGCTATGGCACAGAGAAATTAAGAACGGGGTCATAGGCCAGAAAGGCAGAACTGGGATTTAAACTACTATACTATATTGCTGTGTAGAATCGTGTGAGAAGGAACATTTTCAAGTTCTAATGAAATTTGGGTGTGGAGTCAGGGTTAATTTACATGTTTTCTCCCATCTGTATAACACCAAGACCAAGAAGGTGCTTTAGAAGGTGGTAGAAGGTACCACAGAATACCAGACAGCAAACACTTTGGTCAGGCTGGCTCCCAATTGTGAGTTCCAGAGTCTTCTCTGTGTAACCTTAAGCAAATTTTTTAGCTTCTTTAGCATTCAGTGTTTTATTTTTTAATTTTTAATGCATGTGTTTGACTAGTTGTTCTCTAAGGACCTTTCAGTTTTGAAATCATCACATTCAAATGTCACCTCCTCAGGGAACTCTCCCTGACCACCCCATCTTCCCTTCTTCCTCTTTCTTTCTTTACTCTGCTTTATTTTTCTTCATGAGGCTTGTCATTACCTGCCGTTGGATCATAGTTTCGATGTTTTGTTTACTGCTGTTTTCCTAATGCCTAGAATAGTGCTTAGTGTACGGTGTTCACTTGAATCTTTGTTGAACAAATGTGTTTTCCAGGAGACAGAGATAGATAACCCTCAGAACCAGCATGGAATCTTTCACAAAGATATATGCTTTGTGCTACCATTTATGAAACTGCAATAAAGGAGACAAATGCTATGTGTTTTAGAATCTGCTGTGTGTTTTAGAAGCTGCTACATTTCATAAACTCGGCTTGAAAGTAGCTGACTTGGCATATTTGGGCATTGGATGGATATGAAAAAAAGCCTTAGAGATCCAAGACAGAGAGACAGTCTTTACCAGGATTTCTTTCTTCCTTCCGTCTCTGCCAAGGTTGCTACCTGTAGAAATTCTGTGGCTTCTGTCTTCTGCGTCTCAGTCCTTCATGGAGGCAGCATCGCCTGAGACAGTCTTATTGAAATGATGTCCAAAGTGTGCTAGACACATAACTCTAGGGTGAACCTTTTTTATGTCAGTTTTTCCAAACACATCTTCAAATAACACCCACACATTTCTAGCATGTGAATAAATTAGAATGTAAATCCCCATCCACTCTGGAAAACCCACAGTCATTTCCTTCACTGTGCTCACTCCAGCTTATCTTTAAGTCATTATCAAACCGGTTGTTAGATGGGTCTCCGGGAAGAAAGCTGCTGAACCCTGGGAAAGATGAAAGTGCAGGGAGAGAGCCGAAGGCATCAGCAAAAGGTGTTATGACAAACAGCTTCATAATGATCATTTCTCCAAACCAAGAATTTTGTTTCTAATGTCTGGCTTCTGTGGAGTGTGGTTGCCAGTACTTCTACTTTCCCCCTAGTTCTAATGTTTATGGAAGAAAAGAATTGTCTAAACTTCTGGTTTGGTCTCCCTCTTTGCAAAATGCAGCACAGTCTTTCTGTTGATGTCTTTTGACTGGGAGCCACATGTTGTCTACGTGAGTCAACCCTTTCGTGCTGAGCAGTTTTGGATGGAGCACACTTAGAAATTCAAAGCTTTTACGTGTTTGAGACTTATTTTCCCAAAAAGAGTATTTTGAACATCTAAAAAAATTTAGACTGTGAGTCTAGGTCAGTTTGAGTATTTGCTTCAACTCCTACAATACTGTATACTTGTAGGTGTTTGAATGGTTAGACTGAGTAATCATGGAATTTGAAAGCAGAATTTTATGCATCCTCTCTATTTACTTTTTTTAGGAAAAATGATTCATAGCTTTCATTAGATTCTCAAATGAACTCTAGCCTCCTGTGAAGGTCCCTGTGGGAGAGTGTCGAACAGGAAATCTGAAGGCCTGGGTTTTTCAGCTTTTCATAACAACTAGAACTTGAAAAAAGACATTACTCTCCTGGGCACTAGTATCCTCACCCAGAAATGAGAAGATTGAATTAAGTCAGTGTTTTCCGGGGCCGGCCCCGTGGCTTAGCGGTTAAGTGCACGCTCCGCTACTGGAGGCCCGGGTTCGGATCCCGGGCATGCACCGACACACCGCTTGTCCGGCCATGCTGAGGCCGCGTCCCACATACAGCAACTGGAAGGAAGTGCAACTATGACATACAACTATCTACTGGGGCCTTGGGGAGAAAAAGGGAAAAAAAGGAGGAGGATTGGTAATAGATGTTAGCTCAGGGCCGGTCTTCCTCAGGAAAAAGAGGAGGATTGGCATGGATGTTAGCTCAGGGCTGATCTTCCTCACAAAAAAAAGAAAAAAAAGAAAATGTTTAAAAAAAAAAAAAAAGTCAGTATTTTCCCAAACTTTAGTCATGTACATAGTCATTTATGTACTGCCTTTGTGATTATTGCCATATCCTGCTATAACTTGTACAATTAATATTTATTAAATACTTAAAAAATAACATTTATTTTAAAAGAAACCTATTTTTGATGTTTGTAAATGTTTTGACGTAAGTAAAAACAAGATTTATTCATATACTATATAAAAATTATTGTCCTTACACTGATGGTAGGCATGCAACCTGAGACACATTGGTATAATGAATATATCATGTTTCCCATTCCGGATTCACTCCCTACCATTCTCCATCCAGAGGGGCCCAGAAAACACTTCCTTCACTAAAGCATTATAAAGAGCTCTATGATTTTACCCTCTGTAGGGCAGATATGATGATGGGGTGGGGGGGTGCTGCTTTGGAATATCAATGGGAAAAATACGATTCTGAAATAGTAGAAGCTGGATGGTGGTACTTATCTCTCAGAGACAAGGAGGATGCAATTACTACCACAAGCCACAGGATGGAATGGTAATCAGGATTCTTAACCAATAGTAGTCTATGGTGATGACTAGTAGATCATGGGGCTCTAGAAAAAGATAGATGGACATCCTGTTAAGGTGCTGCTTGACACAAAAAAAAAGATTCTAGGTTCACTGAGCCTAACTCGAGTCACCACGGTGTGATTCACAGTCTCTTATCTAGTTCCAAGACCTAGAGCCCCTCAGCTGAGGGGAGACCAGGTCTCAATGAGGAAAGACCCTGCAATTGACCACATGCATATACCATGGAAGTTTCCCTAAGCCTTCTCCAGAGGGACCTAAACCAGTTTACTAGAATGACTGTGTAGGGTGTGGTGGGAGAAGGGAAATACCCAGACTTTCTGGAGGTTATTAAATAGTGGTTCTGAACCTGAAAAGCCTTCATAGGTTACCAATTAAAGCTTATAGAAGTCAGGTGAGAGATGGAACCTTGGTCCACCTCCATCTAACAGTGGGTCCAGTGCATCTATCTTGTGATTATTTCCCAAGTCCAGAATCTACAGTGAGACTAGATATACCTAAAACTGGCAGAATCCCACACTGATTCCTACACCAATGGAATGAAGCCTATTTTGGTAGGAAGGGTCAAGTGGAAGGAAGCTTGTGGAAGTGTACTCATTCTTCTGCCCCACCCCCTACAACAAGACGGTAAGTCCTGTAGGGAAAATTGCAGAGTTTAGTGTCACCTTTGAAGACTTGAGAGATACAGGGAAGGTGTCCTATCACATACCCATTTAGCTCATCTGTTTAGCTGATGCAATGCCAGATGGGTTGTGGGGAATCACAGCGGATTACTGCAAACTCAGTCCGGGGGTGATGCCAGTTGTAGCTGTAGTTCTAGGTGTGGTAAATTTATGGGAGCAAATCAGCATAGCCCATGGCACCTAGCATGTAATTATTGATCTGGCAGGTGCTTTCTTTCTGTTCCAATCAGTATGAAAAATCAGAAGCAGTTTGTTTTTAAAAGGCAGGGCCAATACACACGTAAACTATCTTGCCCCAGGACTGTGTTACCTCTCCTGAAATCTGTCATAATACAGTCCTGAGACTCCTTGATTTTCTTCATATCTCACAGGACACTATGCCAGCTGATTACACTGAAGATACAATGCAACAATAGGTTTTGATTAGCATGAAGTAGCAAGCCAGAGGGTGGAAGATAAATACCGCAAAAGTTCATGGGGCTGCTAACATTTCTAGAGGTCTAGGAGTCTGGGCATGTCAGGATAGCTAAAGTGAAAGGCGAGTTGCTGCAGCTTGCACCACCCTCCAAGAAGAGAGAACCACAATGCTTTGTGGACTTCTTTGTGTTTTGAAGGCAACATATACCACATACAGAATAACTTGAAAGGCTGCTAGTTTTAAGTAGGACTCCGGGCAAGAAAGGGGTGTGTGCTGTAGCATACACTTCTCTGTCACTTGGGCATTATGACTCAGGGACCCAAATGTATTGGAAGTATCTATGGCTGTATGGGACCTCTGGCAAGCACTCACAGGAGAATAACAGCACAGAGTCTTAGGGTTTTCTTTATGAAAAGTAGTTCTTGCTTTGCTACTGGACCGTAACAGAGACAATGTGCTTGAGTATGGGATGCCAAGTAATTATGCTTAGTTGCCATCTTGAACTAGGTGATAGATGATACACTAGACCATAAAACTGAATATAAACAGCAGCATTCCATTGTAAGTGAAAATGATATATATGACACTAAGCCTTAGCAGGTCTGGAGGGCTCAAGTAAATTGCACAAGCAAGTGGTTCAGACTTCCATGTACTTCCTTTTTATAACTTTGATGCCTTTCCTTCAATCTACACATTTGGCATCACAGGGAGTTCCAAATGACTAGAACAACCAGATGTCCAGGTTTGCCCTAGGTAGTACTGGTTTATACCTGTTGTCCAACATTCACTCATCATTCATGATACCACTTTTCATTGTTAAAAGTGTCCCAGTTTGGAGAATCAATTATATGGCTACCTAACTATGATCAGTTAATGGAGAGGAAAGAGTGTGTACCTGGTTAATGGACTTCTGTATGGTATTCTGGCATTAGCTAGAAGTGGACAGTCAATGCACCACAACCCCACTCAGTGGGCAGAACTTTAAATGACACATCTGGTTGTCTATTTTGTGCAGAAGGAGAGATGACCTGAAATAACAGATTTACACTGACTCAGGGTCAGTGTCAGATTGGTCAGCTGGTCAGGGACTTTTTTTTTTCCAGAAATTTATTTATTTATTTTTATTATTATTGTTATTTATATGCTAACATCTGTTGCCAATCTTCCTCTTTTTCTTTTTTCTCCCCAAAGCCCCAGGACATAATCGTGTATCATAGTTTTAGAGTTGTAGCTCTCCTATGTGGGAAGCTGCCTCAGCACTGCTTGATGAGCGGTGAGTAGATCCTTGCCCAGGATCTGAACCCGTGAACCCCGGGCCACTGAAGTGGAATGCCGAACTTAACTGCTAGGCCACTGGAGGCCTGCCTGGGACTTTCAAAGAATAAAACTGCAAGATTAGTAATAAGGAGATCCAGAAGGCAGCCTATTTGGATAGACTTCTCAGAATGAGATATAGTACGAAGATATTTTTTTCTCATGTAAATGTCTAGTAGAGGGAAGCACCGTGGAGGAAATTCTCAATAATTAAGATGGTCCTCCCATGGGTGACATTTAGCCTCTTTCCCTGGCCACCTTGGTGTTTGCTCTGTGGGCCAGTGTTCAAAGTGTCTGGTGGCAGAGATAGAGGTTATTCAAGGGCTCAACAACATGGCATCTCCCTTGTCAAAGTTGATCTAACCATTAACACTATTAAGTGCCCAGCCTGCCAATAGCAAAGGCCAACTTGGAGCGCTTGATATGACAACATTCACTGGGGAATCAGCATATGTGATCTCACAAATGCATGCTCTGAATTACAAAGGAGGACCAGAAGGGCAGCATGTGGAGTGAGAATGGAAAAGCACCAATTCATCAGATAGTGGGACAATTCCATTCTTCCTTTATCCGTGTTTTTTTGCTAGGTTCTTTTTATAAAAAGGGTCAGTAGGAAAAGAAGGATGCTGCTATGATTGAGAAATTTTGTCTGTGTACTTAATCTCATTTAGTTCTCACAACAACCTTGTGAGGTGGGTTGAGTTGTAGCTCCATTATAGAAATGAAGACACAGGAGCAGAGAGATGAAGTCTCACTTCCAAAGACTCATAGACCATTAGATGTGATGTCAAAGTTTGAACTCAGATCTGTCTGTATGTCTTCTACCATATTGTTTTTTAGAAGACTGTCTGGATTGCTAAGGTGGGTCTCAGTGGGCATCTGCTGGTTACAGTGGAGGTCATTCTCCTACCCTCACACCTTCGCCAGAACCACCATGGGATGCAAACTCTGTTTTAATCTCCTGCACGTCTCCTAGCCTAGAGTGAGGGTGAGCAGAGTGCTACCTGTAGAGAGGGAGACAATGAGTGGTGGCTGCATGCTCCTGCTGAGGCTCCTGAAGTATCCCAGGTTGAGTGGCATCTCAGGGCTCTTTTCCTGGGCTGCATCCCCAGAATCTCCACAGGGGATAGAGGAGGGAGTCTGAGTTCTATGGAGCCCAACACCTGGGATGAGCAACTTGGGAGGAGGTGGAGAGAATGGGGCAGGAGGCTACTTTTCAGAGTGACCAGACCTGGCCTTGGAACCTCTTGGAACCTCAGGCAAATAGCCCTGACTGATACATACCTAGCTTTGGTGACAAGTAATGATCATTTCCTCGGTCCCTTTTCCCACGTTGTATTTCACAAGAATAAGCTAATTCTCACATGGCACCCATATGGCTCTTCTTGTGTTGCTTCCTCTTGGAGGCCTCATTTTGAGATGCTTTCGATATTGTTCTGAGAAAACTTGTCTGATCCCTCCCAGTCCCCTGCAATGCCCCTTAGGCTGGGTTAGGTGCCTCTTCTCTGTGGCCCCAGGGACACCCAGTGCTTGGCCTTTTCACATGAGTTGTGGGTTTGGGAGTATCTATTTTGCAGTGCTGTTGTGAGATAATATGTGTAAAGTACTTGAGCTTGGCCTAGAGTGGCTGTTTTTATTAGTATTGTGGTTGTCTACTTGTCAATCATCCTCATTGTAAGCTCTGAGGGAAGGGCTGTTGCCTAGCACGTTGCCTAGGATGTTGGTAGGTACTCAATCAACTTTCCATGAAAGAATGAATGAACTGAATAAAATATGCTAAAGGGCAGCAAAATTAGAGGATGAGTGTGCTCATCTCTTAACCATTGAAATATATGTAAATAATAAGCGTATAATTCCTGGTATTTTCAGTGAGAAAAATTCTTTATTTAAAATAGGCTAGATGTTTTTACTAGATTAAATAAAATACTCTACAAATAGAGACTTTTAAATCCAATATACCAAACCCAGTGATAACAGTCAGGGATTGTCCACCAATCCCCGTTTAATAACGTTTGGATGAAATAGCTTATAATTCTGAGAATATGTGCCTTTGCTTAGAGAAAAATTTCCAAAGCAGTGTCACATTTCCTGGATATAACAGTGTAGTGCTAGCAAGAGAAATTCTATAATGCCCAAGACAGCCAAGAAACAGTGATTTTCAAATGCAGAGCTACTTAGACTTGCTCTGATGTTATTAATAGTATTTCTAAATCACAGAGACAGTCGACACATTTTATTTTAATAAGAGAATGAAAGCAAGAAGGGGACCTACACTATTTCTAGCCACTTGTATTTATTAATATATGCTCAGCACTTTTAATGCCTTTGCTGTAGAAGGGTAATAAGTGTTTTAGCAAAAAGATATACTATGGGGACAAAGCCGGGGAGCTTGTGCATACAGAAGGTAGCTGATATGGCAAGGCTCTCAGGGCTCTGGGAAACGCCACGCATCACGCACAAGCTGGGGCTGCTCGGCCTTGTTTCCTGGCATCGACGTTTGCGGACTCTCTGAGGTCACCGTGGTATCCGTGGTCGATTCTTCCTCGAGACCCAGGGGTGTGGTCATATCAGCAGCGTAGGTCTCATAAGCATCAGCTAATCCAGGGGTCATTAGTGGGTCTGCGGCTGCTGGGGTGACCCTGGGGGGTCCCCTGCTGTGCCCTGCAGGGCCCCTTGCCAGGCGGGGAACACTGCCTTGAGGGAGAGCAAGAAGGCCTCCGAGGGGACCAGACGCGATCTCGGAAAGGAGAGCTGGGTTTTCCGGGTTGGCTGGGTCCGCCTCCGTCATGGGGGAGCCTTGTGGACCTCCTTCTCCTTTCTCAGGGCCTTTGGTTGCAGCGGTTGGAGAGTCAAATTCCAGAGTAAAGTCCCCGCCCATGCCTGGATTGGGGGGCATCCCTCCAAGGCTGGGCCTCATGCCTCCAAATCCTGGGAACATGGCTCCGTAGGCCATGGGGCCTCCTCTGCCTCCCTGGAAGAAATCATTTACCAAAGACGCCGTTATCACCTACTATTAACTATACCATGCAGTGGGACGTGGTCTGATTCACAGAGAAACCATAAAAAACTGATGGGGAACGGGGAGTGACTGACAGCTTTGCGTAAGCACATTTGGCACTAAACTGGCTTTGAAACATAAGGGAGAGGATTCTGCACTTTTCTGGGTGGGGCAAGCCCACTTCTGTGAAAGGGAGATGGAGACCCTTTGGCATGCCTGGCTGAAAGGGTAGGAAGGAGAAAAACAGGGAAAGAGGGCAGATCCAGGTCTACAGGTGAAAGGTATTTTGAATCTAATTTTGAGAAAACACTAAGCAGCTGAAATGGGCAATACCATCACAAAACAAACAAAAACGGATCCATTCCTAGTTTGTTGGATGTTTTGGAGGACCTTGTCAGTATCATTTCTCAGTCTCTCCAAAGTGAATGAAGCCCATTTAAGATTTTTTTTCTTTTTCTTTCTTTCTTTTTTAAGAACACATATAAGAAAAAGAAGCTTGATTTCTCTGGAGGAACTGAAATATTTTCCTTCTGTGGACAGAATTCTAGAACTGACCACGTTTCCTTTTTTCCTTTGCTGCCAAAAATTTCAGAACCAAATCTTGGGTTATTTACCGCAATTGTGCAGGGCTTTGTAACTTGCATATCTGTATTCTCATTTTCTCACAATTTTAACTCATTTAAAATTCTCTTTTCAATTTTTTGGTTACATTTATTGTGTGTTTTTCATAAGTTATAGCAAAATTGAGAATAAGGCAGAATGTTAATAAATTAATTAAAATGATAAGATGATATAAACACTGACTTGAATTTTCAACCAGTTGTGCCTGTGTACACAGCTGCAGGACTCTTGCCTCTGACCTGGCTGTCCACCCTCAGCTCTTTGCATCACATCCTCCCGGGATGGCACTGTGAACCCCTGGGCTGGGCTAATGGCCCCTCTTTTTTCCCTGTCTTATAGCTCCGATACCTTTATCATGTGATTTTGAGATTATCTGCCCTTGTATCTATCTTTTCCATTGGTTAGACTGTAAACTCCTTGAGAACAGGAAGCTCATCTTTTTTATCTTGCCTCCGTAGTATCTCTCTCTGTGTCTTGCTCACAGAAGCAGTAATGTTGAGATACGAGTTTTCTTTCAGGGATAACATGTGTGTGTATTTATCAATTTGATAGGATCTGTAGTTGATAATGATTTGTTAACTCAATATGGTTTCGTTCTCTTTTGCTTTGTGTTCTAACAGATGTAACGTAAAAATTGCTGAGGGAAAAAGTCAAATTGTGTGAGTCTATTGATCTCAGATTTTAAAGTAGTAATATGCATGGATAATGATAACAGAAGAAGAATATACTTTAACTTATTAATGTACTTTGAGTTTTACAATAATCAAATTTTAAACTTGGTTAATTTTCTTTTTCGTCTCTCAATTTTGACGGCTAAATGATTTGCGATGCTGTTGAATTTGTTGTTTTGAGGGGTTAAATGATCTGAGAAGGAACAGGGACTCTGTATGAACCATGTGTTTCTTTTTTTTCTCTTTTTTTGTGAGGAAGACTGGTCCCTGAGTTAACATCTCTTGCCAATCCTCCTCTTTTTGCTGAGGAAGATTGGCTCTGAGCTAACGTCTGTGCCCATCTTCCTCCACTTTGTATGTGGGACGCTGCCACAGCATGGCTTGATCAGTGGTGCGTTCGTCCACATCTGGGATTCAAACCTGGAAACCCCGGGCCACCAAAGTGGAGCATGTGAACTTAACCACTACGCCACTGGGCCAGCCCCATGTGTTTCTTTTTTGGTTTGAAGCATTTGCCATTCAGCCATGATGGCTTTTCAAGAGAGGTTTCTCCTCGGCTCACATTCAAAAAATGGGGCAAAACCCTATGTGCAAGAATGGTCATCACTCAGAAATGACTATATGGGAAACATGATGAAATCTTTGCATGCTGTTTCAGAATCAAGGTTTTGGTTTTGGAGCGGAATAATCTGAGTCCTGTGCTGTATATTTGGCCACAATCCTGGCCAATGCCTCTTGCATCCAGTCATCTGTGACTGCTCTCCCCTGGCCACTATTTTAATAAGAGTTTGAAGACATTACTTACCGCCATTTCTTCTGAGCTCATGATGCCAAGTCTCCCAGGAGCATTCTGTTCAAAAAGAAACTCTGCATCATATGATGAACTAGCTGACTCCTATTATCTTTGTAGCTACTCAAGACAAAGTTAAAAATCGTTTAGTTTTTCCTTAAACCTTAATATTAATGCTGTGTCCAGAGGCAGAGTGGAGAAATGAGTCATTATTGAAGAAATGTAGCCAATTTGGATAATTCAGATGGAAAATTTACCTTTTCTTTAATGCCATTTTGTGTGTGTGTATGTGTGAGTCTGGCCAGAATTATCCAAATAGGAAGTGTGTCTCCTTGCCATTTCGGTCACTAATTTAGGCATTCAGAGAATATGGAATCTATTGTGTGAGGCCTGGATTTTATAATTTTAGCTCCTAAGATAACGTTTAATTAAAAATGATACTTTTTATAGGGTATGGACTTACCAATTGATTTGCTCCATAGGACATGTAAAACAATCCTGGATAAAGCTAAATATAAATACAGTAGTCATCACAAAATGCATTTGCCAAGGGAAAAACTTTTAAGTAAATTACAAACAGAGAAGTAGTATGAAAAAAAGAAAACTTACTGAAGATTGTTTACTTTGTGGCATCGGTCCCTGAGTCATCAAACGGGCTATTGGGAACATCTTTAAGTGATAGAAAACAGAATAAGTAATTCATATTTGCTATAACACAGGCAAACCTCCCATTACAGCCATTTCTAGGAGTTCTATGAAACACATTTTCAGATGGGTTAGTATGACAAATGAGTATTTAATATTTTAGAAAACAAAGGAACCCATTATACTTCATATTCATGGATAAATCGGGCAATTTACAATTTTTACTCTTCTTTCTTGAAGTATAGAGATATTTTTCCCAAGAAAGTGTCTCATTGAGTTCTGTACTTACCGGTGGATCTTGTGGAACGGGAAAATCCATTTCTGGTAGCTGCATCACAGATAAATATTAAAATTACTAAACAATCAAAATGAACAAAGTGAACTGAACACACTGTTATTTATGATTATGATAAAACAATCTCAAATGTGTTTCCCTGTTTTTACTTTCATTGAGTTTTAGGGGGTACAACCCGAGAGATTACAATTGCCTTTTACAGACATGACTCAAGTGCAAGGGCAGGGAGATGGGGCCTGTCTGTCATGAATTTGCTTTGTCTTGCAGAGTAGAAAGGAATGAGTTTTGGAATTGGAGCATGCCAGGGTGGTTTGAATCCTGGCTCTGCCACTTAGTTTTTGTGTAATACTGGGAAAATCGTATAACCTCTCAAAGTCTGTCTTCTCCTTATTAAAAAGGATGATAAAAGGATGATAATGTCCATATAATATTGTAGTCAGGATGATATAGGGGAGTGTTAACGCCTGCAACATACTAGTTTCATGGTACTTTCCTTTCCTGTCCATTGCTCTTTTCTCTACATTATTACAAGGCACTTTTGTGCGATTGTCTTCTCTACGACCAGATAGAGAAATAATAATGCATACTTGTAATTTTGTGCATTATACGCAAAAGCTCTGATTATTTAAGTGTGCTCTGCAAATCAGATTTCTTTCATTAAGTTAGTGGGTGATCCTGATCTGACTTCAGAGAAAGAAATTACCTCGGCCTCTGTTGGCTTTTCTGATGGTGCCACCTGCTGTTCAACCATTGGCCCCTCTGATTGCTGCAAGGGCGGCCGTCCCTGGTAAACCGGAGGCTGAGGTCCTCCCTTCTGGCCAGTGTTCTGCATCGCTGCGGTTACAATGGTGGGCTGGAGGAAAGGTTTCTGTCCTGGCTGTTGAGGCTGCAGGGATGGCTGCGATGGGAGAGGTGGGGGATGCACAGGCAAAGAATATTCATACTGCAGAGAAATTTGAAAGGAGCGTCAGGAAGCACTGGCTCGCTGAACTGTGGGGTCTAGAATTTCTAAAGCAAAAGGACTTGAGGAGCTTTCTATTTGGAAGAGAGTCTAGGGGACTTGTCTTGAAGCTGTGTTTACATAGGAAGCACCGATTTGCTTAAAGTCAATGTTATTTGGGGCAGTCTGGTGTATGTCTGCCTCCTCTACTTCCTCCAGGACAACTTCTGCTCATCAAGATGGAAAACTATGTGGACTTCCTGGTAGAATGAGTCATTTCCTCCTCTGGGTTCCCATAGCTGCCTCTGTGTATCTCTATTTTACCACTTTCTCACTGGATTACAATTATTTGTTATAAATCTTTGTTCCCCAGTCAACTGAGAGAGAATAATATGTCTTATTTATCTTTATAGACCCAGGACTTAATATAGCTCCTAACAAGTGCCTGGCACATGACAGATCATATATTTTTTGAGTTACTGAAAGGAGAAAGGGTAATTAAATAAAATGCCATCAAATTCTTGCATCATGGGGTCCATGTTGGAAACAATCAAGTGGAGAAAGAGTCACCATTGACATAATTTATTGTCCCACTAAATGCGGCTTGGTGAGTAATGCTACTTGTTGTGGAAGGCCATCTGGAATCAAAAGTTCCTGTTAAAACAACCATGTTCTATTGCTCCACTTTCAAATGATCTGTGGTGAATGACTCCCTGTTATTTTTAGATTGGTTGCAAGCTCCTCAAAGTGGCATGGAAGTCTCACAGCAACCTGGCTCTGCATCACCTCTTCAATCATTGCCCATCTCTAAACTCCTATGGCTTTCAGTTCTTACATCTCATTTATTACTAGTACCTCATTATTTAGCACCTTGTAATATGTTATCTTGTCTTATCTTCCAATTAGATCTGAAATTTCGTGAGCCTTGAAGTTCTTCTTAAATGTCTTTACTTTCACTCCCAATCTACAATTTGGTTTATATATTTATCAAGTACCTAATAAGTAATGGTTAACTGATTGATATATTTATTGTTTGCTGTAGGGTTCATGATGTTTTAACTAGGACTTTGGCATCGTTTTAAATGTGACTTTGAACAATTATTTAGGGAATCTTGACTAAAATAAAAATTGTCCAGGTTATAGCCTGCTTCCATGTTGAGGATAGTTTATCTATTGTTATTGCTCATATCTTTAACATAGGTCTCTTTTATTTTGGAGGCCGTATCTTCCTCTTTGAAATAAATATACAAATGTGTTGAAAATTTGAACTATTTTATTTTAAATTTTCCTAAGTACTAAAAACAATTTTAGGTTTTGACTTATGGGTATTTGGATAATTTTTTGTTCATTACTATTACCTGTCTGTAGCTAGTAGATGACAACTTAGAGAAAGCAAGTAGAAGAATATTTTAAAGCTTGAGGTTTCAAACACATTGATGCAATTAACTTACCTGTTGAGTTTCATGTTCTCTTGGTCTCATCCATGGAAAAGAGGAATGTGGTGGGAGGAGACCATGCAGCCACAAAGAATTAAATGATTTCCCAAAGCCAAATCTTGAATACTAAAGACATGGAGAAAAAGAAAAAGCATGCTTATAGTTCAGTATTGGCTTAAACTTGGTTTTCATTTTCTTTTTCTTTTCTTGCTGAGGAAGATTCCCACTGAGCTAACATCTGTTGCCAATCTTCCTTTTTTTTTTTGCTTGAGGAAGATTAGCCCTGAGCTAACATCTGTGCCAATCTTCCTTTATTTTGTATGTGGGTTGCTGCCGCAGCATGGCTGACGAGTGGTGTATGTCCGTGCCCGGGATCTGGACCTGCAAGCTGGGCCGCCAAAGTGGAGTGCTCAGAACTTAACCACTAGGCCACGGGGCTGGCCCCTTCATTTTCTAAAAAATCCATAGAAAGTGTAGAGATAGCAAAAGTAAGAGTGACAGCGGTTAATTGAATATGGATAGGTAAATGCTGTCTTCCAACAGACTTACATTCCATTATGAGCCAGACTGCAATATTCCCATAAACTTGTTTGAGATTTAGCTTTTTAAGCACTCATATTTTGGGCTGTATAATAAAATTGATAATGAAAAAGAGAATGTTTTTCTTCCTAAAGAAAATTCAACATTGTTTTTATTTTCCCATACCAGGATCTTATTTTGTTTTAGGTTCTCTCAATCGCTTATTTGTTCTTCCAGTGTTTAGGATATTGTCTATTCACAAACAAATTTTATGAATGACAATGTTGCTGCTAATATTACCACCACCACCACCATTTGTATTTACCATCAGAAATATTTGAAAATAAGGTTACCTGAGAGAGCATATTTAATCCCTGCAAACTTCCCAACTGTCTCATTGTCTATCAAGAAAAAAAAAGTGAGTTAGTGTTTGCCACACATGTTCCTTTTCTGTATGACACAACTGATTTCTCAACATATAGTATTATCATCACAAGGTTTGGGGTGGGTCAATTTGAATAAAATAAAAGTAGATACAAATGATTACTGAAAACTGGAAATATTAAATGTGGTTCTGCCATTGCTGTTATTATTGCTATTAAAATAGTGAGCTTGCTTTTTATCATTAATTAAAAGGGAGAAAAAGTATCATTTAAGTGGACATCATATTGCATGCCGCCAGTTCAACAAAAAGTCAATTTTACTTTTAATGGGAAGAGGCTTAGATTGCTTTGAATTGAGTTTAAACTAGAAAGTGAGAAAAAAATAACTCAGTGAAATTAGCTTCCATGTGAAATAAGCATCCAGCCCATATTGGTGTTGATTACCCTCAGATTGTCATGATATGAATAAATTTTGCAAGGCCTTCTGAAAAACTTTTAATCTCAGAAATAGTTTTCTATTCATAACTGAAATAAATATACAAATGTGTTGAAAGTTTGAACTATTTTATTTTAAATTTTCCTAAGTACTAAAAACAATTTTTAGGTTTTGACTCATTGGTATAAAAAATAATTGACATAACTGTCAATATTTTATACCAATATGGTCAAACATTTCTATTTTGCTGGGATTTTCTAAACAGAGGATGTATGAGTTATGAGAACCGCAGTAAGACAAGCCCAGGCCAGGCAGCAGGTACACAGCACAATGTTAACACTATTTACAGCTCTTATCAACAGTTACATTTTGTAAGGTGAGTTTTCTTCATGGGAACTTTATCATATAAGATACTATAAGGAGAAGGAACTAAGTATAAACCATTTGTGACTTCAGAACAACGTGTTTTACTAAATGTAATGACATTACTGTAGTAATTATATTAACATACATATAATATATATTAGGTATTAAATATTTGTATTGTTTTGATTCACATACAGGTGACATTCTAAAGACTGAAACACCTGAGAGTTCAAAATTGCAGAAAAATTATAAGATGAGGCTCTAATAAATCTCATAAATTTCTCTAGAACTGCACAGGAGGACAGTCACTGATTTCTGACTAGGAAAACTGAGAAACAGCCCATCATATTTCTCCCTTATCAGGAACATACCAATATAAAGATTATATGTAAATACTCTGACAATACATACCTCAAGGCTCAAACTAGCCATGCCTGGTGTCCCAGGTTGCTGAGGAAACACCTAAATGGAAATAAGAACAATTTTGAGTTCTCCTTGGCCAGAAACTTCCTTACACACTGGAAATAGAAAGCCACCCCAGGGGCCGGCCCAGTGGTATAGTGGTTAAGTTTGCGCACTCCGCTTTCGTGGCCTGGGGTTCGCGGGCCTGGATCCCAGGCGCGTACTGATGCGTGGCTCATCAAGCCATACTGTGGCAGTGTCCCACATACCAAAATAGAGGAAGATGGGCACAAATGTTAGCTCAGGGCCAATCTTCCTCAGCAAAAAAAAAAAAAAAGTCATCCCAGTAACGAGGGCCAGCTGAGAGGCCATCATATTGGTTTGTTACCCAAATGACTTGAGCTTTTGGGCAGAATGAAGAAGAATTTAAATTGTTTGGGGTATTAACATAATATTTAATAATTTTGCTCCCACAGAAATCATCTACCCTTTGTCCACATCTTAATGCTTTTTGCTTTTAAAAGCAAAATTTGATTTAGTTTGAAAATTACATTGAAAACAAAGTAAAATAAAGCAACAAAATAGAAAACTAAGAGTATTTTATATTCTTAAAACATTATCATGTAGGAAAGCAAAGGGGATGAACTTGAGCTCAATTTTCTTGTGTGTTTGACAAACCTACATGCTTCTGCTTTGTGGAATGTGGCGTAGGATCATAGCATTCAGCAAAACCATGTGCAAAACCTAACTTGCCTGCTATTCAAAGGGCCTCAACAAAGCCTCCATCACCTTTAGTGAAAAATTATTTTATGTATAAACCTGTTGATCTGTGTTTATGTTTTTGGGATCATATCAAATGTAATTTTTTCCTTCTAATACCAAGTACCTTTATACTTAATGTGTTCATTTAAAAGTTGTTTAAAAAGTAGCTATATTTACAACTAGGTTTTTAAAGTGTAAGATAGTTTCCTTTCTAAATTAATCCTTATTAACATACACAAATACTAGTGGAAAAAAAATGGAGAGGAATTAGAATTAGGAATTAGAGTAAATTGAATTTTGAGAGTCTTTGGTTCTTTAGATATTCTTACTATCTACAGTCAAGGGGTTTTAATGCCTTCCTTCCTTTAATTACCCACAAATATTTACGGAGTCTTCACTAAATGTGCTGGGATTATTTTTCCTTTATAAGTAAGAAGTTCAGGAATATTTTCCTGAGCATATGTTATCTACCTCCATCTCCTATTTTTTTAATACAGGAAAATCTCACCCTCTGAGTCATGGTGCAAATTTCTCCAAATAATTCAGTTTTGGAAATAGATAGAGGGAAAGGAATTATAATCTGTATCAAATACTCCAAGGAGAGAAAAAAGATTAGCTGTATAGACAGGAAGAGTGGTGTGTGTGCATGCATGTGTGTGTATGTTCGTGTGTGTGGTGAGCAGATTGTTCAGAATTTGAGGGAACTGTGAGAACAGAGTATTCTTTCCTCCCTTGGGCAAGTACACAAATAAGGTATCTTGGACAGTTTCAACTACAGGACCGAGTATACTTTGCTTTCCTTCTGCTTCAAGTTATGAATTAAAGACCAATATTAACATGAATTTAAATAGACACGGGATATATTTCCCATGCCAAAGTAAAAGGAGAAGAACATCTGATTTGGCAGGCAGTCAATTGGCAATACTAAGCAATTGCCCAGTTCTTCAGAGTGGACCTGACTTACTCAGGTGTGGACCAGTATAGGTTCCAAGAGTGTCAGGGTATTAGACTTGTGGTAGGTGGCTGAGGCTGACCCCGATGTCAGTATCATACAAAGATAAGCTAGGTTGGCACCTTCAGTTTTTCTTCCATTTAAAATGAATGTTGAGGGGCTGGCCCGGTGGCGCAAGCGGTTAAGTGCGCGAGGTCCACTGCGGCGGCCCGGGGTTCACAGGTTCGAATCCCGGGCGCGCACCGACGCAGCACTTGTTAAGCCATGCTGTGGCAGCATCCCATATAAAGTGGAGGAAGATGGCCATGGATGTTAGCTCAGGGCCAGTCTTCCTCAAGAAAAAAGGGGAGGATTGGCATCAGATGTTAGCTCAGGGCTAGTCCTCCTCACAAAAAAAAAAAAAAGAATGGAATAAAAACTCCTTTTATTTGTAGAATTGAGGTTTTCATCCTTGTAATCAGTTTTTATCCCTTTTCTCCAAAACATTTAACCTTAAGAAATGCAAGTAGCTAAACTATTTTCTCAAGGAAATGTTTAAAGTTCATTTGAGGCCACTGGGTTTGAGACCTCAAGACAAGAAAGCATGCAGGTGGCCAGCCAGTATTTGTCAAATGCGTATAGCAGCTGAGTAAAGTCTTCACGAAAACAGAATCACACACTATTGGCTGCAGTACTTCAGCGCTCAAGGGATTGTACTTCTATGAGATCACTTCAGTTTATGATAGAGGGGACCAGGTGCAGGACTGTAACATACAATCAGCCCCACTGCCGCGACATGTTTTGATTTAAGAAACTTCAGCTCTCAGTCATATAATATCTCCTCTATAAGGCAAATTTGTCGATTAATTAGTAGTTTCAAATAGAATTACTTAGCTCAGTTTTGTAGCCATAGTAATTTGGCTAATATTGTTCTTTTAAAAATGAAGAAGAAAATGTACTTGACTTTTTTGGAGAAATTTCCTCTTTCCATTTCATAATGGTAGCAAGCAGTTGATAATCAAATTGTGCCATGGCCTTGTAGAGACCACAGAAGTCTTTTAACTTTGAATGAATGGAATAAGACTTAGAAGTTGTCTTTGGAATATTTTAAATATATTTTTGAATAGAAAAATTATATGTTTGGCATTGCTTTTGGATAGTAAGGGAAGACGTCTGGGCAACTATGACTTTTGATTCAGTAGGAACTATACCACTGGATTAATCCAAATGAGTCCATGCACAGACTCTTAGCTCACATCCTTCGGTGTTGTTTGGTGTCCAGCAATGTCTCTTCTAGGGCACATCCAGAAGACTCTGACTTACCGGCACTGCAGAACTCATTTCCAGGAGGCACAGGATCAGTACCAGGTCCTTCATTTTGAAAAGTGGGATCTGAAACAGAGTTGGGTTGAAGAATTAAATCAGATAAAATTTTTATTTCAGAATGGTTAAAGGCTCTTCCAAAACAATCAGCTTCAAAAAAGCAAAAACAGAAACTAAATGTTGCTAAACAGTTGATTTGCATTTACTAGTTTTCGAAATGAATTGACAAGCAATTAAAAAAATATCTAAGTACTTTTTTTACTAAGCTACAAGCTAAACGAACAGGTAGGAACAACCTCTTGCATATTCTTTAAATGCTGTGTTTCATTTCATAAAATGAATTATGAATTTGAAAATCCCTTCCACTATGTAAAATTTTGGTCTATTAAGTATCATTCACAGGATTTTATACTTTGTTTTCCTCCAGAATAAATTTTGAAATGCATTTGAATTGTAATACAACCACTAATCATTTCATAACAAACTTTTATTTGCAGATATATAGGCTATGTCATTCTATGTTTAGATTACCCATATAACCACGCCAAAATGTCTTTTTAACATAAGAATAAACTGAATATTTTAATTTCCTTTGATATTAGTGACAAATATGTCTCAAAATTGAGTTTTCCGCTTTCTAAAATGAATTATTTCTCTAAATTTATTCTACAAGTTCAAAAGGCTCCTTACTCTTACATGAATGGAAATCTGACTAGCCAAGAGATTTGCTCGACTTCTAATACTATTGTAAACTAGGCGCTGTCACTAATAATCACAGATAGTAAAAAAAAAAAAAAAAAAGTCTACAGATAAGTCTTTTTTCTTTGGCTGGAAGGTTATTAAGCTTCTCTGGAGCCTGCTAATGGTTTACAATAAGCTATCATCGAATTTCTGGTGACAAATGAAGATAAATCTTCTTTGTAAAACCTGCCTGGAGATAAGGAAAAAAAAACTTACAGGAATCACATGGAAATCATAAAATCACATTTTACCTTCAATGCTGGCATGCACTGTGCTCTCAGGGCCTGGTGATGCCAACCAAGGTAGTTCTAAGAAAAGAAGATTAAGATTTTTTCTGGACTGTGCCTGGGACTCGTTCTGTATCTCTCACTCAGGGAAGACCTGAAACCTTTATTTAAAGTGCCAATCCACCAATCAAAGTGAAGCAAAATGAGGGAAAAAAAAACCAAACTCTGCTCCTGCAATTAGCCCACACACTTGTATTGCGTGCAAGGACATTGGCCCAGTAGAGTCTCATTATTTTTAATTGTAACTTAACCCCTGTATTTATTCAGAGAACTCCATTGCAGGGAAGACAATAAAGGAATAATGGACATAAGCTCTGAAGACAATCATTTCGGTGAGCTGGAGGAAATATATGTAAAATAGGTGCAAAATAAACCATTATCTGTTTTGTGTAGGGTTTTATCTGCAGATAAAGCTAGTGACTCAGCGCCAACATTCTCAAGATTTTCACTTTCATGTTTGTTGTGGTAAAGGTCACTCTCTTCCCTTCCCCCAATATACACACAGTCTAGAAGGAAACACTGAAATAACTTTCTGGGTTTGTAAGAAAGGATGAAAATATTAAATGGATCACGGATAATGAATATGTTATAATTTTTTCCTCAGAATTTCGTAGGTATTTTTGTATCTGAAGATAATAGAATAGAGATAGCCAAACTTTTGTGAGAAATTGCAATTGGACTCTCTGAAAGAATCGCTTCAGACAAAGCTTTGGTTCATGTTCTTTTTGGGGAGAGGCAGAAATCAACATTCTCCATGAACCAATAGAGTCAATGGGCGCTCTTCTCAGTTCTCTCTTTAGATAGACCCATTTTCAGGCATTTAGTATTGAAGCCAAATTAGCAAGCCGTATTTGTGGTACTTAAAAGGTAACATCAACATTGATGGGCTTTTCTCCATTAGCAGATAAGAGTGTCTTAGATGTGGGTTGAACTTTATCTGCTTTTGTTATTTCTCTGCCCCTTCTTGCCTTTCCAAAGGCATGACTTCAGACATTGTAGGGATAAGCATTTAAGATTAGTTTCTTAAGAAGGGATGAGTCAGTACACTCTTTAGGGAAGTAGACATCTTGTCAATTACAGGGAACATTGAGGAAGATGGTATTTTGGGAGAAAGATGTCTTCATACTTAAGTGCAGGCCTAACAGCTTCAAATGATGTTATCCAAGAAGCTATCCCTGAAAAACTCCATTTCCCATTGATAACAGAATTATTTTTAGGATGCAAAGAAATAAGGAATGTGAATATGTTTTGTAAATAGCAGAATGTTATTGAAATGAAAAGTATTATTTTTGGCTTCTTTCTCTCTCTCTCTCTCTCTTCCTCTCCCTCTCTTTCTCTCTCTTTATTCCAGCTCTGGAATCAAGTCCCTTGACAAAAATCCCTTAAACTCTCTGAGCCCCAGTTTCCTCATCTATAACATAAGACATTAGTCTATAAACATTTACTAACAGAAGCTTATTTTGAAGATTTGGTGAGATGATGATGATGCAGCAGCTGCCATACACTGGGTGCTCAATAAATGGGTTGATTGTTCTTTGTGTGGGAGAAACTACCTGAAACATGAGATCACAAAGACAGCATATATGTGTGTGTGTTATAGAAGGAGGACTTGTTAGGTGCATGAACTCCAAGGAGGGCAGAGGAGGGACTTGATGGAAGGTATTTTCTCTGCGTGGAAGTTGATGCTGAATCCATGGGATTAAGCTTCCTAGTTGACTGCTAAACAGGGAAGTGACGTGTATGTGTATATGTCTCTTATGATTTGTGAGCATGATCATGATATGTTAATAATGATGTTTTGGTAGAATTCATATGTTCTGCCTTGCTCTTAAGTCAAATATTTAATATATCATAAGTGGTGTTGCTAGTACCTTTTTTTTAAATGTCCTTCACACTTAGTCCTGGGATTATCGTCTTCTAGATGTTTACCCGTTAGTTTCTTTCTCCTTCATTTTCCTGCATACTAAGATCAAATGTATCTTCCTAAAATATCGGTTTCAGCATTTCACTGCCCCATTCAAAAACTATTTAAGGATCCCTAAGGCTATAATGTAAAATTCACCCTCTGTAACTAGACAGTCAAGTTAACATTTCAATTCACGTTTCCAATCTTCCATTTTATGTGAGACACTGAACATTGATAGAGTAATAATGATTGTCGTAATTAGTTGAATTTGGTTTCATTTCACATCTAGTAAACACTTTTTTATTTTGGCTTATGTTACTGGGAAAGTTAGTAAATAGAATCCCAGTACATCCTATGAAAAATGTTTTAATTACAAAAGAATCTGGAAGTTAGTAAGAGCATATGAATGTGTTTCTGATAGTGATTATAGGTGTTAAGGAAGTTACTGCAGCTGATGGAAACTCTGTTATGTTGATCAAGACTGTACTTATATAAAGAACAACCAGAACATCAATTTAAAAAAAAGCTGTATCCAGAGTACAGCAAAAATAAAAAACTCAGAATGACAGACGATCTGAGACACATGAAGGGACACATGCCACAGAAAAAGCTGTAAAGAAAAATCTAGAGAAAGAAGATCCTGTGGAAGATGTTGGCATAGCAGCTGGGAGCACAGCTGTTTACATCCTGTCTGTAACATTGATCATGTGACCTTGGGTGAGCTACTCAACTCCAATATGTATAGTATTTTCGTACAGTAATTTCATCTGTGAAATGTGGTCTACCATAGCACAGCGTTATTTCACTTTAAATATAATAATGACTAGAAAGTGCTCACTACATTATCTGGTAAACACAAAACATTCAATGATCATGAGTTATTACTGTTCTTGTTGAAATACAGAAACATATATGCTGAAAACCTGCTTCACATTGGACTGTGAGTCTTGGCCGTGGCTACTCCAGCCGCCAATGGCAACTATAACCACCAACTAAAATGTGTAGGAATGATTTTGATTGCTTATGGGTATGTTGATTACATGTGCATCATGGACTTTGATTTTTGCTTTGTTTTGACACATTGTCTTTTTCAACTTTCTAATCCAGCCAGACTTGTTTACTCACTCTCCCTAGAATACGCCATGGTTTTTCTCTTCCTGGAGCTTTGGTTGAACCTGTCTCTCTGCCTAGACTCTTTTCTCACCTCTTCACAACTTGTTTTTCAAGTTCTATTCAAATTTTACCTCTGTGACTCCTTCCCCCACCATTTCATTCCACTGTGATTTTCCCTTCTCTGAATCCCAAATATTAGTCAGCCATTTGCAAGCATTCATACACTACATTTTGACAGCTTGCTTGTTATACATCTTTAACATTTTACGTTGCATATGGTCTTCTAACTTTTTGAATATGGTTTTCTTGTCTTTTCAACCATATAAAACATTCCTGTAGGGACAGAAATCACCCATTCTACTCAGTTGCATCTTTTAGTGTTCTATGCATATTACAACAGGTAATATTTGCATAGTATTTACTGTGGGCAGGCATTATTTTAGTGTTTTACACATATCAATTTATTTAATCCTCACAAGAACTTTATGAAGAAGACATTATTCTCCCCTTTTCATACATGATAAAAATTGATCTACGGAGAAGTGAAGTAAATTGCCTAAGGTGACTGTCACTAAGTGGGGAACCAGAATTTAGACACAGGCATCTTGGTCTAATGCACTATGCCAAAATGAATCAATCATCCAATGGCAGATGACCTAGACCAATCAATCATTGGCAGATGCAAAGAAGTACAACACAATACACTTGCCTGTAGGGAATTTATCATATTTACTCAAAGAAGAGATATAAACAGTTATATCTGTTTATATATCAAAAACAGTTAATGAAACATATAACAAACCAACAGTAGTTTAGTTAAAAAGCACATATAATATCAAAAGGCATAATCCCACATGGATTAACTGCTAAAGTAAGAATGCTACAGAACAGTAATTCTCAATCAGGGATGATTTCGCCCCCCAGGGAACATGTAGAAATGTCTCGAGGATAAGAGAGATTTTTGATTATCACAATTTGCTGGCAGGGAAGGAGGAGAGGAGGGATTTGCCTTTGGCATCTAGTGAGTAGAGGCCAGAGATGCTGCTAAACATCCTACAATACACAGGATAGCCCCTTACAAGAAAATTATCCAGCCCCAAATGTCAATAGAGACGAAGTTGGGAACTTCTGCTATAGAAGAATGCTATACAATTTTTGAGGTTGGAGAAATTCTTTGGGGCTTTGGGGTCAAGTATGAGGAGAATAAATTCATGCTGAGCCTCGATGGAAGGATAAGATTTGACAAGATGTTCCATCAATAGTGGTGATTGACTGAATTAATAAGAACTAAGTTTTCCAGGGAAAGAATCTGATGGAGTGTCATGCATTAAGCTTTAGTGGAGGGCCGGCCCTGTGGCTTAGCGGTTAAGTGCGCGCGCTCCGCTGCTGCCGGCCCAGGTTCGGATCCCAGGTGTGCACCGACGCACTGCTTCTCCGGCCATGCTGAGGCTGCGTCCCACATACAGCAACTAGAAGGATGTGTAACTATGACATACAACTATCTACTGGGGCTTTGGGGGAAAAATAAATAAATAAAATTATAAAAAAAAAAAAAGCTTTAGTGGAAGGTAACAAAGGCAGAGAGTATGGTCATGTCAGGGCAAGGCCAATTTTAAAGCTGATTTTGTATATTAGAATAATAAAAGGAATAATAAAGGTTTCATGGATCTTACACTAAAAGTCTACTGTATATAATATTAATAGCTTATTTTTATTGGCTACTTACCATGCTCCAGATGCTGTTTTATATTCCTTATCTTAATTCATCTTCATGAACCATCTCATGAGGTAAATACTGTGAAAACTGGGCTTTAGAAAGGGTACTATGTTCTTCAGAGTTAGTAGGAAGCACAGCTGGAAGTCAATCTCCAAAGACCGTGCTGTTGACCGCTAGGCCACCCACACTGACTACTACTACTTAGTGTTTTGTAGGGCCCATTATCTTGCTGGTTTGGGCTAATGTTTATATCTGATTTTTAATTCTTACAAAAAATGGGTAATAAATTTTTGTGGAATCTATTGACACATTATTACCATATAGTCCTACAGCATAACAGTCAAATTTGAATTATTTTGTGTGACAATACGATAGTCAAAGTTATTTTGAAAACCACAGACAATATTAAAAAATAGTACTTTTTATTGGTTACTATTTATTTCATCATCAAGAACAATAACCATAAAAATAACATCATGATGATAAGGAATATATAAATATAAAAGAAAGGCAAATTAGATAGGATTTTACTACCTCACCAACTGTTTTAATTTTTTTCTCCTACAGTACCTATTCATGTTGAATTCATCTTTAGCATAATTAGGATTGTAGTGTAAATATAATTTTGTATTGGGCTTTATGCTCTATAAATATTAATGTGTAGCTAAAGGAATAAATATTATATTTTAAATTGTTTGGCTAATAGCTCCTCAGATTGATGCTCAAGACTCTTATTTTTGACCTTTAGTTGTTTCTAATTTTTTACCATAAATATTTTCTTTAGTAAACATTAAAAAATGATATTCTGAATTATCTTCTTAGTATAATTTACCATGAATATGATTCCTAGTTAAAAGCATGCATATTTTTATGATTCTTGATAAGCATTGCTGAATTATCCAAGTTTAATGCTATCAACAATTTATGTATATCAGTTTCCTTGACAGAATTTGTTCATCTAATCAATCTTTTCCCATAATTTAACGGCTGTTATAAAGTATTTCATTAATTTTAGCTTTTTTGTGTTTATTGAGACATAATTGACATACAATGTTGTATTAGTTTTAGATGTACAACATAATGATTTGAGCTAGATATATATTGCAAAATAATCACCACAATAAGTATAGTTAACACTCATTACCATACATAGTTATAAATTTTTTTTCTTGTGATGATAAATTGGTGTTTTAGTTCATATTTCTTTGATCATTATCAAGATTAAATATTTTCCTCACATATTTATTTACTAACCATATTTCCACTTTTTAAACATTGTTCATGTTTTTGCTTATTAGCCACAGGGAAACTGATATTCTTATCAATTTGCATGTGTTTTCTATGTATCATTGAGCATATATATTAAAACATTTTATATAACTTACGAATTAATCTCTTGCTATGTTGATGTAGATTTTGTGATAGACATTTAAAAAAAATATGCTCAAATGCCTTCCATGTAAAGGCTTTATATTTCACAGTAATTTCTCACATAGTGTACTTCTTGTATACTTGTTGGAGTCAGGTTGAGCTCATTTTCCACCCCTCTTGCCTTTCTTTGCATAGTGGATTCCAAAGTCACAAACCTGGAAACTGACAGTGAACAAATTTGGCATTGGTTTGTAAAGGTATAAACAAAAGAATTTGTGGCAGAAATTTATGTAATGGATACAGTAGTTCTTGGCAGCTTGCCAAGTAACCCATCCACTTGCTTTGTATGTTAAAATGGTGATTCATCTGTTTCTCTTCTGGATTATTATCTGCCAGTTGATAGCCATTATAAGCCCACCTCAGAAGGGCTTTTGGAAGAATGAGAGAGTTGACCATAAGCCAGTACAAAACGACTTCAAATATTGACCCGACACGATGACATCAGAGTCAGTTTTACAGTAGAAATGGTATTTGTTTTTACCTTGCCCAGAAGAAGCCTCTGGAGTAGATAATTGAAAAGCAAGTCAGAAAACATGTTCTATGCTAGTCAATTAACTGCTGAGTTTGTTAAAGAGTATTTATTAAAGACTCACTATGAACAGACCATCATATTAAATTTAATGATGGTAAAGAGAGACATTCAAGCTCCTTTTCCTCAAAATGTTACAGTCTAGTTGAAGAAACCATACATGACATTGATACATGAACTGACATGAGCCTTATTATGAAAAATCTCATCATGTAAAAGAAGATAGAGTACAAAGTGCTTATTTGCTAAGAATGTGAGCTCTGGAGTCAGAGTGGTGGCGTGGAGGTAGAGATCCATGATTCTCTAGCTGTGTGTCTCGGGCAAGTTACTTCACCATTTTGTGCCTCAGTTTCCTCATGTGTAAAAGAGCATAAATAAAGGAATCTTATAGAATTAAGTAAAATGGTTTACTAAGGTGCTTAGAATAGTGTCTGGTACATTGTGAGCACCCAATTAATGCAAATTATTGATTTAGCAGAAATGTTAAAGGGATGTCAGAGAAGGAGGTTATTACAATGGGAGAGACTTAATCATAGAAGCACTCTTTCAGAAAGTGAGTTCTAAAGCCAGGATTGCAGATAAAGAATAGAGACTGACAATTATAAGAATGAAAGACGCTTCCATATTGAAGGCTGACTTATGAAAAGAAAGGAACTGGTTGCATGATGGTGAGAGAAAAGCCAATTGGCTGAAGTTAAATGATACTAGGGAATCTAGTGAAAAATGTATCCAATTGGTAGGACATGATGTGATCATGATGCCAAATATACTGAACCTTGGTTTTAATTTTTGGAAGAGGGATATGATAACAAGTGCCTAGGGGAACAGTGAGGCAAATTAGTTTCTCTTCTTTTCTTTTGCATGTAAGTTACTTATAGCCAAAGGATGGTACTATGGAAACGAAAACTTTTATCCTAGCTTTTGAATTTTTTGTTCTTCATCATGTAAAAATCTGATATTTGGATACATAACATTAAAAATTTTAATGCATATGAAAAATAATAGATTATATTTATTAAGTCTTTTCTATGTTCTAGGCCCTGGACATTTATTTCATTTTATCTTACAACAACTCCATGAGGCAGGTACTATTATTATTGTCAGTGTTTTATAGATGAAGAAACTGAGTTGGGTGGGGTTAAGTGATTTGCCCAAAGTCACACAGCTAATAAGTGGCAGTCTGGATTCAATCCAGATCTGTCTGATGCTGGAGCCAAATTGCACCAGAAGATTTAAAACTTCTCAATGGAAAGGAGCTAAATGCAACCCTGTGTTCATTGCAGCATTATTCACAATAGCCAAGACTTGGAAGCAACCTAAGTGCCCATCAAGGGACAAATGGATAAAGAAGATGTGGTATATATACACAATGGAATACTACTCAGCCATAAGAAACGATGAAATCCAGCCATTTGTGACAACATGGATGGACATTGAGGGTATTACGCTAAGCGAAATAAGTCAGAGGGAGAAGGTCAAATACTGTATGATCTCACCCATAAGTAGAAGATAAAAACAACAAATAAACACATAGAGACAGAGATTGGATTCGTGGTTACCAGAGGGGAAGGGGGGAAGGAGGTGAGTGAAAGGGATGATTAGGCACATGTGTGTGGTGATGGATTGTAATTAGTATTGTAGTTAGTAATTAGTATCATATATGATGTGATCTATGCAGAAATAGAAGCATAATGATGTACACCTGAAATTTATATAATGTTATAAACCATTGTTACTGTAATTAAAAAAAAGAAAAAAAATAAAAATAAAAAAGAAATTGTTATTAATTGGATGTTTGAATTTCATTGCAACCTACATGAGAAGTTGAAATTGCTCACTTATGCATTCAAAAACTGAGCATCTAATGTGTACCAGGCACTGTTCTAGGCGCTGAGATGTGAAAGTGACCAAAACAGATAAAACCCTCATGGAGCTCACCTACTAGTGGGGGAAATAGTCAATAAACAAGGTAAACAGGTAAAATATATAGTATGATAAATGCCAAGGTCTCAATGTGAAGAGGCCATCTGAGAAAGAAATGAGGGAGAAGTCCACGTGGATATCTAGGAGAAGTACATTCCAGGCAGAGGAAATAGCCAGTGTACAGAGAGATTGCTCCAGGTGTGTTTAAAGATTGGTGATGGAGGCCAGTGTTGCTTGGAGAGAATTGAATGAGAAACAGTCGTGGGAGATGAAATCATGTAGGATCTCATAGGTCATGGTAATGACTTTGGCTTTAGCTCAGAGTGAAGTAGGAAACCACTGGAGGGTTTTGAGCAGAGGAGGAAGATGATCTGACAACATTTTAATAGGACCATTCTGGCCAAGTTTGATAGACTGAAGGGAGCCAAACCTGGAAGCACAGAGACAGGTTAGGAGAGATTGCAATGATCCAGGTGAGGGATGATGGTGGCTTGGGCCACAATAATAGCTGTGAAAGTGGTGAAACATGGCTAGACTCTGGATATTTTTCAAGATAAATCTGGTAGAATTTACTAACATAGCATATGTGGGGTGTGAGAAAATGAAAGGAATCAAGCAAGGGTGGCATAATATTTATCAAATGCATTTATACCTCAATGATCTGAGTGTCATTTATCTTTAAATGCAGCTATCTGGAACATATTCAAGAACTCAGAAATAAGCAAAAATGCCTCTTCAAAGCCACCAAAACAGAGAGCACATAGTGCTGAAGTCCATGTACTTAACAAGAGAGTTTTTTTAGTTCCTTTTTATTCTTATTTGAGTTACAGTTAAAATAAATATCATTTTATCATTTTCAGATCATAAGAAAATCGGAAGGGAAGGAAAAATATTTCCAGTTTTAGAAACACTTATAGTCACCAGAAACAATAGCTGAGACTAAGAATGAAGATGAAAAACAAACAAAACAAAAACATAAAAAACAGACAGCCTGAGGACGCTTGATATGGAATCTAGTATTTCTCACTGTCTTAGAAGCCCCTGCTAAAATAGGAATGGGTGTTAGTAAAGGTCACTGTGTCATTAAAATTAGATTAGATTATGTTTTTATATTTTAGTCTAGGAAGCAGAGAGGTAAAATTATAGATGTTTTGCCTCTAAAATAATGAAATGTGTTGGAATTCCTTACTCTTGTCAGTTTTTAGGGCGAGCACAAACAGTATTCTGGTAGATATACAGAGCACTAGTCCTAAATTATGATCTCCTTTCCTTCTCTAAGAGCTGGCTTAGCAAACCAGAGGAAAGTGTCAAGGCTCTTTTTACTCCCCTTTCTTTTAAAATGGGAACCTAGAGCAAGCCTCATCAATGCATTACCTGTTTTCTTTTTCTGAAGCCCTTCTTGACATGTTCCAAAGGCCAATAGATGCCCCAAAGCTCTCAATAAGCCCCAAAGACTCCTAAAAGCAAATTCCTTCAAATCTTTCAGTTTTATGTCAATACCTATAGGCCAAAAAGCCACAAAATTTCCAACTCAAGGTACCTGTAATTTCAAAGCTTCTTTCTCTCAACCTCCCCAGCCTGCCCCTCTGCAGCACTAATCGTCGTGTGAAAGACCATACCCCAAGGAGCGATGTCTACACCGCAAGGAGGGAGAGGCAGGAGGGAGGAGGAGAGGGGCTCTGGTAGCAGTGTTTTCTGCCTTGGGCAGGGATGTGTCTCTCTCTTCTCCTAATCCTTTCTAGTCAGGCCATTGACACTGCTCTGAATTCATAATGTGGACCTTGGCCCCTTCTCCATATTTCTTTATTTTCTTCTCTGCTTTCTAGAACTCATTTCTAAGTAAGTTGGGATGAGTGGAGTAGGAAGTGGGTCAACTGTAAACTTCACTTATTTGAAAATTCACTTATGTGAAATAACTTATTCTCCAATAAATCCAATAAACGTAGCATTATTGAGTATGCAATGTGTATTAAGACAATGTTTCACATGATCACTTCTTTCAGATTTAATTTTATCACTGAGAAGTAACTTTCAACTGTTTCTAGAAAGACATGAATTACAGTGATGATTGGGGAATCTGATCGTGACTCTGAGAAACTGCATTTCACAGGGTGTATGAAATGTTGGGTTAAACATCATTAAAAAAATTAAAAAATAATTTTCTGGACCATGAGAATCCCATGGATGAAGAGTTTGGAGGATTTTACTGAATTTTAGATAGAGCAAGGTAATGTTTGGTTGATGTCGTAAAAACGTAGGACTCTAAACCAATTGACTTGCAAATGTAAGAGCCACTTCTCCCAGAAAGCAGCCAGGATTTCTTATTCAGGCAAGATGAAGATCCTGTTGCTTTCCTTCTGTTGTTTCAGCATTTCTGGCTGAAACACAGAAGTGCAGAGAGGTGCAAAACTGCCAGCAAAAATAATAGGGGGAGTACACGTGATGAAGCACATGTATTTGCTCTTTAAACAAGCAGGATGTATTTATCCCTGACTGGTTGTGCTGTGCTTTCCAGGATACGAAAAAATCTAGTATAGAATAAGGGGGGAAGGAGAAGACTATCTATTAGATTCTACTTTTACTCTACGTCTGGTACCTTTCCTATATTATTTCATTTATTCCTCACAAGTACCCCAGGAGGCAGGTATTATTACGATCCCTATTCTTTAGCTATGGAAATGAGCATCAAGGAGCTTTCACAACTTGCTCAAGTCCATGCAGGTAAATTGTAGAATCAAATTTCCAATCTAGTTTGGGTCCAAAGCCCACAGCTCTCCCACTGTAGACATCATAGGGCTCAATATTTGTTAAATAAAAGACTTAGCAAATAAATGAACTAATGTCTCTCACTCTGGCCACTCCAGACAGATTTACCTGAGATGAAGGGGCAGCCCAGACCTGGGCTTACTCAAGGCATAAGAGGGAAGATACTTCACCCTCAGTATCGTGTCTAAGGACATTCAAGTCATCTCTCTTTATATCTTCTGAGATATTCCTTATATCTTCTGAGATATATGTGAAACTGGATTTATCCTTACATTGTGCTGGGGGAAGATAAGAAGGAAACAAGAAAGTAACATTTATTAAATGTCTGCTAAATGACAGACAATGAACAGGCACTTTTTCTATGTTATTTCATGTAATCTTATACAGCATTACTTACTTTGAGACTTTAACGTGCTTTGAAGATGTCGTATATTAATTCATAATAGTAATTCATAATGGTAATTCATAGTAGTTGTTAAAACAGAAGGAAGCCCAGACACTTGACTCAATTACTTGCATTTTGGTTATGGGGTCCTCCACATTTTTTTAAAAAGACAAAACAAAACAAGACAATCAGTTTCTACCACTCTAAAGCCTGGAATTGTACGTTATGGTGTAAGTGCTCTGCAAGTGTGTACACTGTGTTGCCATGCTGCTTTTTTAGATACTGTCTCCTTGCTCATTTCTTAGCTAAACTTCATCGTTTGTACCAATCCTTCAAAGGCAAGAAAACTTACTGATTTGCTTTGGAAGAGCTGGTCAGAACTTGCAATCACTGATTAAAGGCCTAAACCAATTTGGGGAAAATCACATTAAGTTCAATCCACATTTCTGCCTGATAGGCAATGTCTGAAGGCGTCTATGGGGGTAATTACCCAGTGAAAATATAGATTAGAAAAGCTAAGAAATGTGTAGACTATCTTTCCTTCAAAAACCAAAGAAATGAATCATTAGCAGAAAGTAAATCAGTAGAGTCAGTGTACCTTAAATTTTAGGGTTTTCATGATTCAGTCAAGAAACCAATTAAAACTGGAGAAGCATTTTAAAGAGCATGACCTAACAATATTTGTGGGATAAATATATATAAGGAATCAGAAAATGTAAATTTGCCGCATAGGTTCATTTCTCCAGATGTTTCCTATGGATGTGACTGCTAATGATGATTGTAAATGATATAAAACAATAATGATGAATATTAATGAACTCTTGCAATGTGCTGGGCCAGTACTAAGCACTCAACATGCATTATCTCATTTAAAACTTGGAAGTTCTGGCAACCAGTGTCTATCTTTCTGAATGACAACTATGAGCAAAGCTGGTGTGTACGTGCTCCCTCTTTTAGGGCAAGCACGCTCCTTATTTTTCTTACACCTGGCTGGCTTCACTCATATATATTAACTGCCTTGCCTGAGTAGGCATTATAGTTTGTGATGTCTGCTCTAAATATGAAGTACTTTTCACTACAGCGTGTAGGATAACTGTGGCTAAATTGTCTTTCTACACTCTCACAGAGCTTACAATGTGACGTGGCTTACACGGTTATAAGAACAAAACATACTTCTCAATTAATGAAAGCAAAACAGGAACAGATGCATTTTCAGACCTCATGGAGATGGGATGTTATCCAATACATTGTATTGCTCTGGTGTCTGCCAGCAGCTTCACAACTTAGCAGGCACTGTAGCTTTCTCCTCTAGTGGGAGCCACCCTGATGGAGACACAGCTGTTCTCCGTACTGCTTTAAATGATTCAGCTGTTACTAACTGCCTCTTCCTAAGTCTCCAGTTTAAATTTCCGAAGAGCGACGACCTGACTGATTCAACTAGTCACCACTCCATATGGGAGGTCTGTAGTGGGCAGAGCTTTCTAGTCAGGGCACCTGATATACTGGTGGCCAGTAAAAGTACCCATCCCTGGTCTAATCAGTTGTGTTCAGGGAGGCAGGGTGAAAGGTATGAAGCATGATTGAGGAAACTTTTAGAAGGGGATGTGGGCCTGGTAGGCATTTTGAAGCTCCTAGAAGGGATTATGACCATCAGGTACCTTTCTTGGCCTGTCCAGTATAAGCTTCTTGACATAATAGCAGTACTAAAAAAAGAGTTAAAATTAGACTACTAGTGTATTAATTTATAATGAGCCGTGGAACACTTTCTCTGGTCAGACTATTTATAATCACTTTAGTATCTCCCCAAAGAAAGACCTACATCAAAAGCTAAATCCTAATCACATAATTCTTTGTGAACACAAATGTTAGGTGGCAAAAGACTAAGTTAGTCTGACACATATAGCTCATGATAGGGATGGACTTGCCACTGGGCCTAAAACACATGGAGTTCCTTAGCTACAACCTCTTGTACTTTTCTCACATTGGAGATGGACTTATAAATGGTTTGGAATTTGGAGGATTCACTGGAAAGAGCTCCTTCAGTGGGCAATGTTTGGCTAGATACCACCAGGGTTTACGACTGCCCCTTTTCTAACAATGGTAATTAACTTTTTATTTTTAGCTAAAGAATTGTTAGTGTTTTTCAAAATGAAAATATTTTATTTTTTATTGTAAAAATGAGATATGGCCCCCCTTGGTACTTTCAATCACAAGCTCTTGCCCAGCCAAGACTCTGGTCATTTACTGTGCCGTTGGGGTCGTGGAGCCAGAGGTACTGTGGCCCATGTGCAAATTATTGTCCCCCAAGACTGTGATGTGAGCAAGCTAAAGCTGGCATTCTAGGGTCTTCCAGGAATAGTGTGACCAATGTGTAGCTCCTGGAGTGTTTGGAGCAGAATCTGCCCTTGAAGGAGAGGCTCATTAACATATTCTCATCCACATCTAGTCTACAGGGCCTTGGTTTTCACGTGTGGTCTGGGGACACCTGGAGGTCCTGAGATCCTTTTGGGGTCCTGAATTCAAAACTATTTTTTACAATAACACTAAGATGTTATTTGCCATTTTCCCTCTCACAAGTGCGTGGTGGAGTTTTCCAGAGGCTACATGATGTGTATGATATAACAGAGTAAATGCAGAAGTAGATAGGAAAATCGAACTGTCTCCTACTAAGTCAAACGTGGAAGAGATTTACAAATATGTAAAAACAATGTCATTCTTACTAAAATTTCTTTTTTGGGAAATATATAAATATTTTACTTATGTTAACATGTAATTGACTTATTATTGTTATTTTAAAATAGTTAATAAATAAATGTTAAAAGTTTCTTACTTTTAACCCACAAAACCCTTTGGGGCCTTCAATAATTTAGTGTAAAGGAGTCCTGACACCAAAATGGTTGAAGACCTCTGCTATAGTGCTTTTTTTTTTGAACTTTAGTATAATTTAAAAATTGGAAAAAACATGTGTTTACATTGTATGATCATAATTCTGAAAAATCAGACATACAGATGCATTGAAAAAAGACTGCAAAGAAATACACAGCAACAGTGATAATCTTTGTTAGGATTATGGATGATTTAAATTTTGAATATTTCTTTCTTTTCAAAACTTCTATAGTGAATATAAATTCTTTTATTACTAAAATAAAATGATACATTAGATATGATTTAAAATACAGCACATGCTGATTCTGTGGTAATGTGTGTATGGTAAAGTAAATTAGAATAAACTCATTTAGACATTTCGAATTATTTCCAAGTCTACAAAATTTAGTCCTACGAAAACTCTACAAAACATAATTCCTCCCGTTTTCAAAGGAGGATAAAGCTTTCTAGCTCTGGGATAAGCTTCATCTTTTTCTTTACCTCTATTTTCTTTCAGATCCCTTTCAAAGAATTTCCTTGCAGAGAAAATTTCTGCAGAGGAGAGGATTGAAAGTTAGACACAAAGTCACAACAAAATGGTAATGTGAATCTGAAGGTAAAATTCCGGGAAACTCCATTCTGGGATTTCCTCTATCGCAGTGACTTTAATTGCATTCATTCCCATTAAACTGCTTCCACTTAATCTATGGTTACATCAGAATACTCCTCGTGGATTTAATTAATGCATCCATCTGGTCATTCATAAACACTCACTGGATGATTTCTATGAACTAGTCAGTGCGCTCTGATGCTGAGATTGCAAAGGTGAGTAATCGTGGCCCCTTTCCTCAAGGAGCTAACAGTTTGTGAGAGAGTCAGACATAAGAAGAACTAATTAAAGTTTGGTCTGACAAGTGTTATAGTAGAGAGATGTGTCAAGAACTATGCTACCATATTAAGTGTAGAAGTTGAGGGCCGGCCCTGTGGCTTAGCGGTTAAGTGCACGCACTCAGCTGCTGGTGGCTGGGGTTTGGATCCCAGGCATGCACTGACGCACCGCTTCTCTGGCTATGCTGAGGCTGCGTCCCACAAACAGCAACTAGAAGGATGTGCAACTATGACATACAACTATCTACTGGGGCTTTGGGAGAACAGAAATAAATAAATAAATAAAATTATAAAAAAAAAAAGGAAGTTGGTTTATTTACTCAACCAGAATTTACTGAGTTCTAACTTTGTGCAAAGTATAGTGCTAGGGGAGGTAGGGCATGGCAAACAATTTTGCTTTCTAGAAGCTTACAGTCTGGTTGGTGGGACAATAACACACACACATACACACACCCAAGATCAGCAGTGGTAGTTCAAAGCAGTATGAAATTAAATTCCAACTCCTTACAAAAAAATAGAGTCATATGATTTCAAAGAAGAGACTGTCACAGGCAGGAGCAATTTCAAAAATCTAATTGCACCTTGAATGGGCTTTGAAGAGCAGATAGGACCACAGGATGGAGAGGAGGGATAAGGTGTCTGAGGGTGGGGGTGTCAAATAGTGTACACCTTTTATTCTCTTCAGACCTGAAGCCCTTTTTTATAATAAATATTTACTTTTCTGAAATTTAATTCATTCCATAACCTACATGGACACATAATTTAAAAACTAAATTACAGTAAATATAATGTCCTTACTGTAATTTAAAGGAGAAAGAAAAGTATAATAAGCAGTGTGCATTTCAATATATAATGTTGAGCATGACTACACAAGTAGCCAAAATGAAATAGTCAGAGGTTTGTACCTACTTGTAAAGACTAAGCTAGAATTTAGGAGAGGTAAAATTAGAAGCCAGGGTTAAAGAGAAGTAGAGGAAAATGAAAGAGCAGAGGTACAGTGGACAGAGAATGAAAACTAGGGCCGGGAAAAGTAACGATAGACTAAACCTGTCTGTATATGATAAGAGAAAGAGGGAAGTGATCTTAATTGCAGTCGGGATAACATGTCAAGACAAATTACAGATTGTTGAAGTGAGAAAATGAGGAAGTATGATATTCTTGCAAATGAGTTGGACCTTATTTATAAGTGTGTGTCCAAGTAATTCCTCGTGTTGCATGGGAGACGAGACAGAATATTTCAGTAAGCAAATACTATCTCGAAACCACACGTGGAGGTGTACATTCTGTCTCTAACATCCAAAGGGACCACAGAGATCGTATGCTTTGTTAGTCAACAGGAAATTAGAGATCTATTGAAAAAAGAAATAACGATTCAAGGGACAATAGAGGAGTTTTGTGGCAGATCTCTGGGGCCTGTAAGGTTGAAAGGAAAGTTAGATGGAAGAACAGCAGGCAATTTCAAGAAATTTCAAGTTGTGATTTTCACAACATACATAATAAGAAACCATTATGCCACAGAATTAAAATAACATAAGTATTAATAAAATGTGGTGAGATCTTTGCTTTTCATGTATCGCAATCAACACTAGTAATTGTTTTAAATCTTCACTGTAAACTATTTGCAAGCATCAGCTACAAATGCAAATAGTACGTGTGTGGACCATTGGCTCAAATGCCGTGAGTGGTGCTGGCCTTCAGGGACGTGATTTTCCACAATGACTAGCAACTCTTGGAAAATTTGAACACAAACAAATATACTCTTCCCATGATTAAAAGGAAGGTGCAGACCTAAAATAGCCTGTGTGTATTAACATTGTGCAAAAAATACACTGTGTTATATATCAAAAAGAGTTGAATCCTAGGCTCAGATATACAATTTGTTTTATGTACCTCCATGAATATCTAGTGGGACATTTGAAAGTCACGCAAGATGTGAACCAAATCTTCCTTGTTTGGCACATCTCCACATATTGCAGGACATTTAGCAGCACCGGCCCTTGCCACTGCATGTCAATAGCAGCTTCAATCGTTGTTATGGTCAAAAATGCCTGTAAAAATTGCCAAAATGTCCCCATGGAGTTGTCCCATATCCATTACAAGTCCGTTACTGTACAGCAATGAAAAAGGCTTAGGCTAAGTTGTTATACTGTAAAATTAACACATTATATTGGATTTGAAGGAGAGCAACGAGGCCTTCTGTTGGGTAGAGCCAACTGGTAGAGACTTTTAAATCCAAGACGGCAACAACAACAAACACACACATAGAGGTAGAGAATAGATTGGTGGTTACCAGAGAAGGGGGGAGGCAGGAAGGCAAAAGAGGTGACAAGGCACATGTGTATGGTGACAGACGGTAATTAGACTTTGGGTGGTGAACATGATGTAGTCTATACAGAAATCGAAATATAATAATGTATGCCTGAAATTTATAGAATGTTACAAACCAATGTTACCTCAATAAAAAAAATTCAAGGCTGCAGATTTTATTCAAAAAGTCTTGAGAAGTTATTGGAAAGTTCTAATTTTTTAACTTAGTCTAAAATTTACATCTCTATAGTTTTTCATGTTTCTGTAATTTTTATACTATCACAGCTCGAAAGTATCAAATTCCTTGGATGAAAAAATAGTAAGTTTGTGGGCCAGCCCCAGTGGCCTAGTGGTTAAGTTCGGTGCTCTCTGCTTCAGTGGCCCAGGTTTGGTTCCTGGGCGCGGACCTACACCACACCTCTGTCAGTGGCCATGCTGTGGTGGTGGCTCACGTACAAAAAGAGGAAGATTGGCAGCGAATGTTAGCTCAGGGTGAATCTTCCTCAGCAAAAACACAAAACAAACAAAAAACCTGTGAGTTTGCAAGTTGTATTGACTCACTAGTAGATGTTTAAGCAGAGTTCAACTCCCAACTGTCTGCCAAAGACATTTGTGGCTAAAACATCAATTATAGGGAATGTTCATTTCAGGGATGTCATTCCGGGAATATCATGTCTGCTCACCACATCAAATAGATAACTACTGGTCATGTAATGAAAGAGGTAAGAATAGAGCATCTGCTAGAATTTTTTTTTGTGAAATTTTATAGTCTTGCAACGATGCAAATCTTTAAATCATGTCTAAGTTAGGAAAGAATCAAGAAAGTACCTGATTTTTCTTGGGACAACTGACCCCAGACTTCTCATGGTTTTGGGTCACTTTTCTCCTTTATTGTCTAGGTCTCTTACTCTATGCTGACTGCTGTAGTTGAGGGAAATTTGAAGCTTAAATATTTCAGTATCTTTCAGAAGATATTGTAGATGAGTGTCTCTGCTTTTCATAGAAACATAAGTTATTTTCATAGCCCAGCATGACTGCATCCCAGTCACCCTTTCCAGGCAGAGAGTGGATGCTTTTTCTTGAGTCCTGGGACTTGGTAATTTCCTGGAGAAAAGTAACGGAAGATTTCAAGGACAGGAATTGAATCTTATGTCTTTTGTATTTCCAGCACCTAGCATCACGTCTAGGACATACTAGGCATTCAATAAGTGTCTTTTGATTGAATAAATGAGAGACAAATGTGTATGGTGGTTGGTGTGCTTTGTGATTTTCCAGATTTATTCTCAGTTCAGTCTTCTGCTGATACTGTCTGGCCAGAAGAGGGAGTCCAAGATCCATTTCAGGATCAGAGAAAAAAGCGGGGAAAGGAGGAAATTTCTAGCCATAGAAAAGCAACTGTCAGATAAAGGAAACATGAATTTGAGATTGCTAAGAGAGCTTGATAAAAGTCTTTCAAGAAAAGATTATTTTTGGTGTGCTAACTAATCTTAATACCATATGGATAATAATTTAGAGGATAATATCTTTTTTTTTTTTTTTGGTGACAAAGATCAGCCTTGAGCTAACATCCATGCCAATCCTCCTCTTTTTGCTGAGGAAGACCGGCCCTGGGCTAGCATCCATGCCTATCTTCCTCCACTTTATGTGGGACGCCACCACAGCATGGCCTGACAAGCGGTGCGTCAGTGCCTGCCCAGGCCTCCAGCAGTGTAGTTCTGCACACTTAACTGCTACGCCACGGGCCGGCCCGATAATATCTATTTTTATTTGATTTTGAAACATGAAACCACCAGGAAATTTAAAGGAGAAAAATAAAGATTGCCCAGAACTAACTTTGACTCACATTTGGCTGTATCTACTTTTATTTTTAGATACATAATACATAGAATGCAAGCTCAAGGAAAGGGATTTTTTTTGTATTATTTATTGGCACATATAGGCACTAAATAATTAAACTGTTGAATTAATCAGTAATTAAAATTATACTATAATATAGTTTGTAACATTTTTATTTGGCATTATATTGTCCATCAACGGGTGAATGAATAAAGAAGATGTGTTGTATACATATACACAACAGAATATTATTCAGCTATGAGAAAATGGAAATCCTTCTATGTGAGACAACATGGATGGACCTTGAGGGCATTATGCTAAGCAAAATAAGTCAGATGGAGAAAGACAAATACTGTATGATTTCACTCATATGTGGAAGGTAAACAAACACATAGATAAGGAGAACAGATTAGTGGTTCCCAAAGGGGAAGGGGGCGGGGGGGGAGGGGGAAAGGAGTAAAGGGGCACATGTATATGGTGACAGATAAAAACTAGACTATTGGTGCTGAAAAAAATTTTTTTTAAATAAATTAATTAAAAGAAAGAAAAAGAGAAAAATTAGTCCTTAAAGGTCCAGAGTCTTAATTTTTTAAGGGAAATTAAAACTCTACCTGGAAAATAACCAAGGCAATAGACAGTATAAGTGGTCATTAATTATAATATGTTTGAATGAGAAATTTCACAAAAATAAAAGTCAGTCTTTTTTTTTTTTGATGTTTTAATAGTTTTTAACATTGTGAAATTTTGGGTTGTACATTTTTGTTTGTCCATCACCATATATATGACTCCCTTCACCTCTTGTGCCCACCTCCCACCCCCATTGCCTCTGATAACCACAATACAGTTTTCTCTGTCCATGTGTTGGTTTATATTCCACATATGAGTGAGATCATACAGGGTTTGTCTTTCTCCTTCTGGCTTACTTCACTTAACATAATACCCTCCAGGCCCTTCCATGTTGTTGCAAATGGGACCATTTTGTCTTTTTTTATGGCTGAGTAGTATTCCATTGTATATATATACACCACATTTTCTTGATCCAATTGTCCATTGAGGGACACTTAGGTTGCTTCCACTTCTCGGCTATGGTGAATAATGCTGCAATGAGCATAGAGGTGCATAAGCCTCTTCGGATTGTTGATTTCAGGTTCGTTGGATAGATTCCCAGTAGTGGGATGGCTGGATCATAGGGCATCTCTATTTTTAATTCTTTGAGGAATCTCCTAACCTAAACATCAGTCTTTTTATCCCTAACCTGTGAATCCTGCTTTGGTAAGTTTAATATTTTGATTGAGGGGTTATACATATTTTAACTTGTTTGAATCCCTGGGTTAAGGGTAGAACTGTCTAGTAATATATTTTAAATTCTGTTTTGCTCTAAGCTAATTGGCTAGAGTTTCTTTAACAACATTTATAGTTACTATTTTTTTCATGCTATGCATAATCAAGTTTTCTGTGAAAAATACCCATACGAAAGCTAACTAAAACAGACAAAAAAAGTTCTTGGATCTTAGTGTAATAAAAGGTTTTGAGATTTCTTATAATATATTCTTAATAATGGACAAAAGAACAAATGTCAATAGCAACAAGTAGATATAAAAATCACACCCCTAGGAAAAAAAGCAGTTTACTAGATTTACTAATACATGATGATATGTATATATATTACTTCCGTCCCTCTCAGTCATTAATAAAGATGTTAAGTAATTCTGAACCAAACTTTCACCCCTGTAGGGCCCTACAGGACACTTTCCTTTAATTAGTTTGTACTGCCTTTCATCTCTCTAATGTCCTTTGGTTTCAGATTTCCAGCTGGTTTGGAATCCATGTGACTTTTTTTTTTGTGAGGAAGATCAGCCCTGGACTAACATCTGCCAATCCTCCTCTTTTTGCTGAGGAAGACTGACCCTAGGCTAACATCCGTGCCCATCTTCCTCTACTTTATATGGGACGCCGCCACAGCATGGCTCAACAAAATGTGCGTCGGTGCGTGCCTGGGATCCGAGCCGGCGAACCCCGGGCCGCCGCAGCGGAGCGCCTGCACTTAACTGCCTGCCCCACTGGGCCGGGCCCTCCATGTGACTTTTTATCCAGTCCTGTTTGAACCAATTTCAAGAGTGAAAATCTGAGAGATATTTTACTGAGCGTTGATTCAGATCCAGGCCTACAGAGAACTTTGCTATATATATTGCTAAAAAAATTAAGATTTTTTTTTTAAAGCAGATTAATAGAGTACAATTTGGGCTTAATAAACAGCCTTCTTACTGTGCCTCTTTCTAATATTCTTTTCAATCATAGCAGTAGTTTCTCCATTAATGTCATGGTAATTTGAATTGTGTTGACGTCAGACTTCACAAAAGGTGTTCTTACTGTCAAGAGTAATCCTCTTAGACCTTTTCAAAGATAACTATTTCTTAGTGGTTGTGCTATTTCCTTATCTTATAATGACTTAGTTTAAAAAAAACAAAAATAATTGGGTATTTTGTAATCACCTAATTATAATTAACTAGTTTCCCTTCTACTTTCTTATACAAAACAAGGAGTGATCTAAACTTGTAAGCAAAGAGAGCTCCTGTATTTTATTAAATAGTTTACAACTGTACAGCCATTTAAAAATAACTCTTAAGTCTCTAAAATGTAACTCACAGGAAGTGGGCTATTCTGAGGTTAATTGCTGGACAACACAGGGCTGTGATGGTTACCATCAGTGGTATTTTGATTTGATACGTGGAAATCCTTGGACACAGGATGAGAGAGGAATCTCAACTGTAGGGCTATAAGTAATTGTCTCTTTGTATAAAGATAGATTATGTTTTTACATTAACCAACCCCTTCTGTATGTAAGCTTGTGGGGCCCACTATGTCACGTCAAGTTGTGAATTAACTGTTAATTAAAATACAAAAATAGATCCAAAAATAAAAAAAGAGAAAAATAAATTTAGTACTATGTGGTAAGCATTTTCCTAAGTTATAGTTTTAACGCTTACATTATATTTCATTAATTATCCATATAATCATAATTTTATCTATTCAGTAAAATATTCATTATCCTTTGATTGAAAATACTCACTATTGGGACTCAACTCCCAGAGATTTTGATTTAATTAGTCTGGAATGGATCTGGGCATAGATATTTTGTAAAGTGGTGGTCAAAATTTTAAGGAGCATATTTGCATAGCCTAAAATTATCTCCCCCAAATATTTATTAAGTCCATGGAGAAAAATAGTAAGTTTGTGATGGAGAAACCAAGCAGACACCACTTCAACATCATGTAAGACATATTGATACCATTTACCCCCTGAATGGTGCACTGAGAAAGACGCATCTCCTCTGTGGTATTCTTCCTCAAAATTTATAACCTCAGTCTAATCATGAGAAAATATCAGAAAAACCCAAATTGAGGGAGAGTCTACAAAATACCTACCAATATTCTTCAAAAGTGTCAAGGTCATTAAAGACAAGGAGAGATTGAGGAATTGTCAACGATTGGAAGAGGCTAAAGAAACATGGCAGCTACATGAAGTGTGGAATTCTGAATAGGATCTTGGAACAGAAAAAGGATAGTAGTGGAACCTGAATAAAGTCTGTAGTTTAGTTAATAGTATTATACTACTGTTAATTTCTTAGTTTTTTTTTTTTTTTGTGAGGAAGACTGGCTCTGAGCTAACATCCATTGCTAATCCTCCTCTTTCTGATGAGGAAGATTAGTCCTGCGCTAATATCTGTTCCAATCTTCCTCTATTTGGCATGTGGGATGCCACCACAGCACGGCTTGATGAGCAGTGCGTATGTCCGCGCCTGGATCCGAACCTGCGAACCCCGGGCTGCCAAAGCGGAGCGCACAAACCTAACCACTACACCGTGGGGCCAGGCCCCAGTTTCTTAGTTTTGATAATTGTACCATGGTTAAGATATTAACCTTATGGGAAACTGGCGGGAGAGTATATGGAAATTCACTTTGTGATGTTTCTATAAGTCTAAAATCATTTCCAAAAAAAAAGTGAAAACATAAAAATCTGTTTATACAAGAGAAAAAGTTTAACTATGCCTCTTTTTCTTGATTCAGTCTTTAACATATAACTGCAACCCTAACCATCTTCATGAAAGAGAAGAAATAAAAAAACATAATTTCATTAAGTTTTCCTTTTGTAAAGAGTGATCGTTTCATTAAAGAAACAGAGGCCTTGGCTGTATACAGTACTCCTTCACTGTCAGAAGGTCTGTAAAGCATTGTTTCTGTGAGATGAAAATTACATATCCTACAGCATCTTTGTTGGCAAAGGCATTTCCGAAAGTGCTCTTCACAATCAATAGAGTTTCATCTTGGTTGTCATGTAGTCCAGCCTGCTTATTCTCACTGTGTAGTTAAAAAAAGAGGATGGAAATAACAGTATATGTTTATATATTAACATATATTGCAAAGCAGTTTTAAAGTTATTTCTCATTTTATCCTTATCGGTCCTATGAGATAGGGTAATTATTGTCAACATTCCTGTTTCACAGATTTCAAAATATAGGCTCTGGGATGTTCATTAAGTTCTAAGGACACAGAGCTAGTTATTGGCTGATACTCTTTTTTACCTCCCTGAAACTTTCCTACACTCTCTGATAGTGAAAGTGGAGAGTCAAATTCTCCTGCCCTTACAGGTCAGGAAACAGTATAATACTTATAATGTAATAATAACATTAATAATAATAATATCCAGCCTTTATGGCATTCTTACAATATACTAGAGAGTTTGCCAAGTGTTTTCTAAATGGATAATCTCATTTAATCTTCTTTATCATTTTACAAAGGGGTTGAAGCAGACACAGAGAGGATTGGCATCTGATTGGATGTGATAGGCAGTGGAAGATGGAAGCACTAAGGGTCATGACGGTTATAAGATTTGGTGATGTGGAATATGGCGGGACCATTAACAAAAACAGAGGGTGCAGAAAGAGGAATGTGAAGGAAGGTGATTTCATTTTTGAATATGTCGTGTGTGTACTATCAACTCTACAGTGTGCCCATTATTTGACGTATGTAAAGCACTTAGTATAATTTGTTAAGATTAAAAAATAACTTAAATGTACTTGCTATTGTAGTGGTTCAGAGACAGACTTGATCAGATATGAGAATGTAGGCTCATAACTTTCAGCAGACTCATCTAGTAGCCACTTGCTTGGCATGTTGCAAAAGCTTCCCTAAGCATGTTTCTGAAGATTTCATTGGTGTAACTAGCTTCAATTAGCCTGGTGAGACATTCCTTTAAAAGCAAATCAGACTCCAATTACAGGGTGTGCGGCAGAAGAATTGTGGAGGGGGTAAATGATTGCTAATTAACTAGGAGCTTGCTGACATAGAGTCTGATTTGAGCAGTGATAAAGAAACTGTCTATAGTTGTTGTAGTATATGAGTTTTCCCTCTCTGTAACCCCACAAGTACATTCCTCAGAGTGGAAGAGGGTGGGGAGAGACAGGGCATTATTAAGCAATCTTACATCAGCTGATCAAGCACATACACACAGTGCCCACAAGAATGTACCAAACAGTATGTCAGGTCAGAGGCAAGTCCCCCAACCCACATAACTCCTTGGGGCCATCAGTGCAGTCATCCTCACTGTTTACCCACAGACAGGAGTCGCTCCACCTGTCATGGAAATGACAGTTTCTGTTTCTATATTGCTTTATATTTTGTAGAAGAAAAAACAAACCTTCCTTTTGGACTTAAATCTTTTCCGTGGCTTCTAGATTCTTTTAATCTAGGGCCCCACACTTTCTTGTCCCAGGTTTCCAGAGCAAGTTTCAGTTTCATCTGATCCCCCATGGATGGGGCTAATTGAGGGGGATTTCATCCCACGGGTGGAGTGTCTACGAGCCAGTCAGACCTCTCCCACTGCCAAAGCAGGCCACCTCTTAGCCTGTCTTCCATTTGATATTATTCCTAAAAACTCTCTCTTCCCTTCCCCTTCTCTTAAACCAAATGCCTCCACCATTACCTCTGGTACATATCATGTCACACCGATGGGGAGGAAGAAGGAAAAAACACCAAGTCGTCTCACTGATACCAGTACTCAGGTAGGGAGAAGGAGGGAAAGAAGCTCACGGTGATAGGAAATTCCAACTTCACTTTTTATAAAGATAGATCAACAGATAAGTAAAGATTTTCTTATTGTACAAAATTCCTTTAATAATGTTGGACAATTCGTTGCATAAATTATGGTTAATAGATAAAGTGGAATACAATTTAGACATTAAAATTATGTTCTAGCAAAATAATGACGGGAGAAAATATTTATGACTGTTAAGTGGAAAAAGCACGTTATGTAACAGTATACACTGCTGCAGTATAAACTCAACTTTGTGAAAAAAATACATGTAATATGCACAGAAAATGTGACTAGAAAATGTTCATCACAGTGATAATGGTAGTAACGCACGAATTTGGGTGACTAAATTTTCCTTCTTATAATTTTCTGCCTTTAAAATATTTTCTATCTGCTTCTGCTTTCAAAAACAAAATTATAATAATCAATTGGTGACTGGCTGAAAGTCTCATTATTTGATAAACTGCACCAGCTCCAAAAAATAATGGATATTTTTATAGTCCCAGTATAATAATTTTACTTTTTAAATGAAAGCATGTATAGGTATTCAAAGTAAGCAGAATAACTAGCATAATAATTAGGAGTCCAGTATAGACACATACAAACACACTCACACACCTTCCATACAAAAGTCTTGTTAATTTTTTCTTCATTCAGGACAAGAGGGGACCGTTAATGTTTAGTTTTTGAGAATTCCAGATGTATTGTATTTCTAATGAGTAATCACCTCATTTGATTTAGGGTGGTGTGAGGTCCATGAGGGTCTGTTCCTACTTTATCAGAAGTAGCAACTAAGCCCCAGTTGAGAACAACAGGGGCTGAGCGTCCACATTCGTAGTTTCGGGGAACCATCAGGTGTTGGGACCAGCTACTTCCTCGAACACTATGCACCTTTTGATTGTTAACAGATCTTTCCCCTGCCAAAGATACTGTGGAATGGGTTAGGAGTAAAGATCAGGAATGGACTTCTGGTTTCAGTAATGGTAGATTAAGTCATTTGGACTAATTCTTCCTGCTCAAGACAACTAAAAAGCTAAATGACATATAAAAAAATTTTAAATCATTAAAGAGTTAATCAGATAATGAGGAATTAGGCCAAGATCCAGGAGAGGATAAGAGTCGAGAGAGGAGAGTCTAGCATTTGGGGCCATTTTTGCCCTGGAGCTGGCTGCCGATCTGGAAGTGGCTGAGCCGCATGTTCAATAAGCTTGTTGGCTTACAGGAACAAGAGTCGGCGTCCAGGGCCCATCCAAGCTGGGAGCCCTGGGAAGCTACTATCTGCTGTCGATTAAGGCCCAGGAGGGGTGAACCAGAAGTAAGTCAGCCCTCGAGGGACTGCAGCCCGGCTTTGTTTTATCTGAGTGACCCAGAAAAATCTTAAACTCTGAAGTTGGATTAAGATAATCCAGATTGTTGTTCCTCTGGGCTCCTGGCAGAAACAAACAAAGATACTCCCTGGCCCTAATTGTTTCTATGAAAAATTTTTAGAAACAACATTCGCATGCTCTCAAAGATAACCTGATTCAATAGGAGGTAAGATCCCAAGAGGAAGAATGAGAAGAAAAACAGACAACAAGAGGAGACTGATGAGGAATCAAGATAATTAGAATTATACTTTGCTTTGAAAAAAACAAGACTATATTCAAAGAGATAGAAGCAGAGCTTTAACACTTTGATAGAGAACTAGAAACTATAAAATATGGTATAGCAGATTTCAAAAAGAGCTAAATAGAAATTCTAGAACTGAAAATGTCAATAAACAAAATTAAGAGAACAATAGATGGAGTTAACAGCAGGTTAGACACAGCGAGAAAAAACTCATGAATGACACTTAGATCAGAAGGTTAGAACATAGAGTGACAGTAAAAGTCCTTAGCATATATATTGACATTCAGGAGGTTGCACCCAGAGTACCGAGGATGCAATTTGCAATATGAGTGTGTCCACCAAATCCAGTGGTGGCTGTCCACGTGGAATGGGATTGAGGAGGGAGTGGATTATCTGCATAGCAAGTGATCCTATTTGTGCTGACTTCCTTCTATGACGTCTCTTCTACAACTTCTCAAATTGTTCTATTCTCAGTTACATAGGGACACTGAAAAAAAAAACAGTAGGCTCTTTAGGTCCTAAAAATGTTTAGTAGATTCCATAAGGGGCATACGTGTACTGCTTGTGAAGATGTTCATTTATGTAATGTCTTCTTGTAGTTATAAAGTTAAAGGAAGTTTAATTCAAACTAGCTGTTCTTTTAAATTTTACTCTGAAGTGAATAATTTTTGCAATTATTTGTCCTATGTATTGGTCTAAAATCTGTCACACACTCATTTCATACTGAGTATATTGTTACCTGTTTTAGTGTTACAAATTTAAAGTTTTAGGTATGTTAATAATTAAAAGTTCAACTTCTGTTGGCTTAGTCCAGTTGAGTTTCCTGAATGTGGCTTCTTACATCTTGGGTTAGATGTCTACTGGCCAGCTCTACCAATGTTTCATTATTTCATTTTCCTGCAGCGGTCTTCCTACCCAAGGGATATTATAAAGCATCAATCACCTATATACTTTGCTCGTTTGTTGTTGTTAGTGCTGTCGAGTTGATTCCTACTCCTAGCGACCCCGTGTACAGCAGAGCGCAACCCTGCCTGGTCTTTGTGCGCCATTGTCTCACCTTCTTGTGCTGTATCAGACAATGCTATACTGCTATTCATAGAGTTTTCATGGCCAATTTTTTCGGAATGAGTGGCCAGGTCCTTCTTCCTAGTCTGTCTTAGTCTGGAAGCTCTGCTGAAACCTTTCCACCATGGGTGACGCTGCTGGTATTTGAAATATCGATGGCATAGCTTTCAGCATCACAGCAACATGCAGCTGCCACAGTGTGACAACGGACAGATGGGTGGTGTGGTTCCCTGACGAGGAAACGAACCCTGGCCACTATGGTGAGAGCGCAATGTCTTAACCACTAGACCACCAGGTCTGGCTACTTTGCTCATGCATTCTCTGATTTTCCTTAAATGTTGTCCTTAATCACCCTTCTTCTTAACTGTTTGAGTTTTTACTTGGATTTTCGGATGGCTATCAGATTTAAGACTTAATTTGTTTCTAGATGTACCTTGTCTCCCTAAAAGGGCTATTTGCTGTCTTTTCCTTGGCTCCTTGAGTGGTTCATTACACTTTTAGTTTTTCATCTTAGGACCACTAGGGGGCGATATTTCCCATCTCTTAGCCCCATAATTTCTAGCAAACCTTAGAAATTTGCAAACACTGTGGGCTAATGTTTTAAAATACTAATCAATTTTTTTTGTATCTTTTAAAAAATTAAGACTTTTTTTAAAAAAGCAACTTTAGGTTTACAGAAAAATTGAGCAGAAAGTACAGCGAGCTTCCCTTTATCCCCTTTCCCTCTCCTCTCCGCTTGATCCTGCTGTTAACATCGTGCATTAGTGTGATACATTTGTTACAATTGATGATCCAATACTGATACATTTTATTAACTAAATTCCATAGTTTACATTGGGTTTACCCTTTATGTTGTGTATTCTATGGGTTTTGACAAGTGTATAATGACATGTATCTACCATCTCAGTATCCTGTGGAATAGTTTCATTGCCCTAAAAATCCCCTGTGCTCCATCTGTCCATCCCTTCCTCACTCTGAAACCCTGGCAACCACTGATCATTTTGCTGTCTCCATAGTTCTGCCTTTCCCAAAATGTCATCCAGCTGGAATCATATATATCCTTTTCAGATTGGCTTCTTTCACTTAGCAATGTGTATTTAAGCTTATTTCATGACTTTTTGTGGCTTGATAGCTACAGTATGGATGTACCACAGTTTGTTTATCCATTCAGCTACTGAAGGACATCTTGACTGCTTCCAAGTTTGGCAATTATGAGTAAAGCTTCTATAAATATTTGTATGCAGATTCTTGTGTGAACGTAAGTTTTTGACTCATTTAAGTAAATACCAAGGAGAGCAATTGCTGGATCATATGGCTAAGAGTATGTTACGTTTTGTAAGAAACTGCCAAACTGTCTTCCAAAGTGGCTGTACCATTTTGCATTCCCGCCATCAATGTCTGAGAGTTCCTGTTGCTCCACATCCTTGTCAGCGTTTGGTATTACCAGTGCTGTGGATTTTAGCCTTATTAATAGGTGTGTAGCGGTATCTCACTGTTTTTGTGAATTTGCTATTTCATGCTGGCATATGATGTCGAGCATTATTTTCTTTTCATGTGCTTATTTGCCATCTGTATGTCTTCTTCAGTGACGTGTCTGTTCAGATTTTTTGCCCATTTTTAAAAATTGGGTTGTTTGTTTTCTTATTGTTTTGTTCTATGAATCCTTTGCATATTTTGGATACCAGTCCTTAATTGGATATGTGTTTTGCTAAGATTTTCCCAGTCTATGGCTTATCTTTCATTCTTTTAACACTGTCTTTTGCAAAGCAGAAATTTTTAATTTTAATGAAAGTCTAACATTAATTTTTTCTTTCATGGAGAGTACTTTTCTCTTATTATAGACTAGAGATTTTATAGTTCTGCATTTTACTTTTAGGTCTATGAGTCATTTTGAGTTAATTTTTGTGAAAGTTGTAAGGTCATAGTTTAGAGTCTTTTTCTTTTTTTTTTTGATGTAGATATCTAGTTGTTCCAGCATCATTTGTTGAAAAGATCATCCTTACTTACTTCTTACATTTTTTTGTCTCTTCATATGACAATGATTTTTTTTTAAATGTGTAGATTCTTTTTTTGTGTGTGTGTGAGGAAGATCAACCCTGAGCTAACACCCATGCCAATCCTCTTCTTTTTCTGAGGAAGACCGGCCCTGAGCTAACATCTATTGCCAATCCTCCTCCTCCTTTTTTTTTTCCCCTTTTTCTCCCCAAAGCCCCAGTAGATAGTTGTATGTCATAGTTGCCCATCCTTCTAGTTGTTGTATGTGGGACACCACCTCAGCATGGCTGGACAAGCGGTGCCTCGGCACACCCGGGATCCAAACCCGGGCCGCCAGTAGCAGAGTGTGCGCACTTAACTGCTAAGCCACGGGCTGGCCCCTGACAATGATTTTATATTATCATTTTCTATAGAGAGAATAGAAAGATGGTCCAGATGATCTAGCATTATTGATTAAATTTTATTTTTATTTTTGGTAATTTAGAAAAGTTTCTTTCAACTTTATAACTTATTATGCAAACCCATATTCAAATCCCATCTCTGCCAAATGCTAGCGATGTGTGTGACCTTGCAAATGTTACTTATACCAAACTTTAGATTCCTCATTGGTTAAATTGAGGTGTTACTTTTAGCCCGGTGGCTCTTCTTCCATTATATCTAGATCAGCACTGTCCAATATGGTAGTCACTAACCATATGTAGCTATTAAGCAATTGAAATGTGGCTAGTTTAAATTGTGATGTAAATGGAAATACACATCTGATTCCAAAGATTTAGTAACAACAACAACAAAAGGAATGTAAAATAAATCATTAATTTTTTATATTGTATGTATGTCAAATTATACTACTACTAATATATTAGGTTAAATAAAATATATTATTAAAGTTTAATTTTATCTACTTCTTTTTACCTTTTTCATGTAGACCAGAAAATGTAAAATTATGTACATTGTATTTCTATTGGACAGCACCTCTTTAGACTTTGGTATCTATGACTTTGCCAACAGTAAATTAGGATTCGGTTTTCCAAAAATGTTTTGCACTTCTCACATAGAATGCCATCAGTATATATTATTTCCCTTTGCTTTGTACTCCAAGCAGAATTCGTCACCTAGAACAAGGTAGGTGTTATCGTGAACTTTTTGCCTTCCAATAAGGACATACATAGGATTATTGCAAAAATAACACAAAGTACAGGGAAAGGAAGGGCAAATAGAATGTCTTGAAGCGGGTAAAGGTAGCAAGGCAGAGATGGATTTAAGAAGCTAGTGAAGTTTAGATTTAAACTTCAGGGCCCTTCACTTGCATGGGCTCCTTCCAAGGCCCCAAGAGGATGCTAGCAATGTGTTCACAGGGTCTTATGTTTTGTAACTCTTGAAAAGGTAAGATATTTTAACCATGACCAGTGAAAACATCTGTCTCTCTCCACCTTGACTTTCCTTTCGTCACACGTGGTCTGTGTCCAACGGCAGTGGGGTGATCACAGGCATTTTTGGGATCTGCCTCAGAAAAGTCGAATTGGGGATACATTGAATTTGGGTTTAGTGGGGTATATTCATGTGGTTTGTGAATAATTAAGTTGCTCTGGTTGTTCCATTTTAGAAATGGCTCTCAGGAACACTCCTGCCCCCCACCATCACAATGCACAAAGGGTTGGGACACCAAAGTGAAAGGCGAGAGTTGGCCTTGCAATGTGAACTTGTCTTGTGGCGCTTGATGGCAGAAGTACGTGGTAATGGAAGAGAAAAAAGGTCTATAAAGTTTAAAGCCAGAGGCTGGTCTGTGGAAAATTCTACCAATCAGACTATAAAATCGGAAGCAGAGGTTTCAGTTTTCATTGATGCGTCATTGACAGGGAAGATCTCTTCTGCCAGGAACATATTTGATATTGCAGCACATATAATTGTACATTTACTATATATTTTTTTCTTTTTTGATAGGAATTGAATGAGATTGATTTTATTAGAATTACTGTGTTTGTAGGGCACAGACTGTGGCAGTACAATAGGCAACGAGAATGTCTGTGTGCGAAGTCACGTACGTGTTAGATCATCATGCAATTTTCAACATATGACCAGAGAGAGGATAGAAAAATGGATGTGACATTGCTCAAAGTCGTTCTCAAAGTTTGGTGAGGACTCTTGGGGGTCCCTGAGATCCTTTTGGTAGGTTAGTGAGGTAAAACTATTTTTATGATAATGGAAAGATTACATTTCCCTTTTTCACTCTCATTCTCTCAAGTATACAGTGGAATTTTCCAGCAACTACATCTGTGATATTGTGACAGATGCAGACTGAATGCAGAACAAGATATGAGAATCATACTATCTTTTATTAAGTCAAACATGAAAGAGATTTCAAAGATAAAACCACTCTTCTCACTAATTTTGTTAATTAAATAACCATTCTCATCAAATTTTTAAAAAACATAGTTATTTTTAATTTAAAAGTATGCTATTTGTGTTAACATGTAATTATGTATTACTGATATTTTAAAATGGATTAATAACTAAACATTTTTAATTTCTCGGGCAGATCTGTCTTGGGAAAGTACCTATGTGGGTGTGACGAATGGAAATTAAGCCCTTAAAACCATCTGTCTACCTGTAGCCCTTGGAAAATCTTCAGATCCCCCAAGAGTAGCATTCTCCAGGAAGACACCTGGCCCAGAAGGTCAAGCTGGTAATCAGACACCTGAACTAATAATTCAAGTACCATGAGGAAGTATAGGGAGAAGGTGTGGAGATGGGAGGACAGATAAGTTCAATTGGTTTGAGGGATATTAAAATGAAACAAAATGAAATTCTATAGTGGTCTGCAGTTTGCAAAGTGCTTTCATGTATCATCCACCTTGATCATCATGCTAACCTTGTGGGATATCTGTGACAGGGATTTTTGTCCCCATTTTATAGATTAAAAAAAGACACTCAGAGGGAATGTTTCTTTCTTTTTCTTTTTTTTTTTTTGCTGAGGAAGATTGGCTCTGAGCTAACACCTGTGCCCATCTTCCTCTATTTTGTATGTGGGATGCCGCCACAGCATGGCTTGATGAGCAGTGTGTGGGTCCGTGCCTGAGATCCCGATCCACGAACCCTGGGCTGCCAAAGTGGAGCATGCAAACTTAACCACTATGCCACCAGGCCAGCCCTGAGAGTGTTTTTTTGATAGAGATTTACCTGGGAAATCTTTTGATAGCACTTTTAATGAGTATCGCATGACATTAATGGTGAAATATTTTTGGAAAACTGAATCCTAATTTACTCTCATTTGGCTATGAAAACCTTGGCAATTCATAAATATGTCACTCAGATTCTGGAAATCTGTAACTGTGGCTAATAAATCTTTACCACTAGTAAATCTTTAACCACCTGAAAAACTTAACATGGAATATATTTTTTGGGTGTATATTTGGGTTTGTTCCATATGATGGGGCTAACTCAAATATAGTGAGAAATGTTATTAAACCTACCCACATCTTTCATTTGTGGGGGCTGTAGCATAGTTTGTGTTAATCCCTCCCACTCTCTCTCACTCTGAATGAACTGCAACAGTATGGGTTATAAACTTAAATCAGATTAAATTCTACCTTTCAGGTGTGTAGAGTAAGAGTGATTTATTTTATCAATGTCATTTCTCACTCTCAGACATACCAAAATTAAACGTTAAATGCCGCAATCACTAGCTCTGTATATAAGCAGCTTGAGAATAGGCAGTATGATTTATAATTCTTTGTTTCCACTGTATATTTTAGATGATCAAAAATAATATGGGTATTGAAAATTAAATTTGTGGCTCTTATCGGAGATAGTGGGTCATAAGATGGTGTGAGGAAATCAGAAATTGTCCTTCCATTGCTGGATGTCCACTCCCGTAACTGTAGCACTGCCTCTTTCCAAAGAAAGTTCTAGACCTAGAGTGTCATCTATGGATCCTGAGGTAATGCATTTTCTGAAAGTGTCCAACTTTCCTCCATCCCCAAAGAAGAAAGAGTCAGTTTCAAAATACGTTTTAATACACATATCTTCTAGGTTCAAAGTGGCATAATGTTACATTTCAAAGACAAATTTATCCATTTAATTATTCTTTTTCAGAAATTTGTATTCTCTAGGAAGATTATGTTTTCTGAAATTTCAAGAAAGTTTTTAGATCAACTAAGAATTAATTGCTTCTGATTCTCTCCAGTGTGTCTCAATCTATCCCATAATATGATCAGTGAAAAAGATTCACACATACCACTACATTTGAGGAGGTTTAGTTGAAAAAATTGGGAACAGCTTATTGAATTCCTAGAAGAAAATAAAACACTTTTTAAACATAGGTAAAAGCATATTGAATTTAAACATTTTTACCTGACATCGAAATTTCTTTTCTAGGAGTAAGAGTATCAATATCAAATCATTCTTTTGTTATCTCTAAGGACATTTGGTTCTAGACATGCCCACTTGTTAAATGATTATCTTTGCTTGTTGGTGCTAGGAGAGCTTATTTTTGCCACGTTTCTGCAATCCCATCTGAGGAGAATGGCACATGGGGTCATCTACTGTGCTAACTCTGGTCTATTACTAGTGGCTGCTTGCAGCATTATGTTGGAAGGTTCTGAGGCTTATCCACGATCAATGAGTAGAAAAGAGTATTGTGATTGATCAACTGTGTTTGCTGTGGGCCTGTGTGTGTTTGGGGGCACAGGGTGAGACGGGAAAGGGAGAGCATAGTCTGTTTCCAAATATAGGTCAAATAACTTCGACCTAAGATGCGAAGTATGTTATGCCAGCAACTAAATGTCTTCTTTCTGGGTTGATACAATAGGATTGGTGGCCCAGTAAAAACATCCCCTCACATTGCTGGAATCAACTGTGAGAGAGTAAAGGGGCTCCCTGGTTTTATTAAGATCCATGTTTGTCAAAGCAAGACAAAGAACTCTTCTCTCTCACTCTGCAGACGACTTTCAGAGCCCAGGGGCTTTTTCCCTGCTTGAAGAACTTACCATTTGGGGACCTTGTGGTGGTTTCCTTGGTAGTGTGCGTACCCCTTTGGATGCCTGCAGGGGTGGTCCCTCCCAAGTCATCGTCTGGGTCACTGGGAGTTGGGAAGGGGCTCTCTGATGTTCCCTGGATGGCAGGCTTTACTCCTCCTTGTCCTGCAGGAAGGATTCCATTCTGGACATCTGGATTAGCCTGGCTGGTGGGCAGGATGGCTCCGGGGAACAAGGGCTGGAAGATGAGGCTTGTGAAGATTTGCCGGGCCACTGGCTGGAATGAGGGAAGGAAACAGAAAACAAAGTCAAAGGAACACATTTGAAGGCTGGTCAACCAGCCTTTTCTCCTTTGAGGGCAGCAAGTTTGGGCAGGAATGGCAGGATGGAGAAGATAGGGTCAGAGAAAATAATAAAGATGGGGCATTCCTCAGTGGAAATGCCTCCCTCTTCTGAGCCAAGCTTTATGCTAGTTTCATTACTGGGATTCCTTGCTGTGCCCCATTGCCCTCAGAAAGGGAAAGCCAGAAGCAAGCCAGTCACAGGAAAAGGAATATTGCATAATTTGTTACTATCAGGTGTATCTGGAGGTAGAACTAAGGCAGAAAAGCCACGTAATTACAGCAGGCTCTGTCTCTGTTATTGACCTACACCATAGTCTTTCTTTTGCCCATAATTTTTTAAAGTAATTTAGGAGACTAAAAATTAATGGACAAATTAATTCAAGTAGATTAATCAACCCTCATGTCATGGTTTGCATCCTTCCAAGTTTCTTTTGATGTATTTTTCAAAGGCATTGGAATATTCAGTCAGAAATATTTCCCTTGGCAGTTCGGTTATTCAACGGAACTCCTCTCTGTCAGATTTTCAATGATTTGCACACTGGTAATGAATGCTGTTGCTGCCTACACTTTTTTTTTTCCTGAGAAAAAAATTACTGTGAGAAGTTCCTCCTAAGAAGAAATAATTTGATATCAGCTGATTTTGGAATTCAGGCAGGAACCAGTCACCTGGGACCTCGCAGTTCTGAATGCAATCTCATAGAATAAAAAGGGTCGAGGGCTCATGATTAAGATACAGGTCAGTTTCCTTGAGTGTGGTTCTCAATTGTTAGTTTGCATAAGAACCACCTGAAGAGCTTGTTAAAGGGCAGATTCCCATGTTCCATTGTTAGAGAGATTCTGGTTGAGCAGGTCTAGGGCAGGACCCAGAAATCTGCATTTTTAACCAGCACTCCAAATGGTCCTGATTTGGTAGTCCAGGACTGAAGTTTGGGAGAACCTGTCTTAGATTTATGAGGCACTGAAACCAGGATTAGACTTATGCTGGATGAGAGACACGATAGAGTGCAGAAATTTTCAAATTGGGGGTCATGACATCCATAGATTTGAAATAAAGAAGGTGTGTGGTGCCCATCATTAAAAAGTAAGACAAAAAGAATAGACTATAAATTACCGAGTGCATTCCATATGGTCAGGGTAAATATTGCTTCCTGAAACTTGTATGTATGTGTGTGTGTGTTCGTTGCATGAAAAATGTAGCTGTTACTGTGGGTTTTAGAAAAAAGTTTGAAAACCACTGGTATAGTGGATAGAAAAATGGCTTTCAATCTGGATGTACTCTTTTTCAACCTTGGGACCTAAGTTGCTTAAGCTCTCTGAGCCTCAGTTTCTTTATGTATAATATTGAATTAAAAATTTCTACTTTGTACTTTGATGAAGATTAAAGGTAATGGATGTAAACGATCTACCAAGGTATCTGTTATAGAGAATTGGCTCAATAACTGGTAGTTATGGGTGTTCATGTATCAGTGTTGGCAAAAGAGCCCTGTTACTTGATTTTATTTGTGGACAATCTAGCAAGTCTTTACCTTTTTCGTAATAGAAAGATTTTTTAAAAACTGCCTTTCCAAATACTGCTTCAACTCTTTACTTCAGTGTCATGTTTAGATACCACATTAATTCAAGTAGTTTTTCTCTAAAAATCACTTACAGGAAAATGCATAGAAGTGCCTGGGAATGGTAATATGAGTTTTATTTAGGTTCAGCCCTCTAGTTATTCATATGTATAAGGAAGGGTCCATTCACCACTGTAAGATGCTAGAAAAATAATGTATTTTCCTACAAAAATTAAAAATTTAATTCAATAAAATTAATATTTCCTGTGATAAATATCAATATGTATATTATTCTATATCTGCTTGCATTTCAATAATTTATAATCCTAAATTTTAATCAATATAAAGTATAAAAATATGCATTGGCTTTCTGGATACAACTGAATCTGACATCAATATATGGAAAACAAAAGCTAAGGCAAATTAATGGAAAAGTAGCTGAAGAAAGATGATGAAACCCCCAACTAGACAAAGGACAACCCCACGCAAGGATCTACAGAAATGTTCTGTTTATTGTAGTATGCATCAGGTTTAGGGTTTGTGGTCAAAAGAGACTACATGAGGACAGAAAACTGCATTGTGGTAGCAGTGAAAAGAATTTGAAATGCTAGTAATTAAAAAAAATTTTTTTTACCAATTCCTCTGAGCTTAGGATAGTACCCTAAAAGGAAAATAACACGTTATTAGACAAATTTTAATATGTTCCAGGCAAGATATGTATAACTTAACTTAAAAACTTAAAGTAGTTTTGAAGATTATAAAGAGAGATTTTTTTACTTTCAACAGTATTTTAAACTGCCTTGGTGAAGTTAATGTGTCTGATGTGTAATGTATGGCTAGGAATAATCCTTTTTGTATCACAAAACTCAAGTCAGCACATGATATTGGACTGCTAACACTTATTATCTGAGTGATGTGAGGTCTTCTGAATTTTAAAAATTATATATTTTTCTATTGTTGAGTAATAGATGTACATTGGAGGAAACTTGGAAAATGCAGAAAACAAGAAAGAAAAAAAATTATAATCCCATCATGCAGAGTTTGATGTATTTTCTTCCAGATCTTTTTCATACATTTCTGTTTTACATACTAGACGTAATAGAAGTCATGTCATTTACACAATTTGTTTCTTACCTTTTCTTTTAACACTACACAACAATCATTTAACCATGTTACTGACAATTTTTAATAAATACGCTTTTGTATGGTCACAAAGTATTTGCTTTTGCATTGCACAGTTTACTTAATCATTTTCCTTTTGTTTAATTAAGTTGCACCCAATAGTCTTCTCTACTATAAACATTTTGATGAAAATATTTGTAAATAAACTTTTGCTGTATTTTAGATTATTTCCTTGGGATGTGTTCCCAGGTGTGGAATTAAGAGTTGATATGAATTTTATAATTGGCTCTGCTTTTAGAAGTAAAAGCTGCCACCTGATGCTCATATTTAGTCTTGGCCTTTGGCAATTTTATCAGTGAGCTCAAGAATTACCTTTCCCAAAGGAAAATAGAGAGAGAGAAGAGAAAGTATTCGGTCATTTTTTAGGAAAAAGATCTATAGTTAATAAATAAATTTGAGATTAAAAAATAAATCCCTCAAATCATTAATCATTAGATTAGCCCCATTAATTAATTTTTTTCTTAACAGTGTGGTTTAAAGGATTGACTGGTTGCTTCATCTGTGACATTTACTAACTGCGTGATTGCAAGTAAGTATCTCTAGTGACTCATCTTCAGATTGCAAAGAAAACTATTGTCTACCAGAGGTTGTTTAGAAGAGTAAATGAAATAGTACATAATAAATAATAAAGTACTTAGAACAGTGCCTGGTGCATAGTAAGTGCTCAATAAGTGTTAGCTCTTGTCATTATCAGCCAGCCCTGGTGGTCTAGTGGTTAAGATTCAGTGCTCTCACTGGGTTCATTTCCCAGTCAGGGAACCACACCACCCATCTGTCGGTTGTCAAACTGTGGTGGCTGGGTGTTGCTGTGATGCTGAAAGCTATGCTACTGGTATTTCAAATACCGGCAGGGTCACCCATGGTGGACAGGTTTCAGCAGAGCTTCCAGACTAAGACAGACTAGGAAGAAGGACCTGGCCACCCACTTCTGAAAAAATTGGCCATGAAAACCTCATGAATAGCAGCAGAGCATTGTCGGATGTAGTGTTGGAAGGTGAGAGGATGGTGCTAAAAGACCTGGCAGGGTTCCACTCTGCTGTATACAGGGTACACGGGCTCGCTAGGAGTTGGAATTGACTTGATGGCACCAACAACTTATTATCAGTCTCCATACAGTGCAAAGTAAACAGGAAACTTGGCCCTACCTGAGGAATTGAGGCAGGATTAAGTATTTCACACTAAAATGTTTTAAAATCAAAGTCTTATTAAAAATTAATCTTACCTGGGCTCCAATTTGTGCTACAAAAACTGGTAACATCTGAAAAAAATAGTGAAAAATTCAGTAAAAAAAATATATTTAGAGGTAAGTTCTGGCACATGATATAAATATTGAGACTTTCTTAAAAGGATACAGTATTTGTTACTAATGTATCATCTGTAAAAATAGATATGGACTCATAGAACAGGATGGGAAACGGAATTCATCCATTTTGTAAAAAGAAGAAGATTAGATCCAGAGAGATTTAAAAACCAGTCCAAGGCAGCACATATAGAAGGTGAAAGTAAATTGGATGAACAAAAATAATTTTACTCTCAAGCTATCTTCAAACCAAAAATTATTTCAAGTAATAATGATATAAAATGTGATAAAAATGCATGTGTTCCTTTTATGTGGCAGAAGACACATTAAAACACGTAATGATATTTTAAAATAGATTTCTTGAAGCATATATATTTAGTTTCATAATGGTTACCCGGATATTTTGCTGTTAAAATAGAGCACTGATAGGAAATGATGGATAATATTGTTTAACAACCCCTGGCACTGGCAGAGCTCTTAGAACTAAGGGAGAAATAACTTTACTAGTCACTGATAACTACGTAAATGTTATGAATTTATGGTTGAAACAATTTCGGTGGAGGTGTTGGTGTGCTATAGTACTCTAAGGACTAATCTAGAGTTTGTCAAAGATTTATTTTTATTTCTATAGAAATTCACACAGTGTCATCAGGAAAGTTGTCAAAATGGAACTTTTAATGCTAACCAACCCAAAAGATTTGAAAGTCTTATGAAATAGACTTAATTTTATTATTTCCCAAGACAGTTGGTATAGTAATGCCCATAATGCCAAAAGGTAAAAAGTACATGCATTTAAGAAAAAGCCTTCCTCTCAATCAGATCCTTGGCTACTGACAAATAAACAACTAGTCTTCAGGGTGACAATATGAAAGTGGGTTGGGGAGAAGGGACACTCGGGATATGAGAGAGAACAAAATAGGAATTTCTTCTTTAAGGGCAAGTTGGAAGGAGCAAAAAGATACAAATACGAAACCACAGATGTCTAAGTAAAAACTGTGATGAAAGATAATTTAATTATTCACCAACGGACCAATAAGGAGATAACTTTTTATTAGTAGTTGGCAGAGAATTCATTTGAAATAATAATAGCTAACACTTATTGAGTGTTTACTATGTGGTAGGCACTGTTCTAAGCGTTTTATGTGTATATACTCTTTTAACCCTTATAACAGCTCTAGAAGTGGGTTCTACTTTAATTCCCATCTTAAATTATGAGACTAGTGAGCCACAGAGTGGTTAAGTTACTTGGCCGACATCACACAGGTAATAAGTGGAGAATTGAGATTTGACCAGCAGTTGTGTGGTTCTGGAGTTCACTCAACCATGTTGGCTTGCTTTGATAAATGGGAGCTATGGACAGGTGCTCAAGTTTCTGACAGAGCATGTAAGCCACTCTGCATAAAGAAAGGCAAAGTCAGAGGTTACTGGGATTGCACAGGAGAAAGTCAAGTATGGGGACCCTTGGTGGTGGCATAGCTAAAGATATTGAAGAACCATCACCGAATATGGGAATTGATTTACATTATTGCATGTTGGGGAGCGTGTAATATCAAACCCTCTCTATTGAACCCTCAGTCACATCTACAGTGCCCACTAATGCCTTTGACTGGAGTGGATACTTTTTGGTGAATATGAAATTGTTCTAAGCCTGACTTCAAGAACAGAGTAGAGTAGCCATTGAGACTGAAGCTGAACAATTGATATATGGATTATACCAGCATCACGTGTTACAGAGATTTTCAATTTATTTGTCTCTCTAGTCTTTTTCAGAGGATCACTTTTATTATTGATATAAATAAGCAGCTAATACTTTGAGTGAAGGCTGTAATATATCAGAAAGTAATAAGTACCGACTGATAGACAAGGATACATCTCAATTTAAAAAAGTTACAAAATTTCACAAATATGAATAAATGAAGCAGTATAGAGTTTTTTGTGTTGTTATTTTGAACAAATGAAGGTACAGAGTAAAGTATTGGTTGCATATGATTATATTGTCAATTAAACTCAGATTTGATTATAATTACTAATTAATACTTGCTTCCTCTTATTAAAACCTGCAGGTGTACATACACAGGTAGGAAGATGGTTAGGATATATTAGTCTATCGCTTATAGAAGCAAATTTTGGGAAAAAACCCCAATTTTTGCAATACAATGCAATACTAAGCAATCATTAAAAACAATGCTGTAAGGGAACATTTCAAAACACAAAGACTATTCAAATTCCCTATAATTAACACATGTATGTAATAAATAATAAAGCTACAAAAAAATTAGACCATTACATGGGAAAGATAGGGCCTGAGTTCACCTGTTGGAGAGAATAAGTTATCCATAATGACTTAATCTAGTCATAAAGGGATCATTATATTTTTCTCCAGAGACTGTTAAGCTATTTAGAGAAGTTTCATAAGGTAAAAATTTGGGCTTTGTCCATGGTTAAGATGCCAACACTTCCAAAAGTAGTGATGCCCTAAGTGCGTCATTTAAATCTTAGTGTGAGAGGGTTTTTCAGGATTTTTCCTGAAAGCAAGCAATGATGGGAGGAGGAAAAGAACTAGAAAGCCCTGCGGACTTGAGAGAAGGCATGAAAAAAGGACACAAAGAAGAGATGATTAGATTTGATGAATATAAACTATCCACTTCTTAATTTTTCTCCAAGATGATTCTCATCACACAGAAAGGTTTCAATAGAGAACACAACTTGCTGGAGAAGAATCCTGATACCTCTCAATTTCTCTCCTTATATTTTTTACCTTTCGATATTCCCCAACTTTTCACATTTTCCATTACCCATTACAAACGTGTTCTAGAGAGGTTAAGAGGCAGAATGCTCAGTTTTCTGCATGTATTTTCCTGGATTTTCAGCAAGAACCACATTGCCAAAGACAGTTCTATGTTTGATAGAATATCCCCCTGCAAATTGTCTGGGTAAAATTTTCAAGAACCTTGAAGAAATTCTTTTTTTTCCCCTTTAGACTTCCACCCGAGCGAGAATGCTCCCTAATGTAGACTGAAGTCCCCTCATTGAGCTTACCTGTGGCTGCAGCTGCTGTGGGAGGGTCTGGGCACCAGGTGCCACTCCTGCAGCAGGGTTTAGCTGTAGGGCAATGAAGAAGATTTTCATTATGTTGTTTCAGTTTGAATATTCAGGAAACTAAAGTATATTTGCTAAATGTAAAATATGTTTAAAGGGAGGATTTGCTATGTAAATATATAGCATACGATTGCATTAGGAATTAGATATAGAAGTGAAGTTCATAGACTTGTTTAGTCTATTAGGATCAAAGGTCAGACTAACTTTTCCCCTAGTAAGTTTTTCTTTGGCGTTTAATCTATTCTCTTTGAAAATTACTTAGGTGATTTTATCCTCACTCTTCCCTTTTGGCCATAATAGCCATGATTCCTGGAATTTTTCTTACTGTTTTCTTATGAAGAAATGAATTCCTTCATAGGTAGCTCCATGAAAATTGTGAGGGTCAGAATAACATATCTAGACTGAATATGGTCTAATGCTATATTTAAATCTGACCCCTGAAAAAAACTACATTAATTAGGAAAGGAACATATTAATTATTTTGATCTCCCAAACAGATTAAAATATACAGATATTCTAGTAAAATGAAATGAGAAAATGAATGAGAAAAATGAAAATCTTTCTGTCCCTTCTAGTTTGCTCTTGTTGGGGTGATGTTATTGGTCATAGTGTGTGTGTGGGTGTATGGATGTTGTAGGGGGCAGTGAGGAAAATATGTTGGAGGAATGAGAAGAAAAGCTCAGAGAAGAGGTGAGAAGAACTACATCAGTAAAGACTTGAGAATTAGATTAATTCCTTTAGAGACGCTCTTGCTAAGAAAAACTTTCTTTGATGTACTGAATAGCATCGAACTCGCTTTGACTCTTCTGTCTTCTCTCTTTCAACTTATTTACCATGAACGTGTGTATATGAGTACATCTGTGGATACACACACACACACATATACACATGCTCACCATTAGGTATTATATTTATTTAACAATGAATATTAAAATGATATAAAAGAGTACTTACCTGTTGCCGATCTGACCCCAGTGTAAGCATCTGTGTCAAAGGCATTAGACTTAAAGAAGGGAAGACCTGCAGGGCATTGAAATTGGTATATGAGACAAGAGGCTGTCTGTTTCCACTATGCTGTCAATGGTGGGTATCCTCAAGTGACCTGTATTCCTGTCAGAGGTGGATTTACCAGGGAGGTAAGTGAAGGTGAAGCTTCAGAGCCCTTCACTAGCATTGCCCCTTTCCGTGGCACTGGTAGGAGCCCTGGAAATGTGTCAAGTTTATTCATCAACTTAAAAATGTGTAATTTACTCTTACTTCTTATCTCACTATAAATTATTCACTTTAGTACTTAATTTTTCTGTATCAAATTTTATATTCTTTTTCTTAAAGAAGGTCCCCAAATTGTATAACTTCAGGTTCCTTAAGGAGTGGGATAAGCTTCTGACTTGAGTGCTCTGTAGTGACCAAGGACTAAAAAGAGCACGTTAGACTCTGGTGTTACTGCAGTGTTTCACAAAACACAATAACACATGAACATGAGTGGAGGTAAGGAGGGGTCCTTTAGAGCGGAGGAGGGATTGGAGTGGGAAGAAGGCGGTAGCCAAGAGACAAGGCGGTAGCCAAGAGACAAGGCAGTTTTCAAAAGTATTTAAACATGCCTTGAAGAAACAGATTTTACAGTAACATCAATCAGTTCATCAGCAACAATGGAATTTAAGAAAAACATGAGGAAATCTGCAATTATTTTTATAGATTATCTCTTAGTCTCTGCCAGCTCTGGCAAATATTACATATGATACGTCACAGTATTTCAAGGGCGTAGATGACCAAGCTTTGTCAATAGGTGTATCTATTGTTTTTCAGTTTACCAGATTTGGTTGCTAAACCAAATTATCATTCAGACAAAAGGAAAAAGATTCAGACGATGCTTTGTTTTCCCAAATCAAAATTTTCAGAAAAGTTTATTGCTTTCTGTACTTTTTTCTCCCGGAAGGAAAAAGCTTCTCTCTCTTGTTCAGTCATGAGACTCTGTGTAAATTTTGATTTTAAATCCACTGGTCTGCAAATGTTCCCTATTGTAAGACTCTTACCTGATTTGGCTGCTGTTGGTTTAGTAGTGTTGCCTGATCTGGAACCAGCTTTGTGGGAGGAAGTCCCAAGGCAGGGCTGAGCTGCATCTGTGATAACAAATATTTGACAAGGCAGGGATGTGTTTGAGGTTTTGAATCTATTTATTTCCAGGAGGTAACAAGTTGTCCCAAATGCAAAAATGTCTGTCTTTAGGCTCTGTGTTTTGAAGTAGTTTTAATTCCCTAGAATATTTCATGCATAACAGGAGATGGAGTTGTAGGGTGGAAAAATCTCAGACTGGGAGGGGTAAGGTGAGAGGAGCTAGAGTTGGGTAGGGCACAAAGGTCTCTCGTGGTAGTCCCTAGGCTCCCATTTCTTTTCTGTAACCTCTTTCCTCCTTTTTCAGGGCATGAAATACACAGTCTGCACCTTAGCTCTGTAAACATTTGCTTTTTCCTGACGCTTGAAGGTAAGCTGCCATAATTTCTACTGTGTTTTCATGAAGTTTCCTGCTTTTGCCTCGTGCCTGATAAGTCATTTCCTATAATGGAAGTTCATTCCCCTTCCTGGCCTGGGTATTTTCCTAGTGTATTAAGAATCACCAAATTTAAGGGGTGAAAATGTCCTTGCCATCCATTTGATCTAGTTGTATGGTTTTGTTTTATAAATGAGGAAACTGAGGCCCAGCGAAGTAAAGTGACCTGTCCAAGGTGACACAGTGAGTGGCAGAGCCAGTACTAGGATCCCTGCAGGTGCTCTTGGTCCTTGAAGACATGAATCCTTCCATTGGCTTCTCTCAGCTCTCCCTCTGCATTCAGGTGGAAGCTCCCTGGCTGGGTTGACCTGAGTCAGCCTTTGCTCCCGGCTAGCTGTACCCCAGGGGACAGTGTGGTGTGGCCCTCCAGCCCTGCATCAGCCCTGGGGGCACTGGATATACCCTGCAGCTCCCACTGACTGTTGGCTTCACTTTAGACCTTTCCCTTAGTTGTAAGAAGTAAGGTTGGCATTATCCATCATTAGAGGTCCCTTTAAGGTTTAAGATTAGGTAAGCATAAATTCTGCAAATAGGTCTTTTCATGCCCCACGATCTATTGTCGGCATGACAGCCTGAGTGATCCTTTGAAAACAGCAGTCTGGTCCTTTCGCTCCTCAGCTCAACCCCTGCATTGACTTCCATATTCACTCAGAGTAAAAACCAGAGACCCTACAGTGGCCTACAAGGCCCCCATGCCAAGGCCACTCTTCTGAAGATGCAACCTGCCCCATCTCCAATGTGCACCCTACTCCCCAACTTTTGATCTACTGAAAACAATCACTAGGCCGTCTTAAGTGTCCATGTTTGCAAATGGATTCATTTTTTGTGCCTTTCTGATAATTAAATAAATTCATGTACAAATAATAAAAAAAACCTTGTTCATGTGTCCTGATTTTCATTTAGTAAATATTGCTACTGTACCTAACAGACATTTTAGTGTCATCTCCTGCATCCCCTGCACCACTAGCTCTCTAGCTGCTCGCATGTCATTGGCTATCAGCATTCTGCATTAACCTGTATGCCACTCCTCAGCCCACCTTGAACGATGGCTATGCTCCTGGAAAGTTTTATTTATCTTGAGTTTTTACAAATTGTATGGTAATTTAAGTACACTAGAGACACCCTATTTAGAAGAGACTTTTGGTAAATTTATTTGGTAAATTGCAAAATCCCTGTTTTAAAAAAATTATCCTCCTCGGGCCGGCCCCGTGGCTCAGCGGTTAAGTGCGCACGCTCCGCTACTGGCGGCCCGGGTTCGGATCCTGGGCATGCACGGACACACCGCGGCTGAGGCCGCGTCCCACATACACCAACTAGAAGGATGTGCAGCTATGACATACAACTATCTACTGGGGCTTTGGGGGGAAAATAAATAAATTAATTAATTTAAAAAAAATTATCCTCCAAATTTACCTTGTTTAGAAATTAAATTTTTGCAGACAACTTCTTTCAAGAAGGACATATGTATATTTCGAATGACATAAGAAGAAGGTTGGTTACTCACGTTCCACCTCCTCCCCACAAGGTCACCCTGTTCATCTCCTTCATAGAACTAATCGTAGTTATAACTTAACATTTCTTTTGAAAAATTATTTATTAGTATCTACAGTCTTTGTGAGCACCATGAGGGATCATGTTTTTTTTTTTTGGCTCACCATTGTATCTTCGGCAACTAGCATGGTATCTGGTATATAGAGAGTTTTCAGTAAGTATTTGTTGATTATATGGGCGACTACAGAAGTGTCAAGTGAGCTTGGGGCTCAACTAAGAATGGTTTCTTTTTGTTCTGCTGTTTCATAGCAAATATCTTCTAATTATTTTATTTATGTCCACACTCAAACATCTCAAACAGTTAGAGGAAAGTCCACCTAGAGATCTAAACCACCCATTTCTGTGTCCATAAAATATTGGATAGTTGGAGTGTGTGTTCGAATACTAGTGCTTCTTTCTTTCAAAAACCCATTATATGTGAACACGGTATGTGATGAAATATTCTAAGTCAAAAATATTGACTGCTTTGTAATATTCCCTCGCTATTGCATGATTTGGTAGCCTTTTTAGATTTTATACAATCTAGATGTTTTGGGCTTCCAATTAGAAAAATCAGAAAATACATTTTACCCCTTTAGTCATGAGAAAATAATTAGTTGCCAAGAAAATCTCAAATTCTTTTTGGAAAGTAAAATAATTATTCATTTTGAGTAGATATAACCTAAGGCATTTGTTTGTCCCTTCTACCCTGTTGCTTTGCCAAAATAAGTGAAGTTCTACCACGATAGAATGCATGCATTTTAAAAATGTAAGTACACTGAAATATGCACTAACACTTTATTAGTTTGTCACCTTTCACGTTGGAAAATAAAAACAGGAACCTAAGGGACTGGGTCATGGGACAGAGCAGTTTTGGTGGAAGGCAGGAAGAGAGAGAGATGTACGATTAGAGACGCTGCTAAGGCTGGTGGGTATAAAAATAAACATATTGCGCTTACTGGTAATGACAGAGTTGATCCAAGAAGACAGAACAGTAGAATCGCAGTCTCCATGTTTCAAATTGCTACCTGTAACACAAAATCGTGTTATTCTTTTACGCCATTTTTTTTCCTTTTGAGAGAAGATGATGCTTGAAAAAAGATTGTTCTATTTGAAACATAGCTAATTACTGTTACCTTTCCGTCCACTAGGCAAAATGTGCAGGTGAAACAATATTCAAAGTCCAGCTGATTTCTCCAGTTTCTGTGGTGAAAAAATTTTACCCTTTGGTGAGTTGTGAGTTTGTGGAAGGAATTTAAACTCAACTCCAGGAGGTTGGCGACTGAGAGACCAATCAGGACTTAGCTGTCTGTGAAATCATTTGGTTTCTTTCACTTCCCAACACTTCATTAGGTGAGTTATTTGCTGTAGACATCATATTACCCAATGTCTACCATGTGAATAGAGGGTATTTCAGAAAGACATGCCTTGGGTAATTAAAAAAAATGCGGACAATAAAAAAATTACAATCCTTTTTCGTCTCCATCTCCTTCCCAAATGACTTCCCAGGACGTACCTGTTTTATCATGTATGTATGAACATATAAATCAAACATCAAAATATACTGCTCTGTGTATAGGTTAAAAATGAGATTATGTATATTGCTCTGCAACTTTACTTAACCAATAATGGACAACTTTGTGTGTCAGTACATATAGATTTATTTCACTTACTGAGTGGTTACACTATATTTCCTTTTGATGGACATTTAATCCATTTCCAGTTTATTTTTTAATTATAAAAGTGGTACAATGAACATCCTTATAACACTTTTTTTCACACACATGGGAGTATTTCTATAGGTATTATTCCTAGAAGTACTGTATTAAAGGATATGTATGTTTTAAATTTCAATAAATATGGCCAAATTGCCTTCCAAAAATTGAATGGTTTACTTTCTTTTAAACTGGGGAAAAGATACTGTAACCTAAGCAAAATGCAGGGGTTCACTGAAGTTTCTTTCACAAAAAGAACAACAAAGTGCTAGCCATAGGTTTTCAGGGCCCTGGGCTTCACCTGGAGTTTTTGAGATATGCCACCTCTTTAACTATGTGTTTATGGAGGAAGAAAGTGTCCCTGAAACAACTTCTGAGCCCAAATCAGTGACGAATCTGTGTCATGCTAGGATTTTATGTGGAAGATAAGCTGTCTCAGATTTGGCTTGTTTTAGGGTACAGAATGCCTGTTAATGGAAAATTATCTGAAACAGTGAGGCGTTACCAAAAGCTTTTCTGTAACTATTCACTTCATTACCCAATTAACTTTTGTTACTGTCAGATAGGAAGGGGGAACACTGTCTAGGAGGGGACAAACAAAAGTTAACGAGTAATTATATGCTTGGTAAGTGCAATACTAGGAGTATTCACAGGCATGAAGGGGAGTGTGGTTAATTTTCTTGGAGTCAGAAAGGCAGAGAAGGCTTAATAGAAGAAGTGACCCTTGAGCTGCGTTTTGAATGATAAAAAGAAATTCATTACGAATGCAAGGAGAGCATCCAGGCAGACCAAGTGTCTAGATATGAAAGAATGATGTCATTGTTCCCTGTCACTGGAACAAAATGGGGGGAGTGTAGCCGTGGAAGACAAAGTTGGAGATACACCTAATTTTAATCACCTGTAGTAGTTTTGTTTGTTTCTATTACTCATTTTGGCTTTTGATCAGACATTATCTTATACGACTCCTTCATTACTTCCCAATTGTATATTTCTCTTGATCTAGATAGAATGTTCCTGGGGCCTTGTTCTATATTTCTTTAGTATCTTCTATGTTAACAACATTGCAAAGCACCAGATGGTCACTGCATGTTGATGAATAAATGGTAGAGGTATATACTATATGGAGTGGGAGCAAGGTTGAGTTGAGGGAAGACTTCAGAGAAGAGATGGGGCTTTAAGTGGATTTGAAGAATAAATATGATTGAGGGGACAGAAAATAGCAGGGTAAAGGGGGTGATATTGAAAGGAGCAACAGAACATAAATGCTGAAGGACGTGGAAGGGGAGCAACTTTATGTTCTCACAGGCTTTCACAGACTCATTCATTCATTCTTTTCTTCAGTCAATTCCTTCTTCCAACTCATCATGTAGCATATATTCACTGTATGTTCTCCTAGCATTGTTTCAGTCCCTGGGAATAAAACAATGAATGGAAGGGGCAAAAATCCCTGCCCTCATGGAGCTTACATTTTGGTGGGGTGACTGTCAGATATTCAAGCAGCCTCATTGTGTGGGTGGGAGCCCATGACACTGGGGGATCCACTTTCACCTGGGCATTATTTTCAATGAATGTGTGGGAGAAGGGGCTTCTTTTAAAATTTTATTTTTCTTTTTGGTGGGGGCAGAGTTGAATTTTATGCTTCTGTTGCTCCTGGGCTTAGGTGAGGAGACTTGTGCTCTATCTCCAGCCCAGAGTACGGTGCTAGCAAATAGCTCACTGGGACTGAATCACTGTTTGTGACTGTCTGGGCATCGGATGATTCAGGGAACTGACAGTGCATCCCGTGCCCATTGCAGACATTCCTCCAACCCCACGCAGGAAGGGACACGCCCTAGCTCGGAAACTGAGTAGTCAGTGGGATTTGACCCAAACAAGGGAGATTAAGAAGGCTGAGTAACTTCTTAGACAAGAAATTTTAAGTCTGAAAGCAGATAACTTGCAATAATATAATTATGGAGTTGGGAGTCAAGAAATATGTACAATAAAAGGAAAAAAATTCCTAAATCATTCCAAAACTGAGAGACATCAGCAACACAAACAACAAAACAACAAACAAACAAACAAAAAAACAGTGAAGTAATCTATTTTTCCGAAATGACTTAGGATATCAGGATTCAATAAAGTATTTTAGGAACTACAGGTAACATCTTTTAGCCCTCTAGGTCTACCCATTTCTTCATCTTTATTATTGGTTTTAGCTTTAAGTTTGTTTGGGTTATAGACCCTTTTGAGAATCTGAATCTACACACCATCTCCACAGAAAAATGCACATATACCCACGAACACAATGTATATTAGACAACTTTAGAGGTTTCATGGGTCTCCTGAGAGCCTGACTGTCAAGACCCAGCTGAAGAGTCTGGTTTAGAGGAAACTTGGTGGAAAACTTTCCCAATTTGTATGATCTCTGAACTTTCTAAGATTTCTCAAGCCAAGCCATGTACCCTCTCCCTAACTCCACCACACCCAACAGATATGGGAAGATCTGGAATTACCCAGACCTAAGGCACTCTTTGTGAATTCCAGTCTAAGAAGGCCTGTTGGTCAATGAAAGGATAAGGCAGACCGGAAACCTCTCTTTCCTTCCACCACTTGATAATTCAATTACAACATTAAAAGGATTCGAGACACATGATTGCTATTAATTATAGTGATATATTGATTGAATAAATTAAGTAAATTCATAATTGGTAAAAGTAAAAAGTAAAATTAATAACTACAGTTAGCATTCCCCAATGATACCTGTTAAACGTAAACCAAAATTGTGTCGGGCCAGGCGTTGTACTAGATGTGAGGGTACAAAAGTGAGTAAGACAGAATCCCTGCTTACGTTCTTGTGGGAAATACAGCAATATCCAGTCTCTGTATAATGTGCAGGTGAAATGGAAGAATGCTCTAGAGGTTGGAAAAGAGCCTCAGTGCATTTTTATCTTGTTTCTGTGCATTTGTTCATGGTATTCCCTCCGCCTGGAGTCCTCCCTTTTTTCTCTGGCTGCCAGTGTTCCACTCATCCTTAAAGATCCTTCTTTACGCTGCAATCTTCATCAAGTCTTTCTTGCTTCCCTTAATTTGGAGTCAGCCTTTTCCTTCCCTGAAACCCTATTGGAGTTTGTGACTTTCTTATTTGTTCCATGCTACTTGGGCTGATGCTATTGTTATTTGTATTTCTGTTTTGAGAGATTAGATTCCAAGGAAGATCTTGTGTCTTGCTCACTTTTATATTCTCTGTAGCACCCAGCTAAGTATCTTGCACGTGGTAGATCAAGAAATATGAGTTGAACTGAATTAACACCTGCTTGACTTTGTAAATTTGCAAAATTATTTAAAGATATTGGCCAGTTTGTACTACCCCAGAGGAAATTAGGGCATATGCTTGGAAATCTGCAGTAGAGCCATTTCCCTAAGGAGTGGTTTGGTGAATGCCAGAAGGCCAGCCACTGAATTAAGTATATATAAAATTCTACTAAATAGAATGAAATTATAGAAGTTTTTACCAATCTGGGTATTGGTAAAATATATCTAGACTTCTTGACAGAGTCGGTTGGTCCTTGGTGATAGGTGATAAAGTTCAGTATGTAATGCCATTAGAAATGCTGGATATATTGTATCAAATTTCCACATTCAACAGGGTTGAACTCAATAGATTGTGGTCACATTGTATACTGTTTATGTAGAAAAACTTCCACGCAACATTGAAAGTACACACTTATGGATTTAAAAAAATAAGCTTGGTTGTAGGTACTTTTTCAAAACAGGAAAAAATGTTTTGCAAATGACAACAAATGAGGATGCTGGGGGGAGGAATAAGAAAAACAGTACTAGTGAAAAGGACTTCCGTGTTTGGATGATGGTATGATGGTTTAGATAAGGTTCTGGAAAGATGTTGGGAATTTATGCAGTTTCAGAGTCCATACAGTACTGCCAATTGGGTAGTTACTTTCAGTTTTGTAGAAGTAATCAGGAAAATACACAGTTTCAAAGTCAAATAGAATGTCAGTATATGATTCTGTGGTGCCATAAGGAGATTCTGTGTTTCCAAGTTAGATGCAGAGTCAGTGTAAGACTGGGTGCCATGATAGGGAGATGATTTTGTTTTAAAGTAATTGTCGTAGGTGCCGCCTCTGGGCTATTGTAAGATAGGGTGGTTTGTTTTAGGGTTATAGCAGATGTTAGTGTGAGAATTATAGTCAGAGCTGAGTTGCAGATGTGGTGGCAGTAGAAGTTGCTTTAGAAGAAGTGACGGGCGATGAAAGTTATGGTAGTGGTTTGTGTTTGAGGGTGAGAGCTTGAAAATGAAAATGTCTGGTTGTGGCTTTGGATAGAAGAGCATAGAAGGAAAAAATTCATTTTAACTAGGTTGAGTTTTTCCAGTCTTTTGTTGATATGTAGACTTGGATGAAGTTGGTGTGATCAGGTATTTTTTGAGTTGGCTTTGGACAAGGTTGAGATACATGAGTTTTTTTTGTGAATAGCAAATTTTAGAAAATATTTTGATAGATAAGATTTTGATTGGCTAAGAAGTTTTTTAGGAGTTTTTGGAGAGCCAGCTCCTGGTTGAATAGCTATTTTAAGAGGAGCTTTGGATACAACAATTCTTTGCTTAACAGCTGTTCTTGGATGACTGTATGGAAAGACAACCCCTGATGAAATAACTGCTTTTGGATACATTTTAGATGGGTTGATTCTTTGCTTATTAGTTATTCTTGAATGTATTTTCATAGATACAGGTCTTAACTGAACAGCTGTTTTTGGACCAGCTTTGGATAGGGAAGTGTCTTTCTCATAAGTAAGTTTTAGATGAGTTTGTTTAGAGGCAGCCAGTTTTGGAAGAATTTTGGATCATTGCAGCTCTTTGTATATTGGCTTGTTTCAGATGAATTTGTTTGAGGTAGTTCTTTGCTGAGTAGTTTCTTTGGACAGGAGAATTCTTTGCAGAGAAGCTTGTTTTGGATGAATTTGTGTAGAGCCAGGTCCCGGGTAAACAGTGCCTCTGGATGAGCTTTGGACAAGTAAGCTCTTTTCTGACAAATTGATTCAGATGACTTTGTGTAGAGCTACATCTTGGATGAACAGCTGTTTTGGATGTGGTAGTTCTTTGTTGATTAGCTGATCCTTGATGAATTTGTATAGAGCCAAGTCTTGGCTAAACAACTTTTTCTGGATGAGTTTAGGAGGGGGCTATTCTTTGCTCATCAACTGGTTTTGGAAGCAGTTGGATTATTTTTATTCAGATGTAATTGACATACAACATTGTGTAAATTTAAAGTGTACAGCGTATTGATTTGGTATATTTATATTGCAATATGATTCCCATGTAGCATTACCTAACACTTCTATCACATCATATAATTAGGAAGAAGTTGAATTTGATCAGACTTTTATTGAGATGAAGTTGGCCTGAAAGCAGGTGAACCAGATTGTGCTCTTTGTTTGGTTCTAGCTTTCCTTTGCTGACATCACAGGATTGATCAGAAAGAAGGGTAAGCATGAAAAAGCATCACTGAATCTTAGAAGAGAAACAAATGGGTAAACTGGTGGTAGCGTTTTTATTTGACCATCATTTTACTGGGAGGTATAAGCTAGCTCTCATTTGTCTGTATAATTTAGTTGTATGAGTTTCTTGAATGTAGACTCCCAGCTAAACACTCTGAACAATTTCCTAATTGTGTTTTTAAATCACCAGATGTCAAGGAGATGCTGAAGTATCAATTGTTGACTTCTTGGTCAATTGTCCAGTCTAGGTAGTTTATGTTAACTGGTTTGAGAACCGTTGATGTGGGGCGGGGAGGAATTTCTTATCGTGGGACTTGTTTTATTGGCTAGTTTCACAATGTGTCCTCATCCTCTTACCCTAAGCCCAATTGAGTTCTAGTCTCATGACATTAATTACACAAAAATATCTATTGGGTATTCACTATTTTTCAAACACTATGCTGGACAGTGGGGATTGAGCTAGTAGGTTGTCAATTTCCTATCTCTGATGTAAAATGAGAATACAGGAGGCCTAAGATTCAGTCATGCCGAAGGCCAACGTCTTGAAGTGTGGATGGAGGTGGAGAAGTCAGTACAAGAGACGGAGGAGGAGTAGCAGTTTAGGAGAAAAACTTGGAGAGGGTGGCTTTACACAAGGCAAAGTGAGAAAGCTCTTCAAGAACAACAAAGTGATCAAAGTGTGGAGAGTTGCTAAGAGGCCAAGTATAGTAATGACTGAAATATGTCCATTTACATTAACAACAAGTAAATCATTTGTGAACTGAGGAATTGGAGTCATGGGAATGAAAGCTGAATTAGAGTAGGTTGAGAAGCAAATGGGAGGTAAAGAAGTGGACACAGGATGGTACGATGTCTCTAGACAACTCAGCCTTTTGAAGACTCTAGCTTTGAATTGGTAAAGGAACAAAGGCCCTGAGAGGGCCCGGCAGAAATAAAGGCCCTGCGAAGGTAGGATGTTTTTGGATCTAGAGCACAAATGGAGGGATTGGTCTTTGACTGGGCTATTGTAACAGGAATAAAGGAAAAGAAGATGGGAACAGATGTAGGTAGATTTGTAGATACAGTGGCAGTAAACTGAGGGAATCAATTTGGTGACTTCTGTTTACTCTGTGAAGCGTTATGCAAGTTCATTTGCTAAGAGTTGGAGAGGAAGGGAAAGAGACTGAGATTTTAAACTGGAGAACGTATAACATAATCTTTTGGAGAGTGAATGAGCATGCTGACAAGTGACTAAGAATTACTAGACTGGGGCAAGCATTTCTAGTAATTCCAGTTGTTCTGCTGTGTGATCATCTCCAGTAACCCTCAGCATCTTGGTTACAGTGGTGTAGTTCAATTGTTTATTTTTCCAGTGGGATGCCTTTATTATTATGGACATTTAACCTGGTGCCAAGGACAGTCACAGCTTTAGGGCGGGTATGGAACTAGCTAGGGATCCTCACTTGGGATGGTCCCTCCTCAAATCTCTTCCTCTTCCCCACTCCTTCCAGCTCAATACCTCACCTTCCTCAATTGAAATGACATGGAGAAAATGAAAGCCATTATCAGGGAACTCTCTTATCTTCTCAACCTACCTGCACCTGGCTCATCTTTTTCTTGTTACAATGGAAGAAGTATCCTTACTCCCATTAATGGATATCTCCAAGGTCGTTCTTGATCCCATTCTTTTTCACTTTCTTAAGGACTTCACTTTTTCAGTTAACTTCCCATCTCTTTGTCTTGGATTATTTCTATCAGCATACCAACATGCTTCACCTTAAGAAACACAACACGACAAAACTCTCTTGACTTATTTGCTTTATTTCTTGACTCCTTTTCATAGGAATTGTTGCATTTTCTCTGTGTCTTCACCTCGCATTTCCTCATTTCACAATGGCTTCCATTCCCACCACTCCACTGCATCTGCTCTTGCTTAAGGTCACTAATGACCTTCAAGTTGCTGGAACTAAGGACGCTATTTGGTCTTCATCTTATTCAGCCTTTTGGTGGCATTTGTACTACTAACCACTGCCTCTTTCTGGAAATACTTTCCTTTCTTCTCTTGGCTTCCATGATACCACTCTCCTGAATTGTCTACTATCTCTCTGATTGTTCCTTCTTATTTTCTGTATTGTCTTTAGGAAAGTTAGAGTGCCTCTAGGTTTGGTCCTCAGCTTTCTTCCCTTGTCTTCTCTTTCATTCTCTTACCTTCCCTTCTCTTTTCATCTCTTCTCTCACCTCCTTCCTTATGTGATCTCACTCAATTCCATGTCTTTAAATACAATTCAAATGTGGATAACTCTCAATTTTATATTTTTGCCCAGATTTTTCCTATGAGTTCAAACCTCTATACCTAATGGCCTACTTGAGATCTCTCTCTGGATAACTAATAATCATCTTGAACATAATATGTTTCAAACTGAATACTTGATTGCACTCCATTTCCCTCCCAAATTCATTTTTCCTCAAATCTTCACCATGTTGGTAGATGGCACCATCACCCACCAGATATCCGGGTCAAACACTTAGGATTTATACTTTCTTTAACCCTCTTTGGCATGTCCTCTCAGTACTACTTCTAAAATATATCCCAAACTTCTCAATTTTTCTCCAATTCTTTTTTCCCCTAGTTTCATCTTCTTCTGGGTTTTCAACCTTGGCACCATTGACATTATGGACTACATAACGTACTTTGCAGGGAGACAATCCTGTGCATTATAGGATGTTTAGCAGCATCCTTGACCTCTACCCATTAGATGTTGGTAGCGTTCCTCCAGTAGTGACAACAAAAAATGTCTCCAGATGTTGCTAAATGTCAGCTGGTGGGGGCAATATTGTACCCAGTTAAGAACCACTGATCTAGTCTAAGGCCCCATTCTCTCTCATGTGAATTGCTGCAGTAACCTCCAAACTAATCTCTTGGCTCTTACCCCTGCCTCCTGGTCCCGGGTATCATTGCCTATGCACAGACCCCTGCCCTAGCTTTTCCACTAATCCCCTCTTCCACTCTGACAGAACTCCACCCAGTCACTATATAAAATGTCAGTCAGGTAATGTCTTGCCCTACTTAAAATCCTTAGTGGCTTTTCATTGAATTTTGAGTGAAATACAAACTCATTATGGTCTACAAAGTCGTTTTAAAATTTTTAATTTTTCTAACTAAAAAAATCTTAAAATAATTGTTTCTGTTAATCTCGTCAGGTACCAGTCTTCCTGTATTTCACTTTGTTCTTGCCACTTTGGAGTCTGTGCCAGAGCCTTTGCCTTTGCTTTTCCATCTGCCTGAAATCCTTGGCCCCTAGATGTTTGCCTGGCTGGTTTCTTTTCAATCTTTAGGACTTGGCTGAAGTGTCTTATTTTCAGAGAGAGAGGCCTTTTCTAGAACACGCTAGTGCCCAAGGAAGTGCTCTCCATCACTCTCCGTCACATCACCCTGCTTACTTCTTTCGCAGTACTAACCACCACTTCTAATGACCCTGTTTTTGTATTATTTACTTGCATATTGTGTGCTTCTCCCAACTAGAATGCAAGTTTCATGAAAATGAGGCCATTGTCTTTTCCACTGCCCTTTTCCAGATTAGCCTTCAATTCTATCTTTGCATAAACAAAAGAGTGTTAAAAGAAGGAGCAGTTCTTTCTCTAAAAGAACTGCTACTCTCTCTAAGGCTCAAACTGCAGCCAGCTTTAAAGGTAACATCTCTTTCCCCTTCCACATTTTTAATTCAGTAGAGAGATAAAATTAATTGATCAGTAATGAGTACTGTTCCTAACATATGCCCGACATTGACATCAGGTGGAGAAAACAGGAAGAAAAACAGTAAAATATCCCGGTGTTCTTTGAGGACTGTTTTGGAAGTATATGACAAAGTTGTGGCATTTTTTCAGGGACACTGTGAGGATGCTTCTTATCGTCTCTTGTTCAACGTAGTCCCTGGTTGAGGTAAAGGACTATTTACCCTCAGGTAGTTCCTAGGGTTGATGTGTTTGCCTTGGAAGATTAGGGATCTGCAACCTGCTGCTTTCGCCCTGGAGAAGAGAACTTTGCTTCCAAGGTAGCTGATCTTCAGAAACCACGTCTGGATAATATCCTTTTATTTTGTTTAGCCTCTTGCTCATGTATCCACACTCTTTTAGTATATCCACACTCTTCTTTCTTTGCACGTGCTGCTGTATATTATTAATGTAGTTGGCAAGTTAAAGAATGAGATTTAATACATGCTATGTCACACCTACTTAAAATATGACGCAGCATGCTGTTTGCAGTCACTTCTAAATTACAGATTTTTAGATTTTTTAGATTGTACCTTGTAAAGAGACTCAGTCACCCCGCAAGCAAAATAAGCAAATAAAGGAACAAAGCAAACAAAAAAAAACAAGCAGGCAAATAAACAAAACCAAACCAAATACCAAGACCAGAATCTGCACCTTGGGAAGGCTACCACCAGAGGGCGCATCTGTCAAGGCCGTGCTGTGAGACAGGCTGAGTGGGTTTTTCCAAAGCCATTAACACCTCCTCTCTCCTTGTCCATGGTCAGAAATAAAATTTTATAACAAAAGAGAAAGGAAAACAACAATGGTCAGCCTATTTGTAAATAAAAAACATACTCAGGAGAAATAGCTTTTTAAGATACAATTTGGTCATCTTTTTACCAATATTCTCTAATGGTTTCTGACTCCAAATTATCTGGAACTGCTTAATCAGAAATTTACTCTATTATTTTTAATCCTAGTAGCGGACAGACTTGACCCTAAAAGTCCAAACCAGATAATTTACTAAAAAAATTCAAGGATGGTTTACTCAAACATGGGTTAGGGTTACCGATTTGTTTCGAGACTTCCAGCTATAGATTGCTTTTTGATTTTAAAGCTCAAAAGCGACAAGAGCAGCCTCCTTAATTTTATTTTTCAGTGTCTCAATACAGAGCCAAATCTCCTTGTGGGTAGGGAGTATAACTTAGGTGCCATTGTAATGGTGCTAGTCTCATGGAAAGTGTGCAATGAATCCACAGGACACTCCATAAAAAGTGATCCAAAGTCAAATAAGTTTGGGAGAAGCTACATATTGTAAGGCTTCTTGGAGATTCACAATGCTTCTGAGTGTGCTCAAGGCTCCTGGAAGTCCTAGAATAAATGAATATGTTTCCTCTAACATACCTCAAACTTATTTGATTGGAAAATTTATTTTCATGCAACTACTCTTCTGTGGAATACAATTTGAGAAGCACAAAGCACATTATCACTTGAAATGTACTTTTTTGTAAGTCTGTATGATATATATATATATATTTTTTTTTTATTGATGTTTTAATGGTTTCTAACATTGTGAAATTTTGGGTTGTACATTTTTGTTTGTCCATCACCATATATATGACTCCCTTCACCCCTTGTGCCCACCCCCCACCCCCCACTCCCACTACCCCTGGTAACCACAGTCCAGTTTTCTCTGTCCATGTGTTGGTTTATATTCCACATATGAGTGAGATCATTAAGTCTGTATTATATATTTTTATCTTCAATTGACTTTTTAGGAGGTTTTATAAATGACTGAAGTATGAGTTTCACATTTTTAATGAATCACATTTTTAAGTGCCATCAAATTCATAGCTCTTTTACTTGTATTATATACAGTATATAGATTGATTTAAACATACTAGACATACTTAAACAACATTTTCCTGAATATTGCCTTTTCTGCATTACATTTTCCTAAAAATAATATCAACAAATGTCATGGGGTATGGATGGACAGAAAGACCAAACACAGGCATTGTGCAAATCAAGCAGTGTTTTCTCACAGGAGAAAGTCAGCACAATCAGAATAGTCAGCAGAGAGAGCAGCAACTTTCCCTAAGGGAGCTATAAACTCCCTGACCACTGTCAAAGAAGGACTGCATCACACAGAGTTAAACAGGCAGGGAAGACTTTATTCAAGACTATTGCAATAGGGAGAGAGATTGAACTCAAATCCACTGAAACAAAAGGAAGGAGGGTTTTCAAATTCTGGAGTGAGCTAGTGGAAAAGTATTGAAGGACACTGGGATAGGGGAATGGTTGGTCAATGTGATTAGGCCATCCATATTTGTTAATTGGCATTAGGTAGTTAGACTTGTTAGGTAGTTGGCCCCTATCCTCCCACAGAGACTGGGAGACAGGGACGCTCTCTTTCTTGATGGTTAGTTTTCAAAGGGATGGTTCCCAGGTCCTAGAGAAAGACATTCCCTGGGTTGGAAAACTGGAAAGAGGCTGTAAGATGATTTATCTACTTTTCAAAGTGGCAGAAAAAGAATTGGCAATTCTAAGTTTTCCAAAGTAAATTCTCCAAATCAAGGAGGTCAAGGGCCTATCGCCGGGAAGAAATCTGTCTAGGGTTTACTCAAGCTGAGTGCAATGTTAAGGTCATCTTGGTCACCACCTAGAACTTCATAGCAGGAGCTGAATGTGCAGATGATAATATATTGGTGAGTGAGTTTCATATCAACCTTTTGGAAGCTGAATCATCCTCTCTAGGTCCACATATATACATATATACATAATGTTGAACTCATCCTCCATGTAGATAAATGTTGGGGACCGCCTTACCTAGACCCAGTGCAGCCCACCATACTCTGAATTATACATTACTCAATATGACGGCTAAATTATAATATATAGACCCTCAGTAATAAGTAAACTTCTCATGCATCCGCCTCATCCTTCTCAGACTGCCACAGCCTGGTCCAAGTACATTTTTAAAGTTACTGGCTATTGAACCAAAACAAGGGTTAATTTTCCAGATGTATCCAGAAGTCATGGATAACAAGCCCAATGAGCAGCTGAGGAGCTTATCCAGCAAAAGGGTAAGATAGTAAAGATAATAATATCTACAGGTTTTCTTTCTGATATTTTAATCAGCAGCAGCATAATCATCATCATTTTCCTTATCACCATCAAAAATATTTATTGATGATTCATAGTACATAGAACCTTGCACCATGCACAGGATAGACAAAAATGTAAGAGAATCTTGAGCTTCTAAGAGTGTAGTTCAAGGATAGAAGTGTTTATTCTTTCTCTTCTCTGAGGATGGCTCAGCTGATTTCTTAATTTCTTCTGAAAGAAGTGATCTTTGTCAAAGATAGAAAAATGCATTTTATTGGACCTCAGCTATGAACTTATTATTGTTTAGAAAATTATGGGGGATGGATAAAATTGAAAGTAGAAGGTTGAATAGATTACCTAGAAAAAGTGAAGCTTAACTTGAGACTTGGCTTTTGTGAGTCTAAGTATGATTTCTTTTGACCATAGATGGATGAGCAAAAAAGGAATCTCCTTCAGATGATATTATTTTATTTTTATGCTGAGGAATATTTGCCCTGAGCTAACATCCATGCCAATCTTCCTCTATTTTTTAGTATGTGGGCCGCCGCCAGCATGGCTGCTAACATAGTAGTATGGGTCTGCACCTGGGAACCGAACCTGGGCTGCCGAAGCACTTAACCACTAAGCCACTGGGGCTGGCCCTAGATGACATTATTTTAAAATTCATTTTTATGGGGGCCGGCCCAGTGGTGTAGTGTTTGAGTTCGCATGTTCTGCTTTGGTGGCTCAGGGTTCGCTGGTTTGGATCCTGGGCACGGACCTACTCACTGCTCCTCAAGACATGCTGAGGTGGCATCCCACATAGAAGAGCTACAACTCTACAACTATGATACACAACTATGTATTGGGGCTTTGGGGAGAAAAAAGAAAAAAAGGAAGATTGGCAACAGATGTTAGCACAGGGCCAATCTTCCTCAAAAAAAAAAAGTCCATTTTTATTATTAATTTTTCCAATCACAGAAATAGCACATGCTCATAGTAAATATTTTTAAAACAATCTAGATATTAGAGAAGTATATAATATTGTAGAATGTTGGAGTCCTCCATAAACACCTCCACTTCTCAGGATAATTTTTTAAAATTTTAATATATATTCACACATTTTTAAATTCTTTGATAACATTTATTATTAATATTAATATTTTAATAAAATGTAAGATTATAGTACACATATTATTTTTAAACTTGCTTTTTTTCACTTAACAATGTCTTGGACAATTTCTTACGTACTGTACATAGCTAAAGCCTGACTCGGAGTTATTTTCAGATTATTTTAAGTGTATGGCTTTGCCTTGATTTCAAATTAAAGTCTACTAATAATAGCTTATCACTTTACTTTTATATAGCTCAAGGGAGCTAAAATTTAATGAACATCTACTATGTGCCAGTATTGTTCTAGACTACTTAGGTATTATTGTCCCTTTTTCTGCTAGAAAATTTCTGGTTCAGAGAAATCAAGTAATTTGTCCAATGTAATTAAACATTTAGTGGATAATTCCGACCTATATGACCAAAAAGACCTTGATTTTTCTGCTACTCTATTTCAAAGTGCTTTGAAATATGTTGGATTGGCTAAAATGTAAAGATAAGTATTAGAAGGCAGTAACCATACAAAAGTACAAGCAACTTCTTTTAAGTTCAGTTTGTTTAAATAGGTACTTCAAACAGTAGCTCATGATCTGCTCAAATCTTTTAAAGTTTTATCTGCTAGAGACTCTATCTATGCAAAATCCCATCATGTTGCTCCTGTGATTTGCCTGGGCTCTCAGTGGGGCGAAGAACACAGCTGACGATAGAGTCCACTCTACACGATCACTAATGCGTTTTATTACTAACACTCTTCCACTCAGTTAAAGCTTTGCGGATGGATGGGAACCCTTCCTCACTAAAAGTAGGAAATCTTTAACTCCTTTAAAAATTTTAAATCTTTCTTATTTAAAGACATATTATAAATAATTTAATAAAGAAGTTCAAGACGGTGTTCTGGTAATCCCTCGTGGGTAAGATTTATGGTTACTAATTTGCTATAACACAGTAATCTGATGTCTCCTTAGAGTATCTTAACTACAGGATAGAGAAGATCTCCGAAATTATAATGGAAATTGAAAGTTAAAAAGATATATACGAATATTGATTTCCATGATGTGTAAAGCAAGATCAACCCTTATATTCAACAAAGCAGAGCTAATGGACTGACAGTAAACAATGCTGGCATTTCAATCATCTTCTGTGCGTATGTTAATAAGGTTAGATAAGCACCTCATGCTTTATAGTAAATGGCTCATTTATGATTTTCAATCTTTTCAGTCTATTAACCTTTCAACTGACACTAGTCTGCTTTTCTGTCAGGAAGGAGATCTGAGTTTTATTTGTTCATGGTAGATCCTTTGGGGTAACGTGATGAAGGTCAAAGACAGACAAAGTGTTCTTGATTCAAACCTTTAAATGTGTCATTTCCTTTTTGCTTTTACAGCAGTGTCTTAATTGTAAAGTGGATTCAAATATCACATAGGCTATTGAACTAGTGTTGTTTCATACTCTCAGGAGCTTCCCGGGTGAAATCTGAAACTGGCCACCATTCCCAGAGGTCGAGGAGAGACCCAAGAAAGAGGCAGACCACTCCAGATTCGTAGGTAGCAGGTTTAATAAGTGAGCGAACTTACATATGAGGCTTGTCTTGGGTGGCTGCAAGATGAGTAGATCTCCACACCCACAAGCCAGAATCTTAAAGGATAATATGGAGGCCTTCACTGGGTTCAGTCACGTATACAGTCCAGATGGTCTCAACAACACATTGCTCTCTCAAGGCTACTTCCTTGAGGCAGCTTCTAGTGTGGGGAAGGCAAGTGGAATGCATATTCCAAGGACAAGGGAGGGGGTGAGGAGCCTCTGATTGCCCGGGTCCAGCTTGCAAGTCAACTGGTGGTCTCAAGAGTAAAGTTTAAATTCATATGATCTGAATTTTTTGATTGATACTTTGCTTTGATATTCAATTTGCTATTGATTCTCCAAAAGACACACTAAAGAAAATAACAAAAATCAAGAGCTAGTAAGGACTGAAGAGTTTATCTAATTTAACTCCCTGATTTTTAATATGGAGCAAGGTAGCCTAGTTTCCAGGATTTAACAGATGTGAATGAATGGGTTCTAGAGAAGCCAGGATCAACAACTTGTCCCCCTGTGGAGATGCTGCCTACCAAGTGCTAAGCTGATGTGAAATGATAAAAGCAGGGATCTTTCTGATTCACGGGTAGGAGGGCAGCAAGGAATAACTCTAGACAATTTTCTGACAATAACCACCATTTATTTAGTAGCTACTCTGTATCAGGTACCTGCGTCAGGTACATCATTTCTTTTAAACTTCTTAACTACTCTATAAGATGAAGAATTATTATCATTTGAGTAGATGAGGACACTGAAAACTGGAGAGGTTGCTCAAGGTTATCTTGGCAATAAGTGGCAGGAACGACTCAACCCCAATCTGTCTGACTCCCATGCCTCTGCCGTTGAGCACTTCATAATATTTCCTCTTATTCTTTTCCACCAAAACAAATTTAATTACAATTTTCAAAGAAATTCCTGAAAATCCACTAGTTTCTTCCTCCTCCCCAACCCCAATACCAAGACTTGGGCCTCAGGGGTGATTCTAGAGGTGTTTGTATTTGTACTTTAAATTATCTAACTCTCTCACGTAACACTTAATGGAGTTGGGCAGAGATGGAGGAGGGGGGTGATAGTTTAGAAGGACTAATTAGAGAGTTATCTTCTAATGAAATCATATAAGTTCACTTGCTTTATCTTTAGTGTTTTTCTAAATACTATGGAAAATTATTTTAGAGGAAAAAGGCATAATCATGGAGTTAAAGAGTAATGTAGTAATTGTGGTAGTTAGATGGTGATAGAGGCAGGTTGTGGAGTGGTGTGAGTTCTGCAATTTCAGAATTAGTGGCATCAACTTGTTCATCATAGTAACAGGAAGATTCTGTAGTGTCAAATACGTAGTCAGTATCAAGGTTAGTGCTGCTGTAGGGATGTTCTGTTGTTTCATATCCTGACTCGGTGGTCATCCTGAGTGCTGTGATCCCTTCCATATCTGCTGTGGAGGAGGTGTTGGTGGAAGCAGTGGCATTTTGCACGGAAGTGGCAGAAGATACAGTGGTGAAGAGAATCGTAGCTGTCAATGTGATGGTTGTCTTGGAAATTATAGTCAGAACTCCAGTAGTTGAATATACAGTGGTAATCTCTTGTGTGGTGAAAGGGGTGGTTTGGATGGTGGCAGTGAGAGGAGTGGTAGTAATGAAGGAAGTTGAAGTCTGTGTAGTTGGGGCATTAGACCTGGTTGTGGCAGTTGGTGGGATGGTGGCTATAACTTGGATTTTAGGTCTGGAAACTGTGACATCAGAGGGAGTTGTACTTTTGGAGATGATATCAGAGGATATTTTGTTTGCGGTTGTAGCTGAGGTTGTGTTGGAGCTGATAGTGTGGGTAGCTGTGGCAATGGCAGCAAACGGGGCTGTGGTGCTTACCGCCTCACTAGCTGGTTGCACCTGAAGGTGAGAGTTAGGAATGAAGGGAGGCAGATATGGGTTGCTTGGAGGAACAGGTATATGTGGATGTTTATTCATTTGTCAAATATTTAATAAGTATCTACCATTAAATATTTGCTAGTGCTTGTGATATATTAATGAACAGAACAGATAAATTCCTGCTCTATTAGAGTTTATATTTTAGTGGGTAGAGACATACAATAAACAAAATAAGAGACAAAATTATAGACTATACTAGGAAATGATAAACATTGTGGTGAAAAATAAGGATGGTAAGGGGATAGGAGTGCTGGGAAGAAGCAATTTCCAATTAAAATCAGGTAGTCAGGAAAGGATTCATCACCAAAGTAATATTTGAGAAAAGAATTAAAGGAGGTGAAAGAGAAAGCTATGTAGACTCCAGGCAAAAAGTGTTCCAGGCAAAGGGAACAGCACATGCAAAGGTGCTGAGGCAGGAACATATCTGAGCAACAACAATGGACAAGTATGACTGAAATGAGCAGAGTCATGGGGAGAATGGTAAGAGATGAGGTCAGAAGGGTAATGGGGGTGGGGAAGCAATCATGTAGGCCACTGTAAATACCTTGGTTTATACTCAGAATGTGGCAGGAGAGTTTGACCAGAGCAGTGACGTGATCTAACTTGGCTGTGTTGAGCAGACACTGTGAAGCAAAAATGAAAGCAAGGAGACCATTTAGGAGATGCATGAACCAATACTCTGGGTGAGAGATTATGGTGGTATAGATCAGGATGGAAATAGCAGAGGTGGTGAGATGTTGTTAATTCTGGATAGATCCCACAGGATTTTCTGACATAGATGAAAAGTGTGAAAGGAAAAGAGGAATCAAGGATAATTCTATGATTTTTCACCTGTGCAACTAGAAGACGGAGTTGCCATTATTAGTCATGGGAAAGATTGTCAGAATAGCTGGGTGAAGATGGAGAATGATGAGGAGCTCAATTTTGGATATAAGTTTAAGCTTATTGGACATACATGTATAGATGTTGAATAGGAGGTTGGATATATAACTTCTGAAATTCAAGGAAGAGGTCTGGCTGGAGATTTAAAATTTGGTGTTATCAAGCACGTGGATGCTATTTAAGACTATGGAGGTGGATTAAAATCACCTAGAGGATGAATATAGATACAAAAGAGAAGAGGTCTACGGACCGAGCTGTAAGGCATTCCAATGTTTAGAGGTCACGCAGATAACGAGGAACAGACAAAGTAGAAGGAGGAGGAATGGCCAATGGGTAGGAGAAAAACATGGACCATGGTTTTGTGGAAGCCAAGAGAAGAAAGGGATTCAAGTAGGAAAGAGTGATCAACTTGGTCAAATGCAACAGTCGGGGTGGTGGAGCTAAAGGCTGGTTGGAGTGAGTTTAAGAGGAAATTAGAGGAGAGAAATGGAAGACTTGAGTATAGACAACTTTTCAGAAATGGGGCAATAGCTGAGAGAGATGTGAGAGGAGATGATAGAGGTTTTCTTTGTTTTGTTTTATTTTCTTTGTTAAGATAGAAGAATAAGTTCGTATGCTGATGAAAATGATCTAGTTGAGAATGAGAAAACTGATGAGAGAAGACAGAAATGGGAATTATCGGGGTGATGTCCTTGAGTAGGTGAGAAGGCATGAGATCTAGTGTATAAGTGGAGAGATTGGTCTTAGCAAGGAGTTTGGACTGCTCAGAATACAGAGGTATGGTTGAGAGTGGGGATAGCTATGGTGATGGGAACTTGTGAGGGTTCATTTTAAGTTGTTTTTCTCAGTGAAATGGGGAGCAAGCCATCACCTGAGAAAGAGGATGGAGGAGGTGTTGGAAGTGTAAAGGGAGAGGGTAAGGTGCTAGTGATCTAGAAGAGTGAGAAAGTGTATGGGTGAGAAGAAGAGCAAGGAGGTGATAATAATAATAGACCATGGATTCTAATTTGGCCAAGGGAAACAGTGAGGACGTGAGGGAACAAAATAGGCTCAAAGGATGTAGGGCACTAGAGAGGGAGGGCTAGAAAGATTGAAGTGTTGGTTGGGTAGACAATAAGATCCTTTGAGAGGGCAGAATCAGTAACTGAGAGCATAGGGTTTTGGAAGGATTTTCTATGTGGACATTGAAATTACTAAGAATGAGGACAGAAATAGCATTAGAGAGTGACAATGAACCAGGTGCTAAAACCTTTGAGGAAGGAGAGCCAGTAACCTGGGTCACTTGGTGACTGTAACTAGATAGGCTGGTGGGTGGTATAATCAGATGAGGTGAAATTCAAAGCTAGAGGTTTTCAGGAATGTGGGAGGGAAGAATGGGCTAGAAGCAGTAATCAGAAGCAAGGAAGTCAGCTATCACACCTGCAGGTCTAAGGGAGTGAAGGTAGGGGGAAGGAATCAGCCTCCACTTGAGAGAGATACAGGGGAAGCCAGGTTCTTAGGGAAGAGCCTGATTTCAGTTATGGTGAGAAGAGATTGGGAGCATTTAGAGAAGATGTTTAGGATGTAGTGTCTATGATAAGCTTTCTCTCCTGAGTTCTGAACTACTGCCACTGTGATGAAGTGAGGACAGTTAAAAGAAAAAAAGAAAAAGAAAAAACATAGATGTTATATTAATCAGACCACTTTTTCCCTTAAATAATTATACCCGAGCATATATATCTAAATGAATATTCTGCTTTAAAGTAGTCACTAGATAGTTTACTTTCCTTTTTCAACAATGCTGTTTTTACACCAAAGTAATTTTGAAGATTTTTTTTTTGGCAGTTTGCCTTCACAGCTGATTTATTAAACACATGTAAAAATCTATATCTTTTCTTTATCATCATATTGATTATGCACCACTTTACTACAGTGTTTCGAGTCAAAGAAATACCGCAGTGAAAATTTTAAAAAGATCATTTAAAGTCATTGTCCACTACCGGAATTAGATAAGGATGAGGAACAATTGTGATTAATAGGACTAACCGAGAAGCATACTCTCAGAACCCAAAGAATTAGGAATAAGATTTTCATGCTTAATTGCTGTACTCTGAAAAAAGCCAGAATGATTGTTCTGTTAGTCACATTGATGAAGACATTGGAACAAAATTTTCATTTATTCAAAAGGCATAGTTTGGGAAAGTCTGAATATTTATTACAGGGATGAATCTATTGATGATGATGAAGAAGGATATTTATGATATAAATAAATGCAAAGATAAGCCTTTTTTTGTTCTTTTTTAAAGTTCATAAAATAAGATTCAAATAAATCAGGTACTCCTGATATTTTTGGAAAGAGTGTTTTTTTCCTACACTTACTGTGCGATACCTGTAGGGTATTCAGAACAAGGAATGTCACAAAATCCCATTTCTATGTGCAATCTGATTTTTCAAAAGCCTATCTGTAACCTAAAACTCCTTTTGTCCTATGAGGATTCCTGTATGTTTGCAAAGAAGACATTATGCAAAGAGGGTAGTCCTCTGGAAAAAGTTAGAAGATATTTGTGCAATATATCCTGCCCATGTCTAAATGAAAAAAAATCTTCACAGGAAAAGTTTAAAATCCTAGATTATTACTAAAGTATTGATCTTACTATGTGGTATAATTTTAAATTATGCATAGTATTTTGCCATGCAGCAGGCATTTCTAGGCAGATTATGGCTATATATTAAGTGAACAAGGAAGTGCATTGTCACTTTCTTATTTAGGTTAAGAATGAAAAAGATTGATACAAGAGTGAGAATTTCGGAAATAGATTGTGTGCAAGTTTACCTTCCTCTGTTTCCCCGAATTAGTTTAGATTTTTACCCACATAAAAGACAATTTAGTTTAGTTAATTTTAGACAGGAAAAAGTAGAAATTGAAATGCTCACTCACTTTTAAAAGTTAAACACAATGTTTATAAAATTCTTATAAATTTAAGAAATCATTGAAATAAAATTTTTCAATAGTGGGATGTTATCAAAGAAGTACAGATATATGGAAGTTGTGAGAAAAAGAATAGAAGTGTAGGAGAAAGAAGAGGAGAGGGGAAAAGGGAAAAGGAGAGAAAGAGAATGGAAAGAGAAAACGTAACGGATTCAAGTGGGTCCCCTCTTCTCACTGTGTGCATCTCCCTTGAGCAATCTCATCCAAGATCTGGCTTCAACTGCCAGCTCAATGCTACTGTCTCCCAAATCTGTACCTATACAGCAGATCTCTCTCTGAGCTCCAAACTTGTGTATCCTACATCCACTTGATTTTCCATTTGCATTTCTAACAGGGACTTCAAACTGACATCTCTAAAACTAAACTAATATCTTGTCTATTTCACTTCCCTCCTCCAATCTCCTTGTATAGCCCTGTCTGAATGAGTAACCCTACCATTCACCCACCTGTTTAAAGCAAACATCTGGAAGTCATTCTTGACCCCTCACTTGTCAAAACCCCTCTTCCTCCCACACTCCCACCTCACACTCCAACAGGATTCACCACATCGTAACAGTGACTGAATCTTCTCTGATCAGTTCATTTAGATTTCCTGATCTTATCCTTTTGCTTATTCCATGTCTCCGTCTGTAGTTCCTCACAATTTCTCAATATATTATGTAACAGCTTCCAGACTGAAGCCCTGCTCTATCTTCCCTCCTTCCTTCAACGCCTTGCCCCTTGTGACCAGAAGGTCCTTTCAAAAATGCAAATGCCTTCATGATGCTCCCCTGCTTAAAATCCCTTGTTGACTCTCCACAGCTTCAGGGTGAAATCCAAACTCTTTAGGAAGATGTACAGGTCCTCCCCATTCTGCCTAATTGTCTTTTATACAACTACACCAACCTAGAGGACTTGCAGTTTTCTAAACACACCATGCTCTCACTGCTTCTGTTGCTCCTACCTGGAATCTGAATTGGCTTCTCCCCTCCCATTGATCCCAGGACTAGACGATTTCCACTCGTCTTTAGAAACTTTGTTAGGCTGCGGCCTCAAGCCTTCCCATGTCCTCACATTGCGCCCAGTGCTGTCTCCTGAGCTATATTGTATGATCTATTCTTCTCCCCAGACCACCACTACATACTTACAGACTGAGACTTTCTTCCTAAGATTGGAACCTAAAGCCCCCAAACCTCTGTGTCTTAGTGCCTGGCAAAGCACTTTGCACACAGCTAGCATTAATAAAGTGTCCTCACTGAGCGCAGGCTGGGAGGGAGAGGGAGGAGCAGTAGATTATTAAGTAAATGTTTTAAATGGTCTTATCAGACTGTTCATTTGAATAATGTGCACTACTCTTTGAGACAGGATTGAGCTATAGATCAAACCTTACCTTTTTGTTTTACTTTTGCATTGTGAGATACCTGTTATTTCAATTAAAACTGATTTTTTTTGAAATAGAATTTATTTTTCCTATTGAATCCTAAAGGTTTTGCACATACAAAGAAATGACTGGGGTTTTATACACTTATTTTCTAACTTTAGGTATTTCAGTTAGTTCGGTCAGTTAGTGTGAAATAACATTTATTTTAGTGAGATAACAGCTGTCTAAAGATTACATGTAGATGGCTATTTAATTATTCCAAGTGTTCAGTTAAATAATCTCCTTTTTGATCTTGTAGAGTTCTTAGAAGTGTAATAAATCATGGGAATAAAAACAATCACAGTAGATAAACACCTAAAGGAAGAAAATGTTCTGCCCCTGATCACTCCATGTTAGGTACAGATAAAAGAGGCCACAGGACATATTGGAGGTTTTGTGTTATGACATGTATTTTGACAAGTGCTAACTTAGTTTGCTTCTATTATCTGTTCAGGTGAACATCACAGAAAATTAAGCTGTCCTAGGAAGAAAGTTTTATTCAAAGGAAAATTGGATGAAAACATGGTAAATCACAAATATTTACTGCAAGTCTATTATATGGTAGGAGTATGCTGTGCATTAAGGATTTAATAGTGAGCAGAGCAGAGTCCTTGCATCTAATGGAACAAGTTAGGGAGCCTAGTGTTATTAAATAAAGACACAAATAAATACACAGTTAGAAACAGTGATAAGTGCAATGAAGAACAAGTACAGGTGCCATGAGAGAGTATATAATGGGACAATTCTGATTGGGAGGGATGAGGCATTGATAGGGAAGACCACTTAGGTGAAAAGACATTTATGCTGACACCTACAGAATGAGTAAAGTTAGCTAGATAACAAGTTATGGGAAAAGGGCTAGGAAGTAGACAACTAAACTTCAAGAAGTCCGATGAGGCTGGAGGGTAGTGGTCCACGGGGCAGTTGTTGAGATAAAGCTGGAGGAGGGCCAGCAGCAAGATAATACAGGGCTTTTTAAACTATGGTGAGGTTTTGGATTTTGTATTTCATCTTAGTCACAAGGGTTGTTCCTAAAATAGCTGTCCAAAATACAACAAAACTCTTTTCATGGCCATATTCAGTTACTGAAAACTTTAAGTCAAAAAAAAATTAGTCCCATCTCTTTCTCTTAGGGCACATTTGAGTTTTTGGATTAGCTGCAATTAATATCTCCTGGCATTTCCCCAAGACATCCTTGATTAAGGATTCTATTGTCAGCTAAAGAATTTTAGGTAAATTGCTTATTTCCGAATATCCACATACTTACTCTAGTAGGAGCTCCTTCTTGTCAAGTTGATTCTTATCAGTTACTGTGTATGATCATCTTCTTATTGGTATCTAGAAATTAAAAAGAAGGTTAACAAGGAGAACTTGTAGAAAAATATTAGTGATTGACTATGGCCCTTCTGCTGGATTTCTACTGGGGATAAAAAAGTTTTGATGAGCTTCTTCCTAATCTGATGATGTTTTCATAAACAATGGGTAGTTGTAGTGAGTAGGCATTAGCAGGCATCCTTTTGCATACATTCTTTTCTTAAGCAAACACAGATTCATATTCTTCTGATGCATCAATTGTACTTTCAGAGTTGGTTCTGAAAACTCTCTTGACTCTTTTGAATCCCTGGGGTGCGTCTGCAGGAAGACCTTTATTGATGCAAACTCACTGTCCTTGATGTCTTTTAATGTTATTCTAAACATGCTTTCAGGAGGAAATAAAATAGCAGGAGAATTTGAGATTGACCATTCCCTGGAAATGAAATCAGGGGTTAGAGTTAATTGATATTTGATATTAGTAAGGCAAGCCTAATTAAAAAAGATAGTAAATACAAACTGGTGCTATCTACCTAAGATCTTCAGCCATTACTTTATGCTAAATTCCAGGGACAGTATAATCTCTTACGCAATGCGATGCAGGGTTTTGATTCCCTAGTCAAATGTTTGAATATGGAGTACTTGTGAAAAATTAAAGTGAAATGAACTTAAATAGATGGCCTGATTTATGTCTATAACATTAAATGACTAAATTTGTTGAGACAGTTGTGAGAGAGTTAAATGCAGATAGACTTAACATTAAGCAAAATTATTTCTTCCAGTTTAAAAAAGTATGATTCTTAAGTATAGCTTCTAGTATATTTTTTAGTTCTTTTTCTGCATTTGTATGCATATCTCCAGCACTGTAATGAAATTTAAAGAAAAAAAATTCATCAATTACCTTTGTATTTATTCGAGAAAAATTATTTTGAGAAAAGAGTAAAAATCATTAAATGATGCTGAACTATTTTCTGCCCTGGCACACTGACCTCTGTTCATGGAGACATTGAACTAAGGATAAATTGTAAGGAATATCACAATAATTTCTATTCCATTTTCCACAGCAGGGTGGACTGTAGAAAGGTTAGACAAACAATTTGTACTTTAGAGTAGGTTCATTTGGGATTTTCAGTTTTTCCTATTTAGGTAAGCATCTTAGTTATTGGTTGATGCTAATATATTTTTGTGTTAAGAGACAACTGAACCTGGAGAGGCTGTTAACAAAATTTTACAGTTTTACATTTAAACTTAATCTTCACATTGGCATTTCCTTTTACTTTTTTTTTTTTTATAATTTTATTTATTTATTTTTTTTCCCCCAAAGCCCCAGCAGATAGTTGTATGTCACAGCTGCACATCTTTCTAGTTGCTGTATGTGGGACGCAGCCTCAGCATGGCTGGAGAAGCGGTGTGTCGGTGCGCGCCTGGGATCCGAACCCAGGTCGCCAGCAGCGGAGCGTGAGCACCCAACCGCTAAGCCACGGGGCTGGCCCTCCTTTTTCTTTTTTGTACAACTCCAAAATTAGGAATCCTAAAGTTCAAACAGGTTGTGCTTTATTTTGGAGGTTGTTTCATTATTGGATTGTACCATCTGTGCTCTTGGGAGAGAAAGCGACTTGACCTGAGCAGAGCGACCTCAGAGGAGTCAGGGCACTAACTATTCCTCCTTAAAATCTCCAGGGTGAGGGTGCACCCACCCAGGAATGTGTGTAAAATGATCAATTAAGTATGGAAGAAAATTCTAGGATGTATTTAATCCTTAATTAAAAATAAAAAATAAAATAAACTAGCATTTAATCTATGTACTGACAAGCCCAACTGTCAAACGTTCACATGTCATGTTTCTACCAGGAAACATTGTCTTTTGTTGGTAGAGCTATTGAGTTAGTATTAAGTAGGGAGCATATCACATGCTTTGTTTGGTTTGATTGTATGGTTGGTGAAGATATATGTTGAGAGAAGAAAGGGAGTGTCACACCATGGAGTGGCTAATTCATCTTCAGTGTATCACAATGTAATACAGTTTACATATTTCTGATGAAGAAATTTACCAATTATATTGTTCTAAATAGTAAAATACTTAAAATGTTTTTGCAATGAAATAGAGAGTGACACTGAATATCTTTTGTACAGCACAGAAGTTTTCTGGTAAATTTTTGGTAAAGTATTTTAAAAGGTTGTCAAACTTAAAGATAAGTTATGCATTTTCTTTTACTAAAGTCTCCAGATTTTCTAAACTTTTTCTAAGTTGCTGTCAGTAGGAAGATACATATTGACATTTTTGAAAAATTAAACACATTTAATATGTCCCTACAAAATAATTCCTGCAATGAACCTACGATGATGAAAGAGGAAGTAATTGCTTCTTGAGTACAGCTTGTTTTATGGAGAACACAATTTGTAAAAGATGTTTGGAAATGTTTCTATCACTATAACTTTTGTTGCCAAAAATTATTTGTGTGTCTCCGACAAAACCTCCTATATCTATATACTTAAAAAACTTGGAAAAGAATATTCTAAAAACTATTTAAAAACCTTCCAAAGGAGGAGTTTCAGTGGACTTTGAAACTGTTAAAAATGCAAGGCCATCTCACTAGTTTATGAGAAAATCTGACTGATATTAGGAAAAGGGAACATTTAGGAATCAACTTGCCATAAAACATTTACAGAATTGGTGAATAGGATTGAGAACAGGGGTTACGATTTAGCATTCATAGCCACACCAAGCTGGGTATGCTGATTTAGTAAGCACAACCCAAAGTTTCTGTTTGGATCAACACTTACTTGTGAGGTCAGGTTTGCAGCTATGACTGCCTATAAGGCCAATTATTCAAACAAACTGAACACAAAAGCAAACTTTTGAATTTCTGTATTGTATAGTGTTAAATCAATATTTCAAAAAAGTAATAAAATAGAGTTAATTTCATTGTTCCCACTAAAATAAACTTCTTATAATTATTAATATGTTTACGAAAAGAAAAATATTTGGTATCATTAGTAAATAAAATAAAAACTTAAAGCATTATTTTTTTCCCCTTCTTTTTCTGATCTGTCTTTAACTTTAACTTCTTCTTCCCTCATTCTTTAAGGAGAGTATTACCCTCATCTGCCTGATTCCTGGACTTTTATAATTCAGAAGCGAGAGGCCTGTTAGAGATAAACAGTACTTATGAGATAGCAAAAGGGGTAAGGAGAAACCAAAATGAAAGGCCCCTGGGCTAATATGTGGAGGAAAGATTTTGGGGCTGGTGGAGAGTGCAAGAGAAACTGGGGCGGGGGGAGGGGCAGGGATGATATCTCCCGCAGGGTTCTTCTGAGAACCAGTAGCATGCCTCGCACATAATAGGCACTCAGAAAATATTGGGGTGAGTGATGCATAACCAACTTGCAGATTAAAAACAAACACTTCAATCCAACAAACCCTTTCGCCTAATTGAATTCTGAGTAAATTCAATACTTTGTAAAAAATGTGTTGCAAAGGGTCAATAAAATTCTGTTTCTGAGTAGATGTGTGGCAGAATAATTTTGAAAGCATTAAAAAATGCACAGCAGCACTCTCTTCTGTTCAATAGAAATTCTAATATGCCATGATTTTTAATGCTCTTTTTCATAATATTCTACCTTTCTCATTTTAAAATCGGAAAGATATAATAAACAAAATATTTTCCTCTATATAACCTAGTTATCTATGTAATGTATTGTGCGGAAAATTACTTTGATGTAATGGTGGCCTCCTAGCACGCTACCAGAGGTCACAGAATCTAAAGAGTCACAGATAAATTAGAATGCTTGAGTCATACGGTTTATTAAATCAATTTAAAACGCTCAGTGAGAAGTAAGGGGAACGAGATGGGGCAAGTTTAACACTTTGGATAGGGTGCAGGTGGGTGGGTTCCTGGGTTATATAGTGCTCATCTGTCCTGTCTCTCTCTGACGCATCAGCCTTTCCCACTGATGGTGTTGTCACAAGGACCAGAGTTGAGGTCCAGGCAAGGAGACCAGCAGCAGAGTGGCCCGGACCAGCAGCACACATTTGCTCTCTCAAAAAGAGGCGGGGAAAGTGCGCCTGGCCACTGCTGCCGCTCAGCAACTACAGCTGAAAAACTACGGGTTTTAGCTGTTTCTTGAAAAGAGCACACATGGGGCCAGAATGGGGTCACATAGCATGACCAATAAGTGGCTGACATTGGGAGGGCAGTTGTAAGCCCAGAAGTGCCATGGTCATGACTTGGTCTTTGTGTCTTTTTCTATCTCTAAATAACACTCTTGTTTGTTCCCCACTATTTTATTTATTCTATTTTTTTTTTTGCTGAGGAAGATTTACCCTCAGCAAACATCTGTTGCCAATCTTCCTCTTTTTGCCTGAGGAAGATTCACCCTGAACTAACATCCATGCCAATCTTTCTCTATTTTGTATGTGGGTTGCTGCCACAGCATGGCCACTGATAGACATGTAGGTCCACCCCCAGAACAGAACTCAGGCGAGTGAAGTGGAGCTCCCCAAACTTAACCACTAGACCACAGGGCTGGCCCCTATTTATTCTATCTTTCAGCACATCTTACAGGTCACTTATTTGTCATCAATATTTAACACATTTTATGAATTCTGCCTATGTTTCACAAGCCACTTACATACTTTTTATATTTAACGTACACTGTATTTTGCCTATATCTTATAAGGTACTATGCTAAGCACTGCTTATGAATTTCATCCATTCTGTTTTTCTTGTCTTCTATGGCAATATTGAATATTCTCAAATAATACAGAAAACACGCATTATGCAATCCCCCATTTTTATGGGCCCAAAATACATATACATTATTTTATGATTGTATAATAACTAATGTCTGTGTCTGAGAAGGTGCAATTAGATAGTTTTAAAAGTATACCTTTGATTATTCTCTTATAGTCAAGAAAAATGATTACTTTTAAATAAGATGGTTTAGATTACTAAGAATTTTTGGTACACATTAATAAATGAAAATATATTTTAATGGTTTCAAATATATTGGAATTTGACCACCTTTGAATTCAGTTATGAATTTCATGGGTGAGTTGTGGGCTTGGGCAATACACAGATGTGCATGGAGCAGGTGCTGGTTCTCCACGGTTTGGGATTCAAAGTTCTTCCTTCTCTCCCTGGCTCAGGGGAGTGTCTTTCTGGTGTGGGGCAAGCTTCTTTCTTTCAAACTCTATTTTCAGTGGCTTACGCTTTTGGAAGCAAAAGCCAGCAAGACTTACGGATTATATCTGCTCTCTGTCTAGCTACATACTTTCCTGAGGTGATGAACCTTACAGCCTGATTGAATATGCAGTAACGGAAAAGAGAAAAGAAATATAAATTGATATCTGAGGAAGTGTCCAGTTGGTGTCAACTGAGGTCATGGTGGGGTAATCAGCTAGTCTGTTAAGGAGTCCCTCATATGTCTGGTGTCCTGGCAGGGAGGGCTGTAAAGGCTGGTTTACCCGGGGCCGTCTACCAGAGGGCCTACATATGACCTCTCCAGCATGGTGGTCTCAGAGTAGTCGGACTTCTTTATTTCTAGATACATATTTTCTCATATTATTGTAAACAGCATTTTCGTTTTTTTTTTTTCCTTTTTGTGAGGAAGATCAGCTCTGAGCTAACACCCATGCCAATCCTCCTCTTTTCGCTGAGGAAGACTGGCCCTGGGCTAACATCCATGCTGGTCTTCCTCTTCTTTATGTGGGATGCGCCACAGCATGGCCTGACAAGTGGTGGGTCAGTGTGCGCCAGGGATCCGAACCCGGCCACAAGCAGCAGACCACGTACACTTAACCGCTACCCCATGGGGCCGACCCCATGGCGTTTTCTTTATCAATCCTGATTTCTTCTTGCTTGCTGCATGCCTCTGTTCGTTTCCGGCCACCTCAGTGAGAGGAGCTGCTGCCACGTGCATATCTACTATGGATGGTCCTGAGGCACTGCTCCACTTTCCTGACCAAGAGGAATAAACAGACGTACTAGAGCACCGAACCCAGTAATGTAAAGGCTCCCAACTCCTTCCGCTACAACGGGCTGATTCACTGCAAGACCCTGGGAGTGGAGCAGGCAGCTGAGGACAAAGATGTCGTGGTAGTCGTAAAAAAGAGACACCACGTCCTTCGTGCAGACCACCACCACCAACTCCTGCGCCACTCTCAGCAGCACCCGGCACGTCACCCTCAAGAACAAGCACCGCCTCGATCTGCGCATGTCTGCTATCTGCAGCGCCTGCGCGGTCCTTCACAGCTGGAAGCCCGTGACTGCGGAGAGGAAGCGGACCAGCGCCGGGAGTCCGGTAACATGCCCCACGCCAAGCAATAGAGATGTCAACCGACTTTTCTCAACAACAGCAGCAAAATTTACAGAAAGGCAGCTGTCTTATTCTAGGCACCTTGGTAAGTTTTCCCGCTATTGTAAATAATTTGCCTAGAGAGTATTTTAGTTTTTCTATGTAAACGATTATACCATGTGCAAATAAGATTATTTCTTCCCTTTCAGTACTTAGGTCTAATTTCTTTTTCTGTCTTATAGCATTGGCCAGGCTTTCAGTGTAATAGCACTCTTGTATAATCTAAAATTTAAAGTAAATTTACCTAATATTTCCCAGTTAGAATGATATTTTCTCTAGATTAAAAAAAATAGATATTCTTCATCAGGTTAAGAAAGTTCCTTTATGTTCCTGATATATCATGAATTTAAAAAAATCAGGTGTGTTGAATTTATCAAATGTTTGTTCCCTACATCTATTGAGATGATCATTTGGTCTTTATTTTCACATCTATACTGCATTGAATTACATTTATGAATTTTTTATATCATATTAAACCATATTTCTTTTTTGAGAGGAACCCAATTTGGTTGTTTCTTTAATAATCTTTTAATAGGATTTTATTTTCTACTATCATATTGCTCCCCCCCATCTGTTCATGAGTAAAATGAGCCTATAATTTTCCTTTCTCTGGTATTATGATTATGAGTTGAAGAGCTTTCTCTCTCTCTCCCTCTCACTTAATGTCTCGAAGAGTTTGTATAAAATTCAACTAATGTACATAGTGAAAGTTTTGCAGAACTCGCTTCTTGCTTGTATAACCTCTGCTGTTTTTTTCTTTGACGGAAGATTTTTAACTACTACTTCCATTTCTCTCATGGTTATAGGGCCATTTGAGTTTTTCTTTTTGAATAGGGTATAAGATACATTTTTCTAGAAATTTGTCCATTCATTAGGTTTGAAAAATTGTTGGCATGTGTTTGTTGATGGTATTTTTTTACCTTACTTTTCATGTTCACTTTATCTGTAGTTACACTGTGCTTTTACTTATAATGCTGTTAATTTGTGCCTTTTCTCTTCTACTCTTGATTGGTTTTAACTGAAGATTATTTTGTTAGTATTTGCTAAGAACTAACCTTTGGCTTTTTAAATTTTCTCTGTTCTATCCTTGTTTCCTACTTAATGTGGACTCATTATCTTTTTTCTATGTTATTTGGGATTGTACTGTTCATTTTATAACTTCTTAAGATGGTTGTTTAATTCATTTTAAAAGAGAGTTTAAACTTTACTCAAGTATTGGTCATTTTTACTTCATATATCTTGCAATATCTCTTGGATTGTTCTCTGTTCTTATTCAAGTATTTTATCAAAAACTCTTTTTTGGCTTTTTGTGTGTGTGGCAGAACTCTGTGTAACAAAGCTTTTGAAATAGTCAATTAACAAATAGGTATATTTCAATATCTTAATAATCAAAGCAGTAGGTCTTAACCTATAATGATAAAATTTTCTTTTGTCATACAGTTAGAAATAAAAAGATGATGATATAACAACTAATGTTAGTGAGAGTATGGGGAAGTTGGTGTTCTCCGGTGGTTGTGAGGATAAATTCACACACTTTTTCTAGAGGGCTGTTTGACAATATGTATGTATTTTTTGACCCAGCAAATCCACTTTTGGAACTTCATCTTGTTGAAGTAATGTGTCAAAAGACTTATTAAGGATATTCATGGAAGCATTGTTTATTATATTGAAAAAACAAAAACAACTTGATACCTCTAAATAGAGAACTAGTTAATAAATTAAACATAAGCACTAATAAAATAAAACTCAACCATTACAGATTATGCTATAAAAGAAAATTTGGTGACCTTGGAAAAATTGTTGATTACATATTTGTAAATGGACAAAGCAGTTACAGACTCTGCTGTAGTAATCTCATTTTTTAAAAATATGTACTTCTGCACAGAAAAAGCACTGGAAGTACAGGCAAGAAAATATTGTCAGTGATTATCTCTGTGCCTTGGGAATTTTTACATTTTCCTCATTTTCCAATGACCATGTGTATTCATTTTCTGGGGCAACCATAGCAAAATTTCACAGATTGCATGGTTTAAAGAATGGAAAACTGTTTTCTCACAGTTCTGGAGGCTGGAAGTCCAAGATCAAGGTGTTGGCGGGTTTTGGTTTCTCCTTAAGCTCCTCTCCTTGGCTTGCAGATGACTGCCTTCTTATTGTGTCCTCACATGGCTTTTTCTCTCTGTGTGTACATTCCTGGTGTCTCTTTCTCTTTTTATTGAGGACACCAGTCATGCATTAGGGCTCCATCCTAATGACCTCATTTTAACTTAATCATGTCTAAAGACCTTATTTCCAAATATGGTTATATTCTGAGATACCAGGGGTTGGGACTTCAACATATGAATTTTGGGGGGACAAAATTCAGCCTATAGCATCATATATTTATTTTGTAATCATGGTTTCAGTACATGATTGTAGAGCCAAGATTAGAGACTTATGGAGATAGGAAGATTTTTATTTTTATTAAGAACTTCTTTCATTGTTCTAACCCTTCTGGGTAAAATTGCCTTAAGTTTATCTGATGAGAGGGCAAAAATGTATCCATTTAAATTATGTTTGGAAAATTGACAGACATAATTTTGATCTGGCTACTGTGCACATTATTTGTCTGGCTACAAAGGGAAGGAGAGGTCTCTAATGAGTACTTTGTGAGTACTACTAGGAGAGTTCAATGCTAATGAATACTACTATATACCAGGCTCTGCATTATACAAACATCTTATTTAGCCCTCACAAATAGGTTAGGTAATTTGTGCATAATGACAGATAAAGTCCACAGAGAGCAGGTGGTAGAGTTCCATGGAACTTAGGACTGCCTGACTCCAAACCTGCTGCCCTTACTTGCTGACACTGCAACCACCTATCAAGTTTTGTCATATACTCTGTTAACTCAACACTTACCACTCTATTGGAGTACTAAGTCTGATTTTATTCCTTAAATTTTTTCCTGAAAATTCTAAGTACTAAGTTTATTGCATTGATTCTTCTATAATAGTGCAGAGAACTTTGGACGGAGTTTGATATTTTGTCATTTAGAGAGATTATTATACCTTTTGTTCATAGTTCTGAATCTGCCAACCTAAACATACACATATGCACATGAACACATACATACACACACAGAGAGAATTCTTTTAAAGGATTTATTAGCTAGAAAACAATTAATACTAAGATTTGCATAGCTGTCAGAAGTGTTTACAGAAGAGAATGACTAACCATCCTTCAAAATAATGTCATCTTTGCCATATCAGAGGAAGAGTACATTTATTCTTCAAAGATATATAATTTAAAGTTAGCTTTTGGGGGGATTGATGGCAGGCTGAAATTTAGAAGTACATTTTTTGGATTGATGAAGATTTGTGAGAAAGAGAGTATGAAGACCATTTTAGTTACTAGAGCCACATGTTTCTGAGAAGAATAGAAATTTCTATTGTTTGACATTTTAATTTTGTAGGTAGAATGTATTATTAATTCACAGATTTCCTCATAGCATCATGTAAACACTCCATGGAAATTTGCATGATAATATTTTTCAGCATAACCAATATCAACAATTTTGGTAAAAAATATATGATTAAAATTCCATTTGTGGTTAATGAAGCTTGGCCTATGAACAACATATGCCTCTTATTTTTTACTAGCTTCTGCCATAATTAGGATGTCATGAAGCTACTTTTTGGCAGATTTCTATTTCTATCTATAGGCATATTCCATTTTTTAATATTAATGGAATAGTCTGAACTTATTAACAGGTTGCCAGAGGTTTTTGTTATTTATCATTGAATTTATAGAAAAATAAAAAATAAAAATACTAAAGAGAGAATTCAGTAATATTTTTAATGGTCTTCAGGCTGTATGGATTATTCCAGGAATTAGGAGGGCAGAGAGGTTTCCTCCTGAGTGGCTCCTTCTTTTAGGAGAGGTGATGTCACCCACCTTCCTAAGTGATGACTCATAACTAAGATTTTATTTTTGAAATTTAGTCCAATAGCTTTCCCCCCAAGGACTATGTTTGACTTTCTGGAAAGAAGTTATTCAGTTGTGATTACAGGTAATATAATTTGAGGATACAGTAACTATAGTAGGTAAATAAGGGCATTACTCTAAGTTGTGAGTGATTTTTGTTTAAGTAATTGTGATAGATGAATACTTAAGTACTTTCGTGATTGGTTATAATAGAAGTAGCGTGAATTGTGGTTTGCCCTTTGTACTTATATATCATTTCTACTAAAAGCTCAAAACACTTTACAACTATATATTTAACTCAGGAGTTTTAACAGTAATGCTTTTAGTTGGGAAAAAGAGTAGGTTTTGAAAGCTGATTTTCCACAGCTGGAGTGCGTTACTTGTCTGTCTGGATTGACTGAAGAAGTGGTATAGGTGTTGAAGTAGCCAGAGCTGAAGCTGTGTTTGTTGTATTAGAAGGAGATGTTGGAGAAGTAGTTATGGCTAGTTCAGTTGTGGTCGAGGTGGTTGTAGTTTGGGGAGTGGATGTTTCAAGTCCAGCACTGGTCATTTCTGGTTTGACAGTAGGGGCTAGAACTCTTTTGTGTTCAAGATTGTCGATGGGGTGATTTCAGGTACAGTGGTGTGCTCTGGGGTGATTTTAAGTACGACAGTGATCACTGGGGTAACCACCCCAGTGGTTAATGGGGTTTGTAATGGTTTTGGGTTCAGTGGTAGTCTCAGGGGTGGTTTCATGTTCAGTAGAGATTTCTTGGGTGGTTGTGGGTTCAGTGGAGCTTTCTAGGGTGGTTTGGAGTTTGGGGATTGTTCTTGGGATTGTTTCAGGTTCAGCAGTGGTCTCTGGGCTTGTTTTTCCAGTTGCTGGTGGTTTTGGGGTGGTTCTATATTCACACGTATTTTCTGGTGTGGTTTCATGTTCAGCACTGTTTTCTGGAGTGGTTTTGGATTTAGCAGTATTTTTGGGATGGTTTCAAGTTTGGTGGTGGTCATTGTGATGGCTTTAGGTTGAGTGGTGATCGCAGGGTGATTTCGGGTTCATTGATGATCTCTCGAATGGATTCATGTTGATCAGTGATTTTTGGAGTGGTTTTGGGTTCAGCAGTGGTTTCTGGGGTAGGTGTTGTTTCAGGTTTAGCAATGTTTTTAAGGAGGTTCAAGTTCAGTGCTGGTCACTGGGGTAGTTTCAGGGTCAGTGGTTGTCTCGGGTTCTTTTGGGTTCACTGGTGGTTTCTTGGGTGGCTTTAGCTTCAGCAGTGATCTCTGGGGTAGTTTTAGTTTCTGGGGAGACCTCTGGGATGGTTTTGGATTAAGCAGTGCTTTCTGGGGTAGTTTCAGTTTCAGCAGTGGTCTCAGGAGTGGTTTTGTGTTCAACAGTGTTTACTAGGGGTAGTTTCAAGTTTAATAGTGGTCACTGGAGTGATTTCAGGTTCAGCAGTGTTTTCTGGGGTAGTTTCAGTTTCAGATGTGGTCTCAGGGGTGTTTTTGTTTTTACCACTGTATTTTGGTGTGGTTTTAAGTTTAACGGTAATCTTTTGGGTCACCTCAGTTTCAAGGATATTGCCGTTGGTGATTTTGGGTTCAGTGGTGATCTCTTGGTTAGTTTCATGTTCAGTAGTCGTTTCTGGGGTGATTTCAGACCTAATTGTGGTTTCTTGAGTGGTTTTAGGTTCAGCAGTGGTTTTTAGAGTAGGTTTTCTTTCAAGTTTGGTTCCTGGGGTGGTTTTGAGTTTGGTGGTGGTCACTGACTTTGCTTTCTGTTTGGCAGTGATCTCTGTGTTAGTTTGGGGTTCAGTGGCAGGTTCTTGTGTGGTTTCATGTTTACCAGTGGTCTCTGAGGGGGTTTTGGGTTCAGCAGTGGTTTCTGGGTTGGTTTCCAGGTTAGTAGGAGCCACTGGGGTGGTTTCAGTACCTGGGGTGGCCTCTGGTGTGGTTTTGTGTTCAGTGGTGTTTTCCTGGGAAATTTCAGTTTCAGCAGTCATCTCAGGGGTGTTTTTGTGGTCAACAGTGTTTTTTGGGGTAGTTTCAAGTTTTGTGGTGATCATTGGGATGGTTTTAGGTTGAGTGGTTGTCTGAGGGGTCATTTTAGGTTCAGCAGTGATTTCTGGGTTGGTTTCAGGTTGAGAGGTAATTTCTATGGTAGGTTTGGATTTGAAGGTGGGTTCTGGGGTGGTTTTGGGTTTGATGGTGGACAGCGAGGTTGTTTTGGGTTTAGTGGTGTTCTCTGGATGAGTTTTAGATTCAGTGGCATTCTCTTTTGTAGTCTCATGTTCACCCGTGGTCTCTGAGGTCGTTTTGGGTTCAGCAGTGTTCTCTGGGTGAGTTTTAGATTCAGTGGCATTCTCTTGGGTGGTCTCATGTTCACCAGTGGTCTCTGAGGTTGCTTTGGGTTCAGCAGTGGTCTCTGGGTTGGTTTTCAGTTCAGTGGCAGTCTTTTGTGTGGTCTCAAGTTCACCAGTGGTCTCTGAGGCGGTTTTGGGTTCAGCAGTGGTGTCTTGGGTTGTTTCAGTTTCTGGAGTATTTTCAGGTTCAGCAGTGTTTTCTGGGGAAGTTTCAGTTTTAGCAGTGGTCTTAGGGGTGTTTTTGTGTTTAACCATGTCTTTTAGGGTAGTTTTAAGTTTAGTGGTGATCATTGGGTTGGTTTTAGGTTCAGTGGTTGTCTCAGGGGTTGGTTTGGGTTTAGTGGTGATTTCTGGGTTGGTTTTAGTTCGAGAAATGGTTTCTGTGTTAGATTTGGGTTCAAGGGTGGGTTCTGGGGTAGTTTTGAGTTTGATGGTGGACGCTGAGGTTGTTTTGAGTTCCAAAGTTGTCTCTGGGTTCATTTTGCATTTACTTGCAGTCTCTTGTGTGGTTTGTTTTGCAGCAGTGATGTCTGAGGTCGTTTTGTGTTCAGCAGTGTTTTTGGAGGTGGATTGACCTTCAGAGGTGATTGGAAAAACTTCACTCATAGGTTTAATAGTAATCGGAGTGTTGGTAGATTCATATAGAGGGCTAGTAGCAACCTGGTTGGGCAGAAAAGAGGTGATAGGTACTTGTGAAGGGATTTTTGAAGAGATTCTTTTAAATTTATTTAGAAAGTCAGGGCCATCAAGACAAATTACATGACCTGAAGACGGTATTCGATATGGCCTTTTACAGAATTTTTTAGCTGGATAGTTCTGTTTTGGTTTATTTTTCTGTGTCCATAAAGGATGTTTTTTCAGATGATTTCTATGTGTTATGTGTGGGGTTATGTGAAATAGAGTATTACTACTTTTATAAACAGGACCGTGTTTTAAGGAGGGTAAAGCTTTGGGGACAGTTTTCCATTGAAGGCGTACAGTGTTTTTTTTCTTACTCTCACTAGGCTGTAAAAAGAGAAAGGAGAATATTATTCATGAATGAAATAATTATTGAAATTTAGATGAATCAAACATCATCTAAATTTGGAAGTATATTTTTAAATTTTATTTTTTGATCAAGTATGGCACACATGCATAAAACATAATGTATAGTTCAATGAGTTAAGAAGGCAAATAACTACGTAACCACAGCACAGATAAAGAAATAGAACCTTCCCATCATTCTAGAAGACCCCTTTGGTCCCTTCTCAGGTTTTACCTTTCCTTTTTCCTCCAAGTTAACCATTCTCCTGACTTCTAACACTCGTGTAGACCTGTTTTTGAGTTTGTATAAATGGAATTATGCAGTATATACTAGTGATTTATGTCTGGCTTCTTTTGCTCAACATTATGTTTGTGAGATGATCCATATTGTTTGTAACTGTAATTAATTTTTTTTAAGTCATGGAGTAATTATTCTCTTCTATAAATCCACCATAAACTTATCCATTCTATACTTTATGGACCTTTAGGATGTTTCCAGTGTTTGGTTATTAGAAATGATGCTGCTATGAACTTCCTTGTATGTATCTCCTGGCATATATGTATATGTATTTTCTTGGAGAATACACTAATGTTGAATATACCTATACCTGATGACTTAGTGTATATATGCTTATCTATCTATCTATCTTCAATATTAGTGTATAAAGCCTTATAATTTTCCAAAGTAATCTCACTAACTTAGGCTCCTAGTGGTAGTGTATGAGAATTCCAGTTGCTCCAAATCTTCACCAACTCTTGCTATTGCCAGTCTTTTTTTATTTTAATCATTCTGATTAGTGTGTAGTAGTATCTCATTATGGTTTATAGTTGCATTTCCCTTTATATATGAAGTAGAATGCTTTTACATGAATTTATTGACTACTTGAATATGACCAATATCTTGAAGATATTCTGTTATCTTCTAGACTCTTTAATATATTGGCTTTTACTTTAAGATCTACAATTCACTAGTCTTTTTGGGAGAAAGAGAAAGGCGGCATGATATGAGTTGGGGTCAGGTCTCATTTTGTTTTCCAATTTGGATTCTAATTGACTCAGTACTTTTATTGAAAAGGGTGTCCTTTCTCCTTTGATCTACAATGTCACTTTGTTATAAATTAGGTGCCCATATATCTATGGGTCTATTTCTGGGCTTTTTATTTTGTTTCTGTGGTCTCTTTGTTCATCCTTTGCCAAAACCACCCTTCATAATTACCGTGGCTTTGTATTGTCTTAATGATCAGTAGAGCAATTCCACAAACCTTTCTTTCTTTGTTTTTTTCTTCCAAGAGTATCTTGGCTATTCTTAATTCTTTTCATTTCCATGTAAGTTTGATGATTGGTTTGTCATTTTCCGCAAAAGACATCTTGGGCTTTTGATTAAGATTGTATTGAATCTATTGATCAGTTTGGGAAGGATGATATTTTTATAATAATGAGTCCTCTATTCCAGGGATATTATATCTTCCTCTACTTAGGTCTTTAATTCTTTCAATGGCATTTTATAGTTTTTAATGTAGAGAACTTGCATATCTTTCATAGTTCTTCTTTTTTTTCCTTAGGTGCTTCTTTATACTCCCATGTCTTCTGGTAGAAATCAGTAGAAAATTATATCATGTCAATATAGACAAAACTATTAATGTCACCAACAATTCAGGAATGAAAATTTGGGTCATTCCACCAGGCAAAGAGCTACCACCAGCTGAAGTTCTTTTTAAGAGAAAAGGGAATACGGTCTGGGTGATTGAAGAAGGAATTTATATATTTATCTCTTAGCAGTTTAAAATTTTTTTCTCTTTATCTCAGTTTTAAGAAGTTTTATTATGAAGTGTTTTGGTTTGGTTTCCTTTGTATATATTCTGTTTACATTATTAGGTCCTGACTTTTACAGGAAAGCCCGTTGTATTTTCTTGTTAAATAAGATGCTGTCTCTGGGCTAAGGTATACATACTTTATCATATCGAGGAAATATCCATCAATTCCTATTTTACTTAGTGTTTTTAACATGAATGGAAGTTAAATTTTTCAAATGCTTTTCTATATCTATAGAGATGATCATATAAATTTCTCCTGAACTCTATTAATATACTCTATTAATGCTGTACATTATATCCCCAGGACTTATTTATCTTAGAACTGGAAGTTTGTACATTTTGATCACCTTCATCCGTTTTGACCTCCCCACAACCCTGCCTCTGTTCCAGCCACCAATGTGATCTGCTCTCTGTATGTATGAGTTTGGTTTTTTTTTAAGATTCCACATATAAGTGAAATCATACAGTATTTGTCTTTCTCTGAGTTATGTCACTTAGCATAATGTCCTCATGGTCCATCCATGTTGTCACAAATGGCAGGATTTCCTTCTTTTTTATTGCTGAATAATATTCCATTGTATATATGTATATGTATATATATATATATATATATACATATACATATATACACACTACATTTTTTTAATCCATTCATCTGTCGATGGACACTCAGTTTGTTTTCATTTCTTGGCTGTTGTAAATAATGCTGCCATGGAGGTGCAAATATCTTTTCTTTTCTTTTTTTTAATACAGACCCCACTACATGAGCTGGAAACCTCAACCTAAAATAGTTACAGAGGTGAGACAAAAGATACAAACTAAACTGGTCATTAAAATTTCTCCAATGGGCATGAATAATGTGAATGTGAGAGAAGGTGTATAGGTGCAGATAGGTAAAGGAAAAAGAAAAAAAGAGAAAAGAAAGAGAAAATTTTTGTCCCAACTTTCCCTGATTGCTTATAATTCTGTGTCTCTGAAATGAGCCAAGAAAATCTGCCAAGCAAGAAGGTGGAGGATAAGGACATAAATGCAACATTTAGTTATTAGTGCTTTGCAAAACCCAAAGACTTTATTTCATGTTCACAACAATCTTTGCATTGTCATGCTGGATTCAAATTGTGTTGGATTTGGCTACTTTGGAAATTTTTGCATGGCTGGATTCTTAGTGTGTAGTGAAAAAAGGAGAGGGCCTCTGACACACTTGAGTTCCTGTCATAGGACAGGTGTTCGTTCTTATTTAATTGTATGATCCCTTCTATATCAGATGTTGGCAAAGCTTTCTGAGCAACATTTTACTGCTTTGTGATGTGATTCTTCTCTGATTTAACATGTGTCACTTAAACTTATATTTCCTGCCTATTCTTCCCATGCCAATTTGAACTATACAAAAAACTTAAAAGAGGAGAAATTTCATACAGTATAAATAAGGATTTTGTATTGGGACAATTCTTAATTAAAGTTAAGATTTTGCATAACAATACAGGATACGGCAAAAATCAACTCAAGACGTGGTATATTGCAGTTGCATTATAACTAACCAAGTCTAGACCCAAATTTTACACCAACTGTAAATCATGGACTAAAATAAAACTCAATGAAACCTGTGCCTGAGCCAGAGTTTGCTTTCCTTGGATTTGGCAACAAACTACTAACTTTGCATAGGATAGGCAGCAGAGGAGGAAATACTACATTTCTTTGAACCAATCCATGTTACAAAGAATAGCTAATTCTTGTTTGGTAACCAGCTAGATTTTTAAATAACAATATCCAACAGAAATAGAATTATGTCTGTACAAACTGTAATCACAAAAAGCAATAGCCAAACAGAAATTTTGTCTAAATGACATTATCAGAACTTAGAGTAAGAATAAAAATAATAAAATCTATCATTTATTAGAACCTAGCTTGTGCTAGTTAGTAGGTTAGGTAGTTTACATACATAGTCTTGTTTGATCTTTTTAGAAAACTTTGTTTATTAAAGTCCATAGTTTACGTTAGAGTTCACTCTTTGTATTGTACATTCTGTGTGTTTTGATAAATACCTAGTGCCACGTGTCCACTATTGCAGTATCAGACAGAATAGTTTCTCTGCCCTAAAAATTCCTTATGCTCCACCTATTCATCCCTCAGCCCCTTATCCCAAACTCCTGGCATCCACTTTTTACTGTCTTCATAGTTTTCCCCTTTCTAGTATGTCATATAATTGGAATCATGCAGTATGTAGCGTTTTCAGACTGACTTCCTTCACTTAGCAATATGCCTTTAAGGTTTCTTCATGTCTTTTCATGACTTGATAGCTCATTTCTTTTTATCACTGAATAATATTTCATCACATGGATCTACCACAGTTTGTTTATCCATTCAATTATTGAAGGGCATCTTGATTGCTTCTAGTTTTTGGCAATTATGAATAAAGCTGCTATAAACATCCATATGCGGGGTTTTATGTGGATGTAAGTTTTCAACTTATTTTGGTAAATACCTGGGAGCAGGACTTCTGGATCATGTGGTAAGACAATCTTCAGCTTTTTAAGAAACTGCCAAACTGTCTCCTAAAGTGGCTATACTATTTTGCCTTCTCATTGCTTCATCTTTTAGCAGCCTGTAAATGTATGTATTTTATACCTGTTACTCAGATGAGAAAACCGAGATTCCAAGAGGTTAAATAACTTGCCCAATGTCATACAGCAAAGTAAGGGCTAATGCTTGGATTCAATTCGAGTTGCTCTGGCTTTAAAGCTGATGACCTTTCTATTACACTATGCTGTATCTCTGAGCAAACCAAACACTCAGCTGGGCAGGGTCCTTTAATGGTGCATGTGTGTATAGGCAATCTCTACTGTACATATTGTGTGTCCTGAGTCTAAAGACAGACATCAGGGAAATGCCATATTGCATAAGCCTTATGACTTTCCTCCTTCCCCTGAACCAGAGAGTCACTTTCTCCCTCGGCCACAGCTCCAGGGGGGAGCTACAAGGCCCTGTGATCATGACAGAAGGCAGGCACCAGAGGTAGCCGTGCCTCAATACAACTCTAGCTGTAGGCCAAGACAGTTTGCTATCACTAAACTTTGTATTATCACTCCATAACGCACTTTGCATTATCACTCCATAATGCAAATACTAGCCCAAAGCCCCCAAATCAGGCTTCTGAATTCAGGACTTCTTTCAAAGAACTGGAACGCCAGCAGCTGACTGTTCTAGAATGGGAAGCTGGGGAAAAAAAGTCACCAGCTTCCACTTGTAAGTTGTTTTGCTGGAAACAACTTGAGATGACTATTATAGACTCACACCTGTAAGCTAACTAAGGGATTTAGTCACTTAAAAATGTTTCTAGATTTTTAGCTTAAGACAGGGCAGTCACGCATTGCACTCTTGAAGTGTGATCTGAGGTATTCCTCGTTCTCAACCAGGGCGGAAATCCAAATACACTTGTACCTCAGTTAACTGATTCTTTCTTTTTTCTCTTCTCCTTTGAGCAATTCCAGCTATGTTAGTCACACCAGCTTTCAAACAGGGAACAGAATGTCCTCCTTTCAGAGGAAGGACAATTTGTTATAGCCTAGAGAAGAAGCTTAAGAAGCTTAAGAAGAAGAGTGATGCTTGTTCTCATGAATAATATGATCTAGTTAAATTAGGAAGTATGCTTTACACAGCAATTTGGATGAGCATGGGAGCACCACCCTTTGCTGATGGTCATTTCTTTAAAAGGTTTATTTATCTTTTTAGCTGTTGGTTGAGGTTATAGAAGCATATTACTTTGGCTTCCAATTGTGGAAGTGCCTAGATTTCTATTTTGGGAGGGCGTAGGTTGAGGGGAAGGGATGAGACTGTTGAATATAAAAATGGGCTACATTAATGGAAATCTTTTGAAAATTAGGGGCTATATCCTATTTAGACTTTAGATGTTGGAGAGATGATATGCTCAGCCTTAAAGATTGCACACTGCATTGTATCAAATTCATAAAACATTTTAAGATAGTAACTATGTACTTCCTTATTTCCTCTTCATTTTCTTGAAAGACAAAAACAGACCACAAAAGTTTCTGGGTTCTATTCTATTAATAAAACTGGAATGATATAGAGAGAGTGTTCTATTTATATAGAATAGGAATAAACAGCTCATGCGTATATGTCTTAATTCCTCATTTTCTATGCAGTGCATCTGTCCTCTTACGCCAGGATGACCAGCTCATGCATCCGTGCTTGAAGGTCACTAAAAGCAAGAGTCAGTGTGGTTTTCAGAGCACTCTCAGCCCATTCTTTCTTTGTCTCTGGATCTGCCTATTCCATTCCAATTTTCACCAGGTCCAGACCCTGTGCTTCTGCTCTTTGTGCTTTTAAATAAATTTGGTTTCCCGGTCTTGACCTCCATGCCTTCTAAAAGACTGTGGCTTGTGTTCAACCCTGTGGCTCTTTGGGCTCTGGGCTGCTTTGAGTGGGATATATCACTCCAGTGCCTAAGACCTAACCAAATATACTTGTACTCCAACTTCTCTCAAGGAAGAATGCAGGCCTCAGAAATTATATTTTTTCCATACTGACACAGATCAAAGAGCCTCATTAAAAAATTCTTATTGTCCTAATCAGTGGCTAGTAACCATATTTTTTAAGATGAGGAGAAGCATCAAATTTATGCTGAAAGGTTTTATACTAAAAATTGAAGTTGCAAAATCCAAATTTTATGATTCCAACACAAATATTTCAGAGAAACATTGAAGTTTCTAAAATTCTAAACATTAGAGTTACTAAAACTAGAGTTACTAAAGTGGGGAAGAACAATACTACTGTAAGATTTAACCAGATATCTTTTCAGGATAGTGATTTCATTTTACTCAAATAAATACCCAGAAGTGAAATTACCGGATTGTATGGTAGTTCTATTTTTAACTTTTTGAGGAACTTCCATACTGTTTTCCATAGTGGCTGCACCAATTTACATTCCCACTAACAGTGCACAGGGATTCACTTTTCTCCAGTTCCTCACCAGCACTTGTTATTTCCTGTCTTTTTGATAATAGCCATTCTGACAGGTGTGAGGTGATACGTCATTGTGGTTTTGATTTGTATTTCCCTGATGATTAGTGGTGTTGAGGACCTTTTCAGGTATCTGTTGGCCATTTGTATGTCTTCTTTGGAAAAATATCTGTTTAGTTCCTCTACCTGTTTTTTACTTGGGTTATTTGATTTTTTGCTATTGAGTTGTGTGAGTTCTTTATATATTTTGGAGATTAACCCCTTATCAGATATATGATTTGCAAATATTTTCTCCTATCCATAGGTTGCCTTCTCATTTTGTTGATGGTGTCCTTTCCTGTGCAGAAGCCTTTTAGTTTGATGTAGTACCACTTGTTAATTTTTGGTTTTGTTGCCTTTGCTTTTGTTGTCAAGTCCAAAAAGTCATTGCCAAGACTAATGTCAAGGAGCTTACCCTTTATGTTTTCTTCTAGAAGTTTTATGGTTTCAAGTCTTATGTTCAAGTCTTTAATCCATTTTGAGTTGATTTTTGGGTGTTGATTTTAGTGGCCCAGTTTCATTCTTTTGCCTGTGGCTGTACAGTTTTCCCAACACCATTTCGTGAAGGAACTATCCTTTCTCCGTTGTATATTCTTGGCTCCTTTGTCCTAAACTAAGTGACCATCTATACATTGGTTTATTTCTGGGCTCTTTATTCTATTCTGTTGCTCTATGTGTCTCTTTTTATGCCGTATCATACTGTTTTGATTACTATAGCTTTTAATATATAGTTTGAACTCAGAAAGTGTGATGTTTCCAGCTTATTCTTCTTTCTCAAGATTTCTTGGAATATTCAGGGTCTTTTGTGGGTCCATACAAATTTTAGGATTGTTTTTTCTGTTTCTCTGAAAAATGCCATTGGAGGGGGCCGGCCCTGTGGTTTAGCGGTTAAGTGCGTGTGCTCTGCTACTGGTGGCCTAGGTTCAGATCCTGGGTGCGCACCAATGCACCGCTTGTCCAGCCATGCTAAGGCGGCCGGCGTCCCACATACAGCAACTAAAAGGATGTGCAACTATGACATACAACTATCTACTGGGGCTTTGGGGAGTAAAAGGGTAAAAAAAGGAAGAGGATTGGCAATAGATGTTAGCTCAGGGCTGGTCTTCCTCAGCAAAAAGAGGAGGGTTGGCATGGATGTTAGCTCAGGGCTGATCGTCCTCAAACACACACAAAAAATGCCATTGGAATTTTGATAGGAATTGCATTGAATCTGTAAGTTGCTTTGGGTAGTATGGACATTTTAACAATATTAATTCTTCCAATCCATGAGCATGAAATATCTTTCCATTTATTTGCATCTTCTTTAATTTCTTTCATCAATGTCTTATAGTTTTTAATGTACAGATCTTTCACTTCCATGTTAAATTTATTCCTAGGTACTTTATTCTTTTTGATTCAATTGTAAATGAGATTGTTTTCTTAATTTCTCTTTCTGATAGTTCATTATTAGTGTATAGAAAGGCAACTGATTTTGGTATACTGATTTTGTATCCTGCAACTTTACTGAATTCCTTTATGAATTCTAACAGTTTTTTGGTGGAGTCTTTAGAGTTTTCTATATATAATATCATGTCATCTTCAAAAAGATAATTTTACTTCTTTTCCAATTTAGATGCCTTTTATTTCTTTTTTTGCTTAATTGCTCTGGGTATAACTTCCAGTACTATGTTGAATCACAATGGTGAGAGTGGGCATCCTTGTTTTGTTCTTGGTCTTAGAGGAAAAGATTTCAGCTTTTCACTGATGAGTATGATGTTAGCTGTGGGCCTGTCATATGGCCTTTATTATGTTCAGATACATTCCCTCTATACTCACTTTGTTGAGAGGTTTTATCATGAGTGGATGTTGAATTTTGTCAAGTGCTTTTTCTGCGTCTATTGAGATGATCGTATGATTTTTATCCTTCATTTTGTTGATGTAGTGTATCACGTTGATTGATTTGTGGCTATTGAACCATCCTTGCATTTCTGGACTAAATGCCCTTAATCATGGTGTTTGATCCTTTTAATGTACTGTTGTATTTGGTCTGCTAATGTTTTGTTGAGGATTTTTTCATCTGTGATCATCAGGAATATTGGTCTGTAATTTACTTTTCATGTAGTGTCCTTGTCTGATTTTGGTATTGGTAATATTGGCCTCGTAAAATAAGTGTGGAAGTGTTCCCTGCTCTTCTATTTTTGGAAGAGTTTGAGAAGGATTGATATTAATTCTTTAAATGTTTTGTAGAATTCACCAATTAAGCCATCTAGTCTTGGACTTTTGTTTATTGGGGGGTTTTTGATTACTTATTCAGTGTACTTACTATTAAGTGGTCTGTTCATATTTTCTATTTCTTCGTGGTTGATCTTGTTTGGAACTCTCCAGGCTTCCTGGATCTGGATGTCTGTTTCCTTTCCCAGGTTTGGGCAGTTTTCAGCCATTATTTCTTCAAATAAGTTTTATGCCCCCCTCTCTCTCTCTTCTTGTTCTGGGACCCCTATAGTGGGAATACTGGTCCTCTTGATGTTGTTTCAACAGTCCCTTAAACTATCTTCAGAGTTTTTCATTCATTTTTCTTTTTGGTCCTCTGATAGGATGAATTCCACTGCCGTATCTTTGAGTTTGCTGATCTTTTCTTCTGCTTCATCTAGTCTGCTATTGAACCTCTCTATTGAATTTTTCAGTTCAGTTATTGTATTCAGCACTGTGATTCCTATTTGGTATTTTCTTATATTTTTCTATCTCTTTGGTGCAGTTCTCACTTTGTTCATGCATTGTTCTTCTGACCTCGGTAACCATCTTTATGAACATTATTTTGAACTCTTTTATCAGGTAAATCATTTATCTCCCTTCATTAAGGTATTTTTTCTGAGTTTTTTTCTTGTTCTTTCATTTGGAACATATTTCTTTGTTTTTTCGTTTTTCTTGACTCTTTGTGTTGGTTTTTATGCATTAGATAAAGCAGCCACGTCTCCCAGTCTTGAAGGAGTGGTGTGGTGTAGGAGATGAACCTTATCATTCAACCTTGCCTTAGCTCTTGGTTGTCTCTCAGACCCTTGTGATTGTCCAAACAGCCTCTTTCTTCTCAGTAGTTGAGTTTGTGCCAAGACATGTCATGTTCCAAAGGGGAGGATCTCAGTCAATACCTAGTTGCAGGCTGATTGGAAGCTGGACCCTCAAGCAGCAGCTTTTACAGTATGCAAATGTGCCTCTTTCAGGGGAACACTGGGAGATGAGTGTTTCTGTCTGCTCCATCTGCACTGAGCCCTGAGGGGATAGCCAGTTACAAATTGTTTCTTCGTTTGCTACTGTCCTGTTGAACCTGTGAACACAAGCCCCACTGGCTACCAGAGCTAGGCAGTTAACAGGTGTCCCCTGGATGGCAGCCACAAAAACTGGGACGTGACTCATGTATACAAGCTCCTTTCCAGGAGGTACCAATGACCTGGAGTGAGGCAGAGGGAGAGGACAAATATGGAGCCTGCTGGTCTCTGTGGTCTCTGGAGAGTATTACAGTCAGCCCCTTGATGTGTGTTAAATTAGAAATCTGCCCTTCTGGCCAAAGCTTTAAGATAAGCAAATAGACCTCTTTTGCAGAAAGACTGGATGTTCCAGTCTGCTGCCTCTGCACTGGGCCCTGGGGTTAGCAAGGGTGCATCTGCAAGTGCCCATTGAAAACTGTCTGTCATTTGCCTTTAGCCTTGTAGTCTCTTAGATGCGAGTCTCATTGGTTTTCAAAACTAGATGTTTTGGGGTCCCATCTCTCAGGTGGAAGTCTTAAAAGTTGCAGAGCCAGATGTGGAGTCCAAACCCTTCCCTCCTCAGGGAGAAGCTGGGAGTTGTCAGGTCCCTCCTGGTTGTGTGTTGCCATGCCAAGGGTGGGGTTTATGGCAAGATTGTGTCTCAGCCTTTTCTACCCATTTCCATGTGGATTTGTTCTCCTTTACCTGTTGTATAGGAATTGCTCAGCTAGTTTCTGAACTTCTTTCAGAGGGAATTGTTCTGTGTGTAGCTGTAGATTTGATGTGTCCGTGGGATGGAGGTGAGCTCAGGAGCCTCCACATTTGTTTTTCTCAAGCTTGTTCTTTAGTCAGATTCTTCAGGAGAAATTTATGGGAACAATATACTTTGGGTTCTTCAGTTTCCTAACAGTGTGTCTGCAGTCATTACATTTAGAGATCAATTTTGCTGAATATATTCTGGCTTATATTTTATTTCCTTAAGTATCTTAAATATTTTACTCCATTGTCTTATTATACAGCATAGCCATTGAAAAGACTGATGTCAGTCTAATTTTCTTTTTCTTGTCACTTGTTACTTTTATTTGGGTGCCTAATGGTTTTTTTTTTTTTAATTTAATTAAAGGTCAGTAGTTTTACTAGAGTATATATTAGTGTTGACTGCTCTGGGTTGATATTTCCAGGTACATGTGTGGTATGCCCTTTCCATCAGCAGTTTCCAGTCTTCTTTTATTTCAGAAAATATTTTTTCAATTATAGCTTTAAGTATTTGTTCTGATCTATTGCATTGACTTTCTTCTTCAAGGACACCTATAATATGTATATTGGATCTTCCTTCCTACCGCCTATTTTCTACATCTATTACTTTCTCTTACATCTTTTAATCTCTCCTTAAAAATATCTTTTTTGAATGAAACATATTTTCTTCCTATTCATTTCTATTTTTCTTATGTATTTATTTGCTCATGTGTTCCACATATTTGATCTTTTTCTTTTATTTCTAATTCTTTTCTGAGTTCTGTAAGCTCTTTTTTCAGACTTTGATTTTGTCTGATCATTTTTTTCTGAGTTTTTTAAATTTCTGATTTATGCAGTTCGTTCATAGCTTCTATTTTTTTCCTCCAAATTTTTAACTTGTTTTGATATATAGGGCTAAATTTTCCATCCGTTTTTGGGCATGTATTTCTGACATGTCTTCCTTACCCCTAGGATCATTACTCTGACCATTCTTTTCTTTCTTTTGTAGGGAAAGATTCATCCTGAGCTAACATCTGTTGCCTATCTTTCTCTTTTTTTCTCTTCTCCCCAAAACTCCAGTGCATGGTTGTATATCATAGTTGTAAGTCCTTCTAGTTCTTCCCTGTGAGCTGCTGCCACAACATGGCTACCGACAGGTGGGTGATGTGGTTCCACGACCAGGAAACAAACCCAGGCTGCCGAAGTGGTGAGAGCACTGAACTTAAACCACTAGACCATCAGGGCTGGCTCTCTTTTATTTCCCTTAAAGGTGTTTTGAATGGGTTCTGCTATAATTATTTTTTGTGGCTAATTTTTTTTTGGTGAGGAAGATTAGCCCTGAGCTAACATCTCTTGCCAGTCCTCCTCTTTTTGCTGAGGAAGATTGGGCCTAGGCTAACATCTGTGCCCATCTTCCTCTACTTTATATGTGGGACGCCTGCCACAGCATGGCTTGATAAGCAGTGTGTAGGTCTGCGCCTGGGATCTGAACTTGTGAACCCCAGGCTGCCAAAGTGGAGTGTGCAAACTTAACCACTACACCACTGGGCTGGCTCTTTTGTGGCTAATTTTTAAGTGGGATAGACTCTTCCTATGAAAGAGAATGTAAAACATGCTAGATTTTCTAGCTTCATGGCTCTAAGATTCTCTCTTCTATTGTCATCATGAAATGTTAACAGATTATGACCTTAAAATTTTTGAGCTCTACCTTCTCTGCTCACTTCCTCTCCTTTCATCAGCACATTCTCTTTCCTTTGCCTCTTCTTGTCCATTTCCTGATCAATTTAGATACTACTCCCAACAATCTCTCTTTGGTGTAGGGCTTCTTTTTTCTGGACGAGTGCTTTGGTTGGTTATTTTACAGAATTCACAGAGCTTAGTTTGTCCCATATAGTTAGACCTGTTCGTGATCCTCTTGGCCTCATCAGCAAATTGGGGACTTCTTATATTATGGTGAAGAGGTCACTTATTTTGCTTCACTTGGTTCCTTTAATTCTAAAAATGTTATTTTTATGAAACTGGATCTCATTTACTAATAAACTAGTGACAGCTTGACCAAAACATTAGCTCCTTGCAGATATGGGAAGCTGACTTATCAGGTGGTTGTTTGTTGAAAAAAGAAAACTTCAAAATCAAATGCTTAAATGATATATGATAGCTTGATGAATTTATGTCAACAATGAGAACACACCTACCAGAAGGACTAGATGTTAAGATGGCAAGTGCAAAGAACATGATGTTACTAACCCCTGTCAGTATTATGAACTGTGGAAAGCTTTTCTAGGTTCAGGATACATCAACATAAATTATTCATGAATCTTTACAGAGAAAGTCTATTCAGACTTGAAAAACCAATGGGAAAGCTTATGTCCAAATTATTAAGACTCAGATACTTGAATAAAGAAAGGCAAAGAAAATAAAAATTCCAACCAAACTATTTCATTTCAAAGAAGAATCACGCTGTGGGTTAGTGGTTCTTCCTTGGTGGCACTTTGGCATAATCTGAACCCTTGAGAGAACTCTGACCATCTCTGAACAATCTGACATTTTTGTTATACAAAATCATGTAGAACTGGGTGCAATTTGATTCTAGTAAGAGAGGAGGCATGGCATAGTGTCAGGCTGGCACCAAAGGAAGATAAAATCTTTTTTTGAACATTAATACCCTTGTTTTTTGAGGAGAGTGGTCAGGGTGTCAGGCTGGCACCAAAGGAAGATAAAATCTTTTTTTGAACATTAATACCCTTGTTTTTTAAGGAGAGTGGTCAGGGATATAAAAATTTTACTCAAACAGCAACACTGAACTGAAGGGTGACAAGTGAATAGCTCAATATATGGATACATTTCAGTCCTACCAAGTGTGCTGCCAAAAATTCTAACATTTGGAACGTTCAGAAAACACAAAGTTGAGAATTATCACTGTGGATTTGTAAAGATGGTTTGAATAAAATAAGAAGGATGAAGGATGGTAGTTGATGGGACTTACCAAGAAGCCTGCAGTCAGAGCCCAAAGTCCAAGCATCAGGGATAGTGTTTTCATTCCTTCCTGTCACACCCTGAAAATGGTCAGATGGTTATGTGTCTTAGCCACGTTGATAGATATATTGGTTAGGCTCAAGTTGTTTAATTGAAAAGAAAAATGCAGTTTACATTTTTATATATAATCTTTAGGAGACATGGCCTTCTGGATAATGATGATGAGAAAATGTTTAGGAATTTTATGTAAAGAAATGGGCCATTTTTATAAGTAATAAAGCCACTGTATAAATAGGTACTGGTATTGCTTCTTTTAAAAGTTATAATAGGGATTTTTGTAAATTTATGGTTAGGACATTTTTTATTTTCCTAGATAATGCACTTAAATCAGAATGTTTCTTAGGAACTTATGCATAAATAAAAGAAAATCATTGCCCCCTTTTCAGGTGATATAAGAACTTCTTTTTCTAAAAATTGTTTAGTCTCTTCGAAAAAATTTTTCTTATTACACAAGAGTCGTACTAATTAAGAGTTTAAAAGTTCACATCAGTGTCAAGTCATTTTCATATTCTCCCTACCTCCCATCACTAAGAGCAGAATCATCCAAGACATCCTCTTCTCTATACATCAGATTAAACTCATATATTAATCTATTTCTTTCTTTGTTTCCAGATGTTTTCTGTAAAATAATTATATAGACTTTTAATGTTGATGTAAGGAAAGAGAAAAGGTAAGAAGAACATGGCCCATTGATCTTCATTTTTTTTTTGGTGAGAAAGATTGGCCGTGAACTAACATCTGTTGCCAATCTTCCTCTTTTTGCTTGAGGAAGATCAGCCCTGAGCTAACATCTGTGCCAATCTTCCTCTATTTTGTGTAAGTGGTGTAGGTCTGTGCTCAGGATCTGAACCTGCCAACATGGGCTGCTGAAGCAGAGTGCACCGAACTTAACCACTACACCACCAGGCCAGCCCTGATCTTCAGTTTTGAATTGTGATTTTCAACGGTTTTAAAGTATATGTAATATTCAGATAGGGGTCTCTGCTAAGTATGACCACAGGTAACTATGTTTATACAGTATGAGTGAGAGAATGTATATCCTCATTAAAAAAATGTATGAGGTTTGCAACTAGAAGGATGTGCAACTGTGACATACAACTATCTACTGGGGCTTTGGGGAAAAAAAAAGGAGGAGGATTGGCAATAGATGTTAGCTCAGAGCCGGTCTTCCTCAGCAAAAAGAGGAGGATTAGCACGGATGTTAGCTCAGGGCTGATCTTCCTCACACACACACACAAAATATATATATAAGGTGGATAATTCTAGGTTCCCTATGCAGGGTTGCAGAGAAGGAAGGTATATCTTGAAACTGGAGAGAACATTCTTAGAGGATGTGGTACTTGAGTTGCTAAGCATAGATTCGCGTGACAGTGCTGGAGAACAATCTCCTTCCACATTCCACTCCCCCGGTACAGGAGTCAGATGAGGACCAAAAATGTTTCCTTATTTGTAACAGAAAAAAATGACATCTTTCTTGTGGACTCACCATAAGAAGTAAATGAGCTAAGAATGTGAAAACACTTTGTAGAGATAAAATGATTTCCAGTTGTATGGCCCTTCTGTGATTATGATCATTTCAGAGATCTCAATTTCCAAATGCTCAGCTTCTTAGATTATTTAAGAGGCATTTGCTGCATGACTTCTCAATGCCGGGCTCTGTGCTAAGGCACAGTAGGGGATACAGACATATCTAAGCAAGTTTCCTATAGTAAGAAGCTCAATGTCTAAAATAGAAGTCTTGTGTAAGATTATCTATAACAAAAGCAGAAGGAAACACGATTATCGTAGAGGTGTAACAGAGGTATGTTTATCATTGTCCTGGCTCAGCGTGGCCTCAGATGCCTTCTGTCTTCTGAGGCTTTCCCTTGCATATAACCTTGCTAAGTCAGTAGGTCCTCTCCTTCTATGAATTCTTTGTATCCTTGCAAAGAAAATGCACTTTTTATCTCAGTTTCTCTTACAGAAATTGAAAACTAGGTTTGCATTTCAGATCTTTTTCTTTAGGATAAAACTTCCACATTTTCAAAATAAAAAATATGAAAAGATAAAAATATAACGCTACAAGATTTGTAGGTAAAAGGATCTGAGTAAAAGTAGAATTCAAAAGTCTCAAATCCAGAGTTCCCAGTACCTACCTTAATGGGTGGAATGCTGCTTCTGATGGATAGGTCAAAATGTTGCAGAAATTTGGTGGTGGCCAGTTGCTGTCTTATGTCTCTCTCAGGATGGCAGCTGAATCATGAGAGAGCTTTTTAAGGGACATACTGCTTCGTATAGCCTTCAGTATTTATTGGAGATAGGAGGAAGTATTGTTGGAAGGGGAAGTCACTTCTCCATTGATAATCTTTATCCACACAAAGAAATGGTCGTTAACGATGTTTGGCAGCAGATCTTTTCATATCTATTCATTATTGAAGAACACCATGATTCTTCGAGCCACATTCTTGCAGTAAATTTTATGTCCTGGGATTAAGCTGTGTAAATTCTTTTGGGTCATTGGATTCCCACTACCATTAATACTAAGATGCCCAATTTTTTCTGGTAGCTTTGTACCCATAACATTTAATTTACCTTCCAGATAGCCAGGGACTCTGGCAAATATTTACTAAATCTTTCGAAAGCACACAGAACAGTTTCATGTGCTGTCCTATTGTTTAGAAAAGACAGGGAAGACATTGGCTAGAAAACCCATTTTTCAGTTCTTGGAAACACAGCTAAATGGAATTTCTCACCATACTTGTATCTAGCGGCCTTGTGTCTTGTTCTGGCAAACAGAACATGGCCAGAAGAAGTGTATGTCACTGCTAAGCTTGGCCACTAACATATGCCCCACTTTCTCTTTCACTATCTTAGAGCAAAATATAAAGGAAGGGAAGGAGTCAGCTATGCAGATATCTGAGTGAAGTGAGTTCCAGGCAGGGAGAACAATGGTGCACAGGCTCTGAGGTTAGCGAGTGCTTGGTTAGAAGAACAACGAGGAGACCAGATGGCTGAGGTGGATTTTTCCTTTGTATCTTTGCTCAAATGTCATTTTTCTCAATAAAGCTTATCTTCACAGTCTATTTAAAATCTCAACATGTTCTCTTCAGCATTTACTCTCTTCTCCTTGTTCTTTCTTGTATACACTTATTCCCTTTGACATACATGGTAGGCAGAATAATGGCTTCTAAAGATGTCCATATCCTAATCTCTGGAACCCATAAGCATGTTAGGTTACATGACAGGAAGGGAATTAAGGTTGCAGATGCAATGAAGGTTACTAATCATTCAATTTTACAATAAGGATATTATCCTGGATTACCTGGTGGGCCCAATATAATCACAAGGGCTCTTAAAATTGGAATAAAGCTGTAAAAAAAAGGTAGAAGAGGGAGACAGAAGAGTCAGAGGGAGAAGTGACTCTGGAAAAAAGATGTAGAAAGACACAATATTGCTGGCTTTAAAGATGGAGAAAGGGGGGCCTCTAGAAGTTGGAAGAGGTGAGGAAATGAGTCTTCCCTTGAGCCTCCAGAAAGGACCTCAGCCCTACCAGCCCTGTGATTTAGCCCAGTGAGACCCGTGTCTGACTGCTAACCTACAGAACTGTAAAGAATAAATATGTGGTGTTTAAGCCACTAAGTTTCTGGTAATTTGTTACAGCAGACATAGAAAACTATTACAATATACTATATAACTTACTACGTGATTTACATATTTATTATGTTTATTGTTTATTGTCAGCTTTTTCAATTAAAATTTGTTTTTTCATAGGTAATATATTTACATGGTTCAGAATACAAAACTATTCACAAAAGTATAAACTCAGAAGTCTAGTTTGCATGATGTTCCCTCCTACCTGTCTCATCCCTGTTTTAGGTAACTAATTTTAAAAGATATTTGTTTATTCATACAGTGTTTTTAAAAAATATAAGCAAATATGTATATGTGTGTATGTATATACATGTATATACATACATACATATATTTTCTCCACTCTCTTACGCAAAATTTAGTATACTATATGTATTATTCTGCAACTTGCTTTTTTTCACTTAATCATTTATCTTTTATCTCTCCATGTTGAACACACAGGGATTTCCTCATTCATATTTTTTGAGCTTTATTGAGAAATAATTAACAAAATTATAAGATACTTAAAGTACACAGTGTCATGATTTGGTATACATATACATTGTGAAAGGATTCCCTTCATCAAGTTAATTAACACAACCATCACCTCATATATTTACGTTTTAATTTTTTTGTGTGAGAACATTAGTTCTATTCTCTTAGTAAATTTTAATTATACAATACAGTGTTACCAGCTATAGTCACCACATTATACATTAGATCCTCAGAATTTGTTGTTCTTATCACTGAAAATTTGTACCTTGCTATCAAGATTTCTCTATTTCTCCCAGCCCCCATCCCTGATAACCATTTTTCTATTCTGTTTCTGTGAGTTTGATTATTTATTTATTTTTGTTAAGATTCCACTTATAAGTGATATTCAGTCTTTGTCTTTCTCTGTCTGGCTTATTTCACTTAACATAATGCCCTCCAGGTTCATGCATATTGTCACAAATGACAGAATTTCCTTCTTTTTAAAGGCTAATATTCCATTGTGTATATACCACATTTTCTTGATCCATTCATGTGTTGACGGACACTTAGATTGTTTCCATACCTTGCAGATATCTTCCCGCAATGATGGTTTTGTTTCCTTTGGATGTATATCCAGAAGCAAGAATGCTGGATCATATGATAATTCTATTTTTAATTTCTTGAAGAACTTCTATACTGTTTTCTATAGTGGCTGTACCAGTTTACATTCCCACTAACAGTGCACAAGTGTTCCCTTTTCTCCACATCCTTGCCAGCATTTGTTATCTCTCGTTTTTTTTGATAATAGCCATCCTAACTAGTGTGAGGTCATAGCTCATGGTTGTTCTGATTTGCATCTTCCTGATGATTCGTGATGTTGAGCACCTTTTCATGTACCTGTTGGCCATTTGTAGGTCTTCTTTTGAAAAACGTCTGTTCAAGTGCTTTGCCCATTTTTAAATTGGGTTATTTGGTTTTTTTGCTATTGAGTTTTATGAGTTCCTTGTATATTTTGGATATTAACCTCTTATTGGATATGTGGTTTGCAAATATTTTCTCCCATCCCATAGGCTGTCTTTTCATTTTATTGATGGTTTTCTTGCTGAGCAGAAGCTTTTTAGTTTGATGTAGTCCTACTTATTGATTTTTGCTTTTGTTGCCTTTGCTTTTAGTATCACATTAAAAAAATCATCACAAAGACCAGTGTCAAGGAGCTTACTTCCTATGTTTTCTTCTAAGAGTTTTATGGTTTCAGGTCTTATGATCAGTCTTTAATTTATTTTGAGTTGGTTTTTGTGTATGGTGTAAGATAGTGGTCCAGTTTTATTCTTTTTGCGTGTTGCTGTCTAGTTTACCCAATATCATTTATTGAAGGAGTATCCTTTCCCCATAATATATTCTTGGCTCCTTTGTCCTAAATTAATTAACCAAATATGCCTGAATTAATCTGGGCTCTCTATTCTGTTCCATTGACTTATGTGTCTGTTTTATACCACTATCATGCTGTCTTGATTACTATAGCTTTGTAATATAGTTTGAAATCAGGAAGTATGATGCCTCCAGCTTTGTTCTTTCTCAAGAATGCTTGGCTATTGAGGGTCTTTGAAGTCTATACAAATTTTAGGGTTATTTTTTTCTATTTCTCTTAAAAATGCCATTAGAATTTTGGTAGAGACTGCATTGAATCTGTAGATTGCTTTGGGTAGTATGGATATTTTAACAATATTAATTCTTCCAATCCATGAGCATGAAATATCTTTCCATTTATTTGTGTCTTCTTTAATCAATGTCTTATAGATTTCAGTTTACAAATCTTTCACCTCCTTGGTTAAATTTGTTCCTAGGTATTTTATTATTCTTTCTGATACAATTATAAATGGAATTATTTTCTTAATTTCTCTTTCGGATTTTTTGTTGTTAGTGTATATAAATGCAATTAATTTTGGTATATTTATTTTGTATTCTGCAACTTTACTGAATTTATTAGGTGTAATAGTTTTCAATGGAGTCTTTGGGGTTTTCTGTATGTAATATTGTGTCATCTGCAAATACAGAAGATTTTACTTCTTCCTTTCTAATTTGGATGCCTTTTATTTCTTTTTATTGCTTAATTGCTCTGGCTATGACTCCAGTATTATGTTGAGTAACAGTGGTGAGAGTGGGCATCTTTATCTTATTCCTGATTAAAGGAAAAGCTTCCAGCTTTTTACTGTTGAGTATGGTGTTAGCTGTGGGCTTGTCATATGTGGTCTTTATTATGTTGAGGTGCATTCCCTCTATACCCACTTTGTTGAGAGTTTTTAGCATGAATGGATGTTGAACTTTGTCAAATGCTTTTTCTGCATCTATTGAGATGATCATATGATTTTTTCTTTCATTTTGTTAATGTAGTGTATCATATTGATTGATTTGCAGATGTTGAATCATCCTTGCGTCCCTGGAAAGAAATTAAAAATAGAACTACCATATGATCCAGCAATCTCACTTCTGGGTATATATCCAAAGGAAATGAAACCATTGTAGTGAAGAGATATCTGTACTCCTGTGTTCATGGCAGTATTATTCATGACAACTAAGGTATGGAAACAACCTAAGTGTCTTTCAACACATGAATGGATCAAGAAAATGTGAGCTGTATATATATATATATATAATGGAATATTAGCCTTAAAAAAGAGGGAAATCCTGTCATTTGTGACAACATGGATGAACCTGGAGGACATTATGCTAAGTGAAATAAGCCAGACAGAGAAAGAAAAATACTGCATGGTATCACTTATATGTGGAATCTTAACAAAAAACATAGTCAAACATAAAAACAGAGAGTAGAAAAGTGGTTGACAGGGACTGGCAGGTGAAATAGGGAGATGTTGGTAGAAGGGTACAAACTTTCAGTTATACGAACAATAAGGTGTGAGGATTTAATGTATAATATGGTGACTATAGTTGATACCACTGGATTGTATAAAATTTGCTAAGAGAGTAGAATTTAGCTGTTAACACCAAAAAAAGAAAAAAAAAAAGTAAATATGTGTGGTGATGGTTGTGTTAATTAACTTGATGAGGGGAATCCTTTCACAATGTATATGTTTACCAAATCATCACATTGTATACTTTAAATATTTTACTATTTTATTTGTTAATTTCTCAATAAAGCTGAAAAAAGTATAGGAATTTCTAATTATAAGTAATTCTATTTCTAATAATATAAATATATCTGCCAATTTAATTTATATTGACCAATTTTGTCAATTCTGTAAATATATTTAATGTGCTTGTATGTGAGGTTAAATTTAGACACTACAGCTAATCCTTTTAAAACTATCTTGCCCCACATTACATACCTGGTATACACTGAAAGAATCATGCAATTTGCTCTATCAAGGCTATCATTAACTTGAATGGCAAAAATACTTAACAGGCTGTACCAGTATAATAAACAATGCTTCTACATATTCTTCTTAGTACATGTTTGATGAGCTAATGCATTGTGGTGGACAGAATAATTGCCCCCGCCAAAGATGTCCATGTCCAAATCTCCAGACCTGTGAATATGTTACTTTACATGACAAGAGGTTCTTTGAAGATGTTGTTAAGAACCTTGAGGTGGGGAAATTATCCTGGATCATCCAGGTCAGCCCAATGTAATCACAAATGTTCTTATAAGAAAAAGAGAGATGCAAGAGAGTCAGAGTCAGAAAGGATGATGTGAAGACAAAAGCAGAGACTGAGATTGGAAGGTGCTATGCTGCTGGCTTTGAACATGGAGGTTGGGGGCACAAGCCAAGGAATGCAAGTGTCCTTGAGAAGCTGGCAAGGAACCAGTTTGTCCCCTAGAGCCTCAGAATGCAGTCTTGCAACCTTGATTTGAGGACTTCTGACCTTCAGAACTATAAAACAATAAATTTGTATTGCCTTAAGTCACTAAGTTTGTGGTAATTTTTCACAACGGCAATGAGAAAATGAATACATGTATTATCACTGAGTGGTAGTTTTTAATTTATTAGCTGATTTATCTTTAATAGTCATAAATGCTATATGCATATACACTAGAAGGAAAATTTTCTCAGCATTTTAATGATCCACTTTTTTGTCTTCCATAATGTACAACTAAATAAAATATATAAGCTTTTTTCATTAACAGTCATGGATAGCTAAGAAATTTTGCCTAAACTTAAAATTTTCTTTCTTTGAGGATATTCAGTGGTTTTATTAAGAAGTAAAGTGTGCTAGGTTCCAGTGTCTTTTTAAACTTGAAGGTTTTAAGCTTTCATTTTCAGGAATTTTATTATGAATAATGCATTAGAGTCTGCCATTTTCGTTGGTTTTGTACACATTACTTTCTTCCTTTGGAGAGCCTCAAATTTTAGTTGAAGTTTGTTGATTAGAATCAAAATTTTTGTCAAAGTTATTGCCACTTATACTTTTAGATCTAGCAATGAAGCTTGAACCAAGCCTCTATATCTTTCACTTCTTCATTATTTTCTTTTAGTAATAAAATGAGCTATTTTAAGGGCAATTTATAAAGGTTCAAATAAAATATTAGAGTTGTCACAAACTTTAAAAATGTTTATCTATATATTCTCCTTTACAAAAAATATAGTAAAATTTCTGGACACTTTTGTCCACAATAGATAGAATTCTCCCTAATTTTGCTTTCTAACTAATCATAAGTTATGTTAATAAAAAGATATTACATAATGTTAACCTTCTCTTTACAATTATAAAACAGATAATCATATACCAGAAAATCAACACTAATAAGCCATAGGCCAAATAACCCATTTCTGATCAATGCGTGTATCGATCACTTCCCTTTCTCTGTCTCTCACAATGCTGAAGGCAATTGGATGTAGTGTTCATTGTAGTGCACACAGTTCTTAGTGAGGATAATGTGATTAATTCTTTGTTCTATTCTGTTCTGTTCTGTTCCATTCCATTCCATTTCAGATGTTAACCTAGAATTCCAATTCATATAAATGAAGTGTATGCTGATAACGGTGAAGTCTTCAGCCTCAAGATAACATATCTTGGCCATTCTAAAACAGGGAAATATTCCCAGGGAAAGAACTAGTTGCTATTCTTCTTTGAAAAAGGTACAGAGCTACTCTAAGATGAGACTGGAAGGAACAGAGTTAAACGAAAGGGATGAGGGTCTTTAATTATCTTTCTCAGAAGCTTAGGGCAAACAGAATGTGGATTGGAAACACATATTAAGTAAGATTAAGTAAAGATTAAGTTAATCTAAATAAATTAACCACTTTGTTTGAAGGATTAAAAAACTGATGTTCAGAGATATTGAGTACCTTACCAAGGTCACTGGCTAACTAGTGGCAGAGTTGATAAGTCATCTGTCTCAGAACCAGGGAGAGACAAGGAACTTCCAAATACACACAATGAAAATAGATTGCCATGCGAAGTCTTTATTAGTTGAGAAAAAATCTGAATAGAGTCATCAGAGTTCTTAGTAGTAGTGACAGGAAATAAAAATACCTCCACATCCCAAATTAACATCATCTCTATATACCACGTAGATAGTTTTTATTCTTCTCCTGATTAGAGTCAGGGTTTATTTTCAGAGGCAATTTTGCAAACTTGACATCAGGGCAGTAGTTTGGTATGATTTGCTTTAAAACACATTCAAATATATGGCTAAAAGTTTTAGAAAATATTCCGCGGTTGAATACATTTCACATTAAATTAATGTAAATTAATTGAATTAGTGGTAAATTGAATTAATAGTAAAATATTATGAGCATCATGGAACATACAAAAAAAAAAGTCTTCTTGTGGTTCACAGAGGCTAGAATCAAGCACATCAGATCTAAATTAACTTAGATATAATACAATAAATGTCGACCATGAAGCCTAAACAATTACATGCTCTCAAAAATGTAGTGCCAGAGTCCTGGTTTCTGCTTGGCTGCCAGATTCCATTTTCATTCACTTCAGATCTTCACTTCAAATCAACTTTCCCCTTTCTTGGCTCACATTTTGTGGAATGGAATTTCATTTAAAGTTTTAAGATGATTGTTTAACAATCAAGGGTTTTTGTCACTGATCAATAGTACAATGATAGATCTATCTATAGATACTTAGATGTTTTTGTTCATTTGGAGAGACCCAATTTTATCCCTTTATATTTGTGGGGTTAGGTAATTTGGGTAGGTTTTTGATTGGTGGTACAATGTAGTGACCTTATAGTTTCCAACATTTAGGGAGAGGTAAATGGTTGTTGATCCATATAGTTTTCTCTCTTTATCAAATGGCTTTCTCTCCCCTCAGTGGGCTATCTCTGTAGGTTCCACAAAGTGATCTTAAATTATCGTCATGCAACTGATTTATGGGATAGAGGTGTTTTTTCTTGATAATAGATCATTATCTATTGTTAGATAGATAATGAATGAATTATCTATCTAACAGGTGAATAGTTAGATTCAAAGATTAGTGATAGCACTTTAAATTTGAGGAATATTATAATTTTCACTTTGAGATTGGTGGTAAAGGAAAAGGTGGTAGTTCTGCATTCATAAATCATATCTAATGACAGAACACTTCACAGTGTATGATGTACTATTGCTGCTGTATAATATGCAGAAATAGCTCCCATAGCTTACTAATAACTAACCAGAATTGAGGAAGTGTATTTTGTGGGGAAGATGAAGTTGGTTGTTCAACAGCAGTCGTTTGAGTAGTGGCTGGAGTAGGAGTTTGGGTTGTGGGTGCAGCTGTAGTTTGGGAAGTTTCAGGTGCAAGAGTGGTTGGGGAAGGATTAAGTGTAGTATTTGGGGCAGCTGTGGTCTCCAGTGAAGCTGGGGAAGGTTGTGGTGCTGGTGTAGCTGAGGAAGATGTAGTTGGGGCAGCTGGGGTCTCTGACAGAGCTGGAGAAGATTGTGGTGCTGGTGTAGCTGGGGGAACTGCAGCTGGAGTATCTGTGGTCTCCACCGAAACTGAGCGAGTTTGTGGTGCTGTTGTAGCCGGGGAAGATGTAGTTGGGGCAGCTGTGGTCTCTGGTGGAGCTGGAGAAGATTGTGGTGCTGGTGTAGCTGCAGAAGAGCCTGTGGTGACGTTATTCTCTCTTGCAGATGTCGTGGTAGCATTCTGAACAAAAGGTATCACACCTGGAGAGAGAACATTTTTGGTGGAAGTAGATGTGGGACTCACAGATGGGATTTGGGTGGTAGCCTCTGAGGTATTATTGTTGACCACGGTGTTATTTTTAATTGGATACTTAGGTGGCCTCAAATATTCTGGCAATGTGTAGTATTTCCTTATTGAATTTGAAGGCTTTCGGGGCTGATTAAAAAGGAAATGCTTTGGAATTAATAGTTTCCTATCAGGTCGAAATTGAGGATGAAATGGTGAGCGGTGGTCTAATATATATTGACGGACACTATTCTTCTTGTGATATATTTTCCATTGCTGTTTTTGACCTTCACTGAGCTGTAGAAAAGAAAGAAAATGCAAGAACTGAAAATATCCTTTGATTTATCAACTAGAGCATTATTGCTGAATGTGGGATGAGCAGTATTTGTGGAGTTTTGGGATTGGAAACCGGGTTGGAGTGGGTTGAGTGATTTAAGGGTTGAAATCCTTCTAATTTCACCAAATCTGAATAACAACTTGCTGTTAGAGAGTTTCATTTTGCCAAGTGTTTATTTCCCAGCTAGCCAGAATAGATGTATTCCTGTGGGCTCAAGCCTGGAGAATTAGCTAGATCTGCCCTTTTGTGCTTGCAGTTTCTCTGGTAGAACATGGTCAAGTTACTGCCAGAGGCCTGAGCAAAAAGGCTCCCTGCTTGCGGCACTCTGTCCGAGAAACTTCAGTCAAAGACATTCAGCTGAGATCCAGGGGGTGCTTTCGGAATTAGACCCCTCATATCCATCATCTCAAAAAACAAAAAACAAACAACAAAAACCCAAACAGCCAACTTAACCAATACATCACCTCAGTTTCATATCCTCCATATTGCAGAAAACTTAGTTTTTAGCCTTTTTAAATTGGAGAAAGAACTTTGGCCATTACCTTTTAACTTTATCATTATAAATATTAGAATTACAGAAACTCAGGGGGTCCATGAATCCTATGATTCTGTAGAAAATTTTGCATGTTTATGCATTTTGTGGAGATAGAGGACCTGTAGCTTTCATGATTTCTCAAAGGTGTTCGCATCTGAAAAGAACACTGGTCTAGTCCAGCTGTACATATGATGCTTGATCTTTTTCCATTACACCTCCTGTGGCTTTCCAGTCTATCCTTGACCACCTCTTCTGATGGAGAACTCACCATATCTCCCAAGGTGGCCTAGTAGAGAGTTCTTGACACTGAATGGAGTTTGTTTCTCGAGATTTCCATTCTTAACTGATTAGAGATTTATTTATTCATATCTCCATTCTTGGTCTTAATTCTACGCATTGGCAGCAAGTAGTAGATCCTGGAGCCCTTCAAAATTTGAATATACCTACCGTGCCGTCTGGGTCTTATATTCTACGAGATTAGCATTCTTAGTTCCTTTAGCCGTTGCTGGCTTGATTGGAGTTAGAGTACCATCACTGTTTCATTTTCTTATCCCTAAACATACTGTAATTTGTCTATATTCTTCTTTCTTTTTTTGTATTCCATCTCGTACTAGAATTTTTAAATTGTAAATTATATTAATTTAAATTGGAGAAAAGAAATATTGACGTAAGGATAAGAGGGCACATTCCAAAGTTCCAAGCAAGAATAGGTTACGTTTTTCCTCCTGATAATTCCACATAAAGCCTTTTTAGACCACCAAGTAAAGTGGCAACTTCTGAGTGACTAGCAGAGTTGTTCAGCTAAGATAACTTCCTCAGAGATAAATATACTCAGCCTCAAAAATAACTTCGAAAAGCATTAATTGTTTAAAAAACTTAAATTATCCAGGACATTTCAATTCTTAACTGAGAACATCCATAAGTTAAAATAATGGCCTTTGATCCACATAACTTTGATGTTTTTGCATAGATCTCTCTTAAAAAGGCATAGAAATTCAGAGTCTGTAACTCAACCCAGGATGCTCCCCTGACCATGGACCCTCTCAGGAGATCCTCTCCAGTAGAAGGCAGTGGTTTACTTTTTTTTTTTTTTTTAAGATTTTATTTATTTATGTTCCCCCCAAAGCCCCAGCAGATAGTTGTATGTCACAGCTGCACATCCTTCCAGTTGCTGCATGTGGGACTCGGCCTCAGCATGGCCGGAGAAGCGGTGCCTCGGTGCGCGCCTGGGATCCGAACCCGGGCCACCAGCAGCAGAGCGCACGCACTTAACCGCCAAGCCACGGGGCTGGCCCATGGTTTTCTAATATGAAATAAGCAGGTCAGGTTCAAGTAAATCTTTCCCCGGAGATTCCATATGCAAAATCCAGATAATCATGAAACCGTTCTGATTGAAGCAGGATCGGGCGCCTCACATTCCAGCAGCACAATCTCCCCCTTTCCAAATGTTCTTTGAGGGTGATGTGAAGAACTCCCAGATCTTAGAGGAACATGTTTGAAACACACTGCAGCAGACCATCACTGGAGGTTTGGGTCTGTCCTGCATCTGCCATTAAATAACAGAGTGACTTTGAATCATTGGATCTCAGTTTACTCATTTATGAAATGATTTGGATTAAATTAAATTCCAGATCTGAAGTATAATGCTATGATTTCTATGCTTTGAAACAGTTATGCTGTTCATTCTCTTAATCAGATGATCAGCTTCATGAGGGCAAGGATTTCGTTTGGTTAATCTCTGTATGCCCTGTACCTGGAACCATGCCTACAGGGTGCAAAACAGGCACCCATTAGATATCTATTGAATGAAAAAATGCATGGAATTGATAATAAAGAAACTAATTTCTCATCGAATAAAGTCTTAACATTTAAAAGTGTTTATTAGGATGTGAAAAAGTTTCACCTATTTTAATTAAGGTGACCAAAATAATACCTATCACGTTTTGTTATGAAGGCAAATTAATTAAAATCCTATTGATTTTAATGTTAGCTTAGCATAGAACATGTGTCAATTGACCAGTTTGATTAGTTTACTTAAAATATATTGATTAATTATTATGATTGGCAGTTACAGATGGCTTTAACAGAACTTCTTGGTTGGAATTGGGCTTAGGGAAGCTTGAGGGGAGGAGGAGTTGAAAATGCCTCTAAGGGTTTGAGCTTAGATGACTGAAGTATGGAGGTGCTTATAATAAATATAGACAAGCCAGGAAGAGTGTATTAAAGATATCCTCATTTGCCTGTTCATATTTGTTATTTATTTTTGTAAAAAGGATCCTTATGTAGTACTTACTTCGTGTTAGGCCCTATTCTAACTGGTTTACAAATATAAATTTACTTAATTCCTTAGCAACATCCTGAGGTGGGTACTATTATTATCCTTGTTATGCAGCTGAGGAAACTGAGTCCCAGAGAGGTGAAGTAACTTTTAGGAGAATGTGTCTCCATATGCAAACTTTTGCATATGGAGAGTGGGCTGGAATCAGTGAGGGGGGAGGGGAGAGTGGGCTGGAGTCAGGGAGGGGAAGTATAGAGAGGCACATGATACTTGGAGCAAGAAAGGAGGGTAGGAGGAAGCAGAAGATTCCTAAAATAACCAGAGGAATGCCAGATTTGAGGAGTTGGAAGAGGAGGAAAAAATAGGCTGTGAAAGAAATAGAGAAATAGAAAGGAGGTGGACTAGAAGAGTGTAAAGTCAAATGGCACTTACTTGGAATTAGGAAGCACAGTAAATGTCTTCATGTTTTATTACTAGTCTATTTTTATGACCATTTGAAAACCTGTAATCCTTTTCCAAAGAAGAAGGAAGCAGTATATTTAAGTAATGTTATATTTAATAGAACTTCTAATCTGACTCCAGAATACATCCTCTCAATGTTTTTGGGGGGCATCTGGAAGAGAAGGGCCAGACTATCTGCTCCCTGAAGTCGCTCCACAAAAGCAGAGTAGGTTGTTGCCAGAACCCCAGGGCTGGTCTTCTCTGACTGTGGGTTGGAGCCACTCTCTGGTACCTCCCATATTTTCTAAGGACCGGGTCAAAGTATTCCTATGATACCTCCACATATTCAAGTTCTGTGGAAATTCTTTCTCTCACTAGGAGCATTTTGAGAATTGGGCAGTTTAAGGAGTTTTATTTATTTTGAACATGTGGAAGGGATGATTCTTCAGGTGCTTAGATTTACAGGAAGTGCCATAAAGGGCCTCCTCAAAATAACAACCCAGCTTTAGTCATTCCATAACCACACAATAATTTGTGTTGATTTGAATGTCATTTCTTTTAATCTAGAGGTGTTGGTGACCAGGGATTCCTTGTTAAAATTTAATTTATTAAAAAGCTAGCAGCACCATGCATATTCAGACCTTAAATCCTTACCAACTAGTATGTGAATAGAGATTATAACGATCTTATGGTCCTAACTTTTACATCTATACTATGCATTATAATTTATAAATACAAGTGTTCTCATTTACTCTTCAACAGGCTTGTAAAGCGTATGCTGTTATTGCTATTGTCACGTAAAGAAATTGGGGCCCTGTAGATAGATTGTAATTCAAGATTCATCTGGATGTTCAGATGATGGGCTTCAGCCCATATCTTCTGAGCCCAATTTGAGTGCACTTTCTGCTACAATCACAGAAATCAGCACTAGGGCCCAGGGAAAAGCCCAAGATGATTTTTTGGGGGGATGTTATGTGGGGGAATATGAGAGTATCCAAGAGTAAATTGCATCCACCTTATCATTTCTCATGCCCTCTCTCTATACTCTTTACAGTCCGCATATTCTTAGGCCTCATTCAATACATCCAACCTCGTTCAATAATCTACATTCCACTTCTTTACCTTTTCTTCAAATTTGTCAAAATAAACGTGAACAAATACGTATTGGTATATAGATTGAGAGACAAATATGGTTATTTTTTACACCATGTATCACCTTGAATCATTATTAATTTTAATCTTCCTTTTCCAGTAGACCTTAAATATCTTGAAATAGGGTCCATTTTGTAATCTTCTCTTGGTTTTGGAAACCATACTTTCCTGTCCCCTTTTGTGGTTCCTCCATTTTCTCTATCCATATCCAGACTTCCTACAGGTTCTCTCTAGGTGATCTCCTAAGGTCCCATGGCTTCAAATACGTTCTAAATATAGACTTTACCCCTTAGCTTCTTTCTGAACTCCAGATAACGTATACCAAGTTGGCTGGTAACATCTCCTTGTAGAAATCTAATAGCCGTTTCGAATTTAACACGTCTAAAACAGAACACTTTTGTTCATTTTTTTTGTTTAACCACACACCCAATCCAGCAGAAGTTATGGTAGACAATCACCAAAGTATATCTTAAATCCACCTTCATCTTTTGTTTTAATTGCTGATATTTAGTACAAATCATCTTCGTTTTTCCTCTGGACCACTGCTATAGCTTGTCGACTGGTCTCTTTACCTCAACTTTTGTTCCCTGCAATCTGTTTTCTCTCCGGAACCCAGCGTTATATCACTCCCCTGGGTGCACTATATCGTCCTGAGGCTTCCTGACACACTGAGAATGGATTCAAATGGGTGGAAATGGAAACAAATCATTTCCTGTGCTTTAATTATCTGTTTTATGTTTCACAGAAAACAAAAGATGTCAAGCTTCTTGAAAATAGGAATTGCGTATTGTGCTTTTTGAGTCTAAATTAGGTATACACACTAAATGTTGGTTATTGATACATAAGAATAAAAGTTGTTTGGGTGGATACTTACTGAGAAGCTAGCACTCAGTGCACAGATGCATACCAGCAGTGGCAGACTTTTCATCTTTTTCTGTTGGCTCCTGGGAAAAGTAGAAAAAGGGCTCACTATTCATTATGATACTGTGGGAAAGGGATGCATTTTAGTAAATGACTTATTTTTGTTAGAAAATACAGTTTAAAAGAGAGCAATGATTTCTGAAAATTATGTGTATATTTTCACTCCATGGTGGTGAGGCAAAATTACTTCAAGCTAAAACACATTCTTTCAGAGAGAAAGCAATGGAGGAGAGTCAAGAATTATTCTTGTTGTAACCAGCTTGTAGCGTGAGTATTTTCCATTGATACTAAAGATGGCTTAGGAAGGGTAGGATCTTAGGAAGTTTGGCAATAAAGAAGGAAATAATTTTCTTCTTATTTCTACTGTAATTCTAGAAGCCTTCCTGTTTAGTGAACCATCATACAAACTACCTGATATTACCGAACGTGGTTTTGAACAAGTTCCATGATGTTCTTTTAGGCAAGGAAGATGTTCCTTGTCTCTGTATTATGACGCTGTTACTTAGGACAAAGAACCATATCAAATGGACTCTTCTCCAAACTTCATTCTACTGAACATTTTGCCATTTGATGTCCTTCTTCTAAATCCTTAAAGGACAGGAATTATATTTTATTCATTTTATATCATCCTGCTTAGCACATAGTACAGATTTAATCTTTTTTTTTTGAGTAACTACTTCCAAAAGATAATTGTGCTTTTGGCTACGGGTTGTAGGAGGGGAGAGTAAGGGAAGGACGTGGCCTTTTATTTTTCTTCTTTTGATTATGTATACAATACGTAGAAGTCAGCTTGATTTCAGAAAACAAAATCAAAAGGTTAAATCATTATGTAGCCAGAGTGCATATTAGGGTAAGTAAATTAGCATGCACACCTCAATGTGGTGTGCCCTCAGATCAAGTACACTTCACAAGATGGCCCTATGGTTTATCGAACTGGTGTACTTAGTGCCAGTCATACTTGGTTTAAATCCCATCTCTACTGCTTACTGTGTGACTTTGAGTGAGTTGCCATCTTACATCTTAAGATTGTCCTGAGGATTGATTGGAATAACATATACTACAAATTGTACTGAGGACGATGTCTGGTCCATGATAAAGACTCAGTGGTGGTTATTATTATAGCACTAGTATGCCAAGAAGAAAACCACCTGGCACAATTGGGAAAGGAATTCTTCTTATTATTTTATCAGGTTCCTAATATCCTGTCAGATTTCCTTCTCTTTATTTTCAAGATTAAAATACATTCCCCATTGAACAAATTTTCTTCTAATAATATATGTTGGGTCTGTTATCACACAGTTTAGCAGTTCACAAGAAGAGGGTAGACTAACTGTATTAGAACCACTACCTCTGTTACTTAACATTTATATATAACTTGAAAGCTGTGTAGTTAACATTAGAATATATTAGTCCCCAATATGTCTAAAATATCCATATACCTGGCCTGGTGTGACTCTTTCTTCTTAGGATGTTTGATCCAATTGATTGATTGTCTTCAGCTGATCCTTGTAGGATGGTAACTGGAAGCAAAGGAGGAGAAAGCACAAGAGAATTTTCAGGTTTTATAGCTCTCCAGTTGAGTTTTTTTGAAATTTATTGGATTTAGGATAAGGTTACTTCCGTCAAGAAATTTGGTTTCAAAGACAAAGAAAGGATAGTTGTAATTCACTGAGGTTGACAGTAGTCCTTTGTGCATCAGTTTCTTCCTGATGAACGTGGTGACAATAAGATGTTCTCAGTGAATAATTTACTTGATTGATAAGAAGCATGATAGTGATTGATAACACTTAAGGAGACTCAAACAAGCATGGCCCAGGTCTTCCGACCAGGAACAGATCTCCCACCCTTTCCTGTTAGCCTCTCAGAGTAAGCAGAGGGATTGCCTTCTGAGAGTTCGAGTGATGGAACACCATTTTTCCTCTGTCAAAAAATATGATTTACCGAAGGGCAGAGGATTAAAAAAAAATAATGATTCTAGATACTGGTCAAGGACAATCGTTTCAGAGCTGAAAGATAAACATTGAAGTTTTTGATATGAGCAATTTTCAAAATTTTGACTGTTTATTTTGAAAAAAATTCAAACATACGGAAAAGTGAAGAGAGGAGCATAATGCACAACCGTACATCCATATCCTAGATTTCACAGTTGTTAATATTTTGCTATAGATGCTTAATCGATTGTTTTGCTCAAATATTTTAAGGTAAATTATAGAAATCATGATAGCTAATCTATAAATATTTCAGTATTTATCTCTAAAAAACCTTCCTTCTATAACACAACACCAGCAACATCTAACAACATTAATAATGCAACATATAATCTAAAACTCAGTCCCTATTCAAATTTCTAGAATTTTGTCAAAAGTGTTTTTTTTAAAGATTTTTTAAAAGTCTTTTTTGGGGAAGATTTGCCCTGCACTAACATCTGTTGCCAATCTTCCTCTTTTTCTTTTTTCTCCCCAAAGCCCCAGTACATAGTTATATATCATAGTCATAGAGTGGTAGCTCTTCTATATGGGATGCCATGTCAGCATAGCTTGATCAATGGTGAGTAGGTCCATGCCCAGGATCCGAACCAATGAAACCTGGGCTGCTGAAGCGGAACACGTGAACTTAACTGCTATGCCACTGGGCCGGCCCTGTCAAAAGTATTTTTAGTTGTCTTGTTCTAACCAAGACTCAAATAAAGACCGTGTATTAAATTTACTTGTTATGTCTCTAGTTTCTTTTATTCTGGCACATTCTCCTCTCTCTTCTCCCATAATATTGTTCTCTTGAATGACTAGAGCAGTTGTCTTATAAATATTTATTTTCAGAAAGAAACTTAAGAACAATTTTTATGAAGGTTTTCAAAGTTAGATATTTCTACTATATAAAATTATCAAACTGGAATACAATTTTGAAGCTGTGATTCCACTTCTAGTCAATTTGTTCTTTTTCACATATGGTCTCTGAGGGCAGGTTCAGAAATTGTATTGTTTGAGTCTGATTCCTTGCTTCTCCACTTAGTAACAGTTGGCAATATTTGGCAAGTTATCTAATTTCTCTAAGCCTCACTTTTCCTATCTGCAAAATAGGGGTGACATCTACCTTACAAAGTTGTTGTGAGAATAACATTAGATAATTTAAAGAGTCTGATATGGAGCTTTTCAATTGTAAGCCCTCAGCTATTGAATTGCCATCAGTGGGAAGTAGGAGTAGTTTTTGGCATAGCACTGAGTTAGTGGATATGGGTTGTAATATCAATTTCTTTCCCTCTTTTTTGCTAGCAGCCAGTGATATGTATTTACAATGTGCTTGTTGTGGTCAAAATTGACTGTGAGAGTAGAATTTTTATTGATGTGAAACAAGTTTTTCTGAGTTCATAGTTTCATTAGAACAATTCTCAAACACCTTAATTTGTTGCTCAGTTTGTAATGATCTGAAAAAATTAATAGGATTTCCAGAAATGTCTACTTTATTTCCAATCTTGATTCACACCTGAAGATAACAGATCAGTTTTCTTTCAATGTTGGAAAAGCATAAGAGTAACTGACCATGTCATAACCTAATCCAGTGCCTTTCAGGTTTTATTTTTTCGATAAATAATGAGTATCATTTATTCTTTCAATGTTCTTGCAGTGTTGGAGCCACTTGGCATTTTAGCACCTCACAATCATACCGGAGCATATGTCAATTGTACAAATTTTGGAAATAGCATGTGGAAATTACTAATGTATAGACTATAAATCACCCTCATGCCGTATTTTAAATTAGCACTGGGTGTGGTGACATGGGGCTCAACATGATAGCTTCACAGTATACTGCTCCTTGAGTTCTGCTCTTCTGGAACAGAAAAACTACAGCTGACTTTCTGCTCCTCATTACACTCTCACCTCCACACCAAAATGCTTCATAGTTGGAAAAAAAGAAGCTTCTTATCTGATTCAATCAGGACCAGATGTTCGTTAATTCAAAAGTCCATTAAGGTAGAATTCATAGTCGAAGGCTTTTACCAAGCTGCTTTCTACCCTGACCCCTAGCCCCATGGATTTTTCAGATTATTTTATGTTTTCTAATCCTCTGTAAAACACATTTAGAATATGGAGGACATCAATTGTTTCAGTCAGTGGATTAAGACAGCTTTTACTGTATCAATATTATTTTAGGATTTGTTTTTGTAGTTTGAAATGTATCTTCTAGTTTTATTAAAGTCAAGAATTGATTTCCTTTAGAGTTTTGAGAGGGTCTTTGCAAGATGAGAGAGTCTATGGAATCCAGTTGCAGGTTTAGAGAAGTAATCTGAAATTAAGAGAAAGAGAATTTGGCAATGCACAAGAGAAGATTGGCCTGGAAAAGTAGTAGAGAGCTTTGGCTGGAAAAGTGTCTCAGCTTTGGCTAGTCTTAGCAGAGACTGTATAATCTAATTTATGTCTAGATACACAAGAAAAAAGGAAAGAGAATTATGTGCATCTTCTTTAGTTTTTGATTTCCTGCTGACATCTTTTATCTGTATTATCAGTCCTAATATCTTAAATGTGCCTAAATCCTTTTCATTTTCAAAGTACTTCCATATACTTCATAATTATCAATGATCTAGAACAATTATTGGAAGCAAGTATAGTGTTCTGGGAATCTGTGGGGGCGCTCACTTTGCTTAACATAACAAAGCCAGTAGAGGAACAATGGATAATGGTGACATTGAAATCTTAATACTACTTTCTCTAAGTATGTTTATTAGAGGAAGGTTAGATAAATAGTTTGTACTTTCCAGTAGAATGCCTCATTTAGTATTTTCCATTTCTCCCACTTTAGTTAGCTTGTCAGTCTTTGTCATGACTATACCTTTTGTATCAGCTATATACCTCTGGCTTCAATTTTCTAAAACTCATTCTTTTTAGCCTGGAGATCTTTTTTTTTTCCTTCTTTTTTTGATTTTAAGAGGTCATTTTGATTATTTCCTTCTGGCTTGGGTTCAACAAAACGTAAGCTAAATCATTCCATTGAGTAAGGCTCTTCCTCATTGAGAGAAATTGCAATTATTTTTTTAATTGTTGTATCTGCCTCTGAAGTTTTAGGTCTGCTTTAAAGATGGCATTTTGTGTTGGAAGAAGGGACAAAAACACAGGATAAGAAGGTCTTGGACCTAAAGGGCAGGGAAAGAAACAAATAATTCTACAGGGGATAGCAGGATCAGTGGATGTTCACAGCAAGAATGGGGGAGGTAATTCTCAGCATCTGTCCATGGTTAGGCCTCCTCTTAAAAGAATTGCTCAGGTTGAGTTGTGAACTGGATTAACAGCATTTGTATTCATTACCTTACCATTTTAATGCAGATATGTAATAAACAGAATAGTAGTTGAGGAGGAAATGACATTTCTGGCATATTCTTGAATCCTGTGAATTTTTGTAAAGGGTAGAATCTCACTTTCTGAGCACAAGAAGGTCAATTGATGTCTGTGATAAAAATGGTTTTTAAATATAATATAGTCTTCTAAAAAAACTTGCTTGAAAACTTTTTTCTTTAAATGTCAATTATTTTTTCCAGGAATATTTATCTGTAAGAGAAAAAACTTAAAAGAAATGTTATGGAATATATTAAGATGTCTGTAATTTCAATTTCTATGTAGTAAAGTATTAAAAACAATCTGATTCTTTGTCTAAGCAATTGCTGAGAAAAAGATTGTGTTTAAATTCCACCTGATCTGAGAGACAGATTAGATAGGTAAACATTACAAAGGAAGGAGAGACTCTCAGAATTACTTCCAATTAAAACAAAACAAAATGGAGACATTTAATTAAAGAGATAGTCACTGGGCAAGTTGCATAGGAATACTGGAAGTCCATAGTTTTTCTTTTGTTTTGTGCCAAATATAGGAAAGGAAGCAAGAGAAGAGCTCTGAATGTGGAGAAATCTTTTCTCTGCTTAGCTGAGCGCAAACAAAAAAGAAAGGAAAGATACTGGCAAAGGCAAAGTCAACCTGCGATGATTTTGAGGCTGTTTCCCTGCAGTCATAGAAAGATGGACCCTAACATGTCTTAGGAAGGAATCTGTACTCTAAGTAAAGAGAATGGATAATAAAGAAGGGTCTAATTGAGTCTATGAAAAAATTATGGAATGAAATACGTATTATAATTTAGATTTTCTGAAGATGGTCACCAATTTACTACTAGAGCAGGGTTTGGTAAACCACGGCATGTGGGCCTAATTTGGCCTGTGGCCTGGTTTTGTACCCAAATTAAGAATGGTTTTTACATTTTTAAACGACTGGAAAAACAAACAAAGAGCAACAAAAAATTCCCACAAAGTCTAAAATATTTACTACCTGACCCTTTACATAAAGTTTTCTTATCCCTGTTTCAGCTAGAGGAACTTTTTAAAGAAAATCTATTTAACCATTTAATGTTTGGGTTTGCCTATTTTTAAAAGTCCTTTAAAGAAATAAAACAAGAATATTTTCTGGAAAAAGTTAGTGTATTTCACAGTGATTGGTGTAGAATTGGGCTATATATTCAATTGTCTGAGCTCTGCCCTCTGACTTACTAACTGTATGACTTGACATAAGTTATTCAACTCTTCTGAGATTTAGTTTCCTCGTTAGCAATATATGTATATGATTATGGGATCTACCTCATGGGGTTATTGTGAAGATTAAATGGGATAATGAATGATACATACTTAGCAGTATCTGACACAAGGTAAATGCCCAGTAAATGTTATCTATTATTATCTGTGAAATTGTTAGATGCAACCATTCCAGAATTATGGCAGCAAGGAAGCTGATTTACCGTGTAACACAGGTAGAGTTTTTTGTGACATCCATGTCTCTGCCCAGTGGGGAAATTCATATTCAGTTTGGAACACATTCAAGAATTTGTTTTCCCACTCAAGGTTGTGGAATTTATCTCACAATTTTGTCACAGGTGTGAAGAAAATGCTTGCAGCTGGCTAGAGATCTTGGCACAGAGCTCAAAGTAGAGATACATATGCAGAACCACAGCACCAAAAGAAAAAAGCTGTTTTCAGGTTGAATAAAGCAAAATTACTGATATTTTATAGAGCTTGCCAAAGAAACTAACCCCTTTCACTTATACCTGATAAAGTGAATTTTGAACCACTGCACAAGCAGAAACTGAAAAAAGCCACATCTCACGCCAGATTGGCTTGAGACAAGAACAGTGAGGTTACAGAGGCACGTCAGAGAAACTCCTCTTTGTGCTTATTAGACGCAAAATCTGACAGGTTAAGATCAGAGGTGTTAGGATAAGAGAATTGCAAGTAAGGACTTGTGTCATTGGAGAATATAACTAGCCCAAATGTTTTAAAGGCAGAACTTTCTAAATGATAGAATTTAAATATATTTAATAGACTTTACCAGTATAGTGGACTCAATTTCAGAGAACGTGATTGGGAGATTAGGTGTGTCCCAGTGTATTTTAGGGATGTCTGGTTGTGGTTCACTTAAATGGCTTGATGGGGTGGTCAGGAGGAGCTGGGATTTCGTTCTGATATATTCAGTGAGATGGGCCTCTTGGGCTTGGAGCCAGCTGCAGTTTCTTGGAAGTAGCTCACTAAAGCAGATGGAAGATGGCATTCGAAAAGGACAGTCAACAGACAATAGATGTGAATCAGGTAAGCAGTTGGCACTGGGGGTTACAATCCAGTGGGAAGTCTCCTGACAGTTCGGAGACAGCAATGCAAAATCTACGAGGGAACAGGTGACATTTGGAAATGGAGGCCCACACGAAGGCAGCAGCAGAATACTAGATCTTAACAAGTATTAGCCTACTGGGCAAGGTTTAGGAGTAGGGAGTACCAAGGGCAAGTACTTTTAAAAACGATCAATTGACTCTGTATGTGTGGGTTATTGCTGGATTGCCTATTCTGTTCCATTGATCTTTATGTCTGTCTTTACAGCAATACCACATCATGTTGATTACTATCACTTTATATTGTCTTAAATTAGGAAGTGTAAGTACTCCAAGTTTGTTCTTCCTTTACAAAATTGTTTTGACTGTTCTAATTCCTTTGACTTTCCATATAAATTTTAGGATCAGCTTGCCAATTTCTACAAAAAAAAATCTTACTGAGATTTTGATTGGGATTGCATTTAGTCTGTAGACTAGTTTGGAGAGAATTGAAACTACGTTAAGTCTTCCAATTCCTAAACATGGTATCTGTGTCCACTTATTTGGATCTTATTTAATTACTCATAGCAGTGTCCTAGAGTTTGCTGTATATAGCTCTTGCAAATTATTCTGTTTAATTTATTCCTAAGTGTTTAGTATTTTGGATGCTATTGTAAATAGTGTTTTTTTATTTCAGTTTTCAATTGTTCTTTCCTAGTATATAGAGATACAGTTGACTTTGGCATAATTACTACGTATCCTTTAACCTTACTAAACTTACTTATTAATTCTAATAGCTTTTTTTGCAGATTCCTTGGGATTTCTACACAGTTTTTTTTTTTACCTTTCCAACTGTATTTTGCCTTATGTCTTTTTACACTTGATAGAAGCTCAGTGCAATCTTATACAAAGGTGGTGAGAGCAGACCTCCATGCTTTTTTCTTGATGTTAGGGGAAAGTATTGAAGCTTTCATTATTAAGTATTTGTTGGAGGAGGTCAGAGTGAGGGTTCTAAATACACCTTTGTTTGTGTGGACACTGCATCTGGCCTAATCCAAACTTTCTCCTGTCACCTCACAAACCAGGCTGCCACCATTAGGAGATCAGAGAAGCTGAATACCATGTACAGATACCGTCATTGAATAGCAGTGATGGGAGTGACATTTCAAAGGTCGTGACGTGCAAGAGCGGGCAAAAGAACATGACATTGAAAGGAGGTTCCATCTCCCCTCAAACCTGCAAGCAGCAGGGTTGGTAGAAGGGACTAAATGGAATATTAAAGCAGCAGATTAAATTGCTAACAGGTAAAACCACCTTGGCTGGATGGACCAAAGTACTGCCCCAGGCTTTAATATGTTTGAATGATCAACCAGTAGGGCCTGTTGCCTCGTATGCCAGACGAGGGACCCCTGCCAAGACACCCGATACTGTAAAGGTACAGTAGTCACGAGAGACAGCCGTTGCCCAACTCTCACCATGAGTCAGTGTGCTGTGCTACTGAAAACACCAAGCCCCATCACACCTGGGAAAAGCGTTATCTACTGAAATTTGCAATGTGATGCCCCACTGGGATGGGTGAATTACTTGGCACCCTTGGGTGAGGGGGAACTACTCAATCTGCACTAGGATCCCTTTGCCCTGCTGCAAGCTGGACCTATTGAAATGCACTATTCCTGAATGGAACATGCACAACTGAAAGAGGGGAGAAGGTGGGGCTCCTGGTCTGTCATATCCCACCCCCAGTTCATCTCCTCACGCCTGACAGTGCTGCCTCCCCTGACCAGCATGTATGGTATGCACAGCCAGGTCAAGTTACTAAAGCTGCCAACCTTTCTCTCCTCAAGGTCAGGTGGGCACATTCTGTTTTCCACTGGTACAATCATTTGGTCATTGTCTTTGTTCCCTCCATTGGCCTGGAGGATATTATAACACACATAGAAGCCTTTACTAAATTCACACAGCAAGCCTTAATTGCTAGCTGCCAAAGCCTGTCCTTACTGAACACTGAATTGTCTCTAATGAGAAAAGCTGTCCTCCAAAGTAGAATGGCCTTAGACATCACTGCCTCACAAGGGGGCACCTGTACAATTATCCAAACAGAATGTTGTGTGTTCATACCTGATGAGTCTGCTAATGTATCATCTTTAATCACATGAGGACACAAGTGAATGCCCTGAGTGACTGACCCCCAGCCTGGGGGACTTAATAAATCAGTGGTTCAGATCATGGGGCTCTTGGTGGAATAATTGTTACTTATTTTGGGACTTAGTATCATAATCTATGTTTTCTCTTGCATGCGCTTATATTGTTGCTATGGTATCTGCCTCCACTGTAACCAGATAGTCGCCAAAGAAGCCACCTCCATGCTAATGAAACCCTCGCTGACTGCTCAGGGTGCATTGCACAAGATGGAGGCATGTAAGATTGTAAGAGCTGGTCATGAGGGGTGGGGTGTTGGAGAAGGTCATAGAGAGGACGTGACTACCCGTTCACCCATGAGCTGGACCCTGGTAATCAGAGGCTCCTTACCCACCCCTGTCATTGGAATGTACGTTCCGCCCACTGTTCCCACAGCTGGAGCTGTTTTCAAGGATGTAGCCTTGAGAGAGTAAAGTGTTGTTGAAACCATCTGGGCTGAAAATGTGACTGAACCCAGTTAAGGCCTCTGTATAAACTTTTAAGATTCTGGGTGGATGCAGAGATCTTCTCATCTTGTGGCTATAGAAGACAAGCCTCTTATGTAAGTTTTCTTGCTCATTAAACCTGCCACCTACCAGTCTGGAGTGGTCTGCCTCTCTCTTCAGTCTGTCCCTGCCCTCCCTGTATGGGGGCCAGTTTTCGAACCAACAATACCCAGAAGTGGGATTGCTGGATCATATACTAGTACTATTTTTAATTTTTTGAGGAACATCCATGCTCTTTTCCATAGTAGCTGCACCAATTTACATTCCCACCAACAGTGTACAAGAGTCCCTTTTCTCCATATCCTTGCCAACACTTATCTCTTGTCTTTTTGACAACAGCCATTCTAATAGGCATGAGGTGATATCTCATTGTGGTTTTGATTTGGATTCCCTGATGAATAGTGATGTTGAGCATCTTTTCATGTACGTGTTGGCCATTTGTATGTCTTCTGTGGAAAAATGTCTATTCAATTTCTCTGCCTGTTTTTTAATCCAATTGTTTGTTTTTTTGCTATTGAGTTATATGAGTTCCTTATATATTTTGGATATTAACTCTTTATCAGATATATGACTTGCAGATATTTTCTCCTGTTCTGTAAGTTGCCTTTTCATTTTGTGGATATTTTCTTTTGCTGTGCAGAAGCATTTTAGTTTGATGTAGTCCTCCTTATTTATTTTTGCTAATAACGTAACATTTAAGACTTTAAAATTTTCTTTGATCCAAGCTTTGATTTTGGAACAAACTATTCAACTCTTCCTAACTTTCTAGATGATTCATAATTACAGTTTTGATTTTTTCTTTGTTCCAGTGGTTATTTAAAAGACTATATCTTAATTTATAGTAAATCAGAATTTTTTTCCTGAACTTTCTAACTCTGTTAATTTACTTTGCCCTGGCGTGACATGGGAAGAGGTTCTTGGCTTCTGCAGGGTTTTTTTTTGGGTCCAAGTACCATTAACAGCCAAGGACAACTAATTGTGAGACAGAGAAGCTATTAAGAGGAGAAGGGTGGTTGAAAAGTCTGTAATAAAAAATGTTGAAACTGGAATCCGGGTCAAATAGGTTTCATGATTATAGTGCTAGGTGGAATCAAGTTTAGCTAAGGATGCCCATCAAGACTCAAAGCCCAGAACAGGATGGAAAGGAGGAAGTTTTCACTAGGAAAGAGCAAGTTTTCAGTAAACCAAATTCCCAACACCCTTAGTAATGGCTCTTGCAGTTTGTAACCCGTGCTCATGGGCTAATTCAGTAGTCTATCCCTAATGCAACTCTTAAGGCAGTGTTTTTCGAACTGTGTGTTGTGGCATATAAGTGGTAAATGACAAGCATTAAAATATTGAAGATAGTATGTGTGTGATATGAGATGTATTTCATGGTGCATTGAAGATGAATCTGAAGAGTTTGAAGAAAATTATTTTATGAAATGTGAGAGTAGAAAAAAGCATTATTAGAAATTAATATCTTTTTCCATATAATATGTGACTTTAAACATATATGTAGATCTAACTAAATAAATTAAATATTATAAATAGAGTGTGACAATTTCATTTACATCTTTAGAAGTTTATGTATTTGAGTTTACAAATTCATAAGCTTTTTGGTTATCCTCTCACCTGGAAAATGTGGCAAGTGTCTTATATTCAGGTTACTTTATACACAGGCATATATTCTAGTCATATATCTGTCCAGATTGAGAATTTATAAGTATGTAAAGAAAGTATTGGAGGTGGAACTGACTGCTCTCTTTCATGTGTGGCTGGATCTAATCATTGCACTTAATTTATCATACGTATCCTTTTAATTGAAACTGAGGGGCTCTTAGATTCTTTTACGTACAACAAACGAAAAGAAGATAGTCATTTTAAACTTTTATTAGGTAGCAAAAATCAAGAAGAGATTTTCTTTGTTGTAGCTTTCCTATCAGTGGCTGGCATTTACATCTGTTTGGTATGCTAATACATGCTGTTTACTAAAGAGGACCTTTATTATGCTTAAATAATGGGTTTTGAAGTAAATTTTTCAGTGATTGCTGCTATTGTTTATACTCTGTGAAAGATATACAATCATAGCCCCCAGAAATAAATTTATGCATATTTACTTTTTGATAAATGCTCTCTTTGGTAATTCTTTAAGCAAATGCCATGAATAAAAATTCGAAGCCTCATGGCAGATAAAACAAAAGGTGATTGTTTTTTCTTATTATAAGTATTTATTATAATTTAAAAGATATACCACATAGCAGGCATTTTTAGTGCTTTTAATATGATTTAATTAAAATAATCAGCTTACATAAAACATCTTAGGAACATATTTGTAGGGTAAATAATAAGATACTCTATATTAAATTTTCTCTTCTGTAATTCATTTAATTCGTTTCAGCATTATATCATCACCTTGTGAAAGATTACCTTAATCCATTTCATAATGATTAATGAATGGCTAATCTGTGCCTGATGCACCTCAAAGCTACAAATTATTTTTCAAAAATTATCCTTTCATAGGCCAGGTATTATTGGAAGTAAAATGAAAATGTCAATAATAACATATCTTCAATTTTCTCACATCAGCTTTTATTTTTATTTAATTTTTATTGCTTCTAGCTTGTTCTTTTTGGACAACATGTTAATCTCATCACTCGAATGCTGGGTAAGAAAGCAGCCATGTGCAAGTTTATGCGCAATCTCACGTGAATGGGAGCTCAGAGTGCTATGCTATTCTATATTTCCTGTAGTCATATTGATTTTTCAAACAATGATGTTGGATCTTTATGATTCACTTACAAATTGTTATTGTACCTTTAATGGATAAAGACTTTTTTAATTTAAGATCTCTTCATGGTAATGATAACTGGTAAGTAAATAACATTAATTTTTCTTCATAAATTGTCTGGCTTGCAGTTAACTTTGATTACTTTAGAATTGTTCATATTTCTTAAGGATTTATATTTGTGTATGTGTAGGTGTCCATCAAGTCCAGAGTGCATTTGTAGCATTTGCTGGATGACATGGAGAATTGGAGAAGTTGAGGGAGAGGTGTTGGATAGGATGACAAAGGGACTTTGGTCAAATATGATTCCATTCTATCTCAGTCCTGAAGCCATCTATAATTCATCCACCAAAGCAAATATCATTAACATTTTGGCATAATTTCTTTAAATATTTGTTTTGGGTGTATGTTTTAGAAAAAGTCATTATGATTTGCAAAATTTAAAGATAAATCTTTATAATTTCATAGATAATAGAAATGATAGTCTGTGTAGTGAAATGAAATACACTTATGCTATTTAAATTTTCTTTTAATATTAAGAATAGAAATGAAAATATTTTTAGTTGGAAGAAAATTTAGCACGTTTGCAAGAAAGAATAGTAGGTGTTAGATTTTGGTCTCAGGTTAAATTTGGTTCAGAAATTCCACCCATGTAAATCATGCTCTATGGTGGTTGGGGTGTAGGAGGTGATTCAGTTTCAGCCTGACTTTCCGTAAAAGCATCTGATGTGGGCTTAGCTGTGTCATTCTCAGTGACACCATCATTGCTATCAAGCGTAGTGTCATAAAATGTACTAGGGCTAAGTGTTAAAGTGTAATAATCGATGATGACAGTATTGGTTGTCACATCAGTAGTTGGAGTTGTGGTGTCAAAAGGGGCAGTGTCATCAAGTGTGGAGGAAGCAGATGTGGTAGTGGGCCTAGGAGTTGTGCTGAGCTCTTCAGTGGAAACAAGCGTGTTGGGTGCATCAGCTGAAGTGGTGTAGGGAGCTGCTGTGGTCGCTTCTGTAGTGGCAGTAGGCATGGTGGGGGCTGATGAGGTACTAATGGAAGGAGTGGTTGAGGCACCAGATGTGGTGGTCATGAGAGCTGAAGTCATTGTGGCTGTAGGTGTGGTAGTGGTAATAGCAGATGTGGTAGTGAGACCAGGTGTGGTAGTGGCAGCCTGTGTGCCTGTAAAAGTGGCAGGAGTGGTTGTGGAGGCAGGTGTGGTAGAATTGGCTGCAGAAGTTTTGGTGGTGTGAGCGGTAGCATATGTAGTCCTTGTAGATGCTAGGGGAGATTCCCCAGTGGAAGGGGACGAGGCCTCAGAAAATGTAGTGGCAGCTGATGTAGAAAAGAGACCAGCTGTGGTGGTGCTTGTCTCTGTGGTGATAGTCGTGATAGTAGGAGCAGCACATTTATGTGACTGATGTGGCAGCAGAAGTTTTAGAGACAGACTGTGTGGTTGAGGAAGAAGACATGGTCCAAGTGGCCAAGGCTGTGCTGGCGGCTGCAGGAGATGAGCTGGCAGGCGGAGCCGTGGTAGTGGCACTGTTTGTGGTTCTGAGAGGAGCAGCACAAGGAGTACTTGTGCTGATGGTGGCCGGTGATGAGAACTCAGCTGTGGAGGTGATGGGCTCAGATGTGGTAGATGTGGAGGAGGCAGTGGCGATAGTAGTAGAGGCAGGTATAGTAGTGACGGAAGTGGTGGTGTCAGCCTGAGTGCTGGAAGAAGGAGCAGAAGTTGTCATGCAGTAAATGATGTGCTGGTGGAAGTGGAGGATGTTAAAATCCTGGCTGTGGTAGATGAGGGAAATGAGGTTGTGGCAAGAGGTGAGGTGTTGGAGGTGGCAGGGGTAGTAGAGGTGGAAGCTGTGGTGGTGAAGGGAGCAGATGTGGTTGTGGTAGAAATCAATGTGGAAGCAGCTGTGGTAGCGTCCTCTGTGGTCCTGGCAGAGGTGTTGGTGGCCACATATGTGCTACTTGTGGATGTTGCTGGAAGTGCTCCAGGTGTGGTGGAAGAAACCGATTTATTAGTGGCGTCAGATGCTGTTGTGATTAGAGATGCAGTAGTTGCAGACGCAGACATGGCAGTGGCAGCTGTGGTGGTGGCAGAACTAGTAGTGACATTCTGTCTAGTGGAAGAGGGAGAAGAAATGGTTGTGGGAGCAGGTGAGCTGGAGTGATCATCAGTGGTAGTGCTGGGCTGTGAGATGGTAGAAGGCACTGAAGAGCTTGTGGCAGTAAGAGTGGTGACAGAGGCAACAGTGGTAGAGTCAAAGTCAGAGTCAATAATAGTGTCATCAGGTGTGCTAGTGCCCAATGTTGTCATATCATCTGTGGTGACCAGTGTACTTGGCACAGTGTCAGGAGAAGTTGTGGTCTCTTCAGTGGTGGTGGAGCAAAGAGCAGAGGAGTCAGACGAAGTAGTGGAAATAGGAGTCATCGTGTTTTCAATGGTGGTCACAGTGGATATTGGTGAATGGAGGGCAGGAGGTGTGATGGATGCTCTCCAAGTGCTAGAAGACATGGAGGAAGCTGATAAAGTGCTGGTGGCAGCAGGAGTGGAGGCACCAGGGGTGGAAGGAGCAGGAATGGGGGCTGGAGAAGTGATAGTGGCAGCCTGAGGGGAAGTGTCAAGAACAGCAGTGGTTGTGGTGGCAAGGGAGGTGGTGGTGGCTTCTGTGGATGAGATGGGGAGGAGAGCTGTAGCTGTTGCCACCTGTGTGGTGCTAAAAGCAGCAGACATGCTCATGGCAGCTTGTGAGGTGACAGAAGCAGCAGAGGAGGAAGTAACTGTGGAAGAAGCTGTGCTAGGGGCCTCTGTGGTCATGGCAGGCATGATGGTGGCAGTAGAGGTGATACTTGTGGATGCTGCTGCTCCAAGTGAGGTAGATGAAGCCAAGGGACTAGTGATACCAGAGATAGCAGTGGCAGCTGCTGCGGTTCGAACCACAGTCATGGAGGTGGTATCTTGAATGGTGCTGGATGGGGTGGAAGTACTTGGGGCAGCAGGCATGGTGGTGACAGTGTCTGTGATAGTAGAAGCAGAGGCGGTTGTAGGAAGAGCAGTAGGAACAGCTGTAGTGGCAGCGGGTGTGGCAGAGGGAATATTTTTGGAGGTGGGGGATTATGTGGTGGTAGATGATGTATAGGAAGCAGCAGAAGTGAAGTCAGTAGGGTCAAGTTGATAATCAAGTGTAGTTTCATCAAATGTGCTAGGGTAAGATGTTGATGTGTCATCTGTGTCATCACTGACCAGGGTTGTGGCAGTTGTGTCAGTGGGTGCAGCTGTGACATCTGCTGTGGTAGTCAGATGCAATACAGCAGGGGCAGTGGTAGTGGTGGAAGTAAAAGTAGTGTTGGTTTCAGAGATGGTCACTGTGGATGTCTCTGTGCTTAGGGCTGCAGGTGTGGTGGAGTGAGCATCTGTGGTGGCTACTTCTGTGGTTGTAGAAGCAGAAGTAGTAGTTTTTATGGCAGCTGTGGCTCTAGTGGCAGGGATAGTGTTACTAACCTCTAAAGCCGTAGATGTCAGTGCAAATGTTGTAGAAATAGATGTGGTAGCAGCAGGGGTGCTGGTGAAAGCCCATGCTATGGTCAGGGGAGCTGTAGTGTCCACAGCAGTGGATGTGGTACTGGTGGCAGCAGACATGGTAGAGAGAGATTTGGTGATGGAGGTAGAAGCAGCTGAAGGAGAAGAGGTAGAGGGATCAAGAGTGGTTGAAGCAGTAGATGTGGTAGAGAGACCTACTGTGCTGGGAGCAGCCTCTGTGATGAGGGGAGTTGAAGCAACTTTGGGAGCAGATATGGTTGGGGCAGCCGTGGTGGCAGCAGACGTGTTTCTTGGTGATGCCGTAGAGAGAGCAACTGTGGTTGTGGCTGGTGTCTTTGTAATATCCGCAGCTCTTAAGGTGCTCCCAGTCAGAGTTGTAGCAGTGACTGACGACAGTATGATTCTTCTGAGAGTTGATGCAGTAGTAGTGGCTGTAGTGTTGGTTAATGTAGACTGAGAAGCTGATTTTGCAGTGATAGGAAATGTAGTTTTTGTCACAATTGTTGAAAAATTAGAAGCAGGAGTTGTTTTTGTGGTGGATGATACTGAGCTGGAAGATTTGGCAGCTTTGGTGGTAGTAGGAAGGGATTTAGTGTTTTTTGCCAGAGATTTGGTTATTTGGGCAGATTTTGTGGGAGCAGGGCTGGTGGAAGAGAAACTAGTAATGTCAGTTGGTTGGAGTGATATTGTGGCAGATGAGCTGGTGTCAGCTACAGTATTAATAGTGGTAGTAAGTTTGGTGGTGGGTACTTCAGGCTTGGTAGAGGTGGTCAGTTTTGTAGTAGGAATCACAGGTTTTAAAGTTGTGGTGGATTTGGCTGTGAAGGTAGCAGGCTTAGCTTTTGTGGTGGTTTTGATGGTGGAGGTCACAGCCTTGGTTGTGGTGGTAGATAGAGTGATAGTTGTGGCAAGTTTATTAGTGGTGGAGGATTTGGTGGTAGGGGTCACTACCTTGGCAGTTGTGGAGGATTTGGGAGTATTAAATACAGGTTTGGTATAAACAGTGGATTTTGTGGTTATAGCTGCATGATTAGAAGTTGGGGAAGATTTGGTGATAGGGGCCACCAAGCTTGTGGTGGGCTTTCTGCTAGTCGATACAGATTGAAAGGTCACGGAAGCTTTGGTGGTCAGTAAAAATGGTCCTGACAATACAGTTTTAGAGGTTGTTGGGTTAACATCTGTTGGCAACTTCCCAGGTTGTGTGGGAGGAAGTACCCCTGGACAATGATGCTGAAAACCAGGTTTATGTTTCAATGCTGGTTTCCCATGAGGTCTGTGTGGGGGCAGTGGGTGCTTTTTACCTGGTTGCCTTACGCAATGTTTGTGTGAGCCAGGGTTCTGGATGGGTTTATACAGATGGAGATAAAGTGGATTAGGGTATTGTTTTTGTATAGCAGGATGCCAGAGTGAAGGTATCTTTGGTCCGGATATTGGTTGGCCAGGACGATGATGATGAGGGCCTGGTTGGGGAGGTCTCCAAAAACAGAGTGGATTCCTTGCCTTTTTGCTTTTTTGTTGCATAGTTGCTTTGCTTTGGATTTTTTTTGGCCAGATTGTTTTCTTATTGGTTTATTTAAGTGATGCCCTGAGAGCCCAGTCTGATGATGTTTGGGAATATTTGGACCAGTCTTTACTTGACCTGTTTGTTGCTTTATGGTTGGATCTTTATGAGGTTTTGCTTGGCCAGATGTTTTCTTTGGACCTAATGGTTGTGGCTTGGTTTGACTACCATCTTTTATTGGATCATTTGGAATTGAAGGTAGTATGGGTACTTTTGGGTTTTGTTGAAATTTGGTGCCAGAGTAAAGTGTAGGTTTCCTTAGTAACTTTTTCATGGTTTTGCCTGGCTGGTATTTGATAATTCTAGGTTTTATAAGAGCCGATGAATTCTTATAATTTGGGAATTGGTAACAATTTTGTTGCATGGGAGAGTTTTGAAGAGGTCTTTATTGGCCAGATGGAAGATGTCTATGTACAAGTTGATCATGCTGGTTTTTCACTTTTTTGGTTCTGTTTGCAGTAGATTTTGACTTCCCAGAATGTTTAGTAGCGTGTAGATTATCTTTCTTTTGGCTAATTTTTTTTTGTATAGGAGTCTCTGTTTGACTGATTTGTTGTTCCTTGGTTGAATTATTATGAGGTTTTGATAGGATATGTGTTTTATGTGAACCTAATGCTCGTGCCTTAGTTTGGTGCTGACTGTTTCTTTTACCAATTGAAACTGTAGGTGGATTGGGTCTTTTTGGATTTTGTTGAACTTTGGTTGTAAAGTGAGGTTTAGGTTTTCTCAGAAATTTTTTAACAGATTTTCCTTGCTCAGATTTGGTTTTGTTAATTTTGGGGGGAGCTGTTGAACTCATGTGATTTGGGAGATGGTTGACATTTTGGGTGCCATTTTTTTGACCAGGCTTGGGTTGACCAGGTTGGTGATGTCTAGGTGGATGAGGCCCAGTTGGGTCAGGTTTATGTTGACTGGTTCTCTGCTTTACCTGTTTACTTCTGTTGTTTCTATTTGCTCTAGCCTTAGGTTTTAGGATTGCAGTTTGTTTTATTCCAAACATGTTGAAATGATGTTTTCTCTGGTCAGTTTGCTTTTGTACTAGAGTGTTTGTTTGACTGGACTGGTGCCCGATGGTGATATTTTTATGAAGTTTTGATTGATCAGCTATTTTTTGTAGATTAGGTTGGTGTTGACCATTTCTTTTACCAGTTGAAGATGAAGATGATTGGGACTGTTTTGAGTTCTGTTGAATGTTGGTAATGGGATGAGACTGGAATTTTCTTGCTAATTTTTTAGCAGTTTTACTTTGGTGAGATTTGGTGGTTTTAGATTGTGGGTGAGCTGTTGACTTCCTGGGGCTTTGAATTTGTTGGCTACTCTCTGGTGCAGGAGATTTTTGATGAGGATTTGGCTGACCATATGACTGAGGTCCACGCTTGGCTATCACTAACCTCTTTTGTCCATTTGCTTTTGTTTTAGGTTTAGAGCATCTAGTCTTTTTTACTTCAGTAGTGTTGAAATGATGTTTTCTCTGGTCATTTTGCTTTCTTAGAGGATTTTTTACTTGGTGTGGCTGTTCTTTAATAATTGTTTTCTTCTGAAGTTTTGGTTGGCTGGATATTTTCTGTTGGTCTGATAACTGTGGCTTTGCTTGTTGATTACCATTTGAAGATGAAGATACTTTGGTTTGGCTTCTGTTCTGTTGAATAATAGGACTTGTGGGAGATTTGGGTTTCTTTGGTAATCTTTTAGGTATTTTGCCTGTGTGAGATTTGAATGTGCTAGATTTTTCTGAGCTGTTAATTTTGTATTATTTTGGGGTCGGAGGCTCCTTGTTTGTGGAAGAGATATCTGATCAGGTTTTGATTGACCAAGTTGATGATTTCTAGATTTTTTAGGTCTCAGCTTACTGGTTTGTTGTTGTGTCTCTTTAGGTTTGTTCTGTCCACTAGATTTTGCTGTTGGCTTTGACAATGGGGTTTGTTTTGTTTGAGAATTATTGAAATTGTATTGTTTCTGGTTAGTTTGCTTTTGTAAAGGAGTTTTTATTTGATTACTAGGATGTTGCTTTACAGTTTTATTTTTTGGAAGTTTTGATTTACCAGATGTTTTCTGAGGACCTAATGTTTGTTGCCTAGTTTGACGTTGCCTATATTTTTTACCAGTTGAAGCTGCAGATGTCTTTGTCAGATCTGAGTCAGAGCTTTGACTAGATTTTACCTTTGAAGATCTCTTTGGACCAGTGGGATTTAAGTGGGCTTGAGAGCTTTCAGATCTTTGTTGAGCAGATGCATTTAGCTGAGTGAGAATCTGACCCCGTTTCCCCAAGGAAGGTACATGCTGAAGTGAGGCTGATGATACTTTTGCAGGTGGATTCATATGTGGTCTATCTTTCAGCCTATTTTGTCTCTCTTGTGTCATACCTGTCTACAGGAAAAAAAAGGAAAAGCATTTAGCATGAATAATCTGTTATTTAAAGTTTCATGGATTCAAAATCTTGAGTAAGTAAGCTTTTTTTATGCATTGGTAAAACTATTATTATTGGATGGTAGGGAAAACTTCTCTGAGACAATTACTGTATTGGGTGTTGAGTTTTGATTCAAGAAGACTCTCCAACTGTCACATTGTGGCTACCAGCCCAGAGTCACAGAGCCTGCCCCATCTTCTAGCCTTGACTGATGCTGGGGAAAAAAATGTGAAGCTCTGAGTTCTCTATTAGACTACAATACTTCCAATTCATAGGGGACTAAGGCAAAATTATATTCAGAGCCTTTAGCTAAAGGACTTGCAATTTTAGGTGCTCAATATATGCTTACTGGAGAATATATACCTATAAATATTTATTATTATTTATTTATATAATTTATAAATATTTATATTTATAAATATATTATAAATATAAATATATAATATATATTATAAATTATATATATTTATAAATATATAAAATATATTTATAAAATAATATATATTCATATATATTTATATAAAGAGAGTATATAAAGAGAAACAGCTCTGTTTCTCTTTATGTAGAGAAGCTATTTGGAAATAGCTTTCCAAATAATTTTTCTCCACTACTTCCTATTTCATTCTTCTTGGCTCATCCTCCAGACAACTTGCTAATTAATCTTCATTAAAAACTTCCTCTAATTTTTGAAGTTTTGCTGCAAAATACTCCCATTCTCCAATTCTCTTTCATTCAATTAATTTTTTTGAATTTTCTTAGAGTCCTGAATTGATCATTTCTAGTTCTTTATGATTTGATCCAAATCTCTAATTCAAACTTTTAAATTCTGTATTATGTATGCTGCTTTTTTTTTTTTTTTTTTTGCTGAGGAAGATTTGCCCTGAGCTAACATCTGTTGCCAATCTTCCTCCTTTTGCTTGAGGAAGACTCGCCCTGAGCTAACATCTGTGCCAGTCTTCCTCTGTTTTGTATGTGGATCCTTGCCACAGCATGGCTGCCGACGAGTGGTGTAGGTCCACACCCGGGAACTGAACCCAGGCCACCAAAATGGAGCATGCTGAACTTAACCATTAGGCCATGGGGCCAGCCCCTGTATGCTTCATTTTTGACATGATTTACCAGCTCTGTATGTTGTCTTAGTAATTCACTGGGTTTGAAAGCTGTTAGTTCACATCTCTGCCTGTCAGAAATCCTGCACATTCTTTGATACTATGGGTGCTTCCTGATCCTTCTTGCCAAAAATGATTTGTAATTTTGAGAATGGCATCTATGCTGTTTTGCATTGACATATAATTATTTGTTTGTATATATAATTTTTTACCCCATTACAATTTAGTTTAATAAATTATGTATTCTTTATTCTTTGTTTCCTTGTCAGTTACTGTACCTTTCATTAAAAAAGGCCACAAAAATATTCATTGATTGCACCTAAAGGGTATTATGCTATGTGAAATGTCAGACAGATAAAGACAAATACCATATGATTTCACTTATATGTGGAATCTAAAAAACAAAACAAATGAATTAACAAAATAAAACAGAAACAGACTCATGGATATAGAGAACAAACTGGTGGTTCCCAGCGGGAAGGAAGTTGGAGGGTTGGGCAAAATAGGTGAAGGAGATTAAGAGGTAAAAACTTCCAGTCATGAATAAGTCATGGAGATGTGATATATAGCACAGGGAATATAGTCAATAAGTTTGTAATAACTTTGTATGATAACTGATGATAACTAGACTTATCATGGTGATCATTTCAAAATGTATGTAAATGTCAAATCACTATTTTGTACACCTGAAACTCACATAGTATTGTATGTCAACTATACTTTGATAAAAAATTACAGCTATCTTGCAGCATAATATCTAATTTCACATAGTTTCTAAACAAAAAGAAATAACTCATGTGCCAAAAAGAAATTTCATTGGAAATTAGAAAGCATTTAGAAATGAACTTATGAGATACAGCTGAAGAAGTACTTAAAGGAAATTTTATAGTCTTAATAATTTGTGATAAAAGGAAAAAAGTCTAAAATTAACAAGCTATCATTTCTTCTTAAGTTAAAAACATCACAATAAATTTTGAAAAACAGAAGGAAAAATTAAAGAGCAAAAATTAATGACATGGAAACCAAACATATAATAGAAAAGATCGAGAAAGCTGAAAGATAGTTCTTTGAAGAGACATAGAATCAACAAGTCTGTGGTAAGACTTAGGGTGAAAAAGAGAAGACACAAATAACCAATATTAGAAAGAAAAAAGAGACCTGATTACAGATATATTAGGTAAAAAGATAGTAAGAGTATATTATGAAAAACTTAATGCCAATAATTTTGAAAGTTTAGATAAATGAATGAATTCCTAGGAAAGTATAACTTAAATTAAGGAATAGAAAATATCAGTAGTTATATAACCATTAAAGAAATGGAATCCAAATCCAAATATATCCTCCACATATTAGCCCTGAGTGGTCTTTTTAACTGGAAATCAGATGACATCTCTTCTCTACTTTAATGGCTTCTTAGAGTAAAATTCAAAAGCCTTCTTGTTAACAATTCATACCACGATCTGCGCCCCTGCAGCACACTGTCTGTCTGAATGACCACTGGCTAAAAGAATGCTTTCGTGAATGCTTCCTTTTGTGACACCATTTACATATATTTTGTGTATTTTTCTCTGGGATGATTGTATTTAATATTCTAGACTGTCATCATTTTCCCTAAAGCAGTAGCCTTGGCTCCTTCCTTGTTGATTGTAAAAAGTGTAAATGATTGCTTTTTTGGTGTGATACACATTCTATATACACCCCCCCAAAATACCCCCACCCTCTCCTGTGTCCTGCTTTAAAATTTTTCTTGACCCCAACTCCTGCTGAAATCCTCAACACCCTTTCAGGATGCTTTGCAATAGTAGATAATGTTTGTTTGTCTGTACTCTTTAGCATAAATATTATCTTTGTTTTTCTGACCTAAGACTTTGATATCACTGAACACAGCCTCTATGAAATGCAGGTGAGATAAATATACCTAAAAAATTTGTATTGAGGTCCTCTATGTTTTTTCAGAACACCAGAGAAACACACACAGACAGAAAAAAACTGATATGGCTTCCAAACCAGATGCCAGTATTAAAGTATTTAATCAAAGTTAAGTACAGTGTACTGAGAAAATTCACTCCCCAGCTAATAAATATCCCAAACGGAAAACTGAAAGCAGAAGTCTCAGTGTCTCTGCATAGTGGGATGCCCCAGAGCTCAGACCTTGGACCTCTCCTTTTTTCCATCTATACTCATTCCCTAGGTGGGCACTGAATTCTGCCAGACAGTCATATATCCTTAGTGCCCTCACTCCTCCATTGTTCTGCATAGTTAATTCTTACCCTGTCTCCTCTCCTAAGAATTCCCCAAACCGTTTCCATCCTCACTCTCGGCTGATATATACTCCTGCTTCCTCCTTTCCTGAGAAAATTGGACAGTTGGAAAAGAGCTTCTTTAAACTCCCACCACAACATCTACCCACCTATCAACCTCTGCACCCACCTACTCTTATCTTGCCACTTATCATAGATGTACATATGCTCCTACTTAAAGGTAATCCACTCACTTGTGCTCTAGATCCTACCCCCTATTTCCTACTCAAGGATGTTACTCCAGCAATTCACCTGCATTGATATTTTACTCCTCTAAGAATGTTTCTATCAGCATTAAAACGTATTTCTTGACTCACTTTTCCCACCGGCTATAACCCATTCCTGTGCTCCCCTTTTGCAGAAAAACACCTGGAAAGAGTTATTTATTGTCACTTCAAACCCACTTCTTCCATTCTCTCTTAAACTTGCTCCAGTCAACTTGTTTCCCCACTGTTTCACAGAAATCATTGTTGTCAAGACAACCAATGACCTCCATGTAGCTAAATCCAGTGGTCAATTGTTAGTCTTCATTTTACTTGACCTATTATCAGCATTTGACACAGCTGTTCACTCCTTTTTGGAATACTTTTTTTTTAAAGTTGGCTTCATGGATACGAATACTCTCTTCAATTTCCTCATATGTCCCTAGCTATTCCTTTTAGTTTCCTTTGTTGGTTCTTTCTTTCTTCCTGATGTCTTAATTTTGGGGACCAATGGTTCATTCTTGGGTGCACTTATCTTCTTTATCCACACTCACTTCCGTGGTGATCTCATTCATCTCATGCCACTCAAAGTTATAACTTTCTCTCGATCTCTGCCCTGAACTCAGACTCTTCCATCCAACTGTCTCCTTGAAATCTCTACTTGAATTGTTTAATAACAATTTCATACGTATTACATTCGAAACTGAACTTTTGATCTTCTCCTCCAAAACTTTTCCACATACAGCCATCTCCATTTCAGTTGATGGCAACTTCCACCTAGTTGTTCAGGATAAAACTTTGGAATCAAACTTGACCTCTCCCCCATACCTCCTGTCCAATCTGTGCAGTTGGCTCTACTTCAAAATATATCCAGGATTTGATGACTTCTAATCATCTCTACTGTATCACTGTGCTCCAAGCTACCACAATCTTTCACTTAATTACTGCAGCAACTGCCTAACTAGTCTTCCCACTTCTAATCATATCCTCCTACAGTTAATTCTCAACATAATAACTAGTATGTTTAAAACATAAGTCAGATCAATACAAAATATAGGTTATACTTAACACAGCATCTAGTGTATTCAAAACATAAATCAAATCATGTCATTACTTCACTCAGAACCCTCCAATGCTGCTCATTTCACTGAGTTAGAGTTTTCACTATGACCTCTAAGGCATTATGTAACCTAGCTTCCATTACCTTTCTGATATCATCTCGTACTAATTTCCCCCTCATTCACTCAACTCCAGTCATATTGGCCTCCTTGCTCTTCCTGGAAAATACCGGGCACACATTCACCTCAGTGCTTTTGCCCTTGTTCCCTCTGCCTGGAACATTCTTCCTCCAAGAAGCCTCATATTAAGCTCCCTCATTTGCTTTAGTTATTTCCTTAAAAGTCATATTGTCAGAGTTGCCTTTTCAGAAGTGTTCCCTGGCTGCCCTCTCAAAAATTCAAGCTGATTCCCCATATATATCACCTCTCTTTGCTTAATTTTTTTTCTCTTTAGCATTCATCACCACTAACATATCATATATTTATTGTTTGTTTGTTTGACTTATTACTATATCCCAGTGTCTAGAATAGTACATGGTACTTGGTACGTACTCAATAATTGTCTATTGTTGAATGAATAATTTTTTCAGTGGTTTATTTCACCCTCTAAATGGAAAAAAATAGCTGCTTAGTACATATAAAAAGCTCAAATTACATATTAATGGCTTTAAAGTGCATATTAATGTATTTAAATCATATATGAAGGCAGACTGGACTCAGTGGTGCTTACCGAGAAGCAGGCCATGAGTGCTAAGAGGCCCAGGGTCAAGTAGAGCCCTTGCATCTTTCCCATCTTCTCTCTGAAGGAACAAGGATCACTCACTCTTTGTTGTCTAGGCAGCAGCTACATACGTGACAAATAATTATTAACACAACTGTTTCATACAGAGGAAATTATTAAGAGTAATAAAGGAATTATTTGAAATGTTTTAAAGAAGCAAAATATAAATGCCAAGACATAATGTTTTGGTCTTAATACATCTTGCATTTAAATATGCTAATACTTTAGCATATTTGCATTCTGGGAAAATAGGCTGTTTTATAGTTTAAAATATTAAAAATAATTAAGCATGTAGAAGAGAAAATAGTAATATTGAACCATTTTAAATTTTCAGAATATTCCTCATTATTCAAATGGTGCTACCAACTGCATTTCACCATTGAATATAAATACTTTATGGATTTAATGAATTTTTTATTATTTAAGTTACAATGCCCTCTACTACTGTGTAGTACCAAGAGTTAGTTAGCTATTTCATTGTATTGGAAATCCATTTTATGAAGTGATGGAATGTGAGAATTAGAAAGGATTTGAGAGATGATGATGATTTCTGACCAGTGAAGTGCGGTATGTCATGGGAACGGTCTCCAGTGTAGAAAACAGGTCTCCCATTTTCTGAGTAACTACTGTTTACTGAGCTGTTTTAAGAAATGGGCTACGTGATATTTACATTGCTCACAGTTCTAGCAACAACTCTAAGAAGGAGATAAAATCATCTTCATTTTATAGATTGAAGAAAAAGTTTAAGCAACTTGTTCAAGGTCTCAGAGCCGGTAAGTGACAAAAGTAGGATTTGAAAACATGACTCTGACTCAAAAGCATCTGTTGTGCTATCATGGAAAAATCTAAAAATAATGTATTGTTCTCCAAAAATTCCACAAGAAAGAGAAGGAAACTTTTGTTTTTGGAACGTCTCTTCTCTAATATTGTCTTACTTTTGTTAGTTCTATGCCTTTGGAAAACTAATGAAACTGTGGAACAAGAATAATGGAATAAGAGAGAATTTCATAGTTAATTTTTAAAAATTTATTCTTTCCATACTATGAAAAAATAGATGCTGCAGTTAGATTTCTAAGTAGAAATAATATGAGTTGAAATAATATGAATTAAAAGACAAATATTCAAATAGTTTAAACCTATGGTCAAGTGAGTGAATGTTATTTGACATTAAAAGTTTGGAAGAGAAGTCTAGAAATACCTGCTAAATGGGCCTGGCTTTTTAAAATGGTGCTTAATGAATACTTTTCTTTATCGTGTTCCCACCACACACTTTGCAAATATATAAAAATAATATCGTTGACAACACTTTCACTAAAACTATATCAGAAACTTATCCTGTCAGAGTGCATGAAAAATTTTCATTAACTTGAAAAATCCAAAGTTAACAGAACTGAGTCTGGGTCTCTTTTCAAAAGCCTGTAGTGAAAATTACTAGTACCTGCTGGGACAGCGTCTTTCTTTCCCGATGTGGTCAAATTACTAGTTAAATGGATTCTTGTCAGTTACTGTGTTTGAACATCTTCACTATCCAGGAGTAAGTGAAGACTAAAGACACGAGTAAGAACCAGTGAGACCACAGTGGTTTTTATAACCTGCTGTTTTTCCTATTCCATTCTTTCGGAGATAGGAAATATTATGCTGGAAGAGAAGGTCATGACTGGATTGAATGGTTCTGCTTAAATGAAAGAATAGATGGTTGTCACTTACTGTGTTTGACAGTTGTCCTTTGTCTTCCTTCCTGAGGAACAGTTGTGCTGTGATTCACTGTGCCAGGTTTTTCCAAGTGACTAAGTTAAGTTTTCTGGAGATTTTGGCAACCTATGTGCCTCTGGGGTCACAAAGCGCTGACGTTTCCATAATTCTTAAGAAAGCCTATTGGTCTTAGGAAAAAAAAAGCCCTTATAATCATGCTCATTTTTTCCAAGATATAATGTGCAAATTGGAAAAGAACAATAAAAAAGATTGAAGTAATGACAGTGGTATTATAAAATATTAATGGTAGGAGCCTATTTATTTGTTTTTTTCTATAAATCCCAGTGCACTGTTTTATTTTGCATCTACCTCACTAAGCCTTTTATTACAATAATGTATGCTTCTGTCTGACTTGCCCACTTGATTAGGAATACATTGGGTGTCCTGTTCTCCTTTGTATTGGTCATAGCTTCTAGCATAGAATATTGTGCAAATCGGGCACTTAATATTGCTCACTGAATCTCATTTTATTATATCTTACAGAAGGTATCATTTACTTTTGAAATGGAAAATATAACTTCAGACAGTGTTGACTTGGTCACATTCTACCCTCCTGTATTTCAAAAATATGTAGAGGAATATTAGGAGTATTAGATGTACGATTAAAATAGAAATTATTCATAACTTTTATGCCTATCATTCACTTCACTCTGGGGTTCTGTCACTTTTCTTTTTGCTCTTGCATCTCACGTAGTATTTGGCTACTTATCCATCCAAACAAGGCTTCTCAAATTCTATTCCTTTATGAAGCCATCCTTGATGAGATTACCAGCATCGTAGACTTGTTTTTCTTTCTCTTTCTGAGCACTGATTATTGTTTAGAACTCCATGATTAGGACTCTGTCATAATGTGTTGTGTCGCTCTCTCTCTCTCTTTCCTTTTTTTCTTGCATCTAGCTATCCATGGTTTGTAATTTAGGTGTCTTAATATTACCTTCTATAATAGTGACATATCTAGTGTGATATTTTCTCTTCTATTTTCATGAGAGCTTCATAGTTACCAAAAATGGGCCCATCGCTTTATTTGGGAAGTCCTTATGTTCTGGAGTCTGTGAACTCTGATGTTATGCTTATGAAATTTGTTAGTTTAGAATACAGATTTGCCTTGTTTTAATAATGTTAACATTTATTAATCTAGGATTATTAGTCAGTTAGCCAAAATGCAAACTCTTACATTGGACAGGTGGTAAATATATGTGATCACCAATAAGTGTTATTTGGCATTAGAATTTTGAGAAGAGATGACAAGAGATGCATACTAAATGATGTTATGGGTTGATTTGTGCCCCCTAAAAGATATGTTGAAATCCTAACCTTCAGTACTTCAGAGTACGATCTTATTTGGAAATAGGGTCATTGCAGATGTAATCAGTTAAGATGAGGTCATAGTGGAGTAGGATGAACGCCTGATCCATTATGACTTGTTGTCCTTATAAGAAGATGGTCGTGTGAAGACACAGGCAGAATGCCATGTGAAGATAGGCAGAGATTTGAATTATGCTGCCACAAGCCAAGGAATGTTTGGAGCTACCAGAAACTGAAGAGGCAAGAAAGGATCCTTCCCCTACAGGTTTCAGAGGGAGCATGGCCCTACTGACACCTTGATTTTGGACTTCTAGCCTCAAGAACTGGGAAGCAATAAATTGTTGTTGTTTGAAGCCACCTAGAATGAGATACGTTTTTAGGGCAGCCCTAGGAAACTAGTGCAAATGGAGGCAGAGTTTCTTAATAAGTAATACCGTAATTCTTGAATGCTTTTCTCTTGCACATTAATATGTATATGTATATATATATATATATATATATATATATGTAAAAAACTCTACAGCATTGTTGGCTTGTTATAATATGTTTAAGGGTTTGAACCTGGATCTGTATTCAAAGGCCTCTTTCTGTGGATCCCAAGGACCTACCTGCGTGGGATCCTTCCTCCCAGACCTGTCAAAGCGAGTCCCATCAGCCCCTGTGCTCAGGCATCTACAAGCCCAGGAGAAACAGAACAACAGGAAGACAAGTGAGGGGCCATGAGAGGATAGGGGCTTATTGCATTCATTCAACAAGCATCTATTCACCTATTTCTATGGGCTGGTCAGTAACCATTGGGTGTATGTCGTATTTTCTCTTAGCATGCTAGTTGATAGCATTTCTTTCAGTTTGTTTTCTTATGATTAAAGGTTTATGTTTAAAGAGATCTTTCATATTATCTCTTTTAGGCATTGCTGTTTAATCCTTTAAGCATTTTCCCAAGATCCCCTGTCAAAATTAAGCCTCGTCTGTCTTCTCACAGTATTCTCTCCTTTATTTAGAAAACATGTTCAACCACTAATGACACTTATCATAGTTTGCTTTTAGAAATTTATGTTTGTCTCCTTCTCCTAGTAGTTTTGTGACAGATCTGCTATACTATTCATCTTCGTGTCCTCTGTAGCTCTGCAGTACTTTGCATAGAACTTTATTGTGCAGTGTAGATGTTCTACATATTAGTTAGAGTGATGCTACTAGAATAAATAGAACCCAAAATATGGAGCTAATCGTGAAACAAGTTATAAAATCCTACTTGAATTACATTTATAGTTTTGTTGTTCAATAGAGAGTTTACCCTTTGGTGTCAGTCTCTCCTCTTCCTGATACTCTGCTCCATCCTCTGAGATCTCCAGTCACATACCCTCCTGAAGACATCCGTGTTGACTGTATCCTTTTATTGATCTTTCTTCTTTATGCCCCTAGTAAAGATCACATGGTGTCATATTCTCTCACTCTTTCTTTTTTCCTACCGTGTTTTGTCTCTCTCTCTCTAGATTCCTAAACTTAGGCAGAGTCTATGTATGATATTTTCACAGGAGCCCTGCAGAGTTCAGAAACCTAGACATAGTAGCTTCTATATTTTAAAACCATTGCATTCTGGTAAATATGATTCCTGCTTTCGCAGTATACACAGTTAGCAAATGATACATATTTTCAGTGTTTAAAATATGTTGGTATTCCTCAATTATACAAAACAAAAATGAAGTAAATGAGAAAGGATATAATATAATTGGCTTATGAGTTTGGTGAGATATTTTGTGAGGTAACTATGGGGCACTCATCTTTCTAAAGGATTCTGTGAGGATAAATATATAATATTTATATATAATACAGTATTGTTAACTATAATCACAATGCTGTGCATTAGATCCCCAGAACTTGTTAATCTTCTAACTGGAAGTTTGTACTCTTTGACCAATATCTCCCCAGTTCCCCCACCTGCTAGCCCCTGCTAACCACTGTTGTACTCTCTGTTTCTGTGATTTTGGTTATTTAGATGCCACATATAAGTAATATCATATAGTATTTGTCTCTCTCTGTTCTCAAAATTCTTTTAGTCATTCTTGCCTTTTATTTGTTAGCTATAGCTTAATACAAAAAAATTTTCTATTCCTTTATTTTCAGCCTTTTGGTGTCACTTTGTTTTAGGTATGAATCTTACGTTAATTTTCTTGAAAACTATGAACGCCTCTATTTTTAAGTAGAGAAATAGAACACATTTATATTCATTGTGATTAGTTATACTCGACTTACACTTGACTTTTTTATGTTTTATATTTACCTTAATTTTTTAAAACTTTCATTACTTTTGTTGTATTGATCATGATCTCTTTGTTTATTCTTTTTCCTCCCAGATCTTTTAAATTTATACATTATATTTATAGTTTTTAAGTAATTAACCTTACCTTTAAAATAAACATGTTACATTTTCTATTAAATTCTGGAGTTTATCACTAGCTATATTTTCTACATGAACAGAAAGATTTCCTTTCTAGGCCCTCACTTGATCTTTCCTTCCATGCCAACTCCCATTTTGATGGAAATTAAGATTTTATTTCTAGATTGTTATGAATTATTTTTATATTATACATCAATAATCATTTAGTACTAACTTATGTTTAACTCTTTCCCTTGGTCGCTCATGTTTCTGGTAACCCTGTATCTTTCTTTTTACTTTTCTTTTGGATGGAGCATATCCTCAAATAATTCTTTCAGCAAGTTTTTAGGTATTAAATTTCAGAGGTTTTACATGGGCTTTGAGTACAAATTTCGTTTTATATCCTTGGTTTGCCAGCAAGATAATAGTTGTGTATTGTTTCTCTTGGTCCATTATGGCCGCTGTAACAAAAAAGCGTAGACAGAGTGACAATAGAAATGTATTTCTTTTAGTTCCAGAGGTTAGAAAGTCCACGATCAAGGTGCTAGTAGATTCAGTGTCTGATGAGGGCCTGCTTCCTGGTTCATAGATGGCTGTCTTTTCACTGTGTCTTCACATGGCAGAAGGGGCAAGGGATCTCTTGGGGCCTCTTTTATAAGATTACTAATCCCATGAGGGCAAAGCCCTCATGACCTAATCACCTCGCAAAGGGCCTACTTAATACTATCATCTTGCGGTTAGGATTTCAACATATGACTTTTGGGGGGACACAAACATTCACTTTATAATATTATCATTATCATTTTTATTAAAATAATTCAGTTTTATAGAAATAGTGGCACAAATTTAACACAAATCAAGTTGTGGTTCTGCTGTACTTTTTCTCAGGCATTATGCTTCTTTTCTGATAGAGGGAGGACTTCTGACCCTCTAAGTTGTTTATGTGGGTGTTTGCTGAGATATTCATCATCTCCTCTGGTTTTTAATGACCTAGTAATGCAAATAGTCACTAGGTCCCTCTTTACCTTCCTTCTACCTGGACCCTCTAGGTCCACTGGCATTCTCTCCAACTTCTGTACCGCACTGGAGATATGGGAGCTATGCATACTCTACCCAATGCCCCATGAATTATGAGGTTTTCCAGTCTGGCTGGTGCAAACAGGCATTATTCCTGGCCCTGTGTGAATGCCAGGCACTGTTAATCCTTTTATATGATTCTTTCCCATTTTTGGCAGTTTCCTCCCACACATCTGCCAATCATTACTCTATTGAATACTTGAGGGGAAGGCTGAAGTCTTCTCTCCATGCAGCAATCTCTTTTCCCACACTCTGACATTCAAGCTGCCTTGCTTTCCCCAGACTTTCAGCTTCCTTTACTCAACTCACAGAGTTCTCCAGGCTCCACTTGGGATCTCCCTCTCTGCACTTTGGAAGCTCTCTCAGTTCAGTAAGCTGGAGAAATCACAGGACTCACCTCATTTATTTCTCATCTCTGAGGATCACTGTCCTATTTTGCCTGATGTCCAGTATCTTGAAATCTATTGCTTTATACCTTTTGTATATTCTTTTGATTATTTTAGGCAGGAGGCTAAATCATGTCCTGTTCTTCATCATGGTCAAAAGTGAAAGTTGGTCCAGTACAACTGATATAATAGAGGTGAATGCATAAACTCTTTGGAAAATATGATGGAGAATTTATTTCTTGGGTAGCTGGGATGATGGTAAGGAAAATATTGATAGAAGTTACTTTACAATTGGGTTTTTCAATGTGGGATTTTTTTCATCAAGTATGTGGGGAGAGGGATAAGGAGAAAGTCTTCTACGTGGGAGAAAATCATTAGCAAAGGCAACTATCCTACCTTCTGATCACCACCTCCTGTTTTTCTGTTTCACTTTCTGTAGTGCCTTGACGCAAGTAATTTTTTAATCCTGGCCACAAGGACCTACCCATCCATGGATCCAACCATCATTTCACTTTCCTTTACTTCTGTCTTCCTCATCCCTTCACTTTCCTCTTTATTTAGCTTATATTCCGTGATCACTTAAAATCACCACCTGGCATTCACCCTCAGTTCCCTTGCTTCCTCTTTGCTTAGCCTGATTCACTTGGCAAAACTCTGACTTCAGTTAAACTCAACTGTCTGCCCAGCTTATATGAGTTACTTGTGAGGCTGGGTGTCATTGGAGAAAAACACACCATTGTTATGACTGGATTTAATTTTTTCTAATTTTCTTTTGGTGTTAAAATACAATAACATAAAATTTATCATATTACTGGATTAATTTTTTTTTTTGATGAGGAATATTAGCCCTGAGCTAACATCCATTGCCAATCTTCCTCTTTTTTGCTGAGGAAGACTGGCCCTGAGCTAACATCTGTGCCCATTTTCCTCTATTTTGTATGTGGGACACCTGCCACAGCATGGCTTGATAAGTGGTGTGTAAGCCCACACCCGAGATCCGAACCTGTGAATCCTGGGCTGCCGAAGCAGAGTGTGCAAACTTAATCACTATGCCACCAGGCCGGCAACATGACTGGATTATTTTTTTTTTTGAGTAAACTTTTTTCTATGTATAATATATACACAGGAAAGGGTACATACAAATCATAAAGGTACAGCTTGATGAAATTTTGCAAGGTGAGCACATCCATGGGCCAGCACCCAGATGGAAAACAAAACATCACCACCATTCCAGATGTGCCTCTCATATCTCTCCCTGGCTGGACTCAGTGTAAATTCATGACTATAAAACTCAAGTTGCCTAACAGTCACACTCTAGTTCCCTAGTGCAGTGACTCTTTTACTTTTCTAGATGACTCTTTCATACTTTCTCTTCTTTCTTTAGGAGTTTTGTACTCTTCATTCAAGCAATCAAACTGTGCTTCAGTAAGCTCTATGACCATATCTATGGTCATATCCTAGGTCACTCATCTGTGTATCTGCGTTACAGCCACTCCTGTTACTATGGATAAACTCTTTGCTCACAGCAATAGTCAGTTCTTCCCTTTGTGTACTAGACTCCATCCATTCTTGCCTAGTTAACAGACATTCTCTTTTTTCTCTCCATCATCATAATTGCTCTCTGTTCTGTAATTTTCCTATTAACATGTATATTAAAATTTCTCCCATTTAAAAAATAGAATCTCTCTTGATTAGAATAACCCAGTCCTCAATTATGGGATCTCCCTCCTTCCCTTTATAGAAAAACTCCTAGAAAGAATTGTATATATCACTGTCTTCAATTTTTCTGTTCCCATTCTCTCTTGAGCCTACTCCAACCAGGCTTTCACTCCCATCACTCCATCAATTTCCGTGGTAAGGTCATCAGTGATCTTCATAATTCTAAATCCAGTGATCACTCAATCTCTCAATATCATTTCACTCTCTCTTTTGTGGAACACTTTGTTCTCTTGCCTTCTAAGACAATAACTGTCTTGTTTTCCTCTTGTCACATAGACTAGCTCTTCTAGTTTCCTTTGGTTTTTCTTCCTTCTCTCTCCACCCAGCCTTTAAATGTTGGAATAGCCAAGTGCAATCTCTATATTGTTTCTCTTTTCTATGTTTGTCTTTTTCTATTTTGTTCATTTCCTTGGTGATATCATCTGTTCACTAGGTTTCACATACTGTCTATATACAAACATCTTCAGCCCTAGACTTCTCTCTTTAATGCCAAACTTGAATATCCAAATGCTTATTGAGTTTTCACCTTGATATCTAATAGGTATTTCACAATTAACAGATCTGAACTGAGCTATTAAGCAACCTCTGCTCCCTGAAAATCCACAAGAACACTTCAACTTTTCGTTCTGCAGTTTTCTCTATCTTAGTTAATAACAAAGTCATCTTTCTAAGTGCTCAGATAAAAAACCTCAGTGTTAAACATGAGAGAAGCTTGATTCTCTTTTTTTCCACCCATTTGCAAACTCTCAGCTCTTCTTTGAAAGTATATCCAGACAGAATATGGCAACCTCTTGCTATCTCCACTGCTACCATTCTAGTCCAAGCCACCAATTTACCTTCCCTTGGATTATTGTAGTGGTCTTCTGTCTGGGCTCCTAGTTTATACCCTATCTTCCTTCAGTCTCTTTTCTCAACTTACAAGTTAGAACTTCTATAAGATTGTGGCGGTGAGAAAGATTTTATTGAGTATTAATATCTTGTTTAATAAGTGAACATTAAACTTAAGAGAGTGAGAGATATCCAAAAAGCGTTTTTTTTTTTTTTGTGTGTGAGGAAGATTAGCGTTGAGCTAACATCTGTTGTCAATCGTTCTCTTTTTGCTTGAGGAAGACTGTCTCTGAGCTAACATCTGTGCCAACATTCCTCTATTTTCTATGTGGGATGCTGCCACAGCATGGCTTCATGAGTGGTGCGTAGGTCCACGCCTGGGATCCAAATCTGCGAAGCCAAAGCAGAGCACGTGAACTTGACCACTACACCACTGGGCTGGCTCCATCTAAAAAGGAATTTTGGGAAGTTTTTAAAGAGAAGTGCCGTGTACTATGCTACTTATACGAACTTACAGTAGAGACCTATATTATTTATCTAGTACCTTAAGTCAAATTTTGGTTTCTCTGAAGTCAAAACCACCAAAAGTGTACCCCAAAAGATTTTATAATCTCTCAGTGAAAGGTTAATTTAACTCATTAAACAAAGGCATTGCTAGTTATTTTTTTCCTAAACCTTATGGCTTTTCTTCAAAGAACATAATTTTTACTAAAAAATTCAGATATAAAAGAAATGTGATTAAAAACACTTACCATATTCCTAAGTACTTCCATAATTAGCTTTAATTGTTTCCAGGTACATCTTTCTGTAAAATTATATATTTAAAACAGATAACTGTCCAAATTACATTAATGTTAAACTCTGGATTTTGTATTTATGTTTAAAACTCAATGTCTAGCCTCCTTTAAAGAAGCTCTAACTCTAGGATGACTGGTTCCTATGACATTTAATCCACTTGTTTTCAACAAATAAAATAGTTCATTTCTCACTTTATATGTTTGTAGAATTATAATTCATGACCAATGTTAAAAATTGTTACCTTAAAAAAAACATAATTTAAGTTGAGATAGGGTTTATTTTGCTAACCTTCCCGTAGGAACCCTGTTTCTGAAAGATTTAGTTATAAGTGGGTTAGCTTAGTCTAGAAGATATTTGATATATTTGGTATGAGGGGGAAGAAAATTTGGGAGGGGTGGTGTTTGCTTCTTGACATGTACTATCTTCACATTTATTCTCAATAATAAAAAAAGATTTACTTCCATTTTAATTGTCTGAGTAAATATGATTTCCTTTCTAAATGTTATAAGCTCTTCACAATCATTTGGTGTTTGTCAACTGCAATTTTCACTGATCAATAATATCCCATTTCCTCTTCTAAAGGAACTCGGACTACAGTGGAATTTTTGTGAATGGGTTTCTCAGAATGACCCTATTTCCAAGTGTTTTCCAGTTAGAGGTGCTTTTGGCCTAGTCTGGAGGACTTTCAGTATATGTGCTTGATAGCTTGGGGGCTGAAGGCTTTTTGAGGAAAAAGATGATTGGGAGAGTAGAGGAGGATGTCTCCTTGGGGTTAGTTCTAGGATGACCTCGTGTTGTCTGAGTTTTCTACGCCACTGTGAAGAATGGCAGTAGTTTCCAGGTGTCTTTACTCTTTTCGGCAATCTTAACCTTCTTGAAGTATGGAGTTTGTGTAGACAATGGACTTCACCACATAATAGTAATAACTTTAGTAGCAGGGCATAGTTGACTTTTTTAAAGGGATGCTTATTTAATTTCAAATTAAAGATAGCTTCATTAAAGTTGTCAAATATAGCAATGTAGAAAAAAAATAAAGCAAAAGGGTAACGTAATTTAACCATCCCAAAGATAACCATCAATAACATTTTGACATATCTTTTTAGTCTGTCTTTTACCTATGTGTAACAAAAAATTTTAATTAAAAACTTATTTTTATAATTTTAGATTCGCTAGGAATAAGTTATTATAAATATGTATTTAAATGAGATATTTTCTTCTGTAGTTCTGTGACACTTCTACACGCTCATATTGCAATTCTTTTTGACCCAAAGTATAGAAATGAAAATATATTTAGTTGACAGAAAAAAATAAAATCATAGAAATGTTGGCTACCAGATAATTATTGGTTCTAGAATTACTGTAATCTATTATTATAAGGGTGGCAGGCAGATATAAATAAAGTGGTGCTGGGGAGGAGACATTATTAGGTGTGGGAGAGATTTTCGTGACGTGATTCCTATTGAATAAGTGGTAGATAAAATAGTGTCAAGGGTATTCATAATAATTAGTTGTATTGCTTCCATAATCTTCTGTGGCAGTCTCATAATCAAGTATAGTGTCATAAAATATGCTTGGAGTAATTGTCATAGTGTCATCAGTTGTGTTAAATACACTGGCTGCAGTGCCAGTCGGTAGAGGTGTGGTTTCAAGGAAGGTAGTGTGAAGTGTAGAAGTTAGTATGAAGTAGTATGTAGGTGTGCTGGGGGCTGTGCCGAGGGCGAAAGGGCGAAAGTGGTGTCGGGTGGAGTTGTGATTGTTGATGCAATGCTAGCTGGTGTGGTGGGGGAGATGAAGTGGTGGTGGCAGTAGTTGACGCCTGCAGGCCTATTAGCAGATAGGTGGCAGGTGTAGTATTGATGGCAGCAGATGTGGTAGAGAAAGCAGTCCTGGGAATGACTGCTTGGGTTGTGGAAGGGGAACAGAAATGTTCTTGATAGTATTCATCATACTTACAGCTATGGAATAAGTACCAGTGGATAATATGGTACTGGCCCCTGATGTAACTATAACAGGGATTACTGTAGAGGCAGTAGAAACAGGTGTTGCAAACATGTTTGTTTCAGGTTCAGGATTATCAGTGGTTTTAAAAAATGAGGCTTTGTCATTTACAGTGTTGGCAGTGGTGACCGTTTCAGTATTAGATGTGGAGGCTGAGTTGAACTGGGTAGTGGCTGCAAATGCAGTGCTGGTATTAGCAGATTGAGCAGAAACAGAGTACAAAGTAGTAGAGGCAGGTGTTGTGATAGTTGTAGGGAGTGGGTTAGTGGTGGTTACTCTGAAGGTAGTAGGAGGAGAAGTAATGACTGGTGTTGTCTTGACAGCAGCAGCAGCAGTAGTGGTAGTAAACGTTGTTCTAGGAATGATGGTGGGAGAAACGGATGTTTCAGCAGTTGTCACAATTGTAACCTGAGTTGTAAAAATAAGTATTGTGCCAATAGATTGAGACAATAGGGTAGGTTGGGAGCCCAAAGTAGTGGATGAAGAAATAGAAGTGGCTCCTGATGTAGTTGCAGCAAATGGAGTTGGGGTCTTAGCTGTGGTAGTGACCCTTTCCACAGATTTGGTTCCTGAGGTACAAGGTGTTGAGATAGAGGCAAAATACTCAATGGAAGCAGGTGTGGAAGCTGATGGGGTTAAATTATCAAGTGCTGCATCTTCAGGCATTTTCTCAGAGGCCCAGGTGGTATCAGTGGGTGAGCTGGTATGAATCTCCTCTGTGGTAGGAGCATCAGATAAGGTGGTTCTGGCTGCAGATGTGGGCTTTGCACAAGATTTAGTACTAACAGATGTCACGATATTTGTGGAAGTGGATGCAGTTGGTTTGGCGGTAGTAGTTTCAGGTTTCTGAATGGGAAATTGGGTGATAAATGAGGTTGGCTGTGGGGATATAGGCTGCCATGAAACTGGAAAAGGTGGATGTCTGCTGGACTTGGGCTTACAAGAAAAAATTGGGTTATGTCTTAGAGGGTGAGTTTTGTTTTTCTTAAATGGATTTGTATGATTTTTGTGGGAGCCAGGTTCCTGTGGAAAATTTTTTGGTTTACCAGCATTCCAATTGGAAAGAGTGTAGGTGAGATTTTGGTTTACCAGTTTTTTTCCGAACAGACCTCTGCTTCTGAGATTGCTATTTTGTAGGCTTAATTATTTTTAGTCTATAGGTTTTTGCCTGAATTTTTGAGTTGCTAGGTTGTTTTATTTTATTTTTATTTATATAATATTTCCTTTGGTTAGTTTGCTGTGGAAGACAGAGTTTTGTTTGCCTGGATCTTTTCTCCAGGTTTGTGTTTCTATTAAGTTTTGACTGTTTATTTTCTGTGATTTTGACTTGTTTTGAAGCTGACCGTTTTGTTTACCAGTTGAAGTTGAAAGAAGTTTAGGTTGATGTGGGTTGTGTTGAATGTTGGTACTGGGTTGAGATTTAGTTTTCTTTGGTAATGTTGTATCAGTTCTGTGTCGATGATATTTGATGGTGTTAACTCTTTTGTTAGCTATTGACTTCCCCAGGACTTGGATGTTGGTGGCCACTCTGTTGTGCTAGAGACTTCAGCCCAGGAAGTGGTTGGCTACTTTTTACATAAAGTCTTTTTTTGTTAGATTGTTCTTTTATGTATCTATTTCCCTGCTGTCCATATCTTTTTGGCTGAGATTTTTATTTTTTTTGGCTGAATAATGAGTTTGGCTTAATTTTGGTTAGAACTTTTCTTTGATTAATTGAAGGAGATTTGGATTGATCTGGTTAAGGGTGAATATAAACACCTGAGTATGTTTTAAATTTTTTGGTGAACCATAGTGCAGATTTTCCTGGATGAGATTTAGCAGACCTAGAACTTGTTTTAGGTATAATAAGTTCACATGATTCTGGAGATGAAGACCACCGTATTGGACAGGGTAAATTTGACTAGGATTCCTTTTCTTAGATCTCTGGGAAGCACTAGGATTTAGATGGGTTTGGGAGACTGAGCTATTTGTTGACTAGATGTATTTGACCAAAGTAAAATCTGACCAGTTTTCACTGAAGAATGTACATGCTGAGTGAAGCTGGTCTTTGAGAAGATGGAGCTAGTAATGGTCTGTTTTTTGGCTTACTTTTCTCTTGTGTCCCACTTAACTGCAGAAAAAAGAAAGAGGAAAACCATTAAGCATATATAAAATCACAAATACTTACTGCCTTTGGACTCAGGCAGCAGGGACCCCTGACCTGGGTCCTGCAGTTTACGTTGGTCCTCGCTTGGCCACAGGGGCAAGAGGAAGGAATCACTAGGATGTTCTCTTCCCTCCTCCTCCAGATCTCTTTAGACTTTGGAGTACCTTGTCCAACTAGCCCTAAGCTCATTCCGGAATCTGCAAAATCCTCTTGCCTGGGTCCATCCTACTAAGGGTGGGTCATGCTGCTGGTGTGTACATGTACCCCTAGGCCTGAGGGGGTAGCTGAGGAGGATATTTGGGCTGGAATAGCCACGTTTGTGTTCACATGGACTCCCCTAGTATGTGTAGGGGAGTCAATGGTGGGTTCTTAAGAAAGGCAGGTGGGCTGCAGGCCAGGGGCCGGGAACTGGCTTGTTATTACTTTGCCACATTCTGATGAAGAATTCATGAGTCTGAGAATCCTAAGTAGACTTTTTTTTTTTTGGCTTCTTTATGCTTTTCTATTCTCCATTTTTTCAGCACTATATTTGTATTACTTTCATAATTAAGAAAAACGCACAAAGAAAATTACCGGGTGTGTTGATGCCATTTGAGAGATAAAACTGAGTATACATGATTCCAATATATGATGGTCTTTATGTTGGGTAGAAACTATAGCATTTACCAAGGAGATGAACTCACATTTCACTCAGTTGGCCAACACTGTTAGGAGAGAGTTCCCTCAACTTCTTGAACTTCTAAATATCTTTGTACCATTATCTATCCTAGTTTCTTTGTCCCGAGGGCTTGTCTTTATTGATGGTCCCTTTTCTGGTCCATATTTTCCTATCCCTTCCTGTCTAGAGTTGCATTCTCTCACCTTACAGGGTTTGCTTCAGAAGATGTGTTTTCTTTGAATAACTAGGCGTTGATTAAAGCTCAGCTCAGTTGTATTGATAGATGCTTAATTAAACCCTAAAATAAACTTGAACTGAAATGGAAGGTAAGATGGTGCAGAGGGCAAACTGCCTCCTTCATCACGTTCCTTGCGCTAGTCGGGATATCAAGATCTGCTTTTTCCACCCAGTTTGCAATCTTGTAGTGAATTTTAATTCTTCTGTTTCTTCAGCTTTACTTCTAGTTCATAACATAAATCTGCAAATTCATTCATCTCAATGACTTTTAGAAACAACTCTTTTGTGTTCCATACTTCTTAGCAAATATATGCTAAGGGATTAATAACTATTTGCTCAAAAAGGAAAGACTGAATATTCACTATCACGGTTTTTATTCAGACCCCTACCCCTCCATATAGAGGTTGCTGCCAAGTAATTCCCCATTCCCATTGATTTTTCTCATAATTGATGACACATTCTTTCTTAAGATCCTCTGTGTGCATTATTAAATTCCCTGCATAAATTATAAGGTCCTTCCTATATAGTAGAATTATCAATTCCAGTCTTTTCGTCCTAATGTTCTTGGCTCTTTTATAGCTGGACCCCTATGCATAGTATAAAGCACCTTCTTTCATTAATGTTACTATCCCTATGTAATAAGATATTTATATAATAATGAAGTTCTTAAAAATAATGTTCACAGATTTTAAAGAAAACATGTATAATGTTAAAAAGGAGACTAGACTGAAAGCTATATGGAGGTAGGAGTATAATCTTTCTGGTTCCCTGCTCAATATCTAGAACCTGCATAGTAGCACTCAATAAAAATTTTTTGAATCAAGCTTAATATTTGATCTACTTAAACTTAGCTTTATTTTAATCTTTGTAGTCTACTCTTTGAAAGCCTTTCAAAATGATCTAAGGAAGTTTTATGTATTCATAGATTCTTCCTGCCCCCTCCATTATCTTTCCTCCTCCCACCTGCCCCTGGCAGGTTTCATGTTTTCAAATGTTCAGCATTTATTGTTGTTTCTTCATGTTTTCAAACGTTCAGTATTTCTTGTTGTTTCTTCATGTTTTCAAATGGTTAGCATTTCTTTTTTTTTTTTAATTTTTTGTTTATTGCAGTAACATTGGTTTATAACATTGTAAAAATTTCAGGTGTACATCATTGTACTTCTATTTCTGCATGGACTACATCATGTTCACCACCAAAATACTAATTACAACCCATCACCACACACATGTGCCGAATTATCCCTTTCACCCTCCTCCCTCCCCCCTTCCCCTCTGGTAACCACCAATCCACTCTCGGTCAGCATTTCTTGTTGTTTCTCAGAATATATTTTGGGAAACATTTCTTTTTCCTACTAAGGGTGTGCTATTAATTTTCCTTCACTTTTACTCCTGCTCTTTCCCTCTCTTTTTATATATTTTGTTTTTGTTTTTCCATCTCTCCTCCCCACTTCCATTTTTGTTTCCATACTTCATCATATATGTATTTTTAAAAAAAATTTTTATTGAGGTAACATTGGTTTATAATATTATATAAATTTCAGGTGTACATCATTATATTTTGATTTCTGTGTAGATTACATCATATTCACCACCCAAAGACTAAGTACCATTCATCACCATGCACAAGTACCCTATTACCCCTTTTGCCCTCCTCCCTTCCTGTCTGGTAACCACTTGTCTAATCTCTGTATCTATGTGTTTGTTTGTTGTTATTGTTGTTATTTTTATCTTCCACTTATGAGTGAAATCATATGGTATTTGACTTTCTCTGTCTGGCTTATTTTGTTTAGCATAATACCCTCAAGGTCCATCCATATTGTTGCAATTGGCAAGATTACATCTTTTTTTATGGCTGAGTATTATTCCATTGTGTATGCATACCACATCTTCTTTATCCATTCATCCAGTGATGGGCACTTAGGTTGTTTTCAAGTCTTGGCTGTTGTGAATAATGCTGTCATGAACATAGGGGTGCAAATATCTTTTTGCATTTGTGTTTTCGTGTTCTTTCAGTGAAAAAATGAATGCCCAGATGTGGAATAGCTGGATCATATGGTAGTTCTAGTCTTAATTTTTTGAGGACTCTCCATACTGTTTTCCGTAGTGTCTGCAGCAGTTTACATTCCCACCAGCAGTGTATAAGAGTTCCCTTTTATCCACATCTTTAACACTTGTTACTTCTTGTCTTGTTAATTATAGCCATTCTGATGGGCATGAGGTGATATCTCATTGTAGTTTTGATTTGCATTTCCCTAATAACTAGTGATGTTGAACATCTTTTCATGTGCCTGTTGGCCACCTGTTTATCTTTGGAAAAGTGTCTGTTACATCCTTTACTCATTTTTTTAACTTTTTTTTTTTGTTTGTTTAGTTGTGTAAGTTCTTTATATATTTTTGATATTAACTCCTTATTGGATATATGATTTGCAAATATCTTCTGCCAATTGTTAGTCTTTTCATTCTGTCGATGGTTTCTTTTGCTGTGCAGAAGCTTTTTAGTTTGATGTCATCCCATTTGTTTGTTTTTTTCCTTTTGTTTCCCTTGCCTGGTGAGACATGGTATTCAAAAAGGTATTGCTAAGACCGATGTCAAAGAGCTTACTGCCTATGTTTTATTCTAGAAGTTTTGTGGCTTCAAGTCTTACATTCAAGTCTTTAATCCATTTTGAGTTAATTTTTGTGTATGGTATAAGATAATGGTCTACTTTCATTTTTTTGCATGTGGCTGTCCAGTTTTCCCAACACCATTTATTGAAGAGACTTTCCGTTCTCCATTGTATGTTCTTGGCTCCCTTGTCAAAAACTAGCTGTCCATAGATGTGTGGGTTTATTCCTGGGCTCTCAGTTCTGTTTCAATGATCTGTGTGTCTGTTTTTGTGCCAGTACCATGCTGTTTTGATTACTATAGCTTTGTAGCATATTCTAAAATCAGGGAGTGTGATGCTTCGAACATTGTTCTTTTTTATCAGCATTCCTCAAGGTCTTTTGTTGTTCCATCTGAATTTTAGGATTTTTTTTTTCTATTTCCATAAAAAATGTCATAGGAACTTTGATAGGGGTTGCATTGAATCTGTAGATTCCTTTAGGCAGTATGGACATTATAACTATGTTAATTCTTCCAATCCATGAGCACAGAATAGCTTTTCTTTAGCTAGACTCACCAAGAAAAAAAGAGAGAAGGCTCAAATAAGTAAAATCAGAAATGAAAGAGGAGAAATTACAACAGACACCTCAGAAATACAAAAGATTATAAGACAATACTACGAAAAGCTATATGCCAACCAATTCGACAACCTGGAAGAAATGGACAAATTCTTAGAATCATACAACCTTCTAAAACTGAATCAAGAAGAAATAGAGAATCTGAATAGACGAATGACTAGTAAGGAGATCAAAACAGTAATAAAAAACCTCCCAAAAAGCAAAAATACAGGGGCAGACGGCTTCCCTGGTGAATTCTACCAAACATTCAAAGAAGACTTAATACCTATCCTTCTCCTCTTCCAAAAAGTTGAAGAGGAGGGGACACTTTCTAACTCATTCCATGAGGCCAACATTACCCTGATACCAAAACCGGACAAGGACAAAAAAAGAAAATTAGAGGCCAGTATCACTGATGAACATCACTGCAAAAATCCTCAACAAAATACTAGCAAGTTGAATACAACAGTACATTAAAAAGATCATACACCATGATCCAGTGGGATTTATTCCAGGGATGCAGAGATGGTTCAACATCCACAAATCAATCAACGTGATATACCACATTAACAAAAGGAAGAATAACAATCACATGATCACCTCAACAGTTGCAGAAAAAGCATTTGACAAGATACAGCACCCATTTATGATAAAAACTCTGAATAAAATGGGTACCTCGACATAATAAAGGCCATATATGACAAACCCACAGCTAACATCGTATTCAACAGTGAAAAACTGAAAGCTATCCCTTTAAGAAGAGGAACAAGACAAGGATGCCCACTTTCACCATTCTTATTTAACATAGTGTTGGAAGTCCTAGCTAGAGCAGTCAGGCAAGAAAAAGAAATAAAAGGGATCCGAATTGGAAAGGAAGAAGTAAAACTGTCACTATTTGCAGATGACATGATTTTATATAGAAACCCTAAAGAATCCACCAAAAAACCATTAGAAATAATAAACAAATACAGTAAAGTTGCAGGGTACAAAATCAACGTACAAAAATCAGTTGCATTTCTACATGCTAACAATGAAAGGGCAGAAAGAGAAATTAAGAATACAATCTAATTTACAATCACAACAAAAAGAATAAAATACCTAGGAATAAATTTAACCAGAGGTGAAAGGCCTGTACACTGAAAACTATAAAACATTGTTGAAAGAAATTGCAGAAGACAAAAAGAAATGGAAAATATTCGGTGCTCATGGATTGGAAGAATTAACATCATGTATGTATTGGTGCCGACTATGTCCCAGGCAGAGTGTCAGATATAGGGATTCAAAGATGTATAAGATGAATGTGGCACGTACGCTCATGGGGTTTATAGTCTAGCGTTGATAATGAGAAATATTATACTATATTTCTCAATTGGAGAGTGAACTTCATATGGCATTTAAAGATACTGAGAAGTCCTACATCATAAACAAAACCCCAAACAAAAAATATTCACTTAACTCTTTCTAATTTACCATTTCTAAAGTTATTTGACTCTAGGAACTTTTAAAAATTAGCAGCTATAATGTACTTCAGATATAATAGTCTATGGAATATGTATCAGAAACACTGGAGGAAATAATATAAACGCATGTTGAATATTATAAGTTGCTAACATCTTTCTATATTTGTGCATACTTTAGGTCTTTCATGTTTGAAATGACATATGTGGTGGCCTCTTTTTATGTATGTTAGGAGTAGCAAATGAATAAATGTTGATGATATCTTGGAAGTAAAAGTAATCATTTTCTGATTTACCAAAATAAAATTTCTTCTTATAGTTGTGTTGCAAAGGTGTAAACTATTTTACTTAAATATGACATTAAATCTTTACAAAAATTTCTAAAAAGGTGAAATTTGACTACATTGCTAAAATGTTTAAAGATGTTGAGCTGTATTAATCTTTCATTAAATTGTAGTGATTATCAATTAGTAAGGAAGATTAATAAAAATGCATTTCGGAGGCTGGCCCGGTGGCACAGCGGTTAAGTTCCTGGGCTCTGCTTCGGCGGCCTGGGGTTCACAGTTTCAGATCCCGGGTGCAGACCGACGCACTGTTTGTCAAGCCATGCTGTGGCGGTGTCCCACATAAAGTAGAGGAAGATGGGCACGGATGTTAGCTCAAGGCCAATCTTCCTCAGCGAAAAGAGAAGGATTGGCAACGGATGTTAGCTCAGGACTAATCTTCCTCTCACGCACACACACACACACACACACACACACACACACACACAAATGCATTTCCTTTGTATAGTGCTTTCTAATTTCACTTCTGTTTATGTGCGTGATCTTATTTGATTGAAATAATAAACATAGAATTAATGAAATTAAGGCAAGAAACTATTGTGCAATAGAACCATGATGATTATTGATGAAAAGTATGAACAGAACCATAATATTATAGTTAAATATAAATATATTATTATAAATAAATTTATAAACATATGAATTTTTGTGTCCCTTTATTTAGAAATATGATGTTCAATTCTACCAGGTATGATACTACCTCTATTCATACATAATCTTGCAACTGTCATTTTGGTCCCTTATGGTCTGTTCTGCACGAAGGAGACAGAATGTTTTAAAAACAAAAGTCAGGCACAAAATCCCCTGCTTAAACTTCCCAGTGGGTTCCCATTGACCTCAGAATGAAATCCAACTTCTTACTGCCACTGAGAAGGGACTCCATGAGCTTGTCCCCACCTCACTCTCCCTCACAATCACTAGCTTCCAGACACTGGCCTTCCTTCTGCTCCTTGAAGAAGTCAAATTTATTCCCTCTTTGGTGTACCTTTGTCTAGAATTCTCTGCTCCAATATCATCACTTGGCTGGGTTTCTTTTTTTCTCATTATTTAGCTTAAATGACGCCTCTTCAGAAAGGCGTTTTAAAACACCTAATCTAAACTGGTATCTTTACTCTCTATCATTTCACCCTACTTTAGTTCGTGTAGTTTATTTTTTATCGCTATCTTTTGTTTTCTTCCTTATGATTTGTCTCCACTCCCAAGAAAGTAGGCACTATGAGGGCAGTGTCTTTGTCTTTCTTGTTCTACACGGTATCCCCAGTTCTTTGAACAGTGCCTGGCACATAGGATGACTTTGACAAATGTCGACACATGAATAAATTATTTACCTTGCGTTAGTATCACTTTAGCATAACCTTGAGCTACTTCATTAATTTTCATTGGAAAAAATAAGTTAAATTTCTTATAGAATGTAGAGTTTTAGAGTATCATTTTGATCTTAGAGACTTTACTTCCTAAAGTTCTAACTTTTCTATGTCAGGGCTAGTATTTCCTGGGGGTTAACAAACAAATAGATAAACAAATACCAAGAGTCTTTAAGAATTTGGGCTTTCTTTTGTGATAGTTGATATTTTTGTGTTTTACAAAAATGGAAGAAGAGGAAGAAAACGTAAATGCAGGTTATTACATCACATTGTCCGGCCTTTGGCTGGAGATGATGTTGAACAGAGGGTCCTTATTAGATGTGAGATAATGAGTCTTTCCGGTATACTGAGCTATAACTTAGAGCTTTAGTGGCCTACAGATGGGAGAGACAATTGTCTTCTACATTCCACATGATTTTAAAAAATAACCAGGTGTGGACAAGCATTATTAGTCCTGTTCTTTCCTTGTTGATTATTAATAGTCTGCAAAGCTAGCTCTTTATGTATTGCCATGTAGACGTCCATTAAAGATTTTCTCAAAACCACTTTCTTCATGAATCGTTCTTGGATTTAGGGAGGGTAAGGATAGATATTTAAAAGCAACTACCATAAATTTTATCTTTATTTTTCCATCCTGAGGCCTTTGTACTAATGGACAGTAGATTATATAGAATAGAGATAAATATTCACATGAAGTTATATTTTTATGATCTTTTTAGTTATGTAAAACACCATACACACAAACATAGGGTACTAATAGTAGAGAAATGTAAAATATAGTGTTAAGAAAATTCAACACCTAAATATTAAGTCTAAGAATATGAAAGCCGAATTCAGAGATATTGTGGTTTTCTTCTTCAATTACAAAAGGGTACATATATTGAATATGTATATGATATATATACATATGTTATATATGTATTTGAATATTTATATATACCTACATATACATCAAAATACATATTGAATATATATATCTCCAAAGTAATTATTTTTCATTTACGATTAAATATAGAGGCAAAGTAATTGAGCTCGTGAATACTTGCTGAGAAGCGGGGCATAAGAGCCAAGAGGCTCAGGATCAGGCAAGGGGTTCTCATTGCTTTCAGCTGTTTGAAAACAAGCGCAAGGAATGTTTATGTTAGTTGTCATAAAAGATCCTCTCTATTTGTCCCAGAATATAGTTGTGAAATAACAGTTTAAAAAAGTAATTCCTGTGAGACATGGTTATTAGAATTATAGAACAAGAATGTACTCCTCATTGAAATATATGAAACATAAAAGAATATTTGAATTCTTTTAATGCCAAGAAATATGATTATGATAGTGTATACATTTTTATAGTAGAAATAATAATACTAAATTTTTGGTAAATTGGCTGTTTATAATTAAAAATTTCTAAAATATGCTATATTAATGGAAAACAAATTTATAGTTAAATCACACTAGATTTAACAAAGATCTATCATCATATTTAAATGCAATTATATACTGTAGTTAAAAATGAAATGTAAATGATATGTGTGGATTTTCTGAGGGTTGTCTGGTCTAAATATCCCTTTATCTTTAATATGGATTATTTTTAAGAGTTGGCATGATTAAAAGAAGATTTCCCATTGAATTAAGAATCTTAGAAACATTTTGATATCATTGGAAAGGATTTAGGAGACAAGATCTCACCTCTCTATCCAGGATAAAAGCACCTATAGCTGCTATAGTTGTTTCACAAAAAGAGTTACCATTTAACAGACTCTTATTCCCCTGCCAGTCTGTGCCCTCTATAAATAACTTCACTTAACCATGATGAGTTATAAATGAGGCTGGTATTATTATCTTCACAATATAGAGAGGAAAAGCTTTAATTGTCTTATCCAGAGCAGCAAATCTACGAAGTGAATGAATAAGTGTTTGAATCCAGGACCATCCGATTCTAAATTCTGTTGCTAAATTCAGATATAATGGTAAATCAGGAAAAGAAGTTTTTGTTCAAAACTATCCACAATTGAAAGAAGAAAGTCTATTAAATTTTTTTTTCTCATATATTCTTGGTTTCATTGTTCATAAGACTTTATGTAGGGCAAGACTTTTTTTGCCCCTGGGAGATCAAGAATTTTACTGGTCTTTCTCCTTCTCATTTGGAGTTATTCTTATCCAAATGTAGACAACCTAGATATAACCATTATATTCAGAAAAGTAACAGTCAACTCCACATACAATGAATTATATTAGAACTAATGTCTAGTTAGACAGTAAATGTCACTAATGTTAAAATTTTTTGCCACTAGAAGGTTATGAAGAGAAATCAAGAGATAGTAAAAAAGATGTGGATTCAGTAATATTAGTCTCATGAAATCTCATGGATATTTTTTCTGTCATACTATTAAATAACTACTTTGAAGATTAGAAAGATAAATAACAATCCTGATCAAATTTTCATCTAAAAGAGCATTTTCAGATGCTGTTCTGATGAGTGAATTTTCACATTAATCACTAGAAATGAAATGTTTAAGATCGTAATTTTGAGCCTATATCCAAGAGTCTTAATATGTGAATTCCCAAGTACCTACCCTTGAAGGGATCCTTCCTCCAGGTCTGGTCAAACTACCTGTCAGTTGAATTCTTGTCAGCTACTATGTCTAGGTATTTTGACAACCAAGAAGCAGCTTAAAATCTGATGTGGCAAATAAGAAGGATCACTGAGAGCATGTTCTTTATAGCCTTATTAGAAGTAGGAAATACTGTAATTGAATAAAAGGTCATGTCTGGGTTGAGGGTTTTATACAAAGAATGATTACTTATTTGTTCAATTGACAGTTGTCCTTTGTACCTCTATTTCTTCCTGGGAAACAGTAGGTGGTGACTTAATATGCCTATTGTCCTGTGTGTAAGTTATGTGCTCTGGATAGAAGTATCTGCATCACCTAGTTTTGGGCCACAGAGGAATCTATTACTAATCAATAAAAAAGAATAGGTAAAAAATCTCTATGCATAGAAACTAAATTACATATTAGTAAATAAATTTGAGCCTATGAAGGAATTATTAAAGGAAATTATAAAATATTTACAGCTTAATGACAGTGAAACATGAAAAGTCAGTATTTATGGGACGCAAAGGGAATTAAAATCTCTAGCTTTCAAATATTTACAAGGAAAGAAGAAAGGTTGAAAACAAATGAGGTAAACTTTTACCCTCTTTAAGAACTTGACAAAAAACAACAAAAGACATCCATGGAAAAAAGAAGGAAGGAAATACAAAAGTAAGGTCAGAAATAAAGAAACAAGCAAGAACAACAAAAACAGCAATAGAAGAATATTTTGTAATACCGAAACATTGTTCTTTGAAAATATTAAATAAGATATTAATTCTAGCAAGAATGATTAAAAAAATAGAGATGATAGCAATAAACATAATAATGAATGAAAAAGGGGAAATAACAACAGTGTTTAAAAATATGTGAGAATATTACGAACAATGTTTTGTTAGTAGATTTGAAAGACTAGACAAATGGATACATTCCTGCATAATTTTAAAATTCCTAAATTGACATAAAAATAAATAAAAAAATTAGGTATAATAATAAGCACCAAAGAATGGAAGAACTTCCTTAGTTCAAAAGCCCCAAACCCAGACAATTTTATAGGTGAAGTCTACCAAATTTAAAAGGAACAGATAATTCCTAATTTATACTGGATGTTCCAGAAAAAGTAGCAAAGCTGCCCTAAGCATTTTGTAAGCATAACCTTGTTTCCAAAACCAGAAAAGGATATACCAAGACAACATTACAAGCCCATTTCATTTATGAATATATATTTGAAAATTCTGAATAAAATATTAACTAATTGAAGAGTATACTTATTTAACTAAAAATAATGTGTCATGATCAAATAGTGTTTATCACAGAAATTCAAAGGTGATTTACTATAAGAAAAATATATCAATGTCATTTACCACATTAATAGAATAAAGGAAGAAAACCATGAATAAATCAATTGATACAAAGATATCATCTGATAAATTCAACACATATATATGTTAAAAGTTTTTAGCACACTAGAAGTAGGAGACAAATTATCTTGATAATGTTGATCTGTTGTAACAGCAGCAAAATTCATAATCAAAGCAAGGATGACTGGTATACACTGTTATTTAACATAGTACTGACATAGTACTGGAAGACTCACCCAATGCTGTGAGATAATAAAAGTGTGGAAGAGTTGTAAGAATCGTAAGAAAAGAGCTAAAATTTTCATTATTTGCAAATACAAAGTCATTTACGTAAAATGACTAACAAAATTAACAAACTAGTAGGACAATTACTAGAATTCAGTATGGTTCCTGAAAGCAAAATCAACTTACAAATAAATAAAATTTCTCCACATCAGTAATAGTGAGCTAGAAGAGATAAGACAAAATCAAGTACCAGTGACAACAAAAACAAGAACTATAAATTATCTTGGAATTAATTAATCAAGTCCTACATTTAATAAATGGTGGGTTTGGGATTTGAACCCAGGCAGTCTGTTTCTTGAGTCCATTTTCTCAAGCACTGCATTACATTTAGTAATTTTTAAGAGTCTTCCAAGATCCCAGTCAAAATGACTCTTTCCACCTCATATACTCCTGTAACACTCTGTTTTTACCCTTATTGTTGCAATTTTAACCATGTGCTTATTATAGTAATTTAAAGCATGCACTTGTCTCTCCCACTATGTTGAAGCAGTATTATTGTCTTATTAACCTTTGAATTATCTGCAGTATAAACTTGCTGAATAGATTCCTTCTATTATTATCTTGCGAAAGACTTTGTACATTTTACAAAATGATAAAATATAAGTTCTTTGTTTTTTGGTCAAAATACATTTTCCTATATGGAACTTAAAAAAAATTCAGAGAAATCCTTGAAATGTATATTTTTATAACTCACTAATTGAATAGTATTTATTGCTATATTATACAACAATCATTTTGTCCCTCACTGTCAGTCTCCCTTCTTCCTCATATGGTAATATTTGACTACCAGTCTTTCAACATCAGTACTCTCAAATCCTGCTCTGTTATTAAGAATGCCTGGACATCGCAGCCATTTTTGTTTGGTATCTTTCTTTTTTTTTCCCTTTGCATTGTTTAGAGAGTACTGAACAACTTAATCCTTTGTGTGTGTCTATATGCATACATACACACACATTCTATTATTTGTCCTAAATTAGAACAGAGTTCATGTATGCTACTTTATACACTTCCTTTTAGAAGACTCCATAGTTTCCAGAGCCCTGGACATAGAAGCTTTACTTTGGAAGCTATCAGATTGTGAATCTGGGAAGTCTTTAGGTCTTTATGCCAACCTCTGTGTTAACAAGGAGTTAAAAATCTGTATTTTTGCAAATATACGTGTAATCTTTAATTATGGAATGTAATTTAATTAGCATTATGCATATGCAATAAAATGCATAATGCATATGCAATAAAACTGCGATCTTATAATTGAATCGCCTGTTGTGAGAGAGAGCAAATTGTTTCTATGGGTATCCATCTTTTTTAAAGAATGCCTGTCTGAGGATTAACAGTCCACAAAGTTGGTGTTGTCACATTCTTAATATCTGGAAGTGTTTGGATTATAGGAAGGTTAGAACAATTGCACTTTGCTCTACAAAAGCTGCAGATGGGCTTTTCAGTCTTTTTCAGTCTGCATTTCAGTTTTTCTTCCTGATGTAGTCAAATTTTTGAAAACATTTTATGGTTAACATTATGGTAACATTTGGACAAAATGTTCATTCTCTCTTTTTTGGCTACAACATTCTCTCTATATAATTATTAGCACATTTATTTATGTTACTTAAATTCTATATTTCCTTACTTATTCTTTTTCTACTGATTTGCTGATTTCTGAGAAATGTGCACTAAAGTCTCTCATTGGGATTGTGGGTCTGACAATTTTTCTTGATATTTCTAAGAGTGCTTGTTTTATAGATTTCAAAATTATGTTTTTTAGGGATATAACATTTCATAACCTTTATGGATGATAATTTTATCAATATAAAATATTTATGCCATTTAATAATCTTTAACTTGAATTCTATTTTGTCATAAATTAAAATTTTTGCTTTATTTTAATTCATGTTTATCTCACCTATCTTTTCCCACTCATTTTTTCAAACTTTGTATGCCTCCTTGTTCTAGGCATGTCACTTACAAATAAACACTGGCTAGATTTCTACAAGTAGTGGGATTGATATGAACAATACTTGGAAGGATATTAGTCTGCTAGGGCTAAATACATGGTACTTGAAAGAAATTGATTGTATTAAGATTGAACATTAGGACAGGAAAAAATGGTGACATTTCTTGTTTGTCAAGTTAAGGAGTTTTGGCATTTTCTTTTAAGTGCCAGGGAAGCCATTGAGTATTCATCATTGAGTTGTGATCAGCTTTTTAAGATGTCTTTACTGTTGATTAGATGGATGGATTTAAGGTGGGAGAGACTAAAGACAGACCAGTTAGAGGACTATTGCAATAGAAAAGACAGGAGATATGGAAGATCCGGACTAGCAAGTGGCAGTGGACATGGAGAGGAGAGTCTGTTTCTGAAATCATCCAAAATCAATTGGACCAATAGATCAATGATGTTAGGGATTTGAGGAATGACGAGGAGTCATAGATGACTGGGACCCCTGTTTAGGGAAGTAGGTCAATTGCAAAACTGTTTAATAAGACAGATTTTGGGAGGAGAAGAAAGTTTCTTTGGCTGGGGTGGAGAAAGTATGATCTAAGAAGATCATATTTTGTGCCTGTGGCATGGTCAGGTAGAATTATTCAGTAGGCAGTTAGGATTACTGTTTTGAGCTTCATGAACAAATTATAGACTTGGAATATATGTTTGGCAGTCAAAATCATATACCAGAAGTTGCTCTATTTTATGTATTTAAAATTTCAAATCATTATCATTTCTTTAAACAAATTTTTCTTGTTGTTAAAGTCTAGCCAACTTTTGGTGTTTTTTTTCCTTCTAGTTATACACCTTGACAAACAGAAAAGAATCATTCTTGTTCTCTCTTGAACCCTCTTCCAGGGGGTTGAACAAAACTTGGAGATCTTGAAGTATCTGAATCATATTTTTGGAGAAAGAAATTTACATTTAAAAATTAATAAACCAGGTGCTGGAGAGAGGAGGAAATGGAAAGTTAGTGTTCAATGGGTATAGAGTTTAAGTTTTTCAAGATAAAATCAAGTCCCAGGGATCTGTTGCACAACAATGTGAATATACTTAACACTACTAAACTGTACACTTAGAAATAATTAAGATGGTAAATTTTATGTTATATTTTTTTATCACAATAAAGAAATTAATAAACCTTACCCCAGGCTTATGATTCATAGCTTCTGAAGAAGCTAATCATGGTTGAGCAGGAGAGAGAGGGAGCTGCACTGTCCTCAGAATAGGACGAATGGAATTTAGACATGAACCACATGGGTGGTGGATTTTGGGTGGGAGGATGGCATTGGTGAGAGAACTTGGGTCTCAACCTTTTGAAGCTGGATCTTTGACAAGTAATGTTGGGATGGGCAGTGATAACTAGACTGTTTAACCCAGTTTGGGAAGCTCCTATTTTAGATGGGGAACTTGCTTCCAAGGTGGCTAAGTAAGGCACAGGTGGGATCACTGTGATCCATTAGCTGCCCATCTCCTGGAATTTAGTTTCTCAGTAGAGGAGGCAAAGATAGGTCACTGATGGCCTTGAATGGCCCAGAACTGTAGGGTGCATGATGGCCTTTTCTTGCTTTGGTGGTGCTAGTGAGTAGCGTCAAATTCTTGACTACTGATTAGCTCCACTTCCTATCCTCCTTTACCTACCAGAGACATAGCCCATAGTGAGCAAGCCTAATGCTGAATTATTGTTTCTTTGGGAAATTTCCTAATCCCTAGATCCAGGATCTGCAGGAAGGAAATTTGTCTTTGGCTATAAGCACCCCCAAAAGAACCCTGAGGGAATTTCTCTTACTCTAGTAAGAGAATGGTGGCTTGGACTATAAATATAAAAAGCCTCTGGTTGACCCAAACAAATCCTTTACTTTCTTTGCATATAACCTCAAGGATTAAGTCAGGGGGAGATATAATGAGATGATTCTTTAAGAGAAAATCAGTTAAAGATAAAGAGAATTACACTTTGTAGGAGGCCTCTCAAGTTCCCTTTGGAGAGTGAGGGAGGATGGTGAAGAGTCAGCTTCACTCACTCATCAGACATCTGTTGACTGCCCCGTGTCAGGCATGATGTTCTATCTCAGAAGAGTATAAACAATGTTTTCAGAGGCCAAGTAAATTAGAAATACTATGAAAATATAATTACTAAATTAAGTACCCTATCTCATGTTTATTTTTTATTTTTTTTGCTTTTATTTTTTCTAGGTACATATACATGAAAAAATTTTAGTAGGCAATTCTGAATGTATTACTCTAATACACTCCAGTTAAGAGTTGTCATGACTGTCTTCATGACAACGTTATGCCTTATGACTGTTCTTATGTTTGGGTAGGGGTGGTAGTGTGGCCAATGATGTGGAAGTTGGGAAGTTATATCTATTTTCAACATGAAAAGGACCTTTTGCAGCATTCTATTAGTTTGTAAAACTTTTATTTAATGTATTAGCTGGTAAATCAGTTTATTTCTAAAATACTATCATTACTGGGACAGCAGACAAATTTCTAGTTTGTTGATCATTTTGTTCTTCCCCTTAAATTTTTTCCCACCATTCTACCATATCAGCACCATGACAACAATTCCTGTGACACCAAGTGTGCAAATAAAAATATGTTGAATTGATATAAAATAATTCACATTTCTGAGATGAAATAATCAATACAAAACTTTCGGTGTCAGGTTAGGTCTCTCAGTAATTATCTTTATGTCTGCCTCTCAACTTCATGATTGACATAATTATTAGTAATTATTGGTAATTATTAGAATAAATTGGTAATTATTAGAATACTTATTGGTAATTATTAGAATAAAGTGATGAATAGAACAGCTGCAGATAGAGGACTTGTAATCAGAAGAAGTTTGCTTCTGTGTGTGTAGGAATGTTAAGTGGTTGGTGTAATATCAAAGCTTGTGAAAGCATTAGAAGAATCGATGGAATTGGTTGTGCCTGTGCTGAGATCAGTGGTGTCAGATTCGTCAAGTGTAGTGTCATCAAATATGCTGGGATAAAATGTCATGTCATCTGTGGTGACCAGGGCATTTGCTGTAGAGGAAGTGGGTGAAATTGTAGTTTCAAGTATAGTAGAGTCAAATAATGTGGAAGGGGCAATTGAGAGAGAGGAAATGGAGTGTCTGTGGGATCAGAGGTGGTCACAGTTGATATGGGTGAGCTGGAGGCGGCAGGTGTAATGGAAACCGATGAGATGCTAAGAGATGTGGTGGAATCAGATTAAGTATTAGTTGTAGCACTGGTAGAGGCAGCAGAGGATGTGTTGGTGGCAGCATCTGTGTTGGTGGCAGTATCTGTGTCTGGCTGCTCGTGTGGTAGTGAAAAAAGAAGTAGTGAGTGTAAGTGCAGGGGTGGTAGGTGAAACTGTGGTGAGAGCGAATGTGGTAACAGCAGCCCAAGTGGTGACAGCAAGTGTGGCTCTTAGTAGGGGAGATGATCCAGATGTGGTAGAAGAAGCTCCTACACCAGAAGCGGTAGTGCCGGCTGGTGTTGCAGAGAGAGCAACGGCGGCAGCCTCTGTGGGAATGGAAGTAGAAGTGGTGATAGGGTTGGAGCTTGTAGGGGCAGCTGTACTTGCAGGAGAAGGGATAGTGTAGGCCTTGGTCATGGTAGAGGGAATAGAAGTGGTTGTGGCAATGGATGTGCTGATGGTATCTCCAGATGAGGCAGAGAGAGCAACCACAGTGGTGTTAGTGGATGAAGGTGCAAGTGTTGTTGGGGGGTCAGTGGTTGCACAAGAGGCAGTCACAACTGATATGGGACTTGATATGGGGGCAGATTCCCAAGATGTGGTTGAAGAAACAGGTTTATTAACAGCATCAAATATAGTGGTAGTGGTGGAAGAAGGAGAAATTATAAAACCTGGCATATTAGGTACAGCTGAGGTGGTAGGAGAAATGTCACTGGAAGCCTGGGTGATGATTGAGGAAGCATATGTGATTATAGAAAGAGTTGTGGTGGCAGTGGACACAGATGCAGTAGAGAAAGCTGTGGTGGAAGCTTCTAAAGTGAGTGAAATAGAAGTAGCTATAGGATTAGGAATGGTAGGGATGGTTGTGGCAGTAGCAGAATTGGTAGTGACAATCTGTGTGGTGAGAGAGGAAGTTGAAATTGTGGCAATTGGTGTTGTGCTGGTGGCAGCAGAGGTGGATGAGAGAGCAGCTGGAGTGGTAGCAAGCTGAGAGGTGGTAGAAGTAGATGTAGAAGTTGTGAGGTGTAACTGCTGTGGGGGCAACCATGTTGGCAGCAGAGGCAGTAGTGGAAGACTAGGTGGTGGTAGCACCTTCAGCATGTGTTGAAGAGAGATCATGTATGAAGCCTGTGCACTGGAAGGAAGAGTAGTGATTGTGGAAGCCAGTGTGTTAGTGGCAGCTGTGGTGGCCTTGGATATGGTGCTAACAGATGTTGGGGTAGGGTTTCCAGAAATGGTAGAAGCAGCTGATTGATTGGTATAAAGAGAAGATTTAGTGGTGTCAGGAGAGGCGGTTGTAGGAGCCAATATGGAGCTGGTGACAATGGAAGCTGTAGTGAGAGGCACTGTTGAGGCAGAAGGGACACCAGTTGTTGTGCGCCTAGTACTGACAGCTGATGTAGGAGAAACGAAAATTATTGTAGAGGAATCAGACATAGGGGTGGAAAGCATGATGGTTTCAAGAAGTTCAAAAATGTCGGTTGATGTAGGATCAAATATGGTTGTTGAAGCAGACTCATCATCAGATGAAGTGTCAGCTGCTGTGATGATATCGGATTTGGAAGTGTCTAGAGAGGTTGAGTCAGTTGGGATGGTGGGAGTTTCAGCTGCTATGGAAGAGATAAAAGACTTGATAGTGGTCCCATGTGGAGTGTTGATGGCAGTGACTATAGTGGTGGCAGGAGTCGAAATAGTAGCTTTAGTTGTCTAGAAAGAAAAATTGCAGGGCCAGCCCGGTGGCCTATTGGTTAAGTTCAGGACACTCTGCTACGGCGGCCTGGGTTCGGATTCCAGGCGCGGACCTAGACCACTCGTCAGCAGCCGTGCGGTGGCAGGTATGGTGGATGTGGCAGCAGATATACTAGTAAGAAGTGATGTTATGTCACATGTGGTGGTAGTTACAGCAGTAATAGTAGAAATAGGTGCTGTGCCAGCAGATTCATATGCTGCTGGTGTAAAGGCAGCTGAAGGGGAAGAACTGAAAGTGTTACCTGATGTAATGGCAAAAGATGGAGTGGTATCAGATGTACTAGTAGCATCAAATTTGGTTTCAGTGCTAGTGGTAGTGGTGTTTGTTTGCAAGTTTAGTGAAGACAGCTGATGAAGTGGTCAGTAGGTTCATATGTAGAGACAGCATTAAATATTGAAACTTCAGATGTGTCATTTTCCAAGGTAGAGGCACCAGGTGTGCTGATTGCAGTCTTATCTGTAGGAGTCTCAAATAAGGTTGGGGCATCAGATGTGGTACCTATAGAAGATTTCAGATTGACAGCTGTGGTGACATTTGTGGAAGCAAGTGTGATGATAATCTCAACAGCTTTGAAGATACTCATAACCTGACTGGTAGTGGATGTGAAAGTGGAAGTGGATTTGATAGTGGCAGTCGGGGTAGAGGCAGTTGTCATGGATTGGGAGACAATGGTGGAAAATGAATTTATGTTGGTGGCATCTGGTGAGATGTGGGCAGCAGATATAGCCTTAGGGGCAATTGATGAGGTAGTACGAATAGAGGATGTTGAAGGTTTGGTGAAGGGTATCCTGGTAGATACAGAAGCTTTCTTGTTGGTGGCCAGAATTCTGGTAGCAGTGAAAAATTTTATGGTTGTAGTGGGGTTTGTGGATAAAATGATGAACTTGGTGATATCAGCCACTGGTTTGATGATAGTAGTGAAGTCAATGGTAGCACTCATATTCTTGTTAGTGGGAGTTGATAGGAGTGTACAGTAGTCATTTCGTTGGTGATGGCCTTAGGTATAGGGGTAGGGGACGACTTGGTAGTAAGTGCCACAATCTTGATAGTAGTAGATTTATTGCCAGCAGTCACAGGTTTGGTAGTGGTAGAGAATACAGGTTTAGAAGTTGTTGGATTTGGTGCTAACTTTCCAGGTTGAAGTGGATGGGGAACTATTGGACTGTAATGATAATGTGAGCAAGGTCTAGGTTTCATTGATGGCTTTTGGGAATATTTGTGTGGGTGAGGTTTGGGTTTTTTACTAGGTTGACTTTGATGATATTTTTGTATGCCAGGTGTTGAAAAGGTTTACATGGATGAATATACAGTGGAACAGAATAATGTTTTTGTCCAGCAGGATGCCAAAGTGAAGACACTTTTGGCTGAGTTTTGGTTGCCCAGAATAGGGATGTTGAAGGCATCATGGAGAGGTCTCTGATGATGTTTTGCCAGTTTGCTTTTCTGTTGAGCAGATGCTTTAGGCTTAAGTTTTGAGCATCTAGGTTGTTGTGTTCAATCAAATTGACCTGATACATTTTTTTTGACTAGTTTGGTTTTGACAGTTTTTGTTTAGCTATACTTTTGCTTTATGACTTTTTTTATGAAGTTTTATTTGGCCGAGGTTTTCTGTGGTCCTAATGTTTGTGGCTTGACTTGAGTTGATCCATTTCTTTGACCAGTTGAAGTTGAACATGATTTGGGTTGTTTGCAGTTTTGTTGAACACTGGTTCTAGAAGTTGTTTTAGATTTCCTTGGTAACTTTTTAGCAGTTTGGGTTGGATGAGATTTGTTAGCAGCAGATCTCTTGTGCATTACTGACTTTTTAGGATTTTGGGGGTTGCCAGATCTTTGGACCTGCTAGAGATTTTTTACCAAGAATTGTTTGGGCAGGTCAATGATGCCCACTCCCATTTAGTCAGTTCTCTGTTTACCCAGTGGCTCTTTTGGTTGTTTTGGTCTTTTCTGTAAATTTGTCTTTGCCTTTGCATTTGAGAACCTTGTTTTGATTCAGTTGTATTAAAGTAGTATTTTTTCTGGTCAGTTTGCTTTTCTACAGAAATTTTTGTTTTCCTGATTTCTTGCTTCTTGGTAATATTTGTATGAAATTTTGATCATCCAGATCTTTTCTGAAGGTCTTGTGTCATAGTTTGGCATATACCATTTCTCTTACCAGTTAAAGCTGAAGGTGATCTGGGTTGTTTTGAATTTTGCTGAACATTGGTTCTAGAGTGAGAGTTAGAATTCCTTGGTGTCTTTTTGGCTATTGGGACTGGATGAGGGTTAGATTTTCTCTTAGCTGTTGCATTTCTGTAAGTTTTGACTTGGTGACTCCTTTGTTGTGCAGGAGAATTTTTATCAGAATTTAGTTGGCCAGAGTCACGAGGTTGATATTTTGCCTGTTTAATTCTCTTTTGTCTATGTATTTTAGTCGGAGATTTTGGATGGCTAGGTTGTTTTGGATCAGCATTATTTAAAAGATTCTTTCTCTGGTTAGCTTGCTGTGAACTTGAGATTTTATTTGATTGGATCTTTTCTTTTAGGTTGTAATTTGTGAAGTTTTTATTGGACTGATATTTTCTGTAGACCTAATGCTTGCACTTTAATTTGGTATTGACCATTTCCTTTACAAGAATGAATTTGGGATCCAGTTGGGATTGTAGAATGTTGATCTTGGGGTAAGAGTTAGATTTCTTTCCTAAATTTTTAGCAGATTTAATTGGCTGAAATTTGGAAGTACTAGAACTTGATTTATCTGGTAAATTCATGTCATTTGGGGGTTTGTGAACACTTTGTTGCATAGGGTAGATTTGATGAGATTTTGTTTTTTCAGTTATTTTTGAAGCAAAAGGTTTAAATAGGTATGGTATACCTCATAACTTTTTTTTTGGTGGATGGATTTGGATTAAATAGAATCTGATGAGTTTGAACCGAGGAAAGGAAATGCTGATGTGGAGCTGCTACTCCAACAGAGCAAAGTGCCTGTTGTCTGTGCTTTGGCCCATTCTGTCTTTCCTGCGACCTGCTATTCTGAAGAAAGAAAGGAGGAAATGAACATGTATAACATTCTTATTTAACATTTCACTACCTAAGAAATGAGCATGTTGTGATTCCTGATTTGTTAGAACCTGTGTAGGGAGAAATAATATAGATTAGAGGTTAAGAGCACAGTCCCTGGAAGCAAACTGCCTGGGTTTGAACTTCAACTATGCCATTTACTACCTTTTTGGCTTTGGGCAAGGAACTTAATTTCTGTGTCCCTCTTTGGTGTCTCATTTCACAGAATTTTTTTTTTTTTTTTGCTGGAGGGAGATTCGCCCTGAGCTAACATCTGTCCCAGTCTTCCTCTGTTTTTTTTCTTTGGGAGGAAGATTAGCCCTGAGCTAACATCCACTGCCAATCCTCCTCTCTTTGCTGAGGAAGGCTGGCCCTGGGCTAACATCTGTGCCCATCTTCCTCTATTTTATATGGGATGCCACCACAGCATCGCTTGACAAGTGGTGCGTAGGTCCCCACCTGGGATCCAAAACTGTGAACCCCAAGCCACCGAAGCAGAGCATGCGAACCTAACCACTATGCTACTGGGCCAGCCCCCCAATCTTCCTTTATTTTGTATGTGGGTCGCCACCACAGTATGGCTGCTGACAAGTGGTGTAGGTGCACGCCCAGGAACCAAACCTGGGGCACCGAAATGGAGCACACCGAACTTAACCACTAGGCCATGGGGCTGGCCCCTACAGAAACTTTTTTAAGTGTAAGTGTCATGTTTAAATGTCTGGGAATTGGTTGATTAAGGCAAACCCCTGAGCAGGAGAGAGTTCACCGTTACAGTATAATTATTTGAAAAAAGGATGCTTAGATGCTGGGGACTGTGGAATGAAGAGTATTATAGCAGAATCTTGAGATGCTGACTTTGCAGGATATGTCTCTAAAGATGTTACAAATATGCCATAGTTTTAGAATATAGAGCAGTTAAGATTCAAAATGAAGAATTTGATTCTCTTTCCCCCCTGTATGCAGCTAAATGCTTTAGTTTATGGTATAATTTCAAATAGTGAAAGGCTATAGTATTAAAAAAGAATTAATAAATGAAAAAAGTAAGTCAGTTTTGAATTATTACCTAGCTACACTAGGATTTTTTGGAGGATGCAATTTTGTCATATTTTTGGGGGCTGTTTCTTGTACCTACCTGCATTCTGTCCACTAGACTTACAGTCTTAGAGTGGTTTTCAATTCCTCTCTCTCTTCCCCCACAATTTCTATTCATTATGTAATTCTGCCAATCCATTATTTTCTGTGTCTGTCTAATACTCTTTTTATATATCATTTTGTTTTTTTAAAAATAAATCTTCTAAAACCTTAAATTTTTAAATTTATGACTACATATTTGTTTAAGATTTGAAAACAACAACAACAAAATAGAACTTAAAAAACTGGGCTTTTCTTCCTGACATTTAAATAGCCTCTTAATGCTTTGCAAGGAATGGGGATAGGAAATACAAGTGCAGATTGTTCTAGCACTCAGCCACGCCTGTTTCCCTGGAGGGTTGTGCTGAGTATTTGAAACCATTTAGCTCTTAGCCTCGTCTACCAAGTCGTGCATCAGTAGCATGGAGATGGAGTGCAAAGGGCTTCTTATTTCTAAGGGTTGTTCCTGTAACAGCATGCCTGGACAGGTGGTGCTAGCTCCTGTTTGTCTGTGTGTGAGAATCCAGTTCCATATCTTTACTACTTTTTATCATCTCCTACCTTCAGAAATATTTCAAAGACTCATGAGGGTGAAGAGAAGACACGGTGTTTTATAACCTTACAGGTTATCTTATTATTAGTTTTTATTCTAAGATCTTGGTATCATTAGACAATTTACTTATGAAGTGTCTGATGATATCCTTAGACATTTTTAAGGCCTACCTCAATATTTGTCCAAACACCAGGGAAACACACAGACAATCACAGCTGGAACCTTGTGAATCATTAAGGTGTCAATAATCTAAAGAGTTAAGTACGAAGTTATGAACATGAAAAGTCCAAAACCTTTCTAAGAAAATTAAGACTGAAATCAGAGTTCATGGGGGGTAAGTCTATTCAGATTTAAAGAAAGGCAGCTCTATATGTGTAAGCAACTATGTGACATAATTAGTGTTGATTTAAAATCAAATGGGAAGGTGGTTGACTGATCTCAATGGTGCTTACCAAGAAGCAGGTTGTAAGAGCCAGCAGGCCCAGGAGCAGGTGTGGGCTCTCATCCTTCACTGTTCTCTGAAAGCAGGCACAAAGATAGTTCCTTTTAAAAGATAATAAATATGTGTGTGTGTGTGTATATATAAATATACATTAATATGACATTTTGTTAATAATATATAATATGTATAACAATATATAGTAATGTTATTAATATTAAATATTAATAATAAATACTATATATTAAATAATATTAAATTACACGTATCTCATGAAATCTTTAAAGTTAGCATGTATCTGATAATGAAATATTTTTATTTATAAAAGTATAAAGGTAATGATTCAGAATGACTTTTTCAAAAAATATTACTTGGATTGTGGCAGAGGGAAACACATAGTGAATAAAAAGAGCATTTGAATTTACAGCATTTCGGAGAAAGTTACAAATATCCAGAAATATTGTAATAATTAGCATACGTTCAAACCTAGATTCACCCACATCTATAGACAGCTAATTTTCAACAAGGGAGCCAAGAACATACAATGGAGAAAGGAAAGTCTCTTCAACAAATGGTGTTGGGAAAACTGGACAGTCACATGCAAAAGAATGAAAGTAGACCATTGCCGTACACCATAGACAAAAATTAACTCAAAATGGATTAAAGACTTGAATGTAAGATCTGAAACCACGAAACTTCTAGAAGAAAACATAGGCAGTATGCTCTTAGACATCGGTCTTAGCAACATATTTTCAAGTACCATGTCTAACTGGGCAAGGGAAACAATAGAAAAAATAAACAAATGGGACTACATCAAACTAAAAATCTTCTGCACAGCAAAGGAAACCATCAACAAAGCGAAAGGACAGCCTAACAAGTGGGAGAAGATGTTTGCAAACCATATATCTGATAAAGGGTTAATATCCAAAATATATAAAGAACTCACACATCTCAACAACAAGAAAACTAACAAGCCAGTTAAAAAATGGGCAAAAGACCTGAACAGACACTTCTCAAAAGAAGGTAGACAAATGGCCAACAGGCACACAAAAAGATGTTCAACATCGTTAACTATCAGGGAAATGCAAGTCAAAACTACAATGAGATATCACCTCATGCCTGTCAGAATGGCTATAATTAACAAGACAGGAAACAACAATTGTTGGATATAATGTGGAGAGAAGGGAGCTCTCATACACTGCTGGTGGGAGTGCAAACTGGTGTGGCCACTATGGAAAACAGTATGGAGATTCCTCAAAAAATTAAGGCTAGAACTACCATACAATCCAGCTATTCCACTGCTGGGTGTTTAGCCAAAGAACATGAAAACATGCATGTGTAAAGGTACGTGCACCCCTATGTTCATTGCAGCGTTATTCACAAAAGCTGAGACTTGGAAGCAACCTAAGTGCCTATCAAGAGATGAATGGATAAAGATGTGTTATATATACACAATGGAATACTACTCAGCCATAAGAAATGAAATCCAGCCATTTGTGACAACATGGGTGGACATTGAGGGTATTATGCTAAACAAAATAAGTCAGAGGGAGAAGGTCAAATACCGTATGATCTTACTCATAAGTAGAAGATAAAAACAACAATAAACAAACATATAGAGACAGAGATTGGATTGGTGGTTACCAGAGGGGGGTGGGGAGGGAGGAGGGCAAAAGGGATGATTCGGCACATATGTATGGTGATGTATTGTAATTAGTATTTTGGTGGTGAACATGATGTAATCTATGCAGAAATAGAAGTATAATGATGTACACCTGAAATTTATATAATGTTGTAAACCAATGTTACCGCAATAAAAAAATAAAGAAACCCTAGATTCAGAGCTTTAACACTTTTAGAAAACATCTGCTCATTGTTCAAAATGAGAAAACCATGCTAAGCACATGAAAGAAAAATGGGTATAATGTTAATCACCTTAAATTCAGATACTATTATCATTCAAATATCAAATAAACTGCATTACAGAATGAACTATATTCAACCTTGAATATTGAATTTTCTAAATCACTCTATCACTTCCAACTATGAATTATCAAGAATTAATAGTCAAAATAGATGATAAAAGCAGATTTTCCACTGAACTGAAATTTCATTTCATAAACTCTTTGAATGCTACAGATATGAGGAACGTTACAAATCGCCCTTTCTTATTTGTGTTCCCAGTAAGTTATAATGTCACTTTTATCTAGAATAGTCTTGATCTTGTCATATACATAGTCAACTACTCCTTGGGCCCTTATTAGGTGCTTTAGATACATTACATATCCATTGTATTCGTATTATTTAGCATTAAATGGTTTGGAAGGAAGGTCAGACATGGTCCTTCACATGGGACATGGTTATTTAAGAAATAATTGTCCCTTGAGGCCTAAGTAAATGCTTTTCTCTGCTACATTTTATAACCAATATTTGAAAATTAGAAATAACACAACATCATTTTTATCTAAAAGCATATCTGAAACTGATAAAATCAGAACAAATATTTCATTAACTGCAAAAAATGATAAAATCAAGGCCCTGGCCTGGATCTAAACAGAAAATAATTGAATTGAGAATTTCTAAATACTTACCTATTAGGATTCTTCTCAGTTTCTTTCAAACTTCCTTTCCAGTGGATTGTCGTCAACTCTCGTGTTTGGATATCGTCACAACACAGGAGTAGCTGAAGATGAAGAAAATAAGGAAGAAGTGTGGGGGAAAGAATAGTTTCTTATAGCTTGCCTTCTTTATTCGTTTTGGGGATGGAAGGGAACGTCACATCTAGGTTGCATCTTTTGCTCAGGGAAAGAACAGATAGTTGTCATGATTGGAGTTTGCAGTTGCCTTTTGTGTAGCTGTTTCTTCCCAAGGAAATGCCTGTTGTACCTCAACGAGTCAGGTGCTCTGAATGTGTAAGTGGTGTTCTCTGAGCACATTAACTCTTTTGGACCACAGGTATAACTAGAGCTGAGACTTACTGGTGTCCTTAAATGGAAAAACTCCATTATAAAAGTGCACATTTGCTTTAGGGTATAATAGAAACATTAACAAATTTTGGCTCATCACTAGCATGCCTGAAATGATTCGTTATAAATTTATAGGAATTTAGAACTGGAAGGAATTTTCTTCCTCCCTCTCTCTCTTCCTTCCTTCTTTTATGTTCATTTATTGATTCGACATTTATTGAGCATCTATTATGTTGTTATTGAGCATCTGTTATGTTGTTAGTGCCATTGAGTTGATTCCAACTCCTAGCAACCCTGTATGTGGCAGAGTGGAACCCTGCCCAATCTTTTTTGTGCCATCCTCTCACCTTCCGGTGCTATATTAGACAATGCTCTGCTGCTATTCATAGGGATTTCATGGCCAATTTTTTTTGAAGTGGGTGGCCAGTTCCTTCTTCGTAGTCTGTCTTAGTCTGGAAGCTCCCCTGAAGCCTGTCCACCATGGGTGACCCTGCTGGCATTTAAAATACTGGTAGCATAGCTTTTAGCATCAAAGCAACAGGCAGCTGCCACAATATGACAACTGATAGGTGGATGGTGTGGCTGCCTGACCAGGAAATGAACCCAGGCTGTGGTGGTAAGTGTGCTGAATCCTAACCACTAGACCACCAGGGCTGGCTGACCTATTATGTACCAGGCACTAATCATGATTACATAATTGATTTCACTGGATAATTAATTGATCTCATTTTTTCAACATGATTTTGTTGAATTAGATTTTGTCTTTTAAATTCTCTTGATAAGGATCTTTTTAAATTGTTCTTTTAGATAATTACTAAAGTGATTCCCAGTCAAAATCGATCTCCCCCTCTCTTGTGCTCCCACAGCCCTCTGCTGTTATCCAGCTCATCACGTGGCTGTCACTCCCACTGAAGTGGGTACACCTCTTCGCAACCTCCCTCCGTAGCACCAGGGTGAGACCTTTGTAAAGAGCAAGCCCTCAATACATTTTTGCTGTAAATGATTTTTATTTTACCTTTCAAAATAATAAAAATATAATTTTATATTTCTTTCAGATGGGATAGCATGTTAGCCTTATATGAATTCAATTTCTTTCAGAAAATATATAAAAAGTCTCACTATATGAATTCTAAAATACTTAAGAAATCATGTTGATTATCTTGGGCAATGGTCAGCTCACCTGTGGGTATCTGTCTCCCCTCTGCCTGCCAGCTGACTTCAGAAACTGCCTGCCTCCCTGTCCTTGTAGGTCAAGCTTCCCAGATCCATGCCCTTGTGAAGCCATCCATCTCCAGGATACTCCCTTCTAGCACCTTGTCCTCTCTTTTGTCTGAACTTATACTCTCTTTAATTAGGACTAAACAATATTTACCTCTGTTTTTCTTTAATGTGTTTTGTTTTTGGCACTGGTATCTCATCTCTTAGACTTGTTTCCCAATTTAGGAAGAATGTCTGAGTGAAACTTTCTCTTTTATTTCCCAAAAGAACTCTCCAGTTTGCTGAAACCTGTGTGTGGAAAGTTTGCGAAGTTATCAAATTGATTTGGAATTATCTTTGGAATTATCTGTACTTCTTAATTAAGACACATTATTTATTAGTTAAAATTCGTATAAACAAAAAGGAGATTTTTATAATCTAATTGCTTGGTGATATAGGGAGATGAGAAGTTTTATGTTGGGTTAACAATAGAATTTTCTGAGATTAAAAAAAATCCATAAAGTTGACTTTGTCTCCAAGTTAATATCCTTGAGAGTGTGCATCAGAAGAAGGTTAGAGAAACAATTTGTACTTAGCAGGAAAAGGCTCATTTGATATTTTAATTCTCTCTCTTCTTCTCTTTCAGTTAACCTCTCGACAGTTGACACCACCTGTGTCCATGAGAGGTGAGAACCTCTGAATTGCCATGTTCCAAGGATGAACTGGGCAATTTTTTTTTTCTTTCTGGAATGCCTTATTCTTTGGAACATGACATTTGAAATTATTTTAGTGGTTTCTTTCTTGTTCTGGATTGGCAGGCCTTTGCACACTGATCTTCAAGGCTCATGAAATCTTGTCGCTCAGTTGAAGTAGTTTCCTGTTTCAGTGGAAGCATCTTGTTAGTACAAGAGCTGAAGCCTATTGTGTTCTATGGCAGCGTCTTGCTTGTTTTCCAGCTGAAGGACAGAAAGCCTTTCAAGTTGTCCTCTACTTCTTGGCCTTTCAACATGTTTACTCTGTTGGTGTATTCACTGTGTTTTTTTCTAGACTTTGGATTAATCGCTGAGTGTTTTGGAAAAGGACCTGAGTGCTTCATCTTTCACTGCATTTCCTTTCAGGAGTTGTTTTTGGTGGCTGAATAATAGAGATTAGTTCCTTGTCTCTAGAGCTCTGAGAGTCCAAGACTGGGGCTTGGGAAAATCATAGAAGGGTACCTGAAAGCAGTGGTCTTTATGGATCAGGCGATGACATCAGTATGTGTACAAGGGAATATGTTTCCTCTTCATCAGAGCACACAGAGACAGAGGGACTGCCTAAGTATGTCCTCTCTCTCCATCAGTTTTAGTCTGTGATGGTCAGAAATAATAACATTGAGTTAAGATGGCCATAGTCGTCTGGGCATGATGAGTCGTATAAAGAAATCAGTCAACAAAGACAGCACAAAATAAAAAACAACAATCTGAATCATGAAATAAAGATCAGAGTTGGGATTGGATCAGGTGACAAAGTGGGGTCAGAAAGGTGGAGACACAGACATCAAATTGTGATAAAAGTAACCGGAAGATGGGAATCAGGTTGATCAGGAAAAGCCAGAAATGCAAAGGAGCAGAGTCACATTTGCAAATTAATGTCAAGGTACCAAACATCAATTTCATGAAAGAGAGGAGAAATAGAAATTCAGCATCACAGGCCAGAGCACGGTACTGCTGGAGGGATGTATCACAGACAGGGAAGAATGTGTCTGCAGGTGGCCATTTCCTGTGACCTTGATGTTCACTTTTACTTGGGAACCCAGGTATCCTGGGAACCTGTCCCAGTCAATGCAGTGGATATGCATGTTTACAAAGTATCAGTTGTCTTCTCTATAAATCCACCAAACTGGATTCTCAAAGTTTAACATAGTGGAAAATGGTCTCACTGTTAGTGATATTTCTGGTATTATGCAATTTTCACTGACGTCTAACATGGATGATCTTATATTTTGAGAAGTAATACTATAACAGTCTTTTCATTGTTTATCTTATGTGGAAGGAATATCTGACTAATGAAATAAACTTGATCTAAGGAGCAGCTCATTTTATAACAGTTTTGTTCTTGAAAAGTTTGTGTGAGTTGAATTTCTTTAGATTAATTTATTTGGGAATAATGATACTCTTAAGGAGGTATGTAAAAATTGTTAAGTGTAGAACTACCTGATTATTTCATATCCTTTTGAAAATATAAATTTTTGTGTATCAGTCTTGCTCAAATCAGAGTGGAAGTTTTAGAGAGAAAATTTGCAGCTAATAAAGGTTAAGCTTCAGGGCTGGTCACTTGCACAGGTTTCTTCTCACTCCTTGGGAATGACCCCCACTCACCCTTCAACCCTCCCAGCTGGTTTGGATGTCAAGACTGATGACACCACACACATCAGGAGGATATGAAAAGGCTTATTACTCACATAGTAAGACTTTCTGGGGAGATCAGTGCAGGTACAAGCTGGTCCAGCTGGCTTGAGGGAAGCAGAGAGAGTGAGTTGGGCCTTGATGGTGGTTAGGGGTGGGTTCGGGGAAGAGTTCACAATGAGCTTGGGGTTTGTGACGCTCAAACTGCCCTCAGGCACCAAAAGATGTGGCATACACACTGGCCTTCTTAGTTGCCCAGATAGGGGTTAGGTAGGGAAGAGGATGGGGATTTAAGAGCTGTCAATGGTCAGACATCAAAAATGGAGTCAGTCTCTTTATTACAGGAGGATACCTAGTGGTGATATGCTTTTGCAACATTTGCAGAAATAAAATATTTAACCATGATTGCTTAAGACCACTGTCGTTTTCTTTTTCAGTTTTCCTTCTGTCTCATTTCCCTTTGTGTCTGGAGATGATTTTGCAGGTATTTTGGAGAATAGGTTATGAGGAAGTGGGCATGGGAATATATTTAGTTTGGAAATAGTAGGATATATTTATGGGGCTCACAGTCACTTTTAGGTATAGTTAAGTTATTGGTAGCTCTCCTAGTGTGAGAGGCTTCTAGAAATAATTCTGTTGCTCACTGTGCTAACTTGTCTGGCATTGTGATATGAATGTGCAGGGTCAAAGGTCATATTAGAGTAAGAACGTATCTTAAGGTACCTACCATCAAAAGAAAAGTGAATAGAGGAAGAGGAACATGGTTTAAAATGTAGAGAGCTAGAAGCGAGTCTGTGCAAAATTCTTCAGTCATCAGATTTGTAAAATTGTAAACAGAAGATTTAGTTCTCATTGATGTCTAGTCAAAATGGAAACTCTTGCCTTGATTATACAGCATATACAATTATAAACTCTCCTATCTATCTATCTATCTATCTATCTATCTATCTATCTATCTCAGGAATATCATATAATAGAATTTTCAGATTTTCTATTTTACAGTGCACGAACCAAGCTATTTGAACAGTGAGTATATCTCTGTGTTAAGCCACATGTTTTATGAATATTCTGGAAATAGCTAACATTGTCAAGGATGTTATAAAATTCATAATATGTCACTACAATTGACGACATCATCAATAAATTGCCATCATGTCAGAAGGTGTTTAAGATATGTCACTTTTACAAGAAAACTTGAAATACTCTGAAATCTTTTTTTCAGAGAAAAAAAGAAAAGCTTGGTAAAAGTTCTCCAATATTTAACAATTTAAAAAATTTACATGCTTTTTCAATAATGAGTTATAAAGTTTAAATGAAGTTTCTAAGCTATCAATAATACAAAGATATTTTAATCAGCCATGCTAAAGGAAAGCTGAATTATTATTTTTGCTTTTTATAGAAAATAATAATAAAATCATTTCATTTGAAGAGATAATCAAAGAATATACAAAAAAATGCAGGAGAAGAATTATAGACATCTCTTAGGTGGTTTATTTTTAAGAATGTTATTTTCAGGGGATTTTGTCAGCTGTTTAAAATTTGTAGTTTGTTGAGATTTCTTATGTTTTTCTAAATAAATATTCAATATTTTGCATAGTGTATAATTTTGTATTCTTTTCCTTCAGAGAACCACTCAAATTGTGTAAGACTCAGGCCCCACAAAACCTAAATCTGGCCTTCAGTCACAGCATAGGGTTCTGAGGCCAGTCATCGTTTCTCTCTTTTTACTGGTAGGCTACGTCATAAGGTAACCAAGCGCTAAAGATTTTTAAGTATGGTTACCACTGTTATTATCTTTACCAATAAACAAATACATATAAACAAAGAAACTGGTCTTGTTAATCTAATGGTTATTTGTGGGAGGTATGTGAGATTCTATGAGAGAGAGTGTGTATGTGTGTTTGAGTAAGTATGAGTAAACGTGAGCCATTCGGCTTACTTAATTGCTCTGTTTGGGGTTAATAATATAGAGAGTGGGCATTTCATAGTTTAATATCTATAAGTTTATGACCTACCAAAAGTTTAGATAAAACATGTGACTGCCTGGGTTCAAATCTTGGCTCTGACATTTTAGGCTGTGTAATGGGGGATTAAGAATAGTTTTGAGGATTAAATGCCTTAGGGGCTGGCCCTGTGGCTTAGCGGTTAAGTGCGGGCGCTCCGCTATTGGCCGCACGGGGTTCGGATCCCGGGCGTGCACCGAAACACGGCTTCTCTGGCCATGCTGAGGCCGCGTCCCACATACAGCAACTAGAAGGATGTGCAGCTGTGACATACAACGATCTACTGGGGCTTTGGGGATAAAAAGAAGGAGGAGGATTGGCAATAGATGTTAGTTCAGAGCCGATCTTCCTCAGCAAAAAGAGGAGGATTAGCACGGATGTTAGCTCAGGGCTGATCTTCCTCACAAAAAAAAAAAAAGGCTTAAAAAAAAAATGAGTTAGTATTTGTAAAGTTCTTAGTGTTCGGCAGTACCATACAAGTATAAAATAAAGCAAATTGTACCACTGGTGACATGCGTAGGTTTTCTTTGCTCCATCGGTCAGCATCCCAGTTCAGTGGCACCAGGTTGTCTCTGTGTTAGGTGAGGCTCCCAGGTTTCCAAGGCTAAATGCAGACAGAGCTTTCTTTTTTTCCTATTTTGTCATTTTTTAATTATTAATTTTTATCAAGGTAATGTACTTTATCCATCAAATGCTACTATAATGGGAAAAAAAAGCTATCCCCTGTCTACCCCCTCACATCCCATCCTGCTCTCCAGAGGCAGCTGCTTCCAACTCTTCTAGCTGTTTCTTCTAGGATTGACCTCCATATTTTAAAACCATAAGCTTAACAGCTATTTTAAAAATTGGTGGTCTTTTAAGGAGGTATAACATACTTTCAGTAAAATATATGCATCTTAATCTTTACTTATGGTACATCTCGAATGTTTACATATGTTACATATGTATACACCTGTGTTCACAGAGCCCAAATCAAGATAGAAAAGATTTCCAGCTCCCCAGGGGCTCCCTTTGCCCCTTCCTAGCCAGAACCCTCCCAGCATCACTCACCTATCGCCTTAGATCAGGGTTTCTCAACCTCAGCACTACTGATATTTGTAGGGGCTATCCTGTGCACTGTAGGATGGTTAGCAGCATCCTTGCCCTTTACTCATCTGTCTAGGCAGGATAATGCTCCCCCATCCTCAAAGATATCCACGCCCTAATCCCTGAAACCTGTGAATATGTGTGTTACACGGTAAGGGAGGATTAAGATAGCAGATGAAATTAAGATTGCTAATCAGCTGACCTTAATACAAGCAGATTAGCCTGAATTGTCCAGGTGGGCCCAATGCAATCACAAGATTCTTTGTGGAAGAGGGAGGCAAAGTCAGAGAAGGAGATATGACAATGGAAACAGAGGCTGGAGTGATGCACTTGGAAAGGCCCAAACCACGGAATTCAGGCAGCCTCTAGAAGTGGAAAAGGTAAAGAAATGGATGCTCCCCTAGAGCTTCCAGAAGGAACAGCCCTCCTGACACCTTGATTTTAGCCTAGTGAGATCCGTTTTGGACTTCTGAACAGAGTTTTCTGGGTGATTCACCATGTTTTTTTTATTTGGAACTTGAAATTAAAAATTATTTAAGTAAATTATTCCCTGTTCTGGGCCAACAGCAGCTTAGGGAATTTCACCTAGAATAGGTTGTTTCCTTCCTATTTGATCACACAGCTCCCTCTATTCCTCTTTTGTAAAACATTTGCAATAGTTTGTTTAGTATGTCTTCCTAGCCAGATATCAGGCTCTGTGAGGACAGCAACCCTGTGTGTTGCTCAAACTCAAGCACCAAGCACAGGGCCTGCACATGGCAGACATTTGCAGAAGTGAATTACATTGAATTGCATGAAGCATCTTAGGTGAAGCGTTTTTCACTTTCACCCACAACCTTGTGTCGCGGTGACTGCTGAGTTGTGTGTATCAAACTCAATGTGTCTGGCCATTGCAGCACAGCCAGTGCAGCCATAGCTATTTTATTTGATGCAGCTTCCTGTCCCAGGAAGCATGCCCCATGTGTCTCACCCTCTCCCCCACCCAACCAAGTGCATGAGATGCATGATCCACAGGCTCAAACTCCATCTGGAGATGCCCAGAACTGATTAGGAACTCGGACAAAACTGATAAGGCATTCTCAGTCACCTATGACTCTATGGCGTGGACTTTTTCCCAGGAGCTGTGGGCTTGGTTATAATGGCAACTACCTAACAGGTATCTATTTTCCCCTGTGCTTAAAGAGAAATTTGGAAAATAAGAAAGCTCTTTTATTTTCTTTTCTTTTAAATGGAGATGAATATGTATCCAACGTTTCAAGACTTCCTGGAGACTTATAATTTAGTCAGTTTCAGAAGGCATAGATAGTCATGATTCCAGAAGACTTTGTGTTCCATCTTTAGGGGAAATTGCCATCTCTGCAATGAATCCCATTTCAGCTGCCAGGCTAGGCTGGCCACCTAGAGGAACAGTTTTGATAAGAGAGGATACCTGCCCATTCTTCCTTTCTCCCTGGTTCATTCGGTTCAGTATTCAAAGGAAGTCTCAAGATCTAGGGACATTTTCTTCTAGTAGAACAAGGGCTCCAAATGGCATGGCAAAAGTGTCTGTGTGTTAGATAGAGGAATGATGGTCTGGGGAAAAGTTGGGCGGACCTAGTGGGTATGGCACAGCTGGTGGGCAGTTCCCCTCCTAGAGTGGTACAGTGTACAACCTGCACAACATACGGGGCAGCTCAAGAAGCATGATAAGGGGGAATAGGTTATAGGGGGGACTCTGAGTCTTGGGTGGAAGTTGTTCCTGACAGGGATAAGGAAAACAGAAGATTGAGAGAAAAGTTAATAATTGGGAAAGGGTATGCTGAATGTGAAATGAAGTTAATGGCAGACTTGCAAAACTGATGAGCCCCTGTGTTCCAATGGAGTGTCAGTGTGATGTGACTCAGCAAATTCATTTTACCAAGGGCTCATAGGGGAATGGAGGGGAATGGGCAGGTATCCTTCCTTATCGAAATTGTCCCTTAGGTGGCCAACCTAGCCTGGCAACTGAAATAGGGCTCATTGCAGAGATGGCAAAGATTGCCCCCTTAAAAACTTTGTGGGGAGATGAGATGACGGCTGCCAAAACTGGAAGGGATAAAGAGCTCTTTGATGGCAGGAAATATGCTTTTGACTATGTTTTCACACATGTCATAGTAATGTGCCTAGTAGTATTTATTTACTAAATCAACGTCAAATTGAGGATTAAACTGGAGTTGGCATGAGTCTGTTCAGTTGTTCCTAGGAGCAGGAGACGCAGCAGAGAGCTGACTGTACAGAGACTCTGATGGCCTCATGCTGGAAAGTTAGTGGGATGTGGGTTTATTTGTAACGCTTAAGCAGCATAGAGGTTTAGAAACCAGATTAAGAACTGACAAGGAGATCGAGGCTATTTGGCATTTAGTGCCCTAAAGTAGGAGTTCAGAGCTGTTCTTAAAAGGCCAAATACACATAGATACAAATACATATCCTTCTAGACTTTCATACATTCCGTGAAGAGTTGGTGTAATCTTCTGTTTAAAAGAATTGAAGAACAATAGTAACAAATAAAATTTTGAAATGACAGCAACATAACCTGATATTATTAGGTTGATTGAACACACAACTAGTCTGTAATCATATTTGCTGGTTACACCTCTGAAAAGTAATTTTCTGCTATAAGCAAATTTCGTTTTAATTCTATTTTAATAAAATAAAGTTCTGCCTCATGTCTCATTTAGACTTACTAGAATAGATAGAATGGATTTTTCACTCCAGAAATGAGTAGATTAATGATGCCATCATTATAAAAAATGTTTGCATAATTGGAGAGCTATTTTGAGGGGAGGTAAAATGATCAGTTTATTAAGATATTATTTCATGTTTTATGTTTATAGGGTATGCTGCTATACTCAAGATAGCACTTTTAAAGTTAAAAAAATGAAGTTTAAAAATATATTTATTTTGTATTTATATTGATATATTTATGTATGTAGTATTTCTATTTAAATTTTACTATTTTATATTTTCTTTTATTTTATGTTATTTACTTATATTTTTATTACCTAGTTGTCCATATAGATATGTGCATTTCCCTGGATAAAGCAATAAAATGTTGATATAATTTTATAACTTATCTTGTTGCCATCTCTTCCCTTTCCTATGCAGGAAGTCAGGAACTCGTATATTTTTCCTTGCTTATTTGTTTGCTTTCAAGATGCTGAGCCAGGCCACATGTGCTGATAGTTCCTGATTAGCAATTCATCCTCCTCTGCTTAGCTCTCTACCCTGGGAGGATGCCCATACAAACTCCATCACATGAGTTCCCTTGCCAGTGAGATTTTGGTGGGAGTCCACTGATGAAAGCAATAGGAGAAGGAGAGAAGAAGGGGTATTATCCTGCTCTCTCCCTGCTGGGGCTGCATTGTCTGGCAGTGGTTACATCCCTTCACAGCAACCGGTTCCATTGGGTGGCCTTTCCTCCACTGTCTCGACTGTCATTCAGGCACTGGTATCACTATTTGATCCCTCTGCCTCAACAAGCCTAGGCATATTACCGCTCCACTGTGGCTAGACCCTGACTATCTGAACATCCCTTCTTGGTTCATTTAATCCTGCCCACTCTCTTTAAATAGATCCTTTGTTAAGTGCCTTTTTTTCATAAAGGGTCTCTGTTTCCTTCAGGGAAATGTACTTATCAGCTGTTGGTAGGTAATAAAATATAGGATAGAGTGGAAGTTATCATGACAGCAATAGGTGCATATTATTGCTCTAATACTTTATTTGTTTGGTGTGCTGATTAGATCAGGATTGGTTCCATTGAAATAAATGAAGTTCATTTCTCCTAAAAGCTTACAGCAGTTGGAAAATATCATTTCTCAAATATCCTAACAAAAATGAAAGTAATTTCTCCAAAAAACTTTTAAAAATTAAACTTTTTGATGTAGTTTGATTGGGAGTTGTAACTTGGATAGTGGTGTTGGGCAGTGTGGTGGAGGGAAGGTTAGTTGTAATTTGAGTAGTAGCTGTGGTAGATGCTGCGGTGGTGGTTGCTATTGATGTGGTAGTGGATTCTGTGGAAGTGGTGGTGGTTGCTGGGGTGGTGGGTGCTGTGGTGGTGGGTTCAGTGCCAATAATGGTTGCTGTTGTAGTGGTAGGTTCAGTGGAAGTGAGGGTGGTTGCTGGGGTGGTGGGTTCTGTGGAAGTGGGGGTGGTTGCTATTGTGGTGGTGGGTTCTGTGGAAGTGGGGGTGGTTGCTATTGTGGTGGTGGGTTCTGTGGAAGTGGGGGTGGTTGCTGTTGGGGTGGTGGGTTCTGTGGAAGTGGGGGTGGTTGCTATTGTGGTGGTGGGTTCTGTGGAAGTGGGGGTGGTTGCTATTGTGGTGGTGGGTTCTGTGGAAGTGGGGGTGGTTGCTATTGTGGTGGTGGGTTCTGTGGAAGTGGGGGTGGTTGCTATTGTGGTTGTGGATTCTGTGGAAGTGGTGGTGGTTGCTGGGGTGGTGGGTGCTGTGGTGGTGGGTTCAGTGCCAATAACGGTTGCTGTTGTAGTGGTGGGTTCAGTGGAAGTGGTGGTGGTTGCTGGGGTGGTGGGTTCAGTGGAAGTGGGGGTGGTTGCTATTGTGGTGGTGGGTTCTGTGGAAGTGGAGGTGGTTGCTATTGTGGTGGTGGGTTCTGTGGAAGTGGGGGTGGTTGCTGTTGGGGTGGTGGGTTCTGTGGAAGTGGAGGTGGTTGCTGTTGGGGTGGTGGGTTCTGTGGAAGTGGGGGTGGTTGCTGTTGGGGTGGTGGGTTCTGTGGAAGTGGGGGTGGTTGCTGTTGTGGTGGTGGGTTCTGTGGAAGTGGGGGTGGTTGCTGTTGTGGTGGTGGGTTCTGTGGAAGTGGGGGTGGTTGCTATTGGGGTGGTGGGTTCTGTGGAAGTGGGGGTGGTTGCGATTGGGGTGGTGGGTTCTGTGGAAGTGGGGGTGGTTGCGATTGGGGTGGTGGGTTCTGTGGAAGTGGGGGTGGTTGCGATTGGGGTGGTGGGTTCTGTGGAAGTGGGGGTGGTTGCGATTGGGGTGGTGGGTTCTGTGGAAGTGGGGGTGGTTGCGATTGGGGTGGTGGGTTCTGTGGAAGTGGGGGTGGTTGCGATTGTGGTGGTGGGTTCTGTGGAAGTGGGGGTGGTTGCTATTAGGGTGGTGGGTTCTGTGGAAGTGGGGGTGGTTGCTATTGTGGTGGTGGGTTCTGTGGAAGTGGGGGTGGTTGCTATTGTGGTGATGGGTTCTGTGGAAGTGGGGGTGGTTGCTATTGGGGTGGTGGGTTCTGTGGAAGTGGGGGTGGTTGCTATTGTGGTGGTGGGTTCTGTGGAAGTGGGGGTGGTTGCTATTGTGGTTGTGGGTTCTGTGGCAGTGGTGGTGGTTGCTGGGGTGGTGGGTGCTGTGATGGTGGGTTCAGTGCCAATAATGGTTGCTGTTGTAGTGGTAGGTTCAGTGGAAGTGAGGGTGGTTGCTGGGGTGGTGGGTTCTGTGGAAGTGGGGGTGGTTGCTATTGTGGTGGTGGGTTCTGTGGAAGTGGGGGTGGTTGCTATTGTGGTGGTGGGTTCTGTGGAAGTGGGGGTGGTTGCTGTTGGGGTGGTGGGTTCTGTGGAAGTGGGGGTGGTTGCTATTGTGGTGGTGGGTTCTGTGGAAGTGGGGGTGGTTGCTATTGTGGTGGTGGGTTCTGTGGAAGTGGGGGTGGTTGCTATTGTGGTGGTGGGTTCTGTGGAAGTGGGGGTGGTTGCTATTGTGGTTGTGGATTCTGTGGAAGTGGTGGTGGTTGCTGGGGTGGTGGGTGCTGTGGTGGTGGGTTCAGTGCCAATAACGGTTGCTGTTGTAGTGGTGGGTTCAGTGGAAGTGGTGGTGGTTGCTGGGGTGGTGGGTTCAGTGGAAGTGGGGGTGGTTGCTATTGTGGTGGTGGGTTCTGTGGAAGTGGAGGTGGTTGCTATTGGGGTGGTGGGTTCTGTGGAAGTGGGGGTGGTTGCTATTGTGGTGGTGGGTTCTGTGGAAGTGGGGGTGGTTGCTATTGTGGTTGTGGGTTCTGTGGCAGTGGTGGTGGTTGCTGGGGTGGTGGGTGCTGTGATGGTGGGTTCAGTGCCAATAATGGTTGCTGTTGTAGTGGTAGGTTCAGTGGAAGTGATGGTGGTTGCTGTTGTGGTGGGTTCTGTGGAAGTGGGAGTGGTTGCTATTGTGGTGGTGGGTTCTGTGCAAGTGGGATTGGTTGCTGTTATGGTGGTGGGTTCTGTGGAAGTGGGAGTGGTTTCTCTTGTGGTGATGGTGGTGGGTTCTGTAGTGGTACTGGTTGTGGTTGTAGCTGTTGTGGTTGTTTTAATTGTGAGTTTACGGTTAGGGTGCAGAGGAGCAAAGAGAGGTAGTCCTGGAGGGTAAGGTCTTGGTGGGAAGCGTGGTTTTGGGTAACCTGGAAAGGGTGGAGGATGTCTAATAGGTCCCAATGGAAGGGGTTGAGATGGAATGTGTGCTTGGCCAAAGGGAGGACGACGACGACGAGGAGGAGGAATGCGCCCTGGTGGATGAAGAGGAGGAGGTGGTGGAATAAGTCCTGGGCCACGGAGAGGAGGGAGGCGTGATGGATTCTGTCCTCGTTTGTAGGGTAGACGAGGAGGCGGTGGCAGCTGGCCAGGTGGATATGGTCCCCTGGGCACTTCTTGACTCTCACTGGGCTGTGGAGATAGAAACCAAACAAAACAAATAACAAGGTTTCTAAATTTGATCATTTAAAGTTCAAACATTAGTATATGTACTTTTAAAAGTCATCTAGTCATATATTTCACTGATAAAATAAGTTAGGAAAAAAAAAAAGAAATAGAGAATTTCCCTTCTCTTCTGGAAATCTGGGAGCTCAATGAAAACTAGGATAGTATCAAATGCAAAAGAAACAAAAACAAAAAAACAAAAACTTTATTCTCTGACCTAGGTTTTAGAGGAGGCCCAATGACCTTGATTGCCTAATAAAAGAGACCACATTTGGAAGTAGTTTCAAGTGGAGGTAAATGCTCTAGTGGAACTATCTGAGAAAATTCTTTCTTACTCCCCATACCACAGTGAGATTCCAGGCTCTGAACCATTGATTAATTATGGAACTGTTTATTGAGAAGCTATTATATGCAATGCACCTTTTTAGGGGCTCAGGGAAATGGATTTAAGGCATGAACTTCCTTACATGAGTCTCAAATCTGGTAGAAATTATAACCCACCCAAACTACAATATAAGGCAATACAATAAAAAGTCTGTGAGAAGCAGTATACGTAGTGTGTTGGTTAAGACGAAGACACTGGAGTCTGATTGCTAGAGCCAATCCTTTCGCTGTTGCATGCTAGCTGAGGTGCTTACACTCTCTGCCTCTGTTTCCTCATTTCTAAAATGGTTCTAGAAATAGTTTCTACCTTATATGGTGGTTGATAGGATTATATTTAGTGTACATAAAGTGCTTAGACATAGTAAAGTCTGATGAGGACTCAATATAAATTTGTACTATTTGTACTATTTTGTATTCAGTGATTACAAGGCCTGGTGGCTTGTAGATCTGGTAGAAGTTCAAGAAAGAATTGATAAATAGTGTAAAAAACTCTAGATGGAATAGCAGTTTGGAGGGAAAGTGTAGTTTTGGCCAAAGAGAGAGGATTAAGGATTGCCTTATAGAAAAGATAGCATTTGAAATGAGGCTTAAATAATACAGTTGAAATGGAGAGGAAGAACTCAAATTAAAAGAATGTTGTAAGTAAATGAACAGGGTCAGGAAAATACAAGTCCTATTCTAGGGACAATCAGAAGACCAGTTTGTCTGGAACAGGAGTTTCAGGAAGGTGTAAGACTCCAGTCACTCTCTTGCAACCTTCAACTCCTTGCCTCTATCTTTTGGCCATACTGCCCTAGGAAACATCATACTTTTGGATCAATTCTATGCAAACTACCTTCTCTATTTCTACTTCCAGGCTGGTGACTATTGCTGGAAAATGGGAAAAATTCCTAAATGTTAGAAACACTAGAGATTCATAGTGTCCTCCCTCATGTGGCTCCTCAGCAACGCTAACCCATTCTCCCCCACTTTCCCAAAAAGGCTATCTTCTCAGCATCTACACCTCTTTTCTACCACTCTTCCCTCCCACCCCGAACAGAGGATGATCTTGCCTTCTATCTCACAAAATTGCGGCTATCACATGGAGATCTTCGCTTCTCTGCCCACATATCTGTAAAACTCACCTATATCCAGCTGTTCCCTCTTTGTGGGCACAGATGTTTATGACCTCCCTGTTTATGACCATCCTCTTCGCCTGTATTTTGTGTCTATCTCCTCTCCTTCCCAGGGCCTTTCCTCTCTTAATTATCATCTTTCACTTTTCACTTCAACCGCTTTGAAGCCAATCCCTGGCTCTATTCTTTCAGTCTATAGTATCGGCTTATATCTCATATATTAAAGAATCCCTCTCCTGACCTAATGTACCCTTGTAGATGAGCTGTAATCACTGGCTCATCCCTTTCCATTTCTACTCAGATATTGGGGAAGGCTAGGCTAGATTTTCTGTGTCTAATTCCTCATTTCCTATTCGCTATTTATCCTGGTTTCTATCCCCAACACAAAACTGAATCTCTTTTACAAAGATCAGTGATAACTCAAAAATCCTGTCATTTCAGAAGGAGCTATAGCCATGGTTTGTCAGGTGACTGATTTCTCTCTGGCTACAGTTATTTGGATTATTTATGGATTATTGACCCAAAGGCTTTCAAACCACTTGCTATCCAGGATCCTTTGACCTATGGCCAGATGAAGAAGAATAAGGCAGGTTTATAAAATTCTCTCTTCCTTTGTAACTTGTTTAGGAAATATTGAGAATTCCTAGTTAGAAGTGGGACCTAAAATGTGAATATTGTGAAGATGAAAGGAGCTAGATAGAGGCTTGGATGTTAACAAGAGCCACATGCAAACTAAGCTATGAGGACGCAAACTATGAAGAACGAGAACAAGTGTCCTCAGAGAGAGAACAGTACAGAGAGAAGCAGGGATGCCGTGAGGAGTAGAGCCTGGTTCTTACGGCTGCCTCGGTTTGCTGTTCCAGTTCTAGTTTATATTTATTCTTGCATTGACTTCGTTTTTCTTGAGATATCTTGAGTGAATCTGAGTTCTTAGCAACCAAATAAAAAAGCCTGTAACACCATCCAACTTTATCTCTTGCCACACCCTTATGTGTCCTTGCTTTGATCATGTAGAACTACTACTGGTTCTTTCAACCTAAGGTGCTGTTTCCTGTCCCTGTGCCCTTGTACAGGCACTTCCTGTAGCTGAGAATGTTCACTCCCTCCCTAATTTCCATCCACCTGGGAAGCTCATTGCCTTCCTTCAAAATGTTTAAGTAGCTTCACTTTCCCCTCCAATATTTGAATTTGAAAGTTAAAAGAATTGTACAACAACTATTTTTATACAGTATATAATCAACCAAATTTTTACTTTTGTGAAGCTTTCATTGGAGTTCAAAGTAAATTTCATCACTTTCTTCTCAGTGATAGTAGCTATTTGTTTTGATATTTTCTCCTCTTTTAGATCATGAGCTGTTTTATTGTTGTTGAAGGAAGAGATGGTATCTTCCTCGGCTTTGTATCTCTAGCATCTCAGTCAGTGTCTGGCATCTTTGTGGGGGTGAGGGGAAGGTAAGTTAGGTGTTCTTACTCTTTTTGTTGCTTTAGCGCTTTTATTATACTACTTATAATCACTTACAATATTGTATAGTGTAGTAATTGTTTCGTGCCCCACTTCGCAAAAAATATCCCCAAGCCAAAAAACAGTGTCTCTATATTGTTAATCTTTCTATCTCTAGTTCCTGGCACCTTTAGGCTCTCAGTAAATATTTTTGAATGAATGGATGTGGACTCAAATAAAATTCTGAGGTCTTAAGTCATGGTCACTGTCATCAGTGAAGATAAAGTGCCAGGAGGAAAAGGAGTTTAGTTTTAATCATTTTGAGTTGGAAAAGCCAAGGAACTTTGTAAATGCAGATTGAAATCTCAGAGCTGGAGAGTACTGAGTACAGATTCGGCAAGTGCTACTGGGTCACATCAATAAATGAGAAAGAAATGAGAGAAGATGAACAGAGGACAGGAGCTTGAGGGTCAACAAGAGGAAGCTGAGCAGTTAGTGGATGAAAGCTGTAACAAACAGTCAAGGGCACAGGAGGAACCGCAGATGGTACAGTCGCATGGAAATCAAGGTCACAGTGAGCTTTACTGAGTGGATCTCTGGACCCTAAGCAGAGGTGGGAAGAAATCAGGTGGAAAATGACACACTTTCCAGCAAATTGCCAACGTCCATCTTAATCATTTCTGTCTTTTCCTATTCTCTTAACACAACGTCTCACTAACTTGCTTCCCTTCTCCACCGGCCAAAGGTGGTGAACTTTATAACCCTAGAAAAATGATAAAAATGTGTTCTGAGGGGTCTACATCTGGGGCTAACCATCTTTAAAAAGAAAGTCTTATTGGAAACATAGTAAAAACTGGCTATTTTGACTTTCATTTTTCTTATTCGTTAAGAGAATAATATTAATGGTCACAATGGATTGCTGGGGAGATTAAATTACTTTTGTAATACTCTTTGTAGCATGGATTAGCTACTCCAAAAGAGGTGGTTTTTAATGTTATTATTATACAGCCTGCCCATATTCAAATTTAATTGTACTTTCTCTGCAGTGTCAACATTTGATGGTCTAAATCATTAAGAACCATTGAATGGAGTATGGGCTCTATGAGGGCAGAGATTTTTGCCTGATTCATTTACTGCTACAGTCCCAGCAAGTAGAATTGTTCTTGATATGTAGTAGGAGTTAAAAAATTTGTAGAGGATGAGTGAATACATTTATTTAAAGTAACTAGTTGAAGAAGTAATTCTAAAAGAACTAGGAATGCTAAATTGTTTGGTCATAGAATTTCCTCTTTTCCAACTTTGATGTTTTAATCCTTGTTCAGGTGTTAATTTGTCAAAGCTAGTGTCTGATACTTAGAATCTTTAAAGTATTAAAAATAGTTTCTCATCAAATCTGAGGAATCACAATGTCAAAACCAGTTTCTAGGACAGATCATTAAATATTCTTTTGGATAATCTGTTCTCATTCAAGTTTCTGAGGGAGATGGAAGATCCAAAATTCTGTTCATTAAGATGCCTTATTTGTAGCAGTCCTTTTTTGTGGTATTTGTTTTTCATTTTCTCCTTTGATACCCAGGTAATTTCAGTACTTAAGTAAAAATATCTTGAAATGTATTTGGCATTATCCTCTTGTTTTGGATCTAGTGTATCAAGAAGAGTATGACTAAACATTTCAGCAGCAAATCAGTGGGGAAAAATTCAGACTTTTCTGAAGTATGTTAGGGAATGTTATTTTTAATTGACTTTCAAAAACAAATTTTCAGTGTGGGAAAATATTTCACCTGGTTTGCACTATTGTCACCAATAAATATTTAGGTGTACCTAATATCAGAGCCCAGTTAAAAGTTAATCCAATGAAGAATCTTTACCTCAAATATCTGTTCTTTTCAGAAATCTTCAAAAAAATTTTTATAAATATGTTTTAAATTAAATATGAATAATTAGAAAGCTTGTGACATATCCAGTAAGTTAATTGTTTATAAATTCTTGAGCAGAATATGGTGAAGATAAAATGGTAGTGATTTTTTAATGTTATAATGCAAACTGAGTAAAATTCTCACTTTTCTCTGCTGTTTCATTGTATGATGATCTTATATAATTTTTTACAAAACCTTACTTGTGTAATTTATTTATTTTTTATATGCAAGCAATACTTCAGGTTTCAGTTTTTTCAAGGGCTCTGTTCCAGATTGGTGCTGTTTTAATGCTGGAGTGCTGAGTCAACACACACTATGGCTAGGATTTGGTAAAAGCAATCCAAAATAGAACTATTCCTGTTTTGTGAACCTTATCTTTCTTTGGTCTTAAAATATCAGTAGCTGAAAGTCACACATTTTGAGGAGAGAATATTTCCTGGTAGTTATGAGCAAAGTGAAGGAATTTGAGAAACTAGATTCCCTCTCCCTGCTTGCCTTCTTCCCTTCCTCCCTCCCTCCTACCCTCCCTTCCTCCCTCCCTCCTTCCCTTCTTCCCTCCTTTCCCTCCTTTCATTCTTTTCTTTGAGAAAACATTTGTTGAATGCCTGTTATGAACACCACACATACATCTGTCAACTAAAGAAGGGCCTTGCCTTCATGGAGACTATTCTGTTGAAGGAAAATAGATAAGAAACAACATAACTGATATATAGTATGTATAGAAATTGATGTATGAGATCAAACAGTGATCAATGCCACACACACAAAAAAATGAACTGGGGCCAGCCCTGGTTGCCTAGTGGTTAAGTTTGGCATGCTCTGCTTCAGTGGCCTGGGTTTGGTTCCTGGGCGTGGACCTACACCACTCCTCAGTGGCCATACTGTGGCAGTGGCCCACATGCAAAATAGAGGAAGATTGGCAGCAGATGTTAGCTCGGGGCGAATCTTCCTCAGCAAAAAAAAAAAAAAAAAAAAAAGAACTAGTATAAGAGGTAGAAAGTGAATAGTGACAGAGTGGTTAAGACAAGGTCTTCTTGAGGAGGGAATGTTTTAGAAGAGACTAATTGAAGTTCAAGAACAAATCATGCAGATATTGCAGAGGAGAGAACTACAAGGAGAGCAAACAGCAAAGACCCTAAAGTAAGAGCGAGGTTTGCCAGTTCAGGGGACAGAGGCATCCACTGTGGGTGAAACTTGGGGAGTTTGGCAGAGAGTGGTAAGAGACCACGTAAGAGAGTTAAGGGTGGGGGAGAAGACCACACAGGGTCTTGTAGGCAGAGATAAAGACTTTGTGTTTTATCCTAAGTATCATGGAAAACCATCAGAGGGTTCTGAAAAAGGGAGCGACATGGTAGTAATTACTTTGTAAAAAGATCTTGCTGGTGGTTCTGTGGAGAATAGACTGCAGAGAGCAAGAGTGAAAGCAGGGAGACCAGTTATTGTTGCAGAACAGGCAAGAAATGATGGTGGCTTGGCCTGGAGTGTAGCAGGAGGATGGTGAGAAGTGGTCAGATTCAGGTTACGGTTTGAAGGCAAAGCTGGCAAGATTTGCTGAAGCAGTGGATCTGAGGAGTGCTAAGAGTCAAGAAGGATTTGAAGGTTTTGGCCAGAGCAACTGGGTTTGTGGCTACAGAGGGAGAATAGAAAGGGTCTGAGGACTCTGTCCGGGGAATACTCTGACATTTAGAGGTCAAGAAGCGGTGGTATCTCCAGAAAAAAACAAGAACTGGCCAATGAAATAAGGGAAAAATCAAGAGAGTGGGGTAGAAGAAAAAGAAATAACTCATTTTAAGTAGGATACAGTAACCATACCAAATGTTATTTAAACATCACTATGATGAGGATTGAAAATTGACCATTGTTCATGGCCATTTGGAGTACAGCTTGACAAGAGTGGTTTAATTCAAGTGATGTGTACAAAGTCTGCTTTGAGTAGGTTTGAGAGAACTGGAAAAGAAGTGAAGATGTGCAGAGGCAACTCTTTCAAAATGTCCCATGTTAATTTGTGGGAGATGTAAGATCAGTGGAGAATTAAAAACACAATAAAACAAAACGTATAGGTGATATTACCACATTTATGTGCTATTGGAAACAACCAATAGAGAGAGGGAAAAATTGATGATGTGGGATATTTAGAGTAGATAATTGCAGGAGGAACCTCCTTGCATAGGGGAGAGGGGTGGGATCTAGTGTGCCAGTTGGTTTTGGAATAGGGGTGATTTCGGTTCATTCCATGAAATGAAAGGAAAAGCAGAGTATGTGGGCACAGATCAAGGCGTGTTGAAACCTGGCTTCTCCATTCACAAGCCGTGTGAACTTGGGTAAGTTATTTAACTTCTCTATGCATTAATCGGCTCATATATAAAACAGAAAAAGTAACAATGTCTACCTCGTAGAGTTCTTTAGAGGAATGAATGAAAATGACAGAAAGAATTTAGCGTAGAATTTGGCATGTACCGATCCTCAATGACACAAATATTATTTTTTGTCAACTCCTTAATACTGTTGAGTTAATCTTATGATTGTGTTATAAATGAAGTATTTATGCTTTTATATGCTGTACTGCCTTGTTATGTGTCTGTAGCTCAGGAGTTGGCAAACTAAAGCTGTGGGCAAATGCAGCTTCCCTGGTGTGGTGAATGCGGTTTATCAGAACACAGCCTCCGCATTTGTGTATTGTGGCTGCCCTCTGGGCTTTATCTGCCGGGTCGGCTGCTTGCTGCCGAGACTGTAGGCCCACAAAGCCCAAAACGTTCACTGTCTGGAACTTTCAGAAAAAGTTGGTTAATCCCTGCTCTGGCTGTTATTACCAATCCATCCTGTATCCCCAGACAGACTGTAAGCCCCTTGAAGTCAGAGGTCAGATTTATCAGTTCTTTATATCCCTATTACACTATTATTAATGGGCAACGTTAAGTAATTGTTAATGGATGTTCAGATATTTTAGAAGTTTCGTTTTTTCGCAAACCATCGCAGATGATGGAAGGTGAGACCGTGTGGGAAGGGGCTTTTTCTGAGGCTGTGTACTGACTTCGTGCACTCAAGGTTTACATATCACTCAGCATAAGAACCAAAGCCCTGTGAAGGCTCATGAGACCATATGCTGTCCAGCCCTCGTCTGCCTCTCTGGTCTCACCTCCTGTTCCTCTCTTCCCCGGTTGCTCTGGACCAGCTGTACTAACCTCCTTATTCCTCACACCAGGCAGGCAGGCCTCTCTAGACTTTTGGCATTTCCTGTTTCCTCTGCTTACATGGTTTGCTGTTTCACCTCCTTCGGGTCTTTAATCAAATGTCGCTTTCTACCTGGCTACCCTATCTAATACGATTGCAACCTTGTTCTGTCCTGCCCCCCCACCCCGCACCCCCCTGCCAACATTCACCATTCCCTCTTCCCTTTCCTATGTTACATGTAAGCTCCACGATGTTAGTAACTTTTTGTCTGTTTTGTTCACTGTTGTTTACCCAACATCTAGAATAGTGCCTGGTAGATAGCAGGTGTTCAATAAATATTTGGGGGTGAATGAATTACATGAGTTAGTGATAAGCAGAAATTTCTCTTACCTGATTTCAGTCTGCTAGTTCCTTTCTTGCACCAGGCAAAGAGCACAGGCTCTTCCCTTGAAGACGTCTGAGGGGAACAAACCCTTAAGGAGTCCTCAGTTTTTCTCAGCTTGCTTCTATGGCCTCTGCTGCTCATGGCCTTGCCATTCAAAATGTCATCTGCTGACTAGCAGCATCAGCAACACCTGAGAGCTTGTTACAAACGCAGACTCCAGGGCCCCAGGATGACCTATTTGATCTGAATCTGCATTTCTACAAAATCCTCCGGTGTTTGCAGAGTTTTGAGAAATACTGGCTGGCCTAGGTCATTTGATAACTTCTTATAATCACTTTAGTTCAGACTAAGGGTTTTGATTCATTTTTGGTAATTCCTTTTACCGTAGCCCCTTTCTCTGTGCTATTTTATTTCTATTACCTTTTTTTTTTTTTTTAACTCTTTTTACTGTCTTCATCTCCTAAACTGCCAGACTGCCAGCTTAACCAGAGCAGCTTGGAGGACAGATTGTTCTGCAAACAAAGGATTCTATATGTTGGGGATGGCAGATGTTGGCAAAAGTGCTGCCCTTAGCCATCCTGTGTGCCTGGCAGACATCCCTCATCAATCATAGACCTTTTGTCTTGGGACTTAGACTTGGCCTATAATCCATCTCTGTGCCAGACATCCTATAAAATGGCCTGAGTTAGCAGGTAAGAGTCAGAAACCTGTTTATTATTCCTTGGAGTCAACTACATAGACACTCATTCACTCATTCTTTCCTTCAACTGATACTTATTGAGGGCTTACTTTATTTCCAGTAAGATTTAGTTCTAATATGAGAAAATCTGTGTATTGAGTTCATGTTTTTTTAAGACATAGAATCTTCTGCTTCTCATATAAATGGGATTCTATGATCTTTTAAACTAGAAAAAAATTCATCTTAAGTTGCATTAGTCTTGCAGTCAGGCCTCTGGAATAAAAGTGTGCCACTAATTCATAAGAATCTTCAAGGGGCCGGCCCAGTGGCGCAGCGGTTAAGTGCGCGCGCTCCGCTTCAGCGGCCTAGGGCTCACAGGTTCGGATCCCGGGCGCGCGCCGACACACCACGTGTCAAGCCATGCTGTTGCGGCATCCCATATAAAGTAGAGGAAGATGGACATGGATGTTAGCCCAGGGCCAATCTTCCTCAGCAAAAAAGAGGAGGATTGGCATCGGATGTTAGCTCAGGGCTGGTCTTCCTCACACACAAAAAATAAATAAATAAAAAAAGAATGTTCAAGATTGATGGTTTGTATAAGGCTCCTCAGAAGTTGCCTATACTCAGTATGAAACAGAGGGTTGTAAGACAGGGAACAAAGACAGCATTTTCTCTGTTATTGTCTTTGAAAAGTACTGTAGTGAACAAAGTTATATTTCATTTTACTCAACTTTCCCAAGTCCACTTGTCTAGGGAACTTCCTTTATTTTCTAACCTATTGACACTCTTGAACAATCTTAACCAAAGGTTATTAATGTGGCCAGAGAAGTCGTATTCGTCACAATGCTTCAAAAAAATGGTTTATTCTAGCATGATAAATTTGGTAATTAATTATAATCATTGACTTAAGACTTTCATTTGATGTATTGATTTCAGTTGAATTTACCTTAAAAGCTTTCTTTATATACCTTATGTAACTATAACACAATAATGTGAGAAGTTAATTTCAAAAAAAAAAAAAAAATCTATTTTAGTGGTATCAAACTTCAGCATGCGTAAGAATCCTCTGGAATGCGAAGTTCCAAGGCCCCAAAGCCACATAGTCTTTTTTTTCTCAGGCCTGGGATAGGGTCTGGAAATATACATTCTTAATAATTGGATCGGGTGTTTCTGATACAGAAATCCCATGGAATAAAATATTGTTCTACCTCAACGTCATATTATAGATGAGAATCTGAGCTCACTGAAAATAAACCACTTGTCCAAGAATATTTATACAAATGTCATTAAATGTACCAGAATAATAATTCTACTTTATCTACTTGTTTTATTGCTAGAGCCTGTTGACATATATTTGTTCATTGTATAATGTAGACTGATTCCTAAATAGTTTTTCTCAGGTAAATACTATGAAATGAAGACTCAATCCGTGAAGATCTCAATTTTGAATTCTATATTGGTACTTTTGTGTCATTCAGCACTGGACTTAGCACACAGTGGATTGTCACCATTTTAAGAAGTAAGGGGGCTGGCTTGGTGGCCTAGTGGTTAAGTTTGGTGCACTTCACTTTGGCGGCCCGGGTTTCGTTCCTGGGTGCGAACATACACCACTAGTCAGTGGCCATGGTGTGGTGGCGAACCACATACAAAAGATAGAGGAAGACTGGCAACAGATGTTAGCTCAGGGTGACTCTTCCTCAGCAAAAACCAAAAAACAAAAAAGAAGTGAAACATACCCTGAGCCTTCTCTCTTCTCTCTAACTCCCACCCCAATATCAACATACAGTAAGGTAACTGTTCTTTCTCTGAGGTTCATATTATTCTATTGATGTTTTTGGCTATGGAACTTATCACTTGCTACTTTTGCATGATATTTTTTTGGATCTTATATAGGTCCTAACCAAATGCATTTCAAAAGTTTGAATTATCACAAGTGATTCTTGAGTGAATGACTTTTCTTTTTCTGTTTTTATTTTTGCTTATGTGAAAAAGTAGAGAGTGGAGTAAAGAGTAAAGTAGGACTTTGCTCTCCAGTCAACTAACAGGAACATTTTACCTGTAACCAATGTGTTTTTAGACCTCAGAAAGACTTTCTAATTTAAAGTCTTTACAAATATTTTCAGTAAAAACTATTGTATAATCAATGATCTGTGCACTGATGCATTATGTTGTCCTTTTAGAAAATTTATCTTGAATCTCCAACTTTATATTTTCCCATTTCCTGTAGCCTTAAAACATTCCGTAAGTTTAAATTGTATTTTTCTGACAGGTTGATTGTACTTCTTTTGAAAAAGAAAAAAAAGGAGGCGATATTCTTAGATAAGAGATAGCTCTCCCAGATTCTACCTGCCCTCCGTCCCTTCTTGCCCACAACTACTGACCATAGTCGTATGTAAAGGCGAAAGAAAAAGGAAAACAAGAACAAGTCTATAACGGTTGACATCTTGACACTATATTGTTATGTAAAGAAGGACGACATCATTGATATCAAAATTTTGTTTGAAGTTATAATTAATAAGAAGTATATCAAGAATCTTTAAAACTGGGGGAACTTACCATGGAACATGCAATAAGAGCCAACAGGCTGAAGATGGAAGTTAATTTTTCCATTCTTTAATGTTGCCCCTGAAAGCAGGCCAATGGTTGTCTATGGTTAGTCAAATTGATGGACATTATTTTTCTTAATTTAAGATAAAAATTTAGAAAGGATTCTAGTGCATGTTAAGTAATATGACAGAGAAAAAGCACTACAGCCTTTTAAAGATGTGCTTGACATTTTGGAGAAAGGAAGCAGCATATATGCACAGCAATATTATTATGTGTGTGATATTTTATAACAAAATGATGGGACTTGTATTTTATGAAAGGCAATTCCCAGATAATTGTTTGAATACATTTGGAAAATAAAAGCATTTTTGGAAAATCCCTGTTGCCTCTAGTGGTGACTAGTTTGGAGAGTCATAACTTATTTGGGTATACTTTTGATATTGTTTGTTAAAATTAGTCAAAACTTATAGATTTCTGTATCTGTAGATTCATGACCCAGATAGTGTCAATGTGACTGGACTACTGTAAAAAAATAACTTCTTAATACAACTATTTTTTAAAAACAAAAGATGTCATTCCTCTGTTAGATTTATCTGAAGGGAAAAGAATTGTGCAATGTGTATCTTTCCTTTAACATCACTCTACTAAGGTATGATTGCCTTGATATGTTTTTTCCCCAGTGATTCCCAAAAGCCAATTATTGTCGGTCAGTGTCTGAATTAGAAAAAGAGGTTCTGTCCTTAATCTGATGATAGTTTTCAGCAGTATATCACAAGTACATGGCAACTTGTGTTCTGGGAAGGCAAAGTTCAAGCAACATCATGAGGACAGATTGCCTTGGGGTCAGTGTGGTGTCTGTCATCTGTACTAGCTTTGAAAATGACATAGGAAGAGAGGTCCACAAATTCTACAGTTGTATGTTCTTCTTAAAATTGCTTTCTCTAATAAGCTCTCTTTAAAGGCAATTTAAAAATACATAAAAAACCCAACTCAAATAAAAACAACAGAAATGCAAATCTGTCTTTATATGTCTTTAAGACTCTACTGCTTGTGATTGACTTTAGAGACCATTAAAATATATCAGCAGAAAAGAGTCAATAGATTGTGAAATTGGATATAAATTGTGCAACCAGTCAACATGAATTCTTGACACACTCTTTCAGAAATTTTAAAGAATTGTTGAGCTTTACCACTGGCAATATTTCTTTCTTAAAATACATTTGAGTATTTTAGGTAGCATGACTATTTCTACTTTTTCCTTCAGCTTTATTGAGGTGTAATTGACAAATAAGATTGTAAGATATTTTAAAGTGTACATGTGATTATTTGACATGTGTGTACATTATGGAAGGTTTCCCCTCATAAAGTTAGTTAACAACCATTATCTCACATATTTACCCCTCCCCCCTTTTTTGTGAGAACATTTAAGTTCAACTCTCTTAGCAAATTTCAATTATACAGTACAATGTTATCAACTGTAGTCATCATGTTATACATTAGCTCCTCAGACCTTATTCATCTTAAATTGAAAATTTGTACCCTTTTACTAACGTTTCCCTATTTCCTCCACCCCCCCAGTTCCTGGCAACCACCATTCTGCTCTCTGTTTCTATAAGTTTGTCATTTTTTTTTGTTTTTTGATTTCACATACAAGTGATACCATGAAGTATTTGTCTTTTTCTGTCTGGCTTATTTCATGTAGCATAATACCCTTCAGGTTCATCCATGTTGTTGCAAATGACAGGATTTCCTTCTTTCTTTTTTAAGGCTGAATAATATTCCATTGTATATATTTAACACACCATGAGAATGATATGCTTGAGAATATGAGCAAAAGTTAGAATTCCAGGATCAAAATCCTTACATCTATATTTCTAAGTACCTACCTTGGCAGGAGATTCTTTCGAACAAGCAAGCTGTTGCTTAATCTTACTTTTGCCAGATACTCAGTTTAGGTAGCCACAATTTGAAAATTCAAGAGGAAAGACAACTTCCACAGAAAAATCTCCCTTCTTAAATACCTCTGTCTGGATTTCTCTTGGAGTTGAGAGAAAGTTTGAAGGAAGATCATCTTCCAAGTTGATTTTCTTTACCTAAACAAAGAAACATTGCAGTTGCCAGTTTGGCAGCTTCATCCATAGAACTGTGATCCAATCACAAACAGGCCTTGGAAAAGCATGCATAATACTCTAATACATTGGTTTTCAAACTTGACTGCCCATTAAAATTACGTGAGGAACTTTTAAAAAATTCCCAATTCTCAGACTTTATCTCAGACCAATTTATCAGAATCCATGAGTCAGGAAGACAGGCAAAAGTTATTTTTAAAACTCCCCTGCAGTGATTACAAAGTGAAATCTTGTTTGAGAACGACTGCTGTAAAATGGTGTGGATTCTGGAGTTTCCACATGTCTAGACATGTGTAGCAGAACTGACATGTGTACAGTGAGAGTTGGCATATTTGAGAAGAAGGATTTTGAAGAATGGGAAAAGGAGGCAGTTGAAATAAATGCTTTGTCTCCATTTTGGAAGTAAGAGGAAAGATCTGGTGGTGGGAGGAGAAAATTAGGAAACAGAGTTTATAGTTTCTTAATCTTAATTTGATAGATGTATAATTTTATTTAAAGGTACTGTAAATAGGCCTTTGAGCTACTTAAAATATCAAACATATGGAAATTGCTTAATAAATTTTCCTGTAGCTAATGAATAGCTGGATTACTTAAGAGGTAAGAAAATACTCCAGGATACATTGGATTCTGTAAGTATGTGGTGTTGTCACCATTCTCTGAACAATATGAATGGGTACAATAGCTAAGATGGTAGATATTGGAAAATTACATAATCTATTTTTAATTTATGGCAAATGGATATAGTAAATTAGACAATTTTATGTTTAAGATGAATCCAGGTACTGAGAGATGTATCCATATAAGATAATATTTATTCAGTTGAGAAAAAATTACCCTATGCTAGAAGATGTTATACTTTATTTTCTAATAACTTGGATTTGTTGAGTTCTTACCACATCCTAGACTGTGTGCTGATCCCTTCATATGGATTAGATCATTTAATCCTCACAATAATGCCTTGATATTTATGTTATTATTGTGAGATTACTGATTAGAAAATGAATCATAGGAAAGTCAAGTAACTTGCTCAAGTTCACACAAATATTTAAGATGGGAATTGACCTTACATTTGACACATTTCGGAGCTTGAATTGTTTTCCACTGTGGTATTTTGTTCCCCAAATCCAATTGATTTCCAACCACTAACTAATTAACATACTTTTTTTATGACAGCACTTACTGAAGTGTAGATGCAACCCATTAGTAATCTGTGATATCAATTTAGGGAGTAGCAAACAGAATTTAAAGAACGGATTCATCAGAATAGAAAAGAAAATATCAGATTAAATTAAATGTAAGTATTTTTTCAAGAAATATTTTATGGTTATACATGTGGGTGTATATTGGGTTATTATGTAAATTATGTCTTTGAGTCGCAGTCCGAAAAATGTGAACACCTTTGTTAGAGGGTAGTTTAGTAGTGTGTGTGGGATGAAGTCAGGTAGCCTGACTGAAATCTCAACTCCCCTCGTCTGTTGAGCTGTGTGTTGTATGGTCAGCTACTTAACATGTGTCTCAACATTGTCATCTACAAAATAAGGTAGTACTAATCTATTTCATAGAATTGTTCTGAAGATTAAATGAAATTGGACATATAAAAGTTCTGACCCATGTAATTAGTAAATGTTGGTCTTTCAATAGAATTTCGTCGTTACTTCATTCAATTTTTAAAATATCCTGCTGTGATGAGTTTCTAGTAGTTGAGGGGTAATGCATAGTAAAATTTTAAAGGTGATTTAAAAACTTTTGGTGGTATGGGAGAATTGAGTTGAAATTGATCTTAAATTGCCAAATTTTCTTTACCTTTTCATTTCTTTGCTAATGATTTGATGTAATTGATAACTAGAACTCATGTACAATCTATTAGATTGCTAGTTATTTTTGACATAATTCTGTTGCTATACATTTATATGATCCAGCAAATGTTCTAAGTTAATGCTGAATACTTAAATTAATGAACTGTTAGCTTCTCTAGTCACATACTCTGTGAAAAAGGTAACATTTCTTTCTTCGTGGGCTGTAACATGTTTTGATGCCAAGATACACTTTCAGCCAAGTGTTTTAAATACGAGGTGCAGTTTCCAGTCGTAATGGAATATTGGCCACGAAGGACTTAGAATGAACATCATCAAAACTGAAACAATTTCCGCATGAGTCATAGCCAGCAAAGGATTAGAGTCTCTGAAGCAAACAGAAACACACTTCCTTTATAAACAAAAACTATTTATCCAAGTGAAATTTTAATTAAAATCTGACTTTAAATCTTTTAATCTAGAGATCTCTAGAGACTTTCTAGGACATTACCTAAAGGAGCAATTGTCTTTTGAAACAGGAAATTCAGGTTGCGGGTGGATTCTCGTTGTTATTGAATAAAATTATTTAACAGATAGAATTTTTTTCCTAAAGAAATTTGTATTTAGCAGAATTAAAGTCAGTGATTTATGTTTGCTCCCCTGTTAAAATAGCCCTTTTCTTCCTTTAGTTCTGTCAGTTCTTGCATTATATACCCTGAGGCGATGTTTTAAAACAAATTTAAAATTGTTAACTTATTGTTGGATTAATCCTTTTGTATTAGGAAATGTGCCTCCTTATATCTTTTAATACTTCTTGCCTTTAAATCTATTTTATCTGCTATTAGTATAGCTACAGTGGCTTCCTTCTGGATAGTGTTTAGCATGGTATACTTTTTTTCCATTCCCCCCGCCCCACCCCAATCATTGAGTGTCTTTATGTTTAAGGAGAATCTCTTGTAGACAATACATAATATTAAAAATTAGGTCTGATAATCTTTGTGTCTTAATTAGATAATCTAGTTTGCTTACATTAAATGTTAAGTACTGATGATTTTGTGTTTAAATTTATTTTCTTACTGTTTGTTTTCTGTGTCCTATTTGTTGTTTTCTTTTTTTTGCCTTCTTTAGGATTAATCAGGTAAGTTCTTATTTCATTTTCCTTCTATTGATTTGTTAGCAATAGATTCTCTTATCGTGATTTTAGTGGTTATTCTACAGATTAAAACACACATCCTTGATTTATTAAAATCTATTTTAAATTAGTACTTTTATTACTTCCCAGACAATGCAAGATTCTTACAATTTAACTCAATTTACTTACTTTCAACATTTATGCTATTATTAAAATAAATTCTAGTTCTACATGTATATTAAACTGCACAACACAGTTTGGTATTGTTAAAATAGTCATTATTTATTTAGATGTACCCACATGATTATCCTTTCCAGTTCTTTACATTTCTTCCTGCATTTCGTATTTCCATCTGAGATCATATTCCTTCTGCTTGAATGTCTGCCTTTAGAATTTCTTTTATTGCAGGTCAACCAGTAACACATTCTCTCAGTTTTTTGGTCTGAAAATCTCTTTATTTTGCTTCAATTTTGAAAGGTGTTTTTTCTGGGTATAGACTTCTAGGTTTCTAGTTACTCTCCATGAGCACTTTAAAAATGTTGTTCCATGTTTTCTGGCAGAATGCTTGTTAGGGTTTTTTGGATTTTGGAGACATTTGAGTGAGCTACCCCTGGTCTCAGTTTACTGAGGAACACATCAAGCTGCCAGTTCTGAGAGGGGACGAGAGCAACAGGAGGCCCTATAGTGCATCCAGAGTAGAGTACCTGCTGCTCTTCAGCCTGGGCCTTTTGAGACTTAGCAGATCTGATGGTAAAGTGTATGTGGCAAATGGAGATAACTGTATGCATCCTCTGGCAAGTAAAAAGAGCAGAATTACAGTGAGATTTAGAGTTTTGAAGAAAATCTATTCCTTCCTGTTCCTTTTGAGAAACATCTCCTGGATGCCTGATGTTAAGTTGATTAAATTGTACCCCACCCATCATAGAGGGGAAAGTGATTTGCCCACACTGGAATAGACATGTCCCCTGGACATGGATTTGCCTTTCTGTCCATGATACTTTTGCTCTAACCGCAATATATGGACCTACAGAATGCTGTATTCACTAGTGGTATTCTACCGCAACATCTTTCTGATCAAGAATCTCATTTCACAGCAAGAGTGTGGAATGAGCTCATGCATGTGGAATTCACTCTTCTTACCACACGTTCCTAAACATAGGAGTGTAGCCTAATAGGTAACCTAATAGGACAGTGGAATGGCCTATTGAAGCCTTTATGATGCCAGTTCAGAGTACAGACTGTCCAAGGATGGGGTTCTATTTTACATGATGCATATATACTTTGAATCACTGACCAATATATGAGCCTATCTCTTCCATGGCCAGAATTTATGAGATCAGGGATGGAGGTACAGCCGGTAGCACTCTTCTCACTATTGTATGTAATAGCCCACTCACAGAATTTTTGCTTCCTGTTCCTGCAATTTTGAGCTATGCTGGTTTGGAGGTCTTGGTTGCCAAGAGAGGAATGTATCTACCAGGAATTTTTGGTCTTCTCATGCCACTGAACAAAGACATGTAAGGGGGTTACCCAACTGGCTAGAATGATCCATCCTGATTGCTAAGGGGAAAACTGAGGGTTGCTGCTAAAAAAGAGGAACAGAGAGACCTATGGAATCCAGGGGATTCTCTCAAAAACTGCTTAATATGTTCATGTTCAATAGTTAAATTTAAGGGGAAACTGTATGACCACTGAGGATTTAAATACTGCAGAAATGAGCGTTTGAGTTTAAGTTTGGGTTTGAGTTAAGGGTTTTCCCTTAGGAAAAGAACATTGGTCAGCTGTTAAACCCTGTTTGCAGCTTTCCCAATACTTACAGAAACAGCCTCATTAAATTATCTCAGAAATGCCAGGACCAGTCTTCCAGCATCCCTCCGTACTGGACAAAAGCAAACCTTCCTCTAAACTCAGAGAGACTAGCACCAGTCAAAAAGTTCGGCTTTTTCATAGGTCTGCGTTTCACACTGCGGCACCCGTCCTGCAAGCTTCCAAGTTTTTATAATTTCAAACATTGCCTTTCTTCCCTTAGCCCTAGGAGTGTTAGCTTCTTTCTGTAGTTGCTGTCTCCATGATACCTTAGTGTTCTCATTTTGCCTTTTCAGTTATCCAGTTAACAATGCATAATGCCTAGTTAATGGTACCTGATATTAAATTCTCTCTATTAAAAATAACTGACGTTCTTTATATCTCCTGACAGGACCATGACTGATGCACTGACTAAAAGACTGCAACAACTACTCTGCTCTACTAGCAGCAGTGGTCTTGGGTTCAGGATGATGTTCAAACTCACAAGACAAAATATTCTTCACAAGTTTACTTAACATTCACTTAGAAAGTGTATACAACAGGTAATAGCATAGCATACTTGGCAATAGCTTGATGGAGATTTTGTGAATTTTAGGCTTCCTGTGTCCTAGTCACTCTGAACCTGGGGTGTGCATGGTCATGAGAAGCAAGTCTGGATGGAGTGGAAAACCTAAGTTCAGAGAAGCCTTAAAGCTTATTGATTTCTGGAGACTCTGATGTAGTTAAATGGCCATGGTTGGGTGTTCTGGAGGCTCAGGCTAGAGGCATATTTTTTTATGGAAATATTATTGCCAACTTAAATGATAGTAACATCTCACTTATAAATATGGTCTCTTTAATTACTCCCTCATAACCAGAATGCTGAGAATCAAAGCTAAAATATCATATTTGGAAAATATTGCTCTTTCAGCCTCTTTTGTAACACATGTTCCTTTGAAGCTAATTTCATTCAATTCTGCATGCTGACTTTCTGCTCATTGTAGTCACCCCTTCTCATTTCTTTTGTCATTGGTATTGTTACTTGGCTAAAGTCATCCTGGATGACTTAAATATTCAACTGGGTGTCCCAACGATCCAGTGTCCTCTCGTCTGTGACCTTCTCATTTCCAATGACCTTTCTCTTCTCTGCTTTAACTGTTCATTGCTGCAGTCAGACTTTGGGTTGTTATTACCCTAATACATTCCACTTCTAAATCACTCATTCAAACATCTCACTCAGAGACCACAACCACCTTTGTTTAAGCTTACATGTTCAACTATTCCCACTTGTATCTTACATGGAACACCAGTCCGTTGGCCCTTTGACTTTCTCACAATCTGTCAGCTCTCTTTGTTTGTCCTTCCCTTCTTTAGTCAGCATAGATTAATGGTAGAACATTAAAGTAACATTCTTTCTAATGTCCTAAGTCAGTATTTAAAAAATTTTATGATTGTAAATAAGAGTCAGAAATATATTGAACAGTATGGCCCAGGATACATATACATGCACATATTTAACAGAACAAGGGGTTATAAAGTGCAATGCACTCTGTTACATCCCATTCCATCCTATTGCATCCCATTCCATCCCAGGCTATCTATCTCATCCAATTGTATTGCATCAAAACTCCTTTCCATCCTAGACGGAGAACATTTCCCTGGTATAGGATAAAGAGTAAGACCCCTTCATAATCTACTTTAGTGTGCAGAAAGTAAAACAATCACTTATTAATTATTTGTTTAGTTATGATTATTTACTAAACACCAAGGAGGATTCAGAAAATAATATATGTACGTATCTCAGAATCTATCTCTCTATCTGTCTCTTTATCTATCTATCATCTAGGAACTTACAATGTATTTAGAAAAGACCTTATAAAAAAACAAAATAGGGGGCCGGGCCAGTGGTGTAGTGGTTAAGTTCATGCGCTCTACTTCGGCAGGCCAGGGTTTGTGGGTTCGGATCCTGGGCGCAGACCTACACACCGTTCATCAAGCCATACTGTGACGACGTCCCACATACAAAATAGAGGAAGATTGGCACTGATGTTAGCTCAATGACAGTCTTCCTCAAGCAAAAAAGAGAGGAAGATTGGCAACAGATGTTAGCTCAGGGCCAATCTTCCTCACCACAAACAAACAAAAAACAAAAAAAATAAGAAAAACATATTTAAAGAATAAATTATCTGACACTCATTATAAATGTTGCAAAGGAGGTGGGGAAAGAAAACTCTGGCTTTTTCCGACCACTTCCCTAGAGTTACAGGCTCAGTAGGCATATGAATGGTCTGTCTTCCAGGTTACTGCAAGTCACAGTTTTACCTAAATTTTGTCACTGCATAATATGTTCTCATTCTTTTCATCCTATTAATTCCATATCCTTACAACCCACTATTTGATTGTTAAACTGTTTCTTAGTCTCTCTTTCCCTTTCTTAGTGCAGCACCCTACTTTAGAATTTCTCTGTTGCCAAACTTTTTGTTAGAGTAGACAAGGCTGCAGGAACAAATCTACCCAAAACATAATAGCTCAGAACAACAGAACTTAATTTCTTCCTCATATAACTTTCTATTGACATCATAGGTTGTCAGAGTTAAGATTGGGGAGGCTTGTTTACATATAGTCATTGAAAGTACAAAGATGATGGCACATATCTTCAACATGTGATTTTAAAGGTTTCCCTGGGGGTCATTGTTTTAACAGTAGGAAGGGAGAAAGATCATCAGGGAACACATAGGAAGGATTTGTGGCTGGGTTTAGAAGTGACTCATCACTTTCTGCTCCCATTCCACTGGGTGAAGTTAAGGCACATGGCCACACCTAACTGCAAGGAAGCTTGGGAAATGTAGTCTAGCTGTATGTCCAGAAAGAAGAGAGAAATGGATTTTTCTCTGACACCTTAGGGCTCCTTCTATAATCTGAATTCTTTTGACATTTAAACTCCCCTCCTCACTTTAGGAGTTCTCTGAGAGATTTGACATTCCTTCAAAATGACTCCTTGGAATAAATATTTCTGTAAAGGTCCCTTTGACCTATGGATTTTTCTGGATACTTGTGGATTTCTTAACCCCCCTATTTAATGATATGATTCTCCAATGGCAACTTGGGATTGTTGGGCCCACGGTAAATATTCTGAAGCCACATCCATCTTGGTATTGCTATATCCATATTGTTTGTAATTGGCAGTGATAGATGACGTAACCCATGTGGAGAGACACACCCAGAAGTCTGCCACTATGAAGTAAACATTACCCAGCAGGACTGTCATTAAGTGAAATAAGGAGTACCTAACAGGAACCAAGGTGAGATTATTTTTCATCCTTGTGAGTAGACTTGGCAAGGTCCTATGTACTCAGCTAAGATAAGAGGAATGGGTATATACATTCTTTATATTGTCATTTCATCCTGGCTCCAGGTGTAATTTTATTTTCATTTTCCAAATAGTTGAGATTTTAATTCCCATATTTATAAAGATGAATATTCCATACTTTGCTCTTGGGATGCTCACAATATGAGGGAGTAGATAAAATGGACTTATTGGAGTAAATGGCAGGAATATGTAGCCTGTCCAGACAGCATAGATTTGTGATCTACCTTAACAATGTTCATTGATCCAGGAGCAGGAGCAGAGAAAGTAAACAGTGAGAGTTGCTCATAACATAAAAATAAAAATGGGAATGCTAGAAATTGTAAGCATTGCCTAAAGAATATGGATGTCAGAATTGGATCTGCTTGAATTGGAGTCCTGGCTCTCCAACTAATAAGATGCTTCTTCTTAGCTAAGTGATTTTAACTCTCTGAGCCTCATCTAAAGAAGGAAAATACTAGTACATGTATTGTAGAACAGTATATATATAATCTATTTTTATCTATCTATCTTTCAGTATCTATATTTTGCATTGTCAGTTTCAAGCTATAATAAATTTACAATACTTGCTAGTTATTGTTATTAAATGTCATAGTCAATTTATTATTCACTCAAAAATATTTACTGTGTGCCATCTATCACTCTATAGTTTTTTCAACATTAGGATCCAGGCAGAAAATGGAAACACGTGATCGCCAAATGGTAATCATATACTGAGAAATCAAGAGGAGTTAATGAACCTAGTGAGACTGAAGAGGATATTTAATAGAATGAGGGGAAGGGCAATTTAGAAAGACAGAAAACTGGGCCTGAGAAGAGGATTCTAGAGCCCCAGATTTGAGATGAAGAAATCTTATGGGATATGTCTATTTAAAGGAATGGTCTTCTGATGATTGGCTTAAGTGATGTTGGCAGGTGATGGAAAGTGATGTGGTTAGAAGCTATGAAACTAGGAATCGAGTGGGGTGAAAACAAGGGGGCTGCCATGGTGAAGGATGCGATGGAGACAGAGCAGGGCAGAAGAAAATGGAGCAGGGTCTAAAACTCACTGAAGAAGCTAGGAGCATGTTCTAGAGGTTAGTTTGTGGCTTAGGTGAGGAAATGGAGGTGATACATGACTGTTAAAAGAGGAGAAATTGTTAAGTAAGGACAGTAGTAAAAGGATCCGGATGTGGCTGAGGGCAGCTAGCAAAATTTCCTGCAGACATATAGTTTATAGTGAGTGGGATAAAGAGTATTTTTTATAGGAAAGGTTGTATGTGCCGTTGTGTGGAAGAAGCCAGGTTTAGCTGGTTTATGATTCAAGGGAAAACCCTAAGACAGAAGGAGACATGCTTATAATAGGCACCCCGTTGACATGGTCAAAGGGGCTGATACAATATTAGATAGATAGTGGTCTGTTATCTATTGACTATACGGCCTATTCCTTGTTTCCTGTCTTTCTTTTGTACTGTCATGGTTCTATTCAAGAAAAGAAACCATTCTTTCAAGTAGAAAGGGAGTCCACACAGATAACCACATGTTTACAAAGCAATGGAAAGAATGATTGAAGGAATGGAAGTTAAGGGGCTTCCACTGTCTATTGGCCTTAAGCTTGTGTGCTTATAGTTGTGATTCAGAGTTGTGATACAAAGCTGCTTCTGCTGCTACCACTGTGGCCAAATTGCCTCACACCCATGAAGCAGCAGTCAGCTGCCTCAAACACATCTGTCTCATCTTCCTTGCTAGTAGCCAAAGCAACAAGAAGATGGCTTCTGCCCTACTTCTGCCTTCTACATCTCGTGTAAATGTACCCCACTGGATTGAATCAAATCACATTCAGAATACTAGCTGTGTCTTGGATATATAATTTTTAGTTTTTCCTCTTCTGACATATAAGAAGTTACATATAAATTATCGGTAAGTGAAGACAAATGGTAATAAAGCATAATAAATACACTCATGTCTTTATGTCTTTTGTTGTTGTTGTTATCCAGCTTAGATGATATAGTACACTCCTATAATCTTTTGCTTATATCTTCTCATAGGCCTTGTCCATGTTCAGTGCTCAGAAACCTTGATTTGACTTAATGGCACACTAAGAACTAAAATATGAAAAATAGGTTCAGCAAGAAATTCCTTAAAAGGCAATATAGTGGACCTTTCAGTGCCGATGCACCCCTCCCCATGCCTAAAACAGCTTAAGGGTCAGTTCTGGAGTCTGTGATCTGGTAGATTCTTCAGTCTGCATAGGCTGAGCCCTCTAAAATTTGGATGTGCCTACGTGAGGAAGAAGGGAAGTAACAGAAAGCCATACCACTCACTCACTCACACCACATTTTCTTGGTGTCTGCATATCATTTTCCCTGCTCATTCACATATTTGATAATAATACAAAGTAAAAGAATGCTTAGCTAAGTTTGAGTTTTCCTTATATCCAATAAGCCTACACCAGCCTTTGTGGTGTGACTTAGCTTATATATAACCACAATTCCTTGAGTAGCTTCTCTTTCTCATCTATCTTTCTGTCATTCTCTCCTGGCAAACCTGGTGTTCTGGTTAAATTCAGTCCTCCCATATATTCTGCTCTTGCATATATCCTGCCTGTTCAGTATCTCTGCTTGGAAGTTGTTGTAGGCAGATTTCTAAGAATGTGCCCCTCAAGATTTCCACTCCCTAGTTATTTAATCGAACACTAATCTAGGTACTGCTGCAGAGGGACTTTCCAGATGTTATTAAGATATAGATCTTTAAATAGAAAGATTATCCTGGATCATCTTAGTAGGCCCAGTCTAATCATTTGAGCTCTTAAAAGTTGATATATTTCCCTGGGTGGAGTCAGAAAGATGTGGCAGAAGAAGAGTCAGGCAGAAGAGATGTCTGGGAGAGATGAATGAGCCTTGAAACATTCTCCCTTAGAGCCTCCAAAAAGGAGTGCAGCCCTGCCGATACCTTGATTTCAGCCTTGTGAGACTAAGCAGAGAACTAGCTGAGCTGTGCTGTTGTGTGGACTTCTGACCCATAGAACTGTGAAATAATGCATTTGTGTTGTTTTAAGATGCTGAGTTTGTGGTAATATGTTATGGATATAATAAAATATAATGCAGAAGTTAAATAAAGATCTCAAACTTAACATATCCAGTGCAGAACTTAGGATATTCCAATTCCTTCCATCCTGATTCTTCTCTGGTCTTTCCTCTCTCACTAAATGACACCATTATTCACACGCTTGCTTGGGCCCCAAATATCGGAGTTATTTCTAGATTATTTCTTTTCCTTTAAAACCCAAATCTAACACTTCACCAAATATTTTTGAATATTTTTCAGCTGTTTCTATATCTGACCACCTATGATGAAGTTTAATTTATAAATTAGGCACAGTAAGAGATTAACAATACTAATAATAAAATAGAACAATTATAACAATATACTGTAATAAAAGTTACCATAGGTCTTAGCAACCTCAGCATATGATTTTTTTTCTTTCCTTATTAAGTTGAGAACTTTCACCTTTTCAGTTAAAGGAAGCACTTTACGGCTTCTCTTCATCATATCCAAATTGTCAGCATCACTATTCTTGCACTTTGGTGCCATTATCCAGTAAAGTAAGGGTTACTTGAACACAAGCACTGCGATACTGCCACAGTCGATCTGATAACTGAGATGGCTACTAAGTAAATAATGGGCGGGTACATATACAGCATGGATACGCTGGACAAAGGGATGCTTCACGTCCCGGGCAGGACGGAGCAGGGTGGTTCGAGATTTCATCATGCTACTCAGAATGGCTCGCAATTTAAAATCTATTATTTATTTCTGGAATTTTCCATTTAATGTTTTCAGACTGAGGTTGACTACAGGTAACTGAAACCGGAGAAAGAGAAACCTCAGATGGGGGGCACTAATGTAAACAAATTTAGGCTTACTTTAGGTATCTTTGAGAAGTTTTGATTCATAAGTGTTTGTTGACAATATAGGTATTGTGTCCTGAAAGAAAAATGGAGTTCTATACTTTAACAGTCAAAAATGTGTGAAAGATATAGCTCTCATGATATAATGAGGACATTTCCCAAATAGTCATGTTATAATAATTTTGATTAAAACCTTAGCTAATAGTTGGAAGCAATGGAAACTTGGAAATCTCAGCCATCAGCCTTTTATAGATGATGTCTGAAGCCATCATCTGTGTTTTTCTTAGGTTGGAAAATGATTTTTTATATCAAATTCAAAGACTTGTACCTCATATTTCATTTAGATATTTAGATTTGCTGGACAGGCATTTCTGCTCTGGGATTGAATAGATCATATAAAAGCCTTTTTATAAGTAATGATCAGGTGATTCTCAGAAATTTTTCAGGGGGCATGCTGTGGGGAGAGCTAAGATTATTTAATTTTAATATCTATTGACATGTTATTTTGTGTTTTGTAGTTATTTGATGGATTGTGGTACTCATTTCTAGCTTCATCATCCTAAGTACAAGTCCAGATATCTCACTGTATTTTTTCCTAATTACCTCTTTGGGCTCATGGTACAAGGCCAGACTTCTGGCAGCAGTAATCTTCATGTGAGTGACATAACTGGGGACAAACTGGTGGCTGTTATGACAACACTGGAGGTTTTGTATTGTTGCTCAACTCTTTATTTTCACTTTTTTGGCATAATGTTTACGTGGGTTGTTTCACAGTTTCTTTCTAAGATTATTTCTCACCAAAGCTCAGAGCTTTTGGAACATCTCATCCTCATCCCCAAATGGAAATATTTTTATCTAAAAGGCTCTGATAACTTGTATTTTGGGTCGTAGAAGTCATAGTTGTATTTTGAGTAGTAGAAGCAGTAGTTGTGGGGTTAGTGGGGTCTGTTGTGGTTGTAGTGGAGTCCGTTGCTGTATTTGGGATGCAGAGGTAAAGAAAGGAGGATAAATTGAAGGATATCCAGGGAACAGTGGAGGTCCAGGTGGATAGGTCTTGGTTAGAAAGGTGGATTTGGATAACCTGAGCCATAAGGAGGAGGAGGAAGGGGAGGAGGAGGGGGTGGTGGAATTCTCCCTGGACCATTGGGTGGAGGAGGGGATGGAACAAGTTCTGCACCAAAAGGAAAAGATGGTAGAGGAGGAGGAGGAGGTGGCTGTGGTTCAGGTGGATGTGGTCCTCTGGGGCCTCTTTGACTCTCACCAGGCTAAGGGAAAAAAGAAATAAACAATTTTAAGTTAGATATGTCAAAGTCAAGCATAAGAATGTACACTCTCTGTAGCAGGCAGAATTCTAAGATGGCTCCCAAGATTCCTGCTCCCTGCTGGCACATGCTGGCCTGACCTTATTGGATAAGTCCTTTTAAAATAAGTTCTATAGGTCAGAGACAGAAGAAATCAGAGAGATTTGATGCTGCAGCAAATGCTCTTCCTCTGTCTTTGAAGCAAAGAGCCATGTTGTAGGCAGGACCACGTGGAACTAAATGGTAGATGGGCAATGGGAGCTGGGAGTGGCCCTGGCTCATAGCCCACAAGAAAGTCGGGACCTCAGTCCTACAAACAAGGAACTGAATTCTGCCAACAACCATGCAAACTTGAAACAAGAAGACCCTGAGCTCCAGCAAGAAACACAGTCCTGGGAACACCTTTTCAGCCTTGTAAGACCCTGAGCAGAGAATCCAGTCAAGCCAAGGCAAGAGTTCTGACCAAAGAAACTGTGAGATAATAAATGTTTTTTTTTTTTAAGCTACTAATTTGTGGTAATTTGTTATGCAGCAATAGAAAACTATTGCATGTATCTAAGTCACACAGTCTGAAAGTCTATATCAGAGAAAAGAAAGAGTTTCTCTTTTGTCCTCTGAATGCCTGGGCTCTCAGTGAAAGCTGGGATAGTATTGAATGAAAAGAAAAGATTGTGGGTAAAATCATATCCTTTGCTTATAGTAGAGCCTGTCATCGGAATCAATTCCAAATGGGGAAAATGTCTCCTTATATCTCATTCAAGAGTTCGAGATTGTTCTAGACTTTGAACATTAACAGGTTGTGAAACATGTTATTGAGCACCTATTTTGTGCAGTATGCTAAAGTAGGAGCTGTAGGGATACGCACATGCCTTTTGTGAGTCTACAGGCCAAGGAGCTACAGTACAAGGCAGTACAAAAATGGCCCCAAGGGAGGCAGAATGATAGTCTCTGGAGTTTCATGGTGCCTCATATTTCATTTAGATATTTAGGGTTTGAATTCTGTCTCTGCTGCTTAGAGATTCTGTGAACATGGAATCCTCTTTGAGACTCTTTTTCCTCATGTGGAAAATGACGTTCATAAAAATACTCAGCTCCTAAGGTTATTATCAGATTTGTTGTGAAATAGTACCTGGAAAGTGCCTAGGGCAGTTGGCTCAGGTATAGTACTCAAATGTTATGTGCTACTATTTGTTATGTTAATACCTAGTATAGTGGTTGCAATTCTTGGAAATACAATTTTGGAAATAAAACTAGCTGAAAAGTAGTGCAGGAAACAAATACATTAGGGATTCAGAGCGATTAGTTTTGGATAGAGGAAAGATTAAGCATTGCCTCGCTGAGAAGGCAGCATTTGAAAGGAGGCTTAAATAATATAAAATAGGGAGAGGGCATGCCAAATGTACAAAATGCTCGTGCTCTGGGCTAAGAAAGCACAGGTCTTGCTCTATTGAGGGTTTATATGGGACACACAACTGTGTTCCCTTCCTGCTGTCCTCAGACCCTTCACCTGTTTGTTTGTCTGGCACTTTCCTTTGCTAATTCCAAACTTGAGGGTTCCCATAAATCATCTGTCTCCTTAAGCCCTAATTGCAGGTTCTTGAACAGTGGTGGCAGATGTCAAAACCATCACAAATTTATGGTTCTTCAGCGCTGTCCTGCAATCTTTTCAAGTGTCTTAGATTTGCTCTTCCCTGTTCCCCAGAGGCCTATAATTTTCCAAGTTGATGCCAATTTTATTAAAGTTCTTTACCTCTTCCTGAGCCCTCATCCACCCCACCAAGATGACTCTCCTTCTACTTCTTCAGAATAATGCAAGCAGTTAGAAATGAACTTCGCCGACTTACTGGCCACACCACTGTAAAGTCATTGATATCTAGATATTTCCTTTTCCTTTTCAAGTGTTTTCTCAGGGCTTTGTCAATTTTCCCTTTTCTTTCCTGCATGTCAATATATGCCTTTAACTGGCTTGTTTTCCCCAGAAAACAATGATCACTTATGTTCTATTTATCTTTTTTAAAAAGATTCACTTTCAACCATGCATTCTCTTGTTGTTACCACTCTCTCCTCATCTCTTTCCTTTATAGCAAAGCTCTCTGAAAGGGTAATCTAGGTTTGCTGACCCCGCTTCTCACTTCCTATTCCCTCTTCAACCTGGCTTCTGCCCCTAACATGCCACTAAAACTTGTATTGATATCACCAATGAAACAAAAAATGCCAAGGCACTTCTGTGGAACAAGTACTCAAGTTTGTCCTCTCTAGCTAGTGATAGGTTATTGGATTATGGAGGGCATTTGATGCAAGGGCTGACAATCCAAGGGCTAGTCAGGGTGTTTGAAAAATTCAGGACTTGATTTTTATTTTTATTTTTGTTGAGGAAGATTTGCTCTGAGCTAACATCCATTGCCAGTCCTCCTCTTTTTTTTTTTTTTTTTTGCGCAGGAAGATTAGCCCTGAGCTAACATCTGTGCCAGTTTTCCTCTACTTTATATGTGGGACACTGCCACAGCATGGCTGGTCAGTGGACCCAAACCTGCAAACCCGGGCCACTGAAGCGAAGCACGTGGAACTTTAACCACTCTGCCAGGGGGCCGGGCCCAGGACTTGATTTTTAATTGGCAAAAAAACCAAATCTTTAGTATAGAAAAGTATTCCACACCATTTTTTGTTGTTGAGACAAAGAATTAGCTAAAAGTACCCTTGTTTCCTAAGGATATCCTGAAATAGATCTAAAAGTTATAGTCATAAAAAATCTTTGTAGTAAATATCTGTTCTTTTCCTAATCTCTTAACCCAACCACAGTGATTAGCTTCCCTTCCACAACAGGACAGAGGTAATGAACTTGGTGAAAATGATGAAAATACTGTGTTAGAAAGAAAAAGCAGCCTCTCAATGGCCTATAATTGGAGCTAATTTGCATTACTTCTTTTAGGAACAACCCAGCTAAGACATGGATATTTCGAATCTAAATTTATTTATATTTGAATGGGATTAATAGTAGTCCCTTTGTCAGACTTGCTTTGAGGTTTAAATTAGATAATGTTTGTAAAGCATTTGTAAAATTGCCTATAACAGAATGAACACTCAAAAGATGACAGGCTGAATATTACAAGTTACCCTGCCCATATGCAAAGGATGTTCTCCCCTTTGCATTTCTAACAGTCAGTAGTTATTAATCATCATGAATTTCATATTATTATGTTGGAGAAAGGCTTATTTCTACTTAAACTACTTATGCTAAACTGCTTATATTATTGAAACTCTCAAATTTGTTTTGAAAAAAAAAATCATTGTTTAGATAATCAAAGCCTGATCCTTTAAAAGAAGAAAGTGTTTTTCTCTTATATTCTGAAGTTAATAAAATATTGACAATCAGCTTTAAGATCAGGTCAGTAAGACATAATATGACCTTTTAAATATGTCAATATGTTTTATTGGCTTATCAAAAATTATGTCATATCTATAATGCACTTAGTAATATGGCCAAAGTCAGACTACCTGAGTGACCTGTCGAATGGCCTGCTTTTATTGAAGTTTCTGAGAGTAGGTGGAAGTAGCATTATTTCATGTTTCAGAATGATGTAATTTATGTTGCCTGCTTTGTGGAAGTCCTAGTCTTCTGCTGAAAAAGATTTTTTATCTTTTTCCATTTGATATAATAGATTTTGTCGTTCTTTGGTAGAAATTACTTTGGAATTAATTTCCTCTTCCCAAGACTGGAATTAATGTATCCCTACTTTGAAATTGATCATCATTACACTGCTTAAAAATAAAAACCCAAAACTTGTGGCTTTTTTTATCCTTTGCAACTTTGACTATTTAGAAGCTTTCTTGGTGCTTACCCCGGTTCTTTACACATGGTCGGTGTTAATGTAAATGTTTGTAGTTTCTCAAAAGTCAACGTGCAGCGATTCTCCTGAGTCCTTGGCAAAAAGCATATTCATTCCTCTGAGGTAGATGATCCATGAACTCGATGTTGAGAAAAACTATTTTAATTATCTCATTTTGTAAATGAGGAAACAGAGTCCAACAAATTTAAATAACATGTTCAAGGATATTCAAATACTGTCTTTAAGTATATTAGATCAAAAATTTACTTTACATGCTTATGAAATTGCTAATGTGTGGGAACCCACCTTTATACATGTCTGTGTAATGCAGTTTGATGTTATAGATCTAAACTGTCCAACATGGTAGCCATGAGCCGTGTGTGGTTATTTAAATTAAATTCGATTTTAAATTTAAATTAAAGCACTGGAACAGTGTTTCATCAATGATTGATAGCTACTAATATATAAGGAAGGGTAACGTCATTAATGTGAAAAGAAATCTGAAGTAATAATTGTGAGAAAAATATACATATGTGTTAATGAGACTTACCGGGAAACATACTACAAGAGCCGAAAGGCCCAAGATCAAGCACAGTGGTTTCATCCTTACGGTTCCCCCTGGGTCCCCCTGAAAGTAAGCACGATGGCCGATTAGCATTTCTGTCTTTTTTTTTTTTTATTTAATTGAAGTAGTATTTGGTAAGTGTCCCAACCCTTGGTATATGAGGTAGCAGAGGAATAGTATTGTAACATTTTAAGAAATTGGCCGAATGTTATTTTGGACTCAGTATGAATGTGGAGCAATATTGGTAGGCTTATAACATTTAACTATAAAACGATAGACCTAGTTTTGACTTTTGACTTGTGCACTGACACTGAAGATAATGGCAAGAGTTGTTCATAAAGTGTTCTATGCAATTGGAGAGTTTATAAGTAAGGCTTTTGCTTTCAGAAGTACCTGCTTTGAAATGGACACATTTGGATTTGAACATCTTGGTATTTTTAAATAGCGTTTACATTACTTGATACATTTCTGCAGACTTGTATTTGAGATATTAATGTTTTAATTAGATCAGATGTTTTAAATTTAATTTCTTGGGACATCTCAAAAATAGAGATAGGAAAAGATTTAGCCTGCTAGATATAAACTAGATATAGTTTAAAGAAAAATTGTCACGTAATATGTATCCTAGTTTTAACAACATTCTACTAAGTTATTTTAGTCCATGATGAGCGGTCTCAAACTACTTCCAAAAATCCATATATGGTACATCAAAGACCCAGGCAGAGAAAAAGCAGGTGTCCAGGTATTTTACTCTTAATTGGCTCAGAATTTACAATATATTTCAAGTCATGATAGCCTGAGTTCCAGGAAAGCAACTCCGTGCAGCTTTGTGCAGGCTGGTTTTCTGACAATCAACTCTGCCCATCGGTTGAGTGTGTGGGCTGAACAATTCAAGTTTTGAAAGAATCCTAGGAATAAGATTTCACTGAATATTCAATTATACATGCATATGGTTATTTCTTTAAGCATCACTTTTCCTATGACACATTCTTATAAAAAGTTTTAAAAAGCAGGGGCCGGCCCGGTGGCGCAAGCGGTTAAGTGCGCGCGCTCCGCTGCGGCGGCCCGGGCTTCGCTGGTTCGGATCCCGGGCGCGCACCGACGCACTGCTTGGTAAGCCATGCTGTGGCGGCGTCCCATATAAAGTGGAGGAAGATAGGCACCGATGCTAGCCCAGGGTCGTCTTCCTCAGCAAAAAAAAAAAAAAAAAAAAGAGGAGGATTGGCGGATGTTAGCTCAGGGCTGATCTCCTCACAAAAAAAAAAAAAAAAAAAAAAAAAAAGTTTTAAAAAGCAAAGGCAGAACTAATAATAAAAATATACTTAGAGCAGTTCTCCCAGAGTACATCCGATAGTATTCTGATCACTATGAAGCTCGAAAAACATTCAAGTACATCGGGGGGAAAAGTTGATTGATTGTGTAACTGGATGGATTAATTGTCCCAGTTGTCCAACATGAATGCTTTACTCTGACAGATAGACTTTCTCAAAATTTAATGCGTTTTATGACTTACCAAATTTCATGTAAGGCACATTTTATTCTTTTGGTGAAAATGAATGTTCTATAAAAAGCCCATGAAAATGGTATCTTTGAATATCTGAGGAAAATTGAGTATTCAAAGTAAAAATTCTTCAATTCATTTTTCCATGTACCTACCGTTGTGTGAAGATCCTTTTCAGGGCTGATTATTCCGCTGGTCCAAATGATTCCAGCCGGTGACTTTTTGAAAGATGACAAATGAAGATGAGAAAAAATGAAAAATCTCAGCTCTTACATACGTTGCAATGGATTTCTAGTGGAAAGAAGGGAAAGGCTAGTTGGAAGATAAAATCACTTCTAGATTGATGTTCTTTAAACAAAGATAGGAAATTTGTCATTGCCAATTTGGCAATCTTTTTCTGCATGTTTTTTTTTCATTTCTGAGAAGCTTTGATCCATTCAATATTTGGTGTTTCCTGAGGAAACATATATTATACAATGAATCATAATGTCCTTTTGTCTCAATAAAATAATCTGGAGCTTGTGGCTCACCATTGCCTCTTTATTTTAAAAAAAAGTACAAGTTGTTCTATGTCAAATAATTTTAATAGATCATCTTTTATGTGTTACTATCACCATATATTCTATTTTATCTAATAGTTAACTATATTATGTGGGAGATTAAAAATTAATATTATTTTTAAATTAAACTCTAACACAACCTAGAGAGAATTTGGGAGAGAAAACCTAGAATTAGAATTAGAAGTCATTATTAAATAGATGTTGCTAAACACCATATACATGGTACCATGGCCAGTTATGTTCAGAGTATCTAAATACATTGCTTGACTGTTTGGACCACTTGTGCTATATCTTGTGGGTTTCATGTTTCTATTCTTTTTTCAGCTGAAATAATGAAACTGTATTACTATTTTATGCTTGGGCATTTCTACATATCTGATCCTGTGTGTTATTTCTCCCATTTATGTAACATTGGCTGAGTTGAAGAAATGTTTTTGAAGGATGAGAAAAACGAGTGCTTGCATTAAAATTTTGATCTAAGTTTTCAAAATAACAAGAAAGAAAACTTCCACACTTTTAGTGGTTAAAGAAGGATAATAGTCAGAAGATTCATGTTTCTCAGTCTTAACTATAATTTAATTCTCTGTGTCTGTAATTGTTTCAAGATATGTAGGTTGTTTAAAAGATCCTTAAATGGACATTTTTTAGGAAATTTCCTTTTGCCAATGAAAAACTACAACAGTAGTCTGAGATCGTGTTTTAAAAAGTCATATGCTGCTGGCCATTATTAACTTGAGAAATTTAAACAAAAATATGATGATGTAAAGTTTTTAATTATGGGGAAATTATACAGAGATATTTTTACTTTGAAGTGGACCTCTATGGGAAAGTTACAGCTTTATACTTTTGCTAAACCCAGGCTTTGAGAAAAAGTTTTCCTATCCTAGATGATTCTGTAATCTCTAGTTTTTACAAATTGTTGTATAATAATAATAGCTATTGTTTATTAAGCCTTTACCATATAGCGTGTGGCAGGATGATATGAACTCTGTTATCATCTTTGTTCTACACATAGATACTAATGAACCTAAATCTACTCACTTCAAGGCCTGAATACTAAGTTAACCAGTGTTCCATGTTGCCTCCCATATGTAAATAATATTTGTAAACTTAACTAACATTGTATGTTATAGTACACTGCAGAGACTAATCAATTATAGTCAGGTCATTTTACTTCAATGCCCAATACCAACCCAATATTTACTGGGCAATATCAGACAAGCTATTTTACCTCATTGTGCCTCAATTTTTTCATTTGAAAAAAATATATATTTATAATTTTTATGTCATGGAATTTAGTTATTCCTTTGTTCATTCATTCATTCATTCAACATTTGATGAATACCTATTGAGTGTCAGACGTAGTGCTACTTGTTAAAGTCACAGGATATTTAAATGTTTAGTGTTTTAAAAATCTTTTAGGAGTCATAGGTGGTATAGGAAAAAGGAGCCACACTTTGAGAGTTGATCTTAGTTTTAAATTACTGTACTTAATTTCATTCACTTTGTCATAATTTCATTGCCTTACAAAAATTCTAATGACAAAATCAAGTGTAACAAACTGTATTACTGGTTTGGTAATCTAGAACCTCATCAGTTACTAAACAATTACATGCCCAAACAGTGAAGATGTTTCTAAGTTAACATGGAAAATTCAATAAACTGCTTTCTTCTCTGACAATAATTGTTTGTCAAAGATGAGTCTCTGTTTTTTCTTGTTTGGATGCCAACGTTTCTATCAGCCAAGCATTTTAAACCCGGGTATGATTTACATTGTAGTGGATCACTGGCTCTGAAGGACTTAGGAGGAACACTGGCAAAACTGAAATACAGTTTCTGAGTGGGTTGTGACCGACAAAGAATTAGAGCAACACAAGCCAACAGAAGCACATGTCTGTAAGAAACAGAAACAGTCCCTCAAGTTAATCTTTAATTGACTCATGGCTTTAAAAGATCCTGAATGAATACTTTCTAGAACAGTGCCTAAATGAGCTAATGTCTCTGATCACAGGAAATTCAAGGTGACAGTAGAGTCACATTGTCGTTAGTGCAGAGACTAATGTACAGATGGAAAATATTTTCCTGATCTAATTAGAAATAACAGAATTAAACTCAGTCATGCAGCAACCTATTTGAAATCTGCTGCCCTATTGTGCAGCAGTAATAACTCTGTTTCTTTGGCCCTGTGAAAGCATATGAATGTGTTTTTTATAGATTATTTAGAAACAGATGATTTGGCCTCTGGGTTAATAACACCTTAAATATGTATCATGCATTTGAATTTGCAAATTGCTTTTAAAAATTTGTGTGGAAATATTTATTTTGTAGGATTAATCAGTGATGCCACTGGGCCCTGAGAGAAAACTTATTCTATTAGACTGAAGAAGTCTAGCATGATGAGATAAAATTAATAATACGGCTTGCAGATTGAAAAAAAGCTATAGCTCTGACTTGTCCGGCATGGATATTGCGTCAGACCCAGACCAGAGAGTTACATAACTTTCTGGAAGTTGGTTACCAATTTTTCCATTGCTTTCACCTAGCCAAAGTTAAAAATGCAATCAGATAAAAACAAATCACAATGTCCATAAAATAAAATCACAGTAATTGTGCTATTGTACCTTTCCACTCATTGCCATGAGAAAATTTCTCATTTATTTTCAAGCAGGAAGTGTATTATTCTAAAGTAAACATGAAAGTGATCTTCACAGTATAACCTGAATGTCTCCAGCCTGTGAATGTAAATAAGTGTACAATTGCCCTCTCATCAGAATTTTGCTAGATTGGTAACTCCGATTATGTAACCAAACAAATTTAGTTCCCCTTTCAAGATCTCTCTTGAGGAATATTCCTGGCTTCATCTTGATATCTAAAATATATTTCCTTTGTCACAATTTCATTTTATTTTTAAAAAGTCTGGTTGTATACAAGTTTTCTCTGTAAACTAGATCCAATACTTTAAAACATTTAAACTGTAAATGAAACATATTTGTCAGTTGATAAATCATGTTATATTTATTCTCTCATTTAATATGTAAAATAACTCTAAGACACAGTCAGGAAGAAATTAACATCCTAGTTTTTTAAGTGAAGAAAGTGCTGAAGGGCAGAGTTAGTACTAAGACCATATCAGGCTGGTTTAATAAGGTTTATTCCTAAAAAAAATTGTTTGTAGTCTACTGGTAAGAATTTGTTACTTAAAAAATAATGAAGGACTCTAAAAGATAAAGTCTATTAGAAAATAATGAAGTTGTGCGTCATCTCCTGAAAGCTAGTACAAGTGCCTTAAATAACAACTTTATATTTTTGGGGAAAATGGTGAATTGTTCTCTGAAATGGAAGTCAAAAGACCTCAGTTCTGGAATTGATTTTGCTGCCTATGAATAGGATGGCATTGGGAGAAAGTTCACTGACCTCTCAGGGCTTTATTTTCTTGCTTTGTAAAATGATAAAGTTAAATTGAATAGCTCCGTGTCGTCCCCATCACAGGCAGATCTAGGTTTTGAGGAGAAGAAAGCTTATATAATTTTGGGAGTTGACTATAAAAAAAGAATACAAAATCATAATTACAAAGTACCTGCAGCTACTCGAAGGCCACCTTATAGGAGAGGCTGTGAATACACAATGGTCTGAACCATCCAAAGTCCACCTGTTATGAGGGGAGATGTGCCCAAGGGTAAGTTGAAATAGTAAGAGAAAGAGGCAATGTTAACCAATGGTAGTTTAAATATCTTACTTTTGCAAATTTAATAAAAATCCTATGACTTTTGGACACATTGCTGTAGCCCCTTAGAAGGCCTTGGGAGATTCTTCAGTTTCAGTTTCATTTGCGTTGTCATTAATCTCCTTCTGGGCCTCTTCAATTTCTCGCATCTTCGTTCTAAAACTTGATGTGCCTAATAACCACCTGGAAGTTGATGATAACTAAAAATTCAGGGACTCAGTGGCTGAGGTTCTGTTTTGTTAGGTTTGGGGTGGGGTCCAGGAAACTGCATTGTTAGTAGATACCATAGATAATTCTGACACAGATGTTGCATACAGTATACTTTGAGCAACAGTACTCCAATAGAATCCAAACTAATGGCTGGAAATAGACAGTAAAATCACCTCTTGCATTTTAACTGGAAGCTGTTATTGGGAGCAACTGATGCTTTGGGAAAAAGATAAGGAAAGGCCATTAAAGGCTAGTTGTGAAGGTCAGAAGGCCTCCCTCACGGTGTGTAAAGAAACTCCAATCTCCTGCAGTTAGAAAGGCAGAAAAATTTGAGGACCAGTCCCAGGACTCAATTATCAAAATAGTTGAGTTCCAGGGAAGACTACTCTCAACCTAGGCAGATCTGCAATACCTAGTTTAGGGCCTTGATTGGGAAAGAATGAGACCAAGAAATATGGATTGATCCTTAGATCTCATGGTGTATCAGTTAGCTGTTTCTGTGTAATAAACCACAGCAAAACTTGGTGGCTTCACAAAACAACTGTTTAATATTTCTTATAAGTCTATATGTTTGCTTGGACGTTTTCATTGTCTGTCTAGGCTTGGTTGACCTTGATTGGGCTTGCTTATGTGTCTGTGTTCAGCTCGTGAGTTGGCTGGTCTAGGTATCCTTGGCTGGGACAGCTCAGTTCTTTTCCACATGTCTCTGAAATCCCTCCAAGAGTCTGGGCATGCTCTCATGGTGATATGAGAGATTCAAAAGAAAAAATCATAAATGTGTAAATGTTTTTTTCAAATCTCTTCTTTTTTTTCCAGTGTGATTGATACAGTGTTGTCCCACTGGCCAAAATACGCTAAACGTCAAGCCCAGAGACAGTGCAAGAGGGTATGCAATAGGCTTACATAAAGGGAGGTGTGAAAAATTGGGGCCATTAATTCAATAAATCTCCACACTTGATGTCCCCTACTTTCTGCTTCAATTCCTAATTTTAAAGAATCTAAGATTGGGCTTAGTTTACAGTAGAGTTTCTCAACCTTGACACTGTTGATATTTTGGGCCAGATAATTCTTTGTTATGGGGGACTGTATTGTGCATCCTTGACTTCTACCCAATAGAAGCAGTAGCCAAAAGCATCCTCCAAATAAAAAGCTATAATGACCAAAAATGTTCCAGACATTGCCAAATGTCCCCTCAGGAACAAAATCATCCCTGGTAGAGAACTGCTAATCTAGATGAAGGAATAAATCCTAATTTCAGCACCTAATTGACTTACTCAGGTTTAGTTCTCTAAAGGGTATTTCTGATTTTGCCTACTCTAGGCATTAGAGCTATATGGAAAGTGGATTGTAGGAAGCGAAACTAGGGGAAGAAAGACCTGTTAGAAAGTGGTTACGGTTGTCCAGATGGACTAGTGTAGTGGCAATGGGACTACTGAGAAGGGGACAGAATCAAGAGATGTTCGTGGGATGTAATCAACAAGTCGTTTAGATGGACTGGATATGGGGGGTAAAGGAGAGAATGATGTCAAGGATGATGCCCATGGGTCAGGTAAAATTACAGAAAGAGCTTGGTAATTGAGACAAGAGGGTTGAACTTGATTAGGACACATGGAGATAATTAGAAGGCTATTTCAGGACAATAGAGACATGTGTGCCAAGACAGTGAAGAGGAGGATAGAAGTACATTGTTAACATTCAATCCAGGCTGGAGGATATAACAGTAGTATGGGTGAATAGCAAAAACAGGGTTTCTGGGGAAACCTGGAAAGATAGCAACAGATGGAACTTCTGCCATAAAAAATGAATAGGAATTGTCAGGAATGTTTCAACTTCAGATGAGGTGGGTTTGACTCTATAGGTTTGTTACATGGGGAATACTTGCAATGGACAAAATGGTGAATTGGAGGAGAAAACCAGGGAAGCACAGTAGGATTGCCAGGCAGATCTGATGGTGCTGTTGAGTTTGGGGGCCTTGAATTTTAGTGGTGTCTCTCTCTATAGTTGTGTATTTTTCCTTAGTAGCACTAGGTAGATTTTGTATACACTCAGAGGAAGTAATTATTTCTATCAATCAAAGATAGCAATTTTACCAGATTGATGAGCTATTAGAAAAAAAATAAAAAGAAAGTTGAAGGCATTTGCAAGCTAGTATTTGAATTGATGGACTGTAAAATCTAAGCTGGGTATGAAAGAAAGTTGAAGGGGCGCTCTGGCAGGATGGCAACTGGTCAAGGAACTGGAGATCCTATTGAGTTTAAAGAGTTGCTATAGTGAGGAGAAGTGCAATATCTGGGAGTATGGGAAATTTTGATCAAAGATTTTTTTTTGTGTGTGAGGAAGATCAGCCCTGAGCTAATATCTGTGCTAATCCTCCTCTTTTTGCTGAGGAAGACCGACTCTGAGCTAACATCTGTTGCCAATCCTCCTCCTTTTTTCTCCCCAAAGCCCCCATAGATAGCTGTATGTCATAGTTGCACATCCTTCTAGTTGCTGTATGTGGGACGTGGCCTCAGCATGGCCGGAGAAGTGGTGCGTTGGTGCGCGCCCGGGACCCGAACCTGGGCCGCCAGTAGCAGAGCGTGTGCACTTAACCGCTAAGCCACGGGGCCGGCCCTGATCAAAGATGTTTTGATCAAGTATGTCTTGATATGTGACTTTATAGGTAGAGTATATCTGTGTGAGGGCAGCAAAGTCCAGGTTACTTGTGTAACTGAAGAGAAATAAAGATCATTCAAGATGAGAAGATCAAGGAATGGAGTAATGTGGGTTTTAATGGATTATCAGTGTGGACTGTGACATTTCCCAGAACTGTGGTGGCACTTGGGATAAACTTTGTCAATCCAGAGTTCTGCAGAGAGTGAGTGGTGACCGAGAGCTTGACTGATAACAGCAATAAAGAAGAGGAGAAGGAGGAATGGCTAAATGGCACAGACTTCATTTAAGTGGAAATTGTTTTTCAGAGGATTAGAAGAGTGACAGTTTCTGTGTTAGTTGGCCTTACTGTAGTAACAAGAACAGCAACAAAAGTCTCAATGACTAACAAAAACAAAAAATTATCTCATGTCACATGTTGGCAGCTGTTGTTTCTGCAGCTCTGTTGTATATATCTTCTCATTCCAGGACCCAGCTTGAAGACACAGTCTCTATTTAGGACATGCAGCTCTTGTAGTACAAAGGAAAACAGGAAGAGAGGGAATTCCTGCTTTCAATTTCCTACTGTGACTTGATCTCATATTTCGATTGCCAAAGCAAGTCACAGTGCCAAGACTGATGATGAGATAGGGAGGTATACTCTTTACTGAGGGAGGGATGCCCTGCAAGCCTTATGACAACCAGTGGAAATGTAGAATCCTCTTTTTATAAGGGAGGTGGAAGTAAATGACAGAGCACTAGTACCCTCTACCACAGTTGGGAAGCAGCAGCCAAAGAATGACAAATCCACCTCATTTCCCTGAGACTGAGGGTTGAGGAAGAGTCAGTAGCTTCCGCTTGAGAGGATCCATTTACTTGTCGTAAAGAAGCAATCTTCTTTGAAAGTCTAATTCTTCCTGCTTTTTCAGGGATGCAGTTTTATTAATTATCATCTTTTTAAAAGTAAACATTCAATTTCTCATTTTCAACTGGATATAATTCCTAATTCATCTTTCCTAATACAAAATTACGCTCTTGATTGCTTTACCTTTTCAAGCCATCCGCCTGTCTTCTGTGGTCTCTTTAATATAAAACATCTTTTGTTACTTGCACACTTTTCACTGCTTAACTTTGTTATAATTTTAACAATATTGAGACTCTTATTTCCAAACATTTTGTTGTTCATGTGCTCCTCATACTTCTCATTTTTCTTCTTTTTTCTTTTCTCTCTTTTTAAAGGTGTTTAACTCTCTCTTTTTAAAGGTGTTTAAACATTTTTTCTTAAACCTTTTTCTCCTCTTGGCTTTTTTTTTTAATTCCTAATTTTTTTTTTGTTTTTTTTTTGGTGAGGAAGATCAGCCCTGTGCTAACATCCATGCCAATCCTCCTCCTTTTTTTTTTTTTTTCCCTTTTTCTCCCCAAAGCCCCAGTAGATAGTTGTATGTCATAATTGCACATCCTTCTAGTTGCTGTATGTAGGGCGCCACCTCAGCATGGCCAGAGAAGTAGTGCGTTGGTGCGCGCCCGGGATCCGAACCCAGGCCACCAGTAGTGGAGTGCACGCGCTTAACTGCTAAGCCACAGGCCCGGCCCCTCTCCTCTTGGCTTTTATAAAAGTCTCTTAGTTCTTTCACCTCTAATTGCTCCTTTCTATCAGCTTTCCTTGCTTTTTTTCTTCTGGTCTAAGTTTAGGTTTCCCTCATGATTCTGCCTTTCTCTCTCCTCCTCCTCCTTCTGCTTTCTGCCTCCTCTTCTGCCCCCACCTCCTTGTCCTCCTCCTCCTCCTTCTTCCTCTTCTCTTTTTTTTTATTATACAATTATAAATATGTGAGAGAACTTGTGTTTTGAAGAGAAATGTACTCTAAACTATTGCTAATGATAAAGACACTATGAATTACATTAATGTGGAGTTTGTGTAGTCCTAGTTAAACGAAACTTTTACTTATAAAACTCCAGGATAAGCAGAACACAAAGCTGGCTGGACCATCACAATAGATTCCTAATTTGTTTCTCCACTCCAGATGTCCTGGGCATTTTTTGAGGGAGAAGTGGAGAGTACATGGGCTACACTAACCAGGTTAGAATGCCTGCTCTTCATTCACCTACTGTGTGTCCCTGGGTAGTTGATTAACCTCTGTGTGCCTCAGTTTCCCTATTTCTAGAGTGTCAGTAATAATGGGAATTATCTTATAGGGTTATGGTGAGTATTAAATAGTTGTATGTCAAGCCCTTGGAACCGAGTTTGGCACGTGTAAGAAATCAAATGTTTTTATTATTTATAAGTTATATTTTCTATATTAATCATCTGTGGTAAAACCTTTATTGATTTTCCCTTTTCTGTAGAATTAATCCAAACTCCTAATCCTGGTCCTTGATCATATGATTATAACTTCCTGTTCTGATATCCGTTTTTCTAGGTATGTCCTACATTCGTGGCTGACTTCTGTTTCATGGGGTAAGGAGCAACTTGACAGTGTGGTATGTATTTTATCCATCTTGTTAGTCCCAGAATCAGAGTCCTGGCAAGTTGTATACACTCAATAAATGTTTGAAGAGCATGGATATGAATCCCATTTGCTCTCCGAACTCCATGCATTTGCTGTGTTTTTATCCAGCAGTGGGCCTCCTACCTTTTTTCTACCTGCTGAAATCATTCTTTCCCTTTTCATCTCTTGCATGAAAACTGTTTTTTGGATATCCTCACTGAAATTCCATACTACATTCTGGGGATCGTTTTTTCATGGCCATAATCATAGTTATGTGTATTCTTGACCTTTACTTCCTACTCTCTCAGGACTAGGTTATGTCTCATTAGCTATTAAAGTCACTTTCAACCCTTCAATACCAAGATTTTATGATTGTCTATGTCTACTATGATGGTTTATCCATTATAGTTTTTGCTCCCCCTAAAAAAGAATAAATATCTCCTTCTCCTGTTTGCTCATTATTGTTTGTGTCTTTGCAGATAATATTTGCTATAGATTCCTTATGTAGTTATTTAGTGTTAATTACCTTGTTTCTATCTTTGCCACTTGAACCTTTGAGGAATAGCAATTGAGTTACTTATATTTGTATTCTTCTGTTCCCTGTCCTAGATCTAGGTAAATTTTACTAAATCACTTGGATGAATTAATTTATCAACTAGAAATTGATCTACTATATTTTTGAATGAAATGAGTCATGAAATGGTACAAAATTTCAGTTGAACAATCTCTAGAGAAAATACCTCTTTAGATGAAGGAATAGTGTTTGAGATATTCAGATCTATAGATCTGTAGAAATTTAACTTTTTTATTCTTTCTATGCTTTTTGAAAATATGTCCTAATAGACCTTCATCTCTTTGAAGGAAGAATTGTATTGCACCTCTTCTTTGTAGCTTTTATCATGGTTGTAATTTTATATAATCGTATATGTATCTATAGGATTACATTTTATATAAATTATTTGTATGTAATTATTTGGTTGTGACTAAGTGCACTGATGCTTTATATCACAAAGAAAAGTCATTTCTAGACTATTATATTATAACATGACATTATATGGGGTGACTTCAAACAATTTTGATTTTTTTGCCTTTGAAGCATTTACATTTCTTTTTCCTGAACACATACTTTGTGTGTTATAGTGCCACCTGAAAGAGTGAAGGTGCTGGTAATATTGCTGTCTCTCTACAGAGAAATAAAGAAGAGACCAACACACATGTGATCAAATGCATAAATCAAGTTATCTTTGGAAGTTTTTACAGTATAGCAAAGCTACAGAAGAAGGATTAAGAACCCACATCCCTTTATTTTTGTATCTTTTCCTATATTTTTGTTAAAACTAAAATGATGAGAGAATGTGATCACAAAAATATCAATATTCAGTTTTTCAGGATCTGTAAAAACAAAACAAAACAAAATGCCACAAGCCATTAATTAAAAGTACATAAGCTCTTTTGTCTCCAATTACTTTAAAACGGCCAAATGCTGGGTAGGACATTAGAAGCTGAGACTTTAGAGTTAAATGGATTAGAGTTTGAAGACTCTGCCATTTGTACTTTGTGATCTTTGGAAAGTCACATAAATTCTCATAGCCTCAATTTTTTCATCTTTAAAGAGGAATCAATGATATCTACTTTATAATGTTGCTATGAGTATTAAATGAGATGCAATACAAGAAGTATTTAGTGCAATAACAGTGTCAGAGCTATTCTAAGTGTTCCACAATTGGCATCTATGTAATTTTTGTATTATATAATGGGATAATTCTTCTCATTTATATTCATAGTTAGGAGCACCTATATTCAGAATAGAAGCAATATATGATATGCTGTTTTTCATTCAATATTCTTTCTTAAGGATCATATTACATCATGATGTGTGTATTGCAGTCAATGTGTATAGCAAGAGAGCTCTTTCATGGGTTGTGATTTAGTTTATATTTCTATTCTCAATGCTAATTGTAATATTTGCTAAATTATTTCATCTTTTTTTTGCTTTATTAGAGTTGGTAGGTCCTGAAAGAGTGAGGGGAGCATTCCTCTATGTCAAATGCACACTTTGTGGGATTTAATAAACTTTGAAGTATAAACTAACTTTTATTCACTAAGACTCTAATTAAAAGTGATTATTTCAGGAAAATTAAACACATTTCAGCATTGGGAACAGAGGTCAAAATACATACACAGTAGGTGACCCTTTTAATTGTTTCTTTCTTTTGTAGGAATATGCGAGCACTGGGTTTACAGATATAACCTATCCACTCAAGGAGACCAAATTTAATTTTTGAAATAAGAGAGGAATAAGAACTTCTAATCCACGTGACAGAGTCAGAAACTATTTGTTTATCCTTCTGTTTGATAGGGCAAAAAAACACCTGATCTTGTTTAGACACATCTCAAAGTCACTCATTTAGGTAGAAAATATTTTGGAAAATATTGTTTACCTCAGTTTGTCTTTGTCATCTTGTGGTTTGGTACATTTGTAATCTTAAAATGCTTATAGAATTTCCTGAGTCTGTTGTTGCTAGTAGATAGTGAAAATCTCATAGGTATGGGTAATATCTGCTGTTGCAGGAGAGGTAGTGTCAGCCACTGGGGCAGCAGCGATGTCAGACACTGGGGCACTGCTGTTGGACTCAGATTGGAGGGTGCTGGGAGCTGTGGTGCTGGAAACAACACCACCTGTAGTGTTGCTGACAGAGGTGGTGGAAATGGCAGTGGTGGCAGCAGCAGCGATGGTGGTGCTGATTACAGCTGGAGGAGCACTAGAAGTGGCTGGTGGTGCCTGAGAGCTAGAGTTTACATTCCCAGGTGATGTAGGGCTGGGTGATGGACCCTGTGGGTGGTGGGGGTAGAGGGAATGGTGGGAGAGGTGGGGAAGATGTGCGAAATGGAGATAGTTGGATTGGGTTCATGATGACCACGGTGATCACGTGGACTCCCAGGAACTTGTTCAAGTTTTGCAAAATATTTTCTTGGTAGCCCAAAACGTATTTGTTTAAATGGTTTAAAATGCTCTTCGAAACTTTTGCTAGACTTGAGAGAAAATACAAAACACAATTGATTTTGTACAGATGAGATGATGAACAAGCCTGAAATCAGGCTTTAAGTATATATCTATATTATCATTTAAATTTGTGTAAATATTCTAACTTTATTCCACAAGTAATTTGATGGGTGTGCCCACCAAGTAGAGAGTTTTGAATTATGACCTTTGGTGAAATATAAAGTAAACTGTATCTCTGCTCTTCTCAAAACCTAATAGTTGTATTACAGATTTTCACAAAATGTGTTCTATATTGAAAAGATTTTGGTGGTCAAATAACTATGGAAAAGATTTGGGTAAACACATTTCTTTACTACAAGACTCATTAGAGTTGTCAGTATAATATGCCAATGAATATTTAGCATACCCAAGGATATGCAATATTTCCCAAACTTACTTCACCATGGAAATGTTGTGTGTGTTTGCGTGTGTAGCATTTCTTCATTCTAGTGTTTTAGTGTTTCATGGAGAACCTATGGGACATTCTGTTTTAATTTCCATCCTGGAAAAAAGTATAATGCATTTTACTGCTCTGAATAAAGAGAATAAAAGGAGACTATCGAAGCTTTGCATGGCTTTCTTTTCATAGACCCAAATATGAGATTGATAGAGCATTCCATGAATCCATGTGGCTGACCCATTTGCACAGAATCACACGTATTAAAAGCTAGAAGTGCCTTAGATCAGTCAGCGTATATCTACCCAGCAAAAGCCTCATTTCAATAATGCCATGAGGAATTTTAATTGCCTTTAGTTACATGGACTTTTAACATGACACTCTCCTAGGATTTTAATTTAGGTCTTTGTCTCTCATTTTGTCTTCACTGGCAGAAGTTAATCCTTGAGATCTGAATATGACACTCCTCCTGCCTCTTCATGAAACATTAGTTCTCAAAGTGAATAAATTCTAAGAAAGAGATAACTGACTTTAAGATGAAGAAGAAATACATTGCCAAAATTGTCATAAACTTTCCAGGTAGGTTTGGAATTATATTTTTTTCTAAATATCAGCACAGTTTGGGGGTCACTAAACCTAGATGATGTCTATTCCACAACATTAGAAGCAAGATACCTTTTTTGTTTTTAAGGTTTCATTTAGAGTACTTGTCTTGGAGTGGGGAAAGGAGAGAGCGAGGGGATGTAACAGGGTGATGTGACCACATCCTACTGTGCCACCCACCTCCATTCTGACGTGGAGTAGGGATTATGAGAATTAGAAATGGCAGAGAGTAGAAACAGGGATTTATAATTTTGAAAAGTCTTTCCAGATGATTCTGAATTTTCTTTCCTTTCCAACGAAAACCATTGATTTTGAGAAAAGAAACTAGTTTTTGCATTTTGTGGGATCATAGGAAATGTTCCTCATTAAAAAGCCATCAATATCTATAAAGAGAAAGACATTTACACTGAACAAACAAATGTAGATAGTTTTGATCCTGATGGCTGGATAAGCTTTGCTTTTCGTATGCTAAACTGTCCTGCTTCCACTGCGGATTAATATGTATCTAAGAGGCAGGGAGCTGGAGGCAAAGTTTTCGTGCTCACAGAACTGTTCCTGTTGGTTGACTCTGGCTCTCTCAACATGTTCTTAGGTTGAGAATAAAAGAAGATATTTGTACCTTATCAACTCCTCAGACATAACTAACTTTTGATTATGAATGAAAATGTTAAAAGATAAGCAGAAATATAAGTAAAACTTACTTCTCTGTGGCTTTTTTGCTTGTGTGCACCAGCTGGCTAAAATGAGATAGAGAATACAAATATATATATAAAAAATTAGACCTTGAGCATATATGGCATGTTAAGAATACTGATTATAAATTATTTCTGAGGTTAAATGTAATTGGTTAGGGTGAATAGAATGGAATACAATTTTGGGTGTCATTATTAAATGTGAGGGACCTTCTAACAGTTTAAAGGGTACACAGTTCATGAGATAAAGATGATCAGTTTTTCTGGAGGTCTTTAAGTAGAAGGGTTTCTCTCCCTCCACATTCTCATGGGTGTGTTGCCAACCAGTCTCCAATTTCCAGGTAGTGCTAGATTTGACTCCTTTTGTCAAGGAGTCACCAAGTGTCACCATTCACTCAGGTGCCAAACCTGGAGACCATTATGGAACCAACATCTTTATGAACTTTGTGTAAGGAACTTGGTATAAGCTTGTCTTTGTGGGAGAGAAAAATGGGTGATCCAAACAGCTCTGGAACAGGGTTTTTCACTGGATAGGAAATCCTCCTTGGTACATTTTAGCATGGGACAATAGGAGAAGAGGCAGTTCCCATAGATAGCAGTGCCCAGACACTGTTGTTCATGAAATGGTACTGGATTATGTCTGTAGCAATAAGCCTTAGACAGTATAACTTACCCTTTAGATAAAGTAACTTAGGTGCAGGCGTTTGGTAAACAAACCTAAAAATGTTAGAAGATATAAAACACATGCTCTTGATTGGAAGTTATATATCGTGTCTAGAATTTCTTAATTTATTTGATCCATGTGAAATCTTTTATATGGTTGCAAATTTATAGTGTTCCCTATAATCAGTTTTCTTCTTCACGCATCTTTCTTTTTGGAGAGCCTGCCAAAGATTAAATGTTATCCAGGAACGCTACCACAGAGATAGAATCAGAATACACAATTTAAAATCCTGACACTACAATGTCTTACTTAACACATCTCGGGAATTGTAGAGACTACCAATATGTGAAAAAAAATAAAATAAAAATATTGATTGCAACCCAAGGTCAACGAAAGATCATGGAGAAAGTTAAATGAAGGTCTTAGGCAAAAATAAAACTAAAACAAAGAGTATGTAGTATAAAGGTATGTTAACATAAAACAATGAGCTGTATGTACACTTTATGATTAACTAAATAAGAAAATAAATATATGTAAGATATTCAATATTTACCGAGAAGCCAGCAGTGAAAGTCAAGACGACAGCAATAAAAATGAGAGCCTCCATCTTGTCTTAGGATCTTCTAGAAGAAGGCAGCAATGGATGCTTCCTTGGTAGTGGGAAAATAAATAGCATTTTGTTTTTGCTAAATTTTAACCAAAAGAAAAACATTTACACATGTTATAGTACATCTATGGCATATATTCTACCTGTGACATAATAAAAACTTTTCAAATTTATAAGAAAAATGTTGAGTCCAACAGATATGTGCAAAGGTTAAGAATAAAGAATTCCAATAACAATACAAATAATAGATGAAATGTGGGCAAAAGTTAGTCCTTGTTTCATTATCAAGAAAACATGTACAGCTTCCTTTTGGGCTACTATTTTACAATTACTAAAGAGTTATTTAAAAAGGTAAAATCAAAATATGATCCAGATTGTGGTGAAGTTGATATCCTTGCACACGGCCATTGTTTCTATTAATTGAGATAATTTTTTTTGAAAAGCAAGATGGCAATATGCAAAAGAAACATGAAAATTTCATACCTTTAACATAAAGAATCTCAGTCTTGGGAATTATTCTCAATAACTTAGTTAACCAATAGAAAAAAAATAAAAAATGTTCATTCCAGAGTTACTTACAATTAAAAAATGTGGATACTGACAATCATGAAGATTTTGTGGACATTTGAAAAGTGCTTATGTTATAATGATAAGTAAAATGTTTAAATACCATACTGTATGTAAATTATCCAAATAAACACAGGAAAATGTAAGCAAAAATTAAAATAAGTGTGGTATGATGGTTTAATTTCTATGTATTATTTTCTGTTATTAACAAATTTATGATGTTTTGTTGATTTTATAATTTAAACACATAAAAGAAATCAAGAAATTGCCATTAAATGGTCTTCTGGCTCTGATTTTGACCTTACATATTTAAGACACTAGACAAAAAGTTTTAAAGGTTAACTTACAATTTAAAAACACATATATTTAGAAGTACGAAGTATTTATATTAATCTTGTCATCGGTATTCTTTTTATTATCTATGAGTAACATAGAAATTTGACATTTCTGCTAAACTTTTTTTTTCATATGATCATTATTGCTAGATTGTCTTGCCCAAAGGAAATGGGAAACAAACAAACAAACACACAACAAAACCTAAGCCTCTCTAATTGCAGTTCTTTGAGGGCTATTATAAAATTATCCTTTCTTCATAATTTTGCATTCATATTTCATACTTCAGCAATGAGTCAATTTTTTTGTCGCTGTTCACTTAAATAATTACTCTTCCAAAGAAGAAAAGTGAGGAGTTAATGGCTAATTATTCATGCTTACAAAATTTCAGCTTCAAATGTGACTGCGCTTCTAATCTTTAAGTTACAACATTAAAAACATGATAGCCACCTTGGGGTTAAGGTTGGTGTGCTATGCTTTGGTGGCCCAGGTTTGTGGGTTCAGATCCCGGGTGTGGACCTGCACCACTCGTCAACTACCCTGTGGCAGCGACCCACATACAAAATAGAGGAAGAGTGGCACAGATGTTAGCTCAGGGTGAATCTTCCTCAAGCCAAAAAAAAAAGGGAAAGATTGGCAATGGAGGTTAGCTCAGGGCGAATCTTCCTTAGCAACAAAACAAAACAAAACATGCTAGCCACGACATAATTGATGGAGTATTACTATCTTTTAACAATGATTTTATTCAATAGGGCATCTCTTTGTGATTTTATGGGAAAGACCACTGAATCAATAGTCATAAGAGTTGAGCTTCATTTGTCAAACCTGGTCACATTAAATAACCTATCTGAGGCCCATTTTTCTAATTTTAAAGTGAAGTGATTAATTTATTTGATGAAATGGTCACGTCACAATACTCCAAGAATAAGAATAAAAAACCAAATTAATAAGTGTATCCCCATCATATGAAATAGTCACAATCTCAAGCAAAATATAAGACACATTTAGAGTTTTATATGCCCTTCCCTTTGTAATAAAAGAGATAAATAGAATGGAAGTATTCAATTAGTAAAAAAGCATTTGGCCTACCTTACTAAAACAGATAGATGTTTCTGCAACTGAAACCATTTTCATTTTTGTAGACACAAAACTAAAATATTGATTCATGTCTAAAAAGGGCCACTTGAAAGTTATTTGGGATGCCAGAGGACAAGCTATTTTTATGATCATGTTAACTGAAATTATTAACATTTTACTAATAAAAGTAGATTGAACTTATAAGCTGATGAATTTGTTAAAGCATTTCCATTTTTTTCGATATATAATATTTCCTTTCAAATGCATTGTCTATTAGTACTCTCTGGAAACAGACTTTGAGATCTCATGATAATTACACTAATTAGAAACTGGATATAATCAGTCTAAAGGAAATTGGTTTAAGTCTTTCAAATTTTAAAAATGATACTGTAATAGGGGATCCTCTCTCTGCTTGTCCAGAAGTGTTGGTCTTGCTTCAGCTTCTGAAGTCTGGATGCTCAGAAAAAGATACAGTGATTCACACCTTATAAAGGATTTTTTCCCCCTCTCCTTTATCCTTTCAAATTTGTGCCTATATGCTAAGCAAAATATTACTATTATTTTAGCATTTGCTTCTGAGCTAATCCAAACTATTTCCTGAAGCAAAAAAGTAGTGTTATAATCTTCAAAAGTGGACATTTGTCCTTTTCATTTTTCTTAGAAACATCATGGCTAATTATCCGCGCATCAGAAGAAATGAAGGCTTATTCTTTATAATTTAAAGATAGTACTTTGAGTCTACTTCTTTCCTTTATTTTGGTTGTTTTCTTAAATAACTTGACATTTTACTAGCAAAGCAATAGTCACTGAAACTCAACTACAAATCCTAGGTCTAATGAACATTTTCCTACTTAAGAATACTCCACTATTTACAATATTTGCCTTGCTAGTATGTGGTAATGTTGTGGACTCTGAGCTGACAGAAAGTATTTAAAGATGGTGGCTTCTTTTGTGTTCATCTCTAGCTTTTTAAGGTAAAGTACTTTGTTCCTGAAAGTTAATTTTTAGTGGTTATAAAATGAGCAGGATTTAAACATTCGTAGTTGGAGGGCAGCTGCAAACATAGCATTCTTTTCTTGCCTTTTCTGGACATAAAAATAAAAAAAAAAAGGTGACTAATGAATCATTTTGACACTCCTTCATATGCTTTTTACCTCTAGACTAACAATAATCTGTAATTAAATGTGACAGAAGATATGTTGTGCACCCTAGTAATTACCTTGCTCAGAAGAAATGTGCCAGTTACTGAACACAAATATGAGCATTGTAGTAGTTTGACATTTGCTTTGATGTCAGTAAGTTTTACTTTCCGTGAAAATGTTTCTCATCACCAGAAAGATAGGAAAACATCCTGTACTTACCCTTGAAGGTCTACTGGAGGGTAATCGGATTTGTGATGCTTTTCTTTCAAGTTCGCTGTTAACAAGGGTGTATCTTCTTGGTAGAAATTTACCCGGTGATGAATTGAAAGATCAGATGAGGACGTCCAGACTTTTTATCCTAAAGGTGAATTTGAGGGCACTGGACACTATGTCTCCTTGGTTATTGTTTTTTCAATTTGTTCATATCTTTTTAATTTATTTTTTAGGATATCTTATTGCAATGAGAGCAACCTAAAATCTAAATCAAGATACAGACTTATGTCTGTGTGCTTTCACATAGAAAGTATTATTTTGTACATGAAGTGACTGAGACTGGAGAAAATAAGTGACTAGCTCAGTTTCAAGAGCCAGTGTTTTAACTCAGATTTGTTTATCTCCACAGCTTTTTCTTTCCCCTACACCAAGATATATTTTTAAATATGTTTCACTTCCATTAAGAGAATTTTTGATTAATTATTATAGTGAGTAAACTGTAGACAGAGAGACTCTGTGTTGGACATTTTTGTGTCTCTATCAACTAGTAGATTTCCTGGCATCGATTTAGGCGATAAATAACACTTTTGACCAAGTAAAATATATGAACTTCCTTTCTTTTTCTGACTTTGTTGTAAATTATGTCTAATCCAAACTTCAGTAGAATGAGAGAAAATGTGGGGATTCCAACTCACAAGATGCTTGCTCTCATTAAAGAGAGTCAGCCGACCTGGCTAGGAACAACTACCAATTTGGGTGACACTACAGCTTTCAGATTCTACATAAAATTTTCATGTTAAGGAGTCCATGTAGTTAAGTTGGTGCTTATTTTATTATCATTCTGGTTAATAGTGTAAATGGAATACACTGATAAATCTTGGAATATATTGATAATTATCCTTATTGATTCCTGCTATAATTTCTTTTTTCTTTTTTTAATTTTTTGTTTATTGCAGTAACATTGGTTTACAACATTGTATAAATTTCAGGTGTAAATTATTATACTTCTATTTCTGCATAGATTACATCATGTTCACCACCCAAATACTAATTACAACTCATCACCACACATATGTGCCAAATTATCCCTTTCGCCCTCCTCCCTCCCCCCTTCCCCTCTGGTAACCACCAATCCAATCTCTGTCTCTATGTGTTTGTTGTTGTTATTATCTACTACTTAATGAGGGAAATCATATGGTATTTGACCTTCTCTCTCTGACTTATTTCACTTTGTATAATACCCTCAATGTCCTGCTATAATTTCTTATCTCTCTGCCTCTTACTTCCTCTACCATCCCCAGTCTAGCTTTTACTTTTTCACCAAAATAATCTTTATAATACATAATTAACATATTAACCCCTTGCTTAAAACTTTTGATGCCTCCCATTATCTATATCAGCATTTCCCAAACCATGTTACACAGAGTATTAGTTCCTAGAGATGTTTACTGGAGCTCCATGAAAATATAGTTTCATGAACACTTCATATACATATTCTCTTTTAAAGACTCTAGGAAATTCACCCCAACATTTTATCAGTGCGTTTTACTCTGAAACTCTTTTTAGCTCTTGCAAGAAAACCTATTAATTCCAGTGAAACTAGCTCAGGAAATATGACCTGTTATGTGAAATTTTAACCTTAAGTTGCTGCACACGGTGTGATGGTTAATTTTATGTGTTAATTTGGCTAGGTTTTGATGTCTAGTTGTTTGGTCAAACACTGGTCCACATGTTGCTGTGAAAGTGTTTTATAGATGTGATTAACATTTAACGTCAGTTGGCTTTCAGTAAAGCAGATTGCCTTACATAACGTGGATGAGCCTCATCTAATCAGTTGAAGGCCTTAGAGCAAAGATTGAAATTTCCTAAAAAAGAAGGAATTCTTTCTTGAGACTGAAACATAGAAACCCTGTCTGAGTTTCCAACTGCTGGCTTGCCCTGTGGATTTTGGACTCAAGACCACTATACTAACTCTTACCTGAATTTCCAGCCTACCAACCTGTGCTATGGATTTTGAACTTGCCAGTCTCCACAATTACCTAAGCCAATTTCTTAAAATAAATCTCTTTCACTCATCCATCTATCTATCTATCTATCTATCTATCTATCTATCTATCTATCTATCTATCCATCCATCCATCCATCCTCTATCTATCTATCAGCTATCTATCTATCTATCATCTATCTATCGTCTATCAATCATTGATTCTGTTTCTCTTGAGAACCCTGACTAATATACATGGTCTGACTCAATTTGATTATTTTTGCTTTTCTAAGGCTATAATATCAGTCATAATTTGGTATATTTGTTACCATTCTCTTTCAGATCCACTGTGCTCTAACCTTACTTCAATATTACTGAGCACACTGAGTATTTTTATGCTTCTGGATCTTTGCCCTTGCCTTTCCCTCAGCTTGGAATCAGTGATCCCCTTCTTGTCCTGGTAAACTCATATTCGTGATTAAGGATCCAGTTCATACTATTCTTCCTCTGAGCGCATTCATAGCCTAATAAATGAAATCATCATTCACTGTTTCATTTAGTTCATTCATTTAACAGATGTTTATTGAACATCTGCTGTGTTCAACACTCTCAGAATTGAACAGTGGACAAGGGGGTTATGATCTCTTTGCTTAGGATGGAATGACCAGCTCTGTTTACTCAGACACTCTAGTTTATGCCTGTTGTCTTAGAGTCATTATTAATAGTGCCTCCTTTCAGTCTCAGAAGTGTTCTGGTTTTGATGATAAATTATGTGATCATATTAATTATCAAACATACAATATAGTAGGGAAGATAAACATTAAATAGGTGTTATGGGTTGAATTTTGTCTTTCCCCTCACCCCCAGAACCTATGAATGTGACCTATTCAGATATGGGGTCTTTGCAGAAGTAACCAAGTTAAGATGATGTGATACTGGATTAAAAAGCCTAATCCAATGACTGATGTCCTTTTAAGTAGAGAGAAATTTGGACACAGAGACATACAAAGAGAACACCATGTGATGAGGGAGGCAGAGATTGTAGTGAGGTGTCTATAAGCCAGACAATGTCAAGGATTGCCAGCAACCACTAGTAGCTAGGAAGAAGCAAGGAAAGATCCTCCGTGTGAACCTTCAGAGAGAGCATGTCCCTGCTGACAACTTGATTTCAGACTTATGTCCTTCAGAACTGTGAGAGAATAAATTTCTGTTGTTTTAAGCCATCCAGTTTGTAGTAATTTGTTACAGCAGTCCTAGGAAATTAATACACAAGCAATTTTAAAAATTATGAGTGTTACGTAAAGCACGATATTGTGTACCATGGGGCAATATGATGGAAGAATACAAGTGCCTACATGGTTGGAGGAAGTGACATTTAAGGGAGTTCAAGAATGACTCAGGGTAACTGTAGCATGTTCAATGATCCTGAGACAAGATAAAGCTTGATGCTCTAAAGAAACCAAAAGTAGATCTCTGTCAATGGGATTTAAGAGTGAAAAATGACAGTAGCATATCATGAGGCTGCATAGATAAGCATTGTCCTGCTTGTGGAGAACCTGACAAATATCATGAAGATTTTGCACTTTATCCTAACATTTGTGGAAAGTCACTGGTGCATTTTGAGTATGGAGATGAAAGTGGCAGGATCAACTTGTGCTATAAAATGTCACTCTTGCTTGATAAAACTTGGGATAAAGAAGTGGCAGTGGGAATGGAGGCAAGTGGATTCCTGAGGGTCCAGAGGTGAAAACTTAGTTTTTGTTGGATGTGGGGAATGAGAGAGAGAGATGTAAAGGAAGAGTCCCAGTTTCTGGCTTGGACAACTGTGCAGATGGTATCTCTTGGTGAGATGGGGTACATTAGAAGAGGAGAAATTTGAGGAAAGGGGAATGCCAATTTCAATTTAGTCTTCTGTTCTCTTTGAGGTGTAGGTGAGAAATCCAAAAGAACATACCAGTAGTGTTGTAGAAATAGAATGCAGACCCAAAATTTAATTCATGTTTCATTTATTTACTCCTAACCTGCAGCAGGTGAAGAATTGGTCAGCACACACATATCATGCACATACTGCTCCAATTCCCCAGTCTTCTTGGTACTTTGAAGTTACAAATGTTCTTTAACGCATCCTCATGTAGAGCGTCTCTTTAGGAGAACTGCCTTTCTTTGCGGTCAGGAGTCTTTTCATCTTAAAACTAGTTTCTCTGTCTCTCATATTGTGATCAGGAATGCCTTATGACATGGAAGGGAGTTTTATGTCTCAGGGTGGGGGTAGCTGTGAGTAAGGGTTACAGTGCAGATTGTAAACAGGGGTTACAATAGGACAGAGGGGAACTTTGGACAGAGGCATCTTGGGTCAGAGGGAAATGTGGACAGGATTATCTTGTGACTCAGAGGTATCTTTTATCAAATAAATACAATAAAGTCTTATAAATGGTGTTATTAAAGAATTATATAGCGAGTGAGGTACATAACAAGTCGTCATACCTAGGAATGGTTAGAGAAGATAGCACTTAAGGTGAGTCTTGGAAGATGATTAAATGTTTACCACATGAGACTGTAAAGAATTCTAGGGACAGGGAATCTGATGAAGACACAGGGACTTGAAGTAGCTTGGATTCTTAGTTATTAGGATGCTTTGATTTCAAACAACAGAAAACTCAACACAAACTTCTTTAACTAGAATAGAAAATGTATCGTCTCAGGTAAGTAAGCAGACCAGGTAAGGCTTGATATATGATGTAACTAGAATTCAGTTCTTCTTTATATTTCTTGGCTCTTATTTTCTCAGTGCTGGCTCTATTCTCAGCATCCTGCTCCCTTGTAATCCCTAGATGGCTCCAGAAGCTTCTGGCACTAGAGGTTTCTTTCAGAAGCTTATTTCCCAGAAATATGGCCTCTTTGCTCTGACTGGTTTATGTGCTTATTCTTGAATGACTGGGGCAAGCTGTATGGGACACAGAGTGACTAGCTCATTGCTAAAGTTGGAAGTAGGGTCTTTCTCACCTAAATCACACATGTATGAAAAGGGAGCAGTTGTAATACGAAGTAAATCTAGTTTATTACAAAGAAAATTTTATAGCAAGTGGGGGTTGGAAGCTACGTCAAAAACAGTAGATGTCAACCATATTAAGGAAACTTAAATTCCTGTCATTTCTTCATTTATAAACACCTATTGAGTATCTACTATCTACTAGGTACTCTTTAGCTCAGTAGTCATGGGTCCCAGTTCTCAGGGAGCTTACATTTCGTCCTTTATATAGAGTGTAGTGCGTGAAGGGAGGGCAGTAGAAGTAAAGGTGGTTGTGGGCAGAGGAAGAACATGTAGGAGCTTGCGTGCTTTGCTAAAAAGTTTGGACTTTATCGTAAAGACAGTAGGGAGCAAGTGAAGGGCTTTAGAGGGGAGACGAATACTTAGGGGCATAATTAATTGACGGGATGCAAGACCAGATGTGGAATGGCCAGTTACATGACTGTGAGCAGGCTTAAACAAGGGAGTGGCAGAAGAAGTGGAGAAAGGGGGAGGGTTATAAGTAGGTAGGATGATTCGTTGTTCAACAGTTCATCCAGAGTTATGTGACTTTGAACTTGGACTTTGGGGTCATGCAGATCTGGAGAGCTGAGCTTTGCCACTTACTGGCTTGGTTATCTTAGTCCAGTGACTTTTCTCAGTTCTCACTTTGGTCATCGGTAAAATGAGACTATTCCAAATGTCCACCAACTGTAAGCACCAAACTCCTTTCTAGGGTCATCACTATTTAGTGTATTTGGGAATAAGGACTCTGTCTCACATCCATTCCTTAATTCTGTATCTTGGCTGTTTCTCTTTAGGCTCAGCAATTCCTTTATTTCCTCAAGAATTGCATATTCAAGACCTTGCTTCTTTCAGATGTTCAATGAAATTTCAAGGTAAGGAGAAACTTTACTTTGAAGTTGCACAATTTGATTATTAGGTGTCTATTCTTTGACAAGTCTGATGTCCATTGGCCACCAATAATCTCACTGGCCACTCTTCTTTCTGGACTCTAGCCAATTGCCAATGAGCTCTGTTCCTCCTGTCTTTGACCAGCCCTATCTGCAAATTGCCATTATCTTGTGTTATAGAGCACATTATCTTTTTAATTGTTTAACTGTTCCAGTCCAGTTTATGCTTCAGGGCTTCATCTCCCTCACTCAAAGGGGACTATCAAGATATTTTCCTAAGCAAAGGCCCTGAAAGGAACTATGGTTTCAGTTTATAAAATGATGTTTTTCAGCTTGCCACCTATCCTAGTACTAAGGTTGTTTTGAGGTTAAATCATTAAAACCTTTAATAGCTTTCAAATATATTCTGAATGAGATCCAGAATGTTCAACAAGCACCACATGAGCATCTCTCTTCTCTACTTTTCCAGTGATTATTTGAGATTATTTGTTTAATATTTATCTTTTCCAGCGGATTAATTTCCATGAAGGCGAGGGCTGTGTCATGTGTTTCACTCAGTGTCCCCAGAGGCTTTCGTGGTGCTTGGAGCATAGTAGGTACACAATATATATATATATATATATTTGTTGAGGAAGATTGGCCCTGAGCTAACATCTCTGCCAGTCTTCCTCTAGTTTGTATGTGGGATGCCGCCTCAGCATGGTTTGATGAGTGGTGTGTAGGTCCGCGCCCGGGATCAGAACCTGCAAATCCTGGGCTGGTAAAGCAGAGTACGTGAACTTAACCACTATGCCACTGTGTCGGCCCCAGACAATAAATATTTTATAAATGAAAATGAATACAATACTTAGTGTCTGACACATAGGAATGCTCGATAACTACTAGCTAATATTTTTATTAGGTGTAGAAGATATATGTTGACTCTCAAGTTTTCTGACTGATGGAGTTGACAATTGTTCTTCCCCTTGGTGTACACTTTATGTTCTGAATTTCATGCATTTATGCATGAAAGCACAGAGAAGGAAACAAAATCACCTGCTTTTTCTTCCTAGAGATAATCTCTGTTAAGGGATTGTTATATCTATCTATCTATCTATCTATCTATCTATGTATCTATCTATGTATCTATCTATCTATCTGTCTATCTATCTATGGCGTACATATCACTGTGTAAATTTTGTTCAGTTTAGTGTGAACATTTCCCTATGTGATTAAAAACTCTTTTATAGACCACTTAAAAAAGATGCATACTATTGCTTCATATGGGTAAATAGAAATGTAACAAATTCCATGCCACTAGCATTTTAGATTGCTTTTAGTGCCACTCCTTTAGAAGCATACAAAATCACATTCTTCACTGTCTTTGGCAACATTCTTGTACTTAAAACTGTGAGAGCCAGTACAGCATAGTGATTAAGACAGCCTGAGCTCTGGAGGAAGACTGCCTGATGTGAAGCCTTCTTTGTTACATATTAACTATGAGGCTTGGGCGTGTTACATAGATTTTTCTGATTTAGTTTCTTTATCTGTAAAATGGGCATAATAATGTTCTTTCTTATAGTATTGTTGTGAAGAGCAAATGTTATTCTAAATGCAAACGCAACAAAGCCTGTAGTAAGACCTCAATAACTTTCATGATCTCTTAGCCACTTTCACCATCTCTAATTCTTAAGAAAATTCTTAGTTGTAAAAATAGCTAGGCCAAAAACTTTGAATATATTTAATGCTTGCTACATATATTGCCAAATTGCCTCCCAGAAAGGTTGGAGAAATTTTCATTAGCCAACAATGAATATTTAAAATGATCATTGTCAATTGTCAACTGAATAAAAATATATCTATATTATAATATATAATAGAGCTAATAGTTTCACTTTTTTTAAATACTACGGTCATTGAATATTTTTCATATGTTTACTGGCAATCTGTGTTTTGTGAATTATCTGTTTATTTCTTCTGCCCATTTAAAATGCTTTCTTTGTAGGAGCTGTTCATAGAGTAAGGATAGTAATCTTTTCCCTGCCATGTATAATGCAATTATTTTTCCCCAATTATCATTTGCTTTTTAATTTTATGTTAATTTTCTTTTGTACAGAATTTTAACTATTCATGGTGTCGAATTTGTCAATCTTTTTTTTACAATTTCTTGTATGCTTAGATAAATTTCTCAACTCTGTTTGGATAAGTATACACATATGTTTCCTTCTAAGTTTCTGTGTGATTTTATTTTTAAGGTTTTGATCCATGTAGAATTTATTTTAGAGTATGGTCTTAAATAGCACTCTAGCTTAATTTTTCCCCAGATACTCAATTGTTAAAGCAAGGTTAATTAACTATTATATCCCATGGTTTTGACGTCCACTTTACCATATACTAAATTTTTATGTTAAAATGTGTTTCTGGGTTTTAACATGCTACCATAATTATTCTAGTCTGTAGTCTATCAAATGGTGTAAATCCTTATCCATCCGCCCTTTCTCTCCCCCTTATATGTACCATTTACTATTTCCAGTGTTTTGGTTTTGTTTTTCTTTTTTTTTAATATAATAAAATTATGAGTCTCTATAGAATAATTCTATTCTTGGTGTCCAGAGTTAAGTTATTCTTTAAACAAACAAAGGATTTTCATTTTACTTATGTCTCTCCTAATTTGATAATTTTGTGCTAGAATATCAAACACATCTGCACACAGTAAATCAGTTGCCATCAAAAAGATTTATTGAAGAAAAATCAGCAAAGTGAAAACAGACCCATTTTAAAAGTCTGTGTCAGAAAAGAATGAAGATCTATGTCCTTGAATTGTTAACCAAAAGCATAAGAAGAGTGTGATATCAGTGATTAAGACCTGAAAAAAATTGACAAAAATTCAGGAAAGAAATTTTAAAGAAAGAGAATCAAATTGCTTCATGTTTATACACAATATTTTTTTGACAAATGTAAGTGTTTGTAAAATATCATTTGCCTTAGTCTGCATCCGGCATGAGCCAGGAACTCTGTAATATTTCTTACAAGTGGGTGCTAAACAATTACTGAATAGCCTTAACTCTTATATAAGTGAGGATTGCAAATATGTTTTTTAATAGAAGAGAACCATTGGTTGCATACTAATGAAAAAAATATGTTTAGAATAAGCATTTCAGATATTTTAATACTACAATATTCTTTTTGAGATGTTGTTAATTCAATTCTCTTCATCTCTTTAACTCACTAAAATATGCTATTGAGGGTTAACTAAAATGACCTACATCATTAAATGTAGCAAGACGTGAGCTTTCTTTATTGCTCTTTCTTCATATTCCTGAAAGCTGGGATTAAAGATTTTATATTAAAATAAGTAAATTGCATAATAATTAAACTTTGTGATACTAGGGGAACTTTTGTACTGCTGAGTTTTCTAAGTTTCCATACATATATTCTACTGCATGACCTCTATTTCTGAGCATCTGCATTTTCTAAGTCTAATACTTGCCTTAAATGCCCACATCCTTTCATTCATTAAGATTTTTGCTTGTTGGACAAACTTCTAAGATGTTTAAACTTGCTGTCTAGGCTATTGCACAATTCTATGTGGCATCTCTTTCATTGCTTTAAATCAGGAACTCATCTGGTTCTTCTTTCAATAGTTTAAAGACACCCATTTCAGTTGTAAAGGTGTCTTCTGTGTGGTTTGGGGTATCTAAATCAGGAGCAGTTCCTGAAAAGGCCTCAGTGTCCTTAGTTACAGATTCCATTCTATTATTTTCAGACAAATCTTCTTTGGTCGTAGTAGATGAATCTTCCATGAGATTCGTAGCTACTGATGCAGGGACAATGAAGTCATATCTGGATTCAACAGCGGTAAGCAAAACAGGATACTTCTCTGCTTCATTTGCATTCTCTGTCTCTATGCAAACGTTGACTTCATCTGTAGACTCTTCATCGGTTAGCAGAATATCTTCTGGGTTATCTTTGTCTCTTTCAAGAGTGGTAGTGAGTTCAAACACAGTGATGAACTTTTCTTCATCAGAGTCGGTTAGTTTAGGCACAGCATTAGGGTCATCCTCTGGAAGAATTAAGTCGATTTCAGGTATTTTCTCTTCTGTAAGAGAAGTTATGTCTGGAATAGTGGTGAAGTTTTTTTCAGTAGCAGGAGAGATTTCAGCCTCAGGAATAGAGGAGTCACTGATCTGGACAGCCTCATCAGCAGTGACATTGGGTTTAACTGAGGAACTATGAGTGTTAGCATCAGGTTCACCCTTCTTAGCTGGAAGGGCAGGGGTGTCAGCAATGTTGGCCGTGCTTTCTTTTAATGTGCCAGGGACTTCAGAAGTGATTGAGACATCTTCATCCCCTGGGCCAGTAGGGTCCAAGAATATATCTTCCTTCGCTGTATTAGTGGAAAAATCTATTAAAGAAACAGTAGCAACTGGTGATGAGATATTACCAATTTTCATTGAAATGAAATCTTCAGTAATATAGTCACTAGGCATGGAGTTTGTAGTGCCTGTCAGAGTGGTAATTTCTTTCTTCAGGTGAGGTGATGATTTCATAATATGGGATTCAGCATCATCTTCTGATTTTAGTCTTTCCTTTAGTGATGTAAGCTTGTTGTATGTAGTTGTTGAAAAATCACTTTCTTGCGTATGGTCGTTTACTGAAGTAATGTGGTCTCCTTCTGAAGTAATAGTTGTTTCTGATCTAGGAATAGTGTTGTCAGCCCCAAAGAAAATGGTTGCTTCTGTTGTTGCTTTACTGCTTTCTGTTGGATGATGAGAGTAAATGTTTGGCAAACCATCTTCAGCCATGGGACAAAGTGGCACCATGCACACTCACAGGTCTTTCCCTGGGCCCAGTGGTATCCCTAGGCAGGAGAGTGGTATTCATTATAGTGATGGAAGCATTGGTCATCATGGTGATTGTTGCATCAACCACAGGGCCAATGGCATTGGCTCTCCTTGGAGGTTGTTTCTGTGCTCTGATTGGGCACCTGACTGCAAGAGTAGTTATATTAGATAAAAAGACAATAGAGTCCTCTCTGATTATGATATCAACATTCACAGCTGAATACGTCAACTGCAAGAACTTGGGATTTACCATGTTTCTGTTTATGAGGGATGTGCCTTCCAATATGGGACTTGTGTCACTTGAAACAGACAGAGCAGAGTCTGCCAGGTACTTTGTGGGTTGTGTTAATGAGAGAAACTCCAGGAGCCACAAGATTATCAGCATCATCTCCAAGTTGCCTGTCTTTCAAGTTAAGTAACAGTATCTTTTTGAGGTGAAGCATCTTCTCTTGAGATTCATGGTATTGAAATGTGCAAAAAAAATGTAATGGTATTTTCAGCAGTGAATGTAGCTGCAGAAAGTGGTTAGGTAGCAGGGATTTCAGTTAGTTCTCTTCTTCAGGGAGGAAATCCTCACTTTCTCAGTAGGGATAATAAAAAATAAGTTACTGGCCTGTTAGAGTCTTTGCAGTTTTCATCTTCATTGTATTTCTTACTTTTTCTTGAATTAATTTAAGTAACAGTGAGAGTGACAGGTTTGGTAGGTTTAATTTCTTTAGGAATCTTCTTCTGTAGAGAGTGTTTATTTCAACCTGAAAAGAATTTTCTGTCAGGGAGTTGGTGTTAAATGTTGAAATTCACCCAGAAACAAGATCAGGGTATGGAATAACTATATTAGCCTTAAGAATTATATCCTCAGGTTCAGAGGGAGTGTTTTCTCTAATGATATTAGTTATATCAGTCATCATTATTTTGTTATCATCTTAAGATTTAGCTAATTAAATAAAAGGAGATTGTAGTCTTGTATTAATCTTTTCCCAGGATCATTAGAAGAAAGAGCACTTTCAGACTCAGGCAAAACTATCTGAAAAAGGGCAGCAGTAACAGCTAGAGTAGTGGTTTCTGTCTCAAGGGCAAATGCTTATTCTTCATTAGATGTGGGCTCAACCTCAAAGTTTATACTATCTTTTCTTGGTTGATTGACCTGGCACAGACGTATCAGCACTTGCTGTAGAAATATCGGATAGGGTTTAAGATGAACATTTTTCATTTTAAAGATATGGACATCTTCTCCAGAAATGTTTGTGCTTCAGGGGCTGTCACTATTGAGAGCTCCAAGTGTCTTCTCTGATATAGGGAGTGCTGTCAGCCTCAGGGACAGGGAAGGAAGTCTGAAGTTAGTGATAGGCACAGGTTCTTTATTTCTACATAGAAATACTCTCAGTTCCAGTGGCAGTAGAGGAAATCACAAGATAAAACTATTCTCTGATTTGGCTAACTTAATGGGAGATTTTTTAACCTCTACTTTTTTCCTCCTCATCTACCATTTCTGAAGCTTAAGTCAAGATAAGGCATGCCGTAAACCCAAGACTTGGTGTCCTTTTGGGGGAATTATTTTGTGTACAAAAATGGAAAAAAATTGGAAGAGTTAGCTATATAACTGCTAGCAGTTATCTTGGACTACTTGGTATTTGTTATGTTGAATAGAGTTAGACTATGGAGCAAAATATTCATTTTTGTGAGTATTTAATCTCCAGTTAGAAATGATGATATCATCTTCATAGATACTAATTTGTTAAATAGTCTTTAATTTCAGGGATTACTTTTGTGGTCACACCAACTCTGCTTCTACTAATATAGCTGTGAGGTGGAATCACATTGATTATAGCATAATAAAGCTTTTCTCTCCTATGGAGACTATTATTACCATTATTTGCATTTTTTAAACCATTGGCCTCAAAAAGGACACTTCAGATTGACAGTTTGTGTCATCCATCAAAGAGCAGGAAGCATATGGTGAAAATCCTGATGGGAATTCTGGAATTTTAGGAATCTTGAGGATGGAACTGGAGTCATCTGCTCTAGGGAATATAGTATATTCTTACTTGACCAATAATCATTATCATTAAAGATATTATCTGACTTAAGGACAGAGGATCAGATCCTATAGATAAGTTTCATTTTATCTCAGTAGTGGTTTCTTCCATTGTTGTAGTATCTATCAAGCTAATGAGAACATTTTGTCTTTTCTTAGGAAAGGATCAAATTTATATCTATTGACATGTCTCTTAGAGTATATATCTTCCTTATTTTGGTAGCTGTAGCAAGAGTTTGCTTGGGTTACATTTTTTACTTGCTCTAAATTTTGAGGTGTTTGGCTCAATGATTATGCCTTCTTTAAAGAAGCAATTTCTTCAGGTCCATAATGAAAAACCTTTTTTTTTTTTTTACATGAAAAAGTGGAAACTGCTGATAAAAAGGGGAGATTTCTCGATAAGGCCCCAGGAAGGTCATTTGGCACATTTATGATTTCCAAGGATACTTGACTAGGAAGAGTCCTTAGATATAGACTTTGAAAATGCTGATGTCATAGTGATGTCCACAATTGAAACTTTCTTTGTATGGAGAATATCTTGAGATTTATCAGAAGAAATGTCACGTGCAATTTCAAAAGAATCAACTGAGACAAGCGGTATCTCCTATACAAACTAGAATTCCTATTTTAGAAAGAGTCTATGTATCTTCAGATTTTATAAATTTATTGGAGAAACTAGAGTTATTAACCTTAATTGAGTTGATTATAATAATTACTAGAATATAGCTGCTGAGAAAGTTTCAGGTTCAATATCTTCATTCACAAAAGAATTCCCACCTTCAGAAACAGTGAAAGAAGTGAGAAGAGTAATGACATTTTGAGATTTGGTTATATCAACATCCGCATTTTTGTCCTCTTCCGTTCCAGTGATTGGAGTGTTGGGTGCATGAGTAAGGAAATTGTAGTTGAAGGATGTGTTGGCCTGTGGGATCACTATTTCTTTGTTTCCAGGAAAGAGGACATTTACAACATAGTCAGTCATGATCCTCATATCTGCTTTGTTGTTTGTATGATCCGCAGGGATATCCTTTGGAGTAATTGTTTCTATGTGTGACTGAGGAGTAGCAGCCCTAAAGAAAGTGTTTACTTCAGCCTCCTTATTAGCTTGTGGCACATGAGAAATTTCTTGAAATGTAGGTATTATGTTTTCTATCCCGGCAATGGATTCATGTGTAGCATTTGTGCTTTCTGAAATTTGAAATTCAGTATTTGTTGTTTTGAGATTGGCTACATTAAATTCCAACTGAGACTTCCTTCTACCTCAGAGATAATCTCTGTGTAAAAATGAAGATTTTTCATCAGTGGCAATAATGGTAATTACTTCTGTGAGCAAGTTTGAGTTCTCAACCATGAAGTAGGTTTCCTGAGGAACAGTTCCATCTGGGAGGAAATCCTCGGATATGTGAAAGCTTGAATAAACCACTACAGGGACACCGTCATAATCCTTATTGACTGATTTATTATCAGCAATGACATTTTTATTCAGAAGATAAGGTGAAGGATGTAAATTATGTTAAAAATTTAATATGTTAACACCTTAAGGGGCAGTTGGGGCGAGTCTTCTATGAATAGAGTCTATCGATCCCAACTGACTCTGTTCGCGGAAGACTCACCCTAAACTGTTCAGAGAAAATTGAGAACAAGGGAGTGCTACAGAGGGATAAGTTTGGGAGGGTCGGGGTGGAGGGGGCCCAGGTGGGGACATGTGTGTGCACCTTGATAGCTGTTTCGCGCCGTAGCAATTCGCGCCATAAAATGTAACTGTCTGAATGTTTTGAATTAACCAATCATGTAAAACCGCGCCAACCTTTTCCCGCTTTATGCTCCCAAATCCTATAAAAGAACCTGCCCCCTAAGGCTCGGGGTCGACCCCTCTGTCTCCTGCGAGGGACACGAGTCGACCCGGAGCTCCGTTCAATAAACCTCTTGCATTTGCATCAAGTTCGGTCTTCTGTGTCTGTGGGCCCGCGTCATCCCGAGACCTGGTGAGTTGGGATTTCCCTCCCCTTCCTCTTGGGAATCCAACATTTGGGGGCTCGTCCGGGATCCACGCGGTAACCCCAGACTCCGAAGCCCCCTTGGAGGTAGGCCTGAGTGACTGAGTGTGTGAGTGTGTGCGGCGCCGCAAAGTATTGTTTTATTGTTTTGGTTTCAGTATCGGGCAGCCGCCGCTTCGGGCCGTGAGGACCGAACGGCTGCAGTGGCAGACGTGCTAGGGACTGCAGGCTGCAACCCTGGGGGACGCCCCAAGGGATAAGGGGAGTCAGGAAAGCCTGACCAACCCCCCTTCCAGGTGGGAAAAGGAGCGATACCTTTTCCCGGGGAGGACTCGGAAACCCCTCCCGTCTGAAGCCGCCTTCGGCTGGCTTGTAGAGACGCCTTCCGGGCAGGGTTGTCTGTGTTTTAGTGTGTCTTTAGTGTTTATTGTTCTGTTTTTGTTCGTTACGTGGACTTCCTTTGACGGGATGGGACAGACTGTGACGACCCCCCTTTCCTTGACCCTAGACCACTAGACTGAAGTGCGAGCGAGAGCGCACGACTTATTGGTAGAAACAAAGAAAGGGCGCTGGCAGACTTTTTGCACCTCTGAGTGGCCCTCCCTCAATGTGGGTTGGCCCCCTGAGGGGACGTTTAATCTAACTATTATCCTCGCGGTGAGGGCTATTGTTTTCCAGGAGAGACCGGGGCCCCATCCTGACCAACGACCATATATTACAGTGTGGCAGGATCTGGTGCAGAACCCACTCCCGTGGGTTAAGCCATGGGTAAAAGCAGAAAAACTAAGCCCCCGAGTCCTGGCGCTGCAGGATGCGGAGACACGGAAAAAATCGAAATCAACTCGAACAGCGGAGTCGGAGACCCCTTCGGCCCCCCCCCCCCCCCCCCCCCCGGGGTCTACCCTGAGATTGACCCTCCTCCCGAATGGCCCCCTTTCTCGCCTCCCCCTTACCCCTCCCCCGCTCCAGGATCGCAATCAGGACGGAGGGCGACTGGCTCGGGTCCCTCCGCTGGAACCCGAAGCCGCCGCGGAGCCACTCCGGACGGGCCTGATACCACGGTGGCGCTCCCGCTAAGAGAGTATGGAGCTCCTGCGGGGCCCAACCAGCTGTCACCCCTCCAGTACTGGCCTTTCTCTTCCTCAGACCTGTATAACTGGAAAAATAACCATTCCCCCTTTTCAGAAAACCCCGCCGGATTAACCGCCCTGATAGAGTCCCTAATGTTTTCCCATCAGCCCACTTGGGATGATTGTCAACAGCTCTTACAGGCACTCTTTACCACGGAGGAGAGAGAAAGAATCACACAGGAAGCAAGAAAGAATATCCGAGGCACCAACGGGCAGCCGGCAACGATAGCTGAGGCGGAAGAAGGGTTTCCGCACAACCGGCCCAATTGGGACTATAACACGGCTGAAGGTAGGGAGGCGCTGTGCGTTTATCGCCGGGCTCTAGTGGCGGGTCTCCGAGGGGCCGCAAGGCGGCCCACCAATTTGGCTAAGGTAAGAGAGATCCAGCAGGGGCCCACTGAACCTCCCTCCGTTTTCCTAGAACGATTGATGGAGGCTTACCGCAGGTATACGCCCTTCGACCCATCCTCGGAAGGGCAAAAGGCCTCTGTCATTATGGCCTTTATTGGACAGTCTGCCCCAGATATAAAAAGGAGATTACAAAGGCTAGAAGGGCTGCAGGACTACGACTTGCGGGACGTGGTAAAGGAGGCTGAAAAGGTGTATCATAAAAGAGAGAGTGAGGAGGAAAAGCGAGAGAGAGAGAGAAGGGAGGCTGAAGAGAGGGAAGATAAGAGAGATAGGAGACAAGAGAAGAAACTGACCAAAATACTGGCCGCAGTGATAAAGGCGACAGGGCCAGATCATAGGCAGTCAGGGAACCTGGGCAACGCCCCACGACCAGGCTCGCGCAGACGACAGCCCTAAGACAAGGACCAATGTGCCTATTGTAAGGAGAGAGGACACTGGGCAAGAGAATGCCTGGTTCCTTGCCGGTCTCCTTGGAACACCCCTCTCCTGCCTGTAAAAAAAGCCTGGAACTGCTGATTATAGGCCGGTCCAGGATTTGAGGGAAGTGAACAAGAGAGTGCAGGACTTACACCCTACTGTGCCAAACCCATATAGCCTACTCAGCTCCCTCCCCCCATCACGGAAATGGTATACTGTCCTGGACCTGAAAGATGCATTCTTCTGTCTGCGGCTGCACCCAAAGAGCCAATTACTTTTTGCTTTTGAGTGGCGCGACCCTGATATGGGGATCGCTGGACAACTGACTTGGACAAGACTGCCTCAAGGGTTTAAAAACTCCCCCACCCTGTTCGATGAGGCCCTCCACAGGGATTTGACTGACAATAGGGTTAAAAACCCTCAAGTGACTCTTTTACAGTATGTAGATGATCTACTGTTGGCGGCGGAAACCCCGGGAGACTGTGAGGAAGGAACCAAGCGCCTCCTGGCCGAGTTGGGTGAGTTGGGGTACCGGACGTCAAAGAAGAAGGCACAATTGTGCCAGGAGAAAGTAGTCTACTTAGGCTACACACTAAAAGATGGCCAAAAGTGGTTAACCGACGCCCGGAAAAAGACTGTGACTCAGATCCCGGCCCCAACCTCCGCTCGCCAGGTAAGGGAATTCCTGGGGACGGCCGGTTTCTGCCGGTTGTGGATCCCAGGGTTTGCTACCCTGGCTGCTCCACTGTACCCATTGACTAAGGAAAGTGGGAACTTTGTCTGGACTCTAGAGCACCAGAAGGCTTTTGAGACTCTAAAACGGGCATTATTAGAGGCACCCGCGTTGGCCCTACCAGATTTGACCAAGCCCTTCACCTTGTATGTAGATGAAAGAAAGGGAATCGCCCGGGGAGTCCTAACTCAAGCCCTTGGGCCCTGGAAGCGCCCAGTCGCATATCTATCAAAAAAACTGGATCCGGTAGCCAGTGGATGGCCTTCCTGCTTAAGGGCGATTGCCGCCACTGCCCAGCTGGTAAAAGATGCAGATAAGCTAACTCTGGGCCAACAGATAACCATAGTAGCCCCCCATGCCTTGGAGAGCATTATCAGACAGCCTCCAGATCGATGGATGACTAACGCCCGGATGACTCACTACCAAAGTCTGCTCCTAACTGAGAAAATTACCTTCGCCCCACCGGCCATCTTAAACCCGGCCACACTACTGCCCGAAGCAGATGATGAAGTACCTGTTCACCAATGCGGCGACATCTTAGCATCAGAAACGGGGACCCGACCCGATCTGCCAGATGAGCCATGGGCTGGAGCCCCTAATTGGTACACCGACGGCAGCAGCTTCATGGCAGAAGGTAAGAGGATGGCTGGGGCGGCTGTGGTAGACGGGAAAAAGACTCTGTGGGCAAGCCGCTTGCCGGAAGGGACTTCTGCACAAAAGGCTGAGCTTATCGCCCTGACACAGGCGTTAAGGTTAGCTGAAAATAAGACTGTGGCCCAGGTCATCAGAAAGGCACCGACCCCATAGCTCAAGGGAACCGCCTAGCCAAGCGGGCGGCACTAGGACCTATGGTCCTGGCTCTCCAGGGAGCTAAGGTCAGCAAAGCTGCCTCCGGTGGGGAACTAACTAAAGAAGAGAAAGTCCTTTCCGTTGCAGAAGGGCGAGAATATCTATCACATCTACACCGGCTAACCCACTTGAGCCCTCAGAAACTAATTGAAATTATCCAGGCCTCCCCATACCAGGTACCAGATTTGAAAAAAACGGCTGAAGAAGTTTATAAAAATTGTAGAGCCTGCGCTCTCACAAACGCTGCAGTTTCCAAATGCAGCACGGGACACAGACTCCGGGGAAATAGGCCAGGAGCCTTTTGGGAGATAGACTTTACTGAAATCAGACCGGCCCGGTATGGAAATAAATATCTTCTAGTATTTGTAGATACCTTCTCGGGATGGGTAGAGGCTTTCCCCACCCGAAAAGAGACTGCCTCTGTAGTAGCCAAGAAGATATTGGAAGAAATCCTCCCGAGATTCGGGATCCCAAAGGTAATTGGATCTGACAACGGTCCTGCATTCGTTGCCCAGGTAAGTCAGGGACTGGCCAGTCAACTGGGGGTCAATTGGAAATTACATTGTGCTTATAGACCCCAGAGTTCAGGCCAGGTAGAGAGGATGAATAGAACAATTAAAGAGACCCTAACTAAATTGTCTATGGAGACCGGCGATAGTGACTGGACAGCCCTCCTGCCCTTTGCCCTGTTCCGCGTCCGGAACACCCCACAGGGACCCTTAAAACTTACACCCTTTGAGATCCTCTATGGAACCCCTCCCCCTTTGGCACAAATAGGGATACATGACCCTGACATTGTACCTTCTATACCTTTGTCAGCCCGCTTGAAAGCACTCGAGGCTGTCAGGCGCGACATCTGGAACCAGCTAAAAGAGGCTTACCAGCCTGGTGATCTGCTCATACCGCACCAGTTCCAGGTTGGGGACTCTGTCCTTGTGAGACGACATCGGACGGGGTCGCTAGAACCACGTTGGAAGGGGCCCTACGTGGTGCTCCTCACTACACCCACAGCAGTCAAGGTGGACGGTATAACTTCTTGGGTTCACGCCACACACGTGAAGAAGGCACCCCAGAATGCAGCAGATCTCTGGAAGGTGGAAAAGACTGATAACCCTCTTAAGCTGCGTTTGCGTCGTGGGGACGGCAGACAGACCGTCCAATCCTAACCCCCACGCTCCTCAACTGCTCACGTGGCAAGTCGTCTCCCAGGTAGGAGATATAACCTGGTCAATCCAAAAAACTGCTTCCCCTTGGACATGGTGGCCAGACTTACACCCTGACCTTTGTAAACTGGCTATAGGAACCCCCGACTGGGATTTCATGGGTCGACGAGGGGGGGGCAAAACAAGCCGGAGGATGCCACTCCCCCCATCGCAAGGGTAAACTAAAGGCATACCCCTATTTTTGCGTGCTTGTGCAGTTAGTGCCTAGAATTTACTATCATACTGCCAATAGTTTCGAAGATGAGTTTGATCAGAAATCTATACTAAGGAAAAGAGAACCAATATCCCTCACCCTAGCTGTGCTCCTGGGACTGGGAGTTGCCGCGGGCGTAGGAACCGGCACTGCAGCCTTAGTTGCAGGGGAGAGAGGATTAACTGCCCTGAGCAATGCTATAGATGAAGACCTCAGGACTTTAGAGCAGTCCATCTCTAAGCTAGAAGAGTCCCTCACCTCCCTGTCTGAAGTAGTGCTCCAGAATAGAAGGGGATTAGATCTGTTGTTTTTAAGGGAGGGAGGGCTCTGTGCAGCTCTTAAAGAAGACTGCTGTTTCTATGCAGATCACACAGGAGTAGTCCGAGATTCAATGCAAAAATTAAAGAAGAGATTGGACATGAGGCAGCGAAGCAGGGAGGCCCAACAAAGCTGGTTTGAATCCTGGTTCACTAAGTCCCCCTGGGTGACGTCCTTACTATCCTCCCTAGCAGGGCCTTTGTTAATTCTTTTTCTGCTTTTGGTTTTTGGACCGTGTGTTTTCAATAGAATTACTGCTTTCATAAGAAAAAGAGTCAATGCAGTGCATGCTATGATGCTCCAACGCCATTACCAAGCTCTCCCACGCCATGAGCCACTAATAGTAGACACCGAAAACTAAGTTCTAAGATTAGAACTAGGGACAAAAGAAGAAGTGGGGAATGAAGGATGTAAATTATGTTAAAAATTTAATATGTTAACACCTTAAGGGGCAGTTGGGGCGAGTCTTCTATGAATAGAGTCTATCGATCCCAACTGACTCTGTTCGCGGAAGACTCACCCTAAACTGTTCAGAGAAAATTGAGAACAAGGGAGTGCTACAGAGGGATAAGTTTGGGAGGGTCGGGGTGGAGGGGGCCCAGGTGGGGACATGTGTGTGCACCTTGATAGCTGTTTCGCGCCGTAGCAATTCGCGCCATAAAATGTAACTGTCTGAATGTTTTGAATTAACCAATCATGTAAAACCGCGCCAACCTTTTCCCGCTTTATGCTCCCAAATCCTATAAAAGAACTTGCCCCCTAAGGCTCGGGGTCGACCCCTCTGTCTCCTGCGAGGGACACGAGTCGACCCGGAGCTCCGTTCAATAAACCTCTTGCGTTTGCATCAAGTTCGGTCTTCTGTGTCTGTGGGCCCGCGTCATCCCGAGACCTGGTGAGTTGGGATTTCCCTCCCCTTCCTCTTGGGAATCCAACAAAGGCTTTTGGTCAGCATCTTTTAGAGAATTTGTTTCCACCTGGATAACTGGATCATTTCCTATTATATTTACATCTGTAAGGTGATTCACTTCAAATTCAGTAGCTGTGTCTTTCAATGCAGAAGCTTTAGCTATTTCCCTTGGATAATAGAAATTTGGTTTACTATATTCATTAGGAAAAAGAGTAGAAAACTTTGTGGTTGTTTTCTTGGGTTCTGAATTTTGATCGCCAGAGACATCATTATCAAAAATTTTGTTCTTAGTGACAGTAGTAGCAGATGTGTTAGGTTTGACTTTGGCCATATTGTCTGAAAAACCAGTAGAATCAGCTTGGAGAAGAGCATAAACCAAAGGGAGAGCCTTTAGGACTGTTTGACCTTTAGTATTTTGCAGTTCGGAGGCAATGCCTTCATTGAAGTAAGGTGAGTCTACAGACACAGGCTCTGATACCGCTAATATTAACACTATTGGGTAATATAGGTTTGGACCTTTTACAGTTCTGGGGGCTGCAGTTTCTTTAGAAGGAGCATTAGAAGTCAGGATGAGAGTTTCAGGTCGTCCCGTAGATGTAAGTCTTAGAGACATGACACTCTCTGTTGACGGAAGGCTGTAATGGCCAATGTTATTTTTGTTTAGTGGAGACAGCAAGAGCATTTGGCATATTGGCAGACATCTTTTTCAAAGGATAAAAGGGAGTAAGAGCTGTGTTGATTGTACCTTCTGTGTTTTCATTCACATTGGAGACGTCATCACTGGAAAGCTGAGCTAAAGAAAGATAACTAAACCTTGAATCAGATACTGCAGCTGTACCTGTTTCATCTTCAGTAATATCAGATATACTGGCTGTGGTAGTGTCTGCTTTTCCGGGTGTAAATGTCTTATAAATAGTAGGTGATATGTTTTTCCTGAGGAAATGGTCACCATTTTTTAAAGCATGATTAGTAGTATCAGTTGTGAATGTCCTTCTGTCAACTGTGGGTTTTGTGTCTGGAAAAAGGGAATACTCAATTATTTTATTCTCTGAGACAAAGCCTTCCGAGAGGATTATACTGTCACCATCACCATTTATGGTGCTTTTCCCCACAGATGTTTTGTCAGGAAACCTAGAAGGAAAATTCTTACTTGCATCAATGAGGAAGTGAGTTGTGCGTCTAAGAGCTTTGGTATTGACATTGACATTGGAATCTTTGAGAGCAATGGCATCAGTGTCTAAGTTCTTGTTTTCCTGTTTAGGAGTCATAGCTTGGTAATTTTCTTTAGTTTTGAACTCTGAGGGTGTTGTTTTAGAGAGACTGTCTGAAGCAGCAACTGTGGTATATGGTGCATGAGACACACGTGTCTTGGGGGTGTATATGAGTGTACTCCATTTTATAAGGGGATTATTTGCTCTGTCTTCTAAATCAAAGGCATGCTTATCTGAGGCATATTCAGAACCGCTGTCATCAGACACAATAATTATATGGTCCACCTATGCTGGAATAATTTTGCCTGCAGAAGAAATGTCATCCACCCTTTCTGAAATTTCTGTAAAATAAATGGTTTCATATTTAGGAGTTGTCTCTCTAAGATCTTCGTGGTCAAATATATTCCCTTTAAAAGTACTTGCCATGTCTTTTTAAGAGGTAATTATAATAGGTGAAATAACTTTGTCAGATGGAATAATTATTTCCTCAGGTAGAATGTTATAATCAATCTTTTTGGTGGTGTCTTTTCCCATAGTAGTAACGGGAACAAGTTCAGAATATTTGAAAGTTCCCACAGATGTTGTGAATTCAGAAGGAGGAAAAGTTGACCTCCATCATAGGCCATATAATTCAGTTGGAGTGTTAGTGACGGACCCTCCTGTGTTAGTGACTTTATGGTGAGAGGTAGGCCTAGATGCATCTGAAAGAGTTATTGTGGAATCAGCCAAAAAGATTCCTTTTAAATTGGGAGGTGTTTGAGGTTTGAAGGAAATAGTATCAAATTTAAGAGTGAAAGAATCATCCATATTGTTGTCACCCTTGGAGAGAAGATTGGGCTCAGTTACTGATGGAAAGATTTTCCCCATAGCTGGGATGAAAACTGTTGTATTTGTAAAATGATTTAATTTCAATTTATCAGCCGGATCTTTGTTTTTTTGTGTGTGTGTGTGTGTGTGTGAGGAAGATCAGCCCTGAGCTAACATCTGTGCCAATCCTCCTCTTTTTGCTGAGAAAGACTGGCCCTGGGCTAGCATCTGTGCCTATCTTTCTCCACTTTATATGGGATGCCGCCACAGCATGGCCTGACAAGTGGTGCATCGGTGCACACCTGGGATCCGAACCCGCGCCGCCAGCAGCAGAGCGCGTGCACTTAACTGCTACGCCACAGGGCCGGCCCCCCAGCTGGATCTTCTTGATTGAAAATATTAGCTATTTTCCTTCTCTTGTATCTTCTGTCTACTATTTTGAGAACCTTCTCTAGGGGAAAAGGCTTTCATCATGACTCTTTGAGATTTGGAATATATTTTGTCAGTCTTAGTTTTATAATTGTCAGGAGTATCTGTATTCAGGGAGAAAAATGGATTAACTTTGCCATCTGTGATACTATCTGAAAAAGTAGTCAATTCAGTTGGAGGAACATTCCAGGCCAAAGGATAGGAATGAATGTCAGCTTGAGTTATTATGACTTGCCTCTCTGGAACATCACCTCCATTAATGGCATCAGCATATTCAGTTGCTCTCTCTAGCACTTCTGATCTAGTTATTGAAGATTCACACAAAGAGTTATCTGTCATTAGGCTAGAGGTTTTAGGATTTTCAGTTCAAGAATTAGGACTGAGCATGGCAGATGTTAATAGAGATGAGAATCCTCTAGATTTAACATTATCTTCTTCAGGTAACATAGAATCACCTTCTTCATAACTACCTTCAGTGGAAAGAACAATGGAATCAACCACAGTGCTGTTTGCCTTATTCATAGATGAAGAAAAGATTGAAGCTCTATGTTTGCTTTGTCAATATTTTTACTGATGAAGGGAAGATCATCATCATGAATGACACCGAACTCAGCCAAAGGAATAATGTTCTGTGAGTGGGGCATATCGGCTAGGTTTGGTTTATGTACATTTGCATCAATTCTGGCTAATATGGTGGTTTTTGCTTCATCTGGGCCTGCATTATTATAAAAAGCAGATGAGACACCTCTTCTGTTGAATTGGTCTTTATGTTCTAGAGGATTGGTGATTCCAGGAGGATCAGTGGAATCAGTCGTGAATATCTTGCTCTCTTTCATTCTTGTCGTTAATTCTGGGTCTAGAACAAATGGGTACTCCATTCTTTTGCCTTTAGAGAGAGTGACGATGATATTATCTCCAATTAGAGAACTATTTTTCTTAATTGTTTCCTCTAAAAACTCAGGCAAAAAAATCCAGCCTGAATCAGTTAGAAAATAAGTCATGAATCTGGGAGCTTTAGTATTAAAATTGGCAGTAGAACTTTTGAAAACAGTAGTATCATTGTCCAAATTAGAATTTTCCTCTTTGGAGATGAAGCTTTGGTGTTTTTTGGTAGTTTTGTTATCAGTTGGAGATCTTTGAGATAAATGTTCCGAGACTGCAGTACTGGCATAAGATGCATGAGACTCAGAAACATTGGTGTCATTAATAAGTGTAGTCTTTCCTATAAGGGGACCATTTCCTTCCTTCACTAGTTCAAAGACATAGTTATCTGCAACATATTCAAGGGTACTGTAAACAGGCAAATAATTATTATATTCTCATTATTTGGAATATTTTCTCCTTACGAAAGGGTGTCATATGCCTTTTCTGAAATGTTTTCTGTAAAAGGAACTACTTCAGTGGATATATCTTTCTTTGTAAAAGTCTTGTCTCCAAATTTATTGTTATTAATAGTATTAATAGTGTTTTCATGCTTTTTGTTGAAATAATGATAGTAGTGAAATAATGGCTTTGTCAGATGAAGTATTTCTTTCTCCAGGTGAGATATTATTATTAGTCTTTTTTGTGGCATCTTTTTTCATTTTGATAACTGGATTAAGTTCCGAATACTTAGATGAACTCATGAATGTTGTGAAATCAAAAGGAAGAGTTGCTTTCCATGGTGGTAGGCCATATGTCCCAGTGGGAATGTTTGTGATTGTCCCTTCTCTGGTCGTGACTTCAGGAGAAGAGCTTTGATCATTAGACCTAGCTGCTTCTGCAAGAGTTAATGTGGAATCAACTGAAAAGATTCCTTTTAAATTGAGGAGTGATTGAGGTTTAATAGAAGTAGCATCAAATTTAATAGTGAAAGAATTATCTTTCAATGTACTTGCACCTTTTGGAAAAAAATTGCCTGCTTCAGAAATATGAGCTTCCTCTTTCACATTGTTGTCACTTTTGGACAGAGTATTGGGCTCAGTTACTGAGGGAAGGATTTTCTCCAGAGCTGGACTGAGAACAGTTGCATTTGTAATGTCATTTAAATCAAATTTAGTAGCTGGATTTTCTTGATCAGAAAAATTAGCTAGTTTTCTTCCTTCATAGACCTTAAGTTGAGAGAATTTTGTAGGAGAAAAGGCTTCCATGATTGTTCTCTGAGGTTCAGTATATATTTCATCTGTCCCAATTTTAGAAATGTCAGTCATTTCTTTCTTTACTGAGGGCAGTGAATCAAACTCATTATTTGTGGAATTATCGGAAAAAGTAGTGGAACCAGTAGGACGTTTAGTTGAAGTCAAGGAATAGGGCTTGAGATCAGTTTTATTTTTACTAGGACCATCATCATCATTAATAGAATTAGGGTAATCAATCGTTGTCTCAAACATGTTTGACCATACAATTGAATAATTATCCAAGGAGTTATTTGTCACTGGGTCAGAGACTTCAAGGTTTTCAGTTGAGGGATTGGGAATGAACATGGGCTTTTCTGGGAGTTGTAGAGCTAGGAATCCTCTAGACCTAATATTGTCTCCTGGCAGCATAGAATCACCTCCTTCATAACTTCTCTCAGTGGAGAGAGTAGTGGTATCATCCACAATATGGACTGTATTCATAGGTGAGGAAGAGATTGAAGCTCTGTTGTTTAAAATTTGGGTATCTTCGTTGATGAAAGAAAGTTTACCATCAAGGATGACACTGAACTCAACCAAAGGAATAATACTGTCCCCTGCGTGTTGCATCCCTGCCACATTAGTTTTATTTTTAGAATTGTCCACTCTGGATGATAAGATGTTTTCTGTTTTACCTTGGGCATCAGTATTATAAATAGCAGATGAAGTGACTTTCCTGTAGAATTGATTTTTATTTTTTAATGGAGAGGTGATCACAGTGGGATCGATGGATTCATCTGGAAACATCCTTCCTTCTACCATCATTACTGTTATTTCTGGGTCTGGAACAAGGGTATATTCCATCCTTTTGTCTTCAGAGAGATTAATGATGGTATCATCTTCTTTTAGAATGTCCCTTTGCAGAGTTGTTTTACCTAGAAACTTCTGAAAATTCTCACTTGTGTGAGTTAGGGGATGAGTCATGGATCTGGGAGCCTTAGAAGTCAAATTGTCAGTGAAACTTTTGAGGACAATAGCATCAAGGTTGGAACTGGTGTGTTCCTCTCTAGATATCAAATTTTGCGGTATTTCTTTAGTTTTGATCTCAGTTGGGGCTCCTTGAGATAAATGTTGAGAGGCATCAGCACTGGAGTAGAATGGATGAGACCCAACTATTTTGGGGTCATAAGCGAGAGTAGTTTTTTTGATAATAGGATTGTTTTTTTCCTCCCCGTGTTTCAAGGACATATTCAATATTATCAGAAAAGGGAAGTTCATTATCAACATTGACTTTGAATGCAGCTGAAGGAGCAGTGGCATCCTGTGAATGGTAACTCTTTGCCTTGAAAGTTTTGTCTTGATTATATTCTGACTTGGGTGGCATAGTGTGTTTCCTCTGGTCATAAAGAGCAGTGAATGTGTTGTTTCTCCTGTAGAGCTGACCTTTCCTTATTATTGGAGTTGTGCTCATGGTGAGATCAGTGATTTCATGTGGGAATGTCCTGCTTTCTCCCACAGTTTCCCTTGATTCTGGGTCGGGAGCATTGATATGCTCAATCCGTTTGCCCTCTGGAGGAATGATGATGTCAATTGCGCTTAGGGTGCCCCTTTCCAGAGTTAAATCATCTGGAAACTTGGGGGAAAATTTTCTATTTCCATCTATTAGGGAGTGAGTCGTGGTTCTAGGTGACTTACTTCTGAACTTGGCAGTATAATCTTTGAGAAAGGGGCCATCTTCATCAGAATCAGGGTTTCCTTTTCTGGAGATCAGCGTTTGGTAGTTTTGTTTAGTTTTGAGTTCTACAGGATTTTCATTCAATAGACTGTTAATGACATATACAGTGGGGAAGGGAGCATGAGATCCAAATCTATGGAACCCTTGAGTGAAGGTAGGTGTTTTTGTTGTGGGGCTCTTTCCTTCTTGTCCAGCATAAAAGGTATTTTCCTCTGATACATATTTAAGAGTACTGTCATCAAGCCCAGTGGTCATTAGATTCCTATTGTTCGGATTGTTTTGCCCTGCCAGAAAAACTGCATATGACTCTGCTGAAAAGTCCTTTGTAAAAGGAATTACTTCAGATTGAGTTACATGATCTTTTTCTGCAGAATCTACATATCTTTTTCAATTTCTAATGTTCTTTATATCATCAATAAAGATAATATTGTCAGGTGAAATGATTTCTGTGTCAGGTAGGACAGTTATATCATTAGATATGATAGACTCATCAGTCATTTTTATGTTGCTCTCTCCTATAATGAGCGCTGATCAAGTTCAGAATTATTGATTTTAATAAAGTCAGCAACAAAATCAGTAGGAGAAAGAGTTTGTTTCAGGGATAGATAATGTAATTTATTATAAGAGTTTGTAATAGACCTCTCTGAGTTTTCATTATCAAGAGAAAATGAGCCCCCAGCCCTGGGCTTTGTCACCTTTGTTGTGCTCATTGTGGAATCAGGGTAAAATGTTTCTTTTAACGTTCCATGTGCTTTCTGTTCAGCAGAAGCAACATCAGTCTTAAAAATGATCAGTGACTACAGTTATAGGATTCTCTGAAAAAGTAGTGTGATCTTCCAGAGGAACAGAGGAGACCACGGACAAAGGCTGAGGGTCATTTTGCACCCTGATGACTTCGCAGTTTTGGTCACTGATAGTAGAGTGTTCACCCAATGACTCTGATACTTCTAAGGTCACTGATTTATCAGATAAAGAATCATCATTTTCACTGAGAGTAACTGCAGTTCTAAGTCCTTTCTGATTGGGAATTAATAGAGATTTTAATTTTTTGGACAAGACACCACCTACCTCAGGCACGGTGGAGTCACCATTTTCATTGCTCTTTTTAGAGTCGAAGGCAGAAGCATTAGGTAAAATGGGGGTGACATTTGTTGGCATTTCGGTGGCCTTACTGGGATTAAGAGAACCTATTGAGTCTGTTTTGATTATACCCTTAGTAACTTCACCAACATAGAAGATATTCTCATCTTGGGAGGAAAGGTCCTGAGTCAAGGGGTTAATGTGATCCTCTGAAGGTATCATTCCAGCTGAGTCCATTTTATTTTCATTGACTTTTGATTTTTCCAATGTAATGGTGCCTGCCAACTCCAGGGCAGCTGTGTTAGGAACGCTGGATGGAATACCTTTCCTGTAGAAATGACCTTGTCTTTTTATGGAGGTAGTGATCACAGCATGATCACTGGGGGCACTGCCAAATGTTCTGCTCTCTCCCACAGTAACAATTGTTTCTGTATGTGGTACAGACAAATACTTGATTTTTTTATTTCCCAAATCAGAAACTTCAGGGAGGATGATGATGGCATCATCTTCACTTAGAGTGCCCTTTCCTACAGATGATCTTTCTAGAAACTCCGGGGAAAAGGTCTCACCTGCATCAATTGGGGAGTGCACCATGGTATTCAGATGCTGAGTGTTCAAGTTTTTGGTGTAATCTTTGAAAGAAGTGGCAACAACATCAGAGTCAGAATTTTCTCCTTTGAGAATAATAGTTTGGTATTTGTCTTTGGTTTCAAACTCAGGGTGAGTTACCCTATACAGAAAACTCTTTGAGTCCTCACCTTTAGAGGGGGGTGTATGAGATACAAATCCATCGGGTCCACGTGTACATTGAATAGGTTTTTTTATAGGGCTATTTTCTTTCTTCTTTAGTTCAAAGGCAAGCTTATTTGAAATATATTCAGAATCACTTTTATCAGGTTCGATGATCAGGTCCATAGCATCTAGATTATTTTCCTTTGCCGCAGTAGTCCCAGGCCTAAGAATAAAGGAATCATCTCTCAATGTATTTGTATATCCCAGTGATAGAGGAGTATGTATTCCAGACGTATGGTAATAATTTTCCACATTTATGTCCTCAGAGGAGAGAGGAATGGAGAAAGTCATGGGTATAGTGCCTGTATGAGAATTTATTATGCTACCTGTAGCAATTTGGTCTTTTTCTGCTCTTGGATCAGTTTGCTCATCAGTAGAGGATGCATAGTTTTTGCTGGAAGTTCCTTTATCTAACAACACAGTGCTTTCCAGAGCAGAGTTTATATTATCTCTCATTGGAATCCTAAAATCTGGTGTTGTAAAGGTAGATCTTCTTTCAGGGGAAAAGATATATCCTTTTGAGACATTTTCTTCCATCATCGGATAAAGACTATTACCACCAAAGAATGCATCATGTTCAGCACCACTATTACTGTTTCTTATCATCAGTTTTCCTTGAAACTCAGGCGTAAATTTTCCAAGTAGAGGTTTTGAGACTTCAGCCGTATTGGATGATGCAGGATTCTCAAATTTAGGTTGTTCACTTGTGGTTTTGGATGTTTCTTTGGATCTGTTGGAGTTATATATATCAGAATTAAGAGAATAATGTTTAGCTGCCAAGTTGTTGCCTTTAGGAACATTATCACCTGCAATAGGTATAACATAAATATGATCCTTCACATTTTCTTCTTTAACTATATCTTCTTCCTCTGCCGTAATGCCAATGGTGTTTTTGGGATCTGCTTCATAGTTAAATATTATAGCTTCCTTGAAAGAGTTTTCAGATTCATATCTTGGGATATAAAGCATGGCATCAGTATCTCCTTGAGAAGCAGCGGTGACAGCTACTGTTAAAGCTGCTGGGGTAGACTTATAATGAAAAGTTTTTGGTATTACAATATCTGCCAAAGAGGTCTTTTTTACAGGGTTTGTTGCTTGAGGATGATTGAAAGGGGAAACAGACTTCATAAAGGTAGAGGAATCAGCTATTAATAGAGTGCCATCATCTCTAGACACATTGGGATCATCTCTGGAAATGGTAAAGTCATCTCCTAGTTTATTAGGTTTATTGTTAAGAGTATTAACTTCATTCATGGTTAGAATGCCTTTCTTTGTTGGTGAGGTGGCAGCTATCGAAGCCAAGTCTGTTACAACTTCAGTGTTTTTATCCACATAGAAAATATCATCAGCCACAGTAGCAATGTCAAGAGGGATATTTGTCATTTCAGTCTCAGCCGTTTGACCTTTATTGGCCAGTCTCTTAGCATTGCTTGAAGCGATGGCAGCAGGGGTTTGATAGCTGTTTCTGTAATCAATAAGGTCTACATCCTCCATTGTGGAGAGTGACAGTTTATGTTTCCTGATGTTCTGAGCAACATTTGGGTTCTTTTTGGTGATAGTAAGTGGATTATCAGTGATTACATTGTAGTATAAATTAGGGGGTATAGGGTGATCTGTTCTTCCAGTTTGGAGGAAAGAATTGCTAAATGGAAGGAATTCAGTGACATCTGGTGCTTCCACATTCTGTGTCACAGCTGCACTTTCACGCAAACCATTAACTATTTTTTTGGTGGCCATTGTCTTAAAATGTATTTTGTCATTTGCAGGTTTAGTGACATCGTATAGAACATCAACATTGTCTTCTCCAGGAATGATAAGGTCTCTGTCAGTTATTGTTACTTCAGCAGTAGGTACAATATTACTTAATTGGGAAAGAGACTTTGTGGTATCAGTAGCCACAAATCCCTTCCTTTCAAAGCCACTGTCTCTTGATTCAATGTACTTGAAATTATGTGCAGGTGGAAGGTTTTCTTTTATCTGAAAAACATCATCTTCTTCCACTAGATGAGGAGTTGATTCTTCTTCATTAGCCATTCCTTTGTCTATCAAACTTCCAAAACTTTTTCTTGGTGTAAGAATACTAACTGTCTTTGTGGGCAGGGAGGAAATGGCTATAGTGGGCCTTCCTTCTTGCATGGTGGCCTTGTTAGTCATCCGTTCAGGGCTGTCAGTCATATTTGTGATTCCCTTACGTGCACTGGAAGTGGCATTGTACTCATCATTGGGAGAGGTGAAACCAGCTATAAGGAAAGTAGATGCCAATGGAATGTTCAAAGGATCTGCTGATACTGTATTGATTTTCCATTTTTGTATAATGGCATCATTAACAAGACGAGGATTTTCAACCACAGGATCTGATACCCAAGCACCAGTCAAGGAATCATCTTTAATTAACAGGGAGTTTTGAGCTTGATTATTTTGGGCATTGGGCGTTAGGGTAGATGATTTAGCTACTGAGAGAACAGTGTATTCCTTGTTCATAGGAAAGTCTGTTTCAGGGTTGGGACCTGCACCATCATCAGCATGGTTGTTGTTAATAGAGAGACTAATGATTTCATCCACAGAGTCAGTAGATTTATCTGAAGGGGTGATACTGACCTTTGAAGCTGAGGTCATATCAGCTACACTGTCTTCACTGAAATAGACAGATCCAGCAGTTCCAGGGTGAGCGATGGAAACCATAGGGGTGATATTGCTCTGGAAATCGGCTGTTTTCAACACAATAGTTCTTTCAACATCCATTTTGTCTTTGGGATCATTTGCAGTGATTGTGGTGGAGATTCTCTGGTCACCTTTGTTGTTAATGAGTTTTGTGCTGTTTGTTGTAAAGGGCTTTATTTGATATCTGAATAGGGGATTGAATATATCAGGGGTATAAGAAGAAAGGATGATTTTGTTTCCTGCTGTTTGGACATATTCTGCATTGGGGTTGAGAGAGTAAGCTTTTCTTCTAATTTCTGTTGTGGAAGTGTCTGGATGAATGAAGATGACTTCCTCTACAACTGCATCATCTTGGTCCATATTTGTGATTTCTTGGACCACAGGAATAACATTCTCAATTCCATTAGTGCTCACAGTCTTAAAATTATTCCTATCAGTTTTGAGATGTACATTGGCAGGAATAATAGAATGGTACTTAATTTTTGAATCATTTACTTTTGATGCACTTGCTTCAGCAATATTGTTATTGTTAGGTGTTGTGATGTTTTCCACCTGGACAGTGTGTCTACCTTCTATTATTACACCTTCCTTTGAAGGCCAAGTTATTTTAAAATTAATGTCGGTGGTAGTCATTGGATCTATGGGGTTAGGGTTAGCATAATGCTTTGTAGAAGTGATGCCATTTGTTTTGGAAATAAAGTCCCCGACATGCGTAGTATTTTTATCTATATCTAACATTGTTTTGGTATCATTGGAATCACTAATGACATTATTGCTTTTCTTATACACTCTATAATTAAGAAAAGAATTTGTAGTGTTAATGGGATTGATATTGGAAATAGTTTCATCAATGTTACTGGCAATCATGATAGATTTGGTATCAGTCTTGTAAGTACTCAGATTAGGAGTAGATTCAAAGTCATTGCTATTTTTTGCAGAGGAAATGCTAGGTTTTTGGGCATTAACTGTAGTTCTACTATGTTTCTTCATATCTGTGGCATCAATTACAATAGAATTGTCTTTCTGTGGAAGATCAGGAGCATTGCTCACAGTTTTGCCATATCTTTCCAGGTAAGTAGTATCAAGTATAATTATGTTTTTGTCCTTCATGTCAGGAACACCAAGCAAAGTAGTATAATCAATTTTTGCTGTGGCATCAATTTTTGCTGTATTGCCTTCTTTCACAAGGTTTGTACCAATAAAAGATACACTCTCTGGTCCTGCTTCTTCCTCGTGAGTAGTAGTATAAGTTCCAAGGAGTTTATTTGTGTTTGATATGGCAATGGCACTCTCATCTGCAGAGTCACTGAACTCATTCTTAGTGTTTTGGACGTATGCAGCAGGATTAGGGGCAAAGAATGGTTTAGATCTTCCAGTGGATGGGAAGAAGGGTTCAGGATTCCAAGTTGCTTTGTGGTCTGTCTGAAAGTGTGGAATAGCAATGGAATCAGCCTTATACTGGTGGGTGGTCGTGGATACAGGTGCTAAGATGTTATTTTCCCCAGAAACAGTCATCCTGCTCTGTGTTATGCTGGAATTGGGTACAAATCTGGAAATTGTGGTACTGACAGCAGGAGTATCTTGCCTAACAGCAGATGAAGGTGAGGCATTGCTCTTTGGAGCCTCTGCCTGAGTAGAGCTGTCTACTGTACCCTCAACATAAGCAAAGCTAGCTGAAGTCCTGTTAGTCGAAAGGTTACTTGCTGCATCATCCCCAAATGAAAGTAAGTTCTGTATGCTAGCTTGAAGAGTCTCTGAGGAGTTTCTCTTTGAAAAGGATCCAGAGAGCCTTGTTATTGTATCAGTAGACTCAGAGTCTCTATTTGAATTGTCTGTAGGTGCAGAATTTTCTTTTGTTCTTAGGATGGATGAGAATTGACTTGCCGTGTGACTGTCCAATGAGGACAAAGGTGGATTGCCAGACAAATGTTGATTTGTCTGACTGTGTATTTCCTGACTCCAATTGTACTAAAGGGAAAGAAGTACAACATTTTTGTGAGGTTCCCCTTGCAGACTATATTTTACTAAAAGCCTGAAACCAATAGTCACAGTGTTAAATTGATCAAATACAGTAACATTCTGAAGGTCTCTGCTTTCTTCTTTATCAATTGGTTGTTAAGTTAATCAAGTTAGAAATACACTATCAACGTGAAAAGGAACAGCTAATATGTTAGGGTTAAGTGCCCTCTGTAAATATAAAACCAGGTGTCCCATGGCAAACTTTCAGAAAAGAATCTCCTACAGTATAAAAAGTATCCTTCAAATTCTATACTGTCATGCAGTACCTGTTATTTTTACTTCTGTTATCTTTACTTCGTTATGTATGATTAATTTTAAAAGAAGGAAGTTTGTAAATAGAATATTAAAAACAGTGATGTTTTGTTTAGCAAAATATTGTTTCTTACATTAAACATAAGCTGATGATCTAAATCCGTTTTTGCCCGTCCCTCTAATTTTTAGTTCCATAAGGATACAGTTATCCAAAATACTGAAACTTACCGGGAAGTAAGCCACAAAATTCAAGATGGTCACAGTCAGGATTAGGATCTTCATCTTGTCTTGCTATTCCCTGCAACTGAGGTACAAGACTGTCCTATGTTACATTAACTCATTCACAATTTAAATGACAGACATCAGAAATAATCTCTATTATATTTTAATGATGTACACCTGAAATTTATACAATGTTATAAACCAATGTTACTGCAATAAACAAAAAATTTAAAAAAATAAAATAAAATAGATTAGAAGTAACCTAATAAGAATTCTATAAAAAGGAATACCTGAAAAGTTTATCTTTTTTCTCTTCTTCTCTTTTCCTTTCTTTCATTTTCTTTTCCTATGTTTCCTTTTCTTTGTTTTTTTTTTTTAAATATTCTTTTAGAAATTGAGGTATAATGTACACATAGTGAAGTACAGAAATCTTAAACATATAACAATGAAATTTATATATGTATGTATTCCTGTAACCACTACTCAGGTGAGATATAGAATATTTCCATCACGCCAGCATGACCCCTCATGTCCTATCCCACTCAATATATTTGAAGTAACTCCTGTTCTTGTTTTGATTATCAAAGATGAGTTTTGCGTGTCTTTGAGATATATAGTGAATTATATAAACATTCCCTTTTGTGTTTGTATTCTTTCATTCAACGTAATGTCTGTGAGGTTTCACAATGTTGTGTGGTATCAGTAGCTTGTTAATTTTTATTGCTGTGTAGTACTTCATTATGTAAATATACTTCATTTCATTGAGACATTCTTTATTTGCTGTCTATCTAAGTTGTTTCTGCATGTTGCCTATTGTGAGTAAAGCAGCTATGAACATTCTTGCATTAAAAAAAAGAATAACCTCTATTATATTTTAATATTATTGACTGACTAAAATGCTGGTTTAATTAATATGATAAAGACAGTGCCCCAGTAATTCTGGTGCATTATTAGAAATGATAATACACAGGACAGAATACTCTGTTTGCTAAGGTCAATACCATTTTAAGCAATCAGTGAGAATAGGAAGAATTTTGGCTATTTTCTGTAGTTTATAGAGAATCAAGGAATGAACAATCTGAGTAGCAAATACATTTTGAACAGAGTGTTTCAGTGGGGATTTCATCATATAAATTCACTCTCATTCTCACGTTAATAATTATCTATTGGTTGCATTTTTTCATGTACTATTGAATCTATAGTCAGCCAGAGTTTAAAATCTTAGTAGATCCCTTATACAAAAGGGCTATAAGAAAGACTAGGTATTTGAAGAAAGAATGGCTCCAAACCTTCTGATTTATTCAAGCATTTACCTTGAGAAGGAATCTTTCCATTTACCTACCTTCTAGCTTTAACTCTTGACCAAATCAGCCTGGTTCAGCAAAGCATGAAGATGAAATCCATGCTGAGAAAGTCCAAACCGAAGAAAGAAACACAAGCTCCTCGGTCGGTCTTCCTCCTCCTTTATTTCAGTGAGAGACAAAGCTTCACATAGAAGGGATTGCTTCTGAGCTAATCCCAAAACAAAAGAAAGGAGAGGAAGTGTCCACAGGCTTTTGTGCATGCATCTCTCAGGCACAAAGTGAACCTATTAGCTTATCTTCAAATTGAAAGGGGCAAGGATCATATTTTAAATGTGATTAAGGCTTTTAAAAATTAACTCTCTAGCTTCTAGTACCATTTCCTCCCTATTCTCCTTTTTTTTTTTTTTTTAGTTATTCCTTCCTCTGCTTCCACAGCAAAATTTTGATTCACCATCATAGCATTAACATGTATTGCCATTTATTAGTTTACATTGGGATGGACCCTATGAGGCTGTGGTTTTTGTAAGGACAGAATTGTGTTTGGTTGAGTGTCTGAAAAATATGTTTTATAATATAGGAGAAGAAGAAATTAGAAAAGAATAACATGCCCATAACAATCTTTGTCTTTCCTTTCTATTCTACATGATTTATATAGACACCATGCTGATCTCTCAGGAATCCACTTCCTTCTGTAAACTCAACACTGGCTGATACAGCTGTTAACTCCAGTTTCTGAAGCTAATTGTCTATTTACGTGGAATGTGCCAAAATATGTCATCCCTATTGTGTCACTTGCTGAGGTGATTCATTGGTATATATTTTAAAACCTCCGTGGAAATCTGAACTTGAATTGTTATTGACTTTCGGTTTATGCTACGTAAGGCGTGGTGCAACAGTACTTTTATCAGACAATATAGAGACTCAATCTGAACTTAATTGGTTTACTATCTCTTTTCATTTGAAAATACATAAAAATTTACTTACTAGTAATTACGACTTTTTTTTTGTTTTTTAGTGTACATACTTCTTTTGTATTATGTAACCCTAAAATTTAGTGATGATTGTGGTATATGGGTCTTACTGGGTAGAAAGACAAAGTCAAACTTTTTGTAGTTTTTTTTCCTTCAGGCTTCCTCGATTTTTTTTATCCTCTGGCTCCTCTTAATGCTTTTCTATAGCTGCCATTCTTTTATTACACATTGGAACAAATACTGAATCCCCAAAGTTGTGTCCAAGACTGTCACTGGATCGTTCTTTTAATCAGGCAGAGTATTGATGTATAAACCATCTAGGTACTGATAATTACCTTCAGATCAAAAGCAATGTGTCATGAGTTGAACAATTATAATGTTATCACTTTAGTAGCTTGGAAATACCATTCCCATGACATTCAATATTGCTCTTCAAGAGAATGGAAGTAATTGTTGGAAAGTTAGTGCAAAAATACATACTTAAGAATGGAATATTCATTCGATTAGAGATGATATTTGCAGGTCTTTTCGTTTCAAGTAAGCTGCCAGATTCAGACTAAGAATCCCTGGCTGGCACTAATTCATCTTTATGAGATCAAAGATAGCTAAGATTTCCGTCTCATGGTTTCCAAAGTTGAACCTAGAACAATGAAATCAAGACTTTGTCTGTTAAGAAACTTCATCTTTGAAATTCTTTGTTTTGTAGTCCAACAAGTCTTAATCCGTTGTCCTCCTTCATCGAGGTGAATAGTTCATTTATTTTTCTACACGCTTTTCAGCTTATGATCTACTCACTATTTGTGGAAATTGCCCTCTATAATGTGTAAGTAGGCTAACACCAGTGTTTTTCCATATACTAAAATAATCATATTGAAGGAGAGGCTACAGATTAAAAATAGGTTTTTGGTGTCCACATGTAGTTATGATTCTTTCATGGCAAAAGTGAAACCTACAGGCATAGCTCTAATTGATTTTCACAGAATGCTTGTTTTGTTTTATTGAATCTCCAAGGTTATCAGTAACGTATGTTTAATGAATGAGAGTATATATCAATTCAACAATTATATTTATTGAATGTCTGTGAGAGGCACTGGTGGAAAAACAGAAGTGGAAGATATCACTCTCAAAGAATTTATAATCTATTCTAGGAGGGAAAGAATGTACAGGATAACCGTGTTCATTGCTATTTATTTATTTATTCATTCAAGTATTAATTGAGTACCTTTTAAGTTTAAGGTTCAGCTCTAGGACCTGAGACATAAGAGGAGCAAGGTAGGCAAAATCTGCCCTATGAGTTACATAATCTAAGGATTATAATTTTGGGGTTTCAACAGAGGGGAAATAACTTTTTGGAAAGATTCTTGGCTTTGAAGTTTCGGTAAGTTTTGAGGCTGGAGTTGAGTTAGGGGGACTTGTTAGGTAGAGGAAAAGGCAGGAACAATGGCATAGAAATGAGAATTATCAGGGCTGCTGGGGGTTAAAAATAGGGAATGTATGATCTCCATACTTCTCCCTAGCATCCATGGCCTGAGACAAGAGTGAGATCAGTAGAGATCTAGAGGAAGCCCTGGGAACTCCAAAGCGAGTAAATCCTCCCTTCCTCATGTCACTACATCCGCTGGGGTTAGGATAGAGTCTCATACACCTGGAATAAGACTTGCCTTAAATTTGGGGCCTTCAAGTCTCCCAAAGACTTCAACCCCTTCCTAGCTCTAGACTCAACGCCATTATATGCCTTGAGACCATGAAGACTAATCTTATTGTGTCTTTTGTTCCTTACAATATTCAAAACCTAGCTCCCCCAAGCAGAAGGTATGGATTTTCTATAACTGTTTTAGGTCTTGCCTCTTTTCTTTTCCATACCCCTTGTACCTTTGAACCTGGAGGTTGGTTAAGAATCTCCCTTGCTCATTATTGATGCTTCAGATCATTTTGTGTCTCTGCAAACTTTCACCAGCGTGGACTCTTGTGTCATTGTATACATACCACTATATGTCCAATTAGTCATCTAGTGACATTCAAATCACTCCCTCTCCTCCTGTAAAGATTTTGTGTTTGTCCGGGTTCTCCAGAGAAACAGAAGCAATAGGTTACATATATAGGAAGAGATTTATTATGAGGAATTGGTTCATATGATTATGGAGGCTGAGAAGTCTGATGATGTGCTGTCTGCAAGATGGTGATCCAGGAAAGCCAGTGGTGTAATTCCAATCCAAGTCTGAAGGCCTGAGAACCAGTGTAGCTAATGGTGTATATCCTGGTCCAAGGGCAGGAGAAAATCCATGTCTCAACTCACACAGGCAGATAGGAAGCAAAAAGGGGCAAATTCCTCCTTCCTCCACCTTTTTTCTTCTATTCAGGCCCTCAAACGATTGGATAATGCACACCCACATTGGGAAGGGTGATCTACTTTACTGAGTTCAACTATTCAAATGGTAATCTCATCCAGAAACACCCTCACAGAAACATCCAGAAATAATGTTTAATCTGGGCTTGCCTTAGCCCAGTCAAGTTGACACATAAAATTAACCATCACAGAATTTACCTCCTGGCTCACTGTAACTTTTTTCATACCACTGCTTTCTCACTTCTTGGTGATTTCAATGTACACATAGAAGACCCTTTCAATGTTTTGTCCTCTCAGCTCCTTGACTCATTTTTTCTTATATGCTTATCCTTTATCTTAGCCACTCACTCCCATGGCCACAAATAAAACATACTGTTACTAATAATCCCTATTACAAACAACTCACTTTCCATCCTCCCTCTGCTACCCTGATTATAAAAATTCTTTAACCTCATGAACACCTATAGTCCACTGATCCTACCAACCTTGAAATCTTCCTTGCTGCCCATGAGTTCTTACTGTCCTCTTTATCCAGCTCACATTCCATGAACAATTACTATAATCTCTCTTTTCATACACCATTAACTCTCTCATCCTGCTCTTGCTTTATTGTACTTGCTTAGAAAAACATCAATTCAGAGTAAATATAACACTCCATCTGCTTTGTTCTTTCATCCAGAGAAAATCATACTTGATCATGAGTTCTAGGTGCCTGTTACTATTGACTGGTAATAATAATAAAGTTCTTTAATTCATTGACATTCGCAATCTTATTATTATAACATTCGCAATCTTATTATTATAGCTTCTCCTCCTCTTCAAGTTTCCAACACCTCCTGCCCATCCTCACTCAGTTGATGACCTTACTCCTTATTTCATGAAAAAATAGAAGAAATCAAAACAGAACATTTACAAGTTCCACCACCACCTTTTCTTGTCCACTGTAATTTGAATTCATACATGCTGTCTTCCTTCCAATTGCTATGGATGAATTCTCCAAAGTTAGGCCTGAAGCCACCTCCTCCATTTTAGACTAGATCTCACACTCTTACCTATTCAAAGACTTTATTCCAGTAATCCCCTCTCTCCTGTATTATTATTTTCCACCTCTTTGTTGGCTCACTGTCATCAACATACAGACATGATGTTCTTTCTTCCATCATAAAACAAAAAATCAAAAGAGAACTTTTTTTCTCTTCACTTCCCCCTCCAGATACTGCCCCATTTCTCTGCTCTTCTTATAACAAAACCACTAGAAAAGACTTGTCTTCAGTTCCTCTGTCTCATTCTTTTCAGCCTACTTCCAAAGGCTTTTGCCTTTACTACTCTACCTAAACTGCTCTGGTAGTTCACTCCTTCAAACTGCTCATGACTTCATGTTGTCGAATCAAGTTTCCATTTCAATACCTTATTTTACTTGACTAATCAGTGCATTTGACACAGTTGATCATGCTTTCCCCCATGAATCGCTTTCCTCACTTGGTTTCCAGTGTACCACATGCTCTTGTTCTTTCTTCTTCTTCACTAGTCTCTCCTTTTTTGTTTCTTTGTCAATTCTTCCTCATCTCCCCAACCATTTGGAGTACTCCAGGGCTCCACCTTTGAATCTCTTCCTTTATGGATACTCACTCCTTTGGTGATTTCATTTATTCATATATCTCTAAATACCATCAAAATGATAATAGTTATCAAATTAATATCTCCAGCTCAGACTTCTAGCCTAAATTCCAGACCACAATTTCCAAGTTCTTATTTAACAGAGCCAATTGGATGTCAATAGACATGTCATGTCCAAGCAAAACTTCTGGTATTCTCCAAATAACACCCAACAAAAAAGCTCCCGTAGTTTTTCCCATCTTGTTTGTTGACAACTGTTATAGACTGAATTGTGTTTGCCTAAAATTTGTATGTTGCAGCCCTAACTCTCAAGGTGACTGTATTTGAGATAGAGTCTTTTAGAGATAATTAACATTAAATGAGGAAATAAGGGTGGGACCCTAATCTGATAGGTCTGGTGGCCTTATAAGAAGAAAGACAGATCATTTTCTCTCCATGTGCATGCTCAGAGGTAAGGCTGTGTAAGGACATAGTGAGAAGGTGACCATCTACAAGCCAGAAAGAGTGTTCTCACCAAGAACTGAATTGGTTGAGCATCTTGATCTCAGACTTCTAGTTTCCAGAGCTGTGAAAAAACAAATTTCTGTTGCTTAAGCCACCCAGTCTATGGTATTTTGTTATGGCAGCCTAAAAGCAGGCTAATACAGCTACTCAATCCTTCCAATTGCTCAGGTCAAAAATTTTGGAGACATCCTTGACTATCCATTGTGTTTTATACCCAACATCCAATTCTTGACCAAATTTTGATTGCTCTGCCTTAAAAATATATCCAGGACCTGATGACTTTTCACCAGTTCCCCCACTACCATCTTGGTCCAAGCTTCCATCAAATCTCACATTGATTTCTGTTTTTGTATTTTAACTAGTTTCCTGATTCCACTGTGTTTTATTATTAGAGGCAGTTACAGTGTTCCTTTTAAATATTAGTCAGATCATGGCACTTTTCTGCTCAAAGCCTCCAGTGATTATTCATCTTACTAAAAATAAAGCTAAAGTCTTAAAGGCCCTACAGAATATTGTCCCCTATTACTTCCTAGAGCTCATTTTCTGCTTTCTCTATAGCTCACTCTGCTCCAGCCATGTTGTCTTGTGGTGGTACCTTGACTATTCCAGTTATTCTCGGCCTTAACAATGATGAAGAGGAATGAGAGTAATTAGAAGCAGGGATACTAGGTTGCAGACTGTTAACTCCAGTCTAGATCAGAGGTCATAAGGCTCTATAAAGAATAAGGCTGTATGAAAAGAAAGTGTCACTTATAAAGAGACAACAAAATAAATGGGAGAGAACCAAGAGATTACACTGAGGATTAAGAAGAGTTGAGGATAGTATTAAGATTTGTAACTTGGGCAACTGGTGGATGATAAATGATGATAGAGATGAAGACCCTAGGGAGAGAAGGCTGTGGAAGGCAAAGATAATGCATTCCTTTTCAAACATTTAGCGTTCGAGATGCTTCCATGGTATCTGGACAGATATTTTCAGTTCACAAAGCAATTAGAAGTGGGTATGTGGAGCTCAAGAATGAAGTGATGAATGTCAGAATGGTGGTTACCTTTTTATTAGGGGCAATGCTGGAATGGAGCATGTGGGAGACTTTTGGTGTGCTTACTATGTTTTAATGTTTCATCTGGGTAGTGGCTGGTTACATAGTATGGTCCCTTGGAAAAATTAATGGACTGGCACTTGTCATTGTGCCCCCTCCCTTTTTTTTTTTTTTTTTTTTTTTGGCTGAGGAAGATTTGCCCTCAGCTAACATCTGTTCCTAATCTTCCTCTTATTTTTATGTGAGCCACCGCCACAACATGCCTACTGACAGAGAAGTGGCGTGGGTCCATGCCTGGGAACTAAATCCGAGCCACTGAAGTGGAGCGTGCTGAACTTTAGCCACTAGGCCACCGGGGCTGGCCTCTCTGCCCACCTTTTTTTTTAATGTCTATGCCAACAGGGCTAGATGTGAATTTCTGTAATTCAGAAATGGGTGTTATAACACACTTCTTTTCATGTGTGTTTTAAATAGGAATTTAATACAAACAATTCCTGTGTGTTTAAATTCTAGAAAAGGAGTATGTGTGCCTTCTGTTATATTGACTAGGTCCTGGGGTCAGATGATCTCCCGTCCATGGGTATTGATATTGATACTCTCAAAAAAATCATCTAGGTTTGTCACATTTTCAGGAAATGGAAATTCTAAAATTTTCCTAATGCGTTTTTGTTTTCTACTTTCTTTTACATTTAGCTATCTTTTTTATGCCTTTGGTGGAATGAAAATATCCAATATCCAGTATAATCTCCTGAGCCATCCTGCCACGGATTATCTATTAAAAGTACTTTAGTTTATGTGCTTATTTCTTCCAGAGGGGTTCCAACTTCTTCACATGCTCTGAGCCAGCTTTTCTATGCCAAGGACATTATCTGCAATTAAATTAGTTGTGTGTTAACTCTTCATTTGTTTTACGTTAATTCTAGATGTAATTTTATAAATGCTGGATCCACTGCTTCCTAGCTCTTTGACCTTGAGCAAAACATTTAACCTCTCCAAGCCTCATTTTTCTTGTCTGTAAAAAGAGTCTAATAATAGAACCAACCTCACAGGGTTATTATTAAGTTTTAATGAGAGTCGATGAACATGTAAAGTGTTTAGCACGTAATAGCTGATAATTACTGAGTGCTACTATTATTTTTACTATTACTATTAACTGTTTTGGAACGTAAATGTTAGCCTTGAGAGTACTTTAGATACACAGACAAGCTGGGCAATATTTCAGCCTCCTGGATGGCCATATTATTCCTGTGATCTTGATTTATTTGTGAAGAGGATGTCCCTGGGTCAGGCCTAGTCCAGGGGTTCACTAGTGTGATTAATACTTAAATCTTGCTTAATGGGAAGGTCAGCTCAAGATTCATGCATGTTCTTTGTTTTATAAAAATGTCTACATGTTTGTCTATTAATGAAAATGTGAATGATATGACTGATTCTTAGCCCTTATACCTTAGAATACTGCCTCTGTTCCTTTGTCTTTATTATTTTAGTGGAAGGGAAATAGGCATTCTCAATCTTAAATCCTCTTTAATCTTTCAGACTCGAGTAAAGTACATTGTTTCTCACTTCCCTTTACTGGTGATCAAAATTTTTTGAATCTGTTTGAAGGATGTGGCTTTCTGAGAGTCCCAGGTTTATGTAGAGAGACTCTGCTCCAACTATTTATCTGGAGTGGGCTCAATGCCTACTTTTTGTCCTTATCCGAGTTTTAAAATTCAAGCTCCTGGGTTACCAAGAGCGACCACATCCTTCAGCGCAGCCTAAGTCCATGCACATCTTCCTCTCCCTGGATTTCATTTCCATTTTATTTTTGTATTGTGGGGGTTTCACTTAGTGTTATTTCCTTCCAAAGTCAGCTATCCATTTAAAAGTATATTTATTATATTTAGTTCAGAATTTATCAGTCTCAAAAATTTAGTATGTGTTTTCCATGGTCTTAAAAGTAGGCAAAATGGGAAGGACATTTCCGATTATAGTCATGCACCTCATAATGATGTTTTGGTCATCAACGGATTGCGTATATGGCGGTGGCCCATAAGATTAGTATCATATAGCCTGGGTGTGTAGTAGGCTATCCTATCTAGGTTTGTGTAAGTCCACTGTGATGTTCGCACAACCACACAATTGCCTAAAGATGCATTTCTCAGAACATATCCTCATTGTTAAGTGACCGTTGTTAAGTGACGCATGACTGTGTCAGTGGGCGTGACCCTCTGTTTTCATTCCTTTGACATCTTCTTGTGTCTTGGCTGATGGGAGTTTTAACCCACACTTTGTTTGTTTATAGTTTCTGCATCCCACACATTTACTTTGTCAAAGCAAGAATTGTAGGACAAAGTTAAAGAGGCAAGACTTCATTCAAGACTACTGCAATAGTCAACTCTGTTGAAACAAAAGTTGATTGGTTTTTAAGTGCTGGTGTGAGCTAGTAGAAAAGTACTGGCAGATGCTATGGGAATGTTGATCAGTGGGATGTGTTGAGCACATTGGGTAATTCTTGAGTTCATAAATGTTTTTCTCTGAGATTAGACCATCTGTTGTTTGCTAATTTGGGTTTATCTAAGTTAGGCTCCTACCCTCCCACAGAGACTGGGAGACAGTGGCACTGTCTTTCTTGGCTCCCAGGTCCTTAAGAAAGACATTCCTGGGTTGTAAAGTTAGAGAGAGGCTTTTAAAAAGATTTGCATCCCAAAGGGACAGAGAAAGAATTTACAATTGCAAATTTTCTGAAGAAATGTTTTAAGACTCTGGGGACCTAGGATCAGGAAGAAATCTGTCTAAAGTTAAGTCAAGCTGAGGGGAACATTAAAGTCTTGGTCAACCTTGTATTTAAGTATTGCTCATTATTAGGAGCTTGTTAGAAGGACAAACATATTAATCTTTAAATTCACTTTGAAATGTGTGAGAATGACACAAATACACACAGGAACAAATGGTTTTCAAAATGGTTTATTGAACAAAAGCCGAAGAAGTAAAAATGAACACATTTAAGAAGTGAGAGAATGAAAGAACCAGAATTTCTACAGTGGTCTGATTTCTGAAGTGCGATTGCAGTCAATTCTTAAGGCAATAGTGGCAAAAGTGAAGGTGAGAAGTTTAATATTTAAGTAAATTAGGACCTAGAAAAAATGCTGAGAAATATAAAATTAATTTCTACAGTCCTATGAATATCTCCTAGTTGTTTTAAAATTGCTATTTTCTATTTCTTATATGAAATTAATTCCATTCTTTATGCCCCCACCCTTCCCCCAGCACACTCTCTTATTTTCCTGACTGCTCATAATTTTATTTTAGAGTAAAACATATCTAGTTAGATGTTTTATGTTTACAGTAAAGCATAGCTAGCTAGCTATGTTTAAGGCCTGGTCCATCATTACTATGATCTAGAATGCTTTCATCTACCATTTTTATAAAAAAAAAAAAACCTACACACTCTTATACAAAAACTTGATAGATTATATGTTCCAGCAACCTTTCTCTGAAATAGTCCTAGATCTGCTCCTTCTATCTTAGAATTTTATATCATGGTTCTATAATCCAGACTAGTTCCTTGTTGTAATGTATCTTGAGGACTATAAAATTTTCTAAATTTTATTTTCCTTTCCATGGATGTTCTTTATTAACAGTAGCATTATGCCCTCATTTCCTTCTGAACTTAACTAAGATGTCACTTTTGCTGTAGTCCAGTCAAGTACAACTGCTTGACTGCTTCTTGATTGTGATACTCATGCTTGTGTTTGAGCTTGTATCCCTGCCAATTTCCCTTTGTGAAGTACTATCTGGGTATTTTCACACTTGTAACCTCATCAGACTCCTCCCCACCTCCCAAGGATTTTATTAAAAAATATATAGTTTTTATGGGGCCGGCTTGGTGGTGTAGTAGTTAAGTTTGCGTGCTCTGCTTCAGCAGCCCAGAGTTTGCAGGTTCGGATCCCGGGTGCGGACCCTATGCACTGCTTATCAAGCCATGCTGTGGCAGGCGTCCCACATATAAAGTAGAGGAGGGTGGGCATGGATGTTAGCCCAGGGCCAATCTTCCTCAGAAAAAGAGGAGGATTGGCAACAGGTGTTAGCTCAGGGATAATCTTCCTCACCAAAAAAAGAAGAAAGAAAAAAAAAATATATATAGTTTTTAGAGTAGTAGAGGTTGGTAATCTTTATTTTGAAAAATAAGCCAAGTAATTGTGATTCAATTATCTACTAAACTATCTTCTGGAATTACTATTCTAGAATTCTAAGCTTTCTGACTATTGTCTTAAGTATTAAGACATTTGGATTCTAGTCCTGGCTTTGCCACCATGTGTTTTGAATTTGAACAAATCCCATACCTCTGTATCCTATAGATAAAATGAGAGAATATCTGCTCTCTTTCATAGAATTGCAAAACATCAAAATTTGGGTAGATCAGGAGTAACTAGCTGTTATGTAAGGTGTTTGGAGAGATATAGAGCACTGTTGAATTTCCTCATCTAATTCTTTGCATGCAGTGATTTACCTGTTATCAGATGCTTGAGATGTGCCACTGCATTGCTTTTAATCTGGGAATTAAGTAGGCGTGTTGGCTGTGGTTGTAGTAGCAGGTGGTGGTTGTGTGCTGCTGCCAGCAGCAGACGTGGTTCCACCTGAGGCTGTACTTGAGGTGACTGTAGTTGGGGGACTGGTGGTTGCCACTGGGGCAGTGGTGATGGCGTTAGTTTCAAGTGTGGTAGTGGCAGCTACTGAGATGGCTGGAGCAGTGGAGCTTTCTTCAGGAGGTGGAGTGGTTGCATCTGCTGTAGGCGTAGAAACCACAGGGGATCCTGTGGATTCTGCAGGAGTCGTGGCAGCTGCAGTACTTGTTGTAAGGAGAGTAGTGTCATCTGCTGAGGCAGTAGTGACTTCACCAATGGGGGTAGTCATTTCAGGTTCCTCAGTGGTAGAATCCAATTCAGTGGTTAACACTTCAGATACAGTGGTAGAGACGAAACCCGATGGGGTTGTAGGGGTAGCTGCAGGGGTAGTGTCACCTTCAGACTCAACAGTGGTCTCATCCACTAGAGTTGTAGCTTCAGTGGTTGAAGAACCAGGTTCAGCAGTGGAGACAGAAATAACTGGGGTGGTGGTGGCAGTGGCTGGTACCGTCGTTCTGGCAATAGTTGTGGCACCTGAGACTGATGGTGTGGTTGCAGTTCTTGTGGAGGCTGCAGCTGTTGCAGTGGTGACTGCTATAGAAATTGTGGTTGCAGATCAAGCAGCTGTTACAGTAGTAGCCACAGCTGTGGTGCCTGCTTCTGAGGTTATAGGGGCAGCTGAAGCGGTTGTGTCATCTGCTGGCTCAGTGGTGGCCTCATCCCCTGGAGTTGTGGCATCAGGGGCCTGGGTGGTAGTTTCACTGTCGGAGGTCAATGCACCAGATTCAGTAGTAGAGTCAGAAATACCTGGTGTGCTGTTGGCAGCACGTGGTACAGTTGTGGTGGCACCAGCAGAAGATGTGGTACCCGTGACTGAAGGTGTGGTAGCAACACTTGTGGTGACATCAACTCCTGGAGTTGTGGAGGCTGCTGTGGTTGTAGTTGTAGCTCCTCCAGATATTGTGGTTGTAACTGAAACAGTTGCACTCACAGCTGGAGATGTGGAGTCTACTGCTGTGGATGTAGGGTTAGCCGTGGGGGTTGTGGCATCAGCAGGTGCAGCTGTGGCAGCTTCAGTGGTGGTGTCATCTTCTGGTTCAGTGGTAGGCTCTTCCCGTGGAGTTGGAGCTTCAGCAGCCTGGGTGGTGGTTTTGCCCAGAGTGGTCAATACACCAGGTTCAGTAGTAGAGGCTGAAGTCACCGGGGTTGAAGTGGCAGCACTTGCTATGGTCGTGCCAGCAGCAGCAGTTGTATCACCGATGGCTGAGGTCGTGACTCTACCACTGGTGGTTGTATCCAGCGCTAGGGTTGAAGAGGCTGCTGCTATGGTGGTGATTGTTCCCACAGATGTTGGGGTTGAGGATCCAGCAGTTGTAGTAGCAGTGGACGTAAAGTCTGTTTCCAAGGTTGTGGAGTGTGTTGCATCAGTTGTGACTCCATCAAGTTAAGTTGTGGCGGCAGCTATAGTGGTTGTGCTATCGACTGACTCAGTGGTTTCCTCATTCACTGGGGTAGTAGCTTCAGTGGTTGTGTCAACCGCTGTTTCAGTGGTAGTCTCATCCACCGGTGGGATAGCAGAACTTGATGCAGCTGTGGTGGCAGTACCAGCTGCACTGGCAGTTGTAGAACTTGGTGCAACTGTGGTTGTGGCACCAGGTGCAGCTGTGGTTGTGATAGAAGCAGAAGCAGTGAAAGAAGTTCCAGATATTTTTGTGGTAGCAGAAGCAAGAGTTGTGGCAGCACTGGCTGATGAAGAGGTAGCCCCAGTGCTGGCGGCACCAATCCCTAGCGTTGTGGAAGGTGTTGCAGTTGTGGCTCCAACAAGTGTGGAGGTCGTGGTTGCAGCAGTGGTGGCAGCAATAGCAGGGAATGTGGTACCTGTGTTTGCTGAAGTTGTAGAGGCAGGGTGAGTGGTAGAATCACCTTTAGCTGGGAGAGTGGCCTCATCTGCTATGTTTGCTTCAGTTTCTGAGGTCTTCACAGTAAAATCAGGTGCAATGGCGGAGGCAGAGGGTAAGAGAGTTGTGGAGCCAGCCCCTGGGTTTATGGAGGTTGCAGCACTGGAAGCAGCAGATTCTTGGGATGTGGATTCCACTGAAGGTGCCGCTGAGGCCACCACAGATTCTGGGGCGGTTGTAGTCGAGGCAGCACTTATTGCTGAGTTAGTGGTTGATGTCACTTGAACTGTGGTGGCAGCCAGTGGGGATAGAATTTCAGGTGTTCTGGTGGTTGCATCTGATTGCTTAGTTGCAGTGGTCAGGCCAACACTTGTAATGTTTTTGATGCCCGTTGGCCTTGTTGGAGGTTTTGGTTTACGACAGTGTGGCTTATGAGACAAATGAGGTTGGTGATGCCGCTGCTGCTGTGCCTGGGCATGGGGGCAATTGGCCATGGTTTTGATGGAGGTGCATAGAATCTTCACTGGACACTTATGTGGTTGATTTGTTGTACACACGGAAGTTTAGTTTTATGAGATTTAGATGGAGCATGTGATGGAAATGGTTCTGTGACTTGGTTATATGGACACTTTTTCTGTGCAGGTTGAATAGGTTGAGATCCTTTTTTTGATTTCCACTTTTTTTTGGCAAGGGTAGATTTCTTTTTTTTAGGTTGTTTTACAGTTTTGCCTGCTAAGGGAGGTGGTCTTTTTATCCCTTGAAGGCACTTAGGCTGATTTACACTTTTCTTAAGAGGTTTAGACAGTCTCTTTTTTGGATTTACTCAGCCTTTTCTTTGCTGTTAGAGATGTGGGCTGCCTTTTTTAAGATGATTTTATAGATTTACTCTTTGCAAGAACTGTTTTTGCAGTCTTGTTATCTGCTGTGGGCTGTTTCTGTGTGGATTTCTTTTGAATTTTCTTCTTGGCTAGAGATATTTTTGGTCCTGCTTGAGCCGATTTAGACAGATTCAAGAGTTTTTTGGCAGCTGGTTTAGGTTTTTTGAGATTTTTCTTTTTGGCCAGAGTGTTTTTGAGAGGTGGAAGTTTGCCTTTGCAGTTTTAGACAAGGAGCTTTTAGGTTTATTTGGTCTTTTCTTTGAGGCTGGTTGTGTTTTTAGTGCCAATTTAAGTGCTTTAGGCTGATTCGCTTGTTTCTTGGCAGGTGCAGTAAAGGTTTATTTTGGATTTATCTGACACTTTAGTTTTGGCAATAGATGTTTTCCTTTTTGTTGAAACTTCTCATGGCTGATTGAGCTTTTTCTTGGCAGATATAGACGCTGTCTTTTTAGGTTTAATTAGATTTTTCTTTTTGGCTTTGGAAACTGTTCTTCTTGCTATTGCCTTAGTTGGCCCTTTTTTGACTGGAGTTAACTGTTTAGTTTTTTGTTTCTTTAGAGTTTTCTTTTTGGCTAAACTTTGGGAACTGCTTTAACTGCTTTTGCCTGAGTCTGTTTTTTCTTGACAGATGAAGACAGAGTTTTGTGAGATTTAGTTGGTCTTTTCTTTGGGGTTGAAGAAGTTTTGGGGGAAGCTTTTGTTGCTGTGGACTTTGATTGTTTTCTGGATAACACGGATAAGGCTTTTTTAGAAGTCTTTAGAGATTTCTTCTTGGGTAGAGATGTTTTTGGGGCTGTTCCAATTGTGGGTTGTTTTAACTGTTTCTTGGCAGGTGTAGACTGGATTTTCCTGGATGTTTGTGGACTTTTCTTTGTAGTTGAAGTTCTTTTTGCTGCTGCTGCAGTTGCTCTCGGCAAATTCAACTGCTTCTTGCCAGAGGTGGACAGGGGTTTTTTAGATGCATTTTGACTTCTCTTTACAGTTGAAGATGGTTTTGTTGCTGCTGCAGTCTGTTTTGATTGTGCCTTGGCAGTTGTTTTTTGACTTTTGTTAGGGTGTTTCAGAGTTTTACTTGTCCTTACCTGGAGTATTTCGTCTTGTTAGACTAGATGAATGGGAGGTCAACCCTTTCTTGGCAGAGGTCAATGTACTTTTCTTAGGTCTGACTTGTAGACTTTGTCTTTGTGATGGCTGGACAGACCTTTTCTTTTTACTTGATGTCCTAGAATTTGAAGGTAATTGGCTGGCTGCTTTGTTAGTTAGTACAGGTAGGGCAGAGGCATGAGAATGGGCTTGAGGTTTGCTAGTGAGCTGGGTGGATGGAGATCTGCTTTGTGATGTCCTGGCGGGGAAACTTTGCACTTGTTGCCTATTGATTGTCTTTCCTGTTGCCCGGTGCCGTGATTGCTGACTCTCACTGAACTGCAAGGAGAGAGAATAGAAAACATTACCAAGTGAAACAGTCAACCAACTATTATTCTGTATTTTCATTTTAGTTACAGAAAAAGCATTCTGCTCTTTAGATTGGGAGGTGCTTTGGTTTTGAATGTCATATAAATTTAGAATAAATAGCACTATAAATTTAAAATAATAAGGCACAATATGTGGATGATTAGAGAAACTACTTGGGTATTACTTTCCATGCTTACAGTATTTACTAAGAAAATCCAACAAAATACAGAAATGTAATTTCGGGAAATTCACTTAGTTGGTTTCGTAAAATACCACCACTAAATCTATGAAAACTTGTTTTTTCCTTAAAGACTGCAGAATGAAAATCATTGTCATGTCCTTTAGGAATTAAAAAAATAATCATATAGGCAACCCGATTATGTGAATATCAATGAAAGTACTACAGCTAAATTCTAATTTAGAAGTTATATAAAAGAGAAAATATTTGGTGTTGAATTCAGAAAGTTGGATATTAAAAAAAAAATGCAACAAAAAACTGAGTTTCTCATGCCTGTAAAAGCTTTGTCTGAGAATTGAATGCTGTGGGAAGAATTCTACAAGAAAATAATAGTAATGGCAGAAAAAGAAAGGATCATTGGAATGAAGCATGGCTGGTTAAATAGAATTAAACAGATGCTGGAAGATCACCTATAATTCTAAAAATAGTGGGTACTATGCTCTCTGATCAAAGAGAGATAAAAAGAACTAGTGAATAGTACCAAATTAAATCAGAAGAGCAGAAGAAGGTTTTTTTTTAAACTGTGCAAGACATATAAAAAGGGAAAAGCAAAAGGCTATAAAATTCAAGAGACCCAGGCTTACTCAGAAAAGTACATAAAAACCTATTTGCACAAATCATGTTTCAGGTGAGTCAAATATGTGAAATATAACAATTGTTTTAGATATCAATAGAAGAAACTGTCTTCTTTTTCATTGTGTTTATGTCTTAAGTGGAAGAACATATTACAGATTTTGATGATGAGAGGTTGAGTGAAAAACAAACTTGAGAGATGTGTAAACTCATCCTCATTTTTCACCTTTAGAGGGGAACCTCCTTAAAATGGAGGTGGTGGATGAATGTGGACGTTAAGGAGAAGTGGAAGTCTTGATTTCTTTGCAAGTTTTGTTCTATTCCTCCAAATTTGTTTGGAGATTTTCTCATACCTTACCCTCCTCAACCTAATAGTCATTCTCTTCTGCTTCTGTACATCTTTTTCTCTCTTTATTTTCCTTCCACATCCCCCTTCGCTTTGCCCCCTCACCGAAATTCCAGGTGATTGTGAATAGGTGTATTTCCACGGGTATTAGAAGTAGAAGGCTAATTGTTCCTGTTTCTTTCCATCTCCTGTGACCCTGTCCTGTTTTTAAAAATACAGTGTCATAATCTCACTCTGAACCCATCTCAGTGTTATATAGCTCTCAATCTTTGGTAGTTCTTCCAGTTTTCAAGTGTGTAGAATCTTACCAAGAAACAAATGGCAAAGGCCAGTATAAACCCAGATAGGATTAAAGCTTTCATGCTATTCTTTTAACTCCTATAAATAAAGAAACAAGAGAAAAGATTTGTTATGTGCTTGACAATGAGAGAATGAGTTTTACCAAACTGCCCAGCGATACAAAATTAAAATTTTAGTAGCAATTTTAAGATTAAAGAAAAAATCCTTAAAATTAAACTTAAAATGTGGGTGTGAAATTAAAAGCTACGTATATATTTTTTGAAGACACCATCATTATTTGAAACCACTAAAAAATTAGGTTTTTCCATTTGATTTGCTAATGAGACTAATATTCTTCTTTAAATTCTCCCCTAAAAGGAAAACATCTTCTATTAGGAATTATAATAACTAAAAAATTCCTCACCTGTTCATTATTCACTCACTGTGTGTGCATGCATATGCACACATCCTACTTACCCTCCCCTCCCAACTCCCATCATTTAGGAAAATTGTAGCAGGTATGATATAAAGAGAATTCTAGGAAGGTACATAGTGTGCTGTTAAGTTGAGCGACCAATTTTATGGAACTCAGCTCCTATATATATAATGGATAACATGGTACACTATGTATTATTGTATTGTAGGGACAGGTTCTATGAAATCCTGAGAGTCTATGATGCTATTTGACTTTTTCTCTCTTTCTCATTCCAGTTTATACTATTTAGTCTCCAGGATCCTATACCCATTCTTCTGAAAATATTTTATAAAATATTATTATGTACTTTGCCTGTTGATAACTCATTTTTGGCTGAGGTACACATCACAATTAAAGTTATTGAATAATGAAATATATTTCTGATCTGTATTAGTCTAATTTTGAAGAACACCGTGTTGTTCTTCCTAATATAAGACAGTTGTATGGGTGGAGAGTGTATGATGTTTCCATGTTGCCAGAATATTAGGATGAACATACAGAAAAAAAGACTTCTTATATCAGAATTTTGTGAAAGGAAAATGGAAAACAAAGGCAGGCTGTACCTATCTTAAGAAATACCATAGGGAAGCTTAGTTTAAATAGGTTAGTCTCCAGTAGCACATGACTTGTAAGAATGATGGTGGGACCCTCAGCTTTACTGGCCATCAGTGCCAGCAGATCAACTTTTAGAATCATCATCAGAAAACCTCTGAAACCACTTGATGTTTCAGTCTGAGTCTGAACTGAATCAGTTTCCATCATTGTCCTTCCCCATAAAACAGTCTCTTCCAGGTGTTCCCCATTTCAGTGAATGGCACGTTATTCACCCAATACTATAAGCCAGAATCCCGAGTCAGTCTTGACTTTTCCTATCATTCTCCCATGTCCATCAATCACTAAATCATTATATGTTACTCCTTAGACAGTGTTTCGAATCAGTTCACTTCTCTTCATCTTCACCAAGAGCACCCTTTTCAAGTTAGCATCATATCTCACTTGGGCCACTGAACTCGGCAAATACTTATTGATTACCTATTATGTAGTAGACCACTGGAGGTAGACATATAGGGGAGAACAGTACAATGTCCCTGACCTATTGGAGTTCTCATTTTCATGATCACCAAAATAGTCTCTTAACAGACCCACAGCCCTGCTTTAATTGAATACAGTCATTGTGATTTTCATAAAATACAAGTCTGGTTACCCTAGTTCCCTGGTTAAAACCTTTCACTGGTTTCCCGTTGCTCTTTATCCTAAAGCCAAAAAAAAAAAACTTCAAGTGGCTTACAAGGCCCTTTGCAACTCCAACTCTCATTGATCTTCAGTCACATCTCTCTTAGTCTCACCCACATTATATGTGTGTGTGGGTGTGTGTGTGTGTGGGTGTGTGTGTGTGAGATACTCCTTTCTTCCTCCAGGCCTTTACATATTCTATTACACGATTCACTGCAATAAGGCTTTTTATTCCACCTACATATTGGAACAACTCCAATCAAATTAGCTAATGATGTGTTTATTATCAATCTAATTCTTATCTTACAGGATGGAATTCTCTCTAGTGTTTGACAAGGAGTCCCTCCCTCTTCTCTTGGCTTTTGTGAAACTACCTTATCCTGGATCTCTTCATACCTCTCTGAAGATCTTTTTTAGGTTCCTTCACGGATTTTCTTCCTTCTGTACCCACGTTAGTGTTCTAGCATCATTACTATTTTTCTCTCACTCAATAGCAATGTCCCTGTGTGATAGCCTGCATCTACTCGGAAACAGCGTTCATCTATATGCTGACTTCTAAGTTTATTGATGGAGACTCATATATCCAACTCTTTTGTGGACGTCCCTGCTTGGTTTGTTATCATTGCACCTTTTTAACCCAGGCCGTCCAAAATTGAACTCATTAGTGCCCCATAGCCACTTCTTGATTAAGAAACCAGGCATTAATGGAGAAAAGAAGATTCTGGACTGAGTACCCTGGAAGTATTGTCATTATCCACACAATTACTTTGAGAGGGGTGTCTCCTTTGGATCTTGGTCAGAACTTGCTTCTTCTTGACCCAGCCAGTGCCTCTAAGACTTGATACCTGCAGATGTAAATAGAACTAATTGAATGGTTCTTCCATCTAATAAGCCAACCATGCCTTCCCTTTCTACCTCCTACTTTTCACCTATCGGTAGTGGTAGGGAATGGGGGCTAGGAAAAAAATTGCATATGTAGGAGTATTTTGGTTTAATCTTTAAACATTTGCCCTTTGGATTTTCTGTCCCAGGAGCATGGAGAATTCTATCTTATCTTTTACTTGGGAGGGGTAATGATAAAATCTGATAGTTAACAAAATTCATAAATTAATACTTTGGTTTCTAGGTTTATCACTCATTTAGAAAAAACTATGGTTCAGTTTCTTATTTGCAGTTATAGAATAATTTATATTTATTTATTTATTTATTTATTTATTTTTTTGTGAGGAAGATCAGCCCTGAGCTAACATCCGATGCCAATCCTCCTCCTTTTGCTGAGGAAGATTGGCCCTGGGCTAACATCCGTGCCCATCTTCCTCTACTTTGTATGGGACACCGCCACAACATGGCTTGACAAGCGGTGCGTCGGTGTGCGCCCGGGATCTGAACCTGGAACACTCGGGCCGCCGAAGTGTAGCGCATGCACTTAACCACTACGCCACTGGGCCTAGAATAATTTATAGATTATCAAATGTTCCCAAATTTTTGGAATTTGATCAACTTCATTTTTGCAGTTTGCTTCAGTATTTCAAAGTTTAATAGCACTGAAGACATAAATGTCTGAAAGCACGTAATGAGTGGATATAAATAATCATTCCTCCATTGAATTAAAATACATTTAAGCACATAAACTCAAAGTGTCTCTGTTAGGGAAATTTGTGAAATATGTTTATCCCACTGCACACCCTCGCAACTCTTTTGACTTAGAATCCCCCGAATTTTGAAAAGCACACATTAAATTATCTAGTAATCTACTTTATGAATACTTTTTAAATTGCTATGAGCATGCAATGAGAAATGTAGATAATTTTCATTTGGCATACTTGTTTTTATTAATTCCATACTGATTTATTTACTGTTTTTACATATTCATCTATGTTAAATCACATACCAGAACAAATGGCAAATGTGCTGATTCTGAACAAATATAGCTGTGAGAAATCACCAATGTATTTGGGAAAAAAATGCAAAAATGTTTTAAAGGCAATTCTAGAAAGGTAAAAAGAGCACTGAACTTGGAATCAGAAGGCCTAGGGTTAACTCTCAGCTCTATCATTCTATTACTAGGTGACCTTGGTAAACTTATTTGTAAATGCCATTTTCTCATCTATAAAATGAAAATCATCCCTGTTCTATTTAACTGAAGGAGTTGATGTTAGAATTAAATTAGAATATTCATTTACTTTGTAAACTCGATAGCACTATGTGACAATATTGTTTACAATTTAACTTATTTGTGTATTAAATTTTCCTAATAACTTAATATTCATAGATATATTTAATATAATGTTTAATCTCAGCGTTATTGGATTTGAAGGGACAACTTTTATTTATTTATTCATTCAAGAGCTATTTATCGGACATCCTCTCTGTAGAAGGCACTGTGGATTCAGCAGGAACAAGACAGACCTAGTTCCTGCCTTGAGTGACTACGAATTTATTGGAAAGAGGTATAACACAAACAGAAAAGAGTGGCTTTGATCCATTTATATCTGGTTAACAGAGCAAGTAGACTTCCTCTGAGCCATTGCTTTTGGACACATTTTCTTCATTCACCTTTTCTTCCAAGACCCTTGTGAAGATCAGAAGTCAGGATTTGGCTGCACTTGAGTGACTGGTGCCTGCATGGTAATCAATATCATAATAAGGGCTGTGCAATAATAATACACAATATTGTCTTTTCTGAGAATTGAGATAATCACTTTAAAGTTAATAAAATTATATATACTTACGACTGATACACTGATTTGACTCATAATAAGGTTGGCCTCCTTTCTCTTTTACGTTTGTGATTACTTTGGAACACTAATCCTAACACTCTCCTTTAGAAGTCAGTATTATTTCAGTGTTCCAATTTGTGGTTTTTATTTGATTGAATATTGAAATATTGTAGAAAGGACTTTGGAGGCTAAGGACTTTGTCTGCATATTCCCTAAATTTGAGTTTATACTTAACAATTTTGTAAGGGAGGTCCTTATATGAAAATTTTATCATATAGCATTATAATCTCTATGTTTATGTAAAAATTATTCATGCCTTCTCCAATGTGAACTCAAGAATATTCAGGAATTTTTAGAAAAGTATACCAAGCTTCTTGTGATCATCAATAAAATGCATTATACAGTTATTAACATGTTATTGATATGGAGGAAAGAGATTATTAATCATTTCTCATTTAAAAACCAATCAAAATTAAATAAAATATTAAATACCTGGACATAATACTACCAAATTCTTGGGTATTAACATGACTTTAGACATATTTCTATCAGGTAGTCTTGAAAAAAGTAAGAGAATAATTGCTGACATGTGGTTCATACCCAGTAATTAGAGAAGGGAGTTTCAGACCACCTTGCCCATTTGTCCTAAAATATAATGTTTAGAAAATCAAGGTAATGTGAAATTATTGCCTAGCATAAAATTTGAAAGGAAAATAAATATATCATAAATATTTTTGAAGGAAGGATAAGAGTGGTTGGATAAATAGAAACTATAGTCTTAGATTAATTCCAAATAGCAGGTTGCAATTCAGAAATAGGTGAGAATTTGCAGGTATAGTGTCATTTGAGGAATAATAAAATGTATTAAGTAGATATATATTCATTCTGATATATATGTGTACATACAAATTCTAGAAAAATGTAATTTTTATTTCAATTAATTTCAGTGTGAATTTTTTTATCTTTTGCATTTGTAATTATCTGATAATGCTTCTGTTGCTTCGCTCACAGTTATCATCATTCAACTCAGCATTATCACCATGATCAATCTCAAAATTATGGCCTTTTCAAGAATTGATCAAACATGATTCCCCCAAATAATTTATAATTTAAGCTAGTAAATGTTTACTGAATGAATAAATAAGTTAGAATTCAAACATGTATACTTGAACTTTCAATATGGTACTTTTTCTGAAGTACTGAAACACTATATTTCAGTTATAGACTTTTGAAACTATTTGGGCTCTTAAATCAACAGTATTGAAGTGAATTTACTTCTAGTAAAGTAAAACTTACTTGAAATTTTAGTAAATAAAAAAAAATCCATTATTTTGCCAAAATCTCTACAACTTTATAATATATAGTGACTTTATAATGTATAATGACTTTATAATAGTGTACAGATCTCTTTTAAGAGAAATATAGAGTTCATTTTTCATGTTAATTCCTGTATGCTCATATTTCTCTTGATGGAAGAATTGTGTAGCTGTCATTGGTTCTATATTAATATGTTTTTCCAATCCATACTCTTTTCTTATCCTGCCCTCTATCCCTAGGTATTCATCCATTCATCTATTCTTATTTCCTCCCAAAACTGGTAAGAAAATCAGAGAGTGAGTTTCTCCCTTAATTCCATGCTAGTGCTAATTAGCTGAATCCAACAAGAAGTAAGAAGATGAGGAGCATAGTGATTCACTTCACATAGGTGAGCTTCCTGGAGCGGAGAGCAGAGAGAAGGTGGAGACACTGAGAAGAGATTCAGCACAATGATAAAGACAGCCCCTGCAATTTCCGGGTCATTCTGATTGTTGATGCAAATAATCCATAACCAATCTATAAATTAAAATCAAGATGAGTTTATTATGAGCCAAATCTGAGGACCGTATAGCCCTGGAGAATCCTTTCACAAAAAGAGTGGAGCACTCCAAAGAAGTGGGGTGTAGAGAGTGGCTATATACTGTCAAAGAGTGTATATCACGTATGATTGGAATGTCCCTTTTACAATATTCACGAGTTTACTTTGCTGGCACAGCATTTCACACGGCAGTTGATGAATATAGCAGGTAGCAGGTCAGTGGTCTAGAGCTGGGTGGTCACTGGGTGAGCACAACAGGCCAGCAATGAGTCCTTAGTTTCAAGAGTGATGCTTATCCTTAAGGAAATGCCAATGTGGGGGAAATTACATCCTCATCATTCAGGGGATTGTTCTTGTCTTGGGGACACAGTAAATACTTAAAGCAGATATACAATGCATTCTCAATGACCACACCAGGCCATTTTGGAAAAACTAGTTCAGGCTGAATTAATTTTACACCAAATGGCTTTGTCATATACTCCAACATATCCTATTGCTTGTCATTTATTTATCTTGATGTACATACAATTCCATGACCCACAGAATAATTATTTTCCTACTTTTACTTGAATAAATATCAGTTCACCAAGAACCAAGATGCCTGTGGGCCCTTTGTGGCTGAGGGGAACCAGTGCCCTTGCTCTCAACACTAGTCTGGAGAACCCAAACAAGAAATTGCTGCTCAGAGGATCCAGTAATCCACCAATCCACAGCTCAGGCAGACAGGAGAACACTGGAGATTTTAAAGTAGGAGCAGTCTGAGATCTAGATGAATTTGAATTAGAAAACAAATGTAATCAACAACAACAGCAAACTAGGCTTTGGAGATCACTAAAAAAATTTAATCTTGATCTTCTCTAAAATAGGCCCAGGCACGTTTTGTAAAGAATAATAATCTTTATAAGGAATGCTATTTTCTGGAAATGCTACTTTTTAAAATATATAGAGGAACGATGGTTAACTCAACTAAAATTTCAGAGTTATCTAGGCAGATTTCTCTTTTCTGTCCCAAGCCTTACAAACTGGGTTTCTTATCAACCCATCTCCCTGGGACTGTTAACTTAAAATTTGTCTGCAAATAGTAATCGCTGTTTAAGGAGGTTGATCCAGTCCATTCTCCATTTACACTTGAACAATCGTTTTGTCCTGTTCAGTTCAAGCTGGCAGTGTTTTGCTGATACACTTTTCTCAAAAACTTTATGAGTCTCTTGTGAATCTCATTAGGATTCACTCTTTTAGATAAAAGTATCACCACAAATCTCTTTAAGATTAGCCAACCCTACTTTGATTTCCTGCTGTGATGGCTGAGGGACAACACCCTTAAGCTTCCTGGAGGCCTTACTGTTTGATTGAGAAGATTTGTGAGGCACACACTTAGTCTTTTAAAGGGCCCTCTGTGTGACTGAATAGGGCTTTGCAATACTTTTGTGCTTTCTGAGGTCTTAATAAAAGTATTCAAGTTATATCCTTGGCTTTATATCTAGACATATTTTCCTGACAGTACCTTGTATTTGAACTATGTTCAGAAGCCATTTCATAAGTTTAGCATATCTTACTGTCTGGAGAGGCTGAGAATTTTCAAAACAATCAAATCCTGTCTCTTTTTAACACTCTGTCCTTCAATTTATAATTTATTTCTGTTCTTTTGCATTTTATTGTTAGCAATGAGAGGAAACCAAGCATACCTTTAACGCTTTTTTGGGAAATCTTCTTAGCTAGATCATCTACTTCATTATGCACATTTTCTGCTTTCCCAATAACATCAGGAGACAAAGATACCTTACTTTAGTTTCCAATAACTTGCTCCTCCCTTCTTGCTGACTCATCACCAGCAGTGTCCTTAAATTTCTACTGTTCAAAGTGACTTAGGATTTCTCTAACATGCTCCTTAATATCCTTCCAGCCTCTGTTCACTGCTTGGTTCCAAAGCCACTGCCGTGTTTTTAGGTGTTTGTTACAGCAGCATTCCACTTCCAGGTACCAAAATCTGTGTTATTTATCTATTGCTGCATAACAATAGATGCCTGATCACTACTTCTACACAGTATTTTACTGGAGGTCCTAGCCAGGGCAGTAAGGAATGAAAAAAAAAGTAAAATACTGGAAAAAAAAAAGAAGTAAAACTCACTATTTGCAGACAGCATGTTTGTACGTGTGAAAAACTCAGACAAATGTATAGGAAAATGATCAAAATCACTAAGTGAATATAGCAATTTTTATAACTAATATAAAAGGTTAATGTACAAAATCAATTGTATTTCTACATATCAGCAACCAAGAGTATATAAAACTTAAAAATCATTGCCATTTATAATAACATAAAAAAATACTTATTAAATCTAATGATATATTCAAGCTCTGAACTTAAAACTATAAAACTTTATTGTATTAGTTTTCTGTTCTGTCATAACAAATTACCATAAACTTATTGGTTTAAAAAAATTTATTATAGTTCTTAAAGTCAGAACTCTAGTATGGGTCTCACCAGACTAAAACCAAGGTGTCAACAGGCTTCATTGCTTTTTTAAGTCTCTAGGGGAAAATCTGTTTCCTGCTCGTTTGAGTTGTTGGCAGAATTTAGTTCCTTGTGGTTATAAGACAGAGGGGCCATTTTCTTTTGGCTGTAAACTGAGAGCTCTTGATAGCTTTTCGAGTCTGCTACATTCCTTGGCTCATCTTCCTCCATCTTCAAAGCCAGACAGTCCTTCTGGTGTTGTATCTCTCTGACCCACTGTTCTGCCTTCCTCTTCTACTTTTAAGAGTTGAAGTGATTAAATTTGGCTCACTTGTATAATCTATGATAGTCTCACCATTTTAAGGTCCTTAATCTTAATCACATATGCAAAGTCCCTTTTGCCGTGAAGGATAACATATTCATAGGTTCAGGAATTAGGGCATAGATATCTTTGGGGGCCATTATTCTGCCTATCATAATTATTAAGCAGAATTAAAAATGACCTAATAAAACATACTCTACCATACTCATGAATTAAAAGACAATAGTCTAAAAATGTGAATTCATTTTTATTGTGAACCAAAGCCCTGTATGAGGCTTAAAATGTTGTGGAAATAACTCTCTAAGAAATGAAGGAAAAAGAAGAGAAAACTTAGAAAAATGGAGAGTTGTTTGGATGAATTTACACACATTTTTGAAGAAGAATTGAATCTATAGAAATTGTGAAAACAGTCATCTTACAAAAAATTATATGTTAGTTAATAATGATAATTAAGTTGGAAAAGCATAAGAAAATTACTAAATGAGTCTTTCAAGAGATATTAAAGAAAAAACAAGTCACTTAAAATTAAGTGGCCCAGTCTCAGAAAAGCAGATAACAATATGGTTATGCAATCTGTGTTTCCAAATAGTCCAGTTTGTGAAACAACTGTGCACTTGATGTTTGAGTGGAAAAACTGTTCATTGCTCTTGGTTTTTAAGACAGAATCATAGGCTCAATTAGCTGAAAGCAAACAAGTTTGATATGTAAACCCCCTCCTAATAGGCTTTAGAGGATACCACCAACCATACATGCGTTTGAGAAGGAAGGATATGGAAATGAAGGGAGCACAGGTCTTGTTAATCTCTTTCACAAATTTAATTCCTCCTAACCTGCTTAGAGAATGTCCCAAGTCTTCTCAGTGCTTTCTGCTGCTTTTCCTTTGAATTCTCTATTTACTTATCCTTGATTCTTACTTTAAATCCTCCTCTTTTTTTTCTCTTCTAATCCAAAGAGATAGTATCTAAGTAGACATATTCTTACAGTTGTTGAAGGAAGGAAAGAATTATTACTTTTTCTTCATTTCCACTTGATTCTCTCCAGTTTGTAAAACACAGTGCCATATGCTCACTCTAAAATCTATCTTTGTGTTATGTATTTCTTAATATTGTGTAGTTCTAGGTTTCCAGTGTACAGAATCTTTGGCAAGAAACTAGTGGAAATTGCCTGAGTGAACACAATCAGTGTTGAAGCCTTCATCTTGTCCTGTTAACCCTTGCAAGTTTCTAAACAAGAGAATTTTATATTAGTGTTTTGATGCCTGCTCAGGATTAATTTTTCGAGAAATCCTTCAGTCTCATTATTTGCTCTTTTAGCACTTGTGATTTTTCGTAATTATCAAATTCATACACGAATGTATGTAATTATATGTTTAAAAGCTGATTTCCATCCTAGATTTTAAATTCTATGAGGGCAAGATTGTGTTTATTTTGGTTATAAATGTATCCCACTGTATATTTTAGTGCCTAGCACATAAAAAAACCATACCTAAATATTTGTAAAATGAGTCTACTTATGTATATCACTGCAGAAATGCATAAACCTGTTTCTTTTTACTCAAATTTCATTCATTATGAGGAATAATTAAATTTGTTGGGAGTGATCTTTTTAATTACCTAATCTCTGCTTCTTTCATGGTTTTATATTGTTAGCATTTAAGCATATTGAAAACCTTCCCTGTCTCCAACCTACATTCTATCTCTATTTACTGTCTTATCTCTCTCTTTCGCTTCATAGTCAATCTGCTTGGAAGATATCAGACAGTAATCTCAATTTCTAACCTCTTCTTCCTCAATCCACTGTAATCTGGCTTCTCCTCTCACTACTTCCCTGAAATTACTTGTCAAGTTTGAAATTCCTTGTCAGGTTTGCTAGTGACATCTTTGTGGCCAATACTAATGGATATTTTTAGTTTATATTTTACTTTACTATTTTGCAGTAATTGATATTTTGACCAGATCTTCTCTTCCCTTTTGTCCTCTGTTAAATCACCCCTTCCTGGCTTTTCTCTTAGTTCTCAGTGTCCTCCTTGGTTCCATTCCCTTGTTGGTTGGTGTTATATAGGATCCGCCTCATTTCTCCTACAATCTCCTGTAGAATTCCTGCATGTAGTAATCATCCCCTTGGTATCTGCACCTTCTATATCTGATCCTTTCCAGATCTCTTGTGAAGGATTCAACAGCTTAATGAACTGATTCTATTGTTTTTATCGTAGCTCCTCAAACTCACTATGCCCCCAGTTGACCTCTTAACTTCCCCGTGCCTCTTTTCTTTTTGTGAGGAATTGGTAGAGAAGTTAACAAAGAGATCTGAAGCAGGAATCCCTAGAACTAGGATTATCCAACTGGATAACTTGGTAGGGGTGCTTTCCCTGGATCCTGATCAAAACGTTGATTGGGTTCCCTTTTTAAACCTGAACAGTGTCCTCAAATGTCTTAATTACTTTAGATGATTATTGAGGACTAATTTCGTGATTCTTCATTTGACAAGTAATTCAGTTTTTCTATGTCCCTCCTACTCTTCTGGGGTAGAGGAATGGTAGTGTTGAGGGTAGAAGAAAACTTCATGTAGATGGTATTGCTCCAGGTTCATCTTGAAACAACAGCAACCAAATAAATAGGTATTTCCGGAAAAGGAGGATTTTCTTTTTGCATATTCTCTCTCAAGACCAGATGAATCTTTATGTTTGTTCAATACAGAATGTAATAATAAGTGGCTATTCTTTTTTTTTTTTTTTTTTTTTTGTGAGATCAGCCCTGTGCTAATATCTGCCAATCCTCCTCTTTTTTTGCTGAGGAAGACTGGCCCTGTGCTAATATCCGTGCCCATCTTCCTCCACTTTTTATGGGACGCCGCCACAGCATGGCTTGTCAAGCAGTGTGTCGGTGCGTGCCTGGGATCCGAACTGGCAAACCCCGGGCCGCCGCAGTGGAGCGTGCGCACTTAACGGCTTGTGCCACCGGGCTGACCCCATTAGTGGCTATTCTTAATAATTTATGCTGTGATTTCTAGGCTGTCATTCTTTTTTGAACAACTTTGTCAAAGGAAAACATTATTTAGTAACTTAGTATTAATTATAGAGTAATTAATATCTTGTGTCCTACAGTTTTAGGACTTTAATTAGTTCTATTTTTGCGTAATTTACTTCCATGTTCTTTTAGTAGAATTGAAATAATCAATGTATGAAAATATTCAAGGAAAAACATCAATCAGAATTCTTCCAATTGCTTAAAATGTGTTGAAACATTTTCTTAAGTAATTTTATTTGGAAAAATATAAGGAACATCTTTCTTGTCAATCTACTTGAAAGTGAATAGCAGAATTATTTTATTTACAAGTACTTTAGAGCTTTCTGAGTATATTCTTAATTGTATATGTGAATTTTACCTTGCCTGAATATTTCTTATTTTATTCTCAGTCACTTACCATTTTTCACATGTAAATATACGTTAAATCACAAGCCAGGACAGATGGTGAAAATTCTGTGCCTGAGGAAATTCAAGTGTGAGAATTAATCAGTGTATTTGAAAATTCATTGAAGTAATTATGGTGAGGTAGTTCTTGGATGGTAAATGGACTTGTCTTCGGAATTAGAAGATCTATGTTTAAATCCTAGATGTTACTTAGCAATTTAACCGTAGAGAGATCATTTAACCTCATCTGTAGAAAAAAGATAATATTTTCCTAACTCACATTGTAAGATGTTCTTTTATTTAAATGAGAACTTTTATTAATGCATAAACTACATCGTGAAGTTGTAAGTCTTGTTAACAAATTAAAACCTAACTCATTTATATGCTGAATTGAATTCACAGCTGTTTACCTTAATTAACTTGTATGTAAAAATATTACTTTAAATCTCATATTTAAAGCATTCGTTATAATTAAATCTCATTTATTCATTCATTCAAAAATATTAAAAAAATATATATTTTTAGCCTCTGTGGTTAGTACTGAGAATACATCAATTAATAATGATAATAAAAATAATAATAATGGTACTAATGACAGATCAAATGGAGAAGAATGTTCTTCTTTGTCCAAGGACCCCTTTTGGTAGATCCAACATATTTCAACCAGACAATTTCTCTGCTATTAGAGGAATATGTCTTCTTCTTCTTTTTTTTTAAATTTTTGTTTATTGTAGTAACATTGGTTTATAACATTGTATAAATTTCAGGTGTACATCATTATACTTCTATTTCTGCATAGATTACATCATGTTCACCACCCAAATACTAATTACAACGCATCACCACACACACGTGCCAAATTATCCCTTTCACCCTCCTCCATCCCCACTTCCCCTCTGGTAACCACCAATCCAATCTCTGTCTCTATGGGAATATGTCTTCTAATTCACCTTTGCTTCAAAGAACCTCTTGAGTTGAATGTCTGCTGGATAATCAACAATATAATAATGTACCAGTAACAGAATAATACATAATGCTGTCTTTTCATGAGACTTGAGGTCATCAATCTCAAACCAGAAAGGCCACATAGACTTAGGAATATTACACTGATTTGACTCATAATGAGATTTTCTTTCTTTTGCATATGTTTTCCATTTGCCTCAGAACACTAATCACTATATATGCCTTCATAAAGTTCAAAGTTATAGTTTTGTTAGCCAGATATTGGACTTAGCCAAAAGAGTTTTTTAAGTAAAAAGATTCTTGCCCTCAGACATCAGAAACTATATGTTGTTTTTTTAATAACTTTCTAAGGAAAGGTCTTGATCTTTGCTTTAGATGTTCCCTCCGTGTAGAATGTTTTCCCTCACCTGGGGTTCATTTGGCTAGTGTTTGTGGGAAAAAAAATCTGGTATTAATATTATATGTTTATGTTTGTTTAAACCTTTTTTTTATATCTTCCCTATATTAACACAAGGAGATTCAGCAATTTAATCAAAGAGAACATATTCAGTTTTATTATTAATAAAAATAAATAAAATGATAATTTATGGTTTTATTTAAAGGCTCCTTAATGTCGAGGTGCCCCAGGGCTTCGTGTTAGACTCTTCTCTTTCCCATCGACAACCACTTCCTTAATGATCTCATCTGGTCTCATGGTTTTAAATGCCCTCTCTATGGCATCGACTCCTAAATATATAATCTTGCTGGTCCTGACCTCTCTCTTATACTTGAGACTTGAGTATCCAACTCTACTTGATATTGCTGTTTAGGTCACTAACAGATATCTCAAATGCAATGTTTTCAAAATTGAGCTCCTGATTGTCCTTAACGCTACAACCAATATCTGCTGTACTTGTATTGTAGCCTTTGCCATCCTCTTTCAGTTTTTCAGACCAAAATCTTTGGAGTCATTGTGACTTTCTCTTTACCTCACCCCTCACATCTAGTCTATCAGGTAATCCTTCAAAGAATGTCTATGATCCTACTTCTTTTTACCTCCCTCATCCAAGCCACCATCATCTCTCACCTGGCTTATATTAATGATCTTCTGATTGGTCTCAACCACACCAAGTCTCATAGCAAAGTGCGATGGTTTTAGGTCAAACCATTTCACTGCTTATGTTTGCCACTAGCCTTTTATGACTTTCCCCAAATTAGCAGTTGAAATATAAAATGTTCTGTAAAATCTCTATACACAAGTGTCTGTGTGTGTAATGGTATACTGCTTTCAGTTATTTGATGTCTAGGAATTTATCCCATAGAGATAATTGTGGATCTCAGCAGTATGTATCATAGAGCTGTTTGTAAAAGAAAAAGAAGGAGAAAATGTATCTGTGTAAAAATAGAGAAGTGGTTACATAAATTATGATAAAATAGTAATATGAATTTTATATATGATGATGTTTAATGAAATTGTGCCTATATGTAGAGAAAATATCCTATAACAATGTATACATACATGTGGATTAGAGATATATACATTTGGATTAGAAGACCTCTTTTCCTTTCTCTGGGCGGAAGGATAATTGTGTTTTGTTTGTTTTTCTGTTTTCTAAAATTTCAAAATAAACTTAGATCACTATTCTAATAATATTTAAAATTAAAATATAAATGATATAAGATATTAATATTAGTTTAATCCAGTTAATTAAAATTACTTAAATCAAAGATTGATTTGCTTTCAGAAGGTTTTATTGAAAAGTGATGACTACTCTTGAGAAACTTGAAAGTACATTGACAAGATGCAGGGGAAAGTTTCATGGTCCTAGAAATATATTACATTCAAGTTAAAGGCAAGTGCTACTAAATCTCTGAGAAACATTTATCAAATAGCAGAAATTCTTGACGGAGTTTGAACAAGATGGGAAAGAAAAAATATAAAAAATAATTTATAAATAAACTTGGAAATATTTCCTTATGCTTTATATTGCTTATGTAAGTTCTTTTAAAGCTTCTACTATTGATAATGATAGTCTATTTCTCCCCTCTTGTTATAATGTATGATTTTAAGATATTTTAGGTAAAAATTACAAGATCTTTAAATGCGTATATTACTATAGCATGTCTATAAATTAGGAGATACTAGTGTGGGTGATCAAAATTGGCCACCCCAAAACGTGTCTCTTTGCTTTGATTATTTTTTTTCCATAGTAAAATGAATTTACTTTAAATCAAGGCAAATAAGTACAAAGGCATACAATATATGTGATGACAAGAATTATAAAAGGAAAAGAAAATATGACAATTAAATATCTTTACTATTATCACTAAAGAAGAATTTGTATTTTGAAATTTTATTCTTAATAGCAGATTTTTAATTTGAGAATTATACAGTTGCTTAGTTGCAGGACCCATTTTACGTATGATTAATATCTTTCCACTTGAGTAGAGATAGCTTCAGGTTCATAACAAAGTCATAATCTCTTCTTTGTGTTCTAAAGCATGACTTGATTATTTTAAAAAACAAAAGACTCTAAAAGAAACATTGACCTTCCCCCTAACTGCCTAAAAGAATTTATGATAAGAGGCCTGTCCCCAGGACGGGCCATCATCATAGATAACTCTGGGTATTGGTAGACTCTGAGGGTCCTTGCTAAGCCCATTCTTATCAAAGTTCTGTTTACCAAACATTTGCTTTTCCATTTCCATGTGAATTGCCTTCCTCCCCTTTGAAGTCCCAAACCACTACCCCCAACACCCTCCTTTGTCTTTACCTGAAGATGATATTTAAACTGGCAGCTCGGCCATTTTGGTGAGTTACTCAGTTTTCCTGTGTCTCTCCCATGTATACATGTTATTAAATGTGTTTGATTTTCTCCTGTTATTCTGTCTCATGTCCATTTAATCCTGAGGCCAGCCAGAAGGACCTGGAGAGGGTAGAGGATTTATCTTCCTCCAGTACACTAGTAAATTTTCTTAACCTAAAATTAATATAGATTCTTTTACTTCTACATCTGAAAAAACAAACAACTTAGAATATGCATTTCTTTTTGTATCTTTTCACACTCACTACCTTCTTCTTTCCTGCCTCAAACTAATTTATAAATGTTTTAATGTTATCTCAGCAATTTCTAATTCTGTTGAATAACTTGCAATTTTCTATGATAATAGATTTTTCTAATGCAGAGAGTGTCACATCTCTCATTATTTATCCAGTATTCATTACCATTTTATTATTCAATATTTTATTCTGAAAGCATTCTCTGAGCTACATAAAAGAATCATGGAAATCTCAATTAATTATTTGCCTTTTTCCCCAGTAAGATAGTTTATGATAAAATTCCACTCACATAAAAAATCTTGTTTACAGCTTACATCTTTATAAAATAGAAAGAGTATTGAAAACCTCAACTGATACCAGAATATGAATATTTCAATTGGAATTTTAGGTTGAGTGGCTGTGCAGGGCAGTTGTCAGACACACAGACTATGGAGCCAGACATACGTGAGTTCAACCCTTAGCTGCCCTGCTTACTAGCAGTGTGATCTTGCACAAATGGCTTACTTTCTCCATGCCTCAGTTTCCTCTGTAAAGTGAGAATAATGATAATTCTTATTCCACGGGGTTGATGTAAGGATTAAATGAATCAATATATGAGAAATATTTACAACAGTGCCTAGCCCATAGTAAGCACTACAGAGGTGTTAGTTATTATTATTACTGTTATTGTTAGTAGTAGTAGTAGCAGAAGCAGCAGCTGTATGTTCATATGTTCTATCAGTAGGGATTTGGAAAACAACAAAACTTGGGAATAATGGCCACCAGAATTGAAAAGTGTATTGGCAGATGAAGTCAGAGATCAATGTAGATTTTATTAGTTACTATAAATCAGCGTATGCTTGAAGTCTTTCATAGTATCTCCTCAAATGATTCATCTGTCAAGTATCATTTTTTTATTGGGATGGAAAGCACTGCTCTATACAGCAATAGAAAATTATAGTAAATTATTTCGTCTGGCATTATCACAATAGAGAGCTCAAAAAGGCAGCTTATTCCTTAATTAATCGCTATGATGCTACATATTTGGTTCTCTAGCTTGGTCCTTGACGTACACTCTTGCACACCTTTTTTTCAAATTGTGATTATCCACTGCATGTAATATATTGAAGTGTATTTATCATCAGGATTGTCACCATTTGGAGAAGTAGCAGTTGTTTTGTTTTCAAAAGTCATGTCAGCTTTGAGGATGGTGTCAAATCCATATGATCATCATCACCATTAGTGCTGAGCTTATTAAGTTTCAGAGAAGTTCGAGATTTGCTAGGTTTCTCATTATCCAAAAAAGTCTTAGGTGCAACGCTTTATCCAGTACCCAGTTTGTCTATAGATCCATTTGTGCTAAACTTAGTCTCAGTTTTGTTGATTGATGCTTATGTTACAGTGACCCATGTTCCTGAAGAAGGAGACGTGGTGGGTACCTTTAGGAGCATGTTGGTGATGGTTCTTGCTAATGTAGTCCCTGTGGAGATGGTAGGTTTGGGAGCTCGCTGCGGAGTGGTGACAGTAGTTGGGCTTAATAAGGTGGTGATGTGTGATAGATTCTTGGAAGTAGTAGTAACAGTAGTATTTGTGCTTAGAGAAATGACAGAAATTAGCAGATTGTGAGTGGTCAAAGTGCAAGTACCAGTTATTATCCCTGTAAAAAAGGTTCATTCAAAATTCTATGTGTTGTGTTGGGCCGGCCCCGTGGCTCAGCGGTTAAGTTTGCGCGCTCCGCTGCTGGTGGCCCGGGTTTGGAACCCCGGGCGCACACCGATGCACCGCTTCTCTAGCCATTCTGAGGCCGCGTCCCACGTACAGCAACTAGAAGGATGTGAAACTATGATGTACAACTATCTACTGGGGCTTTGGCGGGGGGGAATTCTATGTGATGTGAAACTCAACTCCCTTTCTAATCTTATTTTTCTCTCCTTACTCTCTACATGAACCATATGCTCTTGATTATATAAACTACATTCTGTTTCCATTAAAGGTCTTTTGCTTTTCTGATGCTCTTCTGTCTGTCTAGAATGCCCTAGCCTTGTAAGCTAAGGATCTACCTGACCCCCATGTCCTTTAAGACCTAGACCAAATATTTTCACCTCTTGGAAGCCTTCCTATGTTCCCAGTTTGAAGTAATCTTTTCCTCATCTGAAACCTCATAGTATTGTATATGTTCTTTGATAAAATTTACCGCTCTTATTTTTACATAAAACATGCAGCTGGTTAATATTCAAGGATGAATTTTAAGTTCCTTGAGGTTGTAGTCCATATCTATGTTATTTTATTTTATTATCTTTTCAATAAGATGTTATACAAATATTTCTAATATATTTTTCTTGAGAAAAATGGATTCATGAGAGATGTGAGTTTAAATACACATCAGCCATGACCCAGCATTGTGACTTAGGCAAATTTCTTTGAGTTTTCCCACTTGTATAGTAGCAAAAATAATAGGTTATCGTGAGCATCAGAAAAATACCAATTTCCATAATTCTAGGGTAAGGGTGGAAGAAATTGTCCCCTACACTTCTAAGTTTTTCTGGCTGGTCTGGGAAGTAAATTGACATGAGAGAGAATAACAGGAGAAAATCAAACATGTTTAATAACATGTGACCATCTGTGAGAGGAAAAGGATCAATACAAACCAAAGAGTACTCTACCAAATTTCCCAGAGTCGCTGAGTCCAAGAAACTAGTTGCACAAATATTTTCTCTTGTTAATCTAAATTAGAAAAGGAAAAGTCTCATCAATCTCGCTTCCGTTGGGCCCTGCAGGCAGAGATCTGGGAGACTGACGTGGTAAGAACTCTTACCTCCTGCCAGCTCTTGTCAGAGGTCCAGGATCTCTTAGCTGCAGTAGTCCTGGAATGAGCAGTGTCCAGACAGTTAAGTTTTATCCTATCCTTGTCCCCTACCCTTCTGGGTTCTTTTGGCTGGTCTGGGAAGTAAACTGACATGAGACAGAATAACAGGAGAAAATCAAACAAGTTTAATAACGTGTACGTGAGAGAAACCTAGGAAAAATGAGTGATTTGCCAAAATGGCCAAAGCCACCATCTTAAATATCACCTTTGGCTAAAGACAAAAGAGGATGTTGGGAGCAGTGGTTGGGCACTTCAGAGGAGAAGAAGGCAATTCACATGGAAATGTAAAAGCAAATGTTTGGTGAACAAGTGTTTGCCATGCCTTGCAGGCACAATGCGACACGGGGAGGGCTTTGATCAAATGGGTCTTGCTAGGTTCCTACCTGTCTACCACACCTAGTTCATATTATACTATAGTTCCCTATGGTGATAGCTCCTTCCTGAAATAGGTCTTCCATCTTAAGGTCTTTTTGGTAGTTTGGGGGAAGATCAAAGTTTTTTTGTGTGTCTTTTATTCTTAAAAGCACAGGGCTGATCTCCTCCCAAAAAAAAAAAAAATACACACAGAGATCAAATGCATGAGCCTTTCCTTAAATACTTTCCAATTTACGTTCTTTCTATAGCTACATATTTAGATGCTCTGATTTATATTTTTGAAAAGAGTGATTGTGAACTTGGAGTACTACCCACAATAAAGTTCCTGGAATGATTTTAAATGATTTGGTTTATTCCAGGAAATTTAAGAGAGAAATCAATTTAGTAGATCAGATCTCATTGGGCAGATGTTTTCTTTTCTATTGGATCTGGGGCTTCAAATTTAGCTTAAAGATCTCCTGTTAAATTCTAATAAGGCTGACAAAATAATTAATTTCATCATTTTAAAGGTTTAAAGGTTTATAATAACAAAAATAATTTTGAGTGAAAAATTGATTCGATAATGTTATATTTTATGTTCTTTATATAGCTCTATACTGCAACTGGACTCAATATGTAATCAATGTGTTTAACAATCTTATTTTATTTTTAAAAAAATTTAATTCATAATTATAGTGTTGAGAATTTCTGAGGCGATAAGGCACAAACCTGTCTATGTAGGCTAGAAATGTTAACGAGGGATGTTGGAAGATTTTACACAAAAGAATTGTCCCATTTACTTCACAGCTAAATTCTCAAGATTTTCAGAGAATCCATAGGCAATTTAATTGTTTTTGATGACCGTACCCAATTTATTCAAGTGGGAGCCTGTCTGTGCTGACTCCTTTGCTAAGCAAGTTATTGGTTTACCCCTAAAATGTAAAAACGTGATTTACTGTTTCCAGACTGCATTCTTTCCCCTCTTCTTTCTCATCACAGTTCTCATTTTTTCCTTTGTTCGCTGAAAACTGTTTCCTCATTTGCGTGCAAATAACTAAAATTCTCACAGTTGTTCTTTGTCAATCTTTTCACAATTTTTGGAGCTGTATATTTATTCTGGCTTTGGTTTTTGTTCATATGTATTTATTGGTGCTGATTTATGTGTTTAAAATATGAACTGCAGTATAACTTTTCCTTTGGGATCTATGATTTCAATTGTGATCACGAGCTTCACTACATGGTTTCAAAGAACGCTGTGGCTTACAGTTTAAAATAATTTATAAGTTCAACATGGTGTAAGAGGCCTCTTTGATTTACCAGTTTAATAACATAATTTCTCACTTATTTGAACAAGACCTCCAGATAGCTCCTGGTAATTGGTAGAATGTCATTAAAAAATACCAGCACGATTAACTCTCACTTTTTACTTATTATTTACTTATCACTTGTTATTTGACAGGTCTGTTTTCAGTTATTTTTAACGAATAGATTTTACTAAATTTTACATATTTCTATGGTTGGTTATTCTGATTCTTAAAATAATTCATACTCATAGTAAAAAATTAAGAAACAAAAATTTGAAAGAAAACAATTTAATTAATTTTAATTTTCTTTAAAAAATTAGTAGGTTAATTATATTCAATTTTTAACAGTGACTATGTAAAAAAATTCTGTATCATAATTGTTCACACCCAAAATATTATATAGGCATTCAATTCAATTAAAAACTCTTTATAAATATAATTTTAATGACATAATTTTACCATATGGATATTTCACAGGTGCTTATCTATTCTTTAATTCATAGATTTTTTTCAATTTCTTCTTCTTATAAATAACTTAAGGTAAATATATTATTCCTAAAGATTTTCCCTTATTTCCTTTACTTTTAGTTAGTGTTAATAACTATATTTTCCATTTATTTATATGCCATTTGTTTCATTCTATCTTTATTCTTATTCATTATTATGATTTATTAGTTTGTAATGTTACTATATTGTTTTCTCTATTTCTTTTGCTTCTTTGCTAAGTTTTTGGTGTGTTGAAGTAATTGTAGATAAATGTAAGGTGAATTGTGACCACCCAAAAATCTGAAACCTTTGAGGTAATCAGAGTTTCAGAATCAAACAGGCAGCCATCTTGTTTATTTTATGTTTAAAATCACCTGATGAGGGAGCTCTGAGTCTGATGATTTTTCTCATGACTCGTCAGTGAAAGGGAAGCAAAGCAAATTATTTAATATTTTAAAATGAGAATCTGAAATCTAGCATTTTGACCTATAGTATTGAAGATGTATAATTTCTGAGAGGACAGAAAAGAGCAAGTGATGAATCTACCTGTTTGAATTCTAAAGCAAAGACGACTAAGTTGGATAAAATTGTGCTCTAAATGTTTGTTATTCATACTGCTTGTTAAAAAATAAACTCCCTTTATTTATATACTATACACATTTATCATGTCAAATATATTATGTACATTAAAAAATAACATAAAGGAGAAATTTAAAGAAGAGTATAAAAAGAGATTTAAGGTCTAATATTTTCTCATTATACCCCATTTGTTCTTGTGGGGACCCTGGCATGTCTATTTTACCCCTTTTTGAGATAAGTAGTTGAAGACAGCTGAATGAGGCCAGAGTATGAGCTGGTAGTATAATTCGGTCAGACTTTCTCTGTCTCAGACATATACAACTGGTCCGTGAAGTGTTAGAAGATATTTTCCCTGAGAAGCAGTGAAAATTCCTAGAACAACAACTCTGAGTTATATTTATATGTAAGACAATTGATACCACATATCTCTAGAGAGATGTGTTAAAGCCCTGAACAATAAACCTAACAAACATATAATGGAATAAGAAGTGTTAGAAGCCAAAAGCAGAGCAAAAGAGATATGAACACCTCTGCAACAGAATCAAGCATCGCAGGAAGTGGAGGCAAATGAGGCTGTAGTCTAAGCCTTCTGAAAATGACTCACTTTTCATAATAATTCAGGTGAAAGAGACTTTCTGTAATGATTGCAGTTTGTTTTTACGTATCAAATATGTCCGTAAATGTTTACAAACATGTTTGCATATGCCTGTGTACATATGCATGTATATTTAAATGCTGCGGTAGCTGCTCTTGATTCTACTCTGGGAGCATTTCTTCAGAATCGTGGTTGGATATCAACATAATAAACGGAGAAAACGCTAAACTGATCAATACATAAGTAGTTGGGAAGACAGGAACAACTTTTATGATGAGAAATCCCATCAGCTGCTAGGTCTAGAACATAAACATCAAAATAATCCTGAGTAAGTATTTTATACGCCCCTCAGTTAAATTAAGTTTTAGTGAAAGCAAATATTATTATTTAAATAACTATTCTGATGATAATCAAAGCTTAATTTTCACCAAGACAGTTATTTTTATCATGATTTCGCTGATATAAACAAAATTTCATTGAAGGTTCTGATTTAAGGGGAAACACACCCTTACTTAAGGGTAATACTTACAGTAAGAGATCATGATTTTTCTTGAACAAAAGTTTTTTGAGTATTAATTCTTAACTGGGTTAAATTTTCTTCACATGCCTAGTTTATGCAATCAAAATGACTTGACTTTAATCAAATACATATCACAGGTATTTTAACATGTGCCTGGAAGAGAAAGAATCATAAATCTATGAAAAGGGGCCATTTCTGAAGACTCTGGTGTTCCCTGCACAGATAATTTGTTGGGGATCTTCAGAGTCCTAGGAATGAGTCAGTGATTCTTGACTTATTGAGAAGAAGTTAGCTTAATCTTAATCTAATGAGAAAATCAAGAATATGTTTTCTTCTACTTTTATTCTACCAGGAGAGAGGAAAGAAATGAACAATTACATGATTACTTGTGTTTTAATTCTAAGTACTTCCTGAAGGAAAAATAAAGTGACACTTGTTTGATAAGCATGTACTGTTTATATGTAACTCTCTCAATAATACACACACCTTTACCTCAGAATTGGAAGAAATGACAATAGAATGTGATATTTTGTAGGGGCCACTTAACTAAGTAGTCTACACAGCCTCCTCTACATCCTTTAGCTATTTTAAATTTTAAAAAATTAACTTTTTTATTCTGCTAGAAATTCTATTTCTCTACTGTTTTTACAATCTAGCTCTCATAGAGGTTAATTTGACATTTGTCTGGGAGAAATTTTGAAATTTGGTGTGAATATTTAATTGGAATGTATTGTAAGTCTTTATATAAAGCATTTTTAAATAAAAAGTTTATTTCAAAGATATAGTTTGTATTTTTGTGAATTTTTTAGATGTACAAGTCTGTTAGTCTCTATATATACTCTATATATGAAATTAAGTTTTCAAAATCTGCATTCAAAATGCATGTTGACTGTGGCATCTATTGTCTGACGTTCATATATAAGCTAACTCAAAAGGACATGATGTGCTTTTTTTTACAATAATCCTATTGCACAAAAGAGATAACAAGGACCAACCCCGTGGCCAAGAGGTTAATTTCCACGTGCTCCACTTTGGCAGCTCAGGTTCGGTTCTTGGGCCTGTACCTGTACCACTCGTCGGCAGCCATGCTGTGGTGGCGACTCACATACAAAATATAGGAAGATTGGCACAAATGTTAGCTCAGAGTGAATCTTCCTCAAGCAAAGAGAGGAAGGTTGGCAAAAGATATTAGCTCAGGGCAAATCTTCCTCAGCAACAATAACAAACAAAGATAAGTTAGAGAACAATACATAATTTTTGTGTTATATATTTGTGTGTTAATGTTGTGACATTAAACATTATTTTCCAGGTGAATTTTTATAACCCTAAACGTTGTTTCGGGTATTTTGCTTTTCTAAAGCAATACCTATTAATTAGTAATGATACTTTACTCCCTTTCCTTAAGTATAACTTGTGTTTTACCTGTATGTGTTTGAGATCACCTAAGAAGAGTAGTATATTGTTTCAGAGATCAATGTGAGAGTACTGCAAAATCCTCCTGTCTTTTTTTTTTTTTTTTGGTGAGGAAGATTGGCCCTGAGCTAAAATCTGTTGCCAATCTTCTTCTTTTTGCTTAAGGAAGATTGTCCCTCAGCTATCTGTGCCAGTCTTCCTCTATTTTGTATGTGGGATGCCACCACAGCATGGCTTAATGAGTGGTGTGTAGGTCCACACCCAGGATCCAAACCTGTGAACCCCAGGCCGCTGGAGCAGAGCACGCAAACTTAACTGCTACGCCACCAGGCCGGCCCCAAAAATCCTTCTTTCTTAATTACATAATTTAATTATAGGAAGTTTCATTTTCTTCACATCATTGAGGAAAAATAGCTGTTGTCTTCAAATTAAAAAGACCTTAGTTTTTTTAATCCATTTTGAGTTAATTTTTGTCAGTCGTGTAAGATAGGGGGGCCAGTATTTCTTTTGTATGTGGATATCCAATTTTCCTAACAGCATTTGTTGAAGAGACTATCCTTTCCTCATTGTGCATTCTTCTGACTCTTGTCAAAGATTAGTTGACCACATATGCATGGGTTTATTTCTGGGCTCTCTATTTTACTGTTGGTCTGTACGTCTGTTTTTATGTCAGCACCACACTGTTTTGAATACTAAAGGCTTGTAACATAGTTTGAAATCAGGAAATGTGGTGCCTTCAGAGTTGTTTTTTTCTCTGAGATTGCTTTGGCTATTTGTGGTCTTTTGTGGTTCCACAAGAATTTTAGGATTATAAGAACTGAAACCTAGTAAAACACTTGTAAGAAAACAAAGGGAAAAAGCCCCATGACAATGGTCTTGGCAATGATTTTTTGGATATGATATCAAAAACACATGCAACAAAAGCAAAAATAAATAAGTGGGACTACATCAAACTAAAAAGCTTCTGCAGAACAACAATAACAAAAAAAATCAACAAGATGAAAAGGCAACTTATGGAATGTGAGAAAATATTTGCAAACCGTATATCTGATAGGGACTAATATCTAAAATATATAAGAAACTCATACAACTAGATAACAAATAACCAAATAATCCAATTAAAAAATGGGCAGAGGACCTGAATAGACATTTTAAGAAGTCATTCAGATGGCCAACAGGCACATAAAGGGATGCTCAGCGTCACTAATCATTAGAGAAATGCACATCAAAATCACAATGAGATAGCACCTCACACCTGTTAGGATAGCTATTATCAAAAACATAAGAGATAACAAATGTTGGCAAGGATGTGGAGAAAAGGGAACCCTTGTGCACTGTTGGTGGGAATGTAAATTGGTGTAGCCATTGTGGAAAACTGTGTGGGTGTTCCCCCCAAAATTAAAAATAGAACCTACTATATGATCCAACAATCCTACTTTTGGGTATATATCTGAAGGAAACAAATCACTATCTTGAAGAGATATCTGCACTCCCATGTTGACTGCAGCATTATTCACAATAGTCAAAATATTGAAACAGCCTAAGTGTCCATTGACAGATGAATGAGTAAAGAAACTGTACTATATATATAATGGAATATTATTAAACCATAAAAAAAGAGGAAATCCTGCTATTTGTGACAACAGGAATGAGCCTGGAGGGATTTTTGTGAAGTGAAATAAGCCAGACAGAAAGTCAAATGCTGTATGATGTTATTTATGTGTGGAATCTAAAACAAAAACAAAAAAATCAAACTCATAGAAACAGAGTAGAATGATGGTTGGCAGGGGCTGAGGGTGGGGGAATGGAAAGATGTTGGTCAAAGGGTATAAACTTTAACTCATAAGTTGTGAGGATCTAATGTATTTCAGGGTAATATGGCTAATAATACTGTATTATATACTTAAAATTTGCTAAGAGAGTAGGTCTTAAGTGTTCGCACCAAAAAAATGTAACTCTTTGAGGTGATGGATGTGTTAATTTGTGTTAATCATGTCATAATGTATGAGGATATCAAGTCATCACATGGTACACTTTAAATATATACAATTTTATTTGCCAATTATACATTAATAAAACTAGAAATAAGATCTTAGTCTTTTGTATTCCTCCTACCATATTTGGAGCTTATTTGATCAATAACTAAGAATATAACTTTTTGATAAATCTACTCTAATCTTCAAATGATACTAATTAATACAGCATTTTACTGCTACATATGACTTTGATTACATCTCCTTAGCTTGCATATATAGTCTAATTTTTGTTTTAAATTACTTAATAATACTGTTTAATTACAGTTTTGTTCCTTTGGAAGAGTAATTGGACATTTTTGGTTAAATTTTGTAATTAATTTTTAGTTTTGTTGCATTCTGGCAACAGAAGTCTCCGATTGTGGAATTTCTGTGTTTTTAACACTTAGGGAGGTTATATTTATGGCCTAATCTATGATCCAGTTTTGTAAATATACCACAGGTACTTGAAGTGATGCCATGCTCTCAGTTTTTAGGAGACAAAGGTGAGCAGCCTATCTCAAAGGGATAGAAGAGAGGTGAAATGTGCATGGTCTATCTCAAAGTAAATTCTTTCCTGCAGACTGACTCCTTCAATTTTGATTTGGGGTATTACCTTCCAACTAGTCATCCAAGCCAGAAAATAGGAAGTACTTCTTCACCACACCCTACCCAATATACAAATTATCAAGTTCTACTGGTATTTTTTCCTTAATATCTCTCCAAAATTGTTCCCCCAATTCCATTAGGTCTTCACTAACTGTCATCCTAATCCTAAATCACAGCTAAAGGAATTCCACTCTCCTTTTCAAAAATCTTAAGTGATTTCATTGTTGATAGCAAGGAGCACAAGTTTAAACGCCTGGAGGACCTAGTTAACAGTGACTGTGTGAAATAGGCCTGGTGGAGACTGGTGTAATGAGGAGAGCTTGCCTCATTTATGAGATCAAGGACTGGCAGTTTCTTAGCTCTAGTTCACCAGTACTCCAAGTACTGGTCAGGGAGTAGATGAAGAGCTTGCACCAGAATCCACTGCTTTTGTCATCAAGAACGTCTTGCTACTAAATGAATGAATGAAAAAATGAATAAATCAATAAGGAAGCTGAAATAAACAATGTGCATAATGACAACATTGATGTATATCCTTCACTCCTGACTGACTGGTAGCAGTTGGTGGTCCAGCAGTCAGTTTGCAGACCACATTTTGAGTAGCACTGCTGTAATTGATGGTTGTCATGCAAGACTGCATGCCCATGGCACCAGATCTTTCATGTTTTGGGGGAAAATCTGGATTTTTATATGAGTTTTCCCATTTTTTAAATGTTTTACATATTGGCAACTAATTCAGTTGTTAAAAGTACTGTTCAAATCAGAAAAATTGAGAAAGTAAAATTCAACCCTTTCTTTAACGTCCAGTTTAAATAGCGCTTTTCTTATAACACCTTTTTTTCCCATGATTACTGCCCTGGTCTCTCAGTCTGTAAGAAATCTTCTCTTCTGTTTTGGATTGTGCCATCATTAGTTATATACATGTGCTATATTCCCCCCTTTACTGTGAGCTCCCTTTGACCACAATCATTGTTCGCATCTTTTTGTATTGTCTCATAGCACTTAGCATAGAGACTTGCTATTGGTAGATGCTCAAAATATATGTTGAATGTGTTAATTTAATATATCTAGTTATCTGAAATTAAAAATTGCTTATACAATAAATAACCTTGGATAATATTTTAGGTGTATAAAAATTCAATAAATATCTAAGAATAAGCAGAGAAGTTGGCAGAAATTTTTTGGACATGCACATGCATGGAGCTATGGAGCAGATCCCAATTTATGACTATGCTTAGCGGATTCTTACAGTATTTCTCACCTACAATTAAAATGCCCTTAAAGGCTATAAAAAGAAGAGAAACCTTGTCTACTAATTTGGTTTGGGTTTGTAATATCAATCCAGATTATGGATATGTGTCCATCAAATATCGTGAATACATTGATTTTAATATCTCCTGTGGGGTAGACTTGAGAAAAAATATTTTAAGATAAAAACTGATCAACCTAAAATATATGGCCTGAAGAGAAAAATAATCTTTGTTTTTTTCTTTTACAATTCTAAATTACTGTTTTATATATGCTATTGACTCCACATTGTAGCAGAGAAGAAAGAATTTGTGATGAGAAATGGAGATAATAAATATGAGTGCAGCCTTTCAGGTGAGCTAGGACTGACAGGCAAATCTCTCTCTCTCTCTCTCTCTCTCTCTCTCTCTCCTCTCATTGTCTCTCTCTCTCTCTCTCATACACAGAGGCCCTATGAAATTAGATCAAGAGCAGTACTTATTTCTCAGAGGATATTGAAGTCTTAAGGAAGTGTGACGGTCATGGAGAAAAGGAACAGAAGTAGGATTTCTCAGTTAAGTTCCACTTGGGTCCCAGTCTATGACTGTGTGGTTATAGTGGTGAGGGGGCAGATACCAGAGATGCTAGTGACATTGTCCAAGCAAGACAGGGTCTTACTGGATCTAAGAAGATAATTTCTTGCTCTTCCAGTGCTTCATAACTCAGGAATAATTTAAATAGTCTTTTCCATATAAAGAGATGTTTACAGACTGCTGGGATCCTTTTAGTAGTTACTGTGGTAAATTTTCATTCAGAGGAAGAAGGCATGTTTAGTTCCTAGATTCTCTGAATAATATCTCTGCCTCTAGTTTTACAGTATCCAAAAAATCTCATATCCTACACATGGGATTCCTGTTATTCTATAGGTAACACCTTTAAGTGTTTCTTTCTTTTTGTAAGGATGAAATTCACTAAGGTAATTAATTATCCTTTTAAACTTCAAGAGTCAACTTTTCGTGGGTAATTCAGTCAAGGTCAGTGAATGAGAAATTTCAGTGCTTAAGAGAGAAGAGTTAAGAGAATTTACAGAATCTTGCTCTTAGGACAACAAGGACTTTTTAGAGTGGAGGGAGAATAAAAGACAAATTCCACTTTTGTGTCAAGTATTGAGGCCTGTGAAATGAATTCAGTCATCACAATAAAATATGATGACAATTCTTTTTATGGTACTTAAAATATGTGACGTGATATGTTGGTAACAGACGAAGAAAGACTAGAAACTATAAATACAGTGTGCTTAAAGAAATGCTGTATTTTCACTGCTAAAATTTTCAGTTTTCATCTTATACTTTTGATTATTGTTTGGAGTATTCACTCAATATTCAAGGGCTATGTGTAGTAACTATCACCTGTAGGTTCTGAGTAGTGTTATCAGTTGTGGGTTCTCAGGCGTTTTTGTATAGGAGTAGTGGCTCCTGGAGCTGAAGGTGTAACAGGGCTTATGGCATTAGATTCTGGAATTGCGGTGGAATCTTCAGCAAGCTCTGGGTCTTATTCATATTCCCAGATTGAACCATTATCTTCAGTGCCAAAGCCATACTCTTCAGGATTGGTGACATCTTCAGGCACAGTGTCAACAATTGTATTGTTAGCAGTGGTGGCATTGCCCAGAGTAGTGGTGGCATCAGAGAGAGCAGAAGTGATATCGATCACAGGCATAGTAGTGCCAAGGGTAGAAGTGTTCACTCCTGGAGCAGCTGTCGAGGTTTTAGAATCTCTGTAGTGGTTGCAATGTCAGTTGCACTGTTGGTGCTCAGTATAGTGGCTGTGGGGCTAGTCACAGAAGCAGTAACAGCAGTCTCTTCAATGGTTGTGCCGGTTTTCACAGTAGTAGTTTCAATTGCAGAAGTGGTTTAACCTACTATAGCAGCAGTAGTGTCGATTGGAGTAGTAGCTATGTCACCTCCAAGGGTAGTGGTCTCTTGTCTGGTGATGGTGGTATTGGCAGACTGGGTGATAATTTGAAATGCAGAGGTAGTGTAGTAGGTGAAAGGGTAGGGGTAAGGGCTTTTGCGGTAGGTGTAATTTGAGCTATGCTAGTCGTAATATTATTAGTACCTCCAGTGGCTGTCTAGGTGATATCTGCAAAGACAGTGGTTGGTGCTGTGTGTGATGCAGTGGGTGCTTCTACAGAATTCTCAGATGGCTGCTTTTTTGATCGATGTTGACAAGGTCTGGGCTTATGAGGTTTAGATGTCTGGGTTTAAAGTTGAGATGGATGAGATTTTATTGGAAAAGATGGTGGTGGATGAGGTTTGCTTAGACGGCGCTTGGGAGCATGTAGTAACGTTGGGTAAATTGGAGACTGGTTAACAGAATGCAAAGGTCTTATCTTCTTTCTGTTGTTTTTGGAAGCTAGATGCTGGATTCTGACAGAATGGCATCCATGAGACTTTTTGGCTGCAGATTTGGCAATTCTTTTTGAAGTAGATCTGGAGACTGGCAAATTGTTTGATGGAGACCTCTTAGAAGAAACTGTCCTTGTTTTACTCTTGGGAACTTTAGACTTCGGCTGTTTAGACTTAGGAACCAGATGGCTCCTTACTGCACCTTGGGAAGAGGATGTCTGTCTAAGTGCGGGCTTGGCAGCTGGAGACTTCTGTTTTGCTCTCTTTACAGTTGATTTCTCTGTAGCACCGACAACTGAAGATCTTTTTCCTGTATTGTGGGTAGATGATGTCTGCTTGAGTGTAGACTTGGTAACTTTTGACTCTTTCTGTTTAGGCTTAGCAGTTTTCTTCCATTATATGCCATCTTGGTGGGAGATGACTGTTGGGACTTAGACTTGTCAGCTGAGGTCAGTTTGCCTGCAGACTTGTGGATTAAGTTCCGTTTTTTTTTTGAAGTTGATTTTGATTAAGGCTGTTTTTGTGCAATCTTTTTAGCTAGAAATTGCTTTTTGGTAGAGGCAGACTTCTTTGCTGCATCTTGGGAAGACAATTAGTGCTTGGATGTAGATTTGGAAGTTGAAGATCTTTTAGATTTAGGTGCTAGAGATCGATTTGGTAAAACTGATATATATGATTTTGATTGAGTCCCTGTAAGTGAAGCCTGGCTTGATGACTGGGCTTGTCTTAGTGCAGCCTGGGCATGTGAGGACTTTGTTTTTCCAGTTTTGGAAGGTAAATTTAGCCTCAATGGCATTTGTCTTGACTGGTCCTGAGTTTTAAGACTCTCACTTGTCTGCAAATAAAAAACATACAAGTAAGGAATTAAATATGTATGGCATCAATTCATAGTGGGTGTGTTTAAAAATATTCAGTAGTAAAAATAAAAAAATTTAATTTTTTTCGGATTTGATTTTCATGTTTTTCTTAAAGACTATTCTATGAAGTAGTTTTGGGTTCACAGCAAAATTGAGTGGAAGATTCAGAGAGTTCCCATATCTCCCTGCCTTCATATATGCTCTGTCTCCCCATTATCAACATCCCACACCAGAGTGGTACATTTGTTACAGTAAATGAATATATATTAACACATCATTATCACTCAAAGTTTACGTTAGAGGTCAGTCTTGGTGTTGTACATTTTGTGGGTTTTGGCAAATGTATAATGACATGTTTTCACCATTATAGTAACATACAGAATAGTTTCACTACCCTAAAAATTCTCTGTACTCTGCTATTCATCCCTCCTAACCCCTGGCAACGACTGATCCTTTTACTCTCTTCATAGTTTTGTGTTTTACAGAATGTGATATAGTTGAAATCATACAATATGTGGCCTTTTCAGATTGGTTTCTTTCACTTAGTAATATGCATTTAAGTCTCCTCCATGTCATTTTTTTTTTTGAGGAAGATTGGTCCTCAGTTAACATCTGTTGCCAATCTTCCTCTTTTTTTCCTTTTTTTTCTCCCCAAAGCCCCCAGTACATAGTTGTATATCCTAGTTGTAGGTCCTTCTAGTTCTTCTATGTGGGATGCCACCTCAGTGTGGCTTGATGAGCAGCGAGTAGGTCCGTGCTTAGGATCCGAACTGGCGAAACCTGCCGCCAAAGCAGAACACGTGAACTTAACTGCTTAACTGCTACACTACTGGGCCGGCCCATCCTCCATGTCTTTTCATGGTTTGATAGCTCATTTTTTTTTTTAGCACTGTATATTTCATTGTTTGAATGTTCCATAGTTTGTTTATCCACTCACTACTGAAGGACATCTTGGTTGCTTCCAAGTTTTGGCAATTCTGAATAGAGCTGCTATAAATATCTGTGTGCATCTTTTTGTGTGAACATAAGTTTCTGACTGGTTTTTTATAATATTCCCAATGTGTGAATATATGGAAAGGGATATAATAGTCAAAGTTTATGGTAAAAATTTTTTAAAGCAACAAAGAGTGTATTATCCTAGTTACAAACACAATGGTGTTTTACTCTAAGATGTTTTGTGGCATATGATCAATATGAACATCTTTATCTTTTTGTAAATGAGAAGAAAATTTCCTGTTGAAGAGCATTGAAAACTTAGCAAGAAGAATGTAATAAGGCTCAAGATGATCATAGATAAGATGAGGACCTTCATCTTTTCTTTATAGACCCTAGCAGGAAAAAAAAAGAATAAAGAGAATGCATACTTAATAATATAGTGATAAATAAGTTATTCAAATCCACATTTATTTTAGTAAATTATGATATTAAGACTTCTCAGGAAGCAATGCTTTCACTAAATAATTTGCTGGTTACCCAAGGGCTTTCTGCATCTTTTACAAAGGTCTAATAATATTACAGTAATTTAGAGTAATTTGGGTTAACAGCTTAACACTTCTTCAAATATAAGAATAAAAACATTATTTAAGTAACAATTATTTTTTAAAAAGTTTTTAGTTTAAAAATTGTAGTTCATACTTTGTATGAATGTGAAGTCAATGCTTCCATAGAGGCTCGGAAGGATTAAAGCAAAAATTGAAGTCGGCACCACTTTATCACCAGGAAGTGCCTTAGGCAGAATGAGGCATTCCTGTTATAGCAATTTTTATTCAACAAACACAAGTTCACTTTATGGTTTTTTTACTTAAATCACATTTTATCAAGGCTGCTATTCAGCCACAGAACCTGAGTAATTCACAGGAATAGGCTTTGACTTAACTGCAAAGAGAGTGAAAGTGATGGGACTCTAGCCTTTGAATGGGTATGACCAGTTCCCATCAGTACTTAGTATAATAGTGTTAGGAACAGGTTCAATTTGCCTAAGTCAGCAGATCATTTCAATTATTAGTTTATTTAGCTATTACATTTGTGTCCAAACTGGAAAGCTCAGAGCCTAAAAGAAAAACCTAGTCCTAAACTCTTATCTGCATAGACACCTTAGAAGGGGGTTTCTTCTCTATGTTCTGCTCAGATTTTATCTTCTTTTAACCAAGCTGACTCTTCTCTGATAGTTGTCTCCAAATGAAAATTAGTGAGTACCTTTTGAATAAATAAACTCTTCATTCCTGGATGCCCCTCCTACTTATTTCCTATTGGGGAGGAGCCAAGCAAACTTTAATATGATTATTGTTGGCAGGGGTTAATACTGATTAAAAGAAAGTCAAGTCTGTTGACAAAATCAGTTGCTTGCATGGATTCTTCTCATGGAAATATTATGTTTCACTGTTACATCTTTATTTAGGAAAAATAAAGAATAATTTTATGCCTTAGGAAATTTTTATTGTTTGTACTATTACTTGAAATCATCAGTTTAAAATTGATTGTTTTGATGGCATAAGGTACGTCAAGGTTTTATTCTTTAAGGTCCTTGTCTTAACCAACCCAACAATGGTTGTAGGTATTTTGTGATGAATGATTCAAAATGATGATTTTTAAATATGGAAAATAACTACATTAATGCCAGATATTAATTTTATAGGAATGTTTAAGAGTTTAATCTCATTTTCAAGAGTTTCTGGGATTTCTCAGTATATTCCAATAAAATACACACATAAAAAGAATACACTTGATCTTTCAAGTCTGTTTTTGTTCATTGGCCTTAACTAATAGGTTTATAGCCTTTATTCCAATAATATAGGTATCTGGTCACCACTATAGTGTATCACATTAGGAAGATTAGGAAGAAGACATGCTATCATTGCCGCCTTCTAAATAGTGTGCTAGAGTTAAGATACTACATAGTATTGAAATAGCAATTTTGTTATCATTCTGTTGACACTAAGCTTTCTTTCCTTGAAAACTGAGTTTAAATTATAAAAACGTTCTCTCTTTACACTTTTATATTGCTGTGATTGGTAATATGATCTGTAGTAATTTTCTTTTGAGTTTAAAATTAGCCTAACAATGTGACCTTGGTAGTTTGATTCGTTATCACTAATCAACATTTTTTTTTCTGGATTTTGGTAAAAAAAAGACTAAGTTATTAAATCGTATTAAATGGGTATTTCGACTTCAGTCACTAACAATCCATTTATTCTTCTACTTACTCATTTGTGTGACAAATATTTATTTAGCTCTACACTGTATTAGGCCTTACTTTGGAGAGACAGTAGTGAGCAGAATGTAGTTCCTATGCTCATAGGGCTTAAAGTCCAGCAGGAGAGGTGGACAGGCGGGTATGACAGAGTTTGATTAAGTACTAAGGAGGAAAGGAACTGGCAGGGGCAGGATGTTATGGTAGCACATTAATGGAGCACTTGATTTTAGAAGTTCAGGAAAAGTGTTCTTAAGGATGTAATATCTAAGCCAGGGAGTCAAATTTTGATTACATGATATGAATTATCAAAAGGACTTGAGCAGCTTCAGAAAAGTGCTGGTGATGGTGATGGTGCAGCTAAAGCAGTCACAGGAGTTTTGGAGTCTCTGGAGTGTGTGGTATAAGGATCTAATGGAGACAGATGAGGTGGAAATAGCAAGATCATGAAAGTTGACTTTGTCTTGTGGACAATGGATGTCCTTGAAAATGTCATTTAGGAAATTTAGGGATAAAGGAATGAACATTTACTGAATGCCCAGTTAATAAAGGGTACATTAATGAATATTTCAGATTGGAGGTTGTATATCCTAGTAGTAAGATAATGAAGGCTGGTGGATTGAATTGCTAGAGTTCAAAGCTAAACTCTACCACTTACTAGGTTTTTGATCTTAGGCAAATTACTTAATCTCTCTGAGTCTCAGTTTCCTCATACATATATATGAGCATAATATTAGTACCTCTCTAAGAAAGTACTGTGTGGAATAAATAAAGTAACATCTGTAAATTCTTTGTTATAGAGCCTGATACGTATATCAATAAATCAAATACATGTTAGTTTCCATTCTATTTATTGCCCAAGGTCACACAGTTAAGCATGTTGAGCTAAAACTTTAATCCAGTTCTATCCAAACCAAAAGCCCATAAATTTTCATTCTCTTAATGTTTAAGAGAAATTGTTTTCATATACACAAAATGAGGATCAATAACAAGTTATTTAAGAGGTTATTGATGAAGATTAAGTAGTAGATATACGTGAAAGAGCTTCTTACATTTTAAAGTGCTATATGAATGCTTATTATATAATAACAGTGAATTCTGGAATACCTAAGAACTTTCAGATAAGGCTGTTTTGCAGGACTGAATAATAAAATGTTTTTCTAAATCTCATTAGACTATGAACTCCTAGAGGTGTGGAAGAAACATGCCTTATTCACATAGTGGGCATTTGGCAAATAAATGATTATTGCATGATTATGTGTGAATCTCCAGATTTCTTTTCTCTGCTAAAGACCCAATTTCTCATTAGTTACAAACCACCTCCACTTGGATGGACCCTCACATCTGAAAGTAGTTTAACCAAATCCAAAATAACCAACATATTAATGTATTTTCTTAACATGTAAATTGTAGTTGAGGGATTTACTATGTAATATTATGTATGCAGAATACTTCAACTAGTTAATTCAACTGGTACAAGTATGGGATAACATCATACCAGGGAGGTAAGTGTTTAGCTTAAAATCATACTTTTAACAACTCATTATTAATGTTATTTAGTTAGATATATTATTATTATATTAATTTGAGACAATATTAATACTTAAGAATGTTTTTCTTGTTTCATAGTTTTTTGCTTTCATATTCATATTTCACCTGCAAGACTGGAAATGCTTTTATAGTAGTGTTCACATGATGAAGAGCATGGACTTTAAAGCAAAATTATCTGGGTTCAACTCCCACCCCCACTTGGGGAAAATTACTTCATTTCTCTTTCATAGTATTAATAACAACAACAATATGTAGTCCATGACTACATATTAACTGAGTAAATACATGTAAACAAGTAGAAGAGTGACTGACTAGCCTATAATATGAACTGTTTAAGTATTATTAAATATTGTTATTGTTTTGTATCCCACAATAATTTTATAGTACCTTGTACATAGTAGATGATAAACATTTTTTTAAACTATTGAAATAAATTCTACTTCTTCTGCATTTTTACTTTGTTTTTCAAGAAATTAATAATATTATTAATGGTCATAGCAAATGAGGCCCAGCTGTCATGTTCCTGACCATGCCTCCCCTCCAGACTCTGGCATTAGAGTGAGAGAGTAGGTACAAGCCTGTAAATCACTCCTAATAATAGCACATCTGTTGAGGGTTACAGCAAGAGATTAGATGGGTGACCAGTAGGTACTCTGTAAGGACTGAATGATTTGTGTTTTTCCTGGCATAATGTGTTAAATATGAAGCAAGCACATAAATGACCCACTCATTTTCCTTGCAATATTTGTTTAAGGAAAAAACTAAGTCATATTTTTGGACTTTTTGAGTATTCATCAATTTTTGTAGACTGGAGACCTCAATTCCGGAAGCTTTGTCGTGTGTTTGTGTGTGTGTGTGTGTGTCTGTGTCTGTGTCTGTGTCTGTGTGTCTGTGTTTGGACAGATATGAGATTGTAGCTTCTAGTCTGGAGGAAGCTAGTCACACAGGTCTAGAATCTCTATCAACTCCTGTAATTTTGCCATGTATCTGTTTGTAGTTGTGGTCAACTGTAGCCTGCCTGTGCCCAGAATTTGCTCTTGGGAATGATCTAGACCAAAGTTAGAAATGCATTTGGCACTTAAATTTAATGTTAACTCTAGAGTTCCCATGGCTCCCAAGAGTCACTTTGTGGTCGTCTGGATTGGAACACCATGGATCAATTCTTTGGTCCCATGACTTAGCTGTAAATTTAGAAACTCCAGTGTCATCCTGGAGAAGACATTCTAAATCAGTGTTAGACCATGGACTTTGAGAATCAAATGAAATTATGAACTTTGCCCGCAGATAATCTTGTGTACTCAAACTCACACTAAATTTGCCTCGGTACCTCAAGGTTTTGAGGATCCTTAAGGCGTATCCACAGACTCCTCCCAAGTGAAGGGATCCAGTTGCTTTCAATTGGTTTTATTGTGCAAGAATCAAAAAACTAAATGTGGCATGAATGTAAAATGTAAGGGGAGAAGAGAAAGGAGCTGAATCCATGAAAATCACATTCTCTCTTGGCTGAAGGCAGACAAGTGGTGAAAGGAGAGTTTGAAGTTGTCGTGTGGTTTCAGCAAGACCTATAAAAAATGATGGCAGTTTAGGAATTCAGTTTGTAATGTGTTAACAGTTCTCACGATATATAGACTTTTATTTAGCTTCCATGATTTGTCTTATATGTTTGTATTCAAGGAGTTTATCAAATTAAATACTTAAATTAAATATTTAAAATTGGCATTTAGTGAGCTGAAAATGATGGACTTCATCTAATATTTACAGAAATACATCGTCCTTTACATACTTCTCTATAAGTGAAATACAGTGATTTTAACTGAGAAATCTAGGTTTGTGCATTTTGAATAAATGTAACTATTGAAATAATTATTCTATTAAAAACATAGTTATATAATAATATATTTTGGATCAATAAAATATATAACTCCTTTAAATTACCTGCTTTCATGTTGTCTCCCTTAATTTTCTCATTTTGTTTTCTAAATATTAATAAGTCAAAAATTTATCCAACTTATTTTCTTTTTCTTGCCAGATGTCCTATTAAATACCAATTAAATAATACAATTTACACATATGCTAATCTAAGGAAACCATAGTATATTTTCTGTTTTTCTGCACATTAGACAGCCCATATGGAAATAGATGGCATAGTAATTAAGCCTTACTATCTGAAATCAAACAGGTTTGGTTTGGTTTCCAGTTTGGAACTTCCTAGCTGTAGTAACTTACTTAACATCGATAGGCCTATCTTTTTTTTCATTTGTGAATTCAAGATAGTAATATAATCTCTTCCATATGGTTGCTATAGGAATAAACTGAGATAATTACGTAAAGTTTTTATCATTTAGTAAGGACTTGAGATATTGGTTAAAAGTAAATTTTAGTATTTATTAATTTTACTTTATCTTTTCTAATGCATTACATTTTACAAATTGATCAATTTTTACAATTTTTTCATAATATGCATTCTCACTTCAATCCCATAGCAACCAAAATTATGAGAAAATGAAAGTTCAGAGACAGTAATGACTTGCCTAAGATGGAAGAAGCAGCCTTCCCTGGTCCAATGTTATTATCATTATAACACAGATCACTGTATGCTATGTTAGGTCACAAAACATGTAGACAATGTGATGCACTAAATACATTTGTTGCAAAGACTCCCCAAATTTTGTAACTTTCTCCCCAAATTATTTCACACTCTTTGGTCATTTTCTATTTTATTATTTCACACTCTTTGGTCATTTTCTATTTTATTAATCTTTCTCTTTGTTTAACTTCTTCCTATAAGTTACAAATTATTTTAGACACTGCCGATATCTATTGATCCAAATAATAAATAGAAACAATTTGCATCATATTTAAGTTTCTGAAAATATCCTTTTAATATGTATGTGCTTTACAAATTAAGAATTAGAATTCTTCCATAGATTGATCTTAGAATAGGAAAAATTTGAGGTGCCTAACTTCATGGATTCTTTCAGAAATGATGTCTGAAATACAAGAATGCATGGGAAACATATCATTCCTTCTGCTCTATTCATACTAAAATTAGAGTGCAAGAACACTGTTAAACAATTAAACTGTATTTAAACTCACATCCTATATAAATTGTTCTAATAGAATTCATTTTCGAGATAAGAAAAGTCATGAATTTAACATATTTTACTCTATGGTCTTTGTGTGTGAATAGGAATGAAATAAAACTAATACATTCTAGGAATGTTCCAATTGTCAAAAAAAAATTGATAATAAAATCCCCCATTTTTCTTCACTTTGTAAAATAAGATTATTTTTCATTTCTTGTTGGAATAGAATCTAGTGTGTCAAAGCTATGGCACCATCAGATTAAAATTATAATTAGCCCATTTGACTGCTCCCAAATAGACTTAATTAACTCACTTATATTATTTTAGATTTTATGATTGTATTGATAAATTCATGAATCTTGTCTGTTGTTCATTTTTGTCTTTTGCTTCTTTACCTGTGTTGTCTTCTTTGATGTTTCCTTAGAGATTTTAGATCACGGGTGAAGTAACTGGGACTGTGGTAGTCTCAGGTGTGCTTGTGATGATGGATTCTGAGGAAGCTTCTGGAATGACTACATTGTTCACTGCTGGTTCAGTGGTAGCAATAATTGTAGGCTCAACAGTAGCAGTGGTGTTGATGTTAGGGATGACTGTTTTATCCTGAGGTTTCTTTGGAGGAATGGCAATAAATGACGGACGTTGGTATGGATGACGTGCCTCAGTGGATGGGGAGATATTTGGCAGGACTTGCCACTGAGGAATTTGGGCATGTGGCCTAACTGCAACTGGTCTTGCATAATATCGATAAAGCATATATTGATTATTAATTGGTACAACTGGTCTATGTTGGTAGTAGTTGGGTTCTTGACGAGGAGAGCTATTCAGCACATAGCGAATTGGGATATATTTGACTGTTTTCTGATCAAACAATCTTTCGTCATTCTTACAGCACTGCAAAAAGAATAAATTATGCAGAATAGCATTATTGTAGGCTGGAATGTAGAGATATCTTAAATCAGAATTTTTTGAAATAATGTTTTATAGTATTTGATGTTGAATAGGTACAATATTGGAAGTAGTAAACCCAGCAACCGTATTATTTTATAAGATATGGATTTGTACATTTCCTCTCCACTTCTTGATTTTCAACAAATATAAATATTAAATATCAAAAATAGTATTAGTTTCAAACAAATTAGATGAGGTAATCCATAATATAAACCACATCATCCAGAGTTGGCATGTATGAAAAGTACTTAGTAAATGCTGGGCATTATGATAAGTACAACAGCAAAAAAGATCTCAGAGAGAGCTGTGACATACTACACATAAACATACCACACACACAGAAATATGTATGTATTTATATATTTTCAGATGTATGTGTGTATGTAAATATGTATTCTCACCACATATTTGTAATTGTTTACAAATTTTATTTATCTAAATTTATCTAAAGAATTGGCTGAGGGCACGTTTTTTTCTAAACTAATTGCAGCAGAATAGTAAAATAATGTGATGTGGGAGGATTCCTGTATTTAAACTTTACATTTTTTTCAGCTTAATTTTATCCATTAAAGATCAGTTAGGGAGTTGTCTATTTTTATTTGCCTCTGTTTTATTGATTATGTGCAGTTATAAAAATATTCATTAGATCTTTTCGTATGACTAGAAACAAATCAACAAAATTACACTGCAAAGTAAGCATTTCTTACAAAAGGAGACATATTTAAAAGTATTCATTCAAACATATTTGGGGAACAAAAGGGGAAAGTACATACAAGTGTGTGAGAAGTATTCAAAGATGGGTCAGAGAGGGATCTTCCCCCAAGTCTTAAAAATTAGACAAGAAAGATATTAAGCTTGACTTTTGTTTTCATTTTTTCCCAATATTAAATTCTCAGAGAGTTTTCTCATTTTACTAAATATACGTGAAAACCAAAAATATGTGACTTGGGCTATAAAAGGAAACCAAGATTTTCAGATAAACACTAAGGTTGATTCATATGATCGGCTGCTAAAGTGATGTTTTTTTGCAAAGATTATTAGATTATTTTATGGAGCTTAAATATTTAGTTTTTAGATAGAAGGCATTTTAATATCATTGAACTTTGCAGAATATTATACTTTGGAGTTCATGTCTCTAATAGAAATAATTAAAATACACTTACTGTTGATTGTTCCTGGTTTTGCATCTCTGCACTCTGGTGAGGTTCAGAGAAATAATAAGAAATAAGAAGTTAAAAAAAAGCAAGACAGAGTCTAGATTTTTTTGTGGTTTTAAAAATATCTTTTGTATTAAAGACAAAACATATTTTGTTTTTATTTTAATATTGTAAAATATTTTGAAATATTTTCCATGGTTATTTAATCTATAAGGCCTGTGAACCGTTCAAGAAGTGACAGCAATATACTAACTAAAATAGTAGTAATAAACTCCATGGTTAAATTGTCTTTAAAAATCACCACCTAGGCAGAAAAATTCAAGGTTGAAAATAACATGATCATCTGATCCCTGTGCCAACAAATATATATGGTATTTGCTTAAATGAAAAATAAGAATAGCTTATATTCAGTTTGTATTGAATGTACATTGTTAAAAATAAGAGGAGCATTTGGCATATTTTTCTTTTTCTGCTCTCCTACTAAGATGATTTATGAGGTTTACTTAGATTAAAAAAATCGCCTCTAGCGTAACATCAATATATAAATGTTGTATAAATAATAGTGTTTTTAAAGCAACTTTCATTTGTTTTTATAGTACTTTTCTTAATTCTGGATTACAACATGAGAGAATCAGGAGTGAAAAAACAATTTCCATAGGTGTGTGTGTATAAAGCTTTAAAAATTCACGAAGTTCTGTAAACTATTGAGATGACATCATAATATTAAATATTTTTTAAATGACGGTTCTAGTTTAGGATTTTTCACACATATTCTTGGATATAAAAAGACTCTAGAAACCTTTTGGGAGGTGTAGGTATAGAAAATCAGAAATCTGATGAAGTAAAATTCATGACGTGTTGAGACAGAGACTTGTTTTTCTCTAAATGTATAAAATCACTTTAACACATTTAAATCAGTTTATAACTTAAAAATATTAATATTATAGAAAGCTTGCTTACACTCAAAAATTCTGATAATCTAGAGATCTTACTATAATATCAATCTCTATTATGTATTCCTGGTATATGTTCATTTCAGTATCTTGTATCTTGCTTTTTTCCAAGAAGTGTGATCCTTCATTATTTTTCTATTTATCTCATAGTTTTCGTACTTACATATTTGGAGTTGAAAAATAAATGATCAAGGATTATGTCATGAAATGTTTATTCTTCATTGTAACCATTAAGGTTTCTTTCAAAAAAATGTTTTATTATAAATAGAGAGACGAATAACAACTGTATACCAATGGCCTTTTTAATAATTTTCATTGATTCCTTAAGATAGTTTTTCAAAAATGTGATTTTTGGAGGGAGAAAAATTCTTTGATAGTGTTGGGGCCTAGGGGAGGCCACCCCAAAATATCTCACAATAGCATATTGAATATTTTGAATTAAAGTTACTTGAGAAACAGAAAAGGCATTCTGAGCCTCCTGTCTCTGTTCCCTCGGAAAGCAATAAATGAATCTCCCATGTGAAATGTGCTCTCCCTGTATCTTTATCACCAGAATTAGGGAATTATGGGCCAAGAAGCCTGAATAAACAAACTGTGTTAATTTACTACCTTGAGGCTAAACTCTGCTTAAATTCCCCACTAATTACGTGTACCTCAAATATAAGTTTCTGTGTCCTGTCATTCCTCACAAATTTATTGTTTCTTTGTGTAAAAGATACGTATACTGCCTGCTTTGTTCACTCTCTGAGAATCATTTCTCTATGATCTCCAATACCTATGTATTAAACTGGGTTTTTTTCCTGTTAATCTGGTCTTGTGTCTATTTTATTGTTAGTTCAGCCATAAGAACACAAGAAGAGTATAAAGGGGATTTCCCCCCTCCCTGACAATAGAAATTATGAAATTTCTGTACAGAAAAGTTGTGCCAGCTTACAATGCCACTAACAGACTATGAGATTGTATAGTTCATTGCATAATTGCTAGCAATAAATCTTATTTGTTATTTTTTTTTTGGTGAGGAATATTGTCCCTGAGCTAACATCTGTTGCCAAACCTCCTCTTTTTTTTGCTTGAAGAAGAGTGGCCCTGAGCTAATATCTGTGTCCATCTTCCTCTACTTTTTTTTGTATGTGGGATGCCACCACAGCATGGCTTGATGAGCGATGTAGGTCTGTGCCCAGCATCTGAACCTGCGAACTCTGGGCCGTGGAAGCGGAGTGTGCAGATTTAACCACCATGCCACTCTGCTGGCCCCAATCTTGTTTTTACTATTTTTATTTTGGAGAGAAGGGATAAATTAGCACATAGAAGATGCTATCACATTGCTGTTTTAATTGTATAATTTTGGCTACTCATAAGATTGAACTGTAAAATCTATAAACTGTCATTCTTCTTTGAGTTATTTGTTCCTGTCTGAGGGGCTTGAAGCCTTTGTGAAAAGCGGGAAGAGTGGGGGCTAGAGCAAATTTCAAGCAGCTCAAGAAGAGGCTCTATAGGGCAGGCAGTCGTGGATCATGTTCTGATTTAAACTTTAATCCCTAGTGCTCAAAGAGAAAACTTAAGTTTAAATGTACAAGTGGCCACAATAAAATGGGATTTCAAAGAATAAATGAAAGAAAATAAATGTTAAAATCATTCAAAATTTTAGAAGGTATGACTCCAGGAATCCACCTAATAAAATTATTTAGTAGATATGAACTTAAAAGGAAGTCTAAATTGAATAATAAATGAATTATGAAATAAGGACTAGTGCCTTCCAAAATTTCACAGTCTAAGACGAGGTCGTATAACATCATTTCATATTTGCCTTCCTGTCTTGCTGCTGGCAAATAAGTGCCTGGGATTCCCAAATGAACCTGAAAATAAAACTGAGCAGTAGCCAAAACAGCAATGAAAATAAGTCAAAAAAAATTAAAACAAAAACAAAAACAAAAAAAACACACCTTTTTATCTTGATCCAATAGCCTTAAAACACAGCATGTAATTCAAAAAAATGCCTGAAAACCACAGAGGTATTTGTGGATATAATCCCTGGGAAGGAGTCCCTCAGTTGACATAATGGGAAGAGTATAATAAAAGATACTGTAACGTTTGAATGTTAAAGGTAGATGTGTCAAGGTCTTTGAAATTGATGGAAAAACTTAAGCAAGCTCCCAATCTTTTAAGGATTTAGTCCCTAAAGAAATTGGGGTCTGTGTGAGATAGGAGTTTAATGAAAAGAATTTCTGATCCTGGACTATGATTTCTATATTTATCCTTTATGAATTATTTTAGAGCACTTTATAATTTAAAAATATTTTCAGTATTGTTTCTTCCCCCAGAATATGTTTTCTCTGTAGTATGAGAATTGTGAAATTTTGCTATACATGATAAAGTGTAATTTCTTAATTCCTAGGAACTAAAAGCATATCCAGAACATGACTTTAATTTTATAATATAAATAAATACAAAAATAAATTACTTTTAAGAAATGATAGCTATCATGCAGTTATTTTGTTCTCTAAAATATTTAGAAATACAATATTCTCAACTGTATTTAGAAATTTGCATAATTAGAGCCTTTAAGTAAAATTTTCTTAAAGTCTTGATACAAATGGGTTAGATGAAATTAACTCACCGAAAAAGGCAGAGTTAATGCCAGGATATTCACAACTAGGAAAAAACTCTTCATCATTGCACCTGAAAATAAAAATTAAATTGAAGGGATTTATTATTAATAATTTAGGAGTGATTTAGAACAATATTGTTTTTACTTTAAGAAAAAAAAAAGCCAGATTTATGGGTACATTTAGCCAATGTAGAAAATCTATTTTATCAAAAGTGTTAGGAAACCAAACTTGGAGTAAATTTTTTTTGAGTTTAATTTTTGGCTATATTACTGAAAGTATCATTACAAGGTTAATCGTCTATTCATTTAACATATACTAAGAACCTGTTAAGAACAAGGCATTATGCCAAGTTGAGATTATCAAGGTGAATTGGCCTTGTCAACAAGTAGCATCGATTTTAGGAAGAGAGTTGCAACATACACAAATCACTGTAAGAGGAAAGATGAAAAATGCCACAGAAGTGATTTTCTGCAGATAAAAGGTTTCAGTCAAGAGAATCGAGAAATTCTTTCTGGAGGAGATGGCATGTAGATGGGACTTGCCTATGTAGAGATTAGTAAGGAGAGAAGCTTTTCTTTCAAGTAAAGCAGAAAGTCTTGGGACTATCCGTGGACATTTTGAATACAGTGTTATATGAGAACAGAAAGATAAAGTTGGAAAGAAAGTTAAGGGCAGAAAAAAGGAGAGGCCTTGAATGCCAGGTTAAAGCGTTAGGCATGGCTTTGTAAACAGCAGAAATCAGTTGAGTGGCTCTGGACTAGAGACAGATGTAACTCCACATTCCTCTGGAGGACTGAGTTCTAGCCGAGGGTCTACCTCTACTTGTGTAACTTTGGCCAAGTAATTTCTCTTGCCTGGGCCTCACCTTTCTCATCTCTAAAATGAAGGTTTGAACTAAGTGATTTCTAAAATTCTGTAATTCCACGATCAATCTAACAGGAGCGTGTGGAACTGTGGTCCGAAACTGCATTCTTCATAATCTGCGTCTCCAGTAATTGTAAATGATATGATTAACTTGATATAATTAGAAATACAGATATGACAATTACAGTGGCTTTGACCAAAATATTTAAAGAGATAAATTAGCCTTATCTTTCTAAAGGAGTGTACAGTTGTCACACCTGCTTATTTGATTCTTTTTAAATAAATTATATTTTTAGAAAGGTACATAGAACATTTCAAACTTTTAATATTTAAGTACATATTGCATTACTGAAGTAGTTACTAACTACATCTTGTTGCAGCTATTGTTTTTGCCATACGTGTATAGACTTGAGTCCTACAGACCGAGTTTTACAAAAAAGGGTCACAGAGTTAAATCCCAGGCTTGGGAAAGGGAAGCACATGGGACTCTATTTGCCTCCAATTCTCAGATAATCATGCTTAGGCAGGCTGTCTACTCAACTGACTTCAAAACTGCTGATAGGATATCATTGGATGGGAAAGAACTCAGGTGGAATCAAATTTGAACAACCCACAGCAAACTCAAATTTCGTTGAAAGAGATGGAGATCCTTATTAATTCTTCACTTGCCAGTTAACTTTTTTTAAATTGAAATATATTTACACATATAACATTGTATAAATTTAAGGTGTACAACATGTTGATTTGATACATTTATATATTGTAATATGATTGCCATTGTACTGATAATTAGCCCCTCTATCATGTTACATAATTATCATTTCTTTTTTGTGGTTTGAGTAATTAAGATCTAGTCTCTAAGCACATTTGATGATTAAAATACAATATAGTGAATATAGAAAACAATATTATAATTGCCAGTTAACTTTTAAGACTATAGACTGAACTATAATATTTCCATGGTGAATCATAAGTTCCTTTTCAATTGTCACAAAATGATATAACACACACACAAACATTCTGTAAAATGATAGTAATTCCTCCCTTTTAGCGTAAACAGAAATCAGAGAGCTAAGACCATACTTTATCAGCTACTTAAACTAGTGAGTACTTGAATTTGCCTTCATCACTTGGTAAGACAGAAATAATTTGTGAAACAGTAGAACCACTCAACTTTCATGAGGATAGGAAAGATACGTTTTAAAACAATAGTTATACTATAAAAAACAAAATTATGACCTTTAGATAGAAATAAAATTTGCAATTAATTAAGGAATCAATCTGGATTGTTATTACGTGTCCACCTTCCCAAGAAGTCAGCCCTCCACATTCGTCTGTAGGAATAGTTTCAATGTCTTGGACACTTTCTTTTTTTAGAATTTACATTGTCTTCAGTAGTTTAGCCAGTATCAAAACTTGACTTTAACCCAAAGTGATGTTAAAAATAAATTTGATCGTAACACCATCTAGAATCTAAGGTTTAGGTTAGAAACTAATATCAAAATGATGCCAAGGCATATTCAAGTTTAACAATAAAAGCTAAAAGGAAGAAAATGTGCTTCTAAAATAATTGGGTGGTGTTAGTACTAACTCCTGTGAAAAGGAATCATTCTCTCTGGATGTTTCCATATGATTACCTTTGCCTGTGCCCGTCAGGTCTTGCTTGGCAGTAGGTTCAGGTGACCTCTCAACTGTAGAGAAGATGCAAGGTAAATAACCGAAGACTAATTAAAGGGCATTAGTGTCTTGTGTCATGCAATTTATTTTCCTCCTCCATTTTACCCAATAGGAAGATGACAAAAAGGAAAGAATCGTTGACAGCAGGGTCATCTTTGGGTCAATCTTAGTTGATGAAATGCAGAGGGGGAAATAGAGTTGTCATTCATAAAGCTTGAAAAGGGAATATTCACACTTTTTAAAGGAAAAATTTTTATGTTTTATGAAGAGATTAGAGGAGTTTTAAAATATATTAATTGCATTCTTAATTAACTAATTCCACCTATTTTAATATAAAGCTAGTGTTAAACTAAAAAATAGCTAGCAACAACACATTTATATTTTAAGTGTTTCTTTTTAGTTTAAGCACATGAATATCAAGCGACCCTATATATATAATACGCTGTGGTTGGTCTTCTTCCTTCCAGAATTAAAACTATTGCTTTTTAAAAATTAGAAAACTGACCATCTCTTACATACCCAAGAGCAACTTCTTACAAGTTAAATCCAAATATGAAATATTTTAATCAAAATAAAGAAGGGAGCCATTTGCATTTGAGCTGCAGCTGCAACATATGTTCTTTGGTAAGCTCATGGTATAAGCATCCAATACATACTTATTGATCGATTAACCTCTTATGAATCAAAGTTGTTTTTAGATTTTTAAATTTTAATAATACGAGTGAACCAGTCTGGATGCACAAACTTAAATTTTTGAATTGGGGATAACTGTTCTGTTTCAAGGACAGCTCATTCTGACTTACAGAGTATATATCATAAAACCACCACTATAGGGGATATTTTGGTAAAATACAGCGAACCAATAATTTGTGTAGATAATTCAGGAAAGAATATTTTCTTTTGCTTGAATTTCTCTGGGAAGAATGTTAGCTGTGGTTTCACTTTAGCCTGGCCAGACTGAGGTATTTACAGGAGTCAATGTAGGACTGCCAAAATATAAACAAGAGATAATATCAGCATTGTAGTTATTTTTGTATTCCTGTCTTTTTCTTAGAACTATTTCATGTCTTAGAACGTTAGGAACAATATTCAGAATGCTACAATGCCTATTCAGGTTGTACGGATTTAAGTTGAGATTTTTTTTATTTCTTAGAATAGTTGGCTTCTGCTGTTCAGAGAAAGATGGCAGTGTTTCAAAACTGGAAAAAAAAAAAAGAAACAAAACAAAAAACCATGCTGCTAAAGTAGTAAAACCAGCCATTCTATTCAGACTGTTTGGTCACACCACATTCCTTTGGTTGTCAAGGTCAAGTGATAGTTGGAAGATTATGATCTGGTCAACCCCCAAATTATGAAGGTGTTCTATTCCACATGGTAATTTCTCAGTCATTGATTTAGAGCCATAGAATGATAATGATTTTCAGTTGAGTCTTTATTTATTTAATTCACAAGTACCAGAGACTCAGAACACCTTTAATAACATTGTTTTAGTGGGAAAATATATTTCACCTGGGAATTCTAGGAATCCTTCCCCCCTACCAAGAGAAAAACATTTCTACAATGGGGTCACCCATCCACTTCAAACACTAATCTGGCTCTTTTGGGAGATTTGCAAAACTGGATATTATTCTTTGAGCGCTTAAATTATTTCAGATACTGTTCCAAGCATTAGGGATAAATCAGTAACCAAAGCAGGCAAATATCCTTGCCCTTCTGGAGTTCATAGTCTAACATTTACTTGAATATAAGTGACACCAAACATTCTCCATATGTATTGACTTAAGGCGATTGAAGAGAGCTAAACAGTTTTGTGTGACCGTTGTAGACGAACTAGGCGCACTCTGTGTTGATGTTGTTCAGATACACTGGTGGTTTCCAAAGAAAAGCAAAAGGAAGATCAGAACTCTCATGATCTGAAGTCTCAGGATGCTAGATGGTGCTGAACAAAGTCTTAAGAAAGTGTTTGTAGTCTGGAACTGATTCACCAGCCATGACCTAGTCACATATTCATCGTAGGTGTCATGGCCTATTCCTGAAACATCCCTGGAGTGTAGAGGAGGACCAGTAAGGCTTCTCAGTCAAGCTATAGCTTCGTTTTGTTTAGGTCTTGATAATCAGTGTCTGTTTATACACTGGTTCACACAGTGAAGCTGGGCAAGAGGTTATTATGGGTTCATAAGTTCACATTTCAAACACTATGAAATAAACATTTTGTGGTAAGTGAAATGATGACTAGTGACTCCTATGCATTCTTTTACCTGTAACAACTTCTTATTTTTCTGTTAGCATTTCTTACATCTGACATGTACTTTATCTCTGTTTTGTCTTCTTTTGGTGGTATTCACATACATGTGGTTTTCTTTTTTTCTGTCTCATTTTATTTCTCAGCTACTTCATTAGTACCAGGCTGATCTCAATACTCTATCGTGTGCTTGAAGTACAATGATGTTTGTGACAGTAGTTGCAGTGTAAATGACTAACGAAACTTTCTATTTGATTAACTCTTAGGTATCAGAAAATTAACATTTTAATGCAGACATTTGTATGCTTTGGAAACCATTGCAATGATATGTGTAAATCGTGGGAGAATAGCATAAAATACTCTTAAAATTTTTTCAGCACTAGCATAAGGGACTATCACAATTTTGCTCTCCTGTAAACAATTCAGTTAAATAAACAATTCACATACCTGTGCAGTTCTTATTAAAAAGAAGGCACTTTGGGGAATATAGTAGACAGTCATAATCTCTGTTTGCAGAGAATGTGTAAAGAGATAATATTTTCTGCTGGACATTGACAGACTCTTTTGAGGCTATGAGGAGATATTTGATATCATCTAGAGCCCAGAATGAGTATCATTATGACTTTAGCATTAGGGCACACATAAATTCATGCTTTAGTAACTTTTAGGATCCCAGGAAGTCCATTAATAAGGACATAGATTACAAAATACAATTAATCAAGAAAACGTTCAATTTATGTAAAGCATTATTTATCTGATGTGATCCTAGGACCTTCTGTAACTCTGTCTTATATTTACTCCAATAGGTCCTTTCACACCATTCAAAATAGGTCGCCACGTCATCTGTGACCTCCACGTGGCCAAATCCAATGCTAACATTTAGATCCTCCTCTTAAATCTCAGCAGCCTTTGGCATGGTGATTGGTCTTTTTCACTTGTAATGATTTCTTCTTTTGATTTTTCCTCTCAAATCACTGGCTGTTCTTAATTTCTCTTTTGGTTCCTCTTATTTTCCTCAAACTCTAAATTTGGGGAAACTTTTAGGGATTCTTCCTGAGTTCACCACCCCTCTTTTTTCTCTCTCTATCTTTAGTATCATTATAGTTGACCTACTCCATTCTTATAGCCTTAAGTATCATCTACTTCTGTTAACTTCACTGAATTACAGATTCAGGAATCCAACAGTTGTTTTAACATCTCCATTTGTATGTGAAATAGACACTCCAAATTTATCGTAAACAAAACAGAATATTTGATCTCTAAACATATCCCTTTTCTTAACTGGGTCCTTCACTAGTCTTTTCCTCTTTAGTAAATGGGACCATGATACTCTCAGTGACTCAAGAGAAGATCCTATGGGTCATCTTTTGTCCCTTCCCCTCCAACAACAACTTAGAAGAATTACAAGCACTATTTTAAAAATATACCCTGAATCTCTCACCACTTTCTAGTCTTACCTTTATTGCCCTAGTCAGTCTCAGCTACTGACATCCCATACCTGACCATCTTAATAGTCCCTTTTCTGATCTCACTACTTTCATTCTTGTCATCTTACAATTGTTCTTCACATAGTTATAAAAATGTTATTTTTTGAACATATATCTGATATGATTATTCTCCTGCTTAAAATCTTTCAGTGACTTCTTATAGTACTTAGAATCCATTCCAAGCATTTTATCAGGCCTATTAGTTTCCATATAATTTAGTCTCTCTCCATTCCTCTTACCGTAACTTCTATTACCTTTTCTCTCACTATGTGCAAGATTCAATGACATTTTTGTTCTTAGAACATGCTGAACTCTTTCCTGAATCAGGAACTTTTCACTTGCATTCACAGTCTCTGAAATGTTCTTATCCCAATTCTTCCCATTAGTGTCTCCTGTATATTATTCAGGTTTCAGCTCGAATGTCTTCTTCTTAGAGACACTTTCCTTAGCACCTTTTCTAAATAGTCATTGCCTTTCCTTCATCACTCTATTATTGTACCTTTTTGTTTTCTTCATAACATATAGGAAATATTTTTTAAATAGGAAATGATTTTTAAAATTTACATATGTTCATTTACTCTTCTCTGTCTTCTTCCACTGGAAGATAATTTCCCCAGTGCATAGACCTAAGTCTGGCATGTATTAGACACTCAAATGTTTGTTGCACAAATGATTAATTATTTGGACTATTTGTTTAAGTTGCAAATTCTTGCCTCACCCCACACTACTGAGTCAGAATTTTTAACGGAGGGGTGTCCCTATAAATCTGCATAGTTAATAAGCACCTAGATAATTTTTCATACAGATGGAAGTTTGGGAATCACTACTTTCTTCTGGATGAAGTGAGAACCTCGTCTTGAAGAACTTCTAAAGTGGAAAGATATATTCTCTGTTTCCCCTGGAATTCTAATGTATTTTACTGAAGACTAGTGTATGTGGATAAGAGATGGGTTTTCTGGGATTGGTTTTCCTGTGAGAGCATTAGAACTGACTTCCCCGACTGTTGGGGAAACTGGAGTCCAGCTGGGCTCTCCTTTGGAGTGACTACAGCTAGCTTTCTGTGTGGCTCTCTGGTCTTACTTCATTCCCCTACTAAAGTCTTGGATGTTTGAGAGAAACTAGAAACATTCTTAAGTTATTGGAGGGAGGGCACTTCAATTGTCAATGCCTCACTTTTTGTCTCGTACTGTTGCTTTTAACTGCCTTCAGCTACCTTGATTTGACTTAACTTTGCCAGAAGTTTCTGCCTGGTATTATTGAACTCACATAAAATTTTGGAAAAATACTATCTCCTAGATATTATAGTCATTTACATAAGGAAATAACTCACCAGGTGATATTTCTTCTCTACATCTGTATGAAAAATTAACAGAAATATATGTACTGAACAAGAATATTACTAAGGTATTTATTATCTTCTCTTTTGTTTCTCAGGTCAGAGGTTATTCCTAAGGTTAAGAGAACTTTATATATTCATTTGTATATTCCTTAGAAATAGGTTCTAAATTGTTTTATTCCCATCTTTTGCTCTCTTTTACTTTGCCCAATGAAGCTAAACACCATTAAATGTACTAATTTGAGTATAGAGATTATCTATCCAGTAAATATCTGTTGAACATCTAATATGTGCTTATTTACTTGTCAATAACATTTATCCATTAAGGTTCAGCTCAAAGACACCTGTGGGACCTTTCCTAATTTGTGTAACCAGAGCCAGTTTTCCCTCTGCTTTAAAACAAAAAGAAAAACAAACTCCATGAATACTTTATTGGAACACTTATTATATTTATTGAAATCGTATACGTATTTATCTCCCCTCATTAGACTGTAAGACCCTTAAAGGTGAACGAAAATCCTTTTGTCCAAATCTCCAGCATTTAGCACAATGATGACACAAAATATGTATTTAGTTTTTTAGTGAATGAATGAAATCTGAAAGATTATATGGGGGACGCGTGAGTCCTCTCCACAAGGAACTAACAAAATAATGGAGATGGTTTAGCTCTCTGTTTACTTTTCCATGAAAGCCTCTTTCAATAATTAGTATGTAAACTCCATGTGAATGTGGCACCTAGTGTCCCTATAGCTGATTACATTTTGAAATAGCATAGTGTGTTCAGGGACACACTAATTTTATCAACTGTTTTAGTTAAGGCGGAGATCATTCTATGGTCAGTTTAGTTTGGGAAATGTAGTTAAGCGAAATGATTTTTTAAACTGGCATTTTCAAGGATGTTACCTTATGTATGTGTACTGCAAATTTCCAAGAGATATTTTGAGGATAAATATTATTTATTTTGGCCATCTGGTAAGATTAATGCTTCCAGAAACATACTTTGGGAAACAGTGTTTTAGTGGATCCTGTCCTAGTAAACCAATATTAAATTACAAAAGAAAATGGATGTTTGATTGATAGGTTTATGGGGAAACTAGCCACCAATCACAATAATCAAACATGTCCAGAACAGGAATGATGTCACCCAAATCCACTGGGAGAATAACTGATTAATTTTACTAGAATATATTTTCTTCATAATTCTAGTAGTTAATAGTGAATGACAGTGTCTTCTTTTTTTCCTGGAAAGTGACAATGACATTTTGAGATGAATAAAATAAAAGTTCTAATCTGAGAGTTCAGGACATATATCAAAGACTTAAAACAAAACAAAACAAAACAGAAGGAAGACAGTAAATTACTTGCAGAGCTGGACCTCCCAAACTTCAGAGCAGCCAAGGTTTGCCTTTGGCCCCTCTTCAGGGCTCTGATATCCTTCTGTCTTTATGCCCCTCCATCTTGCTTTCCCACGACTGCCTTTCCTCAGTCATGCAATGACCTCCAATCTGTCAGCTGTAAGGTTGGGAAATAATCCCCATAAAACTAATTTACCAAATTATATTGAGGATGTTTTGGTCCTATTGCTGTTCCTCCCATAGTTTTAAATGGGATCACTGACTTTAATACAAAAGACTGAATATTTAATGCTTGAGGAACCTCTAATCCCTGCAAATGGCCAAGGGAGGCAGCAATTTCCCCGCTCATGTCATGCCAAAAGGCTCATTAGGCTAGCCTTGATTTGTAGCCAGTTTATGGGTCATGGCAGAATTTTCCTCATTGACACTAAGGGTCTCAGCTACGAACAATTTAAACTTGGGGTGGAGAAACATAATCTTTGTTCAAAGAGAATTTTTCTAATTTCCTGCTAATTTATCTGTGGGGACAAAGGCTGCCATTGTGACACAATGAAAGGCTCATTGTACAAGTAGAATCTTGTTGGATGACTTTTGTCGTATACTGCAGGCAAGTTTATTTTCCTCACCACCTGCTACCTTTTCCTCCTTCAGGTGTTTGTTTCTGGTGTATTCAGCATGGGATTTATGGGAACTGATGATCAGAACTAAGTGTTCCTAAATAAAGTTCACAAAAACTTTGCCATGTGCATTTACTGTAAATGGAAGAGAAAATATACTTGATAAACTAAAAGCTTCTAAACTTGGTTTTCCCCTAGCTGATGCAAGTGTTAAATGCTTTAAGACATTATATATATGTATATTCATGTGATGCTTGCATTGTCTAGGTACAAAGAATTTTATTCATGACTTGACGTTTTATGGGCCCTGTAATTTCTAGGGCAAGGTACAGGTAGACACAAAGTTACCCAATTTGCTGTGCTAATATTGTAATTGAGGAAGAGAGAACTGCTACCTTTTAAATATTGATTTTAAGATGGTTTTTTTCTCTTACAAGAAGGAATCTTTTGCTAACTTATGTGTTGATATATGTCAGAGATATGAAAAAGCTCTTTTTTTTGAATATTAGGAATTTGAAAGTTTTATTAATACATTCCATTTATCAAACATTCACTGAGTACCTTCTACCCTGTTAAGTACTGGAGAATAGTTATATTGTTGCGATACTCCAGGAACTTACAACTTCCTGGAGAAAGATATAGAAATGTAAATGAATTATTTTATTAGAAGGTAAAGTATAATATGATTCATAAAATAGTGGAAATAAAATGCAGTGGGAAAGAGTCAAAGTGGTGAGTGATTCATTCCTTTTGGAGAGATAGCACAAAGTTTTTCTTGAAGGTCATAATATTGCATTTGGGCCTTGAAAGATAAATTGGATTTAAACAATGAAACAGAGGAATGGACATTCCATGAACAGACAGCACCATAAACAAAGGCACAGCTGCGTGAGAGTCAAGGCCAGTTGTGGGGAATGGCAATGGCCTGGTGTGACAGCTGAGGATGTCAGGGAGGCTGGCTAGTGGCAGGGGGATTTGAAAAGAAGCTTGAGGTTAGTACGTAGAAGCCTTTGAATGTCATGTGGAGGAAAATGGGTTTTATATTGTAGGGAATAAGAAGCCTTCCAAGCCATTTGAGCAGGTCGGAAATATAATTCAATGTATGTTTTGAAAGATAAGTCTGGTGGCAGTGTGGCACCTAGATTAGCAGAGGAGGAGATGGGGGTGGTTATCCTTATTAGCATCAGTTTGAGTTTTCCTCTTTTTTTTTTTTTTTTAAACTTTATTTATTTTTTCCCCCCGCAAAGCCCCAGAGGATAGTTGTATGTCATAGCTACACATCCTTCTAGTTGCTGTATGTGGGACTCGGCCTCAGCATGGCCGGAGAAGCGGTGCATCAGTGCGCACCGGGGATCCGAACCCAGGCCGCCAGCAGCGGAGCGTGTGCACTTAACGGCTAAGCCACGGGGCCGGCCCCTGAGTTTTCCTCTTGAAACAAAGTAAAAGCAGATGGACTTAACTAGTCTTTGGTACTGCCATTGTGGAGTCCTGGACTCAGAATTAGATATGCTGCTGAAACAAAGGCATTGGAGTTTGATAGGACTGGTTTTGTATTTCTTTTCTGCCGCGTACTAGGTCTGTGACTATGTAGAACACAGGACTTTCATGATCTTCTTTCCTCATATATGAAGTGTGATTACTGTACAGAGATTATGTGAAGATTTGGTGATATAATGATTTGAAAAAAATATATATATAGTAACCTACAAGCCTGATATAAATGTTACTTTTAGGATTTCACCCGTAATCAGTTTTTTGAAGTTAGAGACAATACTTGATTGTTTTTGAAATCTTTTACCAATCCATCAAACTTAATTTCCTATTGCACATAAATTATAGACTCAACTGAGCAATTGAGTAACTGAGTTTCAATTACTCAAATAATTTCTTTTTTAAAAGTATAGGATTCATTTACTGAGATTTTTTTTTTTTTGGTGAGGAAGATTGGCCCTGAGCTAACATCTGTGCCCATCTCCCTCCATTTTGTACATGGGGTGCCGCCACAGCATGGCTTGATAAGCAGTGTGCAGGTCCATGCCTGGGATCCAGATCCCAGAAGCCCTGGCTACCAAGGTGAAGCGGGCGAACTTAATCACTAACCACTGGGCCAGCCCTCAAATATTTTTTTGAATTAAATTAAATCAACCTCTGGCTTTTATTAGTACAATCAGTGCAACTACACAGCATAAGTTGCTGAATAGACTTTCATTCAAGGTACTTTCAGGGTTGGTTGATTTTGGTCACCTCCACTCCCCTTACTTTCCCTAGAATTGTTAGTCATCAAGAAGTGTATATTAAAATCTGTTAAAATTTATTTTGCATTCCTACCAGCAATGCATATTTAGAAAATAAGAAACCAAGATATTCTCTTTTGTGTTTACTAAAGAGGACTGCTAAAGATATTGATGACAGAATACTGTATGCTACTTCAATTACATTTATTTTTATTTTATGAACAGGAATATTGATTCTTCAAGGAAGTGGCTCACATTCATTTTCACAGTGACCTGAAATAAATGAGATATGTAGTTATTAATCCCAACCGATCATTTGCCTGTGAACTTGTAATTTTTTTTTGCTTTTTAATTACAGATATTGCCTCAAAAGTATATCTAGTTCAAGGACTGGGAAACTTTCTGTTCAAGGAGACTGAGTAGATGCAGGAAAGAGGGCAGAGGCCTTTAGTGGTAGGGATTAGCTGAAAGTTTTTGTTTCCTAGAACAGTCTTCTGGGTCCTAATGTAATCTTTAGTACAGTCTGTATTCCCTCAATTCATCTGGTAATTAACAGACCATCAACTTTGTTTTTGATGTCATGATATGATTGGGGCCTCTATTTTAGGTGAAACGTTCAGTCTTTAGGATTTTATTATAATATGACAATCAGAAGCTAGGTTTGGGGTTTTAATATTAATTAGAAAAATACATGACTTTCTAAGGAATGGGCTGAAGTCTACCTTAGATCCTAGATCCACAAGTTCATCTATTATGATCTCCACTGTAGTTCAAGTTTTGCCTTCGTTAGACCTCCGATTCAGCCCCAAACTGCACACGCATTGATGATTGTAGAAAATGTTGAAAAATATTTTGTAAAAATATTTTAATAAGAAAGGGTTTGTTTCTATTACATCACAGCACATGAGGTATTTAAACTGCTATGGTTAGATCATGGAAAGACACATGTATGTACCTCTGAGTGGAGACCCTAACAATTTCTACCAGAGAAAAAGATCGAAACAAACTATAACTTAATGGGGCTAAGTGGGAACATTGTAACACATTTTTTTCATGGAATGATATATTCCAATCCACAGACAACAAACTTAAAAAACATGCTTTATACTGTGTATACTTACCACTTATTTCATCTTGTTTCCTATCCATTAAGAGGGGTAGTTGAAGAGGCCGACAAAGGTATTGGAAAAGGAAAATAATATCTAAACCATGGATATCCTTGAAATAGGAATGGTGAATATGGGCCAAATGGATTTTGGAAGGGGGGCACATAAAACTGTGCAGGTGATTCAGGGGGCACATAAAATTGTGAAGGTGATTCATTGCTCTCACTGACCTGTTGAAAGAAAGAAATGAAAAAGGCTTGTTTTACTCTTTACAAAGGAGAGTTCTAAAATAGCCTTAACATCTGCGTCTTCATTTTTAAGTAGAGGCTTTAGAAGCTCTAAGATCATTCACCCTTTCTATGTGTACTATGAACAGGGATTTGATTAATTTACATTATTTTAGAAAATTACTTAGAGATAACTCTGCCTTTGTACCTTTCAAATCATAGCCAAATTTTCCTGATAATTCCTTCTATAACTATAAGGCCAAGGGGGAGGGAATTGATGAGGGGACATTAAATGTCTCCCTTTGCCTTTATGCAAGGTCTTGACCCAAACTTTGTGTTAGACACAGTCTCCTCTTTATCTCTTTTCCTTCTTCCCTCTTTCCCTCTCCATCTTTTATTATCCATACCCCTATCAATTTCTGTATCCTTAACACTGTTTATAGTTTTGGTCTCAAAACCATGCTTCCTTTCAGATAATAAGATTTCTAGGTGTATAAACAAATGCATAAGCAAGACGCTCTCCAAATTTTTTCTTTTTCTTAAACATTTTGATTAACTGACCAAAATAATCCTTTAGTGAATTTGCCACTGGTGGGATTATCAAAGCTGGTCCACATCTCCTAATTCTCAAGTTTTAATTATTTTTTTACCTTTTCTGGAATGGGCTTTGTAGAGTTAAGCAGAGTAGAGGCAAGAGCCATTATGAGCTTTTATTAGGCTAGATAATTCTAAGAAAAATACTATAAGCCAATTCATCACAGAGTGATTCAAGTTTCAATTTTGGTCCACTGTTACAGGAGATGCTGAAATAATTCCCTTTATAGCAGGAAAGATCAAATCCCTGAAGTCTACTCTGTTGAATGTTAATACCCAAATTCTTTAAGGATTTCTCTAGAGTTTGAGGAGTTTGGATAAATGAATATCTTTAACCACAGTTATGGATATTTCACATGGAAAGCATAAATAATAAGAAGAGGAAATATAACTTACACTTCGTTTCTCTCGTTCCTGGTCTTGAGAGACCTAAAGCTCAAACAGTGAAATTAATTCAACTCATGCTGATGAAACACATAAACTAAGAAATATATACATATGTATGAAAGAAAGAATTTGATTATCCGCTACCTAATATTGTTTTATGGTATTCATTTTTTAAAAATCTAGGAATTGAGTGTTCAGAACATATTGTAGAAACTATTTTTTTTGAAAAGTGTTAGTATGTATTCTAAATGACTCAAATTCAGCACTGTACCAAAGCTATGTGGAACTGAGCTATGCATTGAACAATACATGATTTATAATATTTTCTAGAACATAATGTTAAAGGGGAACATGTTAAGAATGTTTATAAAGTAGAAGACAGTGTGTGGAGGGGAAAAATTCCTAGGATTCATGAATTAGAACAAAAAAATACAGAAATACTCCGGAATGTAGAAATGGTTACTTACCGGGAAACCTACAGTTACTGCGAAGATGGCAGTGATTAGAAGGAGAACTTTCATCTTGTTCAGAGATATCCTAGAAGTCAACAAAGAGACCAAATGTTAACATAAATTCAGAAGAGCCAGTTGTAGTACATATTGTGTTACTAACAGTTGCTCTTTGACCTTGAGTGAGTCACTTAACAATCTTAGGGCATCTCTCTATTTCTTAATGGTAGGTGAAATCAAAGGTACTTTGCAATTTTAGAAGAATATTACATCAATTCTTTTAAAAATAAACATTCAAGTATTATTTAAGAATAATACCTCTCTCTACATGGTAAGAAAATTAGTTTCTGGAATGAAATATTGCCTCAGTTTATACAGAAAATGTTACTGTGGGGGTGAGCAGTTCTTTATTGATCTCAGGAAGTTCAAAACAGCTTTCTATATAATAATGATCATGAAATTAATTTAGATGATAGAATTATTTGTGTTGGTTCCCAAGCAACTAAAAAAATTCCATGCTGTTTAGAGGGACCTATTCTTGACATTTGGAAAAGGATATTTCCAAAGCATTTTGTTCTATTTTAATTTCCATTATAAACTCTTTATCTTATGATACATACACATTGTTGTAATTAATGTATCAATTATGATTGCTAATAGATATTTGAGAAAACTGAGCTCAATTCAATATTTCACCAATGATCATATATGTAATAGATAAGTAGACAATAAAACATAGAACTTTTTGCATTTAAAAAATATTTTGTCGCTAATACAATAAGCATGTATATAATGCTTGATTTTAAACATGAATGGGTAATTTTCTGTATGGGGTGGCATCACTAGTCATTAATCCTCTTTGTTGTGGTGTAGATGCAGTGGACACTGGAGAATATATGGCGAGTGGTTGGGGAAAGGCCATCAAGTTTGAAAGAGGGGTTGGTAGGCGACTCGACTTTAAGTCGCCCTCATATTTATTAACTTATTTATAACATATTTCTTAATCACTGTTTAAGTGTCAGACGCTATTCTAGATGTTGGGTATATATAGCATTGAGAAAGTCTGATTTCATGGACCTTCATAAGCATGTTATTATAGATCCATGCATTACAAAGTTTTCTGAAGATTATATAATTTAAAGTTTTATGTTGAGAAAAATATCAGTTGTTCATATCATTATTATTATTTTGTGGTGGCTTTGAGGTGATTCATGGAGATTCTAGGAGGATTTCATCACCTCTTGATGCTTCCTAAATATCTATGAGACAAAAGAATAAAATTTGAAAGAAAAAATGTACTCAAGGTTTGATCGTATTATGTTTATTTTATGATCATATTGTCTTTATTTTTATTATATATTTTTCTTTTTCTTTTTTGCTGAGGAAGATTGGCTCTGAGCTAACATCTGTTGCCAGTCTTCCTCTATTTTGTATGTGGGTTGCTGCCACAGCATGGCTACTGCTGAGTGTTGCAGATCTGTGCCTGGGAACCAAACTCCGGCTGCAGAGGCAGAGCATGCTGAACTTAGCCACTAGGCCACCAGGCTGGCCCCATATTGTCTTTATTTTTTATCATATTAATCAAAATTCAAACTGGGATTTAAAAAAATGTCAGATGATATTTTGATTGCAACAAGACAGTCAAGTTCAGAATTCTATAGGAAGACTGGCAGTATAGGCAATTAACAGTAAAAATTTTATGCACACACACACACACACACACATATGCTCCTCATAGACACCTATATACACACCCATAGCATAACTTCTAAGTGCAAAGTATTGTGCTAGGTGATCTCAGGGATATAGTGATCAAGCATGATTTCTGCCATCTGGCGGCTAGTAGGGAAAGACAGATACAGATATTTTTATAATGTAAGGTAAAGTGTGATAAGTGTGATAGAAATTATTATTATTAAGAGCATATAGAAGATAAAAGAGACAAATTAAGGAAATAGTTTTGAGGAGGATAAAATTCAAGCTTTGGATTTACAACAGGAAGATATTCAACTGATTACAAGGATTATTCAAAACCACATTAAGCAAAGAGGTAAATAAACCATGTCACAGACTTCTAGATCATGTCTTACAGTCAGGACGTAGCAAAATTACCAACTACCACCTTTTATTTTTCTACTTCTCAAGCTGTGGTACCCATAGCAGTATACTGCAGTATGCTGGGGAATAAATCTGATGTCTCTGAATAAATTAGATGTATCTTCCCGGAGCATCAATTTTATTCAGAGATTTATGGGAAAACAATTTTTATATTAAAATCAACATAATTCATTATAGAATGGAATGTAAATACAGCACATTTTAAAGATAAAATAGGAGGCTACAAATAAATTGGTGCTTGCTCATACTTTAGAGAATATCTGACATGCATGGTCCCTTTATTTGCTGACTTGAGACCCATAAAATTCAAAATGATGAGACTGAGGCTGTCTAACAGTCTCAGTGTGCCACCTCACCAGCCTTCCACCCCCTACAAAAATTTATTTATGATCATTTTAAAATACGCACTTACTATGGCTAAATGGCGATTTTAAGAAAAAGTTTTATAAACAGGTATACCCAAATGACTGTTTAATTACTAAGTTTACTAATTCAAGCAATCATTACATGACATTCTTAATAATTTTAATTTTGACAGTTTACAGGATATGTGTATATCTATCTACCTATCTAGATAATATATATTTTATATATATATATATATATATATATATATATATATATATATTTAGTTTACAATGATATTTAAGACCTCTCTTACCTCAAGCTTTCCAGAGAGTTCCTTCTCTCGGTTGCTGTTATAAGAAAGCGAAGTGGCTGGCCCTGGAATATTCAGCTATTTTATACCCTCAGAAGTGAACGGAATGAAGTCTGTGGCTTGAAGCCCTCTCCCCTGGGATCAGTTATTACTCAGCTGAATCATCAACTATCACAGTGTGTTGAAATTGGAGATTAACCAACATTTACAGTTTCATCGAAACTTTGGCTGATGACTACCAAATACATCTATTTGTGGTTTCTTTTCAAATTTTGTGTATCCTGTATGTTAAAAGCTTATCAGTTCACATAGTGTTGCCCCATGTTCTTATTTAAAAATTTTTTTCCTTTAATTTCCATAATTAAAAAATTATTTTCTAAGCATTCTATTGGTATTGATTATAATCTATTAGAAAGCATTTTTGGTAATGTAAGTTTAAGAAAATAAAGAACCTTAAAAATTGTTAAAGATAGGATTAAAACCTTTTGCATGATTCTGCTTTCAGCTCTTTCACTTTAGTGAGCAAGGTTAGAGCTTCACAGAACAATGGACCATATTTGGGAGCATCAAAGTATCTTGTTTACTTTATGAGACACTATACTCTGTTTTTCAATTAAGGATGCATTTACAAAAGAATGGGTATAACCGTTAAATGTAGAACTAAAGTTGTAGCTGCTGTAATCAAGAGTCATAAAACTTGGACTTTTTACCATTTATTTGAGAGCCCTCAAGAATATTGCATCCTTGAGTTTTGATTTCTATTTCAGCAGAGTTTATATGGTCCAATTTGTAGTAATGCATCAATGTCCCTTCTTTTCCTTTTGTCCTTTCTAGGAATTAGTTCTCAAGAGAACTCAGAAAAACATAACAGCTAACCTTTCTTGAAGACTTTAAGTGCTCAAGTGCAAACCTAAGCACTTTATACGTAATTACATCATTTAATCTTCAAAACAACCAACCCTAAGAGCAAAGTTCTAATATCAACATCATCTTTATTTTACAGATAAAGAGACTGAGAAGTAGAGAAGGCTAGTAAGAGGTCTAAGGTATTATGACTACTACTCTGGCAGAGATGGTATTGAACACCAGCAATTTGGTTCCAAAACCAAATTGGTTTTGGACCAATTTGTGGAACCATTTGATTCCACACTCTGAACTAATGCTTTATATCTTCACTGTAGCAGAAGGTTAGAAAAATCAGTGCAAACCCAGAGAAACAGTTAGCTTTCTCATAACTGAACATTCACTCTTATCTCACTGATTTAAAGAAAAATGCTTCAATTGGAAACCTAATTTATTAAACCTAGTCTTTTGTTGTATATTGGTTTTCATTTTGACCAGTGTGGACTTAGAGTAGATTTCCCCAGGACTAGAGATAACAGGTGTGTGTGCGAGAGAGTGTGTGTGCACACGCATGTGTGTATAGCATACTATTTACTTCTTTATCTTACAATCTGTGTTTCAATTTTTTCTACTTATCTGAAATTATTTTAACCAAAGCTACCAGTTACCACTTAATTGTGAAAACCATAAGAACTTTTCTGTCCTCATGTTATTGACATTTTTTGGCATTTAATAGTGGTGACAGATGACTTCCATCTGGAAACTTATTTTTCTCTTTCTTGGCTTCTTAAAAACACTCTTGTTCCTCTCAATTTTAGGTAGCAACCAAAATTGGTTGGTTGCTTCAAGTTCTGATAGCAACCTTAAGTCTTTGCTGATTCTTTTTCCTCAACTTATTGTGCATGACCTCTTATTTCTTTAGTATACACTCGTTCTGAATAGTATAATCTACTCCTGACTCCCTAACCTATACCTTTAGCTCAAAGTCTTTATCCAACTGCATATTCCGTTTAGATGTCTGATGGGTATGAGTCAAAACTGAACTTATTATTTTTCCCTCCAAATATGATCCTCACTTTTATTTAATCCCTCAGCTGATGGTCATCAATCACTCATTCATCCAAGCCAGAAATCTGAGACTCTCCCTATACCTCCCCTGTCTCTTCCTTTTGGTATCTAATGGTAATTAAGTTGTCCCTCCTTGTATACTCCTGGAATCAGTCTCTTCCATCCTCATTGCCATTTCCTTAGTTTAGTTCCTCATTCTCTTCTGGACTGTTACATTAGTGTTTTAATTAGATTCTCTGTCTCCAGTATTCTCCCTCTCCAATCCATTTTCCTCATAATCCTCTAATGTGGCTCTCAGCCTTTTAAAATGCAACTCATGGTAAAAAAAAATGCACTATATGTCATAGCTGAGTATACACACATGCACCCACAACTGAAATAGGGTTTTTTAAAAAATAATAATAGTTTCATTTATTAAACTTTTAAAATGCGTGAGATTTTTCCAGCTTTATTGAGATAAATTTAACATATAACATTGGGGAAGTTTAAGGTGTAAAACGTAATCATTTGATATATGTATATATTGTGAATAGATTACCAGAATAAGGTTAGTTAACACATCCATCACCTCACATAGTGATCTTTTTGGTTATCTTTTTGTGTTTATGTGGTGAGAACGTTTAAGATCTAACTCTCTCAGCAACTTTCAATATACAACACAGTATGGTTAACTATAGTCACAATGCTGTACATTAGGTTCCTAGAACTTATTCATTTTGTAACTGGAAGTTTGTACTCTTTGGCCTCTATCACTCATTTCCCCCACCCCCTAGCCCTTGGCAACCACCAATCTACTCTCTCTTTCTATGAGTTTGGTTTTTTTAGATTTCACATATAAGCAAGATCATGCATATTTGTCTTTCTAATGAGCACTTTCTGTTTTCCTTATCTTTGGTTTCCATTGTTTTGGCCCACTGGTACTCCCAATTAAGCTTGCAGGTTGCATAAAGCTGTGGTTATCCCGTTATTGAAATTCTAGCTACTGGGAGGCAGCAGGAATAATTAAGATGATAGCCATAGAGACCCCCAAGCTAAATGAGGTAGGAAGAGCTCTAGATTTGACAGATCTGTGTTTAGATTTTTAGATCTTCTTTTTTATTAGCTGTAAATGGGCAAGTCAGCCTCCCTGAGTCTCAGTTTTCTTATCTTTAAAGTGAAGATAAAGATAATTATCTCTGGAATTGGGAATTAAGTAAAATGAAAGCACTCATCATGGTGTCTGACTTCATAAATGATGGTTTCACCAGCATCAAAGCTGAAGCTTTCGTAAATCAGACCTCTTCCTGCCACACATCCTCAGGGTTGCTCAGATATTTGGGTTCCTCAGCTAATATAAAGGTATATGAAAGCACCTTATGTGGTAATTGGAATCAGATAGAGGCTTAATACATTAGTTAAATCTGAATATAAGTAGGGGAATTTTGAAACCAAGCAGTGTCAGGAGGGAGTAATTATTCTTTCTGGTTGGTGATCTACCTTCACCCTCTACACGACCCACCAAGAATTGTCTAACAAGCTGTGATTCTGGCTGAATTCAGGCAATAGAAGCTGTTGTTACTTTCTTGTGTTAATCTTAATTCAAATGGCTAGAATCTAATAAACAGATTTGCCTAGCAGAACAAAAATTATAGATACAAAAATTCCCTCTGTAAAGTCTTCAGCATATGGTTGTCCTTCGAGGGGCAAGGGTGACCCAAGGAAGAGGATGTTTTACCCAAAAAGAGGTCATGAGTGGCCTTCAGAAGCTGGATGTGCTATCATATGAAAGAGAGCTTAGGTTTATTTGTGGGGACTCAGAGGGCAGAAGTAAAAATTAATATGTCAAGATATTTAAAGTAATCTGTAAGGAAAAACTTTTTAAAAGTTAAAAACACTTATCTCTGTAGATATGCAATTAAAGGTTGGGTGACCACAGGCTGAGGAGTGGCAGTGGGGATTTTTGTGTCACCAATGGAATTAGTTAGATGACCTCTCTGTACTCTTTCAATCAAATACTCTCAGACTGAGTGGTAAACAGGGATGACAAAGCTACCGGAACAGATTTAGCAATTAATGAAATAGAAAAACCCAAAGGAAAAGTTGCTTCTCATAAAAGGATTAGAATTAGTGGAAGGTAAAGGCACACTTTAAGCCACACCGTGGGAAGCCTTAGATGTGGATTAACTCACTATTGCTTCAAAGAGAGTAGAAATATCTTGTTCCACGTCGTGTGGCTGACAGAGTTTATAGAAATTCAATACATACACATTCTTTAGGCATTATCACTCTTTTTGGGGATTGAAAACCAGGACAAATGATCTACACTTTAATAGTGTTACATACATGTGAATATTGAGGAGGAATTTTTATTTTAAAAAGTCTCTGACATCTTTCCTCTAAGAGAATGGATACAGACAAATCTCTGAATTCTCTTGAAAGCCTCTGCAAATGTTACATATTCAACTAGAAGTGACCTTAGTGACTGTGGATTCCTGCTAAAGAGTTAGAATCCTATGTGTCAATGTTGTAGAATCTGAGTGGTTGTCATTCCCAAATCTCTATGGCACACTTGACCCCTAGTTATTCAAAAGGAAAATGGTCATAGAATTCTCATGCCCGGAGTCAACACCAGCAAGTGCCAGAGTCAGGGCCAGACAGCCGCGTGTCCACCATACTGTTCTCTGGAATGGGCTTGGCGTACACTGGCACCAAGTATGTGCTGAATAAATACTTATTGAGTGAACAAATTAGGCTCCTCAGAAATTACTTTGGTTACTTCCTGGTGCTCTTAATCAGTTACACCACAGCTTGAACCCAAAGGCCAATAGCTGAGAAGTCCTGTTTATTAACTGTCCCCACCCTCACGAGACATGATTTTATCAGCAACAGTTGAATTTAATACCAAATTCCATTAATAATTTTATATTTTTCACATGGCTCAAATGATGGAAATTGCCATATTTGATATATATTACAAATAGCTTATGTAGTCCATTCCAAAACTTACATTTCCCTCTGCAAAATATGTAATTTCTTTTCTCAGTTCAAACTAATATTGGTTAAATACAAAACCTTAAAAAATTAATTCCATCCTTCTGTGCACTATTACATTTTTTCTAAAATGTGTGAATAGAATTTGAGTATTTGGATATAAAACATGGTCTACAGTATCTCTACTCTGTCTGTGTTACACATAGTTCCTCCTGAGTAGACATCTCCTGATGCGTGCTCCTCATGCAGAGGTTAAGAGAGTGGCCTGTAGGGTCATGCATCTAGGGTCTGAATCATGCCCCTTCACTTACTGAACTTGGACAAATCTCTTAACCTTTTATAACCACCCAATTATTCAGCATTGAAATAACAATAACAACATTGTTTCCTGTTTGCCTCATTGCTTTAACAATTTAAATAAAAATGATGTTTTCTATATGTTAGTGTGTTGAAATCAAATAATCTAATATATGTAATATTGGAGTTCTACAATAAGAGAAGAGAGAAAATGGAACTGAAAAATAGTCAACAAAATGTTGAGAAAATTTTTCCAAATTTTATCAAAAACCAGTGCCTAGATCTGGGAAACTCAGTGAACTGCAAGTTGGATTAATACAAAGATAATCACATTTAAGCCTATTTTAGACAACCAGCTAATACCAAAAATACAGACAAGCTCTTTTAAGAAAATCAAGGAAAAAAGACACATTGCGTACAGTGAAACATCAATATGAATGATAGCTGACTCTTCATCTGAACCAATGGAGGCCAGAAGATAATGTAACAACATCTTTAAAGTGTGAAAAAAAAATTGTCAGTTTATAATACTATATCCAGAAAAAATAATCTATAAAAATGTCGACATAATAAAGACATTTTTAGATAAATAAAAACTGAAGGAATTCACAGCCATCAGACACAAACTGAATAAACTTTAAGGAAGTTATTGAAGTTAAAATGAAATTATGCCAGATGGCAATTCAGACCTATAGGAAGTAAGGAAAAATGCTGAAATTGGTAAATATGTGAATAAATATAAACATATTAATTTCTTTTTAAAAATTCTTTTAAGTTAATGGACATATGTAGAAGTAAATATGTGAAAACATTAGCACAAAGGACAGTAGAATATAAGTGGGATTATACTATTGGAAAATAATTTTGCTATATGTAAAAAGGTCAGATGTGAATTCTAGATAGACCATAAGTTAAGGATGCATAGTACAATCCTCAAAGAAAACACTAAATGTTGTAACTCTATTAGCTAAAACGTCCATAAAGGAGATAGAAAGGAAGAATAATAAAACAGGTTTAATTCAAAAAAGATAGAAAGAGGGGATACAAATAAAACAGGAGACAATAAAGAACAAAAAGCAAGTGAGTAGACTTATACCCAATCATATCTAAAATTACACTAAATGTGAATGGATTAAACATTTCAATTAAAAGACAAGTTCAGAGGCTGGAGAAAAAGCAAGAGCCAACTATATGCTGGTTATAAGACACACACTTTAAATAGAAAGACACAAGCTGAAAATAAAAGGATGGTAAAGTTATGTCATGTAAACGCTAAGTGTGAAAAGCTGGTATGTCTCCATTAACATTAGACAAAGTAGGTTCAAAAGATACCATATTATTGGAGACAATTAGGGTCATGTCATAATGATTAAAAGATCAATTCCTCAAGAAAATATGAGTGCCAAATGTTTTTGCACCTAAAGTCAGAGCTTCGAAATATATGAAGCAAAAGTTGACAGAAGTAGAATAAAAACAAATCAACAATCACAGTTGGAGATTTTCACATCTGTTTTCAACTGATAAAATATAGAAAATTTGAATGAAATAATGAGCTAAGTTATATTATGGATATTTGTATAACATGGGGCTCAGCTCCTTCAGAATATTTATTGTTTTTTAAGTGCGTGTTGGAAACATTCAGCGAGACAGACTATAGTCTGAGCCACAGATGAGTTACAATAAATTTCGAAGGAATAAATGACAAAGAATTTGTTCTCTGATTTCAATTGGTTTAATTACAAATCAATAACAATAACGTGTTGAAAATCTCCAAACATTTAGAAATTTATCAATACATTCCTCAGTAACACATGAATTAAAAAAGAAAGGAATGATTAGAAAGAATTTTATAGCTTTACAATTCTTATATAAAAATAGAAGAAATGTTTAGAGTCAATGATCTAAGCCAGAGGTTGGCAAATTACAACCTGAAGGTCAAATATGGCTTATGTCTGTTTTTGTAAATGAACTTTTATTGGAACACAGCTATGCCCATTCATTGACATATTATCTATGGCTGCTTTCATTTTACAACACTTGAGTTGAGTAGTTGCAACTCAGTTCTATCAAACATTTATAGAAGAAATAATGCCAATAACACACACGCTCCCTTAGGGAAGAGCAGAACATTTCCCAACTCATTTTATGAAACCAGCAAAAGCCCAGTATAAAAATTGCCAAGGATAACATAAGAAAAGAAAACTGCTGACTAATAGCATTCATGAACATAGATGAAAAATCATTCATGGAATATTAGTGAATTGAATCCAGTGATATTTTAAAAGATACTGCATTACAACAAATTGGTGTTTTTTTCCAGGCGTGAAAAGTTGATTCAACATTAGAAAATTAAACAGTGTAATTCACCACATTAACCAACCCAAAGGGAAAATTCATATCATTTCAGTAAATGCAGAGAAACCATTTGACAAAAGTCTTTATAAAGATTCATGATAAAAATTCTTAACAATCTAGGAATAAAAGGGAATTGATGCAAGCTGATAAAGGTAATTTATGGGAAATGTACAGCTGAAATCATACTTAATTGTGAAATAATGAATACTTTCTTCCTAATATCAGGAACAATGCAAGCATGTCCACTTTTATTCCTTCTAATAACCATTACACTGGATACTCTAGTCCATGCAACAAGGTAAGAAAAATAATTAAAAACTGACTGATTAAATAGAAACAAATGAAATTATTTTTATTTCCAAAAAACATTATTTTTTTAAGGTGGAAATTGATATAGAATCTACAAAGCAACTATGGAAACTCATAAATGTATTTAGCAAGATCATAGCATACAAGCTCAATGTACAAAAATCAATTGCATTTCTATCTACTAAGAAATGGAAATGAAATTTAAAAACATAAAATATTTAGAAATAAATTTAACAAATATTGCAAGACCCCTACACTGAGAACCACAATGCATTTCAGAGATAAATTTAAAAAGACCTAAGTAAATATATGCCATGTTCATGAATTGAAACACAGTATTGTTACGACGTCAAGTCTTGATCTAGAGATTCAACATCATCTGATTAAAACTTGAGCAAGGTAGAAATTGATGAACTGATTCTAAACTCTATATGGAAATGCAAGACATAAATTTATAGTAATCAAGACTATGTAGTATTGCTGCAAAAACAGAAAAACAGTTAAATGGAATAGAATAGAGTCCAAAAATAGATGCAGATACATAAAATCAACTGATTTTCAATAAAAGTTCTAAGGCAGTTCAATGAGAAAAGGATTGTCTTTTAAACAAATGATGCTGTGTAAGATAAACTAGGTTTCCATGTGGAAAAAAATTATCCTGACCCTGTCTTCATACTCTACATAAAAATTAATAGCTACAGACATAAATGTAAAAGCTAAACCATTAAAAATTCTGTAAGAGAACATAGGAAAATATATTCATTGCTTTGGAGTAGGTAAAGATTTCTTTAATGGGACTCAGGAGACACTAATCTTCAAAAAAAAACCTGACAAATTGAAATGCAAAAAAAAAAAAAAAAAACCTACTCTTCAAAAACCCCATTAAGAAATCAAAAAGACAACCTACATACCTTGTATTCAAAGTATTCAAAACTCATTTATTTGCCAAAGCACTTTCATCCAGAATATATAAAAAGCTCTTACAATTCAATTGTAAGAAAATTAATAAAACGCTTGAATGTAACTTTCAAAAATGAAAAAATACAAATTACAAGTAAGCATAGAGAAAATATATTATTCATTATCAGGCAAATGCAAATTAAAACCATGAGATGCCTCTTCATATTTTTTAAAATAGCTAAAGTTAAAAAGACAGATGGTTCTGAACTATTTAACATATTAGATTAGATATAGACTTAACTATTTAATAAAGTAGGCTGAGATACAGATTTAGAAGTCAGTGATTACTTATAAATGCTTATTAAAGTCACAATGATAGAAATGTGCATGCAGTGATGTTTGAGAGAGAGAAGAAGGGACGGAGGTCAAACTCTGTGAAGATTAACCTTTAAGGGATGTGTGGCAGAAGAGGAACTCATGAAAATAATGTTTTTTTAAAAAGCTGTATAATTCTAAATGTTGACCAGAAGGTGGAGGAACTGGAAATCTTATACGTTGCTGATCAGTGTATAAAAGGGTACGGCCGTGTTAGAAACTACTTAGCAGTTACTAATAACATATACTTGCCCTACGATTCAGCTTCACCTCTTGGTATTTACCCAGGAGAAATGAAAACATACGTTTATAAAAAGACTTGTACAGGAAATTTCATAGCAGCTTCATTCCTAATGGTCACTAATTGGAAACAACTCAAACGTTCATCCATAGGAGAATGGATAAAGAACCTGTGGTACATTCAAACAATGTAACATACCACTTAAGCAATGATGTGGATGAATCACGAAAGCATTATGTTGAGTAAAAGAAACCAGACACAAAAGAATACATACTGTGATTAGTTCATATAAAGTTCCAGAACCGGGAAAATTAATAAATGTTGATATAAAGAAGAAAAAAATGTAGTAGCTTGGCATGAAATGGAAAGACTAGATTGACTGGAAAAGAGCAGGAGGGAACTTTGTAGGGGTAGTGGAAATATTCTGTATCTTGATAAGGGTGGTGGTTACAAGGTATATACATTTATATGTATAGAAATATACGTGTATAAAAGATAAAACTCATCAAAATACACACAAACTCTATACATTTAAAAGCATTACTAGACTATGATGACAGATTAGATATAGATGTAATGTTGGAGGTGAGGTCATGCATGGATTCTATATTTCAGTCTTGAACTAATGCTGTTATAATGCATTTAAATAGGAAGCACCTCGTGGAGAAGGTTGGTAGGGAAAGTTTTGAGGCTCTACTGTGGATTACCAAATCTAAGCAAAGCTGATTTTGAAGAAATTATTCTACATAGAATTTTTCTGGTCAAATCTGCTCAAAATTGAACTGCTTTTTCTGCTTCATCTTTTGTTTACTGGTGTGGGAGGGAGAGATTGGGATGCCAGGATTAAAACAGTCAAAACATAGTTCTTTGTATGTATTCTGGTGAAGTTTCTATAAACTGTACACTCTTGTCTTCCTAACTTTGGTAACAAAAATGATAGAGCTTAATGCTCTTTTATAAATATTTTGAAAATTAGAATATTTTATTGATAGTGATTATAGTGTTCAGGTATTTAAACATAGTTGTTGCTCAAGAATATCTTTTTTTTTTTTGGTGAGGAAGATCGGCCCTGAGCTAACATCTGCCAATCCTCCTCTTTTTGCTGAGGAAGACTGGCTCTGGGCTAACATCCACGCCCATCCTCCTCCACTTTATATGAGACGCCGCCACAGCATGGCTTGACAAGTGGTGCGTTGGTGCACGCCAGGGATCCAAACCGGCGAACCCCGAGCCGCCGCAGCGGAGCGCGCACACTTAACCGCTTGCCCCACCCGGCCGGACCCAAAAATATCTTAACGAGACTTAACATCTGCCTGAAACAGATTGGGTACCGAACAGTCAGAGGTTAGGGAATTTATTTTTTAAGTTGTGTCACTCAATTGGATCTGTTAAAACTATTCAGAGAGATAAGGTTCTGTTAATATTGCCTGGAACAAAGAAATAAATACAGCATGCTTAGTTTAATATTAATGTTTTCACCCAAATATTTATTTTTGAAGTAACTTAATGTTTATTATTGCATTATTTTATTTATGTAGTACTTATCCATTTTATGCTTTTGTATACTAGGTATTGTATTTATATAATCCCCATATTTTTCAAAGTAGTTTTTATTGTATCCCCTAATATTGCCAAACTCTTGGCTTGATTACTGCTTGATGCTTAGAATTCTGCAGTTTTCCCTGAGTTCTGCTTCCCTTCACTAAACCCTCAAACAGAATAACTATGCTGTCCTCATCTTTCCGCTTTAGTCTCTGACCACCCTCTTTCTCCTCCTCCTTGAAAAGAAAAGTTGAACACTTGCTAAGTTCCAGAATGTATACAAACACTCAGCATGGATTACCTCACGTAATTTTTTCAATGACCTCATGAACTCTTGGAATTTTGGGACACAGTGTTCTCAAGTGCTAAATACCTGCATTTTATCAGAACTCTTGGTGTCTGACTCCTTGTTACATCTAATATTAAGAGGTCAGTCAATTACCCAGAATTCTATTCATTCAACTCATCAATTTAGGGGAAAAGGATACAGTATAAGATGAAAGTAGAAGTAGGTGATTATTGTGTCACTCTTCCATAAGGTAATTCCAGAGTCGTAACATTACTAAATGCTGGAAAAAGTAAGATTCTAGGAATTGTGATCAACTTTAAAGCCTAGAATACTAACCAAATTTGTTTGAAACCACCTAATACGTATTCATTCATTCACTCATTCACTCATTTATTGTTCTTTTCATACACACGCAAACATCGATACACGTCTACATACAAATATGTAAAATGTATTGAATGTCAATTTTCCTATTTTCTCAGAAGTTCAGCTGAAGGTCCATAGTCACAAGCAAAAGGGGGAAATTAACATTTTCTGAGTACTTGATATGAGTCAGGTCTCTTACATGTGTTATTTCATGTAGTCCTTTCAGAAATTCTGAAAGGTAGGTATTGTTATCTTTGTTTTACACCTGATAAAACCGAGACCCGGGCAGGTTAAGTGACTTCCTGAAGCTTCAAAACCAATTTGAAAACCAGATTTGATGAAATCCAAAATCTTTGCCTTATTCTGTACAGGATGTTGCCTCCCCAAATCATCATACACCTTCCTGCAGATCTATCCTTTTGGGTGAAGACAGCCATCTCTCCAAGTGGCTGTGTTATATTGGGAGCATGCATTTCATGATATCTGCCACCAATAATTTTGATTCTAGTGGGGAATACATCAGAAGGAATCTAGTGGAATGGGCCTGGGGAAAATGATGAGATGATATGTCAAAGTTTGGTACATATTTTAGTTCATCAGTCCCAATCACCACATTCATAACTCCAATGACAGTATATCTTTATTCTCATGGATGAGATCATTTTCCAGAGCCATTGTTTATTAAAGCAATTATCCAATTGACTCAGTGATGTCAGCTTTATTCTTACTGTTGCAACTTTCCAGGTTATGCAATGATAGGATATTTGAAAAGAAATATAATTTTGTAAAGACAGGACTTATTAAATGATTGTATTACTTTTCTATGACTTATATAAAGACTATAAAACTATTTATAAGTAAAAAGAAATTCCAGAGAAGAGCCAAGATATTTTGTATATTTGAAAGAACTGGTATTAGCATTGAGGAAGCAAATAGCCTAAAATGATATCCGAGGCACCGCCACATCTTTTTCTCTGAAAAATAAGATAGAAGAACATTTTAATACCATTAGACTGTTTTGTGTAAGATCTCCTAGATATTTCCTAAATTACTTAATAAAGAAATAGAAAACTTAACTTCTGCTGGCTTTGATGCCATATAGTGTGAAGGTCACACTATACTGAAATCCCTTTAGTATTTCTGATTAAATAGCTTGTATTGACTTGTGTTGTACAAAATGTTAATTTATAGAAGAGACTTTTCTGAAGAGATGCTCATACTATTCAGTTCTGGTTGTATTTTTATAGACTTTTATTTTTCATCTGAGAAGGCGACATAGTCATTTTCATAGAAGGAGGAATCAGAAGAGACTCAGAGGCAGCAAAGAGGAGATTTCAAAAACCTTTCTTTTAGTTTTCCCTTCAGGTCAAATTGTTTTTTAGTGGGTATTTTTTACTTCTTGTTGCCATCCCAGCCTGCCCGTCTGTCAAACACCCATCCTGGCCTCACAGCCAACCAAGCTCAATAGGACAGTTAATTAATCCAAGTTATATTTTCTATAAAGGCCATGGAATTTTTAAATTCCCATGTCATTGTGCAATTTTTTGTATCACTTTGACACTTTATTTCATTCCAATCTAATACAGATGTACTGGCATTATTACAACTTCTAGCTTGCAAAGTGAAGCAAGGATTTGGGAGAACTGACTGTATATAGTATCTGTAGAATGTCTTTTATATGGACCTAGTATACTTACTATTTGTGTTTTCAGAGTTTAAGCCAATTTTATGGTATAGGCAGACATGATTCTCAAAAATTTACTTTTATTTTTTAAAAATTTCTAAAGTCTCATAATTATTATTTACTTTGCAGGAATATATGAGCACTAACTTGTTGTTTTCGTTTTGGTAAGACCTCTTCATTATTTCCCCTGAAAGTTTCCTTTTTTTTTTTTCTCTTTTGATTTACTATATGTCATGGTACTTAATGCATGCCTCTTGGCAAATACCTACCAAAAACTCTGAATGATTAGGACAACATCTTACGGTTCCTTTAGGCTATCAGTCTTGGCCTAGTAAGAAAAGGACATTCTATTACATCATTAACTCTCTCATTATTTCCATGACTAAGTCCTATATATTAAGCACTAACTTTATCTTTATATGTTCTATTAGACATCATTTTCTTACATAAAATGTATCTTTGATTACTCTACCTTCTTTTCCATGAGCTCTGGGGCAATGGTTGGGTTTATAGCAGAAGTAAAATAATTTGTTGTGCTTGGTTTTTGTGAAGTTGAAGGAATGAAAATTCCTGCACTGGCAGGCTTAAAGTTTGTCATTTCTTTTTGTAAATTTGGTATCACTCCTCCTGCTGGCTATAGAGAATGAGAAAGAAAACAAAGTGGTTACAGGTTTAAGCACAAGGTCAAAATTGGGAAGGATATAAAGCAACAGAATTGAGATGCAAGGCAAGGAATTTATTTAAGAAGTAAATACCTTTAATAATTTTCTAGATTATAATCATTCCTTTGAAAAGACTATGAATATATACCAGCAAATGGATGTCTCTTAATACCTGTCTTTAAATGAGTGTACCTAGGAGAGTATCTTGCATATAGTAGCCCCTCGGTAAACATTTGATGAACTGAATGAATTGAATCTTGACTGGCAAAAGATTATAGGGGGAAGAAGTAATAATCGTTGATGGAATAATAGTAATAAAGTTTTCATTAAAATGAACAATAGTTCAGGAACCTGAGGGTTGTCACTTGCTGGTTTCCAGCAGCTAGCAAATTATAGTAAGGAAGCTTACCATCACAGCAATTTCAGGAGCTGCGCCTATGAAGGGATCAAGGGCTAGTTGCTGCTGTCCTCCTGGTATAACCTGAAAAATTGGAAAGTTTAAAAAAGTCTAAATTATTAATCTATAAAATATACTGTTTTGCACCCAAAGCAGTTAAATACTTCCCAACTTCTTAAATTAGTTTCTTAAAAACAAAAATAATAATTTAGATTTGAGAAAGAGAAAATCAGCTCCTGACACTGGGAAGTTGGCCTGACATAATAGCTCTACTTGTGTTGTCAGGAGCTTGCCTGATGTTCTCTGCTAGGCCCTGGTGTTCTGTTGAACATTGACAATTCTACCTACAGAACACCAACATCAGAGAAGGTTGCCTCTGAACATGATGAAGTGTGACAAAAACATGACCACTCTGTAATCGTGTCTAAAACAAGGTTGCTATGCAAGCCGTGGAAATACCAGGCATCTTTGTATCCTGGCTAACTTGAGTAACTCTTGCTTCTTTACCAATCACAACCTTTGCCTCCCGCCATTGTTCTTAACTTCTAGGTAAGTATTGTTAAGCTACTCAATCATGAAACTACCCTCCACTTCTTGAGAACACCCAATCCAGAGTGAATCATCACTCCTTGAACTCTCCCCCAAATCACTTGATACAAGCCCAGACTCTATGAGAAGTCATTTCAATTCCTTCCTATTAAGACACCTTACAGTTCCCCATGGTGTGTGTGCTCCCTGTTGCAATAAGATAAATCCAACTATTCAACTAGGAGTGTGTTCCTGTTGGATTTTGGCTGAAGAGCACTGATAGATTTAATAGGTTATGAAGCAAGTCGTTTCAGAAGTTAGTTTTTTTTTTTTTTTAATGAAAATTATGCATTTACTTACAGGTTCTGCTTGTAGTGGAATATATCCAAATTGAGTATAGAATGGCATCTGTCAGATTTTTGAAAAATGCATTAGATTTGTTCTGAGAATTTTTGTCATAATTTTGTGATAAATGATTACTTAAAATTACATATATTTTAATATTATACTAAATACTTTCTTGAAAGTTCACATGATCTAGGTGGTAAAAATTATTGTTAAATTACCAAGCATCCTCTTAACATCATATGATTTCTAGGTTAAAACTCTCCCTTTCTCTTTAAATTAACATGATATAATGGGAATTACTACTACCAGTCACTTAAAGCATACTTTTCAGTTTTCTCTTTGGTTTGGCAAGTTTTAGAGTGGTGATAAACTATTAAAATAAAAAATAGCTATTTTTATTTATTTTTAAATTAGTAACCATAGGCATATATGACAAGAAGAATGCTGGTAGATTTTTAAAAGTTAGAAAACTTTATTTTCCAAGATGATTCAGCTTTTGGCCTCTAATTTTATTGAAGTCCACTCATTGACTTCATTCTTTTAAAATCCAGCCTTGGAGAATTTCCAAATTAGTGATACGTTAGGAGAAAGCACTGTATCCTTTTATGATCACCATTTCAATCTGTTGAGTTTTTGCACTAAATATACTAATATATTCTCTCCTCTGAAAATTTACCTTATCTTCTCTATTCCCAGATGGAACTAGTCAGATTAAAGTCAAACAGTAGCAGTACCTGCTCCTCAAATAGCTGTTGTCCTGTTTGTGGAGGTGACTGCACGACTGTTTGTTGAGGCTGTTCCCAGGGTAGGAGCAAGTAAACTGGATAGTATTGAAGCATCTATTTGTAAAATAAAAATATATATGAGCTTCCTTTAGAGCAGTGTAGGCCTTTTTTTTTTTTTAAATCTAATGTCAATATTATTTTAAAGCTTATTTATATCTAGCAATTTTATGAATAAAAGAGTACATAAAGCAGTCCTTGCCAAATTTTAGGAACAACTTGTATTGCACATGATACGGGACTTTGTTTCAAGGTTGCTTCGTCAAACACGTTTGGGAAGTAGTGGGTTCAACTAAATAACAGGCTTTTTTAAACGGGCACCTTAGACTTTATATATAAATTTTAGAGTTTATTTACAAGCTTTAGGTACAAATTACTTTGTGACTATCTAAGAAAAGAATAGCCTATGAAACATTTTCCCTATATTTTTTGAGAATCATCATTCTGAAGGATGTGTTATTAGAAGTTCTACCATAACGAATGAATGGTCAAGAATGTATTGCCTTTAATAATTGCCATTTTATTAAAAAATTCATATGCATTTCAGAATATTTGGAAAATCCAAAAATAGACAAAGAACAAAATCTCCTGCAACTTCACCACCCACATTATCATGCATTGGCTTCTGCTTACAGCTTTGTATGTCTATAGAAAATGGGGATCATAGAACATACATAGAATTTTCTATGCTGTTTCGTTTCCCTGCATAATTGAGAGACTATATTAGACACAAGAGGTAAAAAAACATCAACTATGGTTTGAGAAGAAGTATATTTTGTGCAGTGGTTCTTAATCCTGGCTAAGAATCAAAATCAGCTACTGAGCGTTTTAGCAGATAGTCACATTTGGGATCTACTCATGGGGTTCTGATTCATTAGGTGTGGGTAGGGAGCTCAGGCATTTGTAATTTTCAAAATTACCATCAGAGATTCTAATGCAAAGCCAGGGTGGAGAACCACTGGTTTAGTGGTTAAAGGAAGGGTGAAGAATTATATTCCAGCTTGGCAATTTACTTTCATTAGGATTGGGAATTTAATCTCATTAAGTCTTAGTTTCCTGATCCTTAAAATGAAGTAATTCCTCTTGTCATGTATGTAATCCTCTAAATGCTACTGCGTAGAATGAGATAATGTCTAGAAGTAGCTTTTGTTTTGTAATGGTGGTGGGACAAAATTACATAATTATAGTTACAGTGGAGCCAAGTGGTATAACTTTTTATGAAATGGTCAATACTCTCCTGATGAATAATATAATTTATCTATATCCCTATTTCTTTGAACCCAGGATATTATAAAATTAGTTAGCCTAATCTTGAGAGGGTTTTCTGTATTACTCTAACGATTCTACAAGTACGCATTCATTTTTTAAAGATTCTCTTATTTAATGGAAATTACCAACATTTGATTGTAATATGGAGTTAAATTGAAAATATACAAGAGGCTGGAAGTGTTTTGAGCAGAATTTCATAACTGCCAAATAATGGGAGCGTTTGTTATCTCTACATATCATATTTTACAAGTTTAATGCATCTCCCTCTGAAACAAAATTTAAGGCTGGGCAAAGTCAGCCCATGGTATTTCTCTTGAGTTGTTTCCCAACGCCAGCACTTTAGATGTAGAGAGGATGTGACCCAGGGCTTACTGAGCTCCTTTATTCTCAATACAGTAACACTCTGGAAACTCAGCGGTCCTGGGGACTCTCCTTAGCTGGCCTTTCTTCAGGAGTTATTAGTGGGCCTAACACTAACAAACTGATGGCAGCCCAGCAATGGTGGTGTCCAGACAGTGATATCATTGTATGGGTTTTTATAGTCCTGATACAGGAGTCAGAACTACACACATAAAAGAAAGCATTTACTGGAGAATGCATGTAGCCACCTCTCTCTAGGAGTAATGGTATTCTATTCATTTACCTGTGCTTGCTCTTGAGGCACTTTGAAGGAGAACACGTAGGGCATAACCTGCCAAAAAAAGGAATCATAAAAAAGTTATACTTGACTTTTTACTTTAAAATTCCAGAACTGTTTTTCTTAGACTGAGCCATATAAAATCGTAATTTGTATTAGCAGACTTCTATGAGAACAAAAGGTCATCTATTATATATACCATCATTAATGCAAATTGCCTTTTTTTTAAGGTAAAATTTTCCTAATTATCTTTTCCAAGAAACGTTTTAACACTTTTGATTTGTGGCTGTGATCCTAAAATAGCTGATTTAAATGGCATTTTTCGTGTTAGAAATCAGAAAAGACAAAGAAGTACTTCCAGTGATGGTAGAAACATACTATGAGAAAGAATTCTTGCTCAGTAACTCCTGTCTCATTTCAAAGCTGATGCATAGGCATTTTCACATTCAGCATGCATTATCTCTCCTCAGAACAACAAGATGGAAGAGGCCCAACTTACTTGATTAGGGCCCTGCTGTGTCTGCGGTGGTATTTGAGGCTGTGAGTGGTCCAGCTGTCTCACCTGGGTACCTTGGGCTGGGAGAAGTACCTGATTTGGGAGCAGTCCAGCAAACCGGTCTACAGTTGATAAAGAGAACTGGGAGAGTCCTGGAATTTGAGCCTGTGCCTGTTGTAAAATCCCAGAGAGAGAAAGAGTCCATGAATTAAATGGGCCCTGGAAGGATGTGAAAGAAAGGAAGCGTTTCTCTTTTATTTTAAAAAGAATTTAAAATCAGTCCTGAGCAGAGAAGAGACAAAATGTAAATAATTTCTGTATTTCCATTCTTGCATTATAAAAAAGGACAACATCTTGGCATGTTATGAGCTGTGCCAACAGCGGGAACAATGCTAAATGCCCAATGGTCATGAGAAAAATGGGCAGAATGAGGTGGATAAGGAATACAGTTTCTGCAGTGCCAGACTGGTTTCAACTTATTATTTTTTTTTTTTTTGACCTACTACATACTCTAGTTGAGTATGACTTTTTGTAAAATAGCTAATTTAACTATCTCATAGTTGTGAGAGTTGGTGCCTGGTATATACCAAGTTCTCAATAAGTATATGTTAATCAGACGATAGTGTTCACTTTAATTTTCAAACAAATGGTCATTATTCTAATAATATATGGAACAAATTCCATAACTTTAAAAATGGAGATTTTAGAAATGGAATCATAAAACCTTTTGTTCTCATACAAAGTACCGTAAGAAATGAGCAGTAGAAGAATGTTCTTAAAATAAATTATTGAAGTAGAGGTACCTGAAGCTGTAGAGGCTGAAGCTGAGCATTATTAAGATTCATAAGTAACTAGAAAAGGAAAGATGAAAACAAGATTACCACACATGTTAAAACTATTAAGAATAATGTTTACTACAAATAGCACAAGTCAGAGTGATCATAGTTTCCTGTTAGAGGTGAGCTGTTTTCTCACTAAGCTTAAAGTACAGTGGTTAGAGGTTGGGATTTAACTACCTCTCCCCTGCTGAGTATGAGATTGCACAATCTGAGCTCATTCCAGGGGTTTAGTCAGTCATTTTATGCTTTTAAATCTCTCTATACACCTCTATTAGGTGCTATTAGAACAACAACAACAACAACAAAAATGCAGGATGCTCTCTATGCCTTTAAAGAATTTACAATCAAACAAGAGAGGCAAAATAGTATTCTAGAAATAACCTGGTATATAAAACAAACATGAACATTGGAAATGCATTTGGATGTAAGAGCTAGTGATAGGAAACTCTCCGCTGAGTTTACATTAAAAAACAAAACAAAACGAGGGAGATAGTTTTAAGTATTTAAACTAACCTCATTGCTGTTGCTTGCAGACAGAAGACGCTGTGGGATAAGCTAAAACAAACAAAAACAGAAAAGGTAAAAGAAGGATTTGTTAAAGGTTTAACACAGTGATTTCGGTTGTACCATGAAATCTCTTACCGGGGCTGACATTGTGGCTCCCAGTAGCGCAAGAAGAATGATAGTTCTCATTTTCAGATGAAATATCTAGAAAATAAGTTGTGAAGTTGAGCTTTAAAAAGACTCTCTGTGTAAAAATCACAATAAGAATAATTGGTGTTGTTCAATCAGAAGAGTCGTTGAGTGAATTCTATAGTATTCTATTTTAGGATTTAAAATAAAAAAGATATATTTATAAATATCTATGACAGAACTTATTCTTTTTTTCTCAGAGCAGCTGTTTATAAAAACCAAAATTGTTTGCTTGTCCTTTGAGCTTGACCAAATGGCTCACTTGGTAGTGTATGATGTAGTTGAAAGAGTTAATGAACAAGATGCCTTGTCTCTTGCACTGCTCTACACTGAAGGGAGGGGGTCCTTCAGACCATGGGAGACCTGGGACTGTGGTCCATGAGCTAGTCCTTATTATGAAAACAATTTAATGTCTATTTAATGTAGCAGTAAAAATACTATAATAAAGATCTGATAACAGCAGATATTTTCCATTTATCTAACCAGATAATTTCCATGTAAAAGCCTAATAACTTTAATATACATTAAAGCTAAGCAACTAAGTCAATATTTTTCTAAATCAGGGAAAGAGATTATAAAATTAAACTGTAATATTGCTTTATAATGCCACCCATGGAAGTATATTATCTTTTGTCCTCCAGGTGTGAAAACTGTTTTAGTTCAAATCACTGATCTACACGAGAATTTAGGGTTATCTTGATTTATCCTGCAGAGTTGACTGATTAGGGTTCTTAAAATTATGAAAGCAAAGATTTGGTATCTTACCTCACTCCTTTGACTATGAAGAGAAATCTAGACCTATGCAAGGTCTGTGTTCTTTTTATCTTCCACCTCTGCCTCTTGGAGCCTCTCTTAAATTTTAAAACCCATCTTTAGAAAAGAAAGACCAATCAGTTTTCAAAGGGACCAGTGATTTAGTGGGTTTCAGACAATGGCTTAGCTAATAACCACTTTCCTAATCATCTTGGTGGTATATGGATTCCCACACTTCCACACTTTTAGTAACGTCATTAAATTATCCTCGGGGAAATGTTTCCCTGTGATCATTCCTGGCTTCTGCTTTGGTTATGACTGAGTCTTCTAGAATAATCCTGCTTCTTCTTTTATCATCCTTAAAATGGATACCCTAATGGAGTAACTTTAAAAGACTTTATTCAAAGATTAATGGATGATTGTTTCTATTTCACCAGTAAAATACAGAATTATTAGACATAAGGCATAGGTCTAAAAGACAAAAATTTAAAACCTAGTTAGGGGCAGCAAAGATTCTTTGATTCTTCAATGCTGGACTGAGTCAATATGAGCTAATTTAATTTAGGTTCAACTTTGAAAACATCAGTATATCTCCTTCTACCTATGGAATTAAATCTTAAAAAAATTGCTAAATTTCTATGTGTCTATGACATATATCTCCCCATGTGATCATGTTGCTTGCAATAAATAATTTAATAAATATGATGCATGATGGCTTACATTTTTAAAAATAGTGGTAAGTGGATGTTTTGTGTTTTAAAAATTCTCCATTGCTAAATATTATTTTAGCATTCAAAATACAATTAAGTATTATTATCTGCACATCATTGTTATGTAAATTTTCTTCATAAAGTAAGTTTTGTGTTTGTCTTGTTTTTCTCTGCTGTTAATATTGACCCTGTTCCAATAGATAGTCCAAGATCACAAGTGTTGTGATAATGTATTATCAGTTAATTTCCATTGTGGAAGAGTTCTTTGGCTAATTTAATCTTAAACAACTAATAGTAGCCTCATCATGCAGGATTGCCTTTCAATGCATTTATCTTTCTGACACTTCTTAGAACTTGCATGGCTCATTAATACTAAAACAGTTATACCATTTGTTATCTAGCTGAAAAAAACACAGGAACAAAAATGATAGTTAAGATAACAAGCAGAGAAGTTACTATAAGGATTTTGTATCTGTTAGAAGGGAACTTTCCCAAGATTTATGAAAGTTGTCTTCAGGTTAGCTAAGTAGTTAGACCACCACAGATGTTGATAACAGATTTAACTAGAGCTGGATGGTTAATGTAACCACCTGAAAAATTCAGTAGATTGAGTGGGTGAACTAAATTGCCTGATAATATATATTTACAATTAATGACCTTGGTCTATTCTGAATATTGTCGAATTAAATTTAGTACAACATAAGCTCTCAGTCCCCTGAGATTTTCTATTGCATTGTGTGGAGTCTTGGGCAGATAACCCCATGACTGAGCCAGAAAGTTGTCAGGCCCAAGCACTGAAAAGGTTAGGAATTGTATTACAGAGCCAAAATATAGTCAATATAAAAATTATCCTGGTGATGAATAGTTTCACCTAGCTACATCTCTCAAATCTGAAGGTAGGTGGGAGGAGATTTCTGTCATTGTTTTCTTTTGTTTTTATTTTCCATTACTTGAATATTCTAAAGAAAAGCAGTTGAAACTCTCCAGTTATACAAGTTGAAAAAAAAAGAGCAGACTATGCTTTCCTACCTGACAGCTTCCAACGCCCTATGTCATTGGAGGCAAAGTTATCTCTGGGTAGGAGGGGAAGTAGCAAGGGGCTCTGGTTTAATTCTTATTATGTCATCATGTGGATATTGCCTGTGTCTATTTCTCCCATTCAGCTATGTTGAACTTACTTATTCATGTTTCTCTCCCATGTCAGTCACCCAGTAGGTATTCCATTGACTTTTGTTAAATAAGTGGGTTCCTTCATTCAGAGGAGAAGAAAGGTGATAAACATCCAGAGCAATGTCACTCTGTATGGATTAAGGTGCAGGGACCTTCAAAGGAGGAACCTTAGATGAGGACACCCTGAGGCAGATATTGTCACTGTGACTTCATTATTTTGTTTTAGTTCAGTTACCAGAACACCAGACAGCCCCTTACTCAAATAAAAGTACAAAAACACATATCAATGCCAAGCACATACGACTATTGCATTATGTACCCTTGAAATTGTCTGTATCCTTGCTCTGTTCCAATAACATAAAGAATGAAGCAAATACAACAATGGCTTTTAAGTTAGTCCTTTCAAAATGTTATCGCTGCTATTTTTTCCTTCAACTAACCTAAAAAAGCAATTAAGAGGCATACAGAGAACCACTGTGAAGTAGATCAATTTTCTGTGGATCAAATTTGAATTTCACCACTGCTTATAATAAAAATAATTTTCCTGCATATGAGTTGTAATTTTTCAGGAACTTCTAACTACATATTAGCGTAGGTGGGATACATATATCACTGCCGTGTTTCAATGAGAAAGCTGAGATACAGCAGGTTCAGTGACTTCGTCATTCATTTATTCACACAACAAATACTCATTGTGCAGCTTCAATTGTCCATGTCCTTGCTGGGCATTGAGAACTTAGTGTTAATAAGACAGACATGGTTTCTGCCTTCGTGGAAATTACTGTTTTTTTCCCCTGTCAAAAAAGTACCAGAATTGTGGCTAATATGCAGGTTTTGATTCTTAATCAAGCAGTCTTTGTAAGGCATCAAGTTGCCAAACCAGAGAGGAGAGAGACATAGCACAATTCCTAAGATAGTTAACAGGTGAAAATACTAAATGACAAAAATGAGTATTTTCACATATTGCCAGAGTTAAATAATAACTCTCAGCTTAATGAAGGTAATAGGTTTTGTGACTCTAATGAATACTTCAGTAGTAACTTGTGCCGTAAATGCAGAGAATAAGCAAGCTCTCAATCAAATCTCTTCTATTATATAAAGTTTTTACTTTTAACTTCTATGAGATTTTACTAAAGTGCCCGCTTGTGTTTAATAGTGCACAATACTAGATATTAATCATGACAGGTCCACTATGACAATACATTCCAGCTTAATGGTTCTAGTTTGATTGTATGAGTCTAACTTTATTATATTTAAGGTTTGTAGATATGTGCATGTGAATTACGACTCTGAAGTATAATTTCTAGGAGTAGTTTGTCCAGGAATGGAAGTTTTAAGAAAAATAAAGTAATATATACCTCTTCCTTTCACAAAAGGACCCACGAGCTTCAGAGTAATTGAGAGGCCAGCACACAACTAAGCTTGGGCTACAAACTACCCACTGCCTGTGATTCCCTGAAGTGTGGCCTGTAGAGCCTTCGGCAGGAGGTGCATCCTGTGTAACATAGCCCATGCTGGTCTGGGCATAATCAACATCTACTTTCTTTGAAAATCACTTCTTTTGTCCCTGATCTGAAGTGGTTTCTTTTTCTACTGAATTTCTACAGTATTTATTTGTAACCTTTGCTCTTTGTGAATTTCAGACTTGCCACTTTCACAACCCCTATATCTGTTTCTTCTTTTGGGGCCTGTAATCAGAGTTTGGCCCAACCTAGTGTCTGTACTATAACCTCACGGGAACAAACAACTCCATTTTAATCAAAACCTTATAGTTCTAGTAACTTGATTTAAGATTAGTGTCTTTGGCTGATTTCTGGCTTTCTCTTCTCAGATATCAAGCCAAACCTGTGCTGTGGTCAGGGGACCCTCTTGTGAATGTCCCAGTCAAGAGGAGTAGTACCCCAGGGCAGTCTGCCTTAGTTCTCTCTCAGAATCCTGTTGATTGTCTTTTTTTTGTTTTGTTTTGTTATTTTCCCATTTTTCCATTAGCAGTTTATCTCTTTAACAGGATTTTAGGCTTCCTGATAGCAATTTTATTCCTCAAAAACATTGGCCATCTTGTTCTGCCTTTCTTCTTCCTCTCCTCCTTTCTCCTTGCCTTCTTCCATCAATTTACTCTCTTTCTTCCTTTGTCTTCTACTCTGTTTCTTTTCCTTTCTTCTACTGTCCTGGTTTGCGAAGCCCTCAGGGAGCTGACCTTGCTTCATTCTCTCACCTTACTGCTTCTCACTGCAGTCCTAGTTCACTGAGCTCCAACCCCACTAGGTTTCCTTCTGAATTCTGAAAGAAATTCTTGCCTTGAGGCTTTCCTATTTGTACTCTATGCCTGGCATGCTTTCTCTCTGATCACAAGGGGCTGATGCCGTCTTGTCATCCAGTTTAGGAATCACCCCACAAAAGAATGTTCCCAGACTACCCAATCTAGAGCAGCCACCTCTATCATATCACCCTGTTTAAATGCTCTGCAAAGCATGTGTCACTGTCTCATAGCTGATACACTTGTTTACTTATTTGGTTATTTATTTTTTTTAGTATTATTCAGAATTATTTGTTTTTATTTCTTACCTTCCATCACTAGACTATAACTTCATTAGAGCAGAATATTTGTTTTGTTCACTTCTTTATCCCCAGTGCCTAGAACACTGCCTGACCCATAACAGGTGTTCAATTATTTGCTGAACAATTGTATGATAATTGTTCTGACTTGGAAATTCCCAAGACACACTTTTACATAATGAGAGTAAATGTTACTTATAGCACTGACAAATATTGAAAGTCATTGAAGTGTTTGATGACAAGACATTATATTGTTTAATATAACTACTCTTCTTTCTAGAAACTCATTCTGTTGAATAGGCATATTAACAATACAACAAAATTGTTAATGCAATGTCTTTTATATTCCAGACAAAAATTATACATCTAAATTGGTTTAAACACTTCTCTATGATGGAATCTGTTTACTCATTTCTAGTGAACTTAATTACACAAAGAATTTGGTAGGAAGGAGTGGTCATTTGTAATTATGTGTTTCTCTATTGGTAATGTCTTCATCCACACCTGAGCAGTTTTAGAAATGTCTACTTTCTTTTCTGCTTGCTACTTGAACAGTGAAAGAGGACCTGATATTTGTTGCTTGGAAAATAAGGCTGAGTGTCAAATCTGATCATAGAGTCAAGAACAGAAATGGGAGGTAAATTGGCAGACAGAAGGGTCAAAAGTAGGAAAAAAATCAGTATGAAGTTTATGAGAAATAATGGAATGCTATGAATGGGAACTGTAAGCTGGAGGCCACTCAATATAATAAGCTCAGATTATGGAGACAAATATGGGTGAAAGTACTGCTAGATACTAGCCTGTCATCCTGCTCCACCATGGGAATAATTCTGTCTAAACTACTGGTGTTGGTCAATTGGTCACCCATATTCGCATTACCCTGTTCTCTGGAGTTAGTGATGGGAAAAAAAAGTCGGCTTTAGTTTCTAACTCTTCTTTTTCAGAATTCAGTATTAGTCTCTGTCGTGGATGCTGTGATGCCCCAACCTGAACCCCGTTCAGGAACGAGAGATTTATCATCCCGGCTGATGGGAGTGCTGCCAGCAGATGGCTTCTTCAGGATTTGCCTCACCTGCCTCCCTCAAGGGTGCTCTCCCTTCTCAGGCCAACACACACCATCTAACTAATCCACTCAAGGTCAGGCCTCTAGCCATCCCAGCTCCAGAATTCCACATGGGATGGACTGAAGCCTTTGTTGACTACACAGCAGCTCGACTTCTCCCTTTGCCTGATCCTGCTTTCTTCCCCTCCAACACATGGGTGTGAATTCCAAGGGCCCTTAATAAATTTCCTGCACATTAAATCTTCACCTCAGTCTGCTTCCTGGGTATCTCAACCTGAGACAGTCACCAAGGCTTTAGTCATGAAAATATTACGTCTGAGTGACATGTTATAAAGATTTGACCATAGTTCATTGTGTTAATTATTTCTCGTCAGCTAGCCAGCTCTAAATCACTATAAAGAATAGATTATGTCTGAGAAATAACCTCTGACTCGCTAGTCTCATTTACTGTGTGTTAAATTGTGAGTGTTATCTCAGTGCCTTAGGCCATAGTCTAATATTCAGAACTATTAGACTTGTAACTATTACATATTTTAGCGATTGGATGTATATTGAATAAGAACCAATATTATCTGATATAATGGACATAAAATGGTTAACCAGGAAAACCCTAAGGCCCTACATATAGAGTCCATGGTGGGAAAGTATTGCTGGTTATTCTTGTTATAGAATGATTCATAAAACTTGCCCCCACCACATCATTGCAAAGCATTTCTGACCAAGTTTCACAGAAAGAACAGAGATCACACTGGGATAAGAAGCACCTGGCAGTTTTGCAAAGCATACACCAAAAAGTTTAGCACTGCATGCATTGTGGAGCACCAAGTTAGGACCAGAATAAGCCAGGGCTATGGAAATTTCATTTCCAAAAACCTTACAGTTTATTGCATTCACTTGTTACCAATTTTTAATTTGCCTCCGTCTCAAAGAGGGGCTGTATAAGGATCGAGTTTAAGAACATGGACTCTGGAGTCATTTTGCCTGGCTGTAACTCTAACTGCTAGCTGCAAGTTCTTGAGTTTTCGACAAGTTTTAAACCTCTCTGAGGCTCAGTTTACCTTTCTATAAAATGGGGATAACCTTATTGGGTTGTTAGATCATTGATCCTCCGTTTATGTAAAAAGCATCCAATGTTAGTTACATTAGGCATCTTGAGCATCCCCAGTGCCTGGCACAAGATTGGCACAGAATATTTGCTTGTTGAATGAATGAAAGAATGAAGCATAATACATAGAAATACCTTTTCTTACAAAGACCAGCATAGTAAATTGAATGGCAGTTGGTGCAGAAGACAAAAGTGAAAAAGCAAAGAGCCAGTGTGATGGTAGAAAGAGAGGATCCACAGAGCACTGGGGTAGGAGTAGGCCCCTGAACCAAAACTAGCTAAGAATATATGTTATCAACCAATTAGTCTAGTAATTAAAAATATTCTTGAAAAAATTTCTAAATGTTAATTTCAAAATTTTATTAAGGAAAATTCACTTGCTTCTACCAACTCCTCTTTCCCTCAAATTCTATTTTTTCTTTTAGTCAGTTTTAGTCAGTGGTGTGCTGGTAAACCGGAACTCTGACCCAAAAACTCAAAAACTCTTCATTTGTAGTATCTCTCAATTTTCATAGTGTAAATACTCCTACTAGGGCCCATTCCAAGTTACCAACTATTAAACAACTGGCTTTTAAAATTCCTAAATATTAAAGGTTGAACCTCAAGAGGCAGTAAAAGCTCCAACAAATTAATGCCTTCACATAATGGATAATTCTTGAATCACCCAAATAATATAGTGCTGTTTCCTTGATCAGAAGTATTTTACTGATGTGTCTCACATAACTTCCAATTTATGCTGAGGATGTAAGTATTTAGAGATATGTGCAACTAGCATTTGTTTAATGCCATATAGCAGGTCCTTGACTGTGTTTTCTAAATCTGATTTTTCACTTGATCCTCATAAGAATCTGCAAAATATGATTATTATCATTGTACTTGTAAGAAAACTGAGGCTCAGAAAGATTAAGTAATTTGCCCTAAGTGGCATAGTTCTTTAGTCATAGAGCTCAGATTTGAACCCAGGTCTTTTTCCAATGTAAATACTTATTTTTACACTATGCCGTATGTGTTTGCATGCGATGAAGATAGTAGATAATTTTTTCCCATGTATTTTTGAGATACATTAAATAAATGCCATGATTTTCCTGATTAAAATTTCTCATAATTTGATGAACATTCCCCAGATGTTTTGAATAATATAATACCTGACATATATTCTGTTATAATTGATATCTTCCAATTTCTGGATTTTCAAAGGCTTTCTTTAGACCATTTGAGAACTTTCTAAGACAGAGATACTAAGCCAGACAATTTATTTCTGCTTCTTTAACAGCCTTAAGAAAGTCATTCTGATATGAAGAAATATATCCAGGATTATCGTTCCAGTCCACAGCTTACATGCCCTCAGCTGAGATTACCAACTGTGAAGGTCATCTAATAACAGTACTTACTGTTCTGGTCACATTTCAATGAAGGAAGTTTGATTTTCTCTATTCCTTTTCCAAGAAGGTCTTCCACCTGTAAAAACAATCACTTAAAGCAGCAGAAGCCAAGAACTAATAAATCAGTGCCACAGACAACTTTCCTCATCAGGACTGCTTTCAGAAATGTAGAAACTCTGTAGAAACACCAATATTGTATCTTCTTAAAGTATCTGCTTAATTGGATATTTTAGATTCAGTAGCCAGAAACATTTATAAGTTATCAGTCAGTTTCTGTTTTGCCAAATAGAATTTCATGTAATTTCTGATGCATGGTAATATTACTTACAAAGAGTTCTACTTTCTTTCTGAAATTAAATTTATGACTACATTGGATGCCTCATCAAATTGCTAAATGTGTGTGCTATTACCTTCCAAAACATATTCTTGTTCTTACGTTCTCTTTTTCCATATAGAAATGTGTGCCAAACATACAAACATTTACTGGCAAACTTCTGTAAAGCATCACATTCAGCACCTATTTTTAAATGGTGACGTTAATTAGAACAAAAGTATTGCTTACTAACATGTAGATTGTGCAAGATATTATGCTAGGTGCTTTATTTACATACATCAACTCAATTGTATTAATCCTCCCATAACCTTGAGTTTTAGATATTGATATTCTCATTTTATAGGTGAATAGCATATGGATCCCTGAGATTCAGAAATCTTCCCAAGAGCATGAGGTTAATGAGTTCCAGGGCTAGGATCTGAACCAAGCTCTGTACAACTCCAAATTCACATAATTATTAAAGACCTATTCCATATCCTTAACATTTGCATTTTCATACCTGTGCACATTTTTAAAAATCCCACTGAGTGAATTGAATATTCTGTTGAGTATGAATCTACATTTCTTCAAGTGTATTTTTCTTCTTTTGTATCCTGTTGTAACATCCATACATAAGAGTTGAAGAAATTTAACCTTCATTGATAATTTATTATGAAAATGTCCCTTTCTGCTGTGGCTCCTACTTTACATTGTTGTGGAAGATATCATTTTCTTATGCTGTCATTTACCAGGCAAAGATTAAAAAAATAATATCTTAGAGATAAATTGATTGAAAAAGCTACAAAATAAGTTCTAACTCTGAAGGTATGAATGGATGAAAAAGAATTACTGAGACAAGGTCACAAAATCAGCAACTAATCTCTATAAAGGAGACTAAATTAGTCCATGAATAAACATTGTGTAATGATTTGCAAAATGTCTGAGGATGGGTTATCTGTCTAAGCCTGGACTTTGAATAAGTGTTAGGTTGGGTTGAAATGTCTCTCTTAAAAACCAACGTGAATGAAACGATTTGTGGGAAATAATTTTGAGGTAGCATGGCCTGTTTGGTTGCAAGGACAGCAGAACTAACTACTTGGACATTCTTTCTTCAGTAATTACTCATCCCGGTTTCTCTGGAAGGTAAAATTTACTCAGCAGTCATATTAATTATTTGCCCCAGTGAAGCATGCTCTTTGGGTTTTCCTGTTGAAACAAGCAATTTGCATTTGCTTGGGGCGTTCACACAAATTCTAAGCCCAGGAAATCACCAAAGGTTGGAATAAACAAGTAAAATCTCTGTTCTAAGTAGAATTTTTGAAGACACTTTTAATACTTCCCTATGAAAATATTTCTGGAAAAGAATATAGAATCACTGTATGTTGGATGGTAGAATCAAGTTCCTAGTTCTATATTTCACAGGTACTTCAGGAAACTGACTTAGATTCAAAGATTAGATGAGCCTTCAGATAAAAATTCTTTTGGCATAGATGAATACAATTCATTCTAGAAAGGAATAATTGTGAAGACGTGGCCTGGGGCAAAATGTGTTCATTTAGGAGAATATGTTTTAGAAATCTCTGGTAGTTCCATTGTGCTATGAGGAAACTCTTGGTAAGAGAAGTTCCTAGAAAACAAATGCATTGCTTTTTTCCTTTAAATGTTGAAAGTACCAAAGAATTCAGGACGTATTCTACTCGGTGACATGTGCCAGCTTGGGTAGGTGGGATGGTCATGAGATTTCTGGATGTGTAACCACCATGCAGCACCAGGCCCAACATGGGCTCTAGAATTTGGCAAAAACAGCAGCTGTTTATGAAGTACAATTTCAGCAAAATTTATGAGTCCCAAACTATCACCTGTATAAGTGATAAAGCCTGAAGTTTATAACTTGTCACTGCTCTTTGGATAAAAACACTGTGAAAAGAAGACCCCTGATAAAACACAGAGTAGGCCGATTTATTAGAACATAATAAACACATGAGTATGATAAATTTATTCACTATACCTACTACATTTATTACACAAATGGCATTGTTGATGGCATGTGTTTATCATCAAAAATCTTGAGTTTGAATGCCACTTCAGGCATTTACCAGCCGTGTAATTTTGGGCAAACTAACTAACTTCTCTTAACCTGTTCCCTTCTCTGTCAAATGGGACAAATTATATACTTATCTCCAGGGTATCTATGGAAAGCAAATGCTACTAAATGAGAAAATGCATTACTCACAGTGGTAATAATTCTCAATAAGCCGTTTTGGGGGAAACTCAAGACACCTGATTTTCCAGGGAGACGTCTCCATGAGATAACGGTAGTTTGAAAAAACCTCCCGAGCTGATTCGAATATATGTGACCCTCCACTCCAATTTAAAATCACCAAGCTGCATTAAAAAAAAAGATTACTTAGAAATAATGTTAGTTTTATCAGTAAAGAATAAAAAGCTACTGCCCATATGCCTATCCCCTGCTGTCCTACATTTTTTTCAAACATTCCCTGGTTTATTGGTGATAGCTTAATACTTCTGATGCATTCTTTTTGCTAAATCTTGATATCCCCCATTAAAGTGCAGATAACTTTATTCCTTCAACCAAACGTTATTTATTGAGTCCTAGCAATGAACCAGGGATGTTACACTCAGAGCACTTACAGTCCAGTAGATGAGAATTACATACGAACAATTGAGTGTGATACTGTTTGATGGGGATAAATAGAGGTAAGGCTGTGGCATGTGTGGATCAGGGATGGAGTGGGATGATAAAACTTATGGGGCAGAGAAACCCTGATCTCAGCCCTGGAAGAAGAGCAGGAATTTGTCAAGCAGACATAGGTAGAATGAAAATTCCAACAAAGTGTACATCATGTACAAATGGATGGTGCATGATATAGCTTGATACTTTGGGTGCATAATTACTGATTCAAAATAATTAGAATATAGAATTCCTGTAGGAAATTGATGGGATGGGGTATGGCAGATAGTCAGAGGTCACATCACAGAGGGTTTTCTAAGACAAATAAATGTGCTTGGATTTTATCCTGATGGTAGCTGACATCTATCAGTTCAGCAAGGGATGCATGTGTTAGTCACAAGTAATGTCTACCAAATGCTTCCCTTCTTCCTTCTGGTCGCATGTAAAGTTCTACTTTCCAGCCCTGGAATTTAGTGACTTGCTTTGGCCAATTAAATGTGAGCAAGAAATGGCAAGGGTCACATCTGACTGGAAGCTTTCAGATAATTCACTGCACTCGCTTTCTGCTGTGACCACTGGCAATGTTCCAGATGGTAGCTTTTCCCTCAACATGAGTTCCTTCAATCTGGATTGCCCAGTGAGAATGTTATTGAGCTGAACGTTGAACTGACCCACAGTGAATATGTAGCATGTAGGGGAAATAAATCTTGTGGTTTCAAGCCACTGAGATTTTGGGATTGTCTGGTACTGCACCATAACTTAGCTTGTCCTTATTATTACACTGCCACAACCCTCCCTTATACACCATCCAAACAAATCTTTTTCCATAATTCTACTAGTGCTTTTTTCTAGGATTTATCCATCCATTTGATTTTCAGCAGGGGCAGTAAACTGCAACGGCATCAGACCATCTTAGTTCCGTGATATATTACCTGCGGGACTTCAGGTGAGCTACCTAAACTTTCCAGGCCCTGGTTTTATGGTCTGTAAAATAAGACTAATAATATTTGCCTTGTGGGACTATTGTGTTGGAGGAGCTCATAGAGAGGACGTGACTGCCGATTGACACACAAGCTGGACCTGAGCGATCAGAGGCTCCTCACCCCCTCCCTTGCCCTTGGAATGTACTTCTGCCCACTGCTCCCATAGCCAGAGCCATGTTCAATGACGCAGACTTGAGAAAGCAATGTGTTATTGAGACAATCTTGTTAGTATACGTGACTGAACCCAGTTACCGCCTCTATACAAACTTTTAATATTCCGGAGGGCGGGTGCGGAGATTTACTCTTGCGGCCGTACCACACAAGCCTCTTAAGTTCCCTTGCTTATTAAACCTACCACCTACCAATCTGGAGTGGTCTGCCTCTTTCTTCAGTCTCTCTTTTTCCTTTGCCTTTGGGGACCAGTTTCAGATTTCACCTGAGAAGCTCCCAAAGTTTCAAACCAGCACATTGTGAGAAATTCAAACACATTTTAGGAAGTACTTGATCATTGTCTGACATAATGGCTACTCATTAAATAGAAGCTGTAACCAGCATTATTAATATTGCTAATGTTCCCACTTCATTCATCTCAACTCCTGGTGCTCTATTTCTATAACAGGTAATCGATTCAGTGACCAATCACAGCCTTCCTTTGAACTTCAAGTCCTATAACTGTCATTGATGTCTCAGCACTTTTTTGAGCTCCACTGATCTGATGATAGTCTTGATGCCACCAGTTCTCTGTAATTTATAATTACAACTTCACTCCTCAAACACTACCAGCTACTTGAGGGTTTCCATTCATGAATATATGCTTATACATATTTTGTCAATAGTTTTACATTAGGAGGCAAAATCCTCAGTATCCATGAACTACGCATAGAGCCAGTCAATGCTACAAATTGTATGACTTTATTTGTATATAGATGGGATGATAGTAGAATGAATAGCATTAGCTTGTCTTGATAAGCATAAGCTACAGGTAACAGACCAAGAGATCCCTAAACAAAATGATGCTCAAGCACGGGTGTGTGTGTGTGTGTGTGTGTGTGTGTGTAACAGAGAGAAAGAGAGAATGAGAGAGAGAGAGAGAATATATGGCTGATGATGTAACGATGTGATTTAATCCTGATGTTGCAGGATTAAGTTTTTCTTCCTATCTGCTTGTTTTTGGACAAATTGTTAACAGAGAATTATTAAAATGTGAAGAAAATTACTGAATGAAATATGAAATCAGAGACTGGTACACATGAGTCTCACTAGTTCCTGGTGAATCTGATTAACTTTGGGTGTTTTACCTAAATGATTCTGTGGCTAATTAAGGGAACCAAAATTTTATCTTAAGTGCCAGTCACAACAGCATGTAGCTGTTGAGAATGTTGTACTGAGTTACATTTTAAAGCTAGATCAATTAATAACGGCTGCAATGGGCATGGAATGGGCCACATGACCTGATCAAACTCGCAGCCGTAAAGCAGGTTAGGCGTTTACCAGTGCATGTAGGATCTGCTTGTGCATAACCACATGAGGGCACTCTCTTCATCAGATATACATATATTTAGTGTTTTCTTTTTCCTTCAGTGGAACTCTTTTTTTTTTTTCCCTAATAGAAAATATAAACTGTAGTTTGTCATGCTGCATTCTAAATTTTCAAGACATGCTAGATCCATGACATATAAAATACATTCCAAATAACTGTAGATAACTCAATCTTAATTTTAGTCAACTGGATATGTTGACGAGTATGAAAGGCTACAGATGCTAAGGCTAAGGGACAAATTAGGCTGGATGAATTTGTCGTTATGGTGCTGATTGGTAATTATAAACGTGGATGCATATCTGGTATTGTTTCTGTAAGTAAAGTATGGAAGTGTAAAAATAAAAAAATATTCAAATTGTTTCTGTCAGAAGACCTCTGTATCTGTTGACATCTAATAGTTGATGGATAGGTGCCATTTGCTTGGTTTTTACTGTTCACTAAGTAATGCCAATATATAGGACCATTTGAAAGAGGCAATGTAGTGGTATCCCTCGCAGTGAGAATGAGTTAAAATCTAGACATCATTTTTTTTTTAATGTGACAAACTTTTAGAATGTTAAATGCTAGAGGAAATTCGATGCCAACTCAGAAGCTTACAAAATAATCCCTCAATCCCTGTGACAACATTAGGAGGTGTATCCAGCTTCCGTAAGAATTCCATTAAGCAGGGCATAGATTAAGGTCATTTATGGCAACAAAGGACAAACTGACCCAAGACATACACCAGGGATTAAAGTTTAGTACATAGAAAATAAATGTGACAACAGAATCAATAAAGGTATTCACAGACAAGAATAGAGACATGTTGTTTACCAACCAGAGAAAAGCCAAAGGAAACAAAGACATGAGGAAAAGTCAAGAGAACTGAATTCATCCCAGATAAACCCAGTGGCTTATTCAGTGTCTCATGGCCAATGCTGATGTTTGGTTCACTAAAGCTTAAAAGGACAGACCAGAGGCCAGTCACCCGTGTACATACCCAAAGCCGTAACTGAATAGTATTTTTGTCAGTTGTTTATGTGGCTTGGCAATTTCAAGGGGCAGATTTTTTTTTTTTTCAATCCACGAGTTCTGCTTATCTCATGCTCACTGATGTGAGAATTTTCCCTCAAAGAGCGTGATTTCATTTTCATTAGGATTTTCAAACTCTGTTCAGATGCAGACTTTTAATGTTACAGTTTTGAGCTCTGTTTGAATGCTGTCTTTTTTTGAAAAGGAATGCTTAAACATTTACCTAAATGAGTAATTGCTAAGAATTTAGAACATTGAAGTTTAGAAATGGAAGTGCAGGCCACCCCCAGAAAGGAGAAATGATTGGAAGAGGTCACTCATATTGTTAAGGTATCTTTGGTGGGAATAGAATTGGAAGAGGGTGAGCTTATACTGGGGTAGAAGGGAAGAGGTTTATGAGGGTGGGGGCACTAAAGACTTTTGACCATTTTATAATTATTCCTGGAGATGGTATCATTGAAAATTGTCTTTTCTGTATTGTGATTTTCTTGATCCTTCAGATTGTTGAAGTTAAAGAACAAATCTCCTCAGATAAGCAAAATTTTATTCTAAATAGGCAAATAAATGCCAAGTTTTTATATTACTGTGTTTAGATTTGTAATTTGAGGTGTTTGGAGGTTTTACCGAGAATATCAGGGAAACAATTGAGATAATAATAATTGTCTGGGAAATTGATTTCTGCATATAAGGGAAAGGATTGAGAGCTTTTGGTCCACATAGAATAGGACTACTGAGTACTGTAAGTATTTGAAATCACATTGCACAAAGTTAAAGAGGTGGCTTGTATCTCTTCCCCATGTTACCCTCCTTCTAGAACTTAAAGTGTGAAAGTTGCTTTTGAAGATTTTTCTAGAGCTACCATTGGAGGCTTTGTTTTCTTTCTTCAGGAGGAATTTGTGATAGAAATAGAGCTTACAATGAAGCTGCAGGGATTGAAATTAGACAATATGAAGTATTTTTCATATTTTTTAATGTAAAAATTTCTTTGTACCTATGAACATTTAATAACATGATTGGAGGGAGATGAAAGGATTTGCAGACACCATACTTGAATCCCTTCTTCATGTGCATTGTCCTGCTTTACCATTGCATTTGTCAGAGCGAATCAACTCCTTTTCATAATTATTTGATGATTTTAGCCACGATTTTAACCTACTAATCACAGTTTCTCCTCTGTGCTTTGCTGTCAGGCACCACTCATTTATTTGTAGAAAGACTTTCATCTAATTTTATTGCACTTTTCCCCCCAGCTTTATTGAGGTAAGATTGACAAACAAAAAATATATATATTTAAAGTGTACAATGGGATGATTTGATATACATGTACACCGTGAAATGATTACCACAACTAAGCTAGTTAACATATCCATCAGCTTACACAGTTACAATTTTTTATGTGTGTGGTAAGAATACTTGAGATCTACTCTTTTAGCAAATTTCAAGTATACAAAACATTAGTATTAACTATAATCACTATGATGTGTATTAGATCTCCAGAATTTATCCTCTTATAACCGAAGGTTTGTACGCTTTGACCAACCTCTCTCCGTTACCCCTATCCCCCAGCCGCTGGTAACAACTATTCTACTCTCTGTTACTATGGGTTTGACCTTTTTAGATTCCACATATAAGTGAGATCATGAAGTGTTTGTCTTTCTGTATCTGGCTTATTTCATGTAGCATAATGTCCTCCACATTCATTTATGTTGTCACAAGTGGCAGGATTTCCTCCTTTATTAAGGTTAAATGGCCAATGGGTATATGTAAAGATGCTCGACACTGCTAATCATCAGGGAAATGCAAATCAAAACCACAATGAGATATCACTTCCTACCTATTAGGTTGGCTATTATCAAAAAGTCAAAACGTAACAAGTGTAGGCAAGGATATAGAGAAAAGGGAACATGTGTGCATTGTTGGTGGGAATGTAAATTGGTGCAGCCATTATGGAAAATAGTGTGAAGGTTTCTCAAAAAATTAAAAGTAGAACTGCTATATGGTCCAGCAATCCCACTTATGGGTATATATTCAAAGGAAACAAAATTAGTATCTTGAAGAGATATCTGCGCTCCTATGTTCATTGCAGCATTATTCACAGTAGTCAAGATATGGAAACAATCTAAGTGCTGATCAATGGATGAATGGATAATTTTACTGCAATTTAAAAATTAGCAATGGTCAGATTTTCACAAGAAACCATCATCTTTCACAATCATTTCAGGCCTTAATTATTGTTTTCATTTTGGGAAAGTTGTTATTTCCACTCTCCTTTGTTGTAGAAAGTTGAGGTACAATCAACCATAAGGGCAAAATGCTTGAAGTAAATGTAGTTAGTTGTGTGTGTGTGCATGCATGTATGCACACAAGACTGTTAGCAGAGTCAAACAGAGTAGGCCTTTCCAAAGATCTTTCTGTAAGTGATTCTGCCTTACCTGGATCCAGGGCCTATGACAATGATACCGCATAAGTTGTGTCCACTCTGGTAAGAAATTAAAGGATTATTTTAAGCAGAAGTGCTATAAAGCAGGGACTAGTATTTCTTCCTGTATTTTTTCTTCATAAGATTTTTTTTTTTTTTACTATCTATATTTTATTGCAAACTACTTGTCAATTGCCTGGGTGCACCTGTAGAATATAAGGTGCATGAGGAGAAGAACGTTGTCTTATCGTCATAGATAATTATCTTCAGCATCTCTATCATATGCATGACTTTTAATAGAAACTCAAAAATATTCATTGAATGAATGAATAAATATAGAATGAAGTGAAGATAACTTCCTGACTAGTGTATAAAAATCATTGAGATTTACTGCATTTTGCATACTGAATGACTCACATAACTTTAATAATTTTTTATTTATATCCCTCATATATGAGAACAAGAATCTGAAGAGGTATTCAATTAAAGCCTTCTCTCTGATTCATTGAGAAGAGCCAGAAAGTGTGTTCCTACACTAAGGTATATTATTAATGGAAGCTTAAATTTAGTTTGTGTCAAATGATTTTGAAATTCCCCAAAACTATCACAGCACCATGTCTTAGTTTTCTGGCACCAGTTTTATCTTCATTTTGAATTTTCATTTGTTTATTTTCTGCTTAGCTTCACTGTAATGTAATTTCAATGAGAGTAAGCTCCTTGCTATTTTTGTTCACACCTATGTTCCCAGCATCTAGAACAGTTCCTGGCACAAAGGAGATTGAAAAACTATTTGTTGAATGAATATCTTTGAAGCAATGCTCCAGGAGTAGCAAAGTAAGGTCTTATTCCTTAAGACATGTTACTTAGTATATGATTTGCTATTTTTGAATCTTTTATTTTGCAGAAGGAATTAGCTATATTTAAATGAATGGTAAATGTTGTGATACCATGTGTGATACACATATGGTAAAAAAAAAAAAAAAAAGACATAAAAGTTAGGCACGCCACACAAAAAGTAATGGTCTTGACTGCTATAGGTAAATTCTTGGGAAATAAAGTATAGCAATAAGTTACATGCTTGCAATAGAGATTTATTACTAAAGGTGAAGAAATTCAAATTCCAAAGTTATTACGGTTGTTATCCATTTCCGTTAGTGTACGTGATATAATCCACAGACACCAACGAAATAGAACCAAATTCTTGAGTAAAGAATATAGAGTAAGATTTGGATTTATTAGAAGAGATGCACAAATCAGTGTTCTAGCAGGGAGATGTTTCAGAGATCCATATCTAAAAATAAAAAAATATTTGGTGTTAGTAGGTCAAAACTTAAACTAAAATTTGTATTGATTTTATTTGATTGTCCTCTGAATTCTCTTCCTCTCACACACATACTCACCCTACTACATTACTATTAGACACAATGTTATTGTTGCAGAGAGGATAAATGCTTTATTTCTCCCCTTTACTTCCCAGACTTCCTTACAGGTAGGATGGAGCCACATGTCTAGTTCAGACCAAAGGACTGTGAGAAGTTATGTGTGCTATTCCTGGTTATGGCGATTAAGAATTGGTGTGCCCCCTCACTCTGTCTTCCCCTGACATTGGGACTGTGGAGGCCATGTGTTCTAGAGGTAGTGCAGGAAAGTCATATATCACACCTGCATCAGAATGTGGTGTGATGTGTGGAAGAAATAATCCAATAATCTGGGCCTTAGTTTTCTCATCAATAAAATGAGACAGCCAATACTAATGATCACTGATGAAATTCTATCTCAAGTGATAGTTCCAAAGAGAATGCCTGGGAAATAGTAGGAAATTAATGCTTGCTTTTGGGAATTTATATTTGCTGAATGGGAGAATGGCAATTTGGTCTTAAGATGTATCTGGAAGTGTGCTGAATCTGGAATTTGATCTTTATTTATGGACTAAAGAACTAGGACAGAATCAATATTCTTCCAGACTTACTGATATTTCTTATGGTTTTATTTATGTAGCAAAGTGATTCGTTGCAAGAGAAAATGCTCACTGGTTTTCTTTTAAATCTTGGAACAATAATGTTTATATTTACTACTTGCTTACTATGTATTACTTTATCTCGTATGACACTCATAACTCTGCTGGTCAATGCTAGTATCATTTTAATTTTACAGGTGAGGAAACCAAGGCACGCAGAAAGTCAACAATTTGCTTGGGCTATGCTCTTACTAAGTGTTGATCCTGGGATATGGACCGACTTGGTCAGACTCTAGCATCCTAGCTTCTATATTTTGTATCCAACAAATTCTGTTACCTGTCACAAGTATTTTGTCTGGGTTTAAATATTTTATTTATCAGAAAATCATTTCAGAGGAGATCTATTATATTCACACACAAATTTAAAGTTACCTTGTGTTCTTTAAAGGGATGTAAAAAATGGAGATCCATCATCTATCAGAAGATCAGGCAAATTTTCTTCTGAAGGTTGGTGTTCAAAATGATTGTAATTAAAGTCAAAGTCACTTAAATTCTAAGGATAAAATTGACAAATGAAAAAGAAAATGTCTGTGTTGGTGATGAGAACAGAATTCTGACTCAAGACTTGCTTATTTCAGTTCTGGGACAGAGTTTTGAATATATTCTTTCAATGCTTACTAGAGGTGTTTCTACCAGTTCTTTATGACATGAAGACATGCTAACATTCTTGATATAAGTTTGCCTGCCATATTCAGATGCCTCTACATATTCTATGGAGCAGTGGTTAGGCAGAATAAAAACTCCCACCTTATGCTTTCCCAGAAGTTGGCAGACGATGAAGACTGTGAATGAAGGAGGAATCCCTATGAAGAGAGAAATCCCCACCCCCAGAGAATCTTCAAACTCCTCTGATGCCTCTCCAGAATGTTCCCTGGCACCAGGTAGTCATATTATATCATAATGGTATGATTACAAAATATCCTTGGAATAGAAATTTCTTTTTTAAACAAGGACGTTCACTAATAATCCCTGTAACTGAAATGCAGAGTGTTCATACACTTGCTTTGGAAATTCTGTCTATTCTCTTTTATATCTCTTATTATATTTTCACAATAACTTCATAGTTTCATTTTAGGCTAAATAATCATTTTATAGAAGAGTATATTTCCTTGTCCAGATTTGAGTAAAGATGACATGACAGAAGACGCCCTACCACTGATCACCACAGCTGGTGTGGAGAAGTTCAGCACTTTAAAATATAATTAATGTATTTTCAAGCAAGATGTACCATTGGTCCATTACCCAGTTGTAAAAATAGATTGATTAATATTTCACTCAAGGAAAATCATCAAAATACATAGGATTTAGCATTCATGTTACCAGTTTATATCCTCTGATTCAAATTATAACACGTAAATCTGAGGAATTTATACATTATGCTCTTAGAACTCTATCAAAAGTGAAGGACTCTATTTTCTGAATTTATATTAAAAATTTAAAAGTTTATGAAGATAACATCAGTATTATATTAACTAAATTTTCTTGACAGTGACTGTAATTACACCAATTTTTGTAAAATGGTTTTTTGAGAGTTAAGAAATGGGTTGCTGCAAATGTGGCATTAGAAAACATAAAACATGGAGTTATATTTAAATGTAAGAATATTAAAGTACTACCTCTTCATTGAATGAATCATAGTTGCTTTGAATATTTCCCCACTAAAAACAAAGAAAAAAAATGGTTTACTTCATTTAGTTATTTTAATAATGTTTTTCTTTTTAGAATATTTGCTATTCGAATACAGTTACTTTATATTTAAAATGATTACAGAGTAAATTCTTCTTGGTATAATACTCATCTCTGAATTTCATAATTTTTCTAATTGTGTAGTCATTAAAAAAAGATTATCCATTTTGAAACTGATAGAAAATAGTATTTTCTCTTATAATTTTTAATTTCCATTTTGGGTTAAGATTTTTACCATACACACATATATATACACACGCACATAGATGTACATACACTACTGTATTTTATTGAGTACTCAAACTTTTAGCTGATAGCATACATAATTAAAAAAATGCTTTTAGGCCACCTGCAAAGGCCTTGAATAAGAATCATCAACTCAACAGGATCATATAGAAAATATAGTTTACATTTTACTCAGATATAATACATTATAATGTTGGTCTAGCATGACAAAGATTAATTAAAGTGAAAGTATTGGTCCATTCATCAATGTGGTTGAATCTCAACGATATAAACATTGAAAAAAGCCAGTTGCAGAATGATATACAACATATTACGTGTCGTTTATGTAAATTTTTAAAAATTCACAAAACTTTTTTACATATTTTAAGAGCCATGTATGTGCACACTACAATTACATGAACAAGCCAGGGAAGCATACACACAAACTTCAGAATGTTCTACATCTAGGATGGGGCAGAGGAGAATCAGATCCCTAGGGGAAGCTTCAGCAGGACTGATAACATTTTATCTCTTTTACTGCAAAGATCTCAAGTCAATATGGCAAGTTGCTTACATTTGTAAAATGTAAGTTGTGGGTAAATAGATTTTAGAAAATTATTTAAATATTCAGGTCAAAGCAATGTGTTCCTATTTTTAACTTACTGAATTTATAAATTAATATACAGTCTAACCATAGAAATGTTTTCTACTTAGAAATTTTTTAAAAGGCAATTGTAAAGATCTTTCTCAGATTCTTCTTTGACTTACTGTTCTTTGCATAAGCACACTCAAAATACAAATCAAAACTAGGAATTTCATTATGGGAGATTTCTGTGGGGAAAAACATTGACATATTTACTTTAGTAAAGTGGAAATTTATAGTTGCAGGATATCATCTAATTATAAGGAGCTTGAACGGAGGGTACAATAAGAAAGGAAAATGAAATTGTCTCATTTATACTCAATGTTTTACATAGGTTTCTTCATTATTTCTCAAAGCACCTCATTTATGAAACTCTTAAATGAGAGAAAACTAAGTAACTTGGGTAAGGTCATGTCTTATAATGCGACTTACCCCGACCTATTGCTTAATTTCAGTCTTACCTTCTAGTACTTTAAAGAGTAACTTCATATCCCTATAGAAATGCCATTCTATCCTAAGTCTTTCACGTGTGGCTAGATTAGCTGAGGCTGGTGAACATCTCCAGAACATGCCCATTTTGTGTATTGCTGCCCCTCATTTCAGTCTACTCTTATTTTCTATACTACACATACAACCTGACACACACACATTCACAAACACATGTCACAACATTGGCCTCTTGAGTTAAAGGGTAAATCCTTCTTGTTAATGATTAGGCATCAATCCTATGTGCAGGAAAAAAAGTGGGGGTTGTTTTATTTATCATTACCCCTACTATACATACTCAAAACATTCCTTCAAATTATTGCTGATGTTTTTCCCTTAGAATTTTCAAAGAAGACATTATCTCTACAACTTATCTAGCGAAGAGAAATAAACTATTTAGCATAAAGCTATTTTGTAAACATCTTTCTTTCTGTCACTCAGAAATATTAGGTTACTGAAGTACTGTGACCTAATCGATTGTTTAAGGAATTGTTAAACTCCAGACATTTTATAGAATCTTGTAATTACAAGGATCTCACTAAGCATTTTTGGGACTACTTATATATTTACAATGCGGTTCTGAACATGCTTAGTGAGATCCAAAATATATATAGATTTCCTTCCATAAGCCATACATACTCTCATCAGTGAAGGACTACGATTTATGCATACTTTTATCCCTGCAAACTAGGCACGATGCTTTAAACATACTATACCATCAATAAGTGTTTCAGGAACATATAAATTATCCAGCCCTGGTGTTAGTGAGGATATATATCTTAGTCTAATAAATCTTGGAAATTCTTAAGGAAAAAAATACACAATCTCTAATGGTTGTACTTTATCTAAAATTTTCTATTTATATAATACCCCTCTTATTTGGAATAAGACTATTAGAAAGCCATTTCCCCTGTATTCCCCCAAGTAGCTGGAAATTAGGCTATATGAGATTATGAGATTATAATATGAGATTATTCTTCACATTTCTGATGAAAATTATTAAATAATACCTCTCTAACATGCTGTAGGCAAAGAAAGTTAAAATTCTTAATCTTTCCTCAGACATTCTCTTTGCTTCATCTTTTTTACCTCTTTTTTACAAAATTAATTCAATAATATTCAAGTTCATCAATTCTTTGATGCATATTTTTTCCCACATTAGTACCTCTGAAATTCCATTTAAAATGTCTTTACATTACAATTTGGTATTAAAAAAAGTAATATATTTTTACACAGAAAGTCACAGAAACAGACCAAAACATTTCACGGTGCAGGACTATTATTAAGACCTTTTAAATTACCTTAATTGTCTGCATATTATCTGTCTATCTATCATCTATCTATCTATCTATCTATCATCTGTCTATCAATCTATCATCTCTGTATATCTACCATCCATCTATCTGTCATCTATCTATTTAGGGGTACTTAAAGTAACAGTGTGTCTTAGATGAAATATGGAAATATTAAATAATGATTTTCCTTGTTTACCTGTATCTAAACTCTCAACCATAAAATTTGATAAGATAAATGAAGTTTTCTTTCTTAAACAAGTGACCTACTGTTGCCAGCAACACCACTCTGACCCCACTAGAAACCTGCAAATAAATATTGTTTGTATGTAGGTGTAATAAATTCTAGCAACAATAGTCAAAGCAGCTTATCAGGGGCAAATTAAGCTCTAAGTTTCACAATTATCAGAGTTTACCGTCATACCCCAAAAAATCATTTCCAATTTTAGCAATAAAAACATAAGTTCAAATAAAGTGATTCTATGAGTACACATAGTAGTTATAAGAACATTTTGAAGCAAGGGTACAGAAAAACATGTTAAGTTTCTTGGTCCAATCACTAAATGGTTAGAAGCACCATTTTATACAAAATAGAATGCTATGCACTGTGATAAATATGAAGAACAATGAAATGTTATGAATATAATGTTCATATTCTTTTTAGAATCCTAAATTGTACCTTGAACTTAAATAACCGTAGCAATAGTTACCATTTAAGAATATTTTCTAGGATACCACAGAGAGCTTACCTTCCAATTTCAACATTTCCTTCATCTACTTCCCAATTTATTAAATAATTTTATATTAATTAATTGATGATCTATTTAGGGTACAATAAATATAATGTTCTATAAGGATCTTAACTTCTTTTCCTGGTGTAATCAATAAATTGATTGATTTTTTTCCTCCTTCAGAAAATACCTAAAAGAGATTAGATGTAGTTAAATCATTTTTAATGGTGGTACCTGATTTCCACACTTAGTGATAGGCAAAGAATCTAATATGATCTAAGACTCAGTCCCACAGCTATTTAAAGTCTTTTTGTACTTAAGATGTACTGTTATCTCTCATGTCAATCTTTTCATTCAAGCGTCACCAGAACTTTGTATGATCAGTCAAATAATCAATCATTTCCATGACCTTTATCTTTCCTGGAAAATTTTATTCTTTTCTATTATGGTGAGGAATCACAGCAAGTCTAGGCTGAAATGCCATTTATGCTATTTTAATAGATATCTCAGAGGCTAGGTCAATGTTTTCTCTACACAAATAAAGTGAAACATGCCCTCAGTAGAGTAGTAAAGTTGTTTATTCCTGTTGGAAAGAAGCTTTTATCAATGTCTGGTTCAGACATTTAATTTTTTCTCTTTGTTATAATTTGGACAAGGTTTATGTGGCAACCTGCAGTATCTTAAAATAATGAGATCTGATGAACATTTTCATATGACCATTTTGAGACTTACATAAAATAAAAAAATTACTGGATGAGGTGGGAGGTGTACAATGATAAAAGCAGGGAGACCAGTTAGGAAGTTGTTGCAAAAATCCAGGAGAGATATGTCAGATGTGGTGGAACAGTATAGGTGTGCTGATAACTTTGGATAATTTGAAGTTTCAGCTTCCTCGCTTTATTGAAAGATCAGATGTACAGTTTCAGAGAAAGAAAGTAATCAAGAATACCAAGAATTTAGTCTTAAATAAATGGAAAAATGATGTTGACATTTACTGAAAAAAGATGGAAAAGCCAAGTTGGGTAAGGGGAGGACCAGGAGATTAGTATTGAACAGATATAATATTTGTGATGCTTATTGAACAACTAAGTGGAAAAGTCAGGTAGGCAATTGGATATATGAGTCCAGAATTCAAAAGATATATCCAGGCTTTAAATAAAAATGTGGGAACCATCAATATGACAGTGGTTAGATGGTATTTAAACCATGTGATGAGATGAGACCAACAAGGAAATAAGTGTAGGGAGAGAAAGGAGAAGTCCAAAGACTGATCCCTGGGACACTGAAGTATTAAGAAATTGGGGAGATGAAAAGGAATCAGCAAATGTGACTGAGACTGAAATCTTAACGAGATAGGGGAAAATTCATGAGAAGTTACCTTGAAGCTTGCTGAAGGATACATTTTAAGAAGGTGGGAATGAATAAATTAGTCAAATGCTGTAAATAGGCCAAGTAAGTTGAGAACTAAGATCTGACCACTGATTTAGTAGCATGAATGTCATTGGTAACTGGCCAGAAACTTTCAGTGAGATTAAGTGTAGAAAGCCTGAATGGAGCACGTTTAAGAGAGATTCTGAAGAGAAAAATATAGAAAATATTTTAAGTGACAGAATGACTGTAAATATATATCAAGCAGGGTCCATTCAGAAGAGAAAACACAATTCTTTGAACAGAGGGAATGTAACATAAGTAACTGTGTTAACCAAGTATTGGAGAACTGAAAAGGTAAAAGAGGAACTTTAGGAAGCACCTGCCATCCATGGATTTAGGGGAACTAAGAGAAGGTATGTTTTTAAAAACCTTATAATTTTTGAGTTAGGCTTTGTGGGGCTGATACCCAGACTTGTGATGATGAGGCACAGAATGGCTATCTCTGAGAAGGAGTGATGTGGTTGGTTTTGGGTGTTTTGAAAAAAACTGCAAAAATTGACCAGCTGTTGCTACTATAATGATTTGTTGCTGAAGTGATGAAGATACATTGTTGGGAAAAGCTGATAGGAATAGAAAGAAACAGGAGTGGCCATTACCTCTCCCTTGGTACCCTTTATGGAAAAAGTCTAACAGACTGCTGACAGAAGGAGGAATGGAATACGGTTTGCAGGTTTTCAGCCTTCCCATCACAAAGAAGAGTACAGAAAGTTGACTTTGAGGTGAGACAATAGCTTAGGGACAGTAATAGTTCATCTCTTTTAACACTCCCTTCTACGTATATTTCAATTTCCATACAGCAAATGAACTTTATGCTTCCACCTGAGAAGGTCTAGCTACCCTGCATACAAATGAAGACACTACACATTTCATGTTAATATTGCTTTTAGCCAATACTTCAGGTGACTGGGGCTTTTTCCTGGGTTGAGGGAGTGACCTAAATTTTTATTCCTGCAGGGTCAGGATCCTTACTGGTCCTGTATTTTTTTTTTAAGTTATATAGTTTTCCATTAACTTTTCCTGTTGGAAACAGAAGCACTACAAAATACCCCAGGTTACAGACATAGTCCATCTTGATACTACTGTCTAGATGCAACCTGATTTTTTTTGCCCATTGGTTCAGTGGTATTCTGGAGTCATCCCAATTTCAAACTCAATTGGAACATTTTTGGTCCTCAAGGATGCATTCTTCCCATGGGACACAAGATCTCCAAATTAGTAGAGTTCAAAACTGTGGAGATGAGAAGTAAAACTCCTATGACTGGGTTATTAAGTATCCAAGTAAGAGAAGCTCCTCACACTTCCACTCCATTATCCCAGGAGCTGTGTATTATAGTCATGGTGGGAAGAACAGCATATCTGAAGATAGAAATATGCAAATTATACGATAGAAGCTCATCTTTTCAGGAATGTTGGACTCCCAACAGGCACCATAATTGAGTTGTTAGTACACCATTTCACCATTCCATTAGGCCAGCTGCTTCTGGTGATGGATTATATGGTAAGACCTGTTGATCCTTTAGTTATGAATACATTACTGCTCTTCTTTTCTGGTGAAATGAGTTCCTGAAAGGGAGACAGTATTATGCAGACTATTACTGTGGTGAATAAGGGATTTTTGAAAGTCTGTGGATGATCGTGCTGGTAGATATTATGAGAAGGGAAAGTTAGTCTATAATGAGTATATAAGCCTATCTCTGTGAGAACAAAAAGCTGTTCTTTTCGTAATAGAAGCAGGCTCATATAATCAATTTGTCACCAGGAGGCTATTTGGTTCCCTTGGGGAATGGGGCCATATGGAGGCTCAGCTTTGGTTTCTCCTGATGGCACGTTAGTAGTAGCTGAGCCATGGAAGCATACACAAGAGAAAGTCCCTGTTTTTAAACCTGTACCTGGCCTCCATCTTTGCCATCATGACCACTTTATACATAGGACTCTTAAATAAGCTTGTGATGGCTGGGAAAAAAGGATGACAGACATTCACAGAACATGTCATCATGTGCGCTTGATTATTGAGGCCTTCTTTTTAAGTAGAAGTGCTAGATAAGCATCCACATGGAACACAAATACAATTGTATAAACACCTGATACTCATTCCAAGAATTCAATCCATGTACCTCTTCTAAGCCCTGACCCTCTGGTCACAAAAAAGTTATATGGTAGGAAAGGATGTGTAGCGGGCTGTCTGGTAATCATTGGAAGAGGTTCTTGATACCAGTGCAGAGATGTGAGCAGTTGATACCATTGCAGAGACGTGAGCATCCTGAAGAACAAATGAGAGTAATCACATGTTTGTAGAAGTCAACACTGAGTAAGAATCAGACGCTTTTCCCCAAGCAATGGCATTATATCATTTTCCAATAGCTAGATGGAACACTATACAGCAAAAAAAAAAAAAAAAGTATAAAATGGAGATAAACACACACAGAGAACCTTGTAGATGTACTTTAATATTGATCAAAAGAAGCAAGACTCAAAATAATGTATATAGTAATATTTCTTTTATAAAAAGTTCAAAAATAGGCAAAACTGAACAGTATTATTTTAGAGAATGCGTCAGAGGTGGTAAAATTAAAAAGAAAAACAGAATGAATTACTTTAACCCACTAGACAGTTTTTAACTTTAGAGATAAGGAAGGAGGTGGATTGATAAAGGGACACATAAACAGTATCTGAGGTGATGGAAATGGTTTATAACTCAATGTAAAATTTCCAGTTGGTGGTTACATGTGTATTTGTTTTAGGATCATTTATTATAATGTATGTTTAATGGACTTTTTTGAATGTGTCATACATCTCACCAAAAAAAGTAACTTAAAAATGTGTGATTTTTAAGATATTTGACAAATTGAATGTAATAAATGAGGGAGACAGAAATTGAAGAACTTTCCAATCTTCAGGTTTGGATGACTTTCCTGTATCTCAAACCTGATGCCTGTTTTCTCACTCTCAGCAGTTTGTTCTCCACAAAGGACATGACATCAATTCAAAGCAATAGCATTTACCTTTCACTCGACTGAACCCCTCTAATGCAGTCAAAAGAAAACGAATGAACACTAAAGGAAAAAAAAACCAAAATATTATCGTAATAAGAGATGTAACTCAAATTTCATACCCTCACAACTGATGGACCAGAACATTCCACAGTACTTTGTAATAAAAGCAAAAAAGGTAAATTTGGTCTATGATAAAATGTCATATTTATTCAAAAATGCCAAATTTTTCTTGGATTAAATCCTTTCTTTCACCCCATGAAAAGCTCAACAAAAGACTAAGTTCCAAATGTGATAGTGTTACACCACATAATATTCCATTAGCAACCATGATTTGATAGGGTTTTCTTAAATATCTCTTTTGTGTGTGTGTATTTGTTTTTTTTTGTTTTATTAATTTTTTTATTTTTATTTTTTTTGGTGAGGAGATCAGCCCTGTGCTAACATATGCCAGTCCTCCTCCTTTTTTGGTGAGGAAGACTGGCCCTGGGCTAACATCTGTGCCCATCTTCCTCCACTTTATATGGGACGCCACCACAGCATGGCCTGCCATGCAGTGTGTCGGTGCGCGCCCGGGATCCGAACTGGCGAACCCTGGGCCGCCGCAGCGGAGCGTGCGCACTCAACTACTTGCGCCACTGGGCTGGCCCCAATTAATTAATATTTTTATTGCAGTAACATTGGTTTATAACATTGTATAAATTTCAGGCATACATCATTATACTTCTATTTCTGCATAGATTACATCATGTTCACCACCCAAATACTAATTACAATCCATCACCACACACATGTGCCGAATCATCCCTTTCACCCTCCTCCCTCCCCTCTTCCCCTCTGGTAACCACCAATCCAATCTCTGTCTCTATATGTTTGTTTGTTGTTGTTTTTATCTTCTACTTACAAGTGAGTTCATCGGTAGGTATTTGACCTTCTCCCTCTGACTTATTTTGCTTTGCATAATACCCTTAATGTCTATCCATGTTGTCACCAATGGCTGGATTTCACCATTTCTTATGGCTGAGTAGTATTCCATTGTGTATATAAACCACATCTTCTTCATCCATTCATCCCTTGCTGGGCACTTAGGTTGCTTCCAAGTCTTGGCTATTGTGAATAATGCTGCAGTGAACACAGGGGTGCATGTATATTTACACACTACTGTTTTCATGTTCCTTGGATAAATACCCAGCAGTGGAATAGCTGGATCGTATGGTAGTTCTATCCTTAATTTTTTGAGGAATCTCCATACTGTTTTCCATAGTGGCTACACCAGTTTGCACTCCCACCAGCAGTGTATGAGAGTTCCCTTCTCTCCACATCCTCTCTAACACTTGTTGTTTCCTGTCTTGTTAATTATAGCCATTCTGATGGGCCTGAGGTGATATCTCATTGTAGTTTTGATTTGCGTTTCCCTGATAGTTAATGATGTTGAAGATCTTTTCATGTGCCTTTTGGCCATCTGTATATCTTCTTTGGAGAAATGTCTGTTCAGGTCTTTTGCCCATTTTTTAATTGGGTTGTTAGTTTTTTCTTGTTAGGTGTATGAGTTCTTTATATATTTTGGAGATTAACACCTTGTCAGATATATGGTTTGCAAATATCTTCTCCCACTTGTTAGGTTGTCTTTTCGTTTTGTTGATGGTTTCCTTCGCTGTGCAGAAAGTTTTCAGTTTGATGTAGTACCATTTGTTTATTTTTTCTATTGTTTCTCTTGCGGGGTCACACATGGTGCTTGAAAATATGTTGCTGACACTGATGTCAAAGAGCGTACTTCCTATGTTTTCTTCTAGAAGTTCCATGGTTTCAGGTCTTACATTCAAGTCTTGAATCCATTTTGAGTTAATTTTTGTGTATGGTGTAAGATAATGGTCTACTTTAATTCTTTTGCATGTGGCTGCCCACTTTTCCCAGCACCACTTATTGAAGAGACGTTCCTTTCTCCATTGTGTTTTCTTGGCACCCTTGTCGAAAATTAGCTCTCCATAGATGTGTGCATTTATCACTGAGCTCTTGATTCTGTTCCATTGATCTGTGCGTCTGTTTTTTTTGTGTGTGTGTTTTTATTTATTTATTTTTATTTATTTATTTTTTGAGGTAGATCTGCCCTGAGCTAACATCTGCTAATCCTCCTTTTTTTGCTGAGGAACATTGGCCCTGGGCTGACATCCAGGCCCATCTTCCTCCACTTTATATGGGACGCCGCCACAGCATGGCTTGCCAAGCGGTGCGTCAGTGTGCACCTGGGATCCGAACCGGCGAACTCTGGGCCGCCGCAGTGGAACACACACACTTAACCACTTGCGCCACGGGGCCGGCCCCCCGTACATCTGTTTTTGTGCCAGTACCAGGCTGTTCTTCTGTCACTTTTGGCATTTCAAAATTGATATAACCAAACTGTCATTTTTACTTTTCCCGTTTTACAAAAAATAAAACAGAACTCCACATGACAAGCAAACAATAATTGATCATCTTCTATATTATGATTTGCCTATTCTCTTTCCACTTTCATTTGGTAAAACAATCCAGAAACCCTGGATTCTTCTTTTATTCCTTTCCACCCTTTGTTTTATCTAATTGGTCATCAAATCTTACTTAATTTTTTTCTAGCATCTTTCTTTCTCAGTATTTCTTTTTATTTGTACAGTCACTAAACAAAACTTTGTAACTGATGTCCTCAGTTTCAGTTTCTTCTCTACTAATACAGAACACACACTATGTCCATATTATCACTGTAAAAATAATACTTTAATCTCCTCCTTCCCTGATCAAAAAATTCTTAGTGGTTGCCCAATGCTTAGGGGCCCTGTTCAACTCCTCATTATGTGCGATGTGTAATCCATAGTCTCAGGCAACTGAAATTTAGATAATCTTCCTGGAGTGTCCTTTAAAATGCCTGTAATCTTTTTCAATTTTATCAACAAATGACCATAGATTGGCTACTTTTTTAACTTGCAAAAAACTTACAGGTTTATTTTTGAGTAAATGCCCTTCCATAGAATTTGGAGGATTTTATTTTGTATGCAAAAATGAATGAAATTATTTTCTAGAAATTAATTAGGTAAAATTTTCATTTCTTCTTTTTCCATGATATAAAAGTCAGTGCTTCCCAACCCTGGGTGCACTTGAAAATCATCTGGGGAACATTCAAAAATACCACTACCCAGACCTAACCCACCAATTAAATTAGAATTTTTGTGTGGGGCTTGAGAACAGTGTTATTTTTTTAATTAAATATTTAAGAATGCTATTCAAGAGTGCAGTCTGGGGTGATGGTGACGTGAGCTAATATTCAACAGCTGTCAAAATACTTATTTTTGATATTAGGGAGAATATTTTGGATACTTGGCAACTGTATACTGTTGAATGCAAGTGACCTATTTATATTACTATTTGTTCATTTACCAAACATTTTTAAAGTAACCATTGTGTGCCAGGCTCTGTTACTGGATGATTTAGAGGTAGAGCAAATGAGCAACAGTAGTAACAGCTTCAGTGTATCAAGGGCTTTGTATACATTGTGTATTTCCATAGGCTCAACAGTTTTTGAATAGGCTGAGATTATTATGCCTATTTTTCAGAGTCTGAAAGTCTGTTTTAGAGAAGTTAAGTTACATGCTTAATATCTTGAAGCTAACAGTTGTTAGAGTCAGGACATGGACCTAGGATACAATCTTTCTGTCTCTAGAATCCAGCCTATTAACCAGTACTGTCTAAGGACAGGAGCTATTTCTGATTCTGAAGGAATAAAAATAAATAAATACTTTAACAAGTCACACCTGTATTCGCTGGGGGAAGTTATTGCAGTAGATTCCTCTTTGTTTCCTTATGGTCTAGCACCACGCCTGGACTCAAGCAGATATTCAGTAAATGTTGAGCTCACACGAACCTGTGAAGGTCCTAATGGGTAGCAAGGGGATAATGTATTATCTCTAAAGGGCCAGTTGTCCTTTAACAGGAAATCTCTGGAGAAATATTCTAGAGTATGCCCTGACAGTTGGGTTTTCTCTTTTTTGTAAGGCAAGTGACTGATTTAAACTTTGATTTCCAAGGCATTCACTTCAAAGAAGAATCTACTTCAAAGATGGCTACTTCCAGTAAACACATGCCAGCCACAGGACTAGATAAAGAGCCAATCTCCCTCCCCTAATCTCCTTCCTTTTGTGAGATTTTGGTTGATTTTGATAAATGATCATTTAGAATGCTTACTTTTTCTTTTTCCGGGCTTTAAATGCCCAGTCTTATGTTTTAAATTCACCAATAAAGAGTGAGCCTGTGAAACCCTAGGTCTCCACCCTCGAATCCCATAAAAGCAGAACCCTAGGCTCACACTCTCTCATTCTCTCTACTGAGGACCTTGCTCTGAGGCCCCAGGTGTGCCATGTAACTTCCAGTACCTATAAATAATAACTTTTTTCAAAATTTCCTGATGGTTATTGCAGAGAGCATCTTGCCTTCATACTAAGAATGACAAGGGCCAATTTAGCCACAACATTGGTTATCGGTAGGCTGAGACCACACACTACAGATGTCTTAACTTGAATGAATTTCTAATAATGGAAGTTTGCACATCAGAGCAAGTGTGAGTGTGAGAAATTGGGGCTCAGAATGGATGTTTTCAACTTGTGATGTAAGCTTTGGTAGCAAACAATAGGCCAGGTCTTGCAAGCTACATTTGCTTCTTTAACTGGAATTTTTTTTCACAAACTGACATCATAGTCCTTCTAAAAAACAAAAATGTGTTAAAGCTATCACACAGTTCAACTAATCTCCAAATTTCATCCTATGCTTATTAAGAGTGGTATGGATATGAGTAAAGATAGGATTAATTTGAGTGATACAGTAGGACATTTGGGGTATGGTGGCTCTATTTGAATATACAAAATAGAAGAGAAAAATTACAGACCAATGAGACAGAGATCAAGTTCCTTATCTCAAAAATATTGTCAATAATACCTGAAAGTTGGTAGGTATTAAATGTTATCTATATAGATATTTTTCAAAATTTACTTTTAGATGGCTATTATTTTATTTTATTTTTTGATGAACTAGTGAGAAGAATCACAATGTATAAAAAAGTCAGAGTATGAAGCATTGGTGTCTATTATTTTCTGGGAAATATCTCATTGCATTAATAATCCACCTGGTTACCCCTAATTTAGTCCAACTATTCTGTCACAGCCTGAATCTTCTCTCAACATTATCTTTGTCTATACTTGAATAATGCCAGGGATGAGGCACTTGCTTCCTCCAAGCCAGGCCATTGCATTTTAAGACTGTCCTAATTGTTGAACTCTTCCCACATATTGAGTCAATATGTCCTGGCTGATTTGTTACATAACAAATATAATGCATCTTCCTATGAAGACATAGAAATCTTACAGATATTTGAAGCCAGCTATCATGTTCCCTTAGAAATACTTATCTTTTTAGGTTAAGTCTCCCACTTCCTGCTTTCACTTTTCACAAAGTATAATTTCTAATTGCTTCAAGTTCCAGGTCGTTTTCCCATAACTCTTGTTTAGCTCTCTTAGAGCTCAGTAAATTTTAACCTCTCACAATCATTTCACACCTTCATATTTTGTTTCCTAATGGAAATATTTCCCAACAAATGTGTTTGGAAACAAAGCAAGGGCTCTTATTTCCTTGTTTATCCACATGCAGGAAGAGGATCTAGAGTTCCATTAACCATAGAACAAAGAAGAGGGTTGATCGTTGAGTTATGCAGCTCTCTTCTTTCTTCCCCTCTCCTTGTGGTGTGTGTGTGTGTGTGTGTGTGTGTGTATGTTTTAAAGCAACCAAATAAGAATAAACAGGATCTGTTCAGTCATCATTATTTAAAGGATTCTACCTTACTTGGCTCTAGGAGTAGGAAAGTGACCATAACATCAATTGAGTTCATTTAGTTTAGAAATTTTCTTAACAGTACCTAAGGAATTTTTAACTAGAGGTTTTATAGAGAAAAAGTAAAAAGTAATTGGTGCTGATATTTAGAGGAGCCCAGTTGTTATTTCTGATCCCTATGGGTTTTAAACAATTTGAGAAATGGACAGAGCACTTAAACAAGGACTTGAAATCCAAAAAGAACTTTATTCTTTTTTCTAAACAATGAAGGTTAGATTGGGAGACCTTTTTATCATGTCACCTGAATTAATCCTTGAAGTAACACAAGTGGCAGAAGACATGTCTACTGTCAGCTTTAAAAGTCTTTGAGCAACAAACGCCAAATAAATATTTTAAAGTGACTGAAGGGAAAGGTCAAGTTAATGGTGTCACATTCCCACATATTTTCCCTAAAAGTCATTTGAAGTCACCAGCAAATTAAGAGAGAGAAGCACAAGGTGAAAGAAAATTATTACAGGAAAGAATATTCAACATAGTTACTGGCTCATGTAATTGACTGGAGGCAAATAGATGAGATTCCTACAAGATTTTTTATTCAACTAGATTGTCAAAGAAATCTTAAGCCCAGACTAAAATAATCCTTTGATTATTTGAGACTTAAAATAGCTAATTCTTGAGCCTCCAGTCTTCTATGGCAGAAAGTAGGCTTTGAAAACCATCCAAGATGGAAAATCCACTTTAGGTATGACTGCAGAGAATAACGGATCCAGTATTTATTTCCAGAGAGAAAAGTCAGGGAACTTCCCCACTTCAAGTCTTTACAACGTGTGCTCAGTAAGATTTTAGAATTGTATGGACAGTGATGATTGTTTCTAAGTGGGAGTGTTTATTTTGTTTATGCTGTCTCAGTTTTATCACTGCACATCAGGTGTTTATGGGGGCAGATAACTTGTCTTTTCAGCTCAATTTTCAGGAACAGTAGGAGTCACATTACAGTGTGGTGGAGAGTTAGAATCCTGAACTTTGTCTTACTTGGCAAGTAAGTGACGGTTGTCTGTGCTGAGGAGGAAGAGTGAAATGGATTTATTGTAACTAGCAAGGTGAGATGTGGAGATATAGGCTATGTATTCACCAATCTAGTTTTTGTTAGCTACCTTTATTGTTACATAGGGAACATGTGACTGCCTATTATATAATGGGAGATGGGCAGAAGTGGTAGATCCTTTCTCAGTCCTGGCCATAGAACTTTCCTTGATCTCTTTCACCCTCTCTCTTTCCCTTACCACCGTCATAGAAGTAAAGTGTTTTAAGATGGTAAAGCCAAACAGTGAAAGGAACTCAGATTTTTGATTCACTGTTTGAAGGAAAGACCCCTAGCGGAATCATCCAACTCCCACTGTGGTGTACTTGAGAGATAATTATTTATTCTTTTAAGCTGCTGAGATTTAGGGGTTCTATATTATAATAATAAGCTTATTTTAACTAACTTGAGAGAAGCCTAAGATAAACAAATGTTAGAAATCATAGAGGTAATGGGAGGTCCCATTATCAAGGGTAAGGATTAGGCATTTATTCTGATATCAGAAGTCATGTAACTCTTTATAGTTAGGGAAGTGACATGATCTGACTTTGGGTTGAAAGAGATAATGGATGAACAAGGGTGTTTGCAGAGGCATCAGTTAGGAAGCTGTTGCAGTAATCCAAGTGAAAAATTATAATGGTTTTGGCCAGGTGGTAGCAGTAGAAATAGTGAGAATTTGTTAGCTTCTGCATGTATTCCAAATGTAGAGCTGACAGTATATACTGATAACTTGATGTGGTTTATGAGTGAAAGAGATGGATGAAGGATGACTCCAAGTTTTGTGTGGTAATTTCCTGAGATGGGAAAAATACTTAAAGGACAACTTTCCATGTCTTTATAACATGAAAGGTGAGCACTTCAGTTTTTGTTCCCAGAAGGTTCAGGAATAGGCTAAACTAGATATTTCTCAAGCCTGCTTGTCAAGGTCGTCTCAAGATCAATGATAAAAAATTGCATTTTTTTTCCTTTTTTTTTTTTTTTTTAAATTTTGACATCCGTTTCGTTTATTGCAGTAACATTGGTTTATAACAGTGTAAAAATTTCAGGTGTACATCATTGTACTTCTATTTCTGCATAGATTACATCAAGTTCACCACCAAAATACTAATTACAACCCATCACCACACACGTGTACCGAATTATCCCTTTCACCCTCCTCCCTCCCCCCTTCCCCTCTGGTAACCACCAATCCAATCTCTGTCCCTATGTGTTTGTTTATTGTTGTTATTATCTACTACTTAATGAAGGAAATCATGCGGTATTTGACCTTCTCCCTCTGACTTATTTCACTTTGCATTATACCCTCAATGTCCATCCATGATGTCACAAATGGCTGGATTTCATCGTTTCTTATGGCTGAGTAGTATTCCATTGTGTATATATACCACAGCTTCTTTATCCATTCGTCCCTTGATGGGCACTTAGGTTGCTTCCAAGTCTTGGCTATTGTGAACAACGCTGCAATGAACACATGGGTACATGTACCTTTACAAATTGGTGTTTTCAAGTTCTTTGGATAAATACCCAGCAGTGGGATGGCTGGATCATATGGTAGTTCTATCCTTGATTTTTTGAGGAATCTCCATACTGTTTTCCATAGTGGCTGCACCAGTTTGCACTCCCACCAGCAGTGTATGAGAGTTCCCTTCTCTCCACATCCTCTCCAACACATGTTGTTTCCTGTCTTGTTAATTATAGCCATTCTGACAGGCATCAGGTGATATCTCATTGTAGTTTTGATTTGCATTTCCCTGATAGTTAATGATTTTGAACATCTTTTCATGTGTCTGTTGGCCATCTGTATATCTTCTTTGGAGAAATGTCTGTTCAGGTCCTTTGCCCATTTTTTAATTGGGTCGGTAGTTTTTTTGTTGGTAAGATGCATGAGTTCTTTATATATTTTGGAGATTAAGCCCTTATCAGAAGTATGGTTTGCAAATATCTTCTCCCAATTGTTAGGTTGTCTTTTCGTTTTGTTGATGGTTTCCTTTGCTGTGCAGAAGCTTTTTAGTTTGATGTAGTCCCATTTGTTTATTTTTTCTATTGTTTCTCCTGCCCGGTCAGACGTGGTGTTTGAGAAGATGTTGCTAAGACTGATGTCGAAGAACGTACTGCCTATGTTTCCTTCTAGAAGTTTCACAGTTTCAGGTCTTACATTCAAGTCTTTAATCCATTTGGAGTTAATTTTTGTGTATGGTGTAAGGTAAGGGTCTACTTTCATTTTTTTGCATATGGCTATCCAGTTTTCCCAACACCATTTGTTGAAGAGACTTTCTTTTCCCCATTGTATGTTCTTGGCTCCTTTGTCAAAGATTAGCTGTCCATAGATGTGTGGGTTTATTTCTGGGCTTTTGATTCTATTCCATTGATCTGTGTGTCTGTTTTTGTGCCAGTACCATGCTGTTTTGGTTACTACAGCTTTGTAGTATATTTTGAAATCAGGGAGTGTGATACCTCCAGCTTTGTTCTTTTTTCTCAGGATTCCTTTAGCTATTCGGGGTCTTTTGTTGTTCCATATAAATTTTAGGATTCTTTGTTCTATTTCTGTGAAAAATGTTGTTGGAACTTTGATAGGGATTGCATTGAATCTATAGATGGCTTTAGGAAGAATGGACATTTTAACTATGTTAATTCTTCCAATCCAAGAGCACGGAATATCTTTCCATTTCTTTGTGTCTTCTTCAATTTCTTTCAGAAATGTTTTATAGTTTTCGGTGTACAGACCTTTCACCTCTTTGGTTAAGTTTATTCCTAGGTATTTTATTCTTTTTGTTGCAATTGTAAATGGGATGGTATTCTTAATTTCTCTTTCTGCTACTTCGTTGTTAGTGTACAGAAATGCAACTGATTTTTGTATGTTGATTTTGTATCCTGCAACTTTACCATATTCGTTTATTACTTCTAAAAGTTTTCTGGTGGATTCTTTAGGGTTTTCTATATATAAGATCATGTCATCTGCAAATAGTGACAGTTTCACTTCTTCCTTTCCAATTTGGATCCCTTTTATTTCTTTCTCTTGCCTGATTGCTCTGGCTAGGACTTCCAGTACTATGTTAAATAGGAGTGGTGACAGTGGGCATCCTTGTCTGGTTCCTGTTCTTAGAGGGATGGCTTTCAGTTTTTCACCATTGAGGATGATATTAGCTGTGGGTTTCTCATATATGGTCTTTATTATGTTGAGGCACTTTCCTTCTATCCCCATTTTATTCAGAGTTTTTATCATAAATGGATGCTGTATCTTCTCAAATGCTTTCTCTGCATCTATTGAGATGATCATGTGATTTTTATTCTTCATTTTATTAATGTGGTGTATTACGTTGATTGATTTGCGAATGATAAACCATCCCTGCATCCCTGGAATAAATCCCACTTGATCATGGTGTATAATCTTTTTAACGTATTGTTGTATGCGATTTGCTAGTATTTTATTGAGGATTTTTGCATCGATGTTCATCAGTGATATTGGCCTGTAATTTTCTTTTTTTTGTGTTGTCTTTGTCTGGTTTTGGTATCAGGGTAATGTCAGCTTCGTAGAATGAGTTAGGGAGCTTCCCCCCCTCCTCAATTTTTTGGAAGAGTTTGAGAAGGATAGGTATTAAGTCTTCTTTGAATTTTGGTAGAATTCACCAGGGAAGCCATCTGGTCCTGGACTTTTATTTTTGGGGAAGTTTGTGATTACTGTTTCGATCTCCTTACTGGTGATTGGTCTATTCAAATTCTCTACTTCTTCTTGATCCAGTTTTGGAAGGTTGTATGATTCTAAGAATTTATCCATTTCTTCCAGATTGTCGAATTGGTTGGCATATAGCTTTTCATAGTATTCTCTTATAATCTTTTGTATTTCTGACGTGTCTGTTGTAACCTCTCCTCTTTCATTTCTGATTTTACTTATTTGTGCCTTCTCTCTTTTTTTCTTGGTGAGTCTAGCTAAAGGTTTGTCAATTTTGTTGATCTTTTCAAAGAACCAGCTCTTGGTTTTATTAATTTTTTCTATTGTTTTTTTGGTCTCTATTTCATTTATTTCTGCTCTGATTTTTATTATTTCCCTTCTTCTACTGATTTTGGGCTTTGTTTGTTCTTCTTTTTCCAGTTCCTTCAGGTGCATTGTTAGATTGTTTATTTGAGATTTTTCTTGTTTGTTGAGATAGGCCTGTATCGCTATAAACTTCCCTCTTAGAACTGCTTTTGCTGTATCCCATAAATTCTGGCATGTCGTATTTTCATTTTCATTTGTCTCCAGGTATTTTTTGATTTCTTCTTTGATTTCTTCGTTAACCCAGTCGTTGTTCAGTAGCATTTTGTTTAATCTCCACGTATTTGTGGCTTTTCTGATTTTCTTCCTATAGTTGATTTCTAGTTTCATACCGTTGTGGTCAGAAAAGATGGTTGGTATTATTTCAATCTTCTTAAATTTATGGAGACTTGTTTTGTGGCCTAATATGTGATCAATCCTGGAGAATGTTCCATGTGCCTTTGAAAAGAACGTGTATTCTTCGGTTTTTGGATGGAATGCTCTGTATATATCTACTAGGTCCATCTGTTGTAGTGTGTCATTTAAGGCCAATGTTTCCTTATTGATCTTCTGTTTGGATGATCTATCCATTGGTGTAAGTGGAGTGTTAAAGTCCCCTACTATTATTGTGTTACTGTCTATTTCTGTTTTTATGTCTGTTAATAATTGCTTTATATATTTAGGTGCACCTACATTGGGTGCGTAGATATTTACAAGTGTTATATCCTCTTGTTGGATTGTTCCCTTGATCATTATGTAATGCCCTTCTTTGTCTCTTTTTACAGTTTTTGTTTTAAAGTCTATTTTGTCTGATATGAGTACTGCTACCCCAGCTTTCTTTTCATTGCCATTTGCGTGGAGTATCTTTTTCCATCCCTTCACTTTCAGTTTGTGAGTGTCTTTAGGTCTGAAGTGTGTCTCTTGTATGCAGCATATATATGGGTCTTGTTTTTTTTATCCAGTCAGCCACCCTATGCCTTTTAATTGGAGCATTTAGTCCATTGACGTTTAAAGTAGCTATTGATAAGTATGTACTTACTGCCATTTTTTAACTTTTTTTTTTTTCTCAGTGTTTTAGTAGTCCTTCTCTGTTCCTTTCTTCTTCTATACAGAATTGATGGTCACTTTAGTTTGACCTCTGTCTGAAAGCTGTACTCTTTAACTCCCCTCCTCCCTCATGTTTTTGATATCATATCTAGCCTCTTTGTTGTGCATTTGTATCCATTATGTTCTAATCATGGAAATAGATAATTTTTCCTATTTGTGGTCTTTTCTTTTCCCCTTAAATCAGTCCCTTTAACATTTCTTGTAGCATTGGTTTCTTGGTGACAAACTCCTTTAATTTTTGCTTGTCTGGGAAAATTTTGATCTCTCCTTCCATTTTGAATGATAACCTTGCTGGGTAGAGTATTCTTGGCTGTAAGTTTTTTCCTTTTAGCACTTTAAATATATCATGCCATTCTCTTCTAGCCTGTAAGGTTTCTGCAGAGAAGTCAGCTGATAGCCTTATGGGGTTTCCTTTGTACGTAACTTGACATTGTCTTGCGGCTTTTAGGATTCTCTCTTTATCTTTAATTCTGGACATTTTGATTATGATGTGTCTTGGTGTGGGCCTCTTTGGGTTTATCTTGTTTGAGGCTCTCTGTGCTTCCTGTACCTGGATGTCTGTTTCCTTCCTTAGGTTAGGGAAGTTTTCATCTATTATTTCTTGAAATAGATTCTCTGACCCCTTGTCTCGCTCTTCTCCTTCCGGGACACCTATAACATGGATGTTAGTGCGCTTGATGTTGTCCCAGAGGTCCCTTAGACTGTCCTCAGTCTTTTTAATTCTTTTCTCTTTTACCTGTTCACCTCGGGTAATTTCTTCTAGTCTTTCGTCCAGCTCACAGATCCGTTCTTCTGTATCCTCTACTCTGCTTTTGAGTCCCTCTAATGAATTTTTCATTTCCAGTATTGTATTCTTCATTTCTGATTGGTTCTTTTTTATATCTTCCATTTCTTTGTTGACATTCTCACTGAGTTCATCTGTTCTTCTCCCCAGACCAGTGAGCATCCTTAACACTCTTAGTTTGAACTCTCTGTGGGGTAGGTTGCTCATTTCTGTTTCACTTAGTTCCTTTTCTGGGGTTTCGTCCTGTTCCCTTACTTGGAATGTATTCTTTTGCCTCTTCATTTTGCCTCTTTCCCTGTGCTTGTGTCTACGTATTAGGTAGGTCAGCTATGTCTCCTGCTCTTGGATAGGTGACCTTATGTAAGTGATGGCTTAGGAGGCTTCCAGTGTGCTTCCCTCAGTTCTCAATGTTCCAGGCGTGACCCCTATTTGGGCTACGTGTGTCCTTCTGTTGTGGCCTGTTTGCTCTCCCTGTAGGCGCCCAGGGAGGCCGAGGTATGCTCCTGGCCAGCTGTTGTAATGCTCAGCTGCTTGTAGTTGTTGTGGGCCCTTCAGTCTCTTTATCAGTTCTGGGGAGCCCCAGCACAGTTGGCTGCAAGTTCTAATACCACATTTGTGTTGCAGTATTTCTTTTAAGTGAGTAGGCCCCCACCGTGGCAGGTTGTTAGGCTCAGGGCCTTACAATTGTTGTAAGCCTCTAGCCTATTAGGTCTCTTGTCAGCTCTCTGAGGATTGCAGCTGGGTGTGGCCGGCCTCAGGCACAGGAGCACCCAATTGTTTCAGGTTTTGGAAGGTGGAGCAAACCTCCTTTGTGGGTCTTTGAGAAGTACAAGTCTTCTGCAGCTGAGAAGCCCTGCCGCCCACAGGTCCACACACACAGTCAACACAGTCCTGCCCCGTGTGAGTGCCCCGACCTCCCCAAGCAGACCCAGTCTCTCCACGGCGGGAGCCCCACACACTCTGCCACCGCCCCACACTCTCCACCCGCTCCTTGTGCACACCCTGCCCTGCTCAAGTCGGCTCAGTTGCCAGGCTGCAGAGAATCCAGTCACCAATCTATGCAGGCCCACAAGTTGCCTGAGGGCTTGTTGTTGGGTGGGGCCAGTCTCTAGGGTGGGCTGCCTGCCCTGGCTGAGCTGGATTAAATCGGTGCTCTATGGGGTGGGGCAGACCCTGGGCTAGCAGGCCTCAGGGAGAACTCCAATGGTGTCTGTGTCAGCACACCCACACCAGGCCACAACAATGGCCGCCGCTAATGTCCCAGTCCCTGGAGAGGTCTCACCCCTCACAGATATGCACTCAGGGCCTATTAGGTGAGTCTCTTGTCACCTTTCTTGTCACTGTACACCTTTCTTTCTGGTGATTTTAGGGTGCTTCCTGAAACGGGTGAGTTTGCGCGCGGGCCCTTTAAGAGCCAGTTTTAGTTTCTTTGTGAACCGGGTTTTCTGGGGGTGCTCCCCAGTGTTTTAGTAGCAGGCACAGTCAGATATTATGCCGCTGGTCTCGATTGTGCTGGGTCCACTAAATGCCCACAGCGGGGGCGCTCCCGGCTCAGGACCCCTCACCTCCAGGGAGGCTGCGGACCTGTGCGCTGCTCCTGGCGGCCGTGAGGCTGGCGGCTTGTGAAGGCGGCGTTTTTCCTCTCCAGAAGGGAGTCTCTGCCTCTTCCACCTCAGTTAGGATTGTCCGTTGTTGCAGGAGTTCCTCTCATCCAGTTTTCAGTTCTGTCTCAGGGGTGATTTTTCCACGAGTAGTTGTAAATTGGCTGTGTCCACGGGAGGAGGTGAGTTCCGAGTCTGCTTACGCCGCCATCTTGACTCCTCTCCAAAAATTGCATTTGAAATTAGTAATATAAATTTCTTCCTATTATTAAATTCTCAAAAAATTAAATTTCTTTCTCCTTGTAAAATTCTCTTTTAAAATAGAAAAAAAAAAAGTCTTTCTTATCTTCTTATTCAGTTGAGTGTGAGCATTTCCTTAGCCATGCTGGATGGAGTTGGGTCTTGTACACAGCAACTGCAAGCTGGGCCACAAATTCTCATTTTTAGGGGAAGTTTCCAAGAGAATTACCAGAATTGAGTATAGAGTTTATCCCTATCATATTGCTTTTGCTTGTCAAAACTTAGTATGTTGGAGGATAAAGAAATAATAAGAGAAAACAGAAAAAATGAATGTTACTACTACCTCTATAGAGTAGTAGCTAGTTTTTGCTGGTTATTTTTATTTACAACTATGAGTATAAGTGTTATCATCAGAAATTTCTCAGATGATTGTCATTTGTAGCACCACATATCTCATTTGATAGGGAAATTTTACCTATGCATAGGGCCTTTTCCAAGAGTGGCACTGAGATTTCAAAATTTTTGAATATTTTTGCATGTTGAGACATTGTTATTATTCAGCTTTTATCCAACGTTTCCTTTATCCTTTTAGTGTTTCTCCCTTCTTCTTAAGGGTCTTAATTACATGTTTGTTGCTGTTTGTGTTACTAAATATGCAATCCTACACTGAATATGGAATCTATCTTAGGAGATGGAGAATCATCCTCAACCATTTCCTGAAGTCAAAATTCTTTTTTTTTTTTTTTTGTGAGGAAGATCAGCCCTGAGCTAACATCCATGCTAATCCCCCTCTTTTTGCTGAGGAAGACCGGCTCTGAGCTAACATCTATTGCCAATCCTCCTCCTTTTTTCCCCCCAAAGCCCCAGTAGATAGTTGTATGTCATAGTTGCACATCCTTCTAGTTGCTGTATGTGGGACACCACCTCAGCATGGCCAGACAAGCAGTGCATCAGTGCTGCCCCCGGGATCCGAACCCTGGGCCACCAGTAGCAGAGCACATGCACTTAACTGCTAAGCCACGGGGCCGGCCCCAAAATTCTAATGATATCAAAATTTGTATCCTTTTGGGCCCCAAAGAATCAAAATTTCAAAATATTGTTCTCAGTCTTTGAATTTTCCAGGCCATTAGTAACCTGTGTCACTGCACTAGCAGCAGGTACATTACTTTCTGCAACCACTTTTCCACCAGCAGAGGGATGTGACTCCAGTGCACCTCTGCCTTCAGTTCTCCTTCCTCTCCTTGTAAGCAGTCCCAGGTGAGTTTTAAAAATATTAACCTACTTCTTAATTAAGTTCCTATTCTTCATACCTCATGTAGGGCCAACTCTGTTTTCAGGATCTCAGCCCTTTACATTTTCTTTCCCCTGATTTTCAGGTTCAAACAGACAACTAGGAACTGATGTATGAGGATTCGTATGTTTGAAGATATGAAGGTATGAGTTTGCCAAAGCACTCATTCATTGCTCAAACAAATAGCACCCATCTTTCCACGTCTGAGTACGGTGATTTAACTAAGGAGTTATTCTCTCGTCAACCCAATACCTAACTCCAATCTGAATTCTATCTATTGCCACTGTGGTATAAAATGCCCCCCCCAAGAGATATCTCTGTTCTAATCCCTGGACCTATAAAGGTTACCTTATTTGGCAAAAAACGATGTTTGAGAGAGGTGTTTAAGTTAAGGATTTTAAAATGGAGAGATTATCCTGGATTATCTGGGTGGGCCCTAAATATTATCACATGTATCATTATAGAGGGAGGCAGAGGAAGATTTGAACACACATAGGGGAGAGAGCATTGTAAAGAAGAGGGTAGACAGATACTCGATAATGCATTCCTTGAAGACTGGAATGATGCAGCGGCAAGATAAGGAATGGTAGTAGCCACAGAAAGGAACTGGAAGAGTCAAAGCTCCCCAAAAGCCTGTTGAGGGACCTTGGCCCTGCTGACACATCGATTCCAGCCCAGTAAAAGGGATTTTGGACCTCCAGAACTGTGAGAGAATGAGTTTTTGGGCTTCCAGAACTGTGAAATAATGAATTTTTGTTGGTTAAGCCATCAACTTTGTGGTAATTTGTTGCAACAGCCAGAAGAAACTAATATAGCCATCACGCCTAACTTCATGTTAGTTTGTGTTATATTCTAATTTCTAATAAAGTTCTAATTCCATGTTTTCTTGGTATGCTTTCTCATCCTGCCTCTGACACTTTTCCAGCTCTATTATCTTTGGCAAATCATTTATCTTCTCTGTTACTCAGTTTCCTAATGTTTAAAATGGGGATAATAGTAATACCTACTTATATGGTTATTATAAGGGCTTGATAAATTAATATTTGTTAGGAGCTTAGTACAGCACCTAGCACTGGCAAGTGCTATGTAAGGTGATATGAAATAAATGTTTTAAAAAGTAGATAACACATTTTGGGGTAAGGAGAATGCAGAGAGAGTTATGGAATGATAGTTGTCTCCCCTTCAACTACCTTTTTCCACTTTCAGGAGAAATAATTCGGAAACAAAAGATAAAAAAATTCTATTTGTGTTGTGAGCTTTTTTAGACAGTGTTTGTTCAAAAGAAAGGCATATATTGCTGTCATATGTTTAAATCTCTGACAATTATTGTTTTCATAGTTAGGAAGCAGCCTTTTAAAATTTTGAATTGGAAAAAATACGTCATAAACATCATTTCTATATAAATTAAGTCCAATGAAAAAATACCATAACACAACCAATATGGTGAGATAGATATTTTTAATATGACAGAATGAAAGTCTTTGGAAAAGAAAGTAAATTTTTGTAGATTTCACTGATTTCTGTACCAGTATCTGAAAAGGGAAAATAATATATTAGTTTTATATAGTAGAGTTACCAAATTACTTGCACTTACAGCAAAATTTATTTTGTTGATTTATGAACTTAATGTTAAAGGACTATACTGAATGGTCATCTACAAATCTATGCTACAATTAAATACACATTTAAGAGAATCAAGCTTGTTTTCTTCTATCTTCTTGTAGATATTATGCATTCTTGTAACAATTAATTCATTTAAAAATGCAATGTTAATTCAATGTTATAATTTATTTGCATACATGTATATGCTATACAGGACTTTTTTGGGTATTAGGTTCAGTTCAATACAGTCTCCTGATCCTGAATAATTTGAAGTAGAATTTTTTCTCTACTTTAAGAGACTTTTCCAGAAAAGTAGCACTCTTTCCTTTACCTGTTGTGAATTAAGTAATTAACATAGTAAGAAACTAAATACAAATGCTTACTGAAATTATTAAATTTATTTAGTATCTTGAACTAATTCACCAACCAAGACCCTTTTATCTTATATAATAGATAAATAAATAAATACCAGAAGAATATAGCAATAGTCAGGGTTTAACTAAAAAGTAAAGCCTTTTAATTTCCTTGGCAACAGCTGCTGTTTAGAGGCATCACCAACAATACTAACTGCCATCACGCCTGGTTTTCAATTCCACTTCAGCTACTGTTGTCCCTTCAGTAGAAATTCTGATCTGGCTGACAATCAAATAAAGCCTTGCCATTTTCCTGTCTAGTGAATGTTTATAACAGTAAAATTGGAACAGCTTTAGGAAGGAGTGAAGGAAGGAGAACTTGCAATGGAGGTAATCAAGTTTTTTGCTTAGATGACTAAGATGGAATGAGTCCTGAATGAGCTTTTTGACCAGAGCCTTTTTTCCTAGGACAGTGTGTAATGGGGGCTGGGGAGCAAGGTTGTGGGGAGGAGGTGGGAACTGAGAGATTTTAGATGTAAATTGCTTTTTGTTTTTTCCTAAAATAGTGGTTCTCAGAATGGGGTAAGGGTGGTGACTGAATGGATAACATACAGAATGATCTGTGAGAACTTTAACAATGGTTCCTCTCATCTATAATTCAACCCCCTTCCCCATATGGAAGTTTCTTCCCTAGATTGATCACTATTATTTTAGAATATTCAAGTCATAATCAATTTGGATCAATTTAAGGAAGAACTATCTAGATGTCCAAACGTTACCTGAGTTCCTTACACAGGACATGAATTCATAATTTCAGAGGTTCTGGGTCACAGACCACCAGTACCTCCCTACATCCCACTTTCTTGTTTTCATGTAGAAAAAATATATTCAAAGGTAGTTTCAGATGATGAGATTTAGTCTATTTAATGTGTGATTTTTAAATTTCATTATCCTATATGACTTACAGAAACAAATGCATGGTACTCTCCTCTCTGGAAAATTTCATTCTGTTACCTAAAAAAAAAGAGATCTTACACAATGATAAAATGTACTTCATTTCATAGTATTGGGCCTATCTTTTCTGAATAATTTTTAGTCTCTAAGAAGTTGTGTCCTGGTGATCTCTTCATAACTCATGTTTAGAATACTCTAGATTGCCACCAGATTTAGTTTTGGAAACAGAACAGGTCAAATCACTTACTCTCAACGAAGATCCTTAATAAATTCCTTTGACTACAGGACAAAGTCCCAGGTATTTATCAGTGTACCCTTTCTTATAAATCTTATTTCTTTTTATCCACACTTTCTAACATTTCTCTTCTATCCCCATGTGAGCCATGAACTACAGGTATACACTAGTAGATGGATAGTGCTTTGTGTCAAAGAAACCTACTGAATGAACGTGTTAATATGTGCAGCGTTGTAGAATGGGACTAGCTCTTTATACTTCTCTGGAGCAGTTCTAAACAACTTTTAACTTGATCTTGATCCACATCAGGAACAAGGGAACGAGAAGAAAAGTTCGTACCTCCTTCTAGAAAACAACTATTAGGAGTATCGATTAGTGGCAATGTACCGCAGAAATTATTCACTGGTAGTTATAAGCTCTCATTTTTTTTCAGCCTGTGTCCAGGGTTCAGAGTATCTTCCATGTGGTTTGGAATCTCACTTTCTCTTTATAAAATAGCCACTTGCTTAGGCTACATATACGAAAAGTTAGGGACTAAGTGCTTCTTAAATATTTTTTAAAAAAATGGTTATTTTTAAAAAGTTCAGAGAACTGTATTTTAGTTCAAGATGAATAACAGAAACTGGATTTATCTTCTCGCCTGAAACATATTTTCAAAAAGTACCAACAATATGAGAAGCAACAGTTTCTGAGGATCTGAACATTAGGCTGTAAAGGACAGTTATCCCTAAAAGACAAGAAGGAAATGGAATGAACCATATGACTATCCTAGCTTCCTGCCTGGAGAGTTTCCAGGCCTTAGTGAAGGGAGACGGAGCTGGGAGTCCAGGAACAAGGTGGCTGAAATTCACAGGGCAAAGCACCTGAGAGGAAGAGGGGGACAAAGTAGATACAAGGATCTGAAGAGGTTACCCTCATATTTTCAACTGAATATAGATTATTTGTGTAAAGATACTACCTGAAGCCAGGTAAACAACCACTTAAAAGGGCAAAATGGAACTATATCTGGTGTTCACACAGGGCAGGGAACAGTTTTTGATCCCACAAGCCAGAGTAGAAAAACCTCAGAATTCACAGCACATGTGACGGAGCACTCAGAATGGTTTGATCTCTGTGATGGAAACAATTAGCCTTAGATAAAAATGTTTTTCTGTTCCCGCTTAATAAAGCTTAAAGCATAGTGACCTAATGGCATCCTAGAATAAAGCTCATAATGCATGTATGTGTATATAATATGTATATTTGAAAAACAATGCTCTCCCTTAATATCAGAAACAAAGCATGGATGTCCATCTAATCACTTTTATTTAACATTGAACTGGAGGTTTAAGCCAGTACAGTATGCAATGAATAAAAAAATAAATGGCATCCATTTTGGAAATTAAAATGTTCATCAATAGATGAATGGGCAAAAAAAATTATGATATATCCATATAATGAAATACTACTCTGCAAAAAAATTTAGACAGAACTATTGATATACATAGTTGCATGGATAAATCTCAAAATAATTGGGCTGAGTGAAAGAAGCCAGACTCAAAATTCCACTTACATAAAATTCTAGAAAATGCAAACCAATCTGTAGAGACAGAAAATAGATCAGGGATAGGAAAAATGGGAGAGTGGGATTAGGAAGGAACAGGAGGAAACTGGCTGTGGTGGATATATTTATTATCCTGGTAATTTGTTTCATGGGTGTATACATATGTCAAAACTTATCAGTGTACACTTTCAGTATGTGTAGTCAATTTCAGTAGTATGTCGGTTGTATCTTAATAAAGCTGTTCAAAATGTTTAAGCTGATATATGTTTGCTTGTAGAGAGATTGTGTTTCTTTCCCTCTGCTACAAATCTTGTTCGTTACAGGAGTAAGATCTAGGTAACCCACCTGCTCAAGAAAAGGAGAAGGCTGAGTTTCTGGGGCAGCAGGCCCCAATGCAGCAGGTGAGGCTGGAGCAGGTGATGCTGCAGCAGATGTGGCTGCAGGAGGTATGGCTGCAGCAGGTGAGGCTGCAGGAGGTATGGCTGCAGCAGGTGTGGCTGCAGCAGGCTCAGCTTCATCAGGCTCAATTACAGCAGGTTCAACTGCAACAAGCTCTGGGTCAGGAGGTGTGGCTACAGGAGGCTTGGTTACATCAGGTTCGCCTGCAGCAGGCACAGCTGCATTAGCTGGGCCAAAAGGTCCTACAGGTCTACTTGAGGGAGGGACAAAGAGGGAAGCCCTCCAACCAGAAGGAGGGGCCAACCAAATAGGTAGGGGAAAACTAGGAATGTGGTAGAGGGGGGCTCCAGGAACAGTGAGAATCCAGGGATATGGGGGTACCCCTGTACCAGGGTCAGGATTCCCAGGGTAATTGGGGAAATCATTCCCTGGAGGATAGTAAGGAGGAGTGAAATCATTGTCTGGTGTGGGATAAGGAATATTCAGAGATGGGTTAAGCGGGTAACGATTGCCATTGTAATCCTAAAGGAGAAGCAAATAAGTTAATTAAAATTGATTGTTCATGTCTTCTATTCTATGTATATAACATGTTATGACTGTGATGAAATATGATGAATGAAAACTATTTTTTTAAGAATTTCGATTCAGTCTCTTTCTTAAGGCTAATGTGCTTCCATAATTTTTGAAATAGGAACTAATAATTTCTTAAGAAAATTCAATAAACCCCAATTTAAGGGGAAATATTTTGTGTTGAGGCAAATCGGAGTGTTATAAACTGCACAATATGCCAACCTAGGCCAGGACAAAATAGAAGAAAAGAGAGTGCACAGTGTAGAATTGATGCTTCCAGGCCCTCTGCTCGGCGTCCCCTGCTCAGCCTAATGCCCTCAGTGCTCTCCGGGTCTCAAAAGTGCTCCACTGAAGCATTCACTCGGTTATGCCTCTACTAGGTGTCCTTCTGAACTCCTCCCCACCCTTCATCAAAGCTTCTACTCCTTCAAGGCTAAGCATCTCATATGGTTATTAAGAAGGAAAGCAGAATGGATATGGATGACTTACTACTGCCTTTTTTTTTTTTCAACTAAGATATAATTGACTATGGCTAATAACACTGTATTGTATGTTTGAAAGTTGCTAAAAGAGTAGAACTTAAAAGTTTTCATCACAAGAAAAAAAATTTACAACTATGTGTGGTGAGGGATGTTAACAAGACTTACAATGGTGATCATTTCGCCATATATACTACTGGCTTTTCATATTTAATTTTCCCTGTGGTGTTCATGTTTTAAATGAGAAGATTATTAATGTTACTAATGCATTTACTACTAAATTTCACATGATTTCTTTCAGTAGAAGGACGTCCACATTTTCCTCCAATTGCTCTAGGTTTGTCTATTACATGTATGTAAAACTGTCGGGGAGCTCCAAGGTCACAAAATTATGTGAGAATTTACATAAAATTAATATGTTTCTTGGTCTCACATACATGAAGTTTTATTTCCTATTGTAAATTCGTCAGTTTTTATGAGCAAATTGGTAAGTATTAATTTACATATCTAGATCCTGGATTCTTTGATTCATTGCATAGCTCAATTATAATTCAAGGAATTAAAAATGTTTATAGCATAAATATCATTTTAAAATATAATAAACTATATTTAACATTTCTTATCATATGTTTATGTTAACACTAACCAGTCGATGGAGTTATTTTCTTTACATGTATTCAAAGTTAATTTGTCGATAACAGACACTATTTATGACTGTAGACTCAGTTTTCATAATGGTTGGAAAATATTGCCTTCTTTATCAACAATACTTTTCTATGCTATAAAACTTTATTTATATAATTAAATTTCCTTTTAAAGCATTTAATCTAATGAGCAGGCAGTGAAACTACTCAGGATATCAGTATGAATAAAAAATTATAGAAAGTATAAATATAAATATGCTTATACTTATACATGTATTTTTAAGTGAGCCCATCACAGCAAGAAAAGAGAACATGTTCCTAAATTACTTCCTTAGCTTTTCAAAGAAAAACATAATAATTTGAAATTATTTAACATTATTAGATAGAAAATGCTATTTTAAAAAGAAAATTAACAATGTAAAATACATTTCAGTATCTTAAAGTGTAAACAAATATGGATATATTTTACCTCTTCACTAGATGAGAGAAATTTCTAAAACAACAAAGAAAGCAATGTTGGTTTTAAATTTCACACCACTGAAAAACATCTTTCTTTAGATCCCAGCTTACACTCCAAGTAATTATAACTGACAAAACTCTCTGAGTAACATGGAATTTTCTTTCTTAAGTGATATAGTTGTTTGCCTTGTTTTCCTGTGACTATGTAGACTCAGTCCTGTTATTCTAAATCCAACCTTACAAAGTAGATATGCAACGACCAATTTTAATGTCTTACTGGTTCCAGTGTTTCTACACTGTCATTAAATTCCTTATTCACATATAGTTATAACCTTTCAAGTACAGGGAACCAAATGTTTTTATTCAATTCTGTAACTAGTTGCTTACTTACACCAGATGTTTACATTAGATTATTATTTGTGTTTATCACAAAATCCCCAGTGACTAAGCAATGCTTTGCAATATAACTTCTCAGTAAACGTAGATTGTTCCTCAGTGGCTTTAGGATTTTTAAGCTTTTCCTTGATGGATGTTCAAAGATTTATTTTAAAAAGTTTAAAACAAGTGCCTACTATGTGCTGTCCATGTGGTAGATATTGGGACCCTAAGTACTAGAAAGAACAAAGTTTCTTTGCTTGTGTCTGGGTTGCTATGTTTCCCAGCCAGTCAAGCTTCTCCATTAAAATTTAACATTGTATGTAATATTTCTTTCCAATTTAAAGTTGGTTTCCTTAGTTACTGAGTTAGGATATTTGCTCCTAAGGTATAATGCATGATGCACAAGTGATATATGTTCTAGAGTGTTCACAGAGACAAATGTCAATGATTTGTATTGTGAACATAGAGCCCTCGACTCTTATGTGTAAAATCTTGACTCTTAGAAAGAAATTCAAAATAATATTTCATACTGTTTCATTTTTTAAACTATTTTCAAAACCTTCCTACTCTTTCACTATATGTCTAATGGTATTTGGTCACAAGTGTGCACATCCAGATCTTATCTCTCTGCCTTTCTTGGTGAGATTGTCAGGTTTAACTACTGCACAGTTGCGAATAGGTACAAGTATAATTTTCTTAGCACATTCCTGTCATCAGAATTTGAGACAAAAATAACAAAGAACTACAAAGGAAACCTAATATCAATTGATGATTACTTTGGTCTCCTACACAGGGATAATTTTTATGGGTCTTTTCTGCACAAAAGTCATCTAACCTCTTGGGAACACATTGCTCCTGCGAGTAGTTTGTAGACCGTGCTTTCTCCTGCTCTAATCTTTCATATAGGCAAAGCCTTCGTGAATTCATCACTTAGTTTGTTCAAGTAAACTTAGTACATTGTCTTAAAACTTTACAGAAGCATGAGGAGGAAACCTGGGCATAGCAAAAATTTTATTACACTACAAAAGGAGTGCACTTACTTATGCTTCTGCTTTTTGAAAAGAAATAAAGACTTTATGGTAAATATGTTAAACACAAATATATTTATGCTCCATAAACATTTTTCTATCAAAGAAGAAGAGGTTAATAGCACTAATATTTTACGAGCAATAGTAGTCACAAAATTGCCCTGTAAAGAAATCAGAGTTTTAAAATGTAGAATACACTTTAAGGTAAAAACAAATACATTTATATGCAAATGAAAAAAAAAATTTACCTCACCAATGAAGTGGAAACGCTTCTAAAACGGAGAAAAAAATTCTTTCATTATGGTTATTTATTTGAAAATTTCTGTACCCAGATTTCCATATTACTGAAGAATGTATACAGCCTTATTATTAGTATAGTTAATTATTAGTATAGTTAATTAGTATAGTTAAATATGAGTCGCTAGTATAAATTATCTGTTTATTATTATTATCATCATTATATGTTTTTGATCTAGACAATTGTCTCAGAAAGTTTTACTTTGGCTGATATTGGATTTTGGTTTGGATTTGGGTTTGTAATATTCTACATGTGCATAAATCTTACCGCCTGAAAGATCATTCAGCTCTTATTCATGTATCTGGTTTTGCTAATTCTCTTTCACCTCTCAGGTTTTGTTTGTATTCTGTGTGTGTATGTAAGTGGTCTCTTGCCACCTCTTTACACTTGCAGAAGGACTATATGTCCATTTGTTCTCCAGTTGAACTTCAATATATTTTATGAAGTCACCACAAATTATGCACTGCAGCATAACAATAAAAAATAGTGTAGAAACTCATCATTTACTGTTTAAAGAATTAGAGTTTAATTCAGATAATTTTAGAAGATAGAATATCTTGAAATTTGCACAGGGTGATAATAATAATTGTGATAATTTTTGTTAATAATTTCAAGGAGCATTTCAGTTTCTACTGTATCCTAGGTACTCTGCTAAGCACCTTACATAATTCTCTCTTTTTAATCTTCAAAACCATTCTATGAGGTAGGTGTAATAATTTTCTTCTTTTTACAAAAGAGGATATTTAGCACACTCGTTGGTTAGGATCAAGAATTTTCCATCAGCTATTTCTTACGTTAGAGTCTCATCTATTTATACTACATTGAAGGTCATTATGTCCGTTTACTTTAACTCCATCAAGTATTTCTTGTGACTCTAAAGGTGTACGTGCAGCAATGGGGCTTCACTGCCAAAGCCCAATCCGGCTTTCTATAATTTGAAGACATAAACTCTCTTAAGATTATCTACATGGGATTCTGGTTCTCTATAATTTTATCCTCCTCCAGCCCACTGCATTTCTGAACTCACCTCTTTTCCTTGCTGGTTATCTGTTTTCAGATAACACAACTTTATTATTTTGATTTTTAAAATTTCTTTTGAAAAGTTTGGCACAACAAACCTCACGCCCATTCATATGTCTCTCTGCTACATCATTAGCAACATTATTATAACATATCGTTAACACAAGTCTCTGTCTACAATTATTTGATGGTGACACTATCGCTGCAATTTTAAAAGTCCATTTACTCACCTTTGCAAAAGCAACACACACAATGCAGGCCCAAAGTAGAAGCTTCATTTTTAGGGACCCTATGAACATTAATATCATAAATTGGTTGTTTCAGAAAACATACATTTGTTAGTTATTTCTCTTCCAGAGAGAGAGAAAAGAATGCATGACTTTATTAGTCTGACTAGGAAGACCCCTAACAGAAAATTTGGTCCTGCTATTTAGCTACTGACGCATGACTTAACAGGAATGACACTAACCAAAATTATCCTTTTGACAGATGTCTTTTAACAATTAATTGGCTTTAAACTCAACTCATTTACTTACCTGGGGATATATTTTGCAATTAATTTGTCTTGGAAGACTTACTAGGAAATAAAATTGCTTAAAAGTAGCCATTATAGAGGTGCTGTATGGAGATTTTCTTTTTATAGATTCCGTGGGAGATTAGCATCACCTACTTAGAAAAATTTCCAGTCCTAAAGTTCTTGCCACCATGTGCTATGGCATAAACCTTTAGGTTTTTGATCACCAATTTTTCCCGCTATCCCTGAAAAGGAGTGGGGTAGCCGTATATTCAAGTGTGTGTCTTGATTAGGTTCAATTTTCTTCAGAGAATGTAAAACCAGTCTCTAGTTGGTTGATTATTAAAGTTTATGGCTTCCTTCTTCTTCAAGAACATAAATCATATCCACTCAAAAAATATATACATTTATTATAGCATTATTTAGTATCTCAAAATAGGAAAAATTTATAAATGCCCAATTACAAGTGTTTATTAAGAATAATAATATCAGGTTCATGATCTATTGCTAAATGAATATTCAAATGTTAAATATAGGTAAAGTATTTAATGGATTATTTCTAATTAGATGATGGCTTATTTTTTTTAATACTAATTTCCATAATTTCATTTTATCTTCTGTAGTCTATAATTTTTTGTAAATGAGAATGTATTACTTTGGTAAGTAGTTTGGTAAGTAGATTCTAATAACATGAAGGATTTTCAAGTTTTTTGATGAGACGGTGAATGTTTTCCAGCCTAATTTTTAACAAACTCTAGGCTGGAAAAATTATATTCATGGAGGAAGCCCTGGAAGTTATATACTCCATCCATTCTCAAAACACATTTTGTGTTTTGGATCAGCTGCTTACCTCTTCAACATGATTTTGACCACATATTGAATGGTCTTTGCTATAACGTTCTTTGGTATTGTACACCTGGTTTTTATTGAGAGAAAATTTAAGACAAAGACTAATAGATTTACTATTGGTTTTAGTTGTAAAGATATACAGGACAAAGATCTGTGCCTCATTCTGTTTCTCTATAAGCAGCACTGGAGAAATTCCTGACAGCTCCCAGTACCTAGGCTTTTCTCGAGCTATTTGTATATTTTTATGTCTTAGATACACTGACACCATTTATTTATTGGTTTTGCATTTATTTTGTTCTTTGCCTACCAGGAATTTCAGAGTCAACTATTTTCCCCATATTAGAACTCGACAGGGCATTACAGCAGCTCAGTTGGGGATGCTTACTTCATATCTTGTTTCCCCTAGTCTTATTTCTTCCTCACCAAAATATTTATATATTTAAAAAAAATCCTGTTTTGACTATTTTACAAGCTGCCTTAAATTCTTTTATAAACATATAGAATAAGGAACAAATTAGTGAATCAAATGAACCCTTCTAAAATTGTTTAGAGTGCCAAAATTTCTTTCTGGTATATTTTAACATTTTTGTAAAAAGAAAATAAAAATGAGTAATTAGTGAAACAAAAATATCATGAATTTATACCTCAAGAAGATAATATTTTATTCTTCAATATAGTCCAATTATTTTTAAAGTAGCCTGTACCTCATTGTAGAGTCCTAAAGATGAACAATATAAAGTTAACTGATGTGTTGATCTTCTCTCTAAAGTCATTTCTTTTATCCCTATCTGAGGATTTAATTGGCTGGAGCCAGATTTTCACAGACATATTATATGGCAATTGTCTAATGTGCCATAATAATAATTGTCAGATTGTCTAATAATTATCATATTATATGGCAATTGAATGACTTAGAAGAATCCCTCTCTTACCCATACTATTATTTTGGGAACCTGTCAATTTGATCGTATATAATGGCCCAAAACTATAAATATAGATAAAAGAAACTATGTGAGGAAATGCACATTCACCTTTTTTTGATGTGCTTTTAAAAGAAGTTCTATATAAGCAGTTTAAATAAATCAGCTCAAATTATTATTATATTATAGATAATCCAATAAGCATACTTTAACTTACATTTGACTTTTGTCTTAATATGACAATTATTGATTTAATGAAGCTCTAATGCATTAGCAGTTCTTTTAAAGATGAATAAGTATTTCTTCTTCATAAAGAATATAAAAATATAGTGTTAATTCCTATTCATTCCTGTTCATTAACAGCTAACAAAGGATAATAGAATTATAATTTTAAGGTCCTTAAAAAAATCACTTCAGATTTGGAAAAATACCAGATTTGTTAACATTTAAAAATCTTTTCTCCAGTGTCTCATTGTCTCAATTTATCTACTCATATATGACTTGTGATTTATACTTTAGAATGCTCCAGAAGGAACAAAACTTTCATGTCCCATTGAAATAATAATTTTTCCTTCTCTTTTTCCTTATTTATTTTTCCTTCGAATAGCTTTTGAGTGAGAGGCACTTACTCGACCCCACTGTTCAATTCTTCAGAAAAACATGAGAATTACTGAGTAGAACAAACTCATCCATCTAGGGTTTATGTGAACTCCTGAGTCCAGTCTGAACCTACAGAAAAAAAAAATTCCTTTGATAAGTCTCCTCTCATGTAGTCTTGAAGTGAGAATTCAGGTGTGTGGTGGATTAGATTTACACAACATGCTGTGTAACCAACCTCTCCAAACCAAGAGAGAATATAAATATGCCATGCATTTATAGGCACTCTATTAAAGCTTATCTGAGACCCAGCACAGAATCTTTTAAAAATGGGAACATCTTAATACGGGAGAAAAAAAAAAGATACCTTCTTTCTAGGAGGGCAACTAATGGCTGTAGATCCTGGTCTTGATCTCGACAAAGTGCCTTACTCCCTGTCCTCCAGGAGTATTTATAAGAAGTCCTTAATTTAATGTTTCTTATTTTGTTTTGAAGTAAATCAGCATCAAATCTGAAAGACAAAAAGCCTATCAATTTGATTTGGCTATAAGCTACTTCCTTTATGTCAGAGAACCATAAAAACAGGGCAGTTCCCATAACGTGACAGTACAAGACAAATTTAGAAACTACATTAAACTTAATTCCTAAATACACTTTGCGACTATTCATTACTTGACTGAATTTTGGCATCAATTAGAAAGTGTGATGAAGGAATCTTATGCTTTATTTCATTTTATGTTAAGCATGGAATACAATGGAATAATATAAATATTTTTTTAAATAACAATGTGGTGTCTCTTCCTGTATTAGTGTTACAAGCATGAATTACCTACTATGAATAAATATAAAAACTGAAAGATCCTTTCCATCCTGTGAATTTATTATTGACAACCAAATATGTCTAGTTATACATAATACCAAATAAGAAATAGTGATAAGACATAGTGCTGGATGGCAGGGCCCAAGTCATAATCAGAGTGATGTGAAGTGATTTAGTTTGATACCCTCTGGGATCACAATAGTGGCTGTAGTGTTTGTTAAGAGTGAGAGAACCCTCTCTTCCAAGTATGTAATTTTCTCTCTGTGGAATCAGTTAACACAAACCCCCACAGTAAAGGCCTCACAGAAAAAAAACCGTGCTCATATACAAGCACAAAAATATTTACCTCATTAGCTCTTGAACTATAACATATGTCTAGCATTGACTAAAGAATTACAAGATATACAGAAAGGCAAGAAAAAAGTCTGAATATGAAAAGAGCGATTATCAAAACCAGAGTCAGTTGTTACACAGATGTTGAAACTCTCAAGGAGGGAATTTAAATAATTTTGATAAACATATTGAAAATTCTAATGGTAAGATAAACAAGATGCAAGATCACATAGCTAGTTTCAGCACAGAGATGGAAACTATAAGAAAGTATCAAATGGAAATGCTAGAAACCAAAAGTTTACTAATGGTGAAAAAGAACACATTTGATTGGTTCATCAGTAGATGGACTACAGCCCAGGAAAGAATCAGAGAACTTGAAGATATGATGGTTTCCTTCCTTCCTTCCTTCCTTCCTTCCTTCCTTCCTTCCTTCCTTCCTTCCTTCCTTCCTTCCTTCCTTTCTTCACTTAGTCATTCAAACAATGCTTTTGAGTACTATTGTAGGGCCCAGAGAATATAAGAAATGCAACCCAGTAGATAAAAAGTAATCTGGGGACAAAATTAAAACAAAACCTTTGGAATTTAAAGCTCCAAAGGTAGTACCTTTTGTGAATGAAGAAGTTGAAAAGCTGCATATAAACTTAATCAACTCTCTATTTCAGACTGCTGCACTAAAAAAATAGGTATTATTAAGTCCCTTATTTTGTGATGCAACATGATAGGAAATCTGTGGATTATGTTGGACAGTTGGAAAGGATAGACAAGAACAATAAGCAAAAGAGTAGCCTTCTTTTGTTATGGACAATATCATACTCCACAAACAGTAGGTGATTTAAGAATATTGACGGACCAGAACATATCCTGCTATTTTGTAGTAATGGAAGTAATGGAAAAAGAATGCCTTTTCCTCTCTTACTGACTGCTATGCTTTTGGAAGTGTCAAGGTGTTTGATTTGTAAGAGAAATACTCAACAAAGATTTGAGTAAGTACTCAAACTAAGTATTGTTGCTAAAATATGTAACCCATGACCAGATATTTTGTAGTGTGTTTTCCTACTTCAATATTTTTAAAACTCTTCCAGTTACAGGAAATCTTTAGCCATCCATCCATACCAATGAGATAAACTTGAATCTGAGAGTCTTTGACAAATCCTTGAAGAGTATTTACTGATCACAAAAGGAGCTATGGTAAATGCTATGCTCCAGTTTAATTTACTATAATAAAATATTGGGTCTGAAATATATGGAATATATGGAATTCATTTGAATACTAGATAATGTTTTCACTGCTGGAGATTCAAGTGAAACTCCGCTTACACATTGCCCCTTGTATTGCTTACATTTTAATTTGGGAAGCCAACAAATATATAGAGACATTCAGTGGTTAATTGGGTATACACGTCTAAATTTGGGGAACAAAAATTTAGAGTTGAATCTAGAGAATTTGGAGCTGATTTTAATCAGCTGATTGTATGTGGCAATTAAAATGGTTAAAGTGGATAAGATCATATAGGAAAAATGTATAGAGTTAGAGAAGAAGTGGCTGAGATCAAAGCCCTAGGGAACATCAATGTTTGTGTGGGAGAAAGAACAGGGGTCTATGCAAAATACCTAGAAGAAGGAGCTAAAGAAAGAGAATTATAAGAATTACCAGGAGATAAATCTTAATCAACAGGTCCAAATAGAATAGTGTCCCTGCGGGCAACTTATTCTTTTTCTACTACAATTTCCTCATCTGCAAGGTCCAACGTAATAGTGTGAAATGAGTTGACAACAGTGACTCCATTTTGTACGCTGGACTTCATCTTGTTGAAAAAATATAAAACTGTCCTGACCTTGTGTACTTACCAAAAGGGTGTTATTTGCTAAAGAAGGACTTTCTGAAGGACTGTACAAAAATATATTTTTCTGGTAGCAATAACATGTCCTTGAGTAAGCCAATGAACTGTAACATAAATTTATCCTTCCGAACAAACAACTGAGGTAATTGTTCTTTTTGCTAATAAAAACTCCTGACTTTTACTCCTTGGGGGACAATTTTCTGGCTGCTGCTGGAAGCTGTTTTCCACAAATTGCAATTCTAAGACTCCAAATAAACACTCTCTTTTTGTTTGGCAGTTGCCTCTTTTTTTTAAGTTGACAATAGTTATTAGTATATAATAGTAGTACTAATAGTTGTAAGGTAAATTGAGACAAATATATAAATTACTGTGCACATAGCTGTGCATCAGTTTTAGATATCATAATCATTATTACTTTTGCCACAATAAACATCATTAAAAAGGATATATTACAGAGGATATTTTAAAAATCTTCAAAAGAACTATTAGCTTTGAACTAGAGGAAGATCTCCATACCCCTCCAGACTTGAAGGAAACAGTTAAATTTATGTTCAGATTTAGATCAAGTTATTGAAGTGTCATACTAGAGAGGTGGATAGCGTTTAGGCTTGATGGACTCAGTATTGTCTATGAATTAAAAAGGGAAGTTGTTTTCTAGTGAGATTAATTGGAAGCTTAAGGAGAGTTGAGGAAGGCAGCTAACTCTAATGCCAACAAGACTATTTGGTAAGTAGTCTTTGGTGACTGACAAAGTTTAGAAGACATACTTACATTAGAATTCAGCTGCTTGGGTGGAGTGGCAGTAGAAATTGAGTTCGTGGTTGGGTTTTTTCGTGGTAAGACTAAGCGCAGAGGGGCAGAAGAGTTATATGAACTATCAAGATAATGTTTAAAATAATCAAGGATGAAGTCTGGACTGTGTAAGATAGGAAGTTAGGCTAATAGGGAATAGATAGAGTGGAATATAATCAGAGTGTTAGGGATGGAGTGTTCTATGAAGACAAAGCAAAATTCTCTTAGCTTCTACCTGTTTCACCGTTTCAAAATATATGTCATATGTTACCTCCTTATGAAAACCCCTTCAGTGTTCAGCCTGAATAAGAAAGGAAGTGAGGCTAAGCGGGATTGGATAGAATGGAATACAATGGGAGGGTTAAAGGGCTGGAGTAGTCTATGAAGTCAAAGAAAAAGTCACCAATTTTCAAATCTTTTCACCAAAGGCGCATATCATATAATATCACTTCCCTGTGAAAATCCCTCCAGTGTCTTCCCATCACAACCAAATGCTTAACACAAATTTCTAAGCTCAAATAACCTTCATCTTGATCTCTTCCTCCCTGATCTACTTTCCTTTAACTTTCCCCATCCCTCTAACTTCTCTGGACATGTTTACCCCCTTAGAGTTTTCCCTTATAACCCTTGCATACACCTACTTATTTACTTTTGCTGTTTCTTCATTTGTTGACACCATTACTGGGGGGCCTTGGAAGGATTATGTTCCCCATGTCTGACTCCCTACTTTAGTATGACAATGGAAAATGAGAGAGAAGGATTGAGGGCTCTGGTGAAGATTTGGGATTAATGCTGTGGCAAATTATGAGCATGAATAAATCAGAGAGATGGTAGAATGATGGCTGAATATCACTGTGAACCCAGCTGTGGTGGGAGAACATAATTTTTAGTGTTCAAGGGTATCCATTATGAGAAGTAAAATTGAAGTGCCCAGGAAGTGTTCGGTTATTTCATTGGTAGCCAAGCTAGTTTAAACTTAACTGTTAAAGGACTTTTTATATTATCATCAGTAGCCTAGTGGGCCAGTATGAACAACGGAAATGATGATCACACACTGAATAACGCATTTGAAATTTTATTTTAGATGGAAAAGAAATGTGGTTCTACAATTCAGAAAGAGGGGTGAAAACATCTTAAATAGTCATCAGCCTAGTTTGTGTGAAACCGCAATACAGACCCAGCATATTCAACACGAACTAACAGGAAGGGCATAAACAATCCAGAAAATATGCTGCACAGTCTTCATTTGGCTTGATATTTCTGCCTTATTAATAGACCTCTCCAAACATGCTAGCAGTATGAAGTAATATAGTAGCTAAGAAACTGTAGAAGATAGATTTTCCAGTCAGACCTAAAAAGAAAAAGATAATACTGTATTATCTATTAGACTTATATTCCAGAATATAATGTATGTTTGTGTACAGCACACACACACTCATCCACACTAGTCTGGCAGAATGTTGTTATTTCTAATGATTACTAGTTACTATTTTCTAGTGCCCAACATGATACCTAGCACATAGTAGGATTTTAATACCTATTTGTTGAACGATTAATGAATGGCTAAAAGTTAATAGCCAAGCTCTTCAATCTAGCCTGCAAAAATAATGTTTATATTTATTTATTAAATGGTAAATATTTATATTTTTTACAAATATTTACATTCAGCCAGTTTTGAAGGAACATTTAGTTATTCTTCTTTTCTAAATAGTTTATTAGATATACAAAATATTAGTGACTCTTACATTTTAAACCTTTTGATCTAATTGAAATCATATTTTAGTAACAATTTTATTATGCAAAATTTGGGCTGATATTTTAAGAAACCACTTTAAAATTATTAAATTCTTCAAAACCTATTGTATCTATTGCAAAAGAAACCATAAAATAGGTTTCTTTTTTCTGGTTTCTTTTGTAACTTTCCTCTCAGTTCAATAACTTTTGCCTTATTTTTTTTCTCTGCTGTTGCTTTGCTTAGTCTATTTCTAATTATCTGAAAAGATTTAGTTAAGGACTTAAGTCTGATGCATCAGCTTGACTTTCTTGTACTACCCTATGGTCTCATGCCTCTGACTTAACATTTGGCCATTTCTGTGGCCTTGTCTAGAACAGATCTTAATGAGGGTGAGTTTGGTGTCTTATTTCTGTCTCTCACATTATGCGACACATGATCAGCCATTTTTTTTTTTTTTTGGTGAGGAGGACCAGCCCTGAGCTAACATCCAATGCCAATCCTCCTCTTTTTTCTGAGGAAGACTGGCCCTGGGCCAACACCCGTGCCCATCTTCTTCTACTTTACATGGGATGCTGCCACAGCATGGCCTAACAAGTGGTGCACTGGTGCGCGCCCAGAATCCGAACCTGCAAACCCCAGGCCGCCACAGTGGAGTGCTTGCACTTAACCACTGTGCCACCGGGCGGCCTCACATGATCAGCTTTTAAAACAAATAGAATAAATATATAACTAATGATAGCAAAGGGAATATTGCTATTTATAAAAGTGTGTTTTTAACTCATACATAGTAGTTATGTTATTATTTTTCTCACATGAGATTATTTTGTAAAGTTATCTGACCCTTTTTCATCATTAGGAGGGCCAAAATGACATGACAAAGCAAATCAAGTTTGTGACAATGTTCCTAAAGTTAAAAAATATCCTCTCAAAAAACTCCCTAGCTGGACTTTGGGTGCAGTTTGTCATCAGTAGTGGAGTGTTGGAGCTCTAGGACCAGAAATCTGTATTAGATTCTTGGCTTTTCCATTTTTGCAGGGTAATCACAAAAAATTTATTTAAACTCCCTGAGCCTCAGTTTCCTTATCTCAAATTGGCTCATAATATTAACTACCTCACAGGTTTTTTTGTGAGAATGAAATTAGTTAATATAGGCAAAGGCCTTAGAACTGTGACTAGCAGACTGTAAGGCTTCAATAAATTATTGTTGGGTTGGCCCTGTGGCTTAGCGGTTAAGTGCGCGGGCTCCGCTGCTGGCGGCCCAGGTTCGGATCCCGGGTGCACACCGACATACCACTTCTCCGGCCACGCTGAGGCCGCGTTCCACATACAGCAACTACAAAGATGTGCAGCTATGCCATACAACTATCTATTGGGGCTTTGGGGGGAAAAATAAATAAATAAAATTATTAAAAAAAAATAAATAAATTATTGTTATTACTGTTACTACCTATTTCTCTGAAACCTACTTTGTCCTGTTGCAGGACATATGAAAAAACAAGAAAATAAATTGAGCGAGATGCAATTCCAAGATAGGAGATAACCTATATACTGTCAGGACAATATAAGAAAAATAAAATGTGACCACACAAAAACAACACTGATGTGCATTAGTATCTTTGGATCTCCATCATGGCTTTAAAGCAATGGTTAAAATGTCAGAGAAAGAAACAAAGAAAAGTAGGTATTGTGTGTTAAAAAAAAATGATGATTTTTCCAGAGAAAAGGATGCAGAGAATTTGTTTTAAAATAGCTTGACTTGTGTAGGGAACTCTCTTGATATTCTGTATTTTCCACCAAACTGAAATGCTGAGTCTGAACTTCTTGGTTCAAATCAAAGGTGACAGGTAAACATCTCTGTGACCCTTACATTAGTGATGATTTCCACCCAGAGCCATTGCTTCTGGTTGGATGTATCATCAGCTATAGATAAAATTTCTTATAATTTATTTTCAAAATACTTATAAAACACGTGCATGCAAATCACACAGATAACTTACATTTGTGAATCAAAAATTGAAAGTATTTCATATATAAGCAAAATTGAAAGTATTTCATAAGCCAAAATATGATTTAATTAAAGGTGAAACTACATTACTTAACAATATTAAGTTTGCATTCACACAAAAGTCCTATTTAAATTATTATTTAAATTCAAGGCCTAAAGACACTTACCAAAGTCAAGTAGAAACAGTTAATTCAAGAATCTTAAAAGTACTTCTATAAAAGAGAAAGAAATGACATATTTTAGCTAAATGTCTATAATAACAAACAAACAAAAATATTTATATCTCCATGGAAATAGTTATAACATATTTTAGGCATCTCATATTCAAACTGCAGATACTAAATTCTTATTTTCTCTAATAATAGGGAAGACATCTTTATGAGGCAACTCTTTTTTTTTTTATTTTTATTTTTTGTGAGGGAGATCAGCCCTGAGCTAACATTCGTGCTAATCCTCCTCTTTTTGCTGAGGAAGACTGGCTCTGAGCTAACATCTATTTCCAATCCTCCTCCTTTTTTTTTTTCCTTCCCCAAAGCCCCAGTAGATAGTTGCATGTCATAGTTGCACATCCTGCTAGTTGCTGTATGTGGGACGCGACCTCAGCATGGCCGGAGAAGTGGTGTGTCCCTGCGTGCCCGGGGTTCTGAACCCGGGCCTCCAGTAGCGGAGCGCGTGCTCTTAACCGCTAAGCCACCAGGCTGGCCCAGAGAAGACATCTTTAAATCCTATCTGTCTATCTAAAAAACTAGATTATATTAAAAAATCCTGAGAAATGCAGTGACTTGCTCAAAATCAAAAGCTTATTTATTGATTCCAAATTTTACTTTGTTTATATTAAATTGTCAGTTCTCTGGGTTCAGTTTCCTGCTCTCATTTATTTATCATGTTAAAAAAAATGTTTCCTAAGTCACATTATTTTTTAATGAAATGAAGGATAAATGAAACTAGAGCTTGGTCTAACTACTTTTTAGAATTTCAGACACTTTCATAAAACAGAAATAATATTCTCTATCTTGACCTATCTCTAAGAATTGCTGTAGGAATAAACTTAAGTATTACAAACAAACACTTAAGAAATTTAAATCCACTGTAAAGGCAATTTATCATTATAATTGTTTTTGATTATTGCAGCTGTATTTGCACTATATGATTTAAAATTTAATTTCCAGCCTAGAAATTTTTGTCTAATTTTGTTTTAGTTTCTACTTGAGAACTTGTTGGAATTTTAGTTCTTTATTTCATTTCCTTAGCTTACTTATATGACAAAAGATAACTCTACGTTTTGTAATTAATAATTAAAAGGGACAACTCACCAGAAAGGGGATAACTTGGTAAGCATTTGTCTTAATGTGACTCCACGGATTCATAGTTGTCTGTTGACGAACAATCTTGAGATATTGGGGCAAGGTGAACTTCTGATAATACTGTTTGATTTTGTTTTAGAAAAAAATTATAAGTAATTATTCCAATATCCCATGTGTCAGAGCACACTTGAACATGACCAAATAAAGTAAAACTTTATTTATTTGGATAAATCCTAAGTGATACTAAACAGACCTAATCAAAGGAAAGTTTATTCATACAAAGTTATTTACATTCATAGAATGAACTGTAGAATTGAGAAAATTCTTTGATTAATTCAGACCCAAGGCCAAAATGCTTAAGTGAAACAAAAAAAGAGAAAAAGTACATGTAAGAAGGCAAGATAATGATAATTTCTTAACTTACTAAGATAAATGTCTCAGATTGTGTTTTCTTTTCTACGTCTGGTAGAAAAACCCTGGTTCTTAGAGTCATAGAGAATGTATGATTTTAATTTAGCAGAATCTATGATACTGAGTCAATTGTTAATCTGAGTGTCACTTACTTTTTAGAAGTAAATGAATTGAGAGAGAGCACTTTGCATAGTACCTGTCACCTATTTTATGATTAATAAATATGTATCCCCTGTATGCTCTATTTTGAACCATCTATATGGACCTGACTATCGATTGTTGTACGGATTAAAACTGGAATTAAGCACAGTGGCATCTGCCTTCAGAATAATTTCCTGTTTTTACAAAATGGACAATCAGTGAGTTTTTAGAATAACCAGGGAATAATGGTCTGGCGGATACATGGCAACGATACAATTGGTGCAATGGGAGAATGTTTTTGTAGCAGTTTTGACAAAGTACAAGGAAGACTTTCATAGAAATGAGAATTTATAAAAAGTTTTTTTGTTGAGAGGATTGCAATTCAGCAGTGTCTAAGCAGAGTCTGGTTGTGTTGTAAACGTTTGTATGGAAAATTTACCAGAAGTTTTAAGTAATTCTTTTGTTCTTCATTCAGCTCATTTTTCTGTTAATAACAAAAGTAAACTGTGATAAATATAAAAGAAAATATTGTGAGATGATATTTAATTAATTTTGTTTGAATGAAAATTGTTTACCTCAGCGACTACTTCAGACCATTCCTTAGGGAAAGAAAACGAGAATCAGCTTTAGTTCGATAGTCCGCCAGTAATCTCGTCTATGTCATTACAGTAGAAACCTAGGGCTAATTATTTTACTAAGGGAGGGCCAAGCCACAGCTACCAAGAAACAAATGCTACTTTATAGGAATTTATTATTAATTAAATAAGTTTAAATATCACTTCCACTTATGCTACGTGGAAGGGTCTTGCTTACATAGAAGGACTTAATTGAAAGAATTCAGGACAATTGAGAGAAATAAAGTTAAGAGGTAGAGAAAAATTGTATTTTTAAGTAACTTAAAAATATCACTGTATTTTATTAAAAGAAGAGCATTTCAGATAGGCTTAACTGTTAATATTTTAATATTAGTTTTTGAAAATATGAATTAAATATAGCTTCATGTAGAAGCAATACCTTACCATATCAACAGTCTTCTTTGGGATTTCCTTAAAGAAATAAAAGAAGAATTAGACACTTCATTCTCACTGTATTGGTTATACATAATTTCCTCTTGAATATATACAGAAAAATCCCCTTTCTTTATAAAGAAGAATAAAATTAAATTTATTTATTTATTTATTTTATTTTATTTTATTTTTCTGAGGAAGATCAGCCCTGAGCTAACATCCATGCCAATCCTCCTCTTTTTGCTGAGGAAGACTGGCCCTGAGCTAACATCCATGCTGATCTTCCTCCACTTTACGTGGGACGCAGCCGCAGCATGGCCTGACGAGCGGTATGTCGGGTGCGCACCCCGGGTCCGAAGCTGGGCCGCCAGCAGAGGAGCGTGCACACTTAACCACTACACCAGGGGGCAGGCCTTTAAATTTATATTTATTGCTTCTTTTAATTGCTGTTGTATCCCGAAGATCTAGGAGCATGGAAGGGACATAGTATTTGCTAAATATATATTTCTTTTTTTTTTCTTTTGTTTTGTGAGGAAGACCAGCCCGGAGCTAACATCTGATGCCTTCCTCCTCTTTTTTTGCTGTGGAAGACTGGCCCTGGGCTAACATCCGTGCCCATCTTCCTCCACTGTATATGGGACACTGCCACAGCATGGCTTAACAAGTGGTGTGTCGGTGCGCGCCAGGGCTCCCAACTGGTGAACCCTGGGCCGCCGCAGCGGAGCACGCACTTAACTGCTTGTGCCACCAGGCTGGTCCCTATATATTTCTTAAATGAACGATGAATGACATATCTCATCAATGAACCAATAAATGGATAAATTTTATCTGACTGGTATGCATGACCACATCCTTTTCCTGGTTATATTTATACAAAATAAGTAATATTTATTGTATAGCCATATCAAAATAAAAAGTAATTTCTTAAATATAGTTAATATAAGTGGTTTTCACTTACTTCCTGAGAGAAGTTGGTAGATTTCTTAAAAAAATTAAAATGATACATTTAATCTTATTTATAAAATTTGCATTTTTCTTTTTTTTCTTAGACTTTTATTCATTCTTAGACTTTTACTCATTCTCAGAGATGAAATAAGTAGGAATAAAATGAGGATATTTCTTAGGTGATGTGAAAATGTCTCTAGTCACCTGTGATATGCAGGAAGACATTGGGACAATAGCACTTTGTATGGGTCTGTGTGAACGAGAGTCCTTATTCCAGAATGATACACTGGATTCCCCCCACACCGTTTACAAAATTGAAAATGTACTCGTCTCCCGGTGTGATAGCAATATTAATGAGTGACTTTAAAAAAAAGTAGAAGTAAAATTTTTGGTAAACTCCACTAGCACAAATCTAATCTTTGTATCCTTGGATGTGTGCATTTTTCTTCTGCCTTCCACAAATTTTTCTTAAAGGTCTGACTTTCCAATTCTACAAATTATGTAAATCTAGAATTATTGCTTAAAAACGAGTTCAAAGACTCTAGTATAGTGCATAATAAGTTTATAATATCTTGCTAGTCACAGAGATACTGTCTTTGTAGTAAAATGCCTTACCTCACTGGTGAAGAGCTGTTCTCTGTTCTGTATCCCAGGAAAAAATTGGCCAAGACAGGAGAACTTTTGTTATTATTCCTTATATGAGAAAAATTTCCTTAAGATAGAACTGTTTTGTGAAACAAAATGGAAGAAAGTACTTGGAACTCGCGCAGGTTACTTCACTTCCTTACATTATCTTACATTACAATCTTTTTTGTTATGTGAAGATAATGATTTCTATCCTGTCCTACATTAGAGAATTGTTTGAGGAACCAAGCAAAATGATATATGAGCAACATTTAGGACATGTATGTTAAATTTAAATGAAATTACTTATTTGTCATTATCATTACTTCTATTTATTACTATACTTGGAATATATTGTTTACTTTTAATTTCTGGACTATAAAATTTTGTTTACATTTGTTCTGCTTTCTAAGTTAGAACCTGTTGGGGCATTTTGTCTCTAGCTACTTTACATCTCTTTATCCTAAGCTGGTCCCTCACCAAAAACAAAGAAGAAAAACAAAACAAAAAACAAAACAATGAACAACAAAGCAGCACTCACCACAATGGGAATAAAGGGGAAGGCACTTGTCTTAACCTGATCCCACGGGTTCACAAAAATTTGGGGTTGACGAAGAGCCTGAAGATGTGGGAGGAAGTTCCACTTCTGATAAATTTGGTTGATTTTGTTCTAGAGAGAAAGGAAATTATCAACATTTACTCCAATACTGAATCTCCTCCATGGGCCAAGCAGATCTTGGAGCACTAAATTACTTAGAACTTTATTTAATTAGATAATTTATAAATGGTGGCAAATTTACTTAACAAAAGAATAGTTTGGGCATATAAAATTTACTGTAACTGTGTCTACATTTATAATAAATTGCAGAATTAAATTATTTGATAGATTGAAGCCTCTAGAACAATATCTAGGTGAAAAAACAAAAGTATGTATACAAAGGAAAAGGAAAATTTCTTGAATTACAAAGTAAATATCTGTCATTTTTTTTCCATGTGTGTAAGAAGTCTGGTCTTTGGTGTCAGACCTAACTTTTAGTTCCCTTGATCCTGGGCACTGGAATCCATCACCCTGATCAATCAGATTGCTTAATCTCTCTGAGTTTACTTATCATGTAGGATTATATCTGTTAAAATATAGAGAATAGTTTGCATAGTGCCTATTATATTTATCTATCTATATCTAATTTTCTATCTATATCTATCTACCTATCTATCTACCTATCTATCTACCTATATATCTATCTATCTATCATCTATCTATCATCTATCCATCTATCATTTGTCATCTTTCTATCTATCTATCATCTGTCTGTCTATTTATCTATCTATCTATCTATCAATCATCTATCAGGCTCAATAAATATTATAGTAAATTCCAGGGCCTTTGATCTAACTCTAAAAAATTTTTTTACAGATGAAATATGAAACCACAATGACATCTTTCCTCAGCAGAATTTTTATTTCATAGAGATCGAAAATAAATGAATGTGTAGAATGTCAGTTGGTCTTCAGAATTGCTTAGGAATTATTGGATGAATCCATAGTCACATTAAGAGTGGTAAAAGGAGAGAATGCTACTGGAAGCATTTTGACAAAGTATAAGAACAAACTTTATAGCATTTAGAATTTCCTAAAAAGAGAGTCCCATTTTTAAGTGTTCAAGAGAGGCTGTTTCTGTAATAAAGGTTTTAGAAAGAATGTCTGCTCTGTGTAGGGATATGATAATAATAATTGTCACCTTTTTTAGATGCATCTATCTACTGTATTCCAAGCATTTTTGCATAATTTATGTACATATTGTCTAGTATAATTCTGCAGGGTCAATATAGGTATCTTCATTTTTATTGAGGAAACTGTAGCTTGGAGAGGTTAAGTAATAATTTGTGAAGTTGTGTTTGGAAGGCGAGTTGCTGATTCCAAACCATGTAATCTTTCCTTATGCACACAGCAGACTTCTCTAGTCCACAGAGGATGGCTTATGTGACCTCCTGTGTGTGGCTTGGATCTTTGCTCTTGAGATATCTATCTATGATGCTATTGTCAAAAAGAAGTTGAGTGGGCATTAATGTGATACCTTAACTACTCTGGTATCTAACTTATGTCATTTAAACTTGAAACAAATTTTCCGAGATTTGTAACTCCTTCAAAATCAGCTAGATAATTGCTCAACACTCATTTTTTTTTTTTTAAAAATCTACAAATTTGACAAGATAATAGAAATTAAAGTAACAAACTAGAAAAAATATTTTACTATAAATTTGGGGATAAATATCTCATTGGGATAGAATGCATTTTGTGAACATTTGGGAGAAGAAACAGCCATAATATGATGGTTTACTTGGAACTATAATTTGTGTGAGAAATTCACCAGTTGTTTTAGGTGGTGCTTTTCTTCTGCTACCTTTCTTTCTTTCTGTTTAGAAAACAAAGGCACTTGCTATAAAAATACCCAAAAAGACAACACTGCTGGGTGATATCATTTCTTTTTATTTGAATGAAAATTTGAATGACAATTAATTACCTCTGTGGAAGCTGCAACAGATTCCTTAGGGGAAGAAAAGGAGAATTACCTTAACTCGCATGATTTAGCCTTAAAGTTGTACTAGAGTAGTAGGGTCAATTAATTGAATATTTAGGGCCCATGCCAGTACTCAGAAGAAGTTATATTATTTATTAGGAATTCAATAAATTAAAACATTTATCATCAAAGCCCTCACTCTGTGTCAAAGTAATAACACATGACTGAAAATGTTTCATTTCAAAATATTCATCAATTCTACATTATTTCTACAGTATCAAATGCCTACACAGTATAGGCATTTGACACAAAAATATTACAGAGAAGGCCTGGTGAGGTGTATGGCAAACGACATCCTGCATACTATTTCTAGAGGACACAATCGTTATTTATAAGTGGCCCTTGACTCTCCGTTTGAGACAGAGTTGCAGGTTAGAGAAAGAGTAAAGCCCGCTTCCTAGACACTAAGCGGGAAGACTTCAGGCTGCGCCTGGGGCCACAAGGCTCAGGGCCACTGTTATGCTTCTTCCTTTCCCAGGCACCTTTTCCTGTTGTGCTTACTGCTTGGATATTCCTACCATAGCAGGCTTTTCTTGTACTAGTGACCTATACATCTTCCTCCATTCTCTTGTTCACTTCCCCTTAAACGAGAGGTTCTCAAGTCTTAAAGTGCATCAGAATGCCCAGGTTGAGGGATAACAGTTGAGATGCTGCAGTTGAGGGATAGCATTGTGAGAACCACTGCCCCCCTAAGCAACATTGAGAGGTTTTTCAGGATAAGGCTATGTCAAAAGCAAATGGTAGGCTCTCAATTGAACACTGGCTTGATTTATAATGCACTTTCCTCTGGAGTCAGATATCTGATATCCCTGTCAAAGAGCACCCATGTACACTGTGGAGTAGATGGTCAGTTTCAGTCTCCTTCAAATGACATTAAGTTTGGGTAAATGATTTCTCCACTGCTTACCCTATTTGTGACTTTAACAACAAATTAATATACACTTTGCTGGAAATCTGCTATTTCTTGAAGAACTTGCTATTTGATGTTAAAAGGAAAAAGGTCTCTTACCTCACTAGATGAGCCGCTAGACTGTACCTTGAAAAATAATAATGAATATAATCAAGATCCGGTGACCAGAAGAAATCCTCAGCATTATTCTTGAATGTTAGTGGTTATTTGGGATATGTCTCATATTACCTACATAATCATGAGTATGATAAGTTAAAGGAATTGAAATAAAAGCAGTACAACCAGGTTTCTTTGTTGTTCGTTATTAATCACCTTTGGAAAACAAGTGGAAGAGATGAAAATGATCTTGTAACTAAATGGAAGTGTCTCAAGAGAATACAAACCAATTTAGGTGGATGCTGTTAAAGTGCACAGGGAAAAATTGTCATTTTTAAACAATTTATAAATCTTTTTCCAGTTCATTAAAAGAAGAAACTTACAGATGTTCCCATATGCCATTAATCTTATAATGTTACATATTGGTAATATGAATCAAAAATTGCTCAAATAAATAAGAATTTCTCACCATTTCATTTATGTTTCTTGTGGTTTCCTTAAAGAGAGAAGAAAAAGAATTAGATCTATTATCTCCAAAGTATTGTTTAGAGAATATTTCCCCCTGAATATAAAGCAAAAATCCCTATTCCATAAAGAGAAGCATTAGAATGGATTCATTTGCATTGTATGAGTTTTCTATGAACTACATTAGAATTTCCCATTTGGTGATAAACGTGCAACCAGTGGTATTTATTATTGTTTTTATTGTATTTATTGTTGTGTCCCCAGAGATAGCTACATTTATTATTACATTTATTATTGTATCCCTAGACACTGAGATAGTATTTGGAACATAAATCTTGTTCAATGAATGTTTGCCAAATGAATACACAGATTAATTTAGGCAATGCATGGATAAGCTTTTTTTTTTCATTTTAAAAGTCATTATTTCTTTTATTGTATATTAGAAAAAATATATCACTAGGCCAACTAACATGTGTTTTTGATAGTAAATATATACTGTTTCTATGATAAACAAATTGATTTAAGTTTAGGTGAGTCAATTTCAAGAAACATATTGCAATATGAAAATAATTTAAAAAAAGAAAATGTTATGTTTGGGGCTTTTAAGAATGAAAACCACTAAAAGACAAGTTCTTCATTTCTCATAGAATCTGGGAATTGATTCATGCAAAAATATATTTTCTCCAATTGAATTATTCATAGAATTTGTATAAAAGGATGTAATTTTGGTCTCATTCTTTAGAAATAATCTTGGTTTTCAAATTTGACTGACTTAAAATATAATTTCCAGATCCAGGTTAATTTCAATTTGGTTCAAAGTACTATAATATTTTTACTTCATATTGTACTATAAATGTGAAATCAATATATACCTCACAGAATGTGGAACAAATACTCTCCTAAAAGAAAACAAAACCAAGAGGGATATAGCATTTCCTGAAATGCAGTATAATATTCTTGGGCATAAAGTGATAGCAAAGAAAAATACAATTTTGCGGACAAAAGAGTACCGAATAGGGGAAGAAAAGTAAAGTTGATGGATCATTAACAAGAAATTCTTTCAAAGATATTCTGATTTAACAACGTGGCTCAAAAATGGCTCACAAATCTTTTCCTAGAATCCATTTCATGTTGGTCCATAGCATTTTGGTAAAACAATGAAAACATCACCATTTTCATAATCGTAGTTAAAAATAATGCTCATTTTTGGGTGAGAAAATGACCCATGTTTGCTAGAAAAAGATATCTCATCAATCAAAGATTAATAAATTAAAATAATTAGGGTCAGCCCTAGTGGCCTAGTGTGTAAGTACGGCGTGCTCTGCTTTGACGGCCTGGGTTCAGTTCCCGGGTGCGGTCTTACACCACTCATCTGTCAGTGCCGTGCTGTTGCAGCAGCTCACATACAAAAAGAGGAAGACTGGCAATAGCTGTTAGCTCAGGGCGAATCTTCCTCAGCAAAATAAAATAAAAAAAATAGAAGATTAGACTTTACCTTATTGGGAGGAATGACCACATTCTTTTGCTGCTTAAATTTCTATAAAATAAATAAATTCATCTTATAACCTTGATTAAATAAAAAAGTTAAAATATATGTAATTTAAAAAGTTAGGACTTACTTCGTGGGAGATTTTGACAGATTCCTTAGGGGAAAAAAACCAATATAACTTATTTACCTAAATTGTATTCATACTAGCAATGAAGTATCAATCTAAAACCATTATTCATTGGATACATAACATTCAATCTTTGCCTGAGTTACAGAACAAAGTTGACCAAAGTTTCACTCCCTCTACGTAATTAACTTATTGTCTTCCAGACAATGAACTCATTCCACACTGTGCTTTGGGTTATGATAATTGCGTCAAAAGTTTTCTCAAATATCATCCACAGAGAAGAAAGAAAAAATTTTCTATTTTCTCTATGCAATTTCCAATTTACTTCTATTTTCAATATTACTTTTTTTTGGTCTTTTTTAAAGAGATGAAATATATCACAGGAAAACAAGAAATTCTTAGGTAGCACTGAAGATGTCCTTGGGCATCTGCTATGCACCCATGGCCTGGAAGTCATTTGGAAATTAGCATTTAATATGGATCCAGAAAGGCATGAGTCTTTGTTGTAGAAACATAAAATGGATTCCTGTCACTCTACTCACAAAATAGAATGTTCATCTTGACTTCTGAGCTAATATTTTTAGCATTGAGAGACCTTTGAAAAAATAGCGTAAATCTAACCTTGATAATTTGAATGCATAGATTTTTGGTTCTTACTCCTCCATGTATATTTTTTTATGGCTACACTTCCAATTTTTTCTGACTCTATAGCTCTAGACTTACTGGTGAAAAAACTATTGTAAAGACTTAATAGTTCATGGCATATTATGTTTTTACTAAGTGAAAGGATTCTATGTTTATAATAGTGTCTTACCTCACTGGGTGAGAGGCGCTCCATATTCTATATAAAAACAAAAACAAATACAAGTTTCAGTTTTATGGTTTATTTAAAATGCCAAGCTGTCTCATCGTTGTTGTTTTGGTGGGAAGGGACTTTTAGAAATCTGTTTCTGTGAATGTTGAAGGTTTAGTTGAATGTTTCCTATAATACCAATAAGCTAATCATTCTATACTTCAAATAAATCCTTGTTATGGCTTAATATATTTCTTACTTTTAGGAAGTGGTTAGGTTCTTGGTTTTTAAGTATTAATCCTGTCACAGTTTAAAATATAATATGATATAGATGTGGATGTGCTACAGAATCTTAAAATATTATAATACTGTGATATTATATTTTAGTTTATGTTAATTGTTAAATTTAATTAATCTTAAAGGAAAGACTGATGATAATTACTAATTTAGACAGAAAAGGAGAAGAGTGGTTAAGACTAGTAGATTATAAGCAGAAGAAACAGTCAAGCTTGTTATAAGATTGATCACCAAAGCATTCTTAATATTTTTTTCTGTTTACTGAACTGGAACTCTTAACCTAGCTATACTCTTGAATTGGCTCTAAACTTAAGAAATAACAAAAACTTTTCAAGATTTTTTGTGAAATATGGAAACGCAGAGGAAGCAGAGAACTCTGATCACGCTAAGGATATGGAGCACTTGTAGGGAGTGAGATTTTGGGTATGGGAGAGGGATTGGTGGTGCAGGCGGCAGGGTAAGGAAAAAATTTATGAGTTTCTCCTGAGGAAATTAATAGATTACATGTGTTTGTTTGTGTGTGTGTTTTCAGAGTACTTCACATGGGGTATCTAGTCCATCCTTATCATTTTGTGATATGAATATTATTATTACATCCTAACTAGAAGAATATGATGCTTTGAGAAGTTAAGGGATTATTTTGCATTAGGTTATTTAGCAAGTAATTTTCAAAGTTACCACTTTTCAACACATCCTTGTTTTCTGTCTAAACATCATGGATTTGAAGCTACTGTAATCAAGAATGGTGAAATTCTGACACTTGCTTTCCTGCACTTTCAAAGATATCCTTGTTAGGGCATAATATATTTCTTACTTTGAGGAAATGATTCTTGGAGTGAAAATAGTTTCCCAGTAAATTCAAACAAATATGGAAGTGTATGCCTTGTAACTTATAACCAAAATCTCTTAACCCTACAAGGAGAATACTTTATAAAAATTATTTTTGTCGATCCTGATATCTTGTATAGGCAGGGCCAATGCTATCTTTGATTATAAGTTTTAAAGTTGACACACTTAGTCTCTATTCCTTGCTGCCTACCCCTACTATCATCTGCATAAAAGATTTACTCTTCTCATATTTAAATAAGAATAGATACTCATAAATGTCTCATTATACTTACATGCTTTGCAAGAGCAACAGCCAAAAGGCAGGTAAAAATGAAGAACTTCATGTTTACTTAGTCCTATAAAATAGATATGTAGCAAATCAATAATAGTTTTACTCTTCTTAAAACACAAATTTCTTCATTAATTATGTATTAATTTATCTTTGTTCCAGATAATTGGGTAAGAGAAATGAAAACTGATAAAAGCAAATTCATTGAGAAACACATGGTTATGAATATGACAAGTTCTTCATATAGAGAAACTTTATTGACAGAACATAGTGTAAATTTTGGTTTCTAAATGTAGAAGTTCCTTTCTGATATAGCAAGTTAGTAGGATTCTTGGCCCTATGTATAATTAGTTAATTTATTTATTGACTTAGTCATTCAATGAATATTTGTAATCACATGCCATGTACTATTCCAGACATGAAGGTGAAAAAATGAGTATAATCTATTAGGCCATATTATTTACAACTCTTCTTCAATATTGTGAAGAATGGCTGTCAGAAATGCAAAATACAAGAGGAACTAATTTTTAAATCATATTTAGTTGAGCCAAAACATGCAGTCTGGCTCCCTTATAAAGAGAAGAAGTAGCAGGTAGAAGTAACACTGTGTTAGGTACAAGGAGGCCTGCTGTTCCCAGCTCGACCAGGGACTGGCTGCTGAAACTTGAGCACGTCACTGAACATCACTGCCCTTCAGTTCAGATATCTAACAAAAGAGGGACTTGACAAAGGAGACTTGATTTCTAAGATCCCTACCAGCTCAATCTCTAATACTGTGACTATACATAAGTCCACAAGTTTTTCTGACCACATATCAGCACAACCTTTCCTGTAGTTAAAGACTGAAAAGTGAAATAAAGTTATTCTAATGCATTTTTGATATATAACAGTGTTTTACTCTCTAGATTTACAAATATTGTTAATTATTTTTAAAGGGGAAGATTTTATTTTACTCAAACAGTATTAAATTTGCTGGTGGTCCATACTTATGCACATCTGGAGAATGTGTACATACAGGCATTATTCTCTGTCTTAAGATTTGCATGGCCTAATTTTGTTATTAATTTCTCATTCCTACTAAAAATTTCAGATATATATATTTACTCTTATAGGATGATGCATATGATATTCATTTTAGAAGCATTTCATAATGACAATGTTTTTAAATAAGATTGTAAACATATTGTTCCCTCTTAAAATCTGAAATAAATTTATTATATATAGTGGCTTACCTCAATTTTACTTAGACATTTTATTTTCCATGGATAAAAGAAATTGGAAGGTTAACTGAGAGTTAAAGAAATACTTTTAGCATGCTGATAAATGAGAAATATAGAAATAGTTGCAGTTACTAAGGACTTGCTATATGCCAGACACTGTACTAGGTGTGTTATAAACATTATCTCTAGTCTCCAGAACAACTATGTTAGGTTAATGTGTCTGATTAACAGATGAAGAAAGCTATCCAGGAGGCCACACATCAAATATGCAGTGCCCTGGATTTCCAAAAACCTCATTATGATGACCTGGTCCTTAAAATAAGACTTTGGCACTTTATCATAAGATAGAGCAGTATAATAAACAGTTTCCAGTGTCTATATGTTAATTGTATCCAGAAGCACTGAAAAGAAAATAAATCAGTAGCTTACATTCATTATAAAACAAGTTCTCAAAGCATCTTAAGGTACACTGACATTAGTTTCTTTAAAAATATTTTTTAGAACAATGTTATTAGGTTTTACAATATTACAAGGCATATAGAATAACAAAAAAATAAATGAAAACATTACCTTGTTTCCTAAATGGAAGACAAGAAAGTCCAGGCAGTGGGAGACCTGAAATGGGTTATCACAGCACTATTTAAACCTAGTTTCTCCACTATATGGTGTTTCTGTGGTTTAAAATACCTAAAAAGGATTCGAATTCTAAGAATTCATGATGATTAGAAATTGTTTTTCCGTCCAACTTTTGTACCACAGATTCCAAGGAGTGCTTCAACTCAGGTTGATTTAGAACATGATAACAGGAAATGAGGATGTTATAACGTATAGTGATTATCTATATTCTGTGCTTGTGTAACTCACCTGTGCCATATACTAGTTATGTGGTTCAGGATAAGTTTATTTTTTCCTAGAGGAACCTCAATGTCTCTTCTAGTCTAAAACATCTTGAGTAAATATCTAAAATGACTTTTTGGTTATGTTAATTAAAATGTCATTAATATATGACAAAATATATTTCCCATGTTCATTTCTTATGATCTACCAACACTAAATATGTGGTTATCATATGCAAGTCTAAGTGGTATAATGGTAAACTTAGCTCTCCTACTAACTAGCAGTAACTTTCAAAAGCATTTACTTTCTTAACTTCTTTCAGTTTCTGAATCTGTAAAATAATAATAGTCATATTTAATCCAAATTATAAAACTGTAAGGATTAGCAATAATTTGTGCAAAATGATTGGTATCTACATGGCACCTACTTTTTCAGAAGTCACAAAATGAAGTGGCTATAGTGACCCGGCAGGTAACATAAATGCCCAGAGTAGGTCCAGGTCTAAGGAAAAGAAGGTCATGGGGACTGTGGCCTTTCGGAAAGTGCAAGCCTAGTGTGAAAGGTAAAGTTAGTACTCAGATCCTGTCAATTTTGATGTATGACGTGTAATATATACGCCCCATTGTTGCCACATCTTCCATGTTTTAGGATAAGCTAGGTGTTTCATTATTTATGTGGAATATTTTTGTATATTGATGTCAATGAATTAAAATTTTTAAAAAATATTGTGCCTGCAGACAGAACACAAGCACAGCTGGATTCTGCCAAAGTGCTGCCAACTTGAGATCTCTGGAGAAAATACTAGTTTTTAGGTTCATGTAATTATTGGAAAATGAATCATATTGGAAAACGAAGTCTTCTGGTTAGCTAAAGCATTAATGTCCCAGCATCAAGATGTTAAAATTCCTAATAATTTTGTGTAGAAATCTTTGCAAAATTTACCACCATGTGAGTACATTTTTAACACTAAAGAAGACCAATTACTACATATGGTATTTAACAGCTTAAAGCTGTTTCTCCCATGAAATTATGTTTGCTGGAACTGCTCTATTTTAATCTGTGTCTGATTTTTATGTCTCCTTTACTGCTGCCTAGCAACCGTCTTGTTTTTTATGGAACTATTTATATAACTTTGTCCACCGGAGGAGAAGAAATCTGGCTTTTCATCATTGCAAATCTGTCACGTAGGTTGGCCCGACACTTGGTCAATATTTAGTAAACACTTTAATTTAGCTTAACACTCAGGACTACTTGCAGGAACAGTTTCAGCTCTCACTTATTGCTTTTAATTTTTGAGAGCATGGAAACCAGACAATCATGCTGTTCATTTCTGTGACTCTCTAGTATCTGTTCTATGCATTTCTTCCCTATGAAATATGAGTCTATCTGCTTCTCCTTCTTCCTTCCTGCCTATCCCCTTTTCCTCTTAGTTTTACTTGCTTTGCTTGTACTTGCTCCTTCGCTTAGCCTACAATATCCTCAATTCTTCTTCGCTCTACAGATACCATCTCATCATTCTGTGCCATTTCTCCTTTCACTCAGCACCAAACTTCTTGGAAGACTTCATACTTGTGGCTTTTTCCTCATAATCTCTTCAATTCATTGCTTCTGCAGCAGTTTATCTTCCATTGCTTAGATAATTGTAAGCAGCTTCCTAATAGGTCTTCCAATCTCTTATCTGTTATTTCTAAAATACATTATCCACAGCATCCTCACACATATTTTTTGTTCTAAAATAGATGTAACAAGTAATTTTGCTGAATCAAAATATATCTATGGTTTCTTATACTAAGGTAATTTCAGGATATTTAAGATAGAATTCAAGGTCATTCAAAATCTTCCCAAGAGATATTTCAGGCTCCATTTGTGGACATGTCTTATGCCTCATTCACAATCTTTCCAGAGCACACCACGAAATGTCCCATGTTCCTTCTGACTGGCAATGCCCTTCCATCACATTATTTGCCTTGTAAATGCCCATGTGTTCATGAAGATCCAGTTGAAATTTGAACCCATCTGTGAAAAGATCTCCTAAATCTTTGATGTACTCAAACTTCTTATGTATACTATGAATAAAATATTTATCCAGATGCTGAAATTGAAAACTGTAGTTAAGATTCTTTGCTTCATTCAGTGAATAATTCTTGAGTACCTAGTATGTGCCAGGAATTATTCTAAGATCTCGAAGAAAGCCATAGAAAAATCAAAAGAAAAGGAAAAATCTATGCTTTCATGGACCTTATATTTTAACTGGCTGAGAGAGACGAACACATGATAAGTAACAAATGGTTTGTTTGACCATGATATGTGCTAAGGAGAATATTGAATTAGAGAAAGAGGATAGGAAGTATTGGTGGGGATGGGGTGTTCACTGTTAGATAGGATGGTCGTGGAATGCCTCTCTGAGCAGAAGAGTAAAAACTTTAAGGAAATAAGGAAGTAAATCTTGCAGATAGTTCAGGAGAAACTCATTTTCAAAGGACCTGATTTATGAACATGCCTGCCAAGACTGAGAAATATTGAATAGACCAGTGTGGTTGGAAAATAGTAAATTTGGTGGAAATGAGGTCAGAGAGGCAAATGGGGCCAATAATGTGGGGCTTTTGGGTATTGCAACCACTTCAAGAAAGCAATTATGCTGATTGGAAACTGATGTCAAGTAGACGATAACTCTGGATTACTTACCAAAAAGTAAACTGAACAGGTTGAGGGAAGAAATATGACCATTTTGGAGCCTATGCAATAATCTAGACACGTGATTATGGCAGTAGCGGGCATGGGGAGAAATTGTGATATTCTAGATATACTTTGAAAATTAGAGCAAATAGAATTTAATAGATTAGAAGTGAGGTGTGAGAGAAAAGAAAAGGTCAATAATTACTCCCGTTTTTGGCTTGATCACATGGATCAAGTTACCACTGACTGAGATGGCAAAGATTGACAGAGGACCTGGTTTGTGGGGAAAATATCAGGAGCTTAGTTTTGTAAACGTTAAGCATTAGATGCAAATTAGAAATTTAAGTTGAAATATAGAGTAAACAGTGAACAATAATACTTAGCTGTCTAACGGATTTGATGGAAATATTAAAGAACATCCTAAATGCAAAGCCCTTATCAGCGTTAGCTATCATCATGATTTCAGCCTTTTCTCATGCTGCTGACGTACAGCTAGTATGAGAATAGGAAAAACGGAAGCTATTACCATCAGTTAGAAATAAGAGGCCTGGAGTAGATACATTCAGTAGGAATAAAAATAGAAAGAAAGGAAATCCTATAATATAGGAAGTCCTGTATTATTTCAATGGGTGCATGCATATTGTTGTCATATTTTTAGTATGTTACAATTATTATAGTTCATAAAGACACTTACTTATATACAGAAGTGTCCTTTGTATAAGAACCAGGAAGTCCAGAAAGAAAATAATCTATGGGGGAGTTTGTGCAAAGTTGAGAGAATTGAGGGGTAGGTCATAAGCAAACACCAAAAAAGGCCAACAGCTCTTTGAGAATGGAAACGAAACATGAACACAGGTTAATAAGAGCCAGAAATAATTCAAGAAATGTCAATTATCATTAAGAATGTTAATAATTAATTTGTGAATATCGGCTCATTGGAAGTAACTTGTAGTCCGAGAGGAAGTGGTCTCTAGTAGAAGAAAACATTAATTTGAGCTGTGAAGAATGATTTATGAGAAATCTATCCACTCATTTTTTTCTAAAAAGAAGGTATAGTTCATATTATGTTTTTGGTATGTGTTGAGACATCTATGAATGCAATCTTATGCAAACTCAAAACATGGACAGTTACCTCTAATTTTAAAGTCAAAACGTTACTTTATTGCACAGAAAAAAAGACGTTTAAACTAAACATCTGCTGCACACTGTAATAGCTATATGCATGTGTAGCACAAGTATAATATAATGCCTGGGAAGCATGCACACTAATTTCACAATTGTGGTGAACTTTGAGGAGCTTTGGCTGGGAATGGAATTGAGAGGGGAGAACGAAGCTTCAGCTGTATTGATAAAAATTTTTCTTTTCATTAACTTAGGGCTTTTAATAAATTAAGGTATTATTTATGTGTGGTGAAATACACATATTGTAAGTGTATAGGTCATTCGGTTACCAAGGTCAAGGTATGTAACGTTTCCATCATCCCATGGAGTTTCTTCCTGCCCTTTTCCAGTTGATCAAATCTCTCAGAAACGATCACTTGTCTGAATTGATCAAAAATTAGTTTTTCCTGTTTTAGAACATTGTTTGTTTTAAATCATAGAGCACCTACTCTGTAGTAGCCAGCTTTTGTCACATAGCAAAATGTTTTTGAAATTTATCTGTGTTGTTGCAATTATTGCTGAGTAAGCTATTGTAAGAATATGCTCAGTTTGTTTACCGTCTCCCATTGAAGGGCACCGTGGCTATTTCTAATTTGAGACTATCATGAATAAAGATACTGTAATATTATTTGTACAGTATTTTTGAAGATGTAGATTTTTATTTCTCTTAGATAAGACAGAGGAATGGTACTGCAGGGTCATATGTAGATGCACATTTAATATTTTCATAAACTGTTAAACGGTTTCCTAAGGTACCAATTGGGATCATTTTACACTCCCACTAGCAACACACGACAGTTCCTGTTGCTCTACATTCTAATCCTCGTTTGGTTTTTCAGTCATTTTGACTTTGGCTATTCTAGCATGTGTATGGCGGTATCTCATGTTGGTTTTAATTTGCATTTTTCTGATGACTAAAGAGGTTGAGAACTAACCCCTACATCCTTTAAAAATTATTTCTTAAAAGCCATATGCCTCTGATGCTTTAATTGTACTACTCTGGGCAAAATTTTGCATCTTTTGTTTAGTGTAGTTATTATTCATCTATTTAATATATCATTAGTAAGAAGACATTTTTGAAGCCCTAGTACATTGATATGCCGTACCAAAGTGTTATGAGATATTAAAGTCACATGTCATTGGGAAAAAAGTTAAAAGAAATGAAATTTATAAATAACTCCTCACGTTATACTATCTTATTTATTACAGTCAATTTAAATAATTAACATCATCTGAAAAATACAGGCTAGAAACATACAGTATCACAAATATCATTAGAATCTTGAATTAGATTTACATCATACTTAATAATATCAGAATCTCAGAGTTTCTTCAGATTAACCCATTTATTTTCCAGGTGAAAATGATGGAATTTAAAGAGGGTAAATGGCCCCCTCAAGTTGACATTTTGACAAATGCTGATTCTGAAGATGAAAAAGTCTTCAGACAGTACAAGATTATATATTCTATTTTTCTCAGAGAATGCTTACAAAGTAATAACTTCTCCTGTAATAATATTTCTGTTGAAATAAAGTGTAAATATGAAAAATAGATTGTGATTAGTTTCTGTAAATAAAAATGTCTTACCTCTTCAGGTGAATCTTTTACAGGAAGAGAAAAGCAGAAAATATATCTTAATTTGATAACATGGTTGAGAGTAAAATTACAACTGACCCTGTGCTACTATCATGATTAAACATAGAATTGATACAGATCACTGGGTAATTTGTATTCTAAACCAGCCATTTCTATTTAAGGTCTTATTATAAAACTAGCAGTGGACACAGATTAAAATAAAGATGTTTCCCAAGACCTAAGAACAAGAGTTTCTTAAATTCAAATATTTGCTTTGCTGATAGGTTCATTATTCTGGTTTTTTTTTTTTTTGTTTCCTTTTTTTGTCTTATGCTTCCCTCCCCCCTTTCTTTCCCGTGCCATATGAGGTGGTAAACTTTGGTTTCATAACTCATTTGTAATTTTAAACTCATAATTGAACATGTGTTAGTATTTGGAGTATTGTCACTGATTATGTATGACTTTCCCAGTAACCAGATACGAGAATACATGAGGTGAAAGGTCTTCTAATTTTACCAGAAGCGGAGGAAAGGTCCAAGGAAGTTAAGTGATGGGTCTAAGGACACAGTTGGACTCAGCTCAGGAAATACTGACTTTTGTTCCAGTAACTTTTACATATAAGAGCACTCTGTCACCCCACTTCTTTATTGAGTAATCTTTTTCAATTTTGATTTTGAGCCAAATGTATCTGTGTGTGTGTGCGTGTGTGTGTGTTTGCGTGTGTGTGTGTGTGTGAAAGTACATTTGGTCACCTTAAGGAAATTTTATAACGTAATTTGAGGAAAATATTTATGTGAACGGATATAATTTAATAAACAACATACAGGTAAATATAAACGTAGTTTAGATCACAAATATACTAGATACTGTTAACATAATTAATAGGAATTTATCATCCAAGTTTTCTCATGTACTTATATATGGCAACCACCAGAACAAGAATATAGATAATGAATAGAACTTAATTTTATTCGAGTCCTGAGAAAGTAGATATGTTAAAGTGGTAACTCATTCATTCCTTCATTAAACACGTGCTAATCATTCTGTGTGCTAAAGCATTGTGATACTAGTGATGCAAAGAAAATTAGGATTATATGCCCTGATTTCAAAGAGCTTATTTCCTGATAAACTTATACAAGATAAGTTCACCAAAATGCTGTGATGGGAATATATTTAAAAATCAAAGTGTTATGAGATACTGAAAATGTTCGTATCACCCAAACTAAATAAGTGGGGACATCTGGATAAGGATCAGAGTAAATGTTGTGCTAGGTCCTACAATATGAGGGGAGTTACAGAAATAGGGAGGTGAGGAAATGGAAGGTGTTGGAAGCCTGAACAGACTTGAAAATAAGAGACTGGTGGAAAAGCAAAGAGTTCGAGCGCAAGAGGAAGATTGGCAAGAGCTAAGGGTGAAGGCCCACAGGCGCTAAATATTTTACATCTCATTGTGGGGACTGAGGGCAGCATGGGAGACTTTAAGTCAACATGTGACATGGAAAGAATTGCATTTTGGATTAACCACCGTGGCATCAATATAGAGAAAGGTTAGCAGTGGAGCAAAGACAGCAAACTGGTTGATCATTTAAGAGGGTGTGGGAATAGACTGGTGTACAATTATAAGTGCTCATTTGTACAAAATGTCATTAGGGATGATGATGAAGAAACAATTGAAGAAATGTTTAAAGGAAGAAGTGGCAGACTGTCAAACAACTAACCAAATATCTAAGGACACTTTTTTGCGTCTACTGTGAGGAATAGAATTGGAAAAAACTATTAAATTCTCCCCACCACTTTATTAAAAAGAAAATAAAAGGTTATTCTGGCACCATTTACTATAGTTTCCTAGCTCAATTGTATACAAGTGAATTCAAACCAGTGCAGTTAAAAATGAACCATGTTTGAATTAGAACATCAAAATTAAAATATATTGTGAGGAATATTTAATAACTACAGAACTTAGAAAACTCTCATATTTTATCTAATTAAAAAATGTAAATAAAAAATAATAAAGGGGTTTCTCCTGAAATTTTTTATGACAATTATGATAAAGTGTTACAGAAGCATATTGTACCTGAAAATGGAAATATTATGTTTCTGCTAACAGTTATTTTGTTCCTTTATTATTGACGTATTTACATGGAGTAAAGTATAGCAATCCTAAGTATACAGCTGGCAAGCTTTCATGTATACGTGTACCTGTGTTACCACTGCCTCGATCAAGATGCAGAGCCTTGGAAGTCTCACTTTTCCTCCCCTGCACTCTGTCAATATTCCATCTGAAAGGTAACTACTGTCATAACCTCTAAACCAGATTAGTTTCACCTGATTTTGAAGTTCATCTAAATGGCATTATACAGTATAGATTCTTTTGTGTTTGGTTTGTTTCACTCGTGTCTGTGAGAGTCATCCATATTATTACACATAGCGATAGATGAGTTATTTCCCTTGCTGGGTAATAATCCATTGGTGAGTATGCTATAAATTATTAATCTATTCTCTTGTTGATAGACATTTGGGTTGTTGCAGTTTGGGGTTATTTTGCCTTTTATGAATAACACTGCTAAGCACTTTCTTGCACATGTCTCTTGGTGGGCATGAGCATTTATTTCTGTTGCATATTAGAAAATTTTAATCATCAAACACATGAAGACGTGATAATGACTCATACGTTATTTTATGTGGTTTTTATCTGCCAGTTTCCCTTATTTATATTAAGAACATTGGATGTTATTCAGAATATGAAATATTAAGAGTATCATAATGAAGTTTTCCAACATGCAAGCACTGCACAGAATTTTCGACCACGTCATGATGTAAGAAACTATATAATCATAGTCTTATTTTTCTCTGGTATTATATTTAAATTAGAATAAGGAAGAGTTCTAGAGAGAGTGGTCTTTTCCTGCCAAAAAATCATATTTGCTGGCTTTAAAAAAACATATCCAAAGGATATAATTAAAAATGTCCTAAAAAAAGAAAATTTCCCTCTTTTTAAACAATTAAGATATGTACAATGATTGACTAACACAGGATGAAGAGTTGGTGTGTGCTATAAATTATGAAAAATAAATGAAACTTTTTAATGATGGAAATAAAAATAAAAAAAGGAGGCAAACTTAGATATGGGAATAAAATAACTTAGAAAAGTTCACGTCAAACTTTAAAACAATTAATTTTGCAAAAGGACTATTTATGCTAGCCACGAGATAATATATGTACAGATTCTGAATTTACCTTGAGGTTAAAAATATAATTAATTATAACAAAGTGTATGTTAGACTTTCAGGCAATAAATAAGCTTCTAGTTAGTACTCATAACAATAAATCAGAATTCATTCTCCTCATTGGAACTTGTCCTTTTTTTTTGGATTGTAAAGAAATGAATAAATTCATTTGATTAAGGCAGCTAGATAGTTCAAAAAAATTATTTTGGCATTTGATTTCTAAGTATTATAGCTAATAGGCCTCCTCGAAATAACTGTTAGACTAAGTCTTCAGACTTTTAAAATACATACTGCTAAGCCATGTTCAGGGTTTATTCCAACATGTTGGATTATATTCTTTTTCTTTCCAGTTTTACTTCCTTCTTCCCTCCCTTTCTTCCTTCCTTCCTCCCTCCCTCCCTTCCTTCCTTCCTTTCTTCCTTCCTTCCTCGTTTCTTTTTTGTGTTTCTCTCCCTATTCTTTCCAACAACAGATATTGAGTTCTATTATAGGCAGTGAGGTTACATTACTGAGTAGATAAAAAGCAATATACGGATAAAGTGAACACAGGAATTTTTAATTAAAATTTAAATAATACTACTTTAATGTAAATGAAAATGTTTTTAAACCACATTGAAGTTTAACACACCCTATATTTTATGTTGGAACACTAAATTATAAGTATTATTCAGTTCATTGTTTTAAGGTTCAACAAGATAGGAAGTATGTGGATTATGTTTGACATTCAGAAATAAGAACTGCCAACTCTAAGCACAGCAGTGGCATTTTATCTATAATCTTATATTCCATGACCAGTGGATGACCTCAGAAAATTAATAGACCATAACATATATTGCTATCTTTAAATAAAGGAAGAATGATTCCTTTTCCTCCAAGATCAAATGTTACGCCCTTGAAAATGTCAAGGTGTTTCATTTACAACAGTTCAACAAAGAGACACTGATATTTCATAAGTATGGTGTCACAAGAATACAACCCATAGCCAGGAAAACAATGTTTTCCTGTTTCATGTTCTTTTATCTCCTCCAATGACAAGATGATCTTTAGCTATCAATCCATACTAATGAGAGAAACCCAAATCTGCAGAGTCCATGGCAAACTCTTGAAATTCATTTTTTAAGCCCCCAAACAGCTTAGGTATATCTTATATTACTGTTTCATTCTACTGTAACATAGGAATATGAGACAAAAAACTTGAAAAAGCCTTTGAATGCAACTAGATGTAAGATTTAGTTTTGAGTTCAGGGGATTCAAGTGAAAAGATGTTGACAGTGCCCTCAAGGTGCTTACATGTTAGTCTAGGAGACAAACATATAGAGAGATGTGTAGGAGATAGTTGAGTATATTTGAGAGTCATAGAATATAGATGGTAATTAATGTGGATAAGATGATATAGGAAAAATGTAGTCAGTTAAAAAGCAAGCTGAGGTCAGAACCTTAGAGATTATTAATGTTATGCATGGGGAAAGAACAGGAGTCCATGAAAATACCTGTAATAAATAACCAAATGAAATTTATAAGGAGAATTACCGAGAAGAAAATCATAACAAACAGAACCAAATAAAATAGAGACCTTCAGTGGCAAATTACTTACTCTCTTTCAGCTGCAATTTTCTCATTTGCAAGATGTTATGGTAATAGTTTTGAGAAAAAAATTGTGAAAAATGTATATAAATCACATCACACAGTTAAGTTGGTCAGTAAATTTTAGGATTTATAATTGTCATTCTTACTTTATTACCATTACTATCAATAAGAAAATAGATTGGGTAGGGAACAAAAGGACAGAGAAATTCACTTTGAAGTAGAGGAGAGTCAAGTTATCTTCTGAGACTGGAGGAAAAGTTAATATTCAGATTTAGATGGAGTTACAGAGGGTTCTGACTGGGAGGTTGATGATCTAATGGCTTCAATATTTTCTACACATGAGAAAGGGCAATTCTCTTCTGTTCGTGAGTGGAGGAGAAATAAACTGAAGGCTTGAACAGAAAGATGATGCTACTGGACAGGTTCTGAAGGAAAGAAAGAAAGATAGCTAACTCTAGCTCCACTATGGGATAGTTTGGCAAGCAGTAGTGAGTGCTCAGCAAATTTCAAAAACATAAAATTACAAAGGAGACAATTGTATGGTTGGGAAACATTTTCCTTTAGAATTTAGCTGCTTGGATAGAAAGCAGCAGAAATATTTCTTAGGGTTTCCATGGGTCTTTCTCAGGTGGGGTGGATCCAAAGCAAAGAAGGAGAGAAGTTATATAAGCTATTAAGATAATATTTTAAATAATTAATGATAAAGACCAGGCTGAGCATGCAAGTTCAAGAGGAAATTAATGGAATGCAATACAACGGGAGGAGTCATAAAGACGGGGAAGATTCTATGAAGTCAAACAAAAATTCTCTTGCCTTTTATCCTTTTCACAGTTTAAACACAGAGGTCACATAAATTACTTCAACTACAAAAAATCCACCACTGCATTTTGATATCAAACCAAATTCCTATCACAAATTCTTACCATTTGTAATGGATGCTAAATAAGCTTATCAAAATGAGTATTTATTTATATAAAATTCAGTGAAATCTTTGCTACATCAATAGAATGTCCAGCAAAACTGAAGAAATCATCTGGCTAAGGTCCCCATACAAAAATACCTAAGTGATAAAAGCAGAACCATGTGCGAGAAAGAAAGTGGAGAATTTCTCCAATTGTCAAGAAAAACGTCTCAGTGAGCCATTTCTTTTGCCAAGTCTGGCAGAAAGCTGATCTTTGAAGTTAGATAGAACTCAGTTTAAACTCTTGTTCCACTCTGTGCCAGAAACAGTAACATGGACCAGTTTCCTCATTTTTCTAAGCATAAGTAACCGTATAGGAGCATACAAGTTAACGTTTGTGGAGCGCTTTGCCTAGTGCCTGTCATATGTCAGGCTCAATAAATATTTTACTAAATTCTTACTTTAATCTGGCCAAGGAACCTGATCATAGATTATTCTAGTGATCAAGGTTGAAAATTTTCTATTCCTACAGAAAGAAATTGTGTTTATAGAAAGTCAATGATTAGTTAGAATTTCCTAGGAAGAATTGTTGGATGGAAATGATAAGGGTGGCACCAAAGAGAGATTGCTACTGGAGGCATTGTGACAAAATATAAGGAAGAGACCTTAAGAGCAATTAGAACTTTGTAAAAACAGAATGTTTTACGTGGGAGGATCTCAATTTAAGTGTTCAGACAGTTATAAATATTTTCAAAGGAATCTCTGCTGTGTGTGTGAACATGATAATTTTTATATTTTCTGTAGGTTATTTGGCTGCTTCTCCCTGTGAAAGTGAATCTTCTGGTTTCTTGCACTTTCTACATCCTAAGTGAAAGCAGAAATCCTTTTGGTAACATTTATTTCATTAAACATATCTTCTCCCTCCAAATGGCAAAACATTAGCATTTGTACAATATGAATGAGTGATGACTTCACAAGTGTTTTTAAAAAGGTATTTTTATCTATATACTATTCTATACACTTGGAATATATTTTACTAAATTATTTTTATTAAGAAACTAATCTAAAAAATTATTTCAGGAAAGAGCAACTGAATTTCTACTTTCTATTTTAATTATAATTGAATTTTCAACATAATCCAGAGAACATTGCTTTTGAACATGTTCAACCTAAAAGTTAAAAAAAGAGTGTAAGTTGATCATTTAGGTGATACTTCTAGCTGCCACACTTGCCACAATCTCATTTAAAATGCTGATGTAGACTAGAACTTCATTGTAGAAGATTTCTGTGGTTAAAGTTAGCACATTTACTCCAATATAACATTATAATATAATATGATCTAGGGCATTTTCTCATTATAGTGGCCTAGATACATGGTAATATATGTAGGAAATATGAAGAAGGATTATTTGAGAAACAATAGATTTGGCATGTGTTTGAAATTTTTTCCTTTTGTATATGTAGCCTTGTAACCACAGGACCAGTTTAAATTGACCCCATCTTATCGACAACAGAACGTTAAAGTTGTTTTCAGGGGCAGGGAGCCAAAATCACAAGTCATGCAGCTGAAGCATGCGCGGAGGGGAAAATTTTGACCTGAAATAACACCCGGAAGCAGAGATTCTCCTCCCATGGAACAAAAGGACCGGAACATGAGCGGAACTTGAGAGTCACACTCTCTTCAGGAGCGAGGGGGTCCATTGTCTAGGAAAATTCAGAGAAAATCTAGGGAAAAGCCCCTTTCCACACCTTACCATAAAAGTTTAAAGCCCTCCAATTGAAACCTGCCCAGCTAGCACTTCTGAATACCAGCCTATTTCCCCTAACCTCTTAAATTTTACCTCAAACCCTGGATCTGGAAGACAGATTTGAGAGCCTTGCCTCCTGTCTCCTTGCTGGTTGACCTTACAATAAAGCCTTTTCTTTTCTCAAAAGCCTGTGCCATGTTATTGGCTTCTTGGTGCATTGGGCTATGGGCCCTCTTGCCTTGTAACAGCCTTACTTATTTTGCTCAGAGTTGAAGCCCCCTCCATGGTGATTCAATAAAACTAGACAACAAGCTCCTCAAGGGTGAAAACCTTGCCTTAACTGTCTTTATGTCCCCAGTGTCTATCACATGAGTGGCTCATGCTGTGTGCTCTGTAAATATCTGATGAACAACTGAATGATTACACATTAAACCTGACTTCTTGTTTACTAAAATTACACGTGAATCAGAACTCCTTTCCTTTAATTTGTTCAAAGACTCCTTTCTCATATTTTCAAGCACCTTGGCTGATGCGAATTATATATAAGCTCCTAGAACTTTTTATGGTACTATAAGTACCTGATAAATATTTAATGAACAAATATTTGTCAGATATACTTCCAATCTTCTTTCAAAGATGTTGCAGTTCTGCATCTCAGCCTATTTGGCATTTCTATTTGAATGTCTTTCTGTGATTTTAATATCAAATTATCTCTGCTATATTCCCCTATTTAAAAATACAATGAAAAATTTCTGTGAAACAAGTGAAACCAATAAACAATATAGACAAATAGATGACTATTATCTCTTTTCTGAACAGCCTATTGGCTTAGCACCTTTCTTTAGTTATTCAATTCTGAAATCTTGCATTTCTTTCTTTCTTTCTCCTTCCGTTGCTTGATCTCTCATATTCCATCTAATGATCCTCTTTGCTTAGAGCCTCCTTTCACATTTCTTTTAATTCTTATAGCTACTGACCTATTTCAATTTATTCTCCTTCTAATACAAATCACACACCCCCTTTTCATTTATCTCCCTAAAAATGCTATTTTCAGTTTGGCCTTTCTCAGCCAAATATCTTCAACACTGCTTAGAGCCTATAGGATTAAGTTCAGACTTCTCATGTTGTCATGTAGAGTTTCAGGGAATCTGTTGCAAATTAAAATGCATTTGAATTTGAATAAACTCTCCAGGAGTGCATTTGAAAACAATTGTAATCCCCTGGAATAATTGCAACTTTGGTTTGTAGAAAGGTCTCCTTCTATCTTAAAAATAAATAAATAAAGATTTATTTGGGACAGAAATATTGAATTTTTCATATATTTATGAAAGACTGTACAAATAGACAAAATTTAGTTTCTATACATTAAACCAAGTTTTCTCGGCATTGGCACTATTGACATTTTGGGCTGAATAATTTGTTATGGGGTGCTGTCCTCTACATTATAGGATATTTAGCAGCATCCCTGGACTCTACTCACTAGCTGCCAGAGTTCCCTCTGGTCCTTGTTGAATAGGAAATCTTCTTTTAATATTCTATCAGGTCAGTGGTCCCAGTCCTGACTGCTGTGGCAGGGCTTCTGGACCTTTATTGGGCATAAGAATCATGTAGGGATCTTGTTAAAATGCAGATTATGGCTCAATAGATGTGGATGTGGATTTTGATTTTAAATTTCCAACGTGTTCTAGTTGGTGCTGGTGTTGGTGCTGCTGCTCCAAAGACTATCTTTTAGATAGAATAATTTTAAACAGTATCCATTGACAGATGCAGGACAGCCCAAAGAAGAATTATACACAATTTTGATCAAGGTTTTATACATAATATGACTGTTAATAGTCTCATTAATCCTATGCTGTGATTGAATATTATTATACCCATTATGTCAATGAGACAATTGAGGCTTATAGAGACTAAAGTATTGTCCAATGTCTTTAAGCTAGTAGTTGCCAAAGCCAGGATACAAATGCAGGGCTTCCTCTTTCTAAACCCAACCACTTAACCACAGCAAGACATCAACTTATTCTTAGAAGCAATCAGAAAGATCCAACAGACCATTTTTTCTTCTTTGAATTAGAACAGTTTCTGTTTGTTTGATTGCTTGTTTCCACCCCACTCCCCATACAACTTTTATAAAAACTGTCTGCTGTTGGGGAAATACAATTAAAAACAAAATATTGTGTCACCCCAGATAACTTATCTTCTACGCAAAGATAGAAGAGAAAGAAAACAGTTTTATTACTGAATAAGGATTAAACCAGAATGTGATGTGCATCACAGGTAATCCACCAATGAAGTTGCAAAGATGGGAAGAAATCTCGCTCTTTTATATAACCAAAAAAATACAACCTATCACATACACGTTCCTACCCTGCCTCTAACCTCCCACTAACTGGAAGATAGTGGCTTTATCTTCCTGGATAATTGCATTTCAAAGAGATGGTCCCTGTCCTTGAGAAGGACATTCCTAGATTGCAAAGCTAGCAAGATGTTTATTTAGCTTTTAAGAATATTTACATGCGTTTCAAAGAGACAGCAAGAGAATTTACAAGTTTTCTAAAATAAATGCTCTAAGAAAAAGAAGAGGAGAGGTCTCTTCTTGTTTTCAGTAGAGAGAGTAAAGCCTCTTATTTGAAATTTATATTTGCTTTTACACTACCACCATTTTTACTTTTATGGAGCAAAGACATTTAAGGCTACTGTCTTTGAACTCATCTTATCTCTATAATCATGTCCTATGGTTTTTGAGTGGAGACTGGAAAAGCAACAGCTATCGGATGATACTGAATTTTCAAGTCTATTGGACAATCTTTCTGTGAATACACAAAAGAAAAGAGAATATTGTAACATAATGGGACAGTGATTGAAATCCTTTATGGCAGTTGTATAGTTTTACAAGAATTGACCCTTAAAGCTTAAATTCTTAAAGTTGATAAAGAATTATATGACAATTTTTTTTCAAGTTTTGTTTCCTCAATGAAGATCTCTAATGTTTCATGGCAATTGTTTTTACAAGTCATGTGGTATCACTGACTTAGGCAGAACTTTAAATCTTTATTATGTTATTAGCTCCATGCTACTCTCTTGCCTATTCTTGAATAGTTCTTGAGAGATGAAATTTACTAACTCCAGGCACTTGGAGTGAATATTTAATTCTGGCTGCTGCATATAACTATTGATTCATATTTACTTTGCCCTCTGTTAAAACCTCTATGTTTTCAAATGTTTACTTTTATTAAACCATATCTCCCTGGTACTTTGTTGTTAGTATTTTTGGAATAATTTCTGCATCTTTTACTTAGTATAATTAAGATTCATCTGTTGACAATGTCAATTATTAAATAATTTTTGGGATCCTATCACATTGAAGGGTCATATCAAAATGATGCTATATCAAAATATCATATCATGAAAATAGGCAAAAGAAAAATTTAGAGGTAACTTCTTTCTGTGTATCTTCCTGAATATGATCAATTTAACCTACTTATTTCATGCAATAAAGAAAGCATACGATAGGGACCTCTTGTATCAAAGGTGTTACTAAGATCTTTTAAATGCTATTGAACGTATATCATACTTAATAGAATAAGAATCTCAGAGATATTCTAGGTTGAGCCATTTATTTTACAGGTTAAGATAACGAGATTCAGAGACAATAAATGGCTCCCTCAAGGAGGCATTTTGAGTTTCCATCTGATAGCTGCTAGAATATAAAGCTCTTAAGTCTTTTCACTGTGTATCATAAATACAGGAAACCTACGTGACTTTAGTCATTCATGATACAGAGTCAACACAGGGACAAATACTGAAAATAAGGCAAATGTTAAGATAAAAGAGTATCTTCAGACAATACATATTATATAACCAATTCACTTAAGGGAACACCTGCAGGAGTAGTTTTTCCAAAATAAAATTCTGTTGAAATGAAGAATAACAACTTAAAAAGTAGTACATGGTTGGTTGATAATCAAATTTTTGTGTATGCAAATGAAAATATCTTATCCCATCATATGAATCATCAGCCACCTTTGAAGAGAAAATTTAACTTGATTTTATTATATGGTTGAGAGTAAAAATGCAGTTGACTTTGTCACTCTTATGATTAAACATAGAATTGGTAAGTAATTTGTATAAAATAGGTTATTTCTGCTTAAAGACATTAAATAGAAGTCAGTGAAGAGTAAATTTTCTACAATTTCATATATTCAAACTCAAGCATCTACTTTATTTTGGCCCATGTTTACCTTGTTCCTGAAAGGGAGAAAAAATTATCATCGTGAATAATAGTTAAAATAGAGAAGATAAACAGGGATGTATCTGAGGTCATATGAAAAAAAGTAACTAAACTCAAATATCTGCTTTGCTGATATGCCCATTCTTTTTTTCATTATTATTTCCTGTAATGTTATTTTTCCCTTTCTTTCTTTTACATAACATAATGAAGGCTAAACCTGTGGCGCAATAGTTCATTTGTAATTTTAAACACAAAAAAGAGCATGTCTTTGCATTTAGAGAATTGCCATTATTTTTACATGACACTCCTGGTAATTAGATGCAAGGGGGGCCAAAGGTCCTTTAATTTTCACAGAGTAAGAAAAATCCAGAAAGGCCATGTGAGGAGCCTAGGAACAGAGTGGCACTTAGCTAGAAAAATCCTGACTTTCAGTCCTGTGCTTTTTATGTTTAAGAACAATGTGTGATCTCTACATCTTTACTGGGACCCCACTTTATTTTTTACAATTTTTAATTTGGGCCACTTATAGATGAATATATGTAAGTGAAGGTATATTCTATAACTTGAAGAAAAGTTCTTAAGTTAATTTCAGGGAAATTTATGAAAATATTGTTATTTAACAAACATTGTACAGGTAAATGAAAACATAATTTAGGACATGAAATATTAGAGACTGTTCAGGTAATCAAAAAAGAATTTATTCTCCAAGTTTTCTCGTATACTTACTGACATAGCAATCACCAGAACAGTGACAAAGGCAAAGATTAGAAACTTTATGTTTAAGTCCTGATAAAGAAGATAAAATGAATAAATAACTCATTATTTTGTTTGTTAAACATGCACTGATCATCTCATGCTAAGTAAGGCGTTGCGCTATCTACTACAGATCCAAAGAAAACTATTTCCCTGATTTCAAGATTATTGTCCAACAGAGGTTATACAAGTGAGGAAACCCAAATAGTGCTCTGATAGAGAAATTTACAAAATGCTATAATAATTAAAAAGTAAATCTTACACAGGCTGAGAACAGAGGGATGTTATGATAAAGAAAGGAGCAAGTATTGAACTGAGTCCTACAGCATCAATGGAGTTGTAGAGAGAAGGGAGTGGGAAAAGAGAAGTGATTGGGTGCATGCAAAACTACAAAAGAGAGAATCCAGTGTTTTGAAAGAGCACATAGCTCAGCATAGCTCTAGTATGGGATGCAAGTGAAGAAGTGGCAAGAGCTGAGGGTCAAGGGTTTAACAGTGGTAGATTCTTCAGAACTTTCTGTGCAGTGCGAGGTATTTAAGATCTGATAGGGGCCTAGGATAGCCTTGAATGAGCTTTAGACAATATGTAGTATGGAAAAAAAAAGAGCTTTTAGAAAGATCAACATGGCAGCAATGGTAGAGAAAGATTATAGGAAATAAGAAGAGGGAAAAAAAGGATCACCATTTAGGAAAGTGTGGGAATAGACTAGTAGAAGACTAGGAGATCTTGGACACAAACAACTGCAGATGATGAGTAAGAAACAGATTGAAGAGATTTGTTAGAAGGTTGAAAAGACAGGATATCAATTGACTCACAGAATTACAGAAATAGTATTTACATATACCTTGAGAATTGTATTGATGAATATTATGTAATACTCCAAAATATTTTAGTCAACCAAATTTGTCTAATCTGGCACTCTTCGATATAGTTTCCTATTTTTGTTGTCTGCAATACATACATATTGCTTTCACCTGAGCTATAATCACATCCAGATTAAAATAAATTATGATGGGAATATTTAATTAATTATAAGATTATCACATTTCTCTTCTTAATCAGAAAAATACAAGGAAAATCATAAAAAGATTTATCTTGAATTTTTCCTGTCAAGAATAACACTTGGATATTGGAAAAATAATTCTTGTGTTAAAAAAATTATAGTTCTTACAGATATAAAGTAGAGCTCATAATATATTCTCCAAAGAACATATCATAAATGTTTGAAAAGTGAAATGTTTCATTCTTTGTATCCAATTCAAATGTTAAATAAAATGAATGAACAAAATACTCAAATGTTAAATACAATGAATCTATTTGGCACATGGTAGCAACTAGGCAACAAGGAAATCTGATTTCAATGTAGAAAGTGATGATAAAAAAGAGAAGAAAATATTTTAGATATGGGAATAAAATAACTTTGAAAATGTTATTTTAACTGTGAAACAGTAAATAAATTTGCAAAAAGTACATTTATGCTACCCAAGAGATAATTTGTCTATAAATTCTGAATTTCATCTTGCTATTTAAAGTAAATGTAAATAATAACATCAATTAACTGACCTTTAGGTTATAAAAAGCTTCATGGTGTCACATCAATAGCAGCGTCAACTCCTATATATTACCTGTGGTTTATTTTGTACGATCATTGTCAATGTTGATTGAGACATGACTAGATGTTGAACAAATCTTCGTATTGCTATATAGTCATCATTTTATTTCAAATGGTTTCCTTATAAATCGTTATTATTAAAGATGCACATTTTCATACATGTCATAGTTTATTCTAACAGTAAAAGTCAACAGATGTCTGAAAATAGACACTACGTTGGAACTGTTCATTAATGTATTACCTTTTCTCCAAGGTGAGGTCTCAAGATTTAGAAGAGCTGTCCTGAAGAACTAAGAGATGAGGTGCTTCTCAGGTGTGCTGATTTATTTAAATTCACCAATATCCTTATTTTGATGTAATAAATCAGGCCCATTGTCAGATCAAATTATGGAAGCTGGCAATAATCCCCTTGGATGCTAGGTACAAGGTTGTTACAATAGAAGATTGTGAAACAAAGAAGCCAGGTATTAACAAAGGTTTCAAATGCATAGATTTTGGTTTAGTGTCCTCAAATTTTTTAGCAATGATTGAACTTCAAATTTTGCATGATTCTGTAGCTCTAGTGTTATTGATCACAAAAATGGGAATGATTAACCCAGGGCATATGAAGTCGTATTGAGAGCCAGGAATTGTCTTCCTAATAAAGTGCCTTATCTCACTAGAGGAGACATGCTTTATCTCATATATAAATAACAAAAACTTGGTCACAAAGAGACAAAAATTTAAATTTAACTTTATGCTTTATTTAGAACACCAATGGGAATCTCTGTCTCTACTCTTCAAGAGCAAAGAAAGTTTTTTTAAAAAATTGTTTTTAGGGCAAATATAGTAGAACAGGGCCTCCTTTAAAAATTTATTTCAGTTTCAAATACAGTCAATAAACAGTGATAACATTACTCTGAAGTTCCCAGGAACATTGTGACACAAGTACTTTTGTATATCCTGATCTATTACTTATAGTGGCACTTTCTTATTTTTAGCTGAGAAATCCTGTATCTTAAAAGGAATGATTGAGGCCAACTACTGAATAGAAAGAAAGGGGAGAGAGTGCTTATGTCCAGTGGAGTTTAAGAGAAAAGAAACCATTGATTCTGTGCCATATTGATAACTGAAGTGTTGCTGTTGTTTTTTAACTACCTTGTTCATATTAGAAATAGAATTCTCACTTTATACTTCTTCTTAATGGACGACAAATTTAAGATGGCACAAATGCCTGTCTGTCTGTTTCTCTTAGAAACGGAGATGTGTGTTATAACAAAGGCTCTGAGCACCACGTAAAATTGCCCTTCTGGTCGGGTGAGACGCTGGGGTGGGAGGGACGTGGGGGTGTGAGTTCCACTGAGAACAGTGGTGGTAGCAATGCTGATAGATTAGAATTACATATACTATAATATACATGTAAATTGTGTGTATATATATGTTTACAGAGAACTTTACCAAGTTACCACTCAAATGCAGATCTACTAATCTGTCCTCTGTCATATACGCTTGTTTTGTATTTTATCTTCATGGTTTCTGAACTATTTTTATCACAAATGGTGAAATTCTGTCACTTCATTGACAGCTGACTTTGTAATCCCAAATTCTAGCGAGGAACTTGCTTACAATACCAGAGACGTGCTTGGCAGTGGGAATAGCTCCTCTAGGAAATTCCAACATGTTATGGAGGGGAATTTAGGTCTTTCTTCCTGAAACTATAGCTTCTTCAACACTACAGTGAAGACAATTCATAGAAAGTTCGTTCATCCTCACATTGTGTCTAAGATAGAGTCAATACTCTTTGATGATGGGTTAGAAGTTTACATATTTCATCTCTATTCATTGCTACCCATGCCTGCATCCTCTGCATATAGTAAAAGATGAACTCTGATATATTTAAATAAGAATGAATACCATTATATGCCCCATTATGTTTGCATGCTTTGCCAGAGCAACAGCCAAAACGCAGGTAAAGATGATGATCTTCACGGTTACTCTGCATTATAAAAACATACATAGGAAATCAATAATAGACTTTATCTTCTAAAAATTACATATTCTAACATTTATTTATCTATTATTATCTTTATACCAGTTAATGGAGATAGGGTAATAAAGATTAACAAAAGCAGATGCTTTTAAGAAACTCATGAATATGAATATCACACTTTATATTGAAAGAGCCATTTTTGTTCTTTTTGTCGTTATCAAAGCACATAATGAAAAGCCATATCTGTTAAAATGTGTAAGATTACTTCAGATAAAGTCAGTTCGTAGGATTAATATCAACACACAGGCATTTTGTGAAGAACAACTATGGGAAATATAGAATACGACAAGAACTCTCTTTTAAATTAGATTTCAGGTGAGCCAAAATGCAGCCTGGTTCCTCCTAAGAAGCAGCAGAAGGAAATAACCAGTTGGGCATCAGGTGTGCTACTAGTCCCAGCTCCACCGTGGGCTGCCTGCTAATGCTTTCACAAGCCACTGAGCATCACTGGGTCTCATTTAATACATCTAACATAAGTGACTTGACTGCATGACTTCTAAGGTCCCTTCCAGCCAGATCAATCTCTGATCCTGGCCACAAGGTTTTCTGACCACTTATAAATTCAACTTCTTTTCCCTGTGATTAAATAGATAAGTAAAAATTGATATAAAGTTATTCTAATGGATTTTCCGTATAGGTTACTCTTTATAGTGTACAAATTTAAAATCTATTTTTAAAGAAGAATTCTAATTTTTGAACATAAGATATCAAAATATGTTTGTAATCCTCACCTATGTGAATACAGAGGGGGTATATATACAGGTATTAAATTATCTGGCTTAATATTTGCATTGCATAATTTAAAAATAATTTCCCAATCCTATAGTATAAAATATCTAGACTTTGCACTGAGTAACAATATCATGTAGATGATGATATATTCACTTACTCTTCTAAGATGAAAATAATATTTTATGCATGCAATATACACAGGACATATTACACATTGACAAAGCTTTGTTTAAATTGTAAAGTATATTTTTCTGCCCTTTTAAAGATATCTGAAATAAATACATTTATATACCTGTTTTCTAATCAATTTTTCTTAAAGATAGTATTTTACAAAGGTGGAAGAAATTGAAATCCGTAAAATTGTTAGTTCTTAATTAGACGTACATTTCACATGTTAGAAATGGAAACTTAAAATCATTGTAATCACTAAGCAACTGCTACATGGCAAACACGGTGCTGGACTTCTTATAATATTATTTGAAATCTTCAGAATAACTAGTAATGTAAGTAATATTGTCTCTAATTTCCAGATGAAGAATTTGGTCCAGGGACCAATACAAAGTAAGCAGTTGCTGGATTTCTAGAAGCCTGAATATCTTGTTCCTACCTTCAGAATAAAACCTCAGCGCTTTATGAGACAGAATGTCATAATAAACAGTTCACAGTGCCTACATATTAATTGCTTTTTTAAAAAAACTAAAAAGATAAATCATATGCTTGTATTAATTAGAAAATTTCTCAAAACAATTTCTAGTATACTAGTTTTCGTACTGTTACCTCACCAGTTCCGTTTTTGCCCACAGCCCAGGACGCCAATCACCTAGATGATGAGATTGCAGAGAGAGAGAGAGCGTTTATTAATCACAAGGCAGCCAAGTGTGGAAGCAGGAGAATGAATCCCAAATCTGCTTCCCCGAAAATAGGGACTCAGGCATATTTATAGGGTAGGGGGCAAGGTGGTCTGAAATGATTGGAGGTGAGGAGAGATGAGGTAATTGATGATCTGCACAAGTGTAGTCAGGCTTCGTGCCTCTTCGTAGGATACACGTTCACAGAATGGTGGCATTAACGTGCCTTGAGGGTGAAGTTCCAACCTCTTGCCCTCAAAATGTCGCTTATCAGACATATGTCTGCATGGGCCCCCCAGTTGATGGGTTGGTGGTCTCAATCCGGCCTGAATTACTATGGTGACCCCAGCTCCAGGGAGATTTCACCTATAGGAACTGAGTAGGAGTCAGATAGCATATTGCCTAAACAGCACATTTAACAACCGGTAAGTTTATCATACAGATTTAAGTCCTCACCTTCTGTTTTGATAAGTTTCTAGGTAAGGCCATCCCCGCTTCTTCCTGGTACAGGGAAGAAGATATCTTTACAAATGGAGATTTCCTTTACAAATGTAAATGTCTCCTACAACGGGTAACCAGAACTAAGAGTGGCCTTAGCAAGGACCCTCCAGGTAACCGGACATGTCTGTGGTGATGGGCTATCCTGGGGGCAGACCTCCCATCCCAAACTCCTTTGGTCAGTTAGTGGGGGTGGGGGCCAAAGTGTCTTTCAGGCAGAGACATATTTTGAAGTGGCCAATTCCAATCCCCCGTAGTTACTAGCTGCTTAATCATCAATGGCTAACTGTTTGCCAGTTTCAGTAACTTTACAAATATTTTGATTTTTATGATGCAGAAGATATTAACAGGTTTTGAAGTATTTTTTCACAAGTCCATTGTGTGAGAGAAAGAATATGTGAAAATATTGCCTTGTTTCCCAAGTGGAAGACTCGTCAACTGGGCAGTGGATGATCTGAGATTGGTGATCTCAATACTATTTAAACATTGTTTCTCCATGATATGGTAATTCTGTGGCTGAAAATACTTAAATAGCCTTTTGAATTTTAAGAAGTCACTATGATTAGAAATTGTTTTTCTTCCTAATTTTTGTTCCATGGATTTCAAGGAGTGCTTTACTTCAGTTTGATTTAGAACAAGATAACAAGAAATGAGGAGGTTATAATGTGTAATGATTATCTGTATTTTGTGTGTGGGTCTTCCTCTGCCATGAACTAGTTTTTTGATTTTTTTTTTTTTTCCTTCTCTTCTGGTGCCTCTTTCTCCTGTACAAGATTAAAGTGTTGTGGACAAAATGGAAATTCTCTAATGCTCTAATTTCTAGCTCTAAAATTTCCTGAAGAAATATCTGGAATGATTTGTTTATTTTCTTTTTTCTCTGCTTTTTTCCTTTGTAAAATTGTTTTAATAATAATCATAGTAATACCTGATCTAATTTATAGACTGTGGCAAAGTTGGCAATAAAGTGTGTAAAGTAGATGTATATTTTAGAAGGGAACTACCAAAGCAGAAGTTACAAATTTAAGAAACTACATTGACCATGCAGTTGACATAAAGCATAAAGGAGGGCCAAGTGTAAGAAAAGTAAGATATGGTGGGACTATGGCTTCCCTAAGACTTCAACCCTCTTGAAAACAAAGAGTTAATATTCACCTTGAGTCAATTTTGACTGTTACAATTAACGCCCCAATCTTGCCACATCTTTTAATTTTTAAAGATAGAACAAGTTTCCATATTTATATGAATCTGCTTTTTATATGTTGTCAACTGATTAAACATGCTTTAATATTGTGTGAGCCAATTAAACACAGCACACTAGCTTTTGCCTAAGTGCCACCAGTATGAGACTTCTGTGCAAAATGACTGGTTATAATTTTTTTGTAATTATTGGAGAATGAGACGTTTTGGAAAGCCAAATTTGCGGGTTAGCTGAGGATTGAACATGTAATCTTCAAAGTTAACTTATTATTTTGTGTAAGAGTTTTTCTAAAATTGACCACACATATCACTACATTTTTCAACAATAAAGAACAGTGAGCGTATACGAAATTTAGCAGCTGTTGACAAAGTAATCTCTCCTAAAGTCCTATTTTCCTGTGTATAAAAAAAATTTGTGTCTGATTTTATATTTTCTTTGTTGCTGTCATTAACTGTATTGCATATTATGGAACTACTTCATTTAAATCAGTTTTCATTCCATAACCATATTTGTAGTTCCAACAACTACTCTGACACCTGGCATGCTGTGGTGTTCAGTGAATTCTTTAATTTTACAGTCAGCATTGCTTGCCTTGAGCAGCCACCCTTTTGACTTTTATTTATTACTTCTACTTTCTAAGAGATTGGAAGTCATTCAACCATGCTTTTGTATTTCTCTACACTTTAGAAAATTTTCTATGAGTTACTAGTTATTATGAGTGTCCATCTACTTCTCTCTCCTCCTCTAAGAACTTACTCTAATGGTTATTGTCTTTCCTTAATATGTATTTACTTGTTGTGTTTGCCCTTGTTCATTCCCTCTGTCTACAATAAGCTTCAATTCTCTCTTAGCTTACAGATACCATCTCTTCATTCTGTGCTTCCTAACAATCACAGCACTAATTTACACTTTTCATTGACCATCACACTTCTTGAAAGACTTCATATTTGTGGCTTCTTCTCCCTAACCTCTTCAATCCACTGACTCTGTAAGAGCCATCTCATCATCTCTCCCATGGATAATAGTATCTAGCTTCATAATCTTCCAACCTTTTATCTCTCATTTCCAAAATGCATCTTCCACAACATGCTTACAAATTTTATTTTAAGTTATAGATATATCAGGTAACTTAACTGCCTAAAAGCATTTCTCTGGCATCTTATCATATCTAAGGTCATGCTGAAGATATTTAACATAGCATTCAAGGCCATTCAAATTGTGCACAGCAGATATTCGTGGTCCCATTTCTTGCTACTCTTTAAAGTCTCATTCTCATAGTTTCCTGATAGCACCATGGATTTTCACATCTCTGGGACTCTCCATTTTCCCTCTGACCAAGAATGCTCCTTCCTCACATTTTCCCAGGGAGTACATGATAAATTCTTATGTGTACTTTAAAATCAAGTTGGAATTTGTTCACAGCTGTGAAAATATCCTGCAAATATCATCAACACAATTCCTTATACTATTTATGTAAATTTCTTTTTATATTTAATAAAAACAATATATAAAAAGAAAATGTAGATAGATGCTGATATATAACTGTAGTTTATTTAATAATAATTATTGAGTACCTAACATATGCTAGAAACTCTTTTAGACAGAACAGAGCCATGAAACAAAAAAAATCTCAGCCTTTGTGGATATTATACTCCAACTGGAAGGGAGATAGATGAAACATGATATGTAATAAAGGATGAGATTGACAGTGAGATATACTAAGAAGAAAACTGAATTGGAGAAAGGGGATGGGAGTTTTGATAGGGATGGGTTTTCAATATTAGTGTGGCCAGGAAATGCCATCCTGAGCAGAAGAGTAAAAACTTGAAGGAAATAAAGAAGTAAACTACACATGTACTGGGAGAAGAGCATTTCAATCCAGGCCATGAGGTTGGAGCATGCCTGGCATGCTGAAAAAAAGTCTACAAAGCAAATAGGACAATGTGGTTGGATTTAAGTAGATTTGGTGGAACTGAGGTCAGGGAAGTAAAAAAGGCCATATAATGCCAGAATTATAGGGCATTGTTAGGACTTCACAAGGCTTTTCTTCTGGAATTCAGCTTCTGGCCATGATTACATATCAGAGACTGGATTTACCTTCTTGCTTTCAATCCTGAAAAAAGGACAAAATGTGTGATACAACAATTTTAAGGTGCTATACAATAAGAAATGTAAGACACAATCCCCAAGAGAAAGGAAAAAAGCAAGATAAATCCTGTGATTGTCTAAGCTTATTACCTGGAAAGAACTTACAACTCGCAGCACAGGAAGGTGGGGCTTAAAAGACTAGGCAATTCCTCTGAATTGAGGATAAGTAGTTGAGATTCGTGGAGGCAAAGGTCTACAATTAACACAGCAGAATATTGCAGAGGAGAAAATTACAAAGACAGGAGAGAACTGCACAGAGAAAGGACTCTGGAGATCTGCAGAGGGTTGCCCTGACTCTTCTGCTGATTTTGATGAGCACGAATAAATGTGAGGAAACTCCACGAGGCTGGGGACAGAACATCAGCAGGACGCAGGTTATGCAATCCATGGAGCTGAAACACGGCTGAGAAGAGACGCTGTTACCACGGTCAGAGTGGAGACCCACAGTGTAACCCAGGTGGCATTGTCAGAATGCTTTCATAGTAGGTGACATTGAGCTCTAAGTGAAAGGAGAGTCTGCCCTTGATTGCCTAATGGAGCTTAAAAGCAAGGCTCTAAAGGGCAAAATTCTTTACAGGTTGCTTCATTGTGACCCAGAAGATAAGTCAATATTTAAAGGAATAAAAAAAAATTCAGTACCCAGAAAAAGTAAAAAAATCACAAGGTCTGGCAGCCAGTCACAATGACCAGGCATGGGACAAAGAAGGAAAGTATGACTCACAATGAAGAGAAAGCTCAATTGATATAAACAGATGTAGAAGTGACACAAATGATAGAATCAGTAAAGCAGGGTATTAAAATACTTATTGTAACTATATTCTATATGTTTAAGTAGAGGAGAGCATGCACATCTTTGAGGAATACAATGTCTAAGATGAAAAGTACACTGAATTTAATTCATAGCTTGTTTAGGAAGAAATTAGGGGACTTGAATGATTATTGAAGAAGAAAAGATTAGAAATTTGGAAACATAACAGTAAATCTATCCAAAATAACATGTACCAAGAAACTGAAAAACCAAAAAACATCAGTGCTTCAATGAGCTGTGGAAACTTCTGTGCTCATACCTAAGTAACTGTAGTGACAGTGAAAAGGAAGAGGTAGGAAAAATATTTGAATAGATAAATGGCTGAGAATTTCCCAAATATTAGAAAAACTGTAATTTATAGATTAAGAAACTCAGCAAATGACAAGTGCAAGAGCAGGAAAAAAATGACACCAAACGCACCATAATCAAACTGCTTGCAAGCGCTCATACAGAGAACATTTAAAAGTAGCCAGAGAGAAAAAAGACACATGATGCGCAGAATAGCAAAGATATGAATGACAGCTGACTTGGATTTTGCGAAATATGCAAGCCAGAAGAGAATGGCAGAATTTTTTAAGTACTGAAAGAAAATAATCTGTCAAATTCTATAATCACTGAAAATATACCTCAAAAATGAAGACAAAGTAATTTTTTCAGACTCACAAAAGATGAAAAAATTAATGACAAGTAGACTTGCCTTGCAAGAAATATTAAAGGAATTTCTTCAGGCAGAAGGAAAATGAGACCACGTGGAAATCTGTATCTACTCAAAGGAAGCAATGGTATATTTGGGGATACAAACAAAGCACCTTAATTTCTTATTTTAAAACACTATTTTGTATATTTAGGTTATAAAAGCCTTTTTAAAACAAAGATACTGATGATATGATGTATGGTGTGGGTTTTAACATATGTAGAATTAAAATATATGACAACACAAAGGGTGAGATGGGGAAATTGAAGGCTATAGATATAAGATTTCCTAATAGAATAGCTATTTTTTTTTAAAAAAGAGATAAGTGTTGGTGAGGATGTGAAGAAAAGAGAGCTCTTTGCACTGTTGGTGGGAATATAAATGGGTGCAGCCATTATAGTATGAAGGGAAGTGCCATATGATCCAGCAATCCCACTTCTGGATATTTATCCAAAGGGAATCAAATCAGGATCTCAAAGAGACACCTGTACTTCCACGTACTTTGCAACATTATTCACAGTAGGCAAGCTGTGGAAACAACTCAAATGTGCATTGATAGATGAATGGATAAAGAAAATTTTGTATATACACGCAGTGAAATAGTATTTAACCTTATAAAAGAAATAAATCCTACCATTTGTGACAACATGGATGGATCTGAAGAACATTATGATAAAGGAAATAAGCCAAATACAGAAATACAAATACTGTATGAACTCACTTATAGGTAGAATTTAAAATAGCCTCAAAGAAGCATAGACTAGAATGGTGGTTGTGAAGGGCTAGGAGGAAGGGAAAACGGGAAGGTGATGGTCAGAGGTTACAAAGTTTCCGTCATGCAAGATAAATAAGTTCTGGAAACCAACTACATAGCATAATGCTTATAAGCTAACAATACTGTATTGTATACTCTAGATTTGCTAAGGGGGAAGATCATATGTTAAGCCGTCTTACCACACTCATATATTCAAAACAATGATAATCATAAAGTAGGTAGGAGGAAACTTTGTGAGGTGGTGGATATGTCTATGGCCTTGATGGTGGTGATGTTTTCATGGGCGTATACTTATCCCCAAACTCATTGAGTTGTATACATTAAATATGTACAGCCTTACATGTCAATCATACTTCAGTAAAGTGGTTTAAAAATAATAAAACTAATTTGTGTAGTTTTAAGCCACTAGGTTTCTGACGATTTGTTACAGCAGCAATAGGAAACTAATATAAGCATTGTGGGAATATTATAAAGACCATGGACTTTGGAATCTAATGGACCAGAATATTGAGTTTTTTTCTCTGACAACTAACTAACTGTGTGATTTGGGGCAAGCACCTAATTCTGTGTAATACTGGATTCTTTATCTGGATATAATAAAACCTGCTTCAATAGGATTGTGTAAAGATTTAATAAAATTACTTGTGAGAGAGCACCTAAGCCCTTGAGCAGAGTAAAGGGTAATTATTCTCACTGCCATTTTTAAGTATTTGCTCTATGTTGGGCATTGTACTGGTACCTTATATTTGCTTTTACATTAATTCTTCCAGAAACCACTTTGGGGTGTCCTCACCCAAGACAATATGGGGTTCAGAAGGCTAAGGTACTTGGCCAGAATCATGTCATCAGAAAGTGAGACATATAACAATTAAAACATTTGAAAGAAATAGAGATGTGTAAGAATGCTTATTTGAGTGGTAGGCCATTGATTAGACATCTTAAAGCTGATACTTATATCCGGTGTCTTCGAAAAGAAAGCTGCAAAGCAGTTATTTCTCAGTGCTTAATTTATTAACAATGCCGAATTGATAGAATATCTATACGATCTCTTGCCATTTTAAAGAAATATGTATTTTGGAACCATTCTGTACTCGAACTCTTTTATGAATAAAACTTTCATTGTAGTAACGAATGGTGAGTAGAGGTTTTAGTCAACAATGTGTATACATACATATACAAATATATAAGGTATATATTATAGAACACTGTGTATATTAATATACATATTAATATTAGAGGTAGAGCCTAATGGATATATGTAGCTTATGTGTAAAATGTGAAGGTCTGAGGAGAAAAGAAATCAATGATTTTCTTAGATTTTGAAACTGACCAAGTGCACAGTAAAATTAACTGAAACTGGGGGAGGGGTATGACAAAGAGTTCTTTTGGATTTGTTAAATTTGAGAGTCTTTTGCACACCAAAATGTCAAGTGGAGAGTCAAAAGGGACTTCGAGAGAGCTCACAACACACACAACTCTGCATTCTACCAACTTCCCTTCACTCTGATCCTCAGCACTCTTCTTTTGTTCTTTTCCAACGTCTCTGGCCCCAACAGTGGGCCTCTCTGCTGTGTACAGTCCTCTGGGGACTGAAGATTGGTCTTCAGTTTTGGCTGCTTTTCTCCAGAAGAAAAGCCCTGTCTCCAAGAATTTTGGTGAATAAAACTTTCTATCTCATAAAAACTATAAACAGCACAATCTGTAGATTTTTAGCTGCCAATATTTGTAACCATTGTATAGCTGAGAGTTTCTTTCCAGCTACATGCTAAAACTGAATCAGGTTACCTTATAAGTATGATTTAAATTAAAGGCAAGATTTCGTTTAGTATTCTAGTGATTTCACGCAAACTGCATGGATTGGAATTCTTTTTACTACAGAATAGTTCAAAGATAAAATGAGATTGTCTAGATGATTTTCTTGCCCTTTGAATAACCACCCAACTCTATCTTAACCTACCTCCTTCTATAATCATTGGTCCAGAAAATTATAAAATAGCATTGTATGTTTTGTCTTGAGAAATATTAACATCTGAAGAACAATAGGAGTTTGGCATATAATGGTTGGAGAAAAATTTTATTGAGAATTGAAATTAAGATGAGTGACCTGAGTTCAGTTGTGTCCTTTCCCCAAAGATATGCTGAATCCTAACTCCCAATACCTCAGAATCTGATCTTATTGGACATAGGGGTATTGCAGATGTAATTAGTTAAGATAAGGTCATACTGTAGTAGGGTGGCCCCTTAAACCAATATGCCTGATGTCCTTAAAAGAAGAGAAGAGAGACACAGTGGGGCAAGACAGCTTTGCGACAACAGAGATAGATTGAAGAGATGCATCTACAAACCAACGAAAGACAAGTTTTTCAATAAGTCAGAAATTGAGAAGAGGCAAAGATGGACTGTACCCTAGAGCTGTCAGAAAGAGCAAGGCTCTGCTGTCAGAACTATGAGAGCATAAACTCCTATCGTTTTTAGCCACTAGTTTTGGTACTTTGTTATGGCAGTCCTAGGAAACCGGGAAATAAAGAATAAATACAGTATATGCTGATAGATCACTTTATTATGCACAGAAAGTTTTTTTTTTTAATTTTTATAGTACAATTAACACAGAGAACAAAGTAGAAAAAATCAAGTAGTTCAGAGAATACTATTATTACTGATTTAAAACTATTGATCATTGATTTCAGGTGTGTGTTGTTCATGTAACCCTATTTGATTGAATTTTCTTTTTTGTTTTGGAAAAGCTGGATATTATTTATGGGTCAAATTATGTTTATATTCCAATATCATACATAGAATAACACAAATAATACTTTTTTGAATTATTTTGTAAAATACACTTTTGAAAGCACTATGGATGTATTTGTTATATGAGGGCTAATATAACGTTGCCAGATGGGTAAAGGATTTTTGAGTAGGAAGAATCATCATGAGCACAGAGCAGATAGGACTTCCCGCAGAGCCTGTCGATAAAGAGAAAACGTTCAGATTGAGTCATTGCTAATACCCTTATGCTTTCTTGTTTCTGAGTGGTATCTAATATATTCCTTTGTGACTGAGCAAGCGCTCACAGTTGTGCATTTGTTATCCCCTGCTTTGTCTCCACCAAATGGTAGTCAGACTTCTCTCCTTCCTCAGTGCCCCTGAACTCTGCTTACCCCCAAGCCTGAGCAAGCACAGAGAAGTAGAGCGTGTCCCCTGACCAGCTTATCCTGAGAATCGGCTGACCGCAGTGGACACTGTTCCTGTCAGACTCTACTGGTCATTTCCCTCTGCTTGCCCAATTTCCCATTAAGAGGCTGCTAATCTTTGCTTACCTCTCCTTACCCTATAGAAGAAAGGCCTTTTTCTGTTTGATATTGAGATGTTTGCTGAGATTTGAGGGTTCTCCCTATTGCAATGTCTTTATTCTGAATAGTCTATCCTCATCTAAGTTTGGATTTGTCTTGATTTGACATGACAAAAGATCCTTGACCAAAAACTGTGCCTTGGTTAAGATCATTCACATCAAAAAACATTACTAAAATTATTCTAAAGCAGTTATATAACCAGACTCCACTTTAGAGGATGTTGTTGCTATCTATACTACATCTTTTTTACTTCAAGCTCATATTACTCATGCTAAATTATTTTGATAGTTTCCCGGTGGACTTCATTATTGTCTGTCCGCACTCCCTCTCACTCCAGCCTCCACACTCTTGCTTGTGTAATATGCCTAAATGATCCATCCAATCCCATCACTTCTTTATCAAATGATATTCTGACTGATGATTGCCTGATTTTATATCCGTTGTTAAAACTGGATAATACGTGTTGAGTGCAGAGATGCTGACTTATTGGTAATTATATCCCCAGTGGCTATCTCATTGCATGCTCACAATGTGATCGAGAAATATCTGATGACTGCTTGAATACAAATGTCATTTGGACTCTTATTTCCTAAAATAATAACACAAGAAACAGTATTTATTTTCAATTCTTTCTTTTCAATCTTTTAAACAACTTCTTTATTTCCATGTCTTCAAATCTTGTAGCCAAACTAATTATATACCAAGCTGCAATTACTTTTCCTGGTACTTCAGGGACTTAAGAAATATTGAATGAATATTAAAAATTCATTGAATGAATTTCTAAAATCTTTTTCATCCACTTCCCACTTCTGCCATGAGGTTCAGTGGTTCAGTTCTGCATTTTAGTCCACTTGGCTTTTCAATTTGAATGGTATTCTCTCTCAATTTAAGGTAGCCAGATTATCTTCTTTAGCACCTCCTACTTAAACCAATCAAAACTTACACATAAAGCAAAATTCCCTGAAGGAAAACAACAACAACAGCAATAACAAAGAAGGAGACAAATAACAGCAGAGCATTGTCTCTTTTCTGAAAGGCTTATGTGCTAGGCAGATTGATTTGCTAATCTCCTCCTAACAACTTGCATCCTTTTCTTTTTTTCTGCTTTCCTGATTTGAACTTGCATTCATTCATCATCAGTTCTATTGCTAGCTTTTCTTAGGGCCTCTCTCATGTTTCTCATAAGTCTTTCTATTACCAACTTGTTTCCGTCCTCTTGCCCCTTGACTTAAATGGATTCTACACATTTCATCCAAAATTATAACCCCAAAATATTTTTAATGTATCCTTTTTTGATCAGATATCATCAGCTCTTATCTAATGCCTAGAGAGTCAAGTTCAGACTCTTCACCCTGTCACTAAGGGCAACAGGAAATGCCATTTGAAGAAATTCTCCAAGTGCATTTAAAATCATTGAAATCCTTTGGATTTATTTTAACTTTGAATTGTAGGCCCGTCTTCTTTTATCTCCAAAAGTATTGCTTTATGTTGGAGTGAAATATTCAGTTTCATAGAATTTTGAACATGTAACATTGTTTTAGATAAAATTGACTTTCTAAAAAGTGACTTGCTAACATTTTTTTATCTCCTTTTTGGTGCTATGTTACAGCAGTAGTCCCTATCCTAATTGCTCAAGGGAAAGCTTCCAAACTTTGTGGTATGGTAAAGCATGTAGGAATCTTATTAAAATGCAGATTCTATTTCAATAGTTCTGGATGTGGCTTTAGACTCTAAATTTCTGACAAGTTCCCGGATGATGCTTGTGCAACTGCCCCAAAGATTATATTTTAGAAGAAAAAATTTTAAACAACCTCCAGGCACAGATTTAGTGGCAGGCAGGCTGCAGTCACAATTACAGACTATTCTGACGAAAAGGCTTTTATGTAATATGTCTTTAATAGTCTCACTTTTTCAGCAGAGTGGTTAAGAATTCCTGTAATTCCTGTTTTGTCCATGAGACAGTTGAGGTTTAGAAAAAATGAAGAGTAGTTCAAGTTCATCAAACTAGTTGTTGTCAGGAGCAGGATACAAAAACAGATGTTCCTGTCCCCAAAATCCAGTTTCTTCACCCTCGCACAGAAGTGTTCTTTTGGTAACATTTAGATAAATAAATACACTTTAGGAGAGCTACTCCAGGGTATGTTTCTTAAACTGAGGCTGCTTTTGGTTTGATGGCTTGCTTTTGTTTTTTCTTGCTGCAACTGTCACCTTGAGATTTCTGGAGAACTAAAATGTCACTAGATCCAGCTTACCTCTGTAATCCTGTCCTGTGGGTGTTGAGCAGCATTCTAAGGAGCTGGATTTTGATCGTCATAAGGATATGGATAATTTTGTGGAAATGACGGATATGGTAGAACTTGTGGAACTGGCTGTTGTTCATAATACCTTCCCTGTACACAAACAAAAGGAAAGAGAACATCGCAGAGAAATGAGACAATGACCGTGCAAATATTTCACAATAAGTTCATGTAAAAAAGTTAGACTAATAAAGTTGGTAGTACCTTCTATATCATCTCCATGGTGGTATTTTCCAACCTTTAGTTAATTTTTTCACTTTTTTATAAGAAAAATGTTGAAGAGAAGAAAAATGATAAAGAGTTTCCGTTTTTACTATTTGATGACAATTTTGTTGTTTTATAATACATGTGGGGCATTGATTATAAGCAACCACTCAAAAAAATAGCTTTTTAATATCTTTTATAATGTTACCTCTAAGGTACTACTTTGCCCATCCTTGACCATTCCAGGAAGGAGGAATTTACTAATTCCAGTTTAGGTGGGATTTTTCTTTCTCCCTTTTGACTTATAATGAGCTAATTTCCTCTTAAAACTCCTATGTCCTCTAAAATTTACTTCTGTTAACCCAAATATCCTTTATCCCTCCTTCTCATCTTTTTATTTGGTGCCATTTTAAATTCATCCCTTTACTACATTAGTAAGATCAATGTTTGAGACCTTATCACATTAAGATGACATGCCAAAACAATATGAGATATCAAAGATACGTTTCATTCAGAAAAATGTTAAATAAATGAAATTTTCTATCTTAATTAACATGGTCAGGTTAACCTAATGATTTCACTACCCTCCAAAAGAATCAGAAGATGGAAATTTACCACATCATATGCGTTTTTAGCAGCCTCTATGCTCCATTAGGCATACGTTATATTTAACCGAATTAGCATTTCAACTACTTTTAGATCAATGCAATTCTTTACCAAAAAAGACACAAGATCTGAGAGAATAATTGACTTCTTTAGGGTGGCATTATGAGTTTCCATTTAAATGCTATTAGTACCCAAGACTTTTGGGTCCTTTACCAGTGTATCATAAATAAAATCAATGTATACTTTAGCCAATCATTATACAGATATATTGCAGAGGTAAGTATTGGTTCTTATTACAGAAGAAATTCTCAGAAAAGAAAATATGTTTGTAGTGTACCACATTATCACAGGAATACTCACAAAGTATCGTCTTCTATACCCATGACGTCTCTGTGAAAATAAAGAACTGATTACAATTTTAATATGGGTTTAATTTCTAGTTTTCTAGTAAATGAAAGTGTCTTACCTCTTCAGATGAATCGGCTCTCTTGGAAAAAATAAAAAAAGAAAATAGTTAACATCTTAATTTATAACTCTAGATTGAGTGTAAAAATGCACTTAGCTGCCACAATTATGATTAAAAAAAGTGGAAACAAAGTCTTGGGTAACTGATACACTAAACTAGTTTCTTTTCTGTATAATGACGTCTTCAAATGAGTGATGAGTAGACTTTTGCTATAAATAATTTGCTGCATTCAAATATCAGTTCACTTTGGTTCTAATTTCTTTTGTGTCTAAAAGGGAGGAAAATATATCACTGTGAGGAGAAGAGTGAAAAATGAAAAGTTAAACTTTGAATTTGCTCCAGACAAATGGTTTTTATATGAATGTGTTTTTTTGTTGTTGTTGTTGTTTTTTTTTTTTTTAATTTTTTGTTTATTGCAGTAACATTGGTTTATAACATTGTAAAAATTTCAGGTGTACATCATTGTACTTCTATTTCTGCATAGATTACATCATGTTCACCACCAAAATACTAATTACAACCCATCACCACATACATGTACCGAATTATCCCTTTCACCCTCCTCCCTCCCCCCTTCCCCTCTGGTAACCACCAATCCAATCTCTGTCCCTATGTGTTTGTTTATTGTTGTTATTATCTACTACTTAATGAAGGAAATCATGTGTTTTAAGTAGCTCTAAACCTCCTTACATTCAAATCTTTGTTGTGCTGATAAGAGTCTGGTGTTACGTTTTTGTCTGTTCTTCTTGATTTTTATTTTTTCCATTTCTAGCCTCTTGTAAAAACATAATTTGATAAACTATGATGTCATAACCAATTTGTTCTTGAAACATCCATTAGAACTTGTTGGTTGAATTGAAGTGTTATCATTATTTCTTGATGAATTTCTCAGTAACTAGACAAAGTATACCAAAGTGAAAGGAATCATTAATGTTAACAAAAGAGGAAACAAAGAAGGGTAGAGAGGAGGAAGAGGGGGAGGAGGAAAGAGTTTCAGAGAGGTCAACTGCGTGTGTGTGTGTGTGCGCGCGTGTGCGTGTGCACGTACTCAAGATTTATTCTGTCTTAATAAGCTTATGTAGGTGAATTCAAATAAAATGTCCATATAAAAACATTGAAAATTTTAAATCCACGTTCAGGTAAATGCAAATATAGCCCAGAACCCAGGAAATCAGAGAGATGTTTTAGAGAATTACTGAGAACATATTCTTCAAAATTTCCTGATATACTTACTATCATGGCAACCAGAAGAACCATGAGAAAGGCAAATGCAAGGATCTTCATGTTTGGCTGAGTCCTGTGAAATCATATATGAAAAATCAGTAGTACATTCATTCCTGCATCACAAATCAAACATTTGTTAGTCAAACTAGGCTCCAAAGCATTGTGAAACAAACAAGAAATACAAAGACAGTTGAAACACATTGCCTGACATCATGGAACTTAGAGACTAGTGGGGACATTGATAAGAAAAGACAAGTGCTCTGATATGGAACACTAAAGTGCTATAAAAATACACAAAATGGACATCTTAAAGAGATCAAGAGAATGGAGGTATTAAAGTAAAGAAAAGGTAAACATATAGTTAGAAGATACAGAATGAGTAAAGAGAGTTGTTGGGAGGCTGCAAAGAAACAAAAATGAGAGAAAGGATAGAATGCAGAAAGTGAAATCATTCAGCATCTAAGAAGGACAAAAATAGAGACTGGTTGACCACTTTGATGGTTGTGAGATTAAAGGGGCCATACATAGTGATATTAGGGGTAATAATTAAGGCAGAATTGAAAGAATTTTTAGAAGTTAGAATGATAAGCCACAGTGACTGGTTTTATAATAGAGTTAGTGAAAAGGAGCCAGGTTTCTGGCTTGAAAATTTTAGATGGTGTAACCTTGGTATTTGAAAATTAATTTTACTGGGTAGAGAAAAATCAAATTGAAAAGAAGTTTCACGGAAAATACTCGTAGATACTTTGAGAAACTGAATTGGTAAAATGATTTAATCTTCCAAATGATCTTATTCAACAAAATTAACCCAATCTGGGACTCTTGGATATGTTTTCGTAATACCGTATAGGCAAGTGAACCCCATTCTGTTGCTGTTGAAAAAGAAGTAAAGCAGATTATTTATTTCTGAATTATAGACATCTAAAAAAATATTTTATAAACTGTAAGGTAAATATCGGGTAAAGGCTTTTTTCCTGATCAATAATCTACAGTTTATAAATGGTTTTCAACTTATTCTAGCAAACAAAAAATTAGAATAAGACATCATATTAGATTGTAATGAATATATTACCTTTTACTGAAGATGAGACTCGAGTCAGAGACGCTGAAATTCTGAAGCCCTAAGAAATGATCTGCTTTTCTGCAGGACTCATCTACTTAAACACAGGTAAATCCTCCATTTGTTATTCTAAATCATGTCAATTATGAGATCATATTATAGAACTGAAAATAATGCCCAAAATCTGTCCCCACAGATACTAAGAATAAACTTAACACAGTGATTTCACAACAGAAGACTGTGAAGCAGAGTGACCAGGAAACAAATGGAACCAGCAAATGCTAATCCCAGTGTTAGTCTAGGCATGTGTGACTAAGACAAAGGGAAAAGTATGTTAGAGTAGATGCAGTGTAGGAATAAATTGAAATGGTAAGAATGTTTCTGTAGAACACTCTACTCTATTTCAATAAATGTGTGTCCAGGTGGAACAAGTCAATGTCAAAAATGATACCATCTTATCAAAATGTTCCCTGTTACATAACAAATGGTGATGACTGGCATAACAAAATCATAGTCACCATTTGTTTCTATTGTGTTCCCTATAAATTATTAAATTGTACTTTTATTCTATTGACTTCAGAATATTTTAAGACTGAAAGCATATTCAAATGTTTGCAAAAATTTAGTAAAGTGTTGGGAATTGTGTGATTAAAATAATTCCTATTTTTAAAGTCAAATGACCACGGGAGCTCAGTACTATATTTCTCACATAGTAACTAGATGCATATGGTTTGAAATATAATTCATTTCCTTTGAGTCTTTAGAGGCCCATGTTCCTCAATGGAATCCACGTGTTGACATGATTATACCAGAGAGAAGGAAAAATTAGATTTCACTAAGTGCCTAGTCTAACGCGGATAAAAACTGACCTCTTTGCTACTGGCTGGATAATTCAATGTGCTCAGAACTGAATATCATAAAATCATTTGTAAAGTTTAAACAAATTATATATGCTAGTCGTTGTTATTCAAAGTCTGTTGGGTGGGACCATCAGAATCAGCATCACCCGAGAGCTTGTTGGAAATGCAAATACATAGGCCTTCTTTCCAGACATGTTGAATCAGGATCTTGGAGGTGCACTAGGAATTTCACTTTAACAATATCTCTAGGGGATTCTCTGTGTACCATAAAGTCTAAGAAGCCACACAATAGACTCATAAATGTATTATTTGTCTATAGAATTGACCCTATTAATAGAACTTAACGTTTAATTTTATTTCAGGCGTTTTAAGAAAATATTTACTAGGTGAAACTTCTTTGCTATCCTTTAACATTTCATTACAATGTTTTGTTTTTCTCTGGGTAGTATACAAAACAATATAAATGCTTTCTTAGGACAAATAAATAATTAAAATCTAAACAATTTAAATCAGTCTTATTGCTCTTTATTTCATTGATTTTTAAGCATCATAGATATATAGTCTATTCTCAAATGAAAAACAAATCCAATCTCGATATATTCTGAATGGAAAAAAGATGTATAGAATTCAGTAACCATTGAGATAAGTCTGATTTTCAAAAATAAACCTTGCTGTATTCATTTTGGAAATGTCAAATGATTTTCTTCCTTCCTTCCTTATTTCCTTTATGTCCCCCTCCTCATTGCCTTTCTTCCCATCCTTTCCTCCCTCATTTATTTCTTCACGGATTCGTTTAGCCCATGTTACTAGACTCTATTTTCATAGACCTATGAAATTCATGGTGTAGTGAAGAAAATGTGAGCTAATGCTCCAAAGGCACCACCACACAATGACAGCAACAAACAGAAACTGCCAGTAATAAAATCTGATAGACGCTAAAATACATATTTAAAACCTGCAATTAAACTTAACTCACCCATATTTTAGGTTGGGACACCAAATTGTATGCATTATTTTGCCCATTGTTTTCTGCTTTGACACCACAGAAAATGTGGGGACTACGTATGACAGCGGGAAACGAGAATAGTGGACTCGCACACAAGAGTAACCTTCTTGTGTTAGCATTGTTTTATCCTCCAGGAACAGAAGGTCATTTCAGAAGATTGATGGACCAAAATATATCCTGATATTTTATAATTAAGTAAAACGGATATCCTATCCTCCATAAACAACCACCGTACTGTTTGAAAAATGCCAGGTCTTTCATTTACAAGGGAAAAATCAATAAGAGATACCGCTGTATCACAGGTGTGACATTAAATTGGCGGCAAAAGGATGCAACCTGTGAATGGGTATTAATGGTGATATTTATGCTGGATTTTCTTTCTCCTCCTCCTCCTCTTGTTTCTCTTCCTCCTCCTCCTCTTCTCACTTTTACCTCTCCTCCTCTTCCTCATGCTCCTCTTCCTCCTCTTTCATTTCTTCTACAATGAAAGCGGGTACTGCAGTCTATGACAAAATCCGTGATGTTTGTTTATTCAACGAAAAAACAATTTTGTGTCATATTCCTGTATGATTGACTAAAATGAAAAATACTGCAACTGAAAAATATGAAACAACTATGATTGCCTACTAGATAACATAAAACCTCCTGGGCATTGCGAATACAAAGTGACAATCTCCTCTTTCTCCCCTTCAGGGACTTACCTTATATTGGTGACTGAATATTTGTGTCCCCACAAATTCATACACTGAATCCCTAACTCCCAACATATTTTATTAGGAGGTATGACCTTTGGAGAATAATGAGGGTAGAGGTGTAGAGGTCATAATGACCAATGATTAGATGAGGTCATAAGGGTAGAGACCCCATAATGGAATTAGTGCCCTTATAAGAAGAGAAAGAGAAACTAGAGCTTCCTTCCTCCACCATGTGAAGATTCCAGAAGGTAGCTATCTGCAAAACAGGAAGAGGGCCCAAACCAAGAATCCAGTTTTGCTGGCACCCTGATCTCAGACTTCCCAGCCTCCAGAACTGTAAGAAATAAATATCTGTTGTTTAAGCCACCCAGTCTGTGGTATTTTGTTAGAGCAGCCTTAGCCGACTAAGACATCTTGTAATTTGTGAAACAGACAAGGTTAAGGGCAACTGCAGTAGAAGAGTCCAGAAAAAGGTTGAATGTATGAGTCGAAATTAAGAAAAAGGTCCAGACTGGAACTGAAGATTTAGATGTAATCAGTTTACTGATTGTAATCAAAACTGTGAAAATTGAAGAGATTATATAGAAAATAAAAATGTGTAGAGTCAGAAGAAAAGTAGGCTGAGGACAGAACCCCCGGATAACACCAATTTAATGTGTGATGGAAAATGGAGAAGTCTACGAAAATCTCCTAGAAGGGAAAGAATAGCAGAAGAGAGGAGAATTTCCAGGCAATTGGTGAATTGTGGAAGCCAAGGGGGTGAAATTTCAAGAAGGAAGATTTATCCATAAACAAATGTTACAATGACCTTGGAAGTTGCTTAATCTCTTTAAACTACAATTTTCTTATCTGAAATAGTTATACTAATGGTTGGGACTGGATTAAATGAGAATATATATAAATCACATTTCAAATAGAAATTGTTCAAAGATAAACAAGATATTATCATTTTTTGTTTTTTTGGGCTGATGAAGATTAATCCTGACCTAACATCTGTTGTCAGTCTTCCTCTTCTTTTGCTTGAGAAAGATTAGCCCTGACCTAACATCTGTGCCAATTTCCCTCCACTTTATATGTGGGTTGCCAATCCAGCATGGCAGATGAGCAGTGTAGGTCTGCGCCCGGGATCTAAACCCGTGAACCCGAGCTGACGAAACAGAACAGATCGAACTTATTGACGATGCCACAATGCTGGCCCCGTATTTTTATCTTTACCAACATAATCTTCATTTGAAAGAATATCTTAATTTTAAAAAATTCTTTAAGGAGGATGGAGGAAATGAAGACCAAAGCACCATGATAAAACATCTTTTGAAAATAGGAGTCTAGGAGTCACCTGTACCTGTAAAACTGGAGGGAGAAAGTTAGAAATACGATCAAAGATCGATTTACAGAAGAGTGAGTGTGGGAAGTTGAAGACAGTTATGCCAAATGGACTCAATTTTCTCTACAAAATAGGTAATTGTTTTCTGGAATTGACTCATGGGTGAGATGAGGTAGATGCTTCAGAAAATTAATAATATTTATTGAAGGAAAACAGTGACAGGTATATGACCAAATACAAGGAAGGGATTTGATAAAGCAGTTTTGTATTCTACATTTAGAAAACATAAAAAGAACTTTTTTCCCCCTACGGAATGGAGTGTCCTTGACAGGGCAGCAGTGTAGCTACATTTAAGGACTTTCCAGGAGTCAGATTTTAGCAAGTAGTGTTCCTCAAATCTAGAGGTTCACAGGCGCTATTTGAATTACTGCAAATACATACTAGATGATAAATATGAAATCTTGAATTAGAAGAAAATGACCTAAGTTAAAATCAACAGAGAAAATAAAAGGATATGGAAAAATCAAGGGCCTAGAGGTCTCCGTAAAGTCAAAGTAAAGGTATCTTCGCCTCAACTCTTGCCTCCTTCCAAAATATAAATAAGATCATATCCTCTTCCAATGGCTTTCACCTCAAAGCAAAGTCTAAACTTGACCACAGATCTTTAATAATAGGCACACTCCTTTCTCTGTGACTTAGTTTCTTTGTATTCACTTCTTGCCTTCTTCTTTATCCAGACTGGACTGCTTGAAGTTTCCTCAAACACAACAAACATTTATCTATTGCAGTGAATTTGTATTTGCTATTTCTTGCTATTTCTTCTGCTTGGGATTGTCTTCCTCCGTGTTCACTCCTGCACTTACTTATAACTTTTCTTCAATGTCACTTTACCAAAGAAGATGTTCTCGATTCTCCTATTTAAAATTGCCTCTGTGCCCTTGCCCTGCCTTTTATTTCTTTAGAGCACTTATCACTACCTGAGAGATTATGAATTATTTTTCTACTTCTTGTCTGCCACTCCCAGCTACAATGTAAGGTTCATGAAGGCAGGGCTTGTCTCTTTTGTTCCCTGCTGTGATTTCAGGATCCATAAGAGTGCTTGAGAGCTAGAACTCAATAAGTAGTCACTCAATAAATATTTGTTGAAAATTTATTGATTGACTCAATAAATATTTGTTGAATGGCAGTAGCTGTTAACATCACTGATGGAGGATATTAAGAGGTTTATGTACTCAGTGCCTGCCTACTCCTATGGAGTGATATTAGGGGTTATCTTTGGCCTCTATGAACTGACAGAGGAAATTTTAGAACCTGGAGAAGGTTTAGGATAGAGAGTGTGGCAAATGGAACTAGGAACAAATCAGCGAAATGTTAGAATACATAGTTCAAAAGAACCCAGGTGAGGTTGTGGAACATATATTTGGAAGATATGAAATATGATGAAACAAATTAGAATTAGTTGACCTCAAAGAAACTATCAAATGAAATTGCTTCAGTACCACCCAAACTAAGAAAAGGAAGTGGTTAAAAGATTAGTAATGTCAGTTTATTGTGTCAATATGAAAAACAGAAATGAAGACAATAAACATAAAGGTCTTCTTTAAAATTATTTTTCTTAGAAATAAAAAAATTAGATTCTATTACTCAGAAACAGCAGCAAAAACAGATTAATAGTTAGAAAATGCAACCATCTCATCATATTTCAATCAGGAAGGCAAGTATCAGTAAAAGATAAGGAAGAAGGTGGTTAAGACTAGTTGAGTTTAAGGGAGAAGAAATTATTGTTGTGTGAACAAAATTGATCATGGTAGTATCTTTCATCTTTTTTCCTAAATTGTGTATATAGCATATGCCATTCTCTACCTTACCTTTGCTGTTGAATTGGCTATAAAGATAAGGAGACATCAAGGTCTGCCAGGGCACATGCCAAAAATACTGAGATAAATGAGGTATCAAAGACACTGAGCACCATGGGTAAATGATGATCTTCTGAGGAAATGTATATTTGGCGGTCAGGGAAGGGATTGACATGGGGTCTTTTACTCTTTGCAGTGTAAGGGATTAATTATAACTCTCTCTTTAAAATGATATAATAATCTTGGTATAGTACATGGATGTAGATATTTTTGTTTGCAATAAAAACCACTTCAGCTTTTTCACGTAATCTAGTAAAATACGTAATCTAGTAAAATCCTCATGATGTTGATACATGACTTACATAGTTCCTTGTTTTATCCAGAAAAAAATTCATGAAGTTTAGTTGACTTTCTCATCCTGTTTTGGACAGGGTCACTGCTTTATTATTGTTGGTTAACAGTCCAGATCCACATGGGTAATCATAGTCTTTGCTTCCTAAATCTGCTATCCTCTGGTCCTAATAGATAAAGATTCAAAGCTTTTCTATTTCAGGTGAAAATAGATTTTGACACTCAGAAAATTCCTTAGGAATGTAACATTCAAACCAACAGTATGAAAACTTATTCATTTTTAATTTTAGGAATTGTATCTGTAATTTCTATGGTCCACTTAAGAAAACCATTCACATCCAAGAAATAGGAAGCAAAGAAAAGGGAGGTGTGATGTACCCAAGGTCACATAGCTTGTTCATGGCAGATTCAGGACTCCAGACTTCATATTGTGTATGATTAAATGTCTGCTTCCTAAATGCAGTCTCCTGCTCTGCCACTTATTTGTGCTGTTTGAAAAAGTCCACTCTTTATAAAACAAAGTGGAGATATTAACTAGAACGTTGGCCATTGATTTCATTTCTTTAAATTTCAGTTCCTTTTGTAAAATGGTGATGGTATTCTCTACCTCTGTCTCCCTCAAAGACTACTATCAGAGTCAAATAAAATGGCATAAGTGAATACTTAGGGCAGTTCAATTTAGTCTATCTTATACTTACTGCTAACTATGCTCTTTTTATAGTATTTCTACTATGCGATTTGTGATTTAATTTCTGTACTAAAAAAATTTATTTAAATTTGTTTTACTTTCTACATACAAAATGATGAAACACTTTCCCCTCTGGTTAATTCAGTCATTTTTTATTTGAAAAGAAAGTAAGATACAAACAAATTGTAGAACTTACCAGAAGGAGAAAGAGAAGATTGTCATTTGTCTTCATATGAGTCCATGGGTTCCCTAACTATCGATGTTGATTATAAGCCTGAAGATATTGGGGAAAGTTCAACTCCTGGTAAAAGTGGTTGATTTTGTTCTGGAAGGATATACATGTATCAATATTTACACCAGAATTGATTCTTCTCTGGTCGTAGCACATCTGTGAAAACCAAATCAATGAAAACTTTACTTAGATATTATTTAAATGATTCCAAATTGACCACTCCAAAGATTTTTAATAGAAAATCCACTATAACAATGTCTACATTCATAGAGTGAACTTCAGAAATGAAGAAATCATCAGGTTAATTAAGGCTTTCAGATTAAAATAACTGAATGTAAAAAAGTAAAATAATGCCTAAGAAGGAGAGTGGAAAATTATCAGGAAAACTGTCTCAGTTTGTTATTTCGTTTTTCACATCAGGTTGAAATCACCTGGTACTCGGAATCAGGAAAATAACTCAGCTTATTTTCCCATACCCCTGGGCTGGTTGTTTGACTCTCAGAGCATCACTTAACTTGAAGTGTTATACAAGTCAATATATGTAGAGTGGTTTGTATAGTACCCACCACATATGTCCAGATGAATAAATGTTTTGGTAAGTTCCTTCTTTGATTTGGCTATGTATACTTGGCAATAGATTACTGAAGAAATTTAAAAAATGGAATCACTTAAAACTGGATTTAACAATTTAAAAATGTTTTGTTCATTTAGATGACATACATAGGTGTTTAGAAAGTCAATGTGTCTTTAGAATTGCCTGAGGATAAGTTATGCATATACATACGGCATAATAAGTAGGGTACAAGGAGAGAATATTATTAGCAGTATTTAGAAAGATGGTTAGAGTAATTAGAACTTTCTAAAAATAAAAGGGCTTTGATTTGGAGATCTTGTTTGGAAATGCTCAACAAGAAGCTGCTCCCGTTAGAAAAGATTTAGAATGAATTTTTCCAATGTGTATAAAGTTAATAATAATTGCTACCTTTGTTGCACTTTTTTGTCTTTCAGGTATTTGATTATGTAATTTATATATCCTCTAACATCATCTTCATAAAAACCTGCAGAATTAGTATTACTAACTTTATTTTCAGTTGATGAAAATGTAGTTTAGAGAGGTTAAATAATAACTTGTCAAGCAGGAGTTGGAATAGAAGTCCCTTGACTCTGTCTTGGCACTGCAGACTTCTCTAGTTCACAGTGGGTCACATGACCCCCTATGGTTTGGGATGAGAGTACTAAAATAGCTTTTGCCTTAACCTATCAGTCCATGGTGCTACTTCAAAGACAAGTGCAGTGAGCAATTATGTGATTTTGGCCTTTAGTGATATCTCAGGTCATTTAAATTTAAGAACACTTTTGCTGAGGTTTGTAACTCTTCCAAGTTTAGATGGATAATTGCTCACTTTTCTTGAAAGGTATCTACAGATTGCTGGGAAGATGGTGGCATAGCAGGACTCTGAACGCACCTCCTCCTATAGACACAACAAATTTACAACGACTCTTGGAAACATTAGCCCTGAGAGAGAACTGAAAACTGGATGAAAAGAAACCCCACAACAAGGAACAGTGCTGACTGAGATGGAAGAGGCAGAAATTCCTTTCTGGAGAGGAAAAAGCCACATTTTAGCTGTGGTGCTTTAGCCAGGAACAATCTTAAGGTACAAGCTTTTCCTGGAGGCGTGGGGGATCTGAGCGGGAGAGCTTTGCCACAATAAGCAGCTTTTGGACTCAGTACAACCGAGACAAGTGTCATAATATCTGGCTTTGCTAGCTATTAACAACAGCAGGGAATACCCCCAGGAAAGCTATTGGACATGAAGGGAAAGAAATGCCTGCTCTTAAAGAGCCCATGCACAAATTCACCTGTTTTGGAAAGCAACCTAAAATCATGAGAAAGGAAGGTACACAGTCCTTTGGTGAAAAAAGACTCACCTGATGATAGTCTCTGGGTGCATCCCAGAGAGAGGTGAGACCTCCCCAGGCTGGGACCATCTCCCCAGGGACTGAGACATTGGTGGCAGCCAGTACTGTGACCTAGTACAGACGTACTGAGACAGATGTTGGCAGATGCCATCGGAGTTCTTCCCCTGGCCTGTTTGTTCAGGGGTCTTTCCTGTTTCCAGTTCCTGAACTGAATCCAGTTCAGTCAGGGCAGGCAGCTCACCCTAGGGACTGCCCCAACCTACAGCAAGTTCTAGGGCAACTTGAAAGCCCACATAGGTGGGATTCCTGGAACCTCTGCGACTGGGTGAGTGTGTCCACCTCTGCTGTGCAGGGCATGTGTGAGGAGCAGAACTGCCTTGGCAGAGTGTGTGGGGCCTCTGCAGTGGGGCGAGTGAGTCCACTTCAGTGAACTGGGGCATGCGCAAGGGGCAGCACTGTGTTGACAGGGTGTGTGGGTCTGTGGGCTCTGGGGCTTGTCAGCAGCAGAAGACTTGCACTTCTCAAAAAGCCATATAGGGTATCAGTCCCAGCTTCCAACACCTGAAACAATTGTGTGCTGCCACACCCGGGGCCAGCCCCACCCAGCTGAACTCCTGAAAGAGCTGACAATAGCTTTGCAGGCCAGAGGCCTACAACAATTATAAGCCCCTGAGCCTAGCAACAAGCTATGCTGGGAGTCTACTCACTTAACAGAAAATTTGCATCAGGAATGTGCTATTAGACCTTTCAGCCAACTGTGCTGTAGCTCCCTATGTCTAATAAAGTGACTGAGGGGACCATAGCAGCTGCACTTAGCTGAGCACTACAACCAGCTGGCCAGCGGGACCTCCCTGGGCACTGGCAGCTAGAGCAACCCTGCCACAACAGAAGGGCACATGTAGCCCACACAGGGTACACTCCTGGAACATTTGGAACTGGTGATGAGAGGGAATCACACTGCAGGTCCTCATAAGGCATCTCTTACATAAGGCCACCTCTCCAAGATTGAGAGATGTAGCTGATCTAGCTAATACATAGATATAACCACAGGGAAAGAGGCAAAATGAGGGGACAAAGAAATATGTTCCAAATAAGGGAACAGAACAAATCCTCAGAAATGAACTAAATGAAATAGAGATAAACAGTCTACCTGATAAAGAGTACAAACTGGTAGTCATAAGGATGTTCACTGATCTTGGGAGAAGAATGGATGAACTCAGTGAGAACTTCAACAAAGAATTGGAAAATATAACAAAGAACCAATCAGAAATGAAGAATAAAATAAATGAAATAAAAAATTCACTAGAAGGACTCAATAGCAGAGTAGACGATACAGAAGAATGGATCAGCGAGCTGGACAAAAGACAAGATGAAATCACCCAAGCTGAACATGTAAAGAAAAAAGAATTAAAAAGAACGAGGACAGACTAAGGTACCTCTAGGATAACGTCAAGGGCACTAACATCCGCGTTATAGATGTCCCAGAAGGAGAAGAGACAGACAAAGGGGCAGAAAATCTATTTGAAAAATAATAGCTGAAAATGTTCCTAATGTAAGGAAGGAAACACACATCCAAGTACAGGAAACACAGAGAGTGTCAAACAAGATAAACCTAAAGAGGCCCACACCAAGACACATTATAATTAAAATGTCAAGAGTTAGATAAAGAGAGAATCCTAAAAGCCACAAGAGAAAGGCAGTAAGTTACATACCAAGGAAACCCCATAAGGCTACCAGCTGACTTCTCCGCAGAAACCTTACAGCCTAGAAGAGAGTGGCACGATATGTTTACAGTGATGAAAGGAAAAAAACCTACAGCCAAGAATACTCTACACAGCAAGGTTATCATTCAGAATGGAAGGAGAGATAAAGAGTTCCAGTCAAGCAAAAACCAAAGGAGTTTATCACCAAAAAACCAGCCTTACAAGAAATGCTAAAAGGACACTTATTTAGGGGGAAAAGAAAAGACCACAAATAGGAATAAGAAAATTAGCAAAATAAATAAATAAATAAATAACACACACAATAAAATCACTGGTAAAGGCAAATATACAGTAAAGGTAGCAGATCAACCACCTATGAAGCTAATATGAAGGTCAAAAGACAAAAGTACTAAAATTACCTATTTCTATGATAAAAGGGTAATCAGATACACATGCACAAAAAAGAGGTTAAATATGATATCAAAAACATAAAATGTAGGAAGAGGGGGTTAAATGAGTAGAGCTTTTAGCAAGAGGTCAAACTTAAGAGACCATCAACTTAATATAGATTGCTATATACATAGGTTATTATATACAAACCTCATGGTAATCACAAACCTGAAACCTATAATAAATACACAAAAAATTGTGACCGGCCTGGTGGTGCAGCGGTTAAGTACAAGCGCTCCGCTTGAGCGGCCCGAGGCTTTGCAGGTTCAGATCCTGGGTGTGCACCAACGCACCACTTGTCAAGCCATGCCGTGGCGGCATCCCATATAAAGTAGAGGAAGATGGGCACAGATGTTAGTCCAAGGCCAATCTTCCTCAGCAAAAAAGAGGAGGATTGGCATCAGATGTTAGCTCAGGGCTGATCTTCCTCACCAAATAAAAAAATAATACACAAAAAATTAAGAGAAAGGAATCCGAACATGATACTAATGAAAGCCATCAAACCACAAGAGAAGAGAGCAAGAGAAGAAAAAAGAACAGAGAAGAACTACTAAAACACCCAGAAGAAAAGTAACAAACTGGAAATAAGTACATGCTTATCAATAGCTACTTTAAATGTCAATGGAATAAATGCTCCAATCAAAAGACAGAGGGTGGCCAATTGGATAAAAAAACAAGACCTATATATATGCTGCATACAAGAGACACACTTCAGATCTAAAGACACTCACAAACTGAAAGTGAAGGGATAGAAAAAGATACTCCATGCAAATGGCAAGGAAAAGAAAGCTGGGGTAGCAATATTTATATCAGACAAAATAGACTTCAAAACAAAAACTATAACAAGAGACCAAGAAAGGCATTACATAATGATAAAAGGAAAAATCCAACAAGAGGATATAACACTTGTAAATATCTATGCACCGAACATAGGAGCACCTAAATATATAAAGCAACTATTAACAGACATAAAAGGTGAAATAGACAGTAACACAATAATAGTAGAGGGCTTTAACACTCCACTTACACCAATGGATAGATCATCCAAACAGAAGATCAACAAGGAAACATTGGCCTTAAGTGACACCTTAGACCAGATGGACCTAGTAGATATATACAGAACATTCTATCCAAAATCCACAGAACACACATTCTTTTTGAATGCACATGGAATGTTCTCCAGAATAGACCACATATTAGGCCACAAAACAAGTCTTAATAAACTTAAGAAGATTGACATATTACCAAGCACCTTTTCCGACCATAACGGTATGAAAGTAGAAATCTACTACAGGAATAAAATCAGAAAAGCCACAAATATGTGGAGATTAAACAAAATGCTACTGAACAACGATTGAGTCAATGAAGAAGTCAAAGGAGAAATCAAAAAATACCTGGAGACAAATGAAAATGAAAATACAACATGCCAAAATTTATGAGATACAGCAAAAGTGGTTCTAAGAAGGAAGTTTATACAATACAAGCGTACCTCAACAAACAAGAAAAATCTCAAATAAAAATCTAATGTTACATCTAAAGGAACTAGAAAAAGAAGAAAAAACAGAGCTCAAATTCAGTAGAAGGAAGGAAATAATAAAAATCAGAGGAGAAATAAATGAAATGGAGACTAAAAAAAATATAGAAAAAATTAATGAAACTGAGGTGGTTCTTTGAAAATATAAACAAAATCGACTAAACTTTAGCTAGACTCACCAAGAAAAAAAGAGAGAAGGCTCAAATAAATAACATCAGAAATGAAAGAGGAGAAATTAAAATGGACACTTCAGAAATACAAACGATTATAAAAGAATACTACGAAAAGCTATATGCCAACAAATTGGACTATCTAGACGAAATGGGTAAATTTTTAGAATCATACAACCTTCGAAAACTGAATCAAGAAGAAATAGAGAATGTGAATAGAGCAATCACCAGTAAGGAGATCAAAACAATAAACAAAAGCCTCCCAAGAAGTAAAATCCAGGATCAGTCGGCTTCCCTGCTGAACTCTACCAAACATTCAGAGAAGACAATACACATCCTTCTCAAACTCTTCTAAAAAACTGAATAGGAGGGGAAACTTCCTAACTCATTCTATTAGGCCAACATTACCCTGATACCAAAACCAAACAAGGACAACACAAAAAAAGAAAATTACAGGCCAATATCACTGACAAAAATCAATGCAAAAATCCTCGACAGAATACTAGCATGTCAAATACAACAATACACTAAAAAGATCAGACACCATGATCAAGTGGGATTTATTCCAGAGATGCAGGGATGGTCCAACATCTGCAAATCAATCAATGTGATACACCACATTAACAAAATGAAGAATGAAAACCACATGACCTTCTCAATAGATGCAGAGAAAGCATTTGACGAGATCCAACAACCATTTATGATAAAAACTCGGAAGAAATGGGTATAGATGGAAAGTACCTCAACATAATAAAGGCCATATATGACAAACCACAGCCAACATCAACATTATAGAAAGTTTCTACTAAAAACAAATTTATTCATGTTTAAAAGAGTAAATTTTCAGAAAAATATTAAATATAGCTGAACTAATTAAAATTATGATATGACTAGTTCTCTATGTGGGAACTAACTGGGGAAGTATTTAGTTGATTCATATGCAAATAAATATTCTTCAATGGAATTATTCATCAAGTTAGGACCAGCACATGTTTTTGTCCTCATTTTCAAATTTTGTTGATATTGAATACCTTTCCCATCTATGCTAATTTTACACAAAGCAATCTTATACTACACATTATGATTATATTTGAAATCAAGATATCGTAACTAATGGGATTTGGAGCAAGTGTTCTCCTGAAAACAAACAAAATCACAGCTGATTTCAGTCCTGATAGAAGAAACTTACTTTTCTGTAATCCCTACATAGAATTTTTTGGCATAAAATGATACTTATAAAATATAAAATGGTGGTCCAAAGAACTACTGAATTAGAGAGTGAAAGGGAAGATGATAAACCATAAATAAAAACTCCTCTCAGAGAGACGACACTTCAAAAACTTGGGTCACAAATAGACCGCAAATATGTGTTCCTGAAATTTTCTTCACTTTATTTCACAGCAGTTAAGACAATGAAAACATCACCTATTTCAGACTCAGAGATGAAAAAACAATACTCATTTTGGCATATGGAAAAATAACATAATTGATAGAAAATATATCTTATTTAACAAGCACAAAGACATTCATATGAATTTTACCTGACTGATTTAAATAAACCACATTTTTGTCCTGCTTATGTTTCCAAAATAATAAATAATGTTTATTTATAAGAATATAAAAAAGAAAAAATATTTTTAAATGTATTTATGTAAAAAGTTATGACTTACTTCTTGGGAGATATTGGCAGATTCCCTTAGAAAAAGACATTATAGTGCATTTTTACTACTTATTTGTAAAATATTTACTCATCCTACCCAAGGAAGTATCAGTCCATACTCCCTATGTAGTAATTTGAGATAAAATACTTAGCCCTTGCCTGAAAGAAAATGAATTTGACCTAAAATATTCTCCCAAGTAATTAACTCATATTCTAGGTAAATAACTTATTCTGCATTCTCAATTTCTCATGTGATAACCCAATTACAACATCTTTGCAAATACCAACAGCAAAGAGGGAAACAACATTTTATTTGTCCATTGCACATTTTTTTTTCTCTCTGATTTTTAAATGAAATAACATAGCAAGAGAACAGGGCAATTCTTTGGGTAACACTGAAGGAGCTTTGGACATCTGTTATGTACCCATGGACAAGAAGACATTTAGGAATTAGCACTTAATATAGATTCAGATGTGCATGAGTCCTTCACTCCAGATGTAGTTCTAATGGATTCCTGTCATTGCATTCACAAGCTCTCAAGTGCTCATCATCACTCCAGTACTAAAATCACAATTATTGGACGAGTAGTGGAGAAGCAAGTGGAAAAGTCTATAAACCTAATCTTAGTGTGTTTTGATGCAAAGACTGGTTTATTATCCTCAAATTTTTTAGCAATGATGGAACTTCAAATTTTGCATGATTCTGTAGCTCTAGTGTTATTGATGACAAAAACAAGAATGATTAACCCAGGGCATGTTAAGTGGTATCAGGTGCCAGGAATTGTCTTCATAATAAATTGCCTTACCTCACTGGAGGAGATGTGCTTTATCACCTACATAAATAACAAGAAACACACAAAAATTTAACTTTTACGCTTCATTTAAAACGCCAATGGGAATCTCTGCCTCTACTGTTTCACAGCGAAAAAAATTTTAAAAACATTGTTTCTAGGGGAAATTTAGTAGAATGGGGCCTCCTTTAAAAATTTATTTCAGTTTCAAATATAAGCAATAAACAATGATAACATTACTCTTACATTCCCAGGAACTGTGACACATGTCCTTTTGAACATCCTGATCTATTACTAGCTCGTGGCACCTCCTTATTTTTAGCTGAAGAATCCCGTGTTTTAAAAGAAATGGTTGAGGACAACTTCTCAATAAAAAGAAAGGGGACAACTCAGGTGGCTTTTTTCCTAGGCTACTTCTGGAGCTCCAAATGAAATGTTCGGGGCTTTGTCATATGAAAGGTACACATCTTTAAACACCAGACTCAAACTCCATGTGGTAGGAATCCCTCACCTTAAGAAGAAGCCTGTGAACATCATTGTACTTCTATTTCTGCATGTGTAAGTCTCCAAAATAGCATATTCCTAAGAGATCTTCAAAGGCAATTTTGACTATACATGGTTTTCACCTTACCACTTTAGAACCCATACTTCCCCTTTTTTTTTTTCACTAACCAGATTGGTAAAACTGGAAAAGACTGCTAATAACAAGTGTTGGTGAGAATGTGGGGAAACAAGCATTACCATTCTCAAGGGGAATATTGGTAAAGACTTTTGGGGGGTAATTTGTCAGTATCTATCAAAATCTGAATAAAAATACACTTTGGCACAGTAGAAAAAAAAAAAAAAGAAAGGGGAGAGAGTGGTTCTCTCTAGTGTAGTTTAAGAGAAAAGAAACCATGGATTCTGTGCAATATTGATAACTGAAGCACTGCTGTTGTTTTTTAACAAACTTTTTCATATTAGAAATAGAATTCTCACTTTAGATTTATTCTTAAATTCCCTCCAAGTGTAAAATGGCACAAATGCCTGTCTGTCTGTATCTCTTGGATACGTGGATATGTGTTATAGCAAAGGATCTGAGCACCACGGGTAAAATTGCCCTTGTGGTCGGGTAAGATGTTGGAGTGGGAGGGACGTGGGTGTGTGATTTCCACTGAGAACAGTGGTGGCAGTAATGCTGGCAGATTAAAATTATATATACTATAATATCCATGTAAATTGCATGTGTATATATATCTCTACAGATATATAGATCTACTAACCTGTTCTCTGTCAGATGTCTTTGCTTTGTATTTTATCTTCATGGTTTCTGAACTATATTTTCAAGAGTAGTGGAATTCTGTCGCTTCATTGAGAGCTGACTTTGGAATCCCAAATTACAGTGGTAGGACTAGCTTACAATTCCAGAGACATGCTGAAGAGTGGGAATAGCTCCCCCAAAAAGTTCCAAAATATTATGGAGGGGAATTTACGTCTTTCTTCCTATAACTAAAGCTTCTTCAACACTACAGTGAAGACACTTCATAGAAAGTTTGTTCATCTTCACATTGTGTATAAGATAGGGTCCATACCATCTACGATGATGGGTTAAAAGTTTACATACTTTGTCCCTATACATTGCTACCCATGCCTACGTCTTCTGCATATTGTAAAAGGTGCACTCTTATAAGAATGGATACCGTTATGTGTCCCATTATGCTTACAAGCTTTGTCAGAGTAACAGCCAAAAGGCTGGTAAAGATGATGACCTTTGCGGTTATCTGGTCCTGTAAAAACATATGTATCAAATCAATAATAGAATTTATCTTCTAAAAATCACATATTCTGACATTTATTTATCTCTTGTTATCTGTGTATCAGATAATGGAGAGAGAACAATAAAGATTAATAAAAGCAGATGCTTTTAAGGAGCTCATGAGTATGAATATCACTCTTTACTTTGAAACAGCCATTTTTTGTTGTCGTTGTTCAACAGGACATAATGTAAAGCCATACCTGCTAAAATGTGGAAGATTCGTTCCGATATAGTCCATTCATAGGATTAATCTCCAGTGATATGCATTTTGTGAAGAACGCCTATCAGAAATATAAAATACAACAGGAACTCTCTTTAAAATCAGATTTCAGGTGAGCCATAATGCAGCCTGGTTCCTCCTAAGAAGTAGCAAGTGGAAATAACCGGACTGGGCATCAAGTGTCCTGCTGGTTCCAGCTGGACCCTGAGCTGCCTGCTGATGCTTTCAAAAGCCACTGAGCATCACTGAGTCTAACATCACACATCAAACAAAAGGAACTTGATTGCATGACTTCTAAGGTCCCTTCCAGCTAGATCAATCTCTGATCTATGGCCACAATATGGTCAAATCTCTGACCACTTATAAATTCAACTCATTTTCCCTGTGATTAAGTAAATAAGTAAAAAATTGAAATAAAGTCATTCTAATATACTTTCCATATATTTTACTCTTTATGGTATACAATTTTAAAATTTATTTTTAAAAAGTAATTTTAATTTTTACATAAATGATATCAAAATATGTTTGTGATCCTCACCTATGTGAACACAGAGGCTGTATATATACAAGTATCAAGTATCTGGCTTAATATTGGCATTGTATAATTTAAAAATAATTTGCCATCTGATAAGATAAAGTATTTCAACTTTACACTGAGTAACAATAGCATGTAGTGATAGTATATTCATTTACTCTTCTAAAATTAAAATAATGTCTTATGTATGCAATGTACACAGCGCATATTTCACATTGACAAAGTGTGGTTTAAACTGTAAAGTATATTTTTTTGCCTTTTATTAAATATCTGAAATAAATACATTTATATGCCTGTTTTCCAATCAATTTTCGTTAAAGAAAGTATTTTACAAAGGTGATAGAAGTTGAAACGTATAAAATGTTAGTTCTTAATTAGACATGTATTTAACATGTTAGGAATGGAAATTTAAGATAGCTGTAGTTACTAAGCAACTGCAATGTGGCAAACACAGTGCTGGGCTTCTTATAATTTTATCTGTAAATTTCAGAATAACTATGTAATATAAGTATTCTTGTCTTCAATTTCCAGATGAAGAAAGTGGTCCAGGGACCAACACAAAGAGAGCAGTTGCTGAATTTCAAGAAGCCTGAATATCTTGGTCCTACCTTCAAAATAAAACCTCAACACTTTATGAGACAGAGTGTCATAATGAGCAGTTTCCAGTGCCTACACATTAATTTTATTTTTTAAAAATCTAAAAAGAGGACAAATCATACACTTGCATTAATTAACAGCAAATTCCTCAAAACAATTTTTAGTATACTGGTTTTGGTACCTTTAGAAATGTCTTGATTTTTATGATGCAGAAGATTATTGATAGGTTTTGCGAATGCTTTCACAAGTCTGTGGTGTGAGAGAAAGAGTATATGAAAACATTGCCTTGTTTCCCAAATGGAAGCCCAGAGCCTGGGCAGTGGATGGTCTGAGATCCACGGTCTCAATTCTATTTAAACATTGTTTCTCTGTGATATGGTAATTCTGTGGTTCAGAATACTTAAAAAGCCATTTGAATTCAAAGAAGTCACTAACACTAGAAATTGTTTTTCTTTCTGATTTTTGTTCCACAGAATCCAAGGAGTGCTTTACCGCAGTTTGGTTTAGAACATGACAACACGAAATGAGGATGTTATAATGTATAATGATTAACTGTATTTTGCTTGTAGGCCTTTCTCTGCCATGAACTAGTTTTTTGATATAAAGTAAGTTTGTTTAGAAAATTATTCTATGGAGGTCATATTGGTTTATAACATTGTGTAATTTAAGGTGTCAATTATTATATATAAGTTTCTGTATAGACTGCATTGTCCTCACCACCAATAGTCTAGTTTTATTTTTAATTTTTTTTTTTAATTATTTTTTTTGTGAGGAAGATCAGCCCTGAGATAGCATCCATGCCAATCCTCCTCTTTTTGCTGAGGAAGACTGGCTCTGAGCTAACATCTATTGCCAATCCTCCTCCTTTTTTTCCACAAAGCCCCAGTAGATAGTTGCATGTCATAGTTACACATCTTTCTAGTTGCTGTATGTGAGACGCCTCCTCAGCATGGCCGGAGAAGTGATGTGTCGGTGCACGCCCGGGATCCGAACCCAGGCCGCCAGCAGCAGAGCGCACGCACTTAACCCCTAAACCACTGGGCAGGCCTCCAATAGTCTAGTTTTTATCTGTCACCATACCTATGTACCCCTGTACCCCTTCCGCCTAACCCCAGATCCCCTTTCCCCTCTGGTAACCAGTAATCTGTTCTCTTTATCCATGTGTTTATCTTCCACACGTAAGTGAAATCATACTGTGTTTTTCTTTATTTGTCTGGCTTATTTCACTTAACATAACACCCTCGAGGTCCATCCACGTTGTTGCAAAGGGGACAATTTTTGTCTTTTGTTATGACTGAGTAGTATTCTATTGTGTATATATTACCACATCTTCTTTATCTGTTCATCAGATGATGGGCACTTAGGTTGCTTTCACATCTTGGCTGTCATAAATAATGCTGCAATGAAATTAGGAGTGCATAAATCTCTTTGTATTATTGATTTCATGTTCTTTGGATCAATACCCAGGAGTGGGATAGCTGGATGTATGATATTTCCATTTTTAATTTTTTGAGCATTCTCCATACTGTGTTCCATAGTGGCTGCACCACTTTGCACTCCCACCAGCAGTGTATGAGAGTTCCCTTTTCTCCACATCCTCTCCAACACTTGTTATTTTTTGTCTTGTTCATTATAGCCATTCTAACAGGTGTAAGAATGCACCTCACTGCATCTCATTGCAGTTTTGATTTGCATTTCCCTAATAATTAGTGATGTTGAACATCTTTTCATGTGCCTGTTGGCCATCTGTATATCTTCTTTGGAAAAATGTCTGTTCATATCACCTGCCCATTTTTTGATCTGTTTTTTTGTTGTTGTTGAGTTGTATGAGTTCTTTATATATTTTGGAAATTAATCCCTTGTCAGATATAAGATTTACAAATATTTTCCCTCAGTTGGTGGGTTGTCTTTTCATTTTGTTCATGATTTCTTTTGCCTTGCAGAAGCTTCTTTGTCTGATGTAGTCCCATTTGTTTATGCTTTCTTTTGTTTCCCTTGCATAAGTAGACATGGTATTTGAAAAGATGCTGCTAAGACCAATGTCAACAAGTGTACTGCCTATATTTTCTTCTAGGAATTCTATGGTTTGAGGTCTTACATTCAAGTCTTTAATCCATCTTGAGTTAATTTTTGTGTCTGTTGTAAGATAATGGTCTACTTTCTTTTGCTTGTGGCTTTACAGTTTTCCCAACACCATGTATTGAAGAGACTTTTCTTGCTCCATTGTATGTTCTTGGCTCCCTTGCCAAAAATTACCTGTCCATAGATGTGTGAGTTTATTTTTGAGCCCTCAATTCTGTTCCATTGATCTATGTTCTGTTTTTGTGACAGTACCGTGTTGTTTTGATTACTATAGCTTTGTAGTATATTTTGAAATTAGGGATTGTGATGCCTCCAGCTTAGTTCTTTTTTTTAAGGACTGCTTTGGCTATTTGGGGTCTTTTGTTGTTCCATATAAATTTAGCATTATTCCTTCTATTTCAATGAAGAATACCTTTGGGATTCTGATTGGGATTGCACTGAATCTGTAGATTGCTTTAAGTAATATGGACATTTTAACTATGTTTATTCTTTCAATCCATGAGCATGGAATATCTTTCCTTTTTTTTTTATGTCTTCTTCGATTTCTTTCAATAAAGTCTTAAAGTTTTCAGTGTTTAGGTCTTTCACCTCTTGGTTAAGTTTATTCCTAGATATTTTATTCTCTTTGTTGTGCTTGTAAATGGGATTGTATTCTTGACTTCTCTTTCTGCTAGTTCATTATTAGTGTATAGAAATGCAACTGATTTTTGTAAGTTGATTTTGTACCATGCAACTTTGCTGTAGTTGTCAATTATTTCTAATAGATTTTTTGTGGATTCTCTAGGGTTTTCTATATATAAAATCATGTCATTAACAAATAGCAAGAGTTTTACTTCTTCCTTTCTAATTTGGGTACTTTTTGCTTCTTTTTCTTGCCTAATTGCCCTGGCCAAACTTCTAGTACTAGGTTGAATAGGAGTGGAGAAGGTGGGTACATTTTTCTTTTTCCTATTCTCAGAGGGATGACTTTCAATTTTTCAGCATTAACTATGATGTTGGTTATGAGTTTCTCATATATGGCCTTTATTATGTAGAGGTACTTTCTTTACATACACATTTTATTCAGTGGTTGTATCATAAATGGATGTTGGATCTCGTCAAATGCTTTCTCTGCATCTATTGAGATGATCATGTGATTTTTATTCCTCATTTTGTTAATGTGATATATCACGTTCATTGATTTGTGGATATTGAACCATCCCTGCATCCTTGGTATAAATCCCACTTGATCATGGTGTATGATCCTTTTATTGTATTGCTGTATTGGATTTGCCAATATTTTGTTGAAGATTTTTGCATCTCTGTTCATCAACAATATTGGCCTGTAATTTTTCTTCTTTTTGTTGTCTCTGTCTGATTTTGGTATCAGGGTAATATTGGCATCAGTGAATGAGTTAGGAAGCGTTTTTTCTTCTTCATTTTTTTTGAATAGTTTGAGAAGGATAGGTATTAAAACTTCTTTGATGTTTGGTAGAATTCTCCAGAGAAGCCATCTGGTCCTGGACTTTTGTTTTTTGGGAGCTTTTTGATTACTTTTCAATGTCTTTACTTGTGATTGGTCTATCCATATTGTCTAGTTCTTTTTAATTCAGTTTTGGGAGGCTGCATGAGTCTACAAATTTATCCATTTCTTCTAAGTTATCCAATTTGTTGGCATATAGTTTTTCACAGTATTTTCTTATAATCCTTTGTATTTCTGTGGTATCCATTGCAATTTCTCCTCTTTCATAAAATAACTTTTTTTTTCCTTCTCTCCTAGCACATATTTTTCCTGTAGAAGATTAAGTTGGAGTGGACAAAAGAGAAGTTCTCCAATGTCTTTCCTGTTCTAAAATCTCCTGAATAATTATCAGGAAAGACTGATTTGTTTTCTTTTCTCTCTGATTTTCACTTCTGTAAAATTGCTAAAATAATAGTAATGATGATGATGATGATAATACCTAATCTAATTTATAGACTGTTGCAAAGTTGGCAACAATATGTATAGAGTAAATACATATTTTTATGGAAACTACTAAAGCAGACATTAAAAATTCAGGAAACTATATTGACCATGCAGATGACAGAAAATTATAAAGGAGGACCAGATGTAAGAAAAGGGAGATATGGTGGGATTACGGCTTCACTAAGAGTGCAAGCGTCTTTGAAAAGGAAGAGTTAATACTCAGCTTGAGTCAATTTTGACTGATACAATAAATGTCCCAATCTTGCCACATCTTCTAATTTTATTATTTTTTTTTAGGAAGATTGGCCCTGTGCTAACATCTGTTGCCAATCGTTCTCTCCTTTTCTTTTTTCTCCCCAAAGCCCCAGTACATAGTGATGTGTCATAGTTGTACAGTTGTAGCTCTTCTATGGGATGACACCTCAGAACAGCTTGATGAATGGTGAGTAGGTCTGCTCCCAGGGTCCACACTGGCAAACCCCGGGCCACCAAAGCAGAACGTGTAAACTTCACTGCTGCACCACTGGGCCAGCCTCCAACATATCTTCTAATTTTGAACGTAGGACAAGAATTTGAATATTTATGTAAATCTGCTTCTTATTTTATGAACTGATTAAACATGTTGTCAAATATTTGTGGGCCAAACACAAAGCCAAACACCTTTGCCTAAGGTGTCTGTGCAAAACCTTTAGTTATAATAGTTTGTAATTATTGGGGAATGAGTCAATTTAGAAAGCCAATTTGCTGGTTAGCTGATGATTGAACATATAAGCTTCAATACATTAACTTATTATTTTGTGTAAGAGTTTTTCTAAAACTGATCACACATATCACTACACTTTTCACCAATAAAGAACAATGAGTGTATATGGAATTTAGCAGCCATTGACAAAGTGATTTCTCTTAAAGTCTTATTTTCCTGCATTTAAAAAAATTCTCTGTCTGATTTTATATTTTCTTTGTTTCTTCAATTAATCAATTAATTATATTGCATTTTGTGGAGCTACTTCATTGAATCACTTATCCTTCCTCCATAGAGTGGAGAAGATCTCACCTCACCATCTTTGTAGTTCCACCATGTACCCTGTGACTTGGCATGTTGTGGTGTTCAGTAAAGTGATCTATCAGCATAGACTGAATATGTTCTTTCATATCCCATTGTATTGCTTTCCTAGGGCTGACATAACAAAGTACCAAAACTGGTGGCTAAAAACAACAGGAATTTATGCTCTCATTATTCTTTCAGTAGAGCCTTGCTCTTTCTGATAGCTCTAGGGTTCAGTTCTTTGCCTCTTCCATTTCTGGATCTTACTGGCAATCCTTGGCATTACTTGGTTTGTAGAACCATCACTTCAATCTGTTTCTGTTGTCACAAAGCTGTCTTCTCCCTCTCTGTCTCTGTCCTCTTCGTAGAAGGACTCTAGTCATATTGGATTAAGGGCACGCCCTGCTCCAGTATGACCTCATCTGAACTAATCATATTTGCAATGATCCCTATTTCCAAATAAGATCAGATTCTGAGGTATTTGGAATCAGGATTTCAACATATCTTTGGGGAAGGAACATGATTGAACCCATGTCACCCATCTAATCTTGAGTCTCAAGAAAAGTTTCCTCAACCATTATATGCCAAACCTCTACTATTCTTCAGTATGTCAATATTCCTCAAGAAAAAACATACAATGCTATTTTATAATCATCTGGAACAATGATTATAGAAGGAAGCAGAATAAGACACAAGTGGGTAGTTCTTCAAGGGGCAAGAAAATCATGTAGGCAATCTCACTTTAACTTTGAAGTATACTGGACTAAGTGATTTTCAGATCCATGCAGTTTGCATGAAATCACAGGAATACTAATCAAAATCTTGCACTTAATTTTAATCATACTTATAAGAAAACCTGATTCAGTTTTAGCATGTAGCTGGAAAGAAACTCTCAGCTATACATGGTTGTAAATACTGGCAGCTAAAAATCTACAAATTATGTTGTACTATAATTTTTGTGAGATAGAAAGTTTTATTCTCCAATATTCTTGGAGACAATCTTCTCTTCCAGAGAAAAGTAGCCAAAACTGAAGACCAATCTCCAGTCCCCAGAGGGTTGCAAACAGCAAAGACGCCCACTGTTGGGACCAAAGACATTGGAAAGGAACAGGAGAGTGCTGAGGATCAGAGTGAAGGGAAGTTGGTAGAATGCTGAGTTGTGTGTGTTGTGTGCTCTCTCTTGAAGTCCCTTTTGACCCTCCACTTGACATGTCAGTGTGTAAAAGACTTCTGATTTTAACAAATGTAAAATAGAACTCTTTGTCATACCCTTCACCCAGATTTAATTTATTTTACCATGCATTCAAAACCTAAGAATAATCACTGATACTTTTTTCTCCTCTGCCCTTCACTTTTTATATATAAGCCATGTATATCTGATAGTGGTTCCAACATATACATGCCTTTAAGAAGGCAAGAGGTCATATAGACATTCTATCAACTTGGCATTATTAGTAAATTAGGCACTGAGAAATCATGTTGCTTTGTGGCTTTCCTTTGGAAGAGACCGGATGTAAGTGTCAGCTTTAAGATATCTGGTCAATGGCCTATCACTCAAATAAGCATACTTACACATCTCTTTTTCATTCAAATATTTTCATTATGACTCTCACTTTCTGGCGACGTGATTCTGGCCAAGTACCTTAGCCTTCTGAATGCCATATTCTCTCAGGTGAGGACATCTCAAAGGAGTTTCTGGAAGAATTAATGTAATAACAAATATAAGGCACCAGTGCAATGCCCGACATAGAGCAAAACCTTAAAAATGGCATTGGGAATAGTTATCCTTTACTCTACTCAAGGGCTTAAGTGCTCTCCCACAAGTAATTTTATTAATATTTACACAGTCTTATTGAAGCAGGTATTATTACATCAAGATAAAGAATCCAACATTGCACAGAATTAAGTTACTTGCCCCAAGTCACACAATGAGTAAACTGTTAGAGAAAAAAAACGATATTCACGTCCATTAGATTTCAAAATCCATGCTTTGGATAATACTCTCTCACTGTCTATATTAGTTGCCTATTGCTGCTGTAACAAATTATCAGAAACCTAGTGGCTTAAAGCTACAAAAATTATTTATTATTATTTTTAAACCACTTTGTTGAAGTATGATTGATATGTAAAGTTTGTACATATTTAATGTATACAACCTAATGAGTTTGAGGATAAGTGCACACCTGGGAAAACATCACCACCGTCAAGGCCATAGACATATCCATCACCTCCCAAAGTTTCCTACAACCCACTTTATGATTATTATTATTTTGAATATGTATGTGACGAGAACACTTAACATAAGATCTACCCTCTTAGCAAATCTTAAGTGTACAATACAGTATAGTTAGCTTACAAGATTATGCTATGTAGTAGGTCTCCAGAACTTATTTATCTTGCATTACTGAAAATTTATACCCTCTGACCATTACCTTCTCATTTTCCCCTCATCCTAGTCCTGGAAACCACCATTCTAGTCTATGCTTCTATGAGTTTCACTATTTAAGATTCTACATTTAAATGAGATCATACAGTATTTGTATTTCTGTATTTGACTTATTTATGTTAGCATAATGTCCATCAGGTCCATCCATGTTTTCACAAATGGCAGGATTTCCTTCTTTTTTAAGCCTGAATAATATTTCACTCTGCGTATACACCAAATTTTCTTTACCCATTCATCCATCAATGCACATTTGTTACCACAACTTGCCTATTGTGAATAACGCTGCAAAGAACATGGGAGTGCAGGTGTCCCTCTGAGATCCTGATTTCATTTCCATTGGATAAATACCCAGAAATGGGATTGCTGGGTCATACGGTACTTCTATCTTTAATTTTTTGAGGAATCTGCATAATGTTTTCCATCATAGCTGCACCAATTTACATTCCCACCAACAGTGCACAAGGGTTTCCTTTTCTCCACATCCTCAGCAATGCATCTTTTTTTAGTGATAGCCATCCTGAGACGAAATCTTTTAACTGTAGCTTCAGTTTCCCCCTCTCACTCTTTGTGTTGTTGTCACATATTTTATTTCTACATATGTTAAAAGTCATGCCATACATTATTAGTATTTTTGTTTTAAAGAGTCATTCATCTCTTAAAGAGTTTTAAAATCTAAGAAATTAAAATGCTTCATGTTTACCCCTAATACCCATTTCTTCTTTTGTTTTTTTGCAGGTAAAGTTTTGCCCTAAGCTAACATCTGTTGCCAATCTTCCTCCTTTTTTCTTCTTCCCCTCACTGTGAAATCCCCAGTACATAGTTGAGTATAGTTGTAAGTTCTTCTGGTTCTTCTATATGAGACGCCACCACAGCATGGCTACTGACAGACAAGTGGCGTGGTTCTGTGCCTGGGAACCAAACCTGGGCATCCGAAGCGGAGTGCATAGAGCTTTAATCACTCTATTATGCATGGCAAGTTTCTTTTTTATTTTTATTTTTATAGTACAATTAACACAGTGAACAAAGTAGAAAAGATCAAATAGTTCAGAGAATACTATCACTACTGTTTTAAAAATGTTGATCAATGATCTCAGGTGTGTGTTGTTCATGTAATACTATTTGATTGAATTTTATTTTTTTTTTTTGGAAAAGCTGGAAATTATTTTATTTATTTTTTTTTTGTGAGGAAGATTTGCCCTAAGGTAACATCTGTTGCCAATCTTCCTCTTTTTGGCTGAGGAAGGTTAGCCCTGAGCTAATATCTGTGCCCATCTTCCTCTATTTTGTATGTGGAACTCGCCATAGCCTTGCTTGATGAGTGGTGCATAGGTCTGTGCCTAGGATCCGAACCCGTGACCCCCAGGTAGCTCAAGCAGAGCACGCGAACTTAACCACAATGCCACCAGGCCGGCCCCTGGAAATTATTTATGGGTCAAATTATTTTTAAATTTGAGTATCATACATCAGAGTACACGTATAATACTCTACTCTTTTGAATTATTTTATAAAACATGCTTTTAAAAACACTGGATGTATTTCTTATATGATGGCTAATGTTGCCAGATGGGTAAAGGATTTTTGAGTAGAAAGAATCGTTATGAGCACAGAGCAAATAAGACTTCTTGCCAAGCCTGTAGATAAAGAGAAAGCATTCAGATTAAGTCATTGCTAATACCCTTATGCTTTCTTGTTTCTGAGTGGTGTCTAAACATATTCCTTTGTGACTGAACAAGCGCTCACAGTTGCCCATTTGTTACCCCCTGCTTTGTCTCCACCAAATGGTAGTCAGACTTCTCTCCTTCCTCGGTGCCCCTGAACTCTGCTTGCCCTCAAGACTGTGCAGGCACAGAGAAGTGGAGCGTGCCCCCTGATCAGCTTATCCTGAGAATCGGCTGACCGCAGTAGGACACTGTTCCTGTCAGACCCTACTGGTCCTTTCCCCCTGCTTGTCCAATTTCCTCTTAAGAGTCTGCTCACCTATACTTACCTCTCCTTATCCTACAGAATAAAACAAAAGCTTTTTTCTGTTTGTTATTGAGACATCTGCTGAGATTTGAGATTTCTCCCTATTGCAACGGTCTTTATTCTGGGTAAAGTCTCTCATTATCTAAGTTTGGATTTGTTTTGATTTGATACGACAAAAGATCCTTGACCAAAAACTGTGCTTTGTTTAAGATCATTCACATCAAAAAGCCTTACAAAAATTATTCAAAGTAGTTACATAATCAGACTCTACTTTAGAGGGAATTGCTGCTATCTATACTACTTCTGTCTTAGTTCAAGCTCTTATATTACTCATCCTGTATTATTTTGATTGTTTCCCAATGGACTTGTTTATTGTCTGTCTGCACTCACTCTCACTGTAGCCTCCATATTCCTGCCTGTGTAATATGCCTAAATAATCCATCCAATCACATTACTTCTTTAACAAATGATATTCTGACTGATGATTGCCTGATTTTATATTCGTGTTTAAAACTTGATAATGAGTGTTGAGTGCGGAGACTCTTGCCATTAGTATTTATATCCACTTCGGCTATCTCATTGCATGATCATGATGTGGTCAAGAAATATCTGATGACAGAATGAAAACAATTTCATTTGGACTCTTATTTCTTAAAATAATAACACAAAAAACTGTTTATTTCTAATTGTTTCTTTCCAATCATTTAAAGAACTCCTTTATTTCTGTGTCTTCAAATCTTGTAGCCAAGCCAAGTATATACCAAGCTGTTATTAGTTTTCCTGGTACTTCTGGGACTTAAGAAGTATTGAACGAATATTTAAAAATTCATTGAATGGATTTCTATCATCTTTTTCCTCCTTTTGTCAATTCCCACATGAGGTTATGTGGTTCAGTACTGCAGTTTAGTCCACTGTCTTTTCAGTTTGAATGCCATTCTCTCTCAAACTTAAGATAGCCGAATTATCTTCATTAGCATCCCCTACTTAAACCAAGCAAAACTTATGCATAAAGCAAAACTCCCTGAGGGAAAACAACAACAAAAACAGGGAAACAAACAATAGCAGAGCCTTGTCTCTTTTCTGAAAGGCATATGTGCTCAGAACTTTCATTTGCTAATCTAATCCTAACAACTTGCACCCATTTCTTTTTTTTCACTCCTTCCCTGATTTGGTCTTGCATTCAATCCATCACCAAATTTATTGATTGCCTTTCCTGGAGCCTCTTTCTTATGTTTCTTTGAAGTCTTTCTCTATCAACCTATTTCCTCCCTCCCGTCTGCTTAAATAGAGCCTACATATTTCATGCATACTTATCTCCCCAAAATAATATTTTTAATATACTGTTTCTTGATCAAATGTCTTCAGCTCTTACCAAATGTCTGAGGAATCAAGTTCAGACTCTTCACCCTGTCATTAACAGCAACAGGGAATTCCATTTGAAGAAATTCTCCAAGTGCATTTAAAATAATTGAAATCCGTTGCAACTACTTAAACTTTGAATTGTAGGACTGTCTTCTTTTATCTCCAGAAGTATTGCTTTATTTTGGAATGAAATATTGAGTCTTTCATAACATTTGGAAGATGTTGTGTTGTTTGATTAAAACTGACTCTCTAAAAAGTGAATTGCTGTTATTTCCTTACCTTCTTGTTGGTACTGTAATAGAGAAGTGGTCCCTATCCTAATTGCTCAAGGCAAAACTTCTCAAACTTTGTGGTGTTATAAACCATATAGAAATCTTATTAAAAAGCAGATTCTGATTCAATAGGTCTGGATGTGGCTTCAGACTCTAAATGTCTGACAAGTTTGCACATTGTGCTTGTACAGCTGCCCCAAAGATTACATTTAGAATAAAGTTTAAACAGCGTCCAGGTATAGACCGAGCGGCGGGGAAGCCTGCAGTCACAGTTAAATAGAATTCTCATCAGGGGCTTTTTTGTAACATGTCTTTTAATAGTCTCACCAACTCTACAGAGTGGTTAAAGTATTATTACAACACCTGTTTTATCCATGAGAAAATTGAGGTTTAGAAAAGATGAAGAATAGTTCCAGGTCATGAAACTAGTAGTTGTCAGGATCAGGATACAAACACAGGTGTTCTCCTCCCCAAAGCCCAGCCTCCTCACCATAGTAGGAGAGAAGTTTCTTTTGGTAACATGTAGATAAATAAGTCCATTTCCCGAGAGCTACACCAGGCTGCATTTCTTAAACTGGGGCTGCTTTCAGTTTGATGGCTTGCTTTTGTTTTTTGTTGCTGTAACTGTCACCATTGATATTTCTTGAGAACATAAAATGTCACTAGACCCAGCTTACCTCTGTAATCCTGTCCTGCGGGTACTGAGCAGCAGTCTAAGGATTTGGAGATGGATTTGGAAAAGGATTCGGATCATTTTGTGGAAATGGTGCATATGATGGATTTTCTTGATATGGCAGAGATTGGTCACACTTTCTCTGTATACAAACAAAAAGAGAGAAAACATTACAGAGAATTATGATAATGACAGTGCAAATATTTCACAATAATTTCCATTAAAAATTTAGGTTGTTCAAGTTAGTAGGACCTTATATATCATCTCCATGATTGTGTTTTCAAATGATTAGTTATGTTTTCCCTTTTTTATGAGAAAAATGTTGAAGAGAAGGTAAACAGGATAAAGAGTTTCCATTTTTACTGTTTGTTGACAATTTTGTTGGTTTATAATACATGTGGGGCATTGATTTAGCCAACCATTCAGAAAAGGCTTAAATATTTTTTATAATATTACCTCCAAGCCACGACTTTGCACATTCTTGACTATTCTTTGAAGGAGCAATTTAATAATTCCAGCTAAGGGAGGATTGCTACTCTTCCCTTTCGATATATAATGAGCTTATTTCCTCTTAGAACCCCAACAATCTTTAATATTTACTTCAGTTAACACAAATCTCCTTTATGTCTTTTTATTTGGTGCCACTTTAAATTCATCCCTTTACTATATTAGTAAGGTTAATTTTTGATACCTAGTCACATTAACATGACATCTCAAAATAACACAAGATATCAAAAATACATTTCATTCAGAAAAATGTTAAATAAATGAAATTTTCTATCTTATTTAACATGGTCAGTTTAACCTAATGATTTCATAACCCTCCAGAAGGACCAGAAGGTGGAAATCTACTACAACATACATATTTTTAGAAGTCTCTGTGCTCCACTAGGCATATGCTATCCTTAACAGAATGAGAATTTTAATTATTCTTTAGTCAAGGCAATTCTTTACTAAGAAAGACAAGTAAGATCTGAGAGAAAATTGGCTTCTTTAGAGTGGCATTATGAGTTTCTGTTTATGTGCTACTACTACACAAGACTTTGGGTCTTTTACCAGTGTATTATAAATAAAATTAATGTATACTTGAGTTATTCATTATATAGATATATGTCAGAGATAAGTATTGGTTCTTATTATAGAATAAATGGTCAGAGAGGAAAACATGTTTGTACTCTACCACATTATCAGAGCAATACTTACATGGTATTTTACTCTATGCCTATGATGTCTCTGTTAAAATAAAGAAGAAATTAAAAACTGAATACATATTTAATTTCTAGTTTTCTACTAAGTGAAAGTGTCTTACCTCATCAAATGAATCAGCTCCCTTGGAAAAAAGAAAAGAAGAAAATAGTTAACATCTTAATTTTATAACTCCAGCGTGTAAAAATGCTCTTAGCTGCTACAATTATGATTAAACAAAATGGAAGCGAAGTCTTGGGTTACTGATACACTAAACTAGTTTCTTTTTTATATAATGTTGTCTTTAAATGAGTAAAGAGTATGCTTTTGCTATAAATAATTTGCTTCATTCAAATATCAATTCATTGGGTTCAAATTTTGTTCATGTTTGAAAGGGAGGAAAATCCATCCTAGAGAATAGAAAAGTGAAAAATGAAAAGTTAAACTTTGGATTTGCTTAAGAAATGGTTTTTATATGAATATGTTTGGAGTAGCTCAAAAGCTACTTACATTCAAATATTTGTTGTGCTGATAGAATCTGGTATCATGTTTTTCTCTGTTCTTCTTGACTGTTTTTGTAGTTCTATCCTTTTATAAAAACATAATGTAATACACTGTGATGTCATTATCAAGTTGTTTTTGAAACATCCACTAGAACTTCTTGAATGAATTGAAGTATTATTATTATTTCCTGATGAATTTCTCAGTAACTTGATAAAGTGTACTGAAGTGAAAGGAACCATTAATTTTAAAAGAAAAGGAAACAAAGGAGGGTGGAGAGGAGGAGGAGAAGGAGGAGGAAGAAGAAGGGGTTTCAGAGAGGTCAAGTGTTTTGCCTGGACACACAGCAGTGAATGACCACACAGGTTGAGAACTCCTGACATTTGGTAGGTCTAGAGCTTTTAATATTTAATATCTTTAATAAGCCTCTCAGTTCCACGTCTTTATGGAGCTCTTTTAAATGTTCTTTTCTTACATTAAGCCAATGGCACTTGAGTGTCTGTGTGTGTTGAGTGTGTGTGTGTGTGTGTGTGTGTCTAGTCAATATTTATGTAAGTCCTTGATAAACTTACGTAGGTGAATTCAAGGAAAATGTCCATATGAAAACACTAAAATTTATAAAGCCACACTCAGGTAAACGCAAATAAAGACCAGAACCCAAGACCTAAGAAGGATGTTTTAGAGAATTACTGAGAATAGTTTCTTCAAAATTTCCTGATATACTTACAATCATGGCAACCAGGAGAGCCATGATAAAGGCAAATGCAAGGATCTTCATGTTTGGATGAGTCCTGAGAAATCATATATGAAAAATCAATAGAACATTCATTCCTGCATTCCCAAGTCAAACATTTGTTATCAAACTAGGCTCCAAGAATTGTGAAACATATGAGAAAAAGAAAGACAATTGAAACATACTGCCCGACATCATGGAACTTAGAAACTAGTTGAGGACACTGATAAGCAAAGACAAGTGCTCTGATATGGAAACACTAAAGTGCTATAAAAGTACACCAAATGAGGCCCAGCCCAGTGGCATAGTGGTTAAGTTTATACACTTCACTTCAGCAGCTCGGGGTTTGCAGTTTCAAACCCTGGGTGCAGACTGAGGCACCGCTCATCAAGCCATGCTGTGGCAGCGACCTGCATACAAAGTAGGGGAAGATGGTCACCGATGTTAGCTCACAGCCAGTCTTCCTCAGCAAAAAGAGGAAATTGGGAACAGATGTTAGCTAAGGGCCAATCTTCCTCACGAAAAGAAAAACCAACACAAAATGGACATCTTAAGCAGATCAAGAGAATGGGAACATTAAAGTAAAGACAAGGTAAGCTTGTGTTAGATGATACAGAATGAGTAAAGAGAGATGTTGGGAGCCTGCAAAGAAACAAAAATGAGAGATGGATAGCGTGTAGGAAGCGAAATAGTTCAGCATGTAAGAAGGACAAAAACCGAGCGAGGCTGACCACTTAGATTGTTGTGAGATCACAGTGGCCTTACACAATGACATTAGGGGTAATAATTAAGGCAGAATTGAAAGAAATGTTTAGAAGGTAGAATGGTAAGCCACATGGACTGGTTTTACAACAGAGTTAGAGAAAATGAGCCAGGTTTTGGGCTTGGAAATTGTGTAGATGGTGTAACCCTGGTATTTGAAATTAATGGTACTGGGTAAAGAAAAATCAAACTAAAAAGAAGTTTCATGAGAAACTGAATTGGTAAAAATAATTTAATCTTCCAAATAATCTTATTCTGATATGCTTTTGTAATTCTGTGTATGCAAATGAACAGAATTCTGTTGCTGTTGAAAAAGAAATAAAGCAGATTATTTATTTCTGAATTGTAGACATCTAAATAAAAATATTTTGCAAACTATAAGGTAAACAATGGGTAAAGGCTTTTTTTTTCCTGCTCATTTTTAGCCATCAGTTTTCATAGAACATCGCAGTAACATCTTTTGTCTAACGGTAGAAGAAACTATTCTTCTGCTAAATTACTCTAAATCACGAATATATGAAGGGGAACTCAGGATTGACGGTATTTCCACTGTTCCTTATCAGCTGATTTCACCTCATTGGCTTAAACTCAGCACTGTGGCACTAGACAAACTGTGAAAATTATATATTTCTTGACAAATATTTTTCTCATTTACTACTTAAACCAAATAATCAGTCATGTTATGATACAAAAAAGGATGCAACTTTTACTCTTGTTTATAGTTGTAATTATATTGAGAGTGGAGAAATGAGGGAAATTCTGAGTGGTCTTCTATAGATAGATAGATGGTTGAATAGATAGATAGATAAATAAAATTAAGATCTTTGAGAAAATATTTCCCAAGGAACACAATGATAAAGGCTTGAAGTAGTAAAAACTTTTTTTCTAACCAAATCACAAATGAAGTGAAAATGTGTTAAGTAAAATGAATTATTAAAACATAATAGCCTCTTATACGGTGTTAGTTATGTAGAAAAACAGAAACGATTTTTTTTTTTTTGGTGAGGAAGATTAGCCCTGAGCTAACATCTGTTGTCAGCTGAGGAAGATTGGCCCTGGGATAACATCCATGCCCATCTTCCTCTACTTTATATGTGGGACGCCTACCACAGTTTGGCTTGATAAGTGATGTGTTGGTCTGTGCCCGTGATCCGAACCTTAGAACCCCAGGCCGCAGAAGCAGAGTGCACAAATTTAACCACTACGCCACTGGGCCAGCCCCCAGAAATGATTTTGATAGATAAAAAGGACAATGAAAAGCTTTGGAAAGAAGCACTTTGAAAATACACACATTTGCCAAAAGAGGGCTTATGCTACTCAAGAGATCATTTTCTTATAAAATTTAAACTTCAACTTGAAGTTAAAGGTAAAATTAACTGTTAGCAAAATGGGTATCATGTATTTAGTGAAAAACATAAAAAGCCTTCTAGGATATCCCACCAACAGAGAAGACGGAGCACATCTCCTCCATTTTCTACACCATTCACTTTGTAAAATGATTGCTGTCAATTCAGAGACACTGAGACCTTGAACTCACCTTCAGATACTGACATAGGGTCATCATTTCTTTAAATGGTTTCTTTATGAGAAATTATCAATAAATAATATACATTTTACAAATTTTTTTCAACTTATTCCTAGCAAACTAAAGGTTAGAATAATACATCATTTTAGACTGTACATGAATATATTACCTTTTACCAAAGATGAGACTCAAGAGTCAGAGAAGCTGAAATTCTGAAGCACTAAGAAACGATGGGCTTTTCTAGAGGAATCATCTATTTAAACACACTTAAATCCTCCATTTCTTATTCTAAATCATGTCAATTTTGCGATCATATTATGGAACTGGAAATAATGCCCCAAATCTGTCCCCACAGATACTAAGAATAAACTTAACAGGGTGATTTTATAATAAAAGTTTATGAAGCAGAGTGATCAGGAACCAAACGGACCCAGCAAATGGTAATCCCAGTGTTAGTCTAGGCATGTGTGAATAAAACAAAGCGAAAAGTGTGCAGGAGTAAATCAAGTGTAGAAATGAATTGAAATGGTAAAAATGTTTCCATAGAACACCATCTACCCTATTTCAACAAATGCAAGTCCAAGATGGAACAAGTCTATGTCAAAAGTGATACCATCTTATCAAAATTTTTCCTGTTGCCTAATAAATGGTGATAACTGCCATAATAAAATGAGTCATTGGGGCCGGCCCTGTGGTGTGACAGTTAAGTGCGTGCGCTCTGCTGCTGGCGACCTGGGTTTGGAGCCGGGGCGTGCACCGACAGCACTGCTTGTCAGGACATGCTGTGGCGGCATCCCACATAAAGTAGAGGAAGATGGGCACGGATGTTAGCTCAGGGCCAGTCTTCCTAGGCAAAAAGAGGAGGATTTGCATGGATGTTAGTTCAGGGCTGATCTTCCTCACCAAAAAAAGAAAAAAAAATGTCATCCTTTATTCCAAATGTGTTTCCTACAAATTATTTAAATTATACTTTTATTCTATTGACTTTAGAATAGTTTTAGTCTTAAAATATATTCAAATATTTGCAAAAATTTGGTAACCCTTGGGTATCGTATGATAAAATAATTTTTATTTTTAAAGCCAAGTGACCATAGGAGCTGAGTACCATATATTTCACATAATAACTAGATACATCTGTTTTGAAATATAATTTACTTCCTCTGAGTCTTTAGAGGCTCATGTTCCTCAATGGAAGCCACGTGTTGTCATGATTATACTAGAGAGAAGGGAAAATCAGGTTTCACTAAGTCCCTAGGCTAACATAGGTAAAAACTGACTTCTTTACTACTGATTGGATAACTCAATGTACTCAGAACTGAATATCATAAAATCACTTGTAAAGTTTAAGTAAATTATAGATCCTAGTCCATTATTACTCAAAGTGTGTTGGGTGGGACCACTAGAATCAGCATCACCTGAGACCTTGTTGGAAATGCAAGTACATAGGCCCTCTTTCCAGACATGTTGAATCAGGATCTTGGAAGTGCACTAGGCATCTTACTTTAACAATATCTCTAGGGGATGCTCTGTGTACCATAAAGTTTAAGAAACCACATCATAAAATCACAAAAGTATTATTTGTCTATAGGCTTGATCCCATTTATAGGACTTAAGGTTTAATTTTCTTTCAGGTGTTTTAAGGAAGTGTTTACTAGGTGAATCTTCTACACTATATTTGAACCTCCCTTTAAAAATTATTTTTATTTTTTGGGTAGTATACAAAACAATATAAATGCTTCATAAGGCAAATAAAGAATTAAAGTCAAATTCAATTGAAATCATTCGTATTACTCTTTTTTTCATTGATTTCTAAGCATCATAGATCTATAGTCTCTTTTCAAATGCAAGACAAATCCAATCTTGATATTCTCAACGGAAAAAGATATATACAAGTCAGTAACCATTGAAGTAAGTTCTGATTTTCAAAAATAAACCTTGCTTTTTTTGTTTTGGAAATGTCAAATGGTTTTCTTCCTTCCTTCCTGTTTCCTTTATGTTTCTCTCCCTTCCTCATTGACTTTCTTCCCTCACTTATTTCTTCACAGATTCACTTACCCAATGTTACTAGGCACTATTCTAACAGACCCATGAAATTCATAGCCTAGTGAAGAAAATGTGAAGTAATGCTCAAGAGGCATGACCACACAATAATGGCAACAATCATGAACTGCCAGTAATAAAAACTGAAGGATTGTAATATACACATTTAAAAACTACAATTAAACTTAACTCACCCATATTTTAGTTTGGGACACCAAATTGTAGGCATTATTTCACCCATTGTTTTCTGCTTCGACATCATAGGAAGTGTGAGGATTATGTATGACAGCAGGAAACAAGAATAGTGGACTCTAACACAAGAGTAACCTTCTTATGTTAGTTATTGTTTTATCCTCCAGGAACAGAAGGTCATTTTAGAAGATTGATGGACTAGAGTATATCCTGTTATTTTATAATTAAGTAAAACGGATATCTTATCCTCCATAAACAACCACCATTCTGTTTGAAAAATGCCACGTCTTTCATTTACAAGGGAAAAATCAATAAAGAGCTACTGCTGTATCACAGGTGTGACATTAAATTGGTGGCATAAGGATGCAACCTGTGAATGGGTATTAATGGTGATATTTATGCTGGATTTTCTTTCTCCTTCTCCTCCTTCTCCTCTTGTTCTTCTTCCTCCTGCTCCTCTCTCATTTCTCCTACAATGAAAGCATGGTCTACAGTCTATGACAAAATCCGTGATGTTTCTTTATTTCACTAAAAAACCATTTTGTGTTATATTCCTGTGTGAATTACAAAATGAAAATTATTGCAACTGACAAATGTAGAACAAGCTCTGACTGCCTACTAGGTAACATAAAACCTCCTGGGCATTGAGAATACAAAGTGACAGTCTCTTATTTCTACCCTTAAGTACTAAATGTTTGTGTCCCCACAAATTCATATATTAAAGCCCTGCCTTCCAATATGTTGTATTAGAAGGTGGGGCCCTTGAGAAGTAACTAGCTTTACATGAGGTCATGAGGATGGAGCACCCATAATGGGATTGTTGCCCTAATCAGTAGAGGAAGAGACAGTAGAACTTCCTCCCTCCACCATGTGAAGATATAGGATGAAGGCAGCTATCAGCAAACCAGGAAGAGGCCCCATACCAAGAAGTCTTCTGACATTCTGATCTCGGACTTCTCACCCTCCAGAAGTGTGAGAAATAAATGTCTGTTGTTTAAGCCAGCCAGTCTATGATATCTTGTTAGAGCAGCCTTTGCTGACTAAGACATCTTGTAATTATGAAACAAAGTTAAAGGCAATTGAAGATAGAAAAGTCCAGGGAAGGGTTGAATATATGAGTTGAAATTAAGAAAAATGTCCAGAGTGGGGCTGAAGAATTAAGAATAATCAGTTTACTGATTGATATCAGAATTCTGAAAATTAATGAGAGAATATAAAGAAAAAAAGTGTAGGTTCAGAGAAGAAGTAGGCTGAGGAGAAACCCCCAAATAAGACCAATGTAATGTGCGAGAGAAAATGGAGTAGTCCATGGAAATCTCCTAGAAGGGAAGGAATGGCAGAAGAGAGGAGAGTTTCCAGGCATTTTATGAACTGTTGAAGGCAAGGGGATGAGATTTCAAGAAGGAAGCTTAATCATCATGAACCAAGATTACAATGACCTTGGAGGTTGCTTAATCCCTTTAAACTGCAATTTTCTTATCTGCAATAGTTATACTAACAGTTGTGACTGAATTAAATGAGAAAGTATATAAATCACATTGCAAATAGAAACTGTTCAAATACGAACATTAAATGTTATCATTTTTATCATCATAACCTTCAATAGAAAGGATATCTTAATTTTAAAAAATTCTCTAAGGAGAAAGGAGGAAATGAAGACCACAGCACAGTGATGAAATATCTTTGGAAAATATGAGAGTCACCTTCACCTGTAAAACTGGAGGGAGAAAGTTAGAAATCTGATCAGACATAGAATCAATTTACAGAAGAGCAAAGGAAAGAATTTGAAGGCAGTTATGCCAAATGGACTCAATTTTCTCTACGAAACACATGACGGTTCTCTCAACTTGACTCATGGGTGAGATGAGTTAGATCCCTCAGAAAATTAACAATATTTATTGAAGGGAAAGGGTGATAGGTATACGACCAAATACAAGAAAACAATTTGATAAGCTGTATCCTATTCTATGTTTAGAAAACATAAAAGGAACATATTTTTTCCTATAGAATTGAGTATAAGTAAATTTAAGTACAAGCAGCAGTGTAAGGAAATTTAAGCACTTTCCAGGATTGAGATTTTAGCAGGTAGGGCTCCTCAAAGCCAGAGGTTCACAGGAGTTATTTGAGTATTGTAAGTACATACTAAATGATAAATATGAAATCCTAGATTAGAAGAAAATGAACTAAATTAAAAATGAACACAGAAAATAAAAGGATATGGAAAGATCAAGGGCCTAGAAGTTTCTCTAAAGTTAAAGTAAAGGTATTTTTACTTCAACTTTTGCCTCCTTCCAAAATATTAATAAAATTATACCCTCCCCTGATGGCTTCCCTCTCAAACCAAAGTCTAAACTTGACCTACAGACTCTAATAACCTGCACACTCCTTTCTCTGTGATCTAGTTTCTTTGTATTCACTTCTTGCCTTCTTCTCCAGCCAGGCTGGACTCCGTGAAGTTTCCTTACACACAATAAACATATTTCTTCTGCACCGAATTTGCACTTGCTATTTCTTCTGCTTGGAACTTTCTTCCTCCATGCTCACTCCCATACTTAATTTGTAACTTTTTATCAATGTCACTCAACCAGAGAAGATGTTCTCGACTCTCCTATTTAAAATTGCCTCTGGCCCTTGCCCTGTCTTTTATTTCCTTAGAGCACTTATCACCTCCTGCGAGATTATGAATTAATTGTTTACTTCTTCTCTGCCACTCTCAACTCCAATGTAAGGTTCATGAATGAAGGGTTTTTGTCGCTTTTGTCCCCTGCTATGTCCTCAGCATCGAGAACAGTGTTTGAGGGTAGAACTCAATAAATAGTCACTGAATAAAGATTTGCTGAGTGGCAGTCATTGTTGACACCATTGATGGAGGGCATTAAAATGTTTATATTCTCAGTGCATGCCTTCTGCTATGGAGTGACATTAGGGCTTATCTTCTGGCCTCTATGGATTGAGATAAGAAATGTGAAGACCCTGGAGAAGGTTAAGGATAGATACTGTGGCAAATGGAACCAGGACCAAATCAGGGAAATGTTAGAATAAAGAGTTCAGAGAACCCAGCTGAGGTTGTGGACCATATGTTTGGAGGATATGAAACATGAGGAAATAGATTAGAATTAGTTGACCTCAAAGAAACTCTCATACAAAGTGCTTCAATGCTAACCAAACTCAAAAAGTAAGTGGTTAAAGGAATGGTTATGCCAGCTTAGTCTGTCAATATGAAAAATAGAAATAAAGGCTATACACATAAGATTGTGCTTGAAAATTAGTTCTTTTAGAAAGAAACAAATGGGTTTCTATGAGTTAGAAACAGCAGTGAAAACACATTGAGAGTTACAAATTACAACCATCTCCTCAAACATCAATTAGGAAGTCAAGTATCACAAAACACAGAGACTACTTTGCATCACGGTCTTTTACTCTGCATTGTCGTTTTGGTAATTCTGCTAAAACATGGTGGTAGTGAGGTGTGATAAGAGAGATGAGAATATATATGTCAAAATTGGACTTTCTCCTCAAACCTAGTCAGAAAAAAAGAAAATGACAGATTAGCTCTACAATTTATACTCTATTCTACTCATCTCCTAAATTTAAATCTAGATAAAAGTGAGAATAATATTTTAAATTCATGTTATGGTGACATGAGTCAAGGTGTTTTACTTCATGGAATGTGGTCTGAAAAGAAATGAAACAAAAAATCAGTGACAGTTTAACTCTCAGTTCCAGAGAAAACTACCATGTACAGCAATGTCAGGACAGTATTCTTTGGTATAAAATCAAATAGTACGTTAGAAAACACAAAGTTTTGACTAAAAGAGTACAGAATTGAGAAAGCAGGTGAAGGCGACGGACCATTAACAACTATTCCTTTCAGAGAGATTCCGCTTTGACAACGTGGTTCTCAAATGGCCCATGAGTCAGCCTTCCTGCCTGGGATCCCTTCACACATGTCTACAGGTGGTAAAGCAACATCACACTTTCATATTCAAGCATTAAAAAAAAAAAAAAACACTCATTCTGGGTGAGTGAGAAAATCAGTGATGTTTACTGGAATAAGATATATGTTGTCAAATAAAAAATACACAGATTAATAAAAATATATTTTATCTGACTGGGAAGGATGTCCACATTCTTAACCCTCTCATATTACTGCAAAATAAGTTACGTTTAATGTAATAACTCTGAGATTATGCAAAAACAATTTTAAATTCTTATGTAACATAAAAATCTTATGACTGACTTTCTGAGAGATGTCGGCAGATTCCTTAGGGTAAAAAAAATTTTTTTGATGACTTACTACCTCATGTTATTTTCCATATATTTAAAAGACGCATTGAACCACAATGATTGTCTGGAAACCCCAGGTAAAATACTTTGCCTCTACCTGAATCGTAGTGTAAGTATGACCATAGTGTATAGTCGATTTTGTTTTAGAGTGTCAAGTCAAATTTTCTCTAGATAACTAACTCATATTCCAGATAGCTGACTCATTCTCTTCTTAGGCTGGGCTACAGTGGTAATAATTACAGCTTGTTGCAACAGTCAATATCAACTAAAGGAGGAAAGTTTTTATTTTTCCTCAAATTGCTTTCCTCTTTTTAGCTATAAAGTATCAAGCAGGGAAGTGGGGCAAATTCTTCAACGATATTGGGATTACCTCTCTTTTGGAACCAGAAAGCCCTCAGTCTTGTGTCAGAATTCACTTTGTCTCTCTTCACAAGGTGTATTTAACATGACAGAGAGAGTGACAACATCACTACTGTTCGGTGACCTCTATAAAAGTAAAGGGGAAATTTCTGAAGATTGTGACAGTGCACAAACCTAATTTGTAACTTTATATGTCTGCATTGTTGGTGGACCTTCCCCAAACTTGCTGCAGTCTATGACAGTTGAGGGTTGAGTTGCACAGAAGGTAATTCTGTTACTAGGTGTCAGAATATCATATTACTAACAAAGTTCCTTACCTCAGTGGAGGAGGGGAGATCTATGTCAAAGATCTATCAAAAGAGATCTATAAATAGAACAAATTCCAATTTTTTTGTTCACTTATAAAGCTAAACTGAATCTCTGTTTTTTCATTTAGTGGGAAAACCTTCACAGTACTTTACTGGGGAGAAAATTAGTTGATGTGGGTTCATTTGCAGTCTTCGACAATGTAAACATGAAATATTCTATTTTTGGAACAAATCCTATTCTCCTTAATACATTTCCTACTTTTTACAATTCTTTGGGCACTTGAGTTTTTAATAAAGTCAATAAGTTTGTCGCATATTTTAAATATAGAATGCTTTGTGTATAAACATGCATAAGAATCTGAATTATTTTACATATAATATTAACTTCTTCAGGGAAAAAGTATGTTTCATTTAGTTTTATTATTTACATTGTAATTAATATGGGTTAGCAAGAGTCTCCTCGCATACAAAAGTCAGAATTGAAGGCTGAAGTAATTTTCTTGATATGAATACTTGACATACAAATCCAACATTATCCTTAAGTTCTTAGAAAATGATGGCAAAAGTAATTTGTAGTTGTCATTATCTTACTGCTAATGGCTTCCTTTTATTCTAAACCGAGTAAAAAGATTTTGTGAACAGAAATGATGGAGGCAAACGATTGGAATGAAAGCAAAGTAGAGAATGGTCAAAGGATAACAGAGTGAATGGAAGAGTCAACCAACTGATTGATATGAAAGATCAATTACTGATACTTTTTTCTTTTTTCTCAAATTGTTTGTATGTGGAATGCACATCCCACATTTCATTTTTGAATTGGCTATAAATTTAAGACAGTGCCAAGGCCCTTTAAAATGTATGCATGAGCCACAGAATGCACGAGCTACCCAAGGCTCTGAGCACCAAAATACATTGTGAGGAGTGGAATAAGCAGTTGAGATGGGAGAAGGGGCGGGTGTTCCCTGTAGGTTAAGGAACAAACTATGAGTCACTCCTATAATATTCTTTAGGATGATAATGAACATGATTATTTGTTACATTTTTAAAGAGTTTTTTTTTCACTTTCATATCTCTTAACTACTACTGCTCAATAATTTGTACGAATACTATCATTAGTCCTCACATCTAGGGAAAATGAAGCTCAAACTGAAGTATTTTCTCTTGGCTATATGGCTAGTAAATTGCAAAGTTCCAACTCACAGTCAGACATTCTGAATGCAAGTTCAGATCTTTGTCACATATTGCTGTCTAGTATCTAATCATCATGATTCTGGACTATCGTTATTATATATGGTGAAACTCTGACATTGTTCTGACAAACCATATTGTATCTGGGGCCCTTATTACCCTACCAAAGAAAGTGAGTCCTCAAGCAAATTCAAACATAGAGTATAATACATGCTTTTCCGTCTGTGGCTAGAACTGCAACTCCAATACAACAGTGAGGGTATCTCAAAACCTCTGTGGCATTAGAGCCCTCTGTGGCATCACAGCACTTTCGCATCCTGGGAAGGAAAGGTTTAGTGCTGTCTCTAATTGTTGGTTAATAATTCAGAGGCACAGAATTCAAATATAATCAGTGTTGCTCACCCCAAACCTCTGCACATAGTAAAATGTCCTGAGATTTTTCTCACTTTGAATAAGAATGGAGATGCTTAAAAGTCTCATTACACTTCCATGTTTAGCATGAGCAACAGCCAGAAAGCAGGCGAGGACAAGGAACTTCATTTGACTCAGTCTTGTGAATGCAGATGGAGAAAATCAGTAACACATTTCCTTCTTTTAACTTAAACTTTTTTACATTTATGTATCCACACAGATAACAAACAGAGGGCAATGAAATATATGAAGGCATGATAAATTCATGGCTATGAATTTATCACTCTATTAAAGGATAAATTAAATTCTCTTTAACTAAAAAAAATAAACACAATCTAAACTCCTGGTTTTTAAGATGAAAATTCTTTTAGTCAATGTCTTTTAATGAGATAATTGGTCATAAATGTAATTATTTCACTTCATTTATTATTTGGTATTTCAACAAATATGTTCTGAGTTCCCACAAATATCTGACTGTATTCTAGGCTTGAAAAGGTCCGCAAAACAGACATCCTTGTTAAACCATGCCTTCTCCAAATCCTAATTTCTATGATCAACGTTTCCCTGTCACTAAAGATCCTGAATGCAAAATACAGCAGGAACTCATTTTTAAATCAGATTTCAGGTTAGCCAGAACAGCCAGAGCTAGCCCTGGTGGTCTAGAGGTTAAGATTCAGCCCTCTCACCTTTGAGGTCTGGGTTTGTTTCTGGGTCGGGGAACCACACCACTTGGCTGTCACTTGTCATGCTGTGGTGGCTGTGTGTTGATGCGATGCTGAAAGCTGTGCTATTGGTATTTCAATACCAGCATGGTCACCAAATGTTGACAGGGTTCAGAAAAGCTTCCAGACTAAGACAGATTAGGAAGAAAGACCTGGCCACCTATTGCCAAAAAAGATGGCCTTGAAAACCCTTTGAATAGCCATGGAGCGTTGTCTGATATAGTGCTCAAAGGTGGTTATTCCATGCACTGTGATCACGGGCAATCGATTTCACCTCCCTGAGTGTTGCTTGTACCATCTGTACATTGGGTGATGATGTTAACAACCTCACCAGCTTATGTGAGCATGAAACTAGTTAATATTGGCAAAGAGTTTAGCACTGTGGCTGACACATTTTAAGCATTCAGTCAGTATCAGCTATGGCTATTGGATTTGCCATTGTATACTTTGTCATGTTGCCCTTGTATATGTAATATTTTTGTACACATACGTATAGGTTTTGACCAACAATTTAAATTTGGAGATGTAGATTATAAAAAAAAGAATGTAAGTTGCGGGAGGTAAAACTTCATAAGAAAGAAAACTTTACTATCACAAAGAAAATATTAGGGAAAAAAGGAGGCGACCATATAAAGAGTGCCTTCACTGTGGCTCACACTTGAGTCAGGTCTCCATCATGACTCTGGATCTATTGTGGAGGCAAATGGAATCTCTGCTGAAATCACAAAAGGAGGACAGTGGCTACAAGTAGGAAAGAAGGCTTTATGACTTTCAAAAAGAAAAAAAATATCAATGAGTTTTTCCACAGGAATTGCTGTAGGAAAGTTTGTCACAAAGTAGCTCAACTTATAAATAAAAGTCTTGAAAACATCTATCTTCCCCCAAGCAGAAAAGATGATTCTGAGCTTTCTGTCCAACTGAAAGGTAAAAGGAAAACATTAGTGACCATTGTGGGCATTTGTGCTTGCGAAGAGTTCTATTCAAATAGAGCCATTATTTCTGACTGAAGGTATCCAGAGAGGACACTTTCTATAATTTCTTAAAAAATAGTTACAAAAAGCATATGAATGCAAATTACACAAATAAGTCATTTGTGAATCAAAAACTTTATAGCAAAATTTTAAGTATTTTATGAGCCAAACAATGATTTTAATAAAATTTAGCTAAGCATTTAAATGTGTTTTTCTTTGATGTTGTATTCTTTACTGAGGATCCTGTTTCAATTGTTGCTCAATGTCCGGGTTTAAAGGCACTTACCTGGCTGAAGAAGCAGACGCTAATTCAAGATCTTTAACATCGCTCTTGAAAGAAAAAGAAATTTTGGTGCATTTTAATTCATAAAGAATGTTTACATCTCACGTGAATATGTAGGACATTTTTTGGCATCTAACATTCCAACTTAAATTGTGAAAGTCTTATGTTCTATAATGAAAAGGATCTCCAAAGGGTACATGCCTGTCTAGGAAATTCAATCACATGGAAAAAATAAAATAGAAAATATCATCCAGGGCATTATCAGATCTGGGATTCAATCCTAGGACTTCCCATGCTAAAATATTAATATTTTTACAAAATTGTCAGCTTTCTGGATTCAATTTCCTGCTCTACTATTTACTCCTCATGTTAAAAAAAAGGACTTGAAACAAAAGATTTTGATTATATGAGAGGAAATTATTAAATATAGCTTGAGAAATTCATTTCACTTCTGTGATTTTCAGATTCTTTTTGTAAAACAAATTAATATTATCTATATCTTCCTATCTCTAGAAATTGATGTAAGAATCAAACAAAATATATACAAAATGTTTAGGAAATTGAAATCTAAATAAATGCAATTCTTCATCACTATTGTAATGATTTTATATTCTTATATTTGAACTACATAATTTTTTATTTTAATTACTGGCCTTATTTTAATTTAATTAGATTAGATTTTTATGAGAGAACTTGAGATTTTTCCTCTTTAATTTCTTTAGATGTCTTTTTTCACAAAAAGCCAAAAATTGTTACTAAAAAAAAAAAATGTGGTAATAAATGGGTAGGTATTTTCCTTAATGAGATTCCAAGGTTTCATAGCTCTCTGCTGTGGCTGAACAGCCTGGATATATTTGGGGGAGGTGAACCTTTGATAAAACTGGTTGATTTTGACCTAGAAGGAAATAAAATCATTAATAATTACCCCTCATTCAATCTCCTCCAGGGTTCAATTGTGAGCTAGACAGAACCAAATGAATTATAACTTTACATATTTAGATAATTTCTAAATTATTCTAAGTAGACCCAGCAAAAAGATTTATCTATAAATCACTGTAAATATTTTTACATTATAATGTGACTACAGAATTGAAGAAATTCTGTAGTTAATTCAGTCACTCATGCAGAAATGTCTAAGAGAAAAAAGAAAATATCTATGTAATAAGGCAAAAGGAGAATTTTTTGAATTACCAAGAGAAGTATCTCAGTTTATCATTTCTTTACCATTTCTGATCTTCAGAGTCGAATAGGCTCAGCATAATTTCTCATGATTTAATTCACTTGAATCTGTGACTCTGAGCAGTTGCTTCATCTCTCCGAGCACTACTTACAGTGTGGGATTATGTAAGTTCATATAAAGAGAGCATTCTGCATAGTGTGAGTCACATATTCTATGTACAATGAAGGTTCCCTACCTCCAAATTCTTCCTTTGAGCCTGTTTCATAGATTATTGCATGGAATAAAGATGGAATTAAAATGACAATTTCTTACAGAATAAGTTTTTGTTCTTACGAACGAAAAGCTATTTTCTTTTTTTTGTGTGTGAAGAAGATTAGCCCTGAGCTAGCATCAGTGCAATAAAATCAGTTTTCATAGATACTTAGTGTTAATCACCTTTGGTAAACAAATGAGAAGGATAAACATTATCTGTTGCTTAAATAGTAGTAGCTCCATTATGAGAAAAAGAGAAAATTTAGGGGGATAAAGTTAACATAGGCGGGGTGAAATGATAATTTGAAGCATTATTAAAATTAGTTTCTGGTCTGTTCAAAGGAGAATGTTCTACAGGCTAATATTAATATTTAATATTAGGTAATAATAATGTCAATTAAATACAGTTCCTATGAACAAAAATGTCTCACATTTCCTCTATCCTCTCTATTCTTTCCTATTTAAAAAAGAATTGGACATATTATCCCCACATATTGTTTATATTTTCTACTGAATAGAAAGAGAAAACCTATCTTACATAGAGAGAAGCATGAGGATGAATTGACTTTCATTTTATCGGTTTGTGTGAATCACATCAAAAATTCCCAGTTGGTAATAAATATGGCAACAGTGGTAAACTGAAATGTCAGCCCATGAGGGAGGGATCTTGTCTGCCATATTCAATGTTGTGTTTCAGTGCATAGGATGGTGCCCGGGGCATAGTTCTTGCTCAATAAATGTTTGTTAAATGAATGAGTGAAAAGACAGAACTCATTTAGGTGGTATACGGATAATTTTTCTTAAATAACTATGCATTTATTCTAATGTATGTGATAAAACATATAATTAAATCATCAAATCTAGGTAGAGATTATAGAAAGAGATTTGTGTAAAGAATATAGAAAATTTCTATTAAAAACAAATTTATTTAATTTAAAAGATTAAATTTTGAGAAAAAATTAAGTATTAGGCTAACTAGGACTCCATCTTTGTGGGAACTAACTGGGGAAGTCTTTAGTGGATTAGTTGATTCCTATACACATAAATATTCTTCAATTGAATTATTCATCAAATTAGGATCAGTGCATGTTTTTGTCTTGATTTTAAAATTTTGTTCACATTGACTATCTTTTTCATCTACGCTAATTTTACTCAAAGCAATCTTATACTACACATTATGGTCATATTCGAGATCAAGATATTATACCTAATGTGATTTGGAGCAATTGTTCTCCTGAAAACAGACAAAATCACAGCTGTGTTAAGTCCTGATTTAAGAGAAACTTACTTTCTGTAATTCCTATATAGAACTTTTTGGCGTAAAGTGATACTTATAATGCAAAACAGTGGTCCAAAATAGCCCAGAATAGGGGAGTGGAAGGGAAGGTGATGGACCATAAATAAAAACTATTTTCAGAAAGATGACACTGAAAACTTGGGTCACAAATAGACCACGAATATGTGTTCCTGGAATCCTTTTCACAGTAGTTAAGCCCATGAAAACATCACCTATTTCAGACTCAGAGATGCAAAAACAATACTCATATGGGCAAATGGGAAAATATCATAATTGATAAAAAATATATCTTATTTATAAAACAAAAAGATATTAATATAAATTTTACCTGATTGGTTTAAAGAAACCACATGATTGTCTTGCTTATGTTTCTGAAAAAATAAATAATATTTATTGTATAGCAGTATAAAAATGGTAAGTTTTTAAAATATTTTTAATGTAAGATGTTATGACTTACTTCTTGGGAGATTTTGGCATATTCCTTTAGAATAAGAAGTTGATAATGCATCTGTATAACTTATTTATGACATTTTTATTCATCCTATCCAAGGAAGAATCAATCAACACTCTTTATACAGGAATTTGAGGTTAAATAGTAAGGCTTTCCCTGAAGGAAAGTGAATTTGACCTAAAAGTTTATTCTCTCAAATAATTAACTCATTATATTCTAGGTAAGTAACTTATTCTGCATTCTCAATTTCTTATGTGATAACTCAATTACAACATTTTTGCAAATACCAACAGCAAAAAGGGAAGGAACATTTTATTTGTCCTTTGCAGTTTTTTTTTCTCTCTCTGAGATTTAAATTAAATACATAGCAGGAGAACAGGGCAATTCTTTGGGTAACAATGAAGGAGCTTTGAGCATATGCTACGGACAAGAAGACATTTAGAATTTAGCAGTTAGTATAGATTCAGATGTGCACGAGTCCCTCACTCCAGAAGCAGCTCTAATGGATTCCTGTCATTGCATTCACAAGCTCTTGAGTGCTCATCATCACTTCTGTCCTAATATCACAATTTTTGGATGACTAGTGAAGAAGCAAGTGAAAAAATCTACAAATCTATTGTTAGTGTGTTTTGATGCAAAGATTTTGGTTTATTACCCTGAAATTTTTTAGCAATGATGGAACTTCAAATTTTCCATGATTCTGTAGCTCTAGTGTTATTGATCACAAAAACCATAATGATTAATCCAGGACATATTGTGTGGTATTGGGTGCCAGGAATTGTCTTCATAATAAAGCACCTTACCTCACTGGAGACAACGTGCTTTATCTCCTGTAGAAATAACAAACAACACACAAAAATTTAACTTTTATGCCTTGTTTAGAACGCCACGGGAAGTCTCTGCCTCTACTGTTTAATAGCAAAGAAAGTTTTTAAAGAATTGCTTCTAGGGTAAATTTAGTAGAATGGGGCTTCCTTTAAAAATTTATTTCAGTTTCAAATACAATTAATAAACAATGATAACATTACTGTTAAGTTCCCAGAAACACTGTGACACATGTCCTTTTGAATATCCTGATCTATTACTTGCTAGTGGCACCTCCTTCTTTTTAGCTGAGTAATCCTGTGTTTTAAAAGAAATGATTGAGGCCAACTTCTCAATAAAAGGAAAGGGGAGAGAGTGGTTATGTCTAGTGGAGTTTAAGACAAAAGAAACCATTGATTCTGTGCAATATCGATAACTGAAGTGTTGCTATTGTTTTTTAACTAACTTGTTCGTATTAGAAATAGAATTCTCACTTTAGATTTATTCTAAAATCAGCTACAAATGTAAGATGGCACAAATGCCTGTCTGTCTCTATCTCTTAGATATGGGGATATGTGTTATAGCAAAGTCTCTGAGCACCGCAAGAAAATTGCCCTTCGGGTCGGGTGAGATGTTGGGGTGGGAGGGACGTGGGTGTGTGAGTTCTCCTGAGAACAGTGGTGGCAGTAATGCTGGCAGATTAAAATTATACATACTATAATATGTATGTAAATTGTGTGTGTACATATATATATGTATATATATATATGTTTACAGAGCACTTTAGAAAGTTACCACTCAAATGCAGATCTACTAATCTGTCCTCTGTCATATGCCCTTGTTTTGTATTTTATCTTCATGGTTTTTGAATTATTTTTATCAAGAATGGTGAAATTCTGTCACTTCTTTGACACCTGACTTTGGAATCCCAATTACAGTGGTGAGGCTTGCTTACAATTCCAGAGACATGGTGAGGAGTGGGAACAGCTCCTCTTGAAAATTCCAAAATATTATGGAAGGGAATTTATGTCTTTCTTCTTGTAACTGTAGCTTCTCCGACACTACAGTGAAGACACTCCATAGAAAGTTCGTTCATGTTCATGTTGTGTGTAAGATAAGGTCAATACCATCTTTGATCATGGGTTAAAAGTTTACATACCTAGTCTCTATTCATTCTTGCCCGTGCTTGCATCTTCCACACAGATTAAAAGGTGCACTCATATATTTAAATAAGAATAGATATTATGTGTCCCATTAGCTTACACGCTTTGCCAGAGCAACAGCCAGGGCAGGTAATGATGCCGACCTTCGTGGTTACTTGGTCCTGTAAAAACATATCTAGAATATCAAAATAGAATTTATCTTCTAAAAATTACATATTCTGATGATCATCTATTATTATCTTTATACCAGGTAAAGGAGAAAAGGCAATAAGTGTTTAAAAAGCAGATGCTCTTAAGAAGCTCATGAATATGAATATCACGCTTTATTTTGAAAGACCCATTTTGTTGTTGTTGTTGTTCAACATGACATAATGTAAAGCTAAATGTGCTAAAATGTGGAAGATTCATTCAGATGTAGTCCTTTCTTTGAATTAATCACTACCAGTAGGCATTTTGTGAACTACTGTCAGAAATAGAAAATACAAAATGAGCTCTCTTTTAAATCAGATTTCAGGTGAGCCAAAATGCAGCCTGGTTCCTCCTAAGAAGTAGCAGGTGGAAATAACCGGGTTGGGCATCAGGTTTCCTACTGATTCCAGCTGGATCCTGGGCTGCCTGCTGATGCTTTCACAAGCCGCTGACCATCACCAGGTCTCATTTAACACATCTAACAAAAGGGTCTTGACCACATGACTTCTAGGTTTCCTTCCAGCCAGATCAATCTCTGATCTGTGGCTATAACAAATCCACAAGGTTTCCTGACCACTTACAAATTCAACCTCTTTCCCTTGTGGTTAAATAAATCAGTAAAAATTGAAATAAGGTTATTATATTGTCCATATATTTTACTCTTTATTGTGTACAAATTTAAAATCTTTTTTTAAGGAGTAATTGTAATTTTTATGCAAATGATATAAAAATATGTTTGTAATCCTCACCTATGTGAATACAGAGGGTGTATATACACAAGTATTAAATTATCTGGCTTAATATTTGCACTGTATAATTTAAAAATAATTTCTGAATCCTATAGTACAAAATATCTCAGCTTTACACTGAGTAATAATAACATGTAGTTGATGGTATATTCACTTACTCTTCTAAAATGAAAATAATATTTTATGCATACAAGATGCAAAGGACGTATGTCACATTGAAAAAGCTTTGTTTAAAATTGTAACATATATTTTATTGCCTTCTATTACATATCTGAAATCAATCCATTTATAAAACTGTTTTCCAAATAATTTTTCTTAAAGTTAGTATTTTACAAAGGTGAAAGGAATTGAAAGCTGCAAAATTGTTAATTCCTAATTAGACGTATATTTAACATGCTAGGAATGGACATTTAAGATAGTTGTAGTTACTAACCTACTGCTATACGTCAAACACAGTGCTGGACTTCTTATAATATTATTTGTAATCCTCAGAGTAGCTATGTAATGTGAGGATTCTTGTGTCCAATTTCCAGACGGAGAAAGTGGTCCAGAGAGCATACACAAAGTAAGCAGTTGCTGGAATTTTAGAAGTCTGATTATCTTCGTCCTATCTTCAGAATAAAACCTCAGCATTTTATGAGGCAGAGTGTCATAATAATCAGTTTCCAGTGCCGACATATTAATTGCATTTTTAAAAATTTAAAAAGAAGGTAAATCATATGCTTGTATTAATTAACAGAAGATTTCTCAAAACAATTTTTACTGTACTGGTTTTGGTACCTTTAAAATATTTTGATTTTTATGATGTAGAAGAATATTAATAGGCTTTGAAATATGTTTTCACAAGTCCATGGTGTGAGAGAAATTATATATGAAAACATTGCCTTGTTTCCCAAATAGAAGACCAGAGGACTGGGCAGTGGATGATCTGAGATCGATGATCTCAACACTATTTAAACATTGTTTCTCTGTGATGAGGTAATTCTTTGGTACAAAATACTTAAAAAGCCATTCAAATTCTAAGAAATTACTATGATGAGAAATTGTTTTTCTTTCCGATTTTTGTTCCACAGATTCCAAGGAGTGCTTTACCACAGTTTGATTTAGAACATGATAACAGGAAATGAGGATGTTATAGTGTATAATGATTATCCATATTTAGTGTGTAGGCCTTCCTCTGCCATGAACTAGTTTTTTGATTTAAGATAAGTTTTTCTTTTTTTCCTTCTTTCCTGGTACCTCTTTTTCCTGTACCTGATTAAGGTGTTGTGGACAAAAATAGAAGTTCTCCAGTGCTCTAATTTCCAGCTCTAAAATCTCCTGAATTAATATGTGAAATGACTTGTTTATTTTCTTTTCTCTCTGACTTTCACCTGTGTAAAGTTGTGACAGTAATACAATCACGATGATAACACCTAATCTAATTTATAGACTGTTGCAAAGTTGGCAATAATGTGTACAAGCTAGGTACATATTTTCATGGAAACTACTGTAGCAGAAGTTCCAAATTCAAAAACTACATTGATCATGCAGGTGACAGAAAACTATAAAGGTGAGCCAGGCGTAAGAACAGGGAGGTATGGTAGGACTATGACTTCCCTCAGAGTAGAAGTGTCTTTGAACAGGAAGAGTTAACACTCAGCTCGAGTCAATTTTGACTGATACAATAAATGCCCCCAATTGCCACATCTTCTAATTTTTAAAAGTAGGACAAGAGTTTGAATATTTATGTGAATCTACTTTTTATATATTTAATCAACAGATTAAACATGTTTTAGAATATTGTGTGGGCCAATCAAACACAGCACACTAGGTTTTGCTTAAGTGCAATCCGTATGAGACTTCTGTGCAAAATGCCTCGTTATAATTGTTTGTAATTATTGGGGAATGAGTCATTTTGGAACACCAAATATGCAGGTTTTTTAGGGGACATTGAATGTACAAACTTCAATAGATTGACTTATTACTTTGTCTGAGTTGTTCTAAAATTGACCACACATATCACTACACATTTAAACAATAAAGAACAATGAATGCATATGGAATTTAGCAGCCATTGACAAAATGATTTCTCCTAAAGTCATATTATTCTGAATTTAAACAAAAATTGGTGTCTGATTTTATATTTTGTTTGTTGCTGCCAGTTCATTATATTGCATGTTATGGAACTACTTCATTGAATCACTTTTCATTCCAGAGTGGAGAAGACCTGACTTCACCATCTTTATAGTTCCCACAACTACTCTGACACCTGGCATGCTGTGGTGTTCAGTGAATTCTTTAATTTTACAGTCAGCATTATTTGCCTTTAGCAATCACCTTTTCTGACTCATATTTATTACTTCTAATTTCTAACAGAATGGAAGTCATATAACTGTGCTTTTGCATTTCTCTACACTCCAGAAAATTTTCTGAGTTACCAGTTACTATGAGTGTCCATCTACTTCTCTCTCCTCTTCTAAGACCTTACTCACCTGGTTATCCTCTTTCTCTTATGTAACTTTGCTTGTTGTGTTTGCACTTGTTCCTTCCCTCTGTCTACAATGATGTTTAATTCTCTCTTATTTTAGAGATTCCATCTCTTCATTCTGTGCTTCCCATCAGTCACACCAGAAATTTACTCTATACACTGGCCATCAAACTTCTTGAAAGGCTTCCTGTTTTTGGCTTCTCCCTAATCTCCTCACCCCACTGCCTCTGCACGAGTCATATCATCTCTCATCTGCATACTGGTATCCAGCTTCATAACTGGTCTTCCAACCTTTTATTTGTCACTTCCAAAATACATTTTCTGTAACATCCTCATAATTTTTTTTTAATTATAAATAAATCAGGTAACTTAACTACCTAAAAGCATTTCTCTGGCTTCTTATCATGTCTAAGTTCATGTTGAAGATATTTAACATAGCATTCAAGGCCATTCAAATTTTGTGCGGCAGATATGTGTGATTACATTTCTTGCTACACTTTAAAGTCTCATTCACTTTCTTTCCTGATGAGACCATGGATTTTCATGGCTCTGGGAGTCCCCAATTTCCCTCTGATAAAGAATGCTCCTTCCTAAGAATTTTGTAGGGAGTGCATGATTAATTCCTATGTGTTCTTTAAAATCAGGTTGAAATTTGACCACAGCTGTGAGAATATCCTACAAATATCATAAACACAATGCCTTATATTGTTTAGGAAAATTTGTTTTTATATTTAATGAAAACAATATATAAAAAAGAATATGTAAATAGATGCTGATATATAACTGTAGTTTATTTAATAATAATTATCAAGTACCTAATATACGCTAGAAAATCTTTTAACACTGAGAACAGAGACACAAACAATAAAAATCTCAGCCTTTGTGGAGGTTATACTCTAACTGGAAGGGAGAGATACCAAACATGATAGGTAATAAAGGGTTAGATTGATAGTGATATTTACTTAGGATAAAACTGAATTGGAGAAAGGGGATGGGAGTTTTGGTAGGGTGGGTTTTCAATATTAGTGTGGCCAGGAAATACCTTCCTAAGCAGAAGAGTAAAAAGTTGAAGAAAATAAAGAAGTAAACTATACAGTTAGCTGGGAGAAGAGCATTCCACTCCAGGCCTTGAGATGGGAGCATGCCTTGCATGCTGAAAAAGAAAAAAGAAAGAGAAAATAAAGTAGGACTATGTGGTTGGAGTTGAGTAGATGTGGAGGGACTGAGGTTAGAGAAGCGTAAAAGGGCCAGAAAATGCTGAATTTTTAGGGCATTGAGAGGACTTCACGAGATTTTTACTCTGGAATTCAACTTCTGGCCATGATTGCATATCAGGGACTTGATTTGCAATCATGAAATTGCAAAAATAAAGAACTAAAAGAGGAAAATAATATATGATACAACAATTTTAAGATATTATACAATAAAAAATATAGGACATGATCCCCAAGAGAAGGGAAGAAAGCAAGATAAGTCCTGTGATTATCCCAGCTCATTCCCTGGAAAGAACTTGCAAACTACAGCACAGGAACATGTGGTTTAGAAGACTAGGCAATGTTTCTGAACTGAGAGATATAATTAAGATCAGTGGAAGCAAAGGTCTACCATTAACATGGTAGAATACTGAACAGGAGAAAATTGCAAGACGGGAGAGAACTGCACAGAGAAAGGATTCTGGAGATCTGCAGAGGGTTGCCCTGATTCTTCCGCTGATTTTGACGAGCACGAATAAACATGAGTAAACTCCATGAGGCTGGGGACAGAACATCAGTGAGAAGCAGGTTGTGCAATCCCTAGAGATGAAACAGAGCTGAGAATAGAACCTGTTACCATGGCCAGAGTGGAGACACCTTGTAACCCTTGTGGCATTGTTAGAATGCTTTAGTAGTAGGGAAATGTAGCTGTAAATGAAAGAGGAGTCTGCCCTTGATTGCCAAAAAAAGCTTAAAAGCAAGCCTCTAAAGTGCAAAATTGTTTACAAGTAACTTCATTGTGACCCAGAACAAAAGTTAATAATACTTAAAGGAATAAAAAAAATACAACACCCAGAAAAGATAAACCACAATGTGTGGCATTCAATCAAAATGACCAGGCATGGAACAAAGAAGGAAAATATGACTCACAATGAAGAGAAAAATCAGTCAGTTGATATGAAAAGATAGAGAAGGAACATAAATGATAGAATTAGTAAACCAGGATTTTTAAATACTTATTGTATTTAAAATTGTGGGAAAACTACCATGTCTAGGATAAAAAATACACTGAATTTAATTAATAGCATGTTTAGAAAAAAACCATAGGGAACTTGAAAGTTTACTGAAGAAGAAAAGATTAGGGAACTTGAAAATATAGCAGTAATACTATCTAAAACAACATGAACCAAGAAACTGAAAAAAAAAAAAAAATCAGTGCCTCATGAGCTGTGGGACAAGTTGTGTGTTAATACATATGTAACTGAAGTGAAGGTGGGGAGGAGGAGGCAGGACAAATTTTGAATAAATAAATGGCTGAAAATTTTCAAAATACTAGGAAAACTGTAATCTATAAATCAAGAAACTCAACAAATGACAAATGAAGAGCTTGATAAAAACAACATCAAACACACTATAATCAAATTACTTGCAAGAAGTCATAAAAAGAGCATCTAAAAGTAGCCAGAGAGAATCAGACACATGATGCGCAGAATAGCAAAGGTATGAATGACAGCTGAATTGATTTCGCAAAAACTACAAACCAGAAGAGAAAGGCAGAATTTTAAGTACTGGAAAGAAGTTAACGTGTCAAATCAATTCCAAAATCAGTGAAAATATAGTTCTAAAATGAAGACAAAATAATGTTTTCAGACTCGTGAAAGCTGAAAGAATTAATGACCAGCAGACTTCCCTTAAAGAGATATTAAAGGAAATCCCTCAGGCAGAAGGGAAAGGAAACCACATGGAAATCTGAATCTACTCAAAGGAAGCGCATCAGAAATGGTATATATGGGGATAAAAACGAAGCACCTTAATTTCATATGTTTTAAAACTCTTTAAGAGATAAATGTCTCTTTAATGTTAAAATATATGACAACAACACAGTGGGTGAGAGGAGAAAATTGAAGGCAACAGTTATAAGATTTCCTCTCAGAATGGCTACCCTTAAAAAAAAAAAGAAGTGTTGGTGAGGATGTGGAGAAAGGGGAACACTTGTGCGCTCTTGGTGGGAATGTAAATTGGTGCAGCCATTATGGAAAACACTATGGAGATTTCTCAAAAAATTAAAAATAGAACTACCATATGATCCAGCAATCCCACTTCTGGGTATTTATCCAAAGAAAATGAAATCAGGATCTCAGAAAGACACCTGCATTCCCATGGTCTTTGCAGCATTATTCACAATAGGCGAGTTGTGAAAACAACTAAATGTGCACTGACAGATGAATGGATAAAGAAAATGCAGTGTATACACACAGTGAAATATTATTCAGCCTTAATAAAGAAAAAAAATCTGCTATTTGTGACAACATGGATAGACCTGAAGAACATTATGCCAAGTAAAATAAGCCAAATACAGACATACAAATTCTGCATGACCTCATTTGTAGGTAGAATCTAAAATAGTCAAACTCATAGAAGCATAGACTTGAATGGTGGTTGCCAGGGACTGGGAGGAGGGGAAAATGGGAAGGTGATGGTCAGAGGATAGAAAGTTTCAGTCATGCAAGGTAAATAATTTCTGGAGACCTACTATATAGCATAATGCTTATAAGCTAACTACACTGTAGTATGTACTTAGGATTTGCTATGAGAGTAGATTTTAAGTGTTCTTACCACACAGGTATATACAAAATAATAATAATCATAAAGTGGGTAGGAGGAAACTTTGTGAGGTGGTGGTTATGTCTATGGCCTTGATGGTGGTGATATTTTAATGGGTGTATACTTATTCCCAAACTCATTGAGTTGTACACATTAAATATGTACAGGCTTTACATGTCAATCACACTTCAATAAAGTGGTTTAAAAATAATGGAAATAAACTTGTGTAATTTTAAGTCACTTAGGTTTTTGATAATTTCTTACAGCAGCAACATGAAACTAACATAGGCAGTGTGGGAGTATTATAAAGAGCATAGACATTGGAATCTAATAGACCTGAATATTGATTTTTTTTTTTTCTAAAACAATCTACTAATTGTGTGATTTGGGCAAGTAACTTATTTCTGTGCAATGTTGGATTCTTTATCTGGATGTAATAGTACCTGCTTCAATAGGATTGTGTAAATATTAATAAAATTACCCGAGGGAGAGCACTAAAGCCCTCGAGCAGAGTAAAGGATAATTATTCTCGCTGCCATTTTTAAGTATTTGCTCTATGTCAGGCATTGTATTGGTGCCTTCTATTTGTTATTACACTAATTCTTCCACCAACTCCTTTGGGATGTCCTCACCCAAGAGAATATGGCATTCAGATAGACTAAGGTTCATGGCCAGAATCATGTCACCAGAAAGTGAGCGAGTCATAATGAAAACATTTGAAAGAAAAAGAGATGTGTAAGGATGCTTATTTGAGTGATAGGCCATTGATCAGACATCTTAAAGCTTATATCCAATCTCTTCCTAAAGAAAGCCACAAGCAAAGTTATTTCTTAGTGCCTAATTTATTTCTCAGAATGTCTACATGACCCCTTGCCTTGTTAAAGACATATGTGTTTTGTAACCACTACAAGATATACATTGCTAATGTGTAAAAAAGTGAAGGTCTGAAGAGAAAAAAAAATCAATGATTATTCTTAGGTTTTGAATCTAAGCAAATGCATGGTAGAATCAACTGAACTGAAGAAGGGGTATGACAAAGAGTTCTATTTTGGATTTGTTAAAATCAGAAGTCTTTTACACACCGAAATGTCGAGTAGAGAGTCAAAAGGCACTTCAAGAGAGAGCACACAACACACACAACTCAGCATTCTACCAACTTCCCTTCACTCTGATCCTCAGAATTCTCCTTTTGTTCCTTTCCAATGTCTTTGGTGCCATCAGTGGGCCTCTCTGCTGTGTGCAACCCTCTGGGGACTGGAGATAGGTCTTCAGTTTTGGCTGCTTTTCTCAGGAAGAGAAGACTTGTCTCCAAGGATTTGGTGAATAAAATTTTCTATCTCATAAAAGTTATAACACAGCATAATTTGCAGATTTTTAGCTGCCAATATTTATAACCATTGTATAGCTGAGAGTTTCTTTCCAGCTACTTGCTAAAAGTGAATAAAGTTTCCTTATAAGTATGATTAAAATTAAAGACAAGATTTTGATTTGTATTTTAGTGATCTCATGCAAACCGCGTGGATTAGAATTTCTTTTAGCACAGAATAGTTCAAAGTTAAAGTGAGATCGCCTAGATGATTTTCTTGCCCTTTGAATAACCACCCAGCTGTGTCTTAACATGCTTCCTTCTATAATCACTGTTCCAGAAGATTGTGAAATAGCATTGTATGTCTTTTCTTGAGAAATATTGACATACTGAAGAATACTAGATGTATTGGCATATAAGGGCTGCAGAAAAATTTTATACAGCATCAAGTTAGATGGGTGACATGGGTTCAGTTGTGCCCCTCCCCCGAACATATGCTGAAATCCTAACTCCCAATACCAAAGAACCTGATCTTATTAAAAATAGGCCTCATTGAAGATATAATTTGTTAGGATAAGGTCATACTGGAGCAGGGCGGGCACTTAATGTAACGTGACTGGCGTCCATTTAAGAAGAGGAAAGAGACACAGAGGGAGAAGATAGCTTTGTTGTAACAGAGACAGATTGAAGAGATGCATCTACAAACCAAGGAATGACAGGGGGATTGCCAGGAACAGTCAGAAACAGGGAAGAGGCAAAGAAGGACTGAATCCTAGAGCTTTCAGAAAGAGCAAGGCTCTGCAGGCAGAACTAAGAGACCATAAACTCCTGTTGTTTTTAGTCACCAGTTTGGGTACCTTGTTATGGCAGCCCTAGGAAACTAACACAGTGGAAATAAAGCACAGATACAGTATATGCTGATAGATCATTTTATTATGCACGGCAAGTTTTTTTTCTTTTTTGATTTTTATACTGCAATTAACATGGGGAAAAAGTAGAAAAAAATCAAATAGTTCAGAGAATATTGTTACTACTGATTTAAAAATATTGATTATTGATCTCAGGTGTGGGTTGTTCATGTAACACTATTTGATTGAATTTTCTTTTTTGTTTGAGAAAAACTGGAAATTATTTATGGGTCAAATTATTTTTAAATTTGAATACCATACATCAGAGTACACATATAATACTCTACTCTTCTGAATTATTTTATAAAACATGCTTTTAAATGCACTTTGGATGTATTCGTTATATGAGGGCTAATACAATGTTGCCAGATGGGTAAAGGATTTTTGAGTAGGAAGAATCATCATGAGCACAGAGCAAATAGGACTTCCCGCCGAGCCTGTAGATAAAGAGAAAACATTCAGATTGTTGTTGTTAATACTCTCATGCTTTCTTGTTTCTAAGTGGTGTCTAAATATATTCCTTTGTGACTGAGCAAGAGCTCACAGTTGCCCATTTGTTATCCCCTGCTTTGTCTCCACCAAATGTTAGTCAGAATTCTTTCCTTCCTAGGTGCCCCGGAACTCTGCTTACCCCCAAGCCTCAGCAAGCACTAAGTAGTGGAGCACCCCTTTTACCAGCTTGTCCTGAGAATCGGCTGACCACAGTGGACACTGTTCCTGTCAGACCCTACTGGTCAGTTCCCTCTGCTTGTCCAATTTCCTCTTAAAAGTTTCTGCTAATCTTTGCTTACCTCTCCTTACCCTATAGAAGAAAAGATAAGCCTTTTTCTGTTTGCTATTGAGATGTTTGCTGAGATTTGAAGGTTCTCCCTCTTGCAACGGTCTTTATTCTGGGTAAAGTCTCCCCATATCTAAGCTTCGATTTGTTTTGGTTTGATACGACAAAAGATCCTTGACCAAAAACCGTGCCTTGGTTAAAACCATTCACATCAAAAACGTTGTTAAAATTATTCAAAGTAGTTACATAATCAAACTCTAGCTTAGAAGAAATTGCTGCTATCTCCACTACATTTATCTTCATCAACCTCTTATATGACTCATCCTAAATTATTTTGATAGTTTCCAATGGACTTTATTGTCTGTCTGCACTCCATCTCACTCCAGCCTCCGTACTCCCATTTGTGTATATGCCATCCAATGACATCACTTCTTTGTCAAATGATATTCTGACTGATGACTGCTGGGTTTTATATCCATGTTTAAAACTAGATAATATGTGTTGAGTGCAGACACTCTGGCCTTTTGGTATTTATATCTACTTTGGCTATTCCATTGCATGCTGGTTATGTGGTCAAGAAACATCTGATGACTGAATGAATACAAATATCATTTGGACTTTTATTTCCTAAAATAATAACACAAAAGACAGTATTTATTTCTAGTTGTTTCTTTCCAATCTTTTAAAGAATTCCCTTATTTCCAAGTCTCGAAATCTCATAGCCAAGCTAATTTTATACCAAGCTGCTATTACTTTTCCTGGTACTTCAGGGACTGAAGAAATATTGAGTGAATATTGAAAACTCATTGCATGAATTTTTATTCCCCTTGTCACTTCTCACATGAGGTTCAGTGGTTCAGTTCTGCATTTTAGTCCACTTGGCTTTTCAGTTTGAATGCTATTCTCTCTCAGACTTAAGGGAGACAAGTTATCTTCTTTAGCATCTCCTACTTAAACCAAGCAAAACATATACATAAAGCAAAATTCCCTGAAGGAAAACAACAACAAAAACAAAGAAACAGACAAACAGCAGAGCATTGTCTGTTTTCTGACAGGCATACGTGCTAGACACTTTTGTTTCTTAATCTAACCCTGACAATTTGAATCCATTTCTTTTTTTCTTATTTCATGATTTGATGTTTCATTCAACCCATCATGAAATTTATTGATAGCCATTCCTAGGGCTTCTTTCTCATGTTGCTTTTAAGTCTTTCTATTGCCAACCTATTTCAGTCCTCCCACGCCTCTGCTTAAACAGTGCCTACACATTTCATCCATATTTCTGTGAAGAATGGTATTTTTAATATACCATTTATGATCAAATATCTTCAGCTCTTACCTAATGCCTAGAGAGTCAAGTTCAGACCCTTTGCCCTATTATTGATGGTAACAGGGACTTCCATTTGAAGAAATTCTCCAAGTGCATTTAGTAGATAATAACAACAATAAACAAACACATAGGGACAGAGATTGGATTGGTGGTCACCAGAGGGGAAGGGGGGAGGGAGGAGGGTGAAAGGGATAATTCGGTACATGTGTGTGGTGATGGGTTGTAATTAGTATTTTGGTGATGAACATGATGTAATCTATGCAGAAATAGAAGTACAATGATGTACACCTGAAATTTTTACAATGTTATAAACCAATGTTACTGCAATAAACAAAAAATTAAAAAAATAAAAAAATAATTGAAATCCTTTGCAGCTATTTCACCTTTGAATCGTAGGCCTCTTTTCTTTTATCTCCAAAAATATTGCTGTATTTTGGTGTGAAATATTGACTCTTTCGCAAAATTAAGAACATGTAGTGGTGTTTTAGATAAAATAGACTTGCTGAAAAGTGAATTGCTAATATTTCCTTATCTTCTAGTTGGTACAATATTAGAGCAGTAGTCCCTATCCTAATCGCTCAAGGCAAAGCTTCTCAAACTTTGTGGTGTTGTAAACCATATAGGAATCTTACCAAAATGCAGATTCTGACTCCGTAGTTCGGGATGTGGCTTCAGCCTCTAAATTCCTTACAAGCTCCCACATGGTGCTTTTACAGCTGTCCCAAACATTACATTTAGAAGAATAAGGTTTAAACAACGTCCTGGCACAGACTGAGTGGCAGGGCAGGCTGCAGTCACAGTTATACACAGCTCTGATGAAGGGCTTTTATGTAATATGTCTTTTAATAGGCTCACCAATTCTACAGAGTGGTAAAGTATTATGATAATACCTGTTTTATTCATGATAAAATTGATGTTGAGAAAAGATGAAGAATAGTTCAAGATAATGAAAATAGTAGTTGTCAAGAGTGGGGTACAAACACAGGTGTTCCCCTCCCCAAAGCCCAGCCTCTTCACCATAACAGGAAAGAAGTTTTCTTTTGTTAACATTTAGATAAATAAATACACTTCCAGAGAGCTACAGGAGGACGCATTTCTTAAACTGGGGCTGCTTTTGGTTTCATGGCTTGCTTTTGTTTTTTTGTTGCTATTAACTGTCACCATTAATATTTCTGGAGAACATAAAATGTCACTAGACCCAGCTTACCTCTGTTATCATGTCCTGTGGGTTTGAGCAGCATTCTAAGGATTTGGAGATGGATTAAGAAAAGGATCAGGACCGTTTTCTGGAAATGGTTGATATGATGAATTTCCCTGATATGGCACAGATCGATCACGCTTTCTCTGTATACAAACAAAAGGAAAGACAACATTGCAGAGAATTGAGACAATGACAATGCAAATATTTCACAATAATTTCACTTAAAAAACGTAGTTTATTCAAGTGGGTAAGACCTTATATATCATCTCCGTGATTGTATTTTCAAACAGTTGGTTAGATTTTCCCTTTTTTATGAGAAAATGTTGAAGAGAAGGTAAAAATGATAAAGAGTTTCCATTTTTACTGTTTGTTGACAATTTTGTTCATTTATAATAAATGTGGGGCATTTATTATAGCCTACCACTCAAAAAAGGTTTAAATATTCTTCATAATATTATCTGCAAACTACTACGTTGCCCATCCTTGACTATTCCAGGAAGAAGCAATTTACTAAATGAAATTTTCTATCTTTTTTAGCATGGTAAGGTTAACCTAATGATTTCACCACCCTCTAAAAAAATCAGAAGGTGGAAATTTACCACACTATTTGTGTTTTTAGCAACCTCTATGCTACGTTAGGTATATGCTATCCTTAACAGAACTAGAATTTCTACTACTCTTTAGATCAAGGCAATTCTTTAACAACAGAGGCACTTAAGATCTGATAGAATAATTGGCTTCTTTAGGGTGGCATTATGAGTTTCCATCTAAATGCTACTAGTACACAAGACTTTTGGGTCTTTTACCTGTGTATCATAAATAAACAAAATCAATGTTTACTTAAGTCATTCATTATATAGATAAATTTCAGAGATAAGTAGAATACATACTCAGAGAAGAAAATATGTTTGTACTCTACCGCATTATCAGAGCAATACTTACATGGTATTTTCCTCTATGCCGATGATGTTTCTGTTAAAATAAAGAACAGATTAAAAATTGAATACGTGTTTAATTTCTAGTTTTCTAGAAAGTGAGAGTGTCTTACCTATTCAGAAGAATCAGCACCCTTGGAAAAAAGAAAAGAAGAAAATAGTTAACATCTTAATTTTATAACTCCGGAGTGTAAAAATGCACTTAAGTGCTACAATTATGATTAAACAAAATGGACACTACATCTTGGGTTACTGATACACTAAACTAGTTTCTTTTTTGTATAATGATGTACTTAAAATGAGTGAAGAGTAGGCTTTTGCTATAAATAATTTGCTACATTCAAATATCAATTCGCTTTGGTTCAAATATATTTTGTGTGCCTGGGAGAAAACCTGTCACTGTGAAGGGAAGAGTGAAAAATGAACAGTTAAACTTTGGATTTCCTACTGACAGCTGTTTTTATATGAATATGTTTGGAGTAGCTCAAAAACCACTTCCATTCAAATATTTGTTGTGCTGATAGAGTCTGGTATTATGTTTTTCTCTCTTCTTCACGATTTTTATTTTTTCCAGTTCCATCCTTTTATAAAAACATAACGTAATAAACTGTGGTGTTACTACCAATTTGTGTTTGAAACATCCACTAGAACTTGTTGGATGAATTGAAATATTATTATTATTTCTTGATGAATTTCTCAGTAACTAGATAAAGTATACCAAAGTAAAAACAACCATTAATTTTAACAGGAGAAGTAGTAAAGGAGGGGGGAGAGGAGGAGGAGAAGGAAGAGGAAGATGAAGGGTTTTCAGAGAGGTCAAGTGTTTTGCCTGGACACACAGAAGTGAATGTCAACACAAGTTGGGAACTGCCGACATTTGGTAGGCCTAGAGCTTTTAATATGTAAGTGTCTTTAATCAGCCCCTGAGTTCTACTTTATGGACCTTTTCAAAAATGCTATTCTTACCTTAAGCTAATTACACTGGAGCATTTGTGTGTTTTTAGTGTGTTTGTACTCAAGATTTGTCAAAGTCCTTAATCAACTTACGTAGGTGAATTCAAGGAAAATGTCCACACAAAAACATTCAACTTTATAAAGCCATGTTCAGGTAAATGCAAAGAGAGGTCGGAACCCAGGAAATCAGAGAGATGTTTTGGAGAATTATTGAGAACATATTCTTCAAAATTTCCTAATATACTTACAATCATGGCAATCAGGAGAGCCATGATAAAGGCAAATGCAAGGATCTTCATGTTTAGATGAGTCCTGAGAAAGCATATATGAAAAATCAGTAGCACATTCATTCCTGTATCACATATCAGACATTTGTCAATCGAGCTAAGCTCCAAGCATTGTGAAACATACTAAAATACGAAGACAATTGAAACACATTGCCTGACATCATGGAACTTAGGGCATCGTGGGGGACGTTGGTACTAAAGATAAGTGTTCTGATTGCAGAAACACTAAAGTGCTGTAAAAACAGATAAAATGGACATCTTAAACAGATCGAGAGAATGGTGGTATTAAAGTAAATAAAAAGCAAGCTTGTGTTAGATGATATGGAACGAATAAAGAGATTTGTTGGGAGCCTGCAAAGAAACAAAAATGAGAGAGAGGATAGCATGTAGGAAGCAAAATAGTTCAGCATGTAGGAAGGACAAAAATGGAGCCAGGCTGACCACTCAGATGGTTGTGAGATTATAGAGGACTTACATAGTTATATTAGGGGCAATGATTGAGGCAGAATTGAAAGAAATGTTTGGAAGGTAGAATGACAAGCCAAAGGGACTGGTTTTATAATACAGTTAGCGAAAATTAGTCAGTTTCTGGCTTGAAAATTTTAGGTGCTATAACCCTGGTATTAGAAAATTAATGATACTGGGTAAAGAAAAATCAAATTGGAATGAAGTTTCACAGAAAATATTTGCAGATACTTTGAGAAATTGAGTTGTTAAAAATGATTTAATCTTCCAAATGATCTTATTTAACACAAATAACCTACTCTGGGACTCCTTGATATGTTTTTGTAATGCTGTCTATGCAAGTGAACCCAATTTGTTGTTGTTGAAAAAGAAGTAAAGTTAATTAGTTACTTCTGAATTATGGACATCTAAATAGAAGTATTTTGCAAACTATAAGGTGAACAAAGGGTAAAGGACTTTTTTTCTCCTGATCATTTTTAGCCATTAGTTTTGATAGAACATTACAGTAATATCTTTTGTCTAATGATAGAAGAAATTACTCTTCTGCTAAATTACTCTAAACCTCAAACATATGAAGGAGAACTCGGTACTGACGGTATTTCCCTTGTTCCTTATATGCTGATTTTGCCTAATTGGTTTAAACTCAGCACTGTGGCATTAGACAAACTGTAAAACTTATATATTTCTTGACAAAGTTTTTCTATCATTTACTACTTAAACCAAATATTCAGTCATGTTATGATGCAAAAAAGGATGCAACTTTTAGTGTTGTTTATATGTGGAATTATATCGAAAGTGGCAAATTGAGGGCAATTCGAAGAGTGGTCTTCTCTAGATAGATAGATAAATAGATAGACAGACAGATAGATAGATAAATAGGTAGATAATTAAAGGACTTTGGGAAAATATTTCCCAAAGAACACAATGATAAAAGCTTGAAATGCTAAAAACTTTCTTTTTCTAAACAAATTGCAAATGAAATGAAAATATGTTAAGTAAAAATGAATTATTAAAACAAACTAGTCTCTATATGGTGTTAATTATGCTGAAAAACAGAAACTATTTTGAATGATGTAAAGGACAATGAAAAGGCTTGGAAAATGAACTAGAGATGGTAATAAAGTAACTTTGAAACAGGTTACTTAAACCTTGAATCAACACATACATTTGCAAAAAGAAAGCTTATGCTATTCAAAGAGATCATTTTCCTATAAAATTTAAACTTCAACTTGAAGTTAAAGATAAAGGTAATTATTAACAAAGTGGATATCATATATTTAGTCAAAAAAATAAAAAGGCTTCTAGGTATCCTACAAACAGAGAAGGTGGCATACACGCCCTCCATTTTCTACATCATTCACTTTGTAAAATGATTGCTGTCAATTCAGAGGCACTGAGATCCTAAACTCACCTTCAGATCCTGACATAGCGTCATCATTTCCTTAAATGTTTTTTTTATGCGAAATCATCAATCAATAATATACATTTTACAAACTTTTTTCAATTTACTCTAGTAAACAAAAGATTAGAATAAGACATCATATTAGATTGTACGTGAATATATTACCTTTTACCAAAGATGAGACTCAAGAGTCAGAGATGCTGAAATTCTGAAGCTCTAAGAAAGGATGGGCTTTTCTAGAGGACTCACCTATTTAAACACACCTAAATCCTCCATTTATTATTCTAAATCATGTCAATAATGAGGTCATATTATGGAACTGGAAATAATGCCCAAAACCTGCCCCCACAAATACTAAGAATAAACTTAGGGTGATTTTGCAAGAGAAGATTGTGAAGCAGAGTTATCAGGAACCAAATGGACCCAGAAAATGTTAATCCCAGTGTTAGTCTAGGCATAGTGTGAATAAGACAAAGGGAAAAGTGTGCAGGAGTAAATCAAGCATACAAATGAATTGAAATGGTAAAAATGTTTCTGTAGAACACCATCTACTCTATTTCAACAAATGCGTGTCCAAGTTGGAACAAATGTACGTCAAAAATGATATCATCTTATCAAAATGTTCCCTGTTGCCTAACAAATGGTGATAACTGTAATCAGGCAATGAGTCATCATTTATTTCTAATGTGGTTCCTACAAATTATTAAATTGTACTTTTATTCTACTGACTTTAGAATATTTTAAGTCTGAAGGTATATTCAAATGTTTGCAAAAATTTGGTAATCTTCTGGCATTGTATATTAAAATAATTCCTGTTTTTAAAATCAAATGACCATAGGAGCTCAGTACTATAAATCTCCCGTAGTAACTAGGTGCATATATTTTGAAATGTAATTTATTTCCTCCATGTCTTTAGGGGCTCAGGTTCCTCAATGGAAGCCATGTGTTGACATGATTATACTAAAAAGAAGGGAAAATTAGGTTTCACTAGGTCCCTAGGCTGATGCAGATTACAAACTGACCTCTTTACTACTGGTTGGATAACTCAGTGTACTCAGAACTGAATATCATAAAATCATTTGTAAAGTTTAAATAAATTATAGATCCTAGTCCATTGTTACTCAAGGTGTGCCATATTTGGGACCCTCAGAATCAGTGTCACCTGAGAATTTATTGGAAATGCAAATACATAGGCCTTTCTAGACATGTTGAATCAAGATTTTGGAAAGGCACCAGTAATCTCATTTTAACAATGTGTATAGGAGATTCCCTGAGTACCATAAGGTTTAAGAAGCAACATCATAAAACCACAAATGCATTATTTGTCTATAGACTTCATCCTATTAATAGGACTTAAGGTCTAATTTTGTTTCAGTGTTTTAAGGACATAACTGGTAGGTGAATTTTCAAAGCTATATTTGAACATCCCATTAAAAATTATTGTTATTTTCTGGGTAGTTTACAAAATAATTTAATTCTTTATTATGCATTTAAAGAATTAAAGTCAAATCCCATTTAAATAATTCTTGTTGTTCTTTTTTCACTGTTTTCTAAGCATCAAGATGTATAGTCTCTTCTCAAGTGCAAAGCAAATCTAATCTTGATCTATTCTCAACAGGAAAACGATACATGGAGTTCAGTAATCATTGAGATGAGTGCGATTTTCAAAAATAAACCTTGCTTTATTCATTTTGAAAATGTCAAATCATTTTCTTCCTTCCTTCCTTATTTCCTTTATGTCCCCCTCCTCACTGCCTTTCTTCTCCTCCTTTCCTCCCTCGTTTATTTCTCCACAGATTCATTCAGCCCATGTTACTAGACTCTATGTTAATAGATGTATGAAATTCATAGCCTAGTGAAGAAAATGTGAACTAATGCTCCAAAGGCACAACCACACAATGACAGCAACAAACACAAACTGCCAGTAATAAAATCTGATAGATGCTAACATACACATTTAAAACCTACAATTAAACTTAACTCACTTATTTTAGTTTGGGACACCAAAATGTAAGCATTATCCCAACAATTATTTTCTGCTTCACACTATAGGAAATGTGGGGATTATGTATGACAGTGGGAAACAAGAATAGTGGACTCTAACACAAGAGTAACCACCTTGTGTTAGTTATGGTTTCATCCTCCAGGAACAGAAGGTCATTTTAGAAGTTTGATGGACCAGAATATATCCTGATATTTTAGAATTAAGTAAAACGGATATCTTATCCTCCATAAACAACCACCATACTGTTTGAAAAATGCCAGGTCTTTCATTTACACGGGAAAAGTCAATAAAGAGCTACTGCTGTATCACAGGTGTGACATTAAATTGGTGGCATAAGGATGCAACTTGTGAATGGCTATTAATGGTGATGTTTATGCTGGATTTTCTTTCTCCATTTCCTCCTCCTGTTCTTCTTCATCCTCCTCCTCTTCCTGCGTTTCTCCTGCAATGAAAGCACGGTCTACAGTCAATGACAAAACCCACGAAGTTTTTGTATTTCACAAAAAGACCATTTTGTGTTATATTCCTGTGTGATTTACTAAAACAAAAAATACTGCAACTGACAAATATAGAGCAGGATATGACTGCTTTCTAGATAACACAACATCTCCTAAGCTTCGGGAATACAAAGTGACAATCTCTTATTTCTGCCTTTGAGGGGCTTACCTTATGTTATGGACTGAATGCTTGTGACCCACAAATTCATATGATGAAACCCTACCCCTCAATGCAGTCTATTAGGAGGTGGGACCTTTGAGAAGTAATTAGGTTTAGATGAGATCATGAGGCTAGAGCCCCCGTAATGGGATTAGTGCCCTCATAAGAAGAGGAAGAGACACTAGAGCTTCCTCCCTCCACCATGTGAAAATAGAGGAAGAAGGCAGCTGTCTGAAAACCAGGAAGAGGCCCCATAACAAGAACTCTGCTGGCACCCTGATCTCGGACTTTCCAGCCTCCAGAACTGTAAGAAATAAATGTCTGTTGTTTAAGCCACCAGTCTGTAGTATTTTGTTAGAGCAGCCTTAGCTGACTAACACATCTTGTAATTTGTGAAACAGACTAGGTTAAAGGCAACTGCAGATAGAAGAGTGCAGGAAAGGGTTGAATATATGAGTCAAAATTAACAAAAAGGTTCAGACTGGAGCTGAAGATTTAAGAGATTATTGATTGTAATAAAATTGTGAAAATTGAAGAGATCATATAGAAAAAAATGTGTAGGTCAGAAGAGAAGTAGACTGAGGACAGAACCCCTAGATAAGACCAATGTAATGTGTGAGAAAAAATGGTGAAGTCCATGAAAATCTCCTAGAAGGGAGGGAATAGCAGAAGAGAGGAGAATTGCCAGACTACTGGTGAATTGTGGGAGCCAAGGAGATGAAATTTCAAGAAGGAAGCTTAATCGTCAGGAACAAATGTTACAAAAACCTCGGAGGTTGCTTAATCTCTTTAAACTCCAATTTTCTTATCTGTAATAGTTATACTAATAGTTAAGAATGGATTAAATGAGAATGTATTTAAATCACATTGCAAAGAGAAAATGTCCAAGTATAAACGTTGTGTTATCATTTTATCATCATAATCTTCATTAGAAAGAAAGCATTCACATAAGTCAACAACAAAAAAACCCAAAAAATCCAATCAAAAAACAGGCAGAGGATATGAACAGACATTTCTCCAAGGAAGATATACAGATGGCCAATAGGCACATGAAAAGATATTGAACACCACTAATCATCAGGGAAATGCAAATCAAAACTACACTAAGATATCACCTTACACCAATTAGAATGGCCATAATCACCAAGACAAAAAATAACAAATGTTGGAGAGGTTGTGGAGAAAAGGAAACCTTCATTTATTGCTGGTGGGAATGCAAACTCATGCAGCTTTTATGGAAAACAGTATGGAGATTCCTCAAAAAATTAAAAATAGAAATACCTTATGATCCAGCTATCCCACTACTGGGTATTTATCCAAAGAACTTGAAATCAACAATCCTAAGAGGCTTATGCACCCCTCTGTTCGTTGAAGCATTATTCACTATAACCAAGAAGTGGAAGCAACCCAAGTGTCCCTCAACAGATGATTGGATAAAGAAGATGTGGTGTATATACATATATATACAATGGGATAGTACTCAGCCATAAAAAAGACAAAATCACACCATTTACAACAACATGAATGGAGCTGGAAGGTATTATGTTAAGCGAAATAAGCCAGACATAAACAAACACAGTATGATTTCACTCATATGTGGAAGATAAACTAACACATGGACAGAGAGAACAGTTTGGTGGTTCCCAGGGGTAAAGGGGTTTGGGATGGGCACAAGGAGTGAAGGGGTGCATTTATATGGTGATTGAAAATAATAATGTACAACTGAAATTTCACAATGTTATAAACTATTATGACACCAATAAAAAAATTATCTGAGGATGAAGGTTAAAATGAAAAACAAAGCACAGTGATGAAATAGTTTTGGAAAATATGAGTCTCCTGACCTGTAAGAATATAGGGAGAAAGTTAGAAATCTGATCAGACACAGATCAATTTACAGAAGAGTGAAGGTGGGAAGTTGAAGGCAGTTGTGCGAAATGGACTCAATTTTCTCTGTGAAACAGGTGATTGTTTTCTAGAATTGACTCATGAGTGAAATGAGTTAGATGCTTCAGAAAATTAATAATACTTATTGAAGGAAAAGGGTGAGAGCAATATGACCAAATACAAGAAAAAGATTTGGTAAACAGTATCCTATTCTATGTTTAGAAAACATAAAAGGAACCTTTTCTTTCATACAGAACTGAGTGTAATTAAATGGAAGTATGAGCAGCAGCATAAGGAAACTTAAGGGGTTTCCAGAATTGGGATTTTAGCAAGTAGGGCTCCTCAAAGCCAGAGCTTCACAGGAGTTATTTGAGTTGTTGCAAGTATATACCAAATGGTAAATATGAAATTCTGGGTTAGGAGAAAACGAACCTAATTCAAAAGGAACAGAGAAAATAAAAGGATATGGAAAGAGCAAGGGCCTAGAGCTTTCTGTAAAGTCAAGTAAAGATTTCTTTGCTTCCATCCAAGTCACTTTCCAAAATACAAATAAGATCATGTCTGCTTCCTGTGGCTTCCCTCTCAAACCAAAGTCTAAACTTGACCTACAAACTCTTGTAACCTACACACCCCTTTCTTGTGACCTAGTTTCTTTGTTTCACATCTTGCCGCCTTCTCTATCCAGGCTGGACTCCTTGAAGTTTCCTTAAACACAACAAACGTATTACTTCTGCAGTGAATTTGCATTTGCTACTCCTTCTGCTTGGACTTTTCTTCCTCCATGCTCACTCCCATAATTAATTTATAACTTTCTGTCAATATCACTCTACCAGAGAAGATGTTCTTGACTCTCTTATGTAGAATTGCCTCTGTGCCCTTGCCCTGCCTTTTATTTCTTTAGAGCACTTATTACCACCTGAGAGATTATGGATTATTTGTTTACCTCTTGGCTGCCACTCCCAACTACAATGTAAGGATCATGAGGGCCAGGCTTTATTCTCTTTTCTTCCCTGCTATGTCTTCAGCACCCAGAACAGCACTTGAAGGCTAACCACTCAATAAATAGTCACTGAATAAATATTTGCTGAATGGAAGTCATTGTTGACACGCCTGATGAAGGACATTAAGAAGTTCATATTTTCAGTGCCTGTCTTCTGCTATCGAGTGACATCAGGGGTTCTCTTTTAGCTCTATGGACTGTGGTAGGAAATGTGAGGACCCTGGAGGAGTTTTAGCATAATTACTGTGGGAAATGGAACCAGGACCAAATCAGGGAAATGTTAGAATAGATAGTTCAGAGAACCTAGCTGAGGATGTGGACCATATATTTGGAGTAGAAGAAATAGGATGAAAAATTAGAATTAGTTGATCTGAAAGAAACTCTCATATAAAGTTGCTTCAATGCTACCCAAACTCAAAAAGTAAGTGGTTAAAGGAATGGTTATGCCAGCTTAGTCTGTCAATATGAAAAATAGAAATAAAGACTATAGACATAAGATTGTGCTTGGAGATTAGCTCTTTTAGAAAGAAAAAAGATGAGTTTCTATGAGTTAGAAGCACCAGTGAAAAGAGATTAACAGTTAGAAATTACAACCATGTCCTCAAACATCAATTAGGAAGGCAAGCATCACAAAACACAGAGACCACGTTGTGTCATGGTCTTTTACTCTGCATTGTATTTTTGATAATGCTGCCAAAACATGGTGGTAGTGAGGCGTGATAAGAGAGATGAGAGAATATATGTCAAAATTGGACTTTCCCCTCAAACCTATTCAGAAAAAGAAAATAACAGATCAGCTCTACAATTTGTACTGTATTCTACCCATCTCCTAAATTTAAATCTAGATAAAAATGAGAATAATATTTTAATTCATCTTATGATGACATGAGTCAAGGTGTTTTACTTCACAGAATGTGGACTGAATAGCTTTCTGAAAAGAAATGAAACAAAGAATCAGTGACAGTTTAACTCTCAATTCAAAAGAAATCTCTCATCTACAGCAATGCCAGGACAGTATTCTTTGGTATAAAATCAATTAGTACATTAGCAAACGCAAAGTTTTGACTAAAAGAGTATAGAATTGAGAAAGCAAGTGAAGGTGACAGACCATTGACAACAATTCCTTTCAGAGCAATCCCACTGTGACAATGTGGTTCTCAAATGGCCCAGGAGTCAGCCCTCCTGCCTGAGATCCCTTCACACAGGTCTACAGTTGGTAAGGCAAAGCAAACATCACACTTTCACACTCAAGTGTAAAAGACAACACTCATTCTGGGTGAGTGAGAAAATCAGTGATGTTTACTGGAATAGGATCTATCTTGTCAAATAAAAAATGAACGGAATAATAAAAATATATTTTACCTGACTGGGAAGGATGTCCACCTTCTCAACCACTCACATTTCTGCAAAATAAATTACAATTTAATGTAATAATTCTGGAAGTATGAAAAAAGATATTTTAAAGTCTAAAATAAAATGAAAATGTCACGACTAACTCCCTGAGAGATGTTGGCAGATTCCTTAGGAGAAAAAATTTTTTTTGATGACTTACTTTCTCACGTCATTTTCCATATGTATACAAAAGAAGCAAAGAACCACAATCATTACCTGGAAACTCCAGGTAAAATACTTTGCTTCTACCTGAATTATAGTGTAAGTGTGACCATAGTGTAAAATCAATTTTATTTTATATTGCAAAGTCACATTTTCTCTAGATAACTAACTGATTATATTCCAGATAGCTGACTCATTCTCTTCTCATGCTCAGCTACAGTGGGAATAATTACAGGTCTTTGCAAAAATCAACAACTATGGGAGGAAATTTTTTATTTTTCCTCAGACTACTTTCCTCTTTTTTAGAGATAAAGTATCTAGCAGGAAAGTACGGCAATCCTTCAGCAATATTGGGATTAGCTCTTTAATGGAACCAGGAAGGCATGAGTCTTGTTTCAGAATTCATTTTGTCTCTGTTCACAAGGTATATTTAACATCACAGCCAGAGTGACAACATTACTACTGTTCAGTGACCTCTAGGACAATAGAGGGGATATTTCTGAAGATTCTAACAGTGCAGGAATCTAATCTGTTCATTTACATGTCTGCATTATTGGTGAACCTTCCCCAAACTTGCAACACTCTATATGAGTGTTGAGGGTCAAGTCGCATAGAATGTAGTATCTGTTACTAGCTTCCAGAATATCGTATTGCTAACAAAGTTCCTTACCTCGGTGGAGGAGGGGAGATCTATATCAAAGATCTATAAAAAGTGATCTATAAATAGAACAAATTTTTATTTTTTGTTTCAGTCTTAAAGCAAACTGAATCTGTGTGTTTTTCATTTAGTGGGAAAACCTTCACAGTACTTTATTGGGTGGAAATTAGTTGATGTGGGTTCCTTTACAGTCTTCTACAATATAAACATTTAAATCTCTATAGTTGGAGTAAATCTTATTCTCCTTAATGCATTTCCCAGTTTTTGTAATTGTTTGGGAACTTGGGTTTATCATAAAGTCAATAAATTTGTCACATTTTAAATACAGACTGGTTTGTGAGTAAACGTGCCTAGGAATCTGAACTATTTTACAAACAATATTAAGATCTTCAGGGGAAAACATATGTTTCATTTAGTTTTATAATTTAGGTTGTAATTAGTATGGGTTAGCAAGTGTCTCCTCACATACAAAAGTCAAAATTGTAGGCTGAAGTAATTCTTGATATGAATACTTGATACACAAATCCAACACTATCCTTAAGTTCTAAGAAAATGATGGTGAAAAAGTAGTTGTCATTATCTTAGGACTGCTAATTGCTTCATTTTATTCTAAGCTGAATCAAACGATTTCTTGAATGATGGAGGCAAACTATTGGAACAAAAACAAAGTAGAGAATGGTTGAAGGATAACAGAGTGAAAGGAAGAGTCAACCAACTGATTGATGTGAAAGATCAATTACTGATACTTTTTTCTCATATTGTTTACACGTGGAATGCAAATCCCACATTTTACTTTCGAGTTGGCTATAAATTGAAGACAGTGCCAAAGCCCTTCAATACGTATCCATGAGACATAGAATGTATGAAGTAGCCAAGGCTCTGAGCACCAAAACACCTTGTGAGGAGAGGAGTGAGCAGTTGAGGTCGGAGAAGGGGAGGGTGTTCCCTGTAGGTTAAGGAACAAACTATGAGTTACTCCTGTAATATTGTGTAGAACGATAATGAATATGATATTTATTACATTTTATAGAGTTTTTTAATATATAAAGCACTTTCATATCACGTAACTAGTTAAATAATTTTTATAAATACTATCATTAGTTCTTCACAGCGGGGGAAAATGAAGCTCAGACAAAATGAGGTATTTTCACTCGGCCACATGGCTAGAAAATTGCCGAGTTCCAACTCATGGTCAGACACGCCTAATGCAAGTTCAGATCTTTGTCACATATTGCTGTCTTGTGTCTATCCATCATGGGTTCCAAACTATTGTTATTACGTATGCTGATATTCTGACATTGTTCTGACAAACCATGATGTATCTGGGGCCCTTATCCACCCTGCCAAAGCAAGTGTGTTCTCAAGGAAATTCAAACACAGAGTATAGTGCATGCTTTTCCATCTGTAGCTAGAACTGCAACTCCACTACAACAGTGAGGGTATCTCAAAACCTCTGTGGCATTAGAGCCCTCTGTGGCATCACAGGAAGGAAAGTTTTAGTGCTGTCTTTAATTGCTGGTTAATAGCTCAGAGCCACAGTGTTTGAATATAATCAGTGGTGCCCACCCTCTATCCTTTGCATATAGTAAATGTGCTGAGATTTTCTCTTTGAATGAGAATGGAGTTGCTTAAACGTCCCATTATACTTACACGCTTAGCATGAGCAACAGCCAGAAGGCAGGCAAGGATAAGGAACTTCATGTTTACTCAGTCCTGTGAACGTAGACACAGAAAATCAGTAACACATTTCCTTCATTCAACTTTTCTTTTGCATCTATGTATTTTTGTCACAGATAATGGACAAAAGGCAATGAAATAAATGAATGCATGATAAATTCATGCCTAAGAATAAAAGTAATTCTATTTAAACATAAATTATCTTTAAAAACTAAAATACAACTTAAACTCTTGGGTTTTAAGATGAAAATTCTTTTGGCCAATGTCTTTTAATTACATAATTCATCATGAATGCAATTATTTCCTTATTATTTAATTATTTGGTATTTCAACAGATATGTTCAGAGTTCCTACTCATACCTGACTATTCTAGGCATAAAAGGGTGAGCAAAACAGACATACTTGTTAAGCCATGTCTTCTTCAACAATTCTTCAAATCCTTCTTAAATCTCTATGATCAACTTTTCCTTGGTACTAATTATTAGGAATGCAAAATACAACAGGAACTCATTTTTAAATCAGATTTCAGGTTAGCCAGAACATGCAGAGCCAGCCCTAGTCTAGTGGTTAAGACCCGGTACTTTCACCTTTGAGGTCTGGGTCCATTTCCTGGTGAGGGAACGACACCATCTGTCTATCGCTTGTCATACTGTGGTGGCTGTGTGTTGCTGTGATGCTGAAAGCTATGTTATTGGTATTTCAATACCAGCAGGGTAACCCATGATGGACAGGGTTCAGCAAAGCTTCCAGACCAAGACAGACTAGGAAGAAGGACCTGGCTACCCATTTCCAAAAAAAAATGGTCATGAAAACCTTACGAATATCCATGGAGCATTGTCTGATTTAGTGCCTGAGGGTGAGAGGATGGCACTAAAAGACTTGGCAGGGTCCTGCTCTGCTGTACAAAGGGTCACCAGGAGTCCGAGTGAACTCCACAGCACTAACAAAGACAAAATTTGTTGATAAATTTGTTTCTCCTTCTAGAACTGAAATGAAGGAGACTTGTGTCAGTATCTCTTTTCTATCTATCAAGTCTCTCCTTTAGTGGAACTCATGATAAGCAATTGCAAATATAGCATGGATGAACACCGGCAAGGTGAATACTCCTATTCAGAAAATAGAGCTGCAACCAGGCTCTTATCCTTATCAATCATGTTATTATTTTTCTCCCGTAAGATTATTTGGAAAAGTTGCCTGATCCCTTTTCAACATTAGGAGGGCCAAACTGAAGAAGAGAATCAAGCTTTGGGACCAATGCCATTTAAAGGTAAAAATCTCCCTCTCAAATTAATCTCCAGCTGGCCTAGGTGTGCAGTGTAGCCTCAGTAGTGGAGTGTTTCAGAGGAGGGGCCCTAGGGCTGGACATCTCAGTTGGAATCCTGCCTCCTCCACGTATTCCATGCACTGTGATCACAGGCAATCGATTTCACCTCCCTGAGTGTTGCTTGCACCATCTGTATATTGGATGATAATGTTAACTCCCACACAGGTTTATGTGAGCGTGAAACTAGTTAATATTGGCAAAGGGTTTAGAACTGTGGATGACACATTTTAAGTGCTCAATAAATATCACCTATTACTATTGGATTTGCCGTTGTATACTTAGTCATGTTGCCCCTGTATATGTAATATTTTTCTACAGGTACGTATAGATTTTGACCAACAGTTTAAACTTGGAGATGTCTATATATTAAAAAAAGATGTAAATTGAAGGAGGTAAAACTTGATAAGAAAGAAAACTTTAATATCACCAAGAAAATATTAGGGAGAAAAGGAGGCGACCATACAAAGAGCGCCTTCAGTGTGGCTCACGGCTGACTCAGGTCTCCATCATGACTCTGAATCTATTGTGGAGGCGAATAGAATCTCGGTTGAAATCTCAAAGGGGTAGACAGTGGCTACAAGTAGGAAAGAAGGCTTTATGTATTTCAAAAAGAAAAAAAATATGAATTTTTCCACAGGAATTGCTCTAGGAAAGTTTGTCACAAAATAGCTCAACTTATAAATAAGGCTTGAAAATATATATCTTCCCCAAGAAGAAAGGATGGTTCAGAGGTTCCTGCCCTACTGAAAGGTGAAAGGAAAACATGAGTGACCATTGTGGACATTGGTGCTTGTGAAGAATTCCACTCAAGGCCATTATTTCCGGCTGAATGTATCCAGAGAGGACATTGTCTGTAATTTCCTAAAAATAGTTACTAAAAGCATATGCATGTAAATTACACAAATAAATCATTTGTGAATCAAAAACTTTATAGCAAATTTAATTATTTTATAAGCTAAACAATGATTTTAATAGAATTTAACTAAATGTGTTTTTCTTTGATGTTGTGTTCTTTACTGAAGAATTGTTCCTGTTTCAATTGTTGCTCAATGTCCAGGTTTAAAGGCATTTACCTGGCTCAAGACGCAGCAGTTAATTCAAGAATCTTAAAAGTTTCTCTTAAAAGAAAAAGAAACTTTCATGCATTTTAATTCACAAAGAATGTTTACATCTCATGTAAAATATGTAGGACATTTTTTGGCATCTAACATTCAAACTTAAATTGTGAAAGTCTTATGTTCTATAATGAAAAGGATCTCCAAAGGGTACATGCCTGTCTAGGAAAGTCAATCACATGGAAAAAATAAAATAGAAAATATCATCCAGGGAATTGTTAGATCTGGGATTCAATCCTAGGACTTCTCATGCTAAAATATTAATATTTATACAAAATTGTCAGCTTTCTGGATTCAATTTCCTGCTCTACTATTTACTCCACATGTTAAAAACAAGTACTTAAATCAAATATGAAGGGAAACTATTAAATATAGCTTGAGAAATTCATTTCACCTCTGTAATTTTCAGATCCTTTTTGAAAACAAGTTAATATTATCTATGTCATCCTATTTCAAGGAATTGTTGTAGGAATCAAGCAAAATGTATACACAAATGTTTAGGAATTGCGATCCAATATAAAATTCATTCTTTATCACTATTGTCGGGATTTTATATTGTTCTATTTGAACTATATAATTTTTTCTTTTAATTAATGGCCTAGAAATTGTAACTTAAATTTGATATGATTTCTATGAGAGAATTTGGGATTTTTCTTTATTTAATTTCTTTAGATGTCTTTTTTCACAATAGACAACTATAATTTTGTTGTTAAAAAAAATCAACAAACATACCCAAGTGGCAATAAATGGGTAGGAGTTTTCCTTAATGTGATTTCAAGGGTTCACTGCTCTCTGCTATGGATGAACAGCCTGGAAATATGAGGGGAGGTGAATCTTCGGTAGAATTTGTTGATTTTGACCTAGAAAGAAATAAAATCATTGATTACCCCTCATTCAGTCTCCTCCAGAGATCTAATGAGAGCTAGACAGTGTCAAATGAATTATAACTTTACATCTTTAGATAATTTCTAAATATTCTAGGAAAACTCAGCAAAAGGAGAGTTACTTATCTATAAATCACTTAAATATTTTTACAATAGAGTGAACAACAAAATTGAAGCAATTCTTTACTTGATTCAGTCACTCACGCAGAAATGTCTAAGGGAAAAAATAAAATGTATATGTAATAACACAAGAGGAGAATTTTTTTGAATTACCAAAAGAGGTATTACAGTTTAGTGTTTCTTTTTCCATTTCTGGTCTTTAGAGTCAAAGAGGCTCAGCATAACTTCTCGCGAATTTTATCACTGGAATCTCTGACTGTGAGCAATTCCTTAATCTCTCTGAGTGTTACTTACAGTGTAGGACTATGTGAATTAACATAAGGAGAGCACTCTGCGTAGTGTCGGTCACATATTTTACGTACAATGAATGTGCTCTACCTCCAGATTCTTCCTTTAAGCCTACTTCATAAGCCTTATCATAGGTTATTGTATGGAATAAAGATGGAATTAAAACGACAATTTCCGGCCGGCCCTGGTGGGGCAAGTGGTTAAGTGTGCGCGCTCTGCTGCAGCTTCCCCAGGGTTCGCCGGTTTGGATCCCGGCGCGCACCGACGCACCGCTTCTTAAGCCATGCTGTGGCAGCGTCCCATATAAAGTAGAGAAAGATGGGCACAGATGTTAGCCCAGGACCAACCTTCCTCAGCAAAAAGAGGAGGATTGGCATCAGATGTTAGCTCAGGGCTGGTCTTCCTCACAAAAATAAATAAATAAAATAAAACGACAATTTCTCACAGAATACGTTTTAGTTCTTATGAATGAAAAGCTATTTTCTTAATGGCTGGGGAACAAGTGATGAGTGGATCCATGGCTATGATGATATATAATTGACACAAAGGGAGAATGCTACAGGAATCATTTTGACAAAATGTACAGAAGGTCTTCATAGCAATTAGAACATACTAAACCACGTGGGTTTTCAGTTGGGCGGATTACAGTTTGAGAACATTGAAGCAAATACTGCTTCTCTTATAAAAGCTTTAGATGAAATTTCTACATGGTATAGAAGGATACTAGAATAATGCTTAATAGTATTAGTCCATTTATTTTATCCCGAGCATTCTGTTACACAGTTTACATATATAACCTGAAATGATCCTCACAAAAATCCTTCAGAGTCAATGGTGTATTTCTTTATTCATTGTTCAATTGAAGATGATACTATAACTGAAAGGATGAAGTACTTTCAAAATGTCAGAGACATCAAAAGTAGTGGAGCTGGTGTGTGAACATAAATTGCGTGACTCCAAAGCTTGCGTCCTTTCCCTGAGTTACGCGTGTCTCCAGGCCACAACAATTCCTATGGTTTGAAACAGTCACTAAAATACTTTAATTTTGAGCTGTCAGATCATGCCATCCTGTCAAAGAGAATTTGAATTGTAATTGCACTATATGGGTATCTAAACTAGATCATTTGATAAAAAACACATTTTTTGAGGTTTGCAACTGCTCCAAAATCAATCAGATAATTGTTCAAAATCATTTTTCATAAAAGATACGTCTATATTTATTTGCAAAGACAATGCCTCTGTACCACTACAACAACAATAACACAAATATGATTTATCTTTAATGTGATTTTAAATATTTATTTGGGATTGAAGGATAAATGATAATTTGGGGGAAGAAAATTTTGCTATTATTCTTGTACTTGAATTATAGGTTTATAAAATAATACTAGCTGTTTCAGGTAACTCTTTTCTGCAGCATTCAGCTCAGCTTTCTGTTAAGAACCAAAACAACTGTTATAAAAATACTAAAGAAATCACTCCCAGGTAATATTAAATATGTTTCATTTCAAGGAAAATTGCTTACCTCCAGGAATACATAAGTGGACCCCTTAGGGAAAGAAAATAAAAATCAGCTCTACTTGGATGACACAAGAGTGATTGCATCTAACTATTTAAAGTAGAGAGATAGGACTAATGGAATAATTCACAGCCAACCCATTGCTAATGAGAAATACAGTGCTAACTACTGAATGTAGGATTTATTTAAGAATCGAAACACTGAAGCATTCAATATCAGAGCACTTACTCTGTGTTAACATACTAACACACTGCTGAAGATGGAGTTTATTACAAAGTCTCCATCCTTGTACATCCAAACAATGAAAAATGACCACAGAGAGTAGGCATAGTGCACAATGAACACACAGGTTTGGTGAGGTGTGAGGTAAATGAAAGCCTGCATGTGATTTCTAGAAGTGGCATGGGCTCTGAGTTAGAGACTGAGACTTGAGCTTGAGAGAAAGGGTAAAGCACGCTTCCTAAGGCACGGGTGAGGAAGACCTGGATCTGTGCCACAGGCCGCAAGACACCAGGTCACAGTCTGTGCTTCCCCATCTCCCAGGACCCTGTCCCGCTGTGCTCACTCACCTGGCTCTTTCCATCACAACAGGAGTTTCTCATACAGTCACCTATACAATTTACATAACCCACTCTAGTAGTCAGCTGCCTAATTAGCATCGAGAGTAGAGTAAAACCACAGTGAAAGCAATTTTCAGGCTCTTGATTTCCTACTGGGCAGTTTTTAAAAAAAGAAGGATACAAAAAGTCAGAGTAAGATATATATTATCCAAGAATATGGACTAGAACAGTTAACGTTGGCCAAGTGATAATTTTATAACCCCAAAATAACTTTGAATATATTTATTATGCAGTTTTTCTTTTATTTCTGTTGTATATTTTGCTATGACTTTGTGAAAAATCAGCAGCTTCTGATATGGTATAAAATAATATAAGGGCAGAAGAATGTGCTATATCTAGATGCAATAGTTGTTTCTTTGAATTTAAAAGAAAATATCACTTATCTCATTAGATGAGCTGCTAAAAGTTTCCTTGAGAAATTTTAAAAAATGAATAAAATAATCAAAATCTAGAGCCTAGGAGTAACTGAATCTGTAGCATTACCATTTTTTAAATAGCAATAGTATGATAGAAATGTTCGTGTTGCCAACATGGTCCTTCCTATGGCAGGCAAAAATAAGGTGAGCAAAAATAAATTGTGTTTCAAAAAATTGTAAAATCAGCCTCTTTTTTAAAAGCAGTGTGAAACATAGAAAAGATAACTAGATAAAAATAGAAATGTCTTAATTCAAAGAATTAAGAACAATTAACGGAAACACAATCCAGAGGTCAAATAACAATTGTACTCTTTATGCAACTAAAATGATCTTTTTCTGGTTTGTTAAGAGATTGAATTTGGAGGTATGCCACTTCTCATTAACATTTTAAACCAAATTTACCTGTATATAAATAAAAATACTTCACCATGTGAACAATCTTCTTCCTTAAAGAAAGAAAAGAAGAATTAAACACATTGTTCTCACTCTAGTAGTTATACAGAATCTCCTTTGTGATTAGCAAGAAAAGTCCATCTTCTATAAAGAGAAGAATAAGAATGGGTTTACTCCCATTATCTGAATTGTATCTGAGTTCCCCAAGTAGCGGAAATACACAATCAGTGTTTTACTAGAATGTAACTTCCACATGGAGTGGGATTTACTTCCATTATTCATTGTTGTATCACCAATACGAAGAATTAACTAAGGAACATAGTACTCGACAAATACACATTTCTTAAATAAATAAGTATGTTTATAAGTTTAATTTACTTAGTATATTAAAGAAATTTTAAATAGTACTGTATTTATCGCAAAGTACATTAAACGGGTATTTATGTGTAGAAGTATTTATTCAAATGTGTGTTTGGGATACTTTTCATGTAAAATTTCTATTAAACTTCAGGGAAAATGGTAAATATTTACTTAGGTAAGCAAATATAGTAACAATAAGTGAAAAAATTCTGGGAGTTTTATAAATCAAAACCACTAAATGATAAGATCTCCATTCCTCACGGAAAATAAGGAATTCAATTCATCAGTTGAGTCCTGAATCTGTTTAAGCAAAGTAACTAACACTTTTTGTATAACCATTACAAAATAAATAATAACTTTTAAAGTTTGATTTAATGTTAGTAGTTGTGATTTCCTTCCTGGGAGATGCTAGTAGATTCTTTCGAAAAAGAAAGAACATATTTCAATTACTTAGCCATTCAAATGTTATTTTTTCACCACGAAGTTTCCCACTTTTTCATGAATGAAATACAAAGGAACAGACTAGGCAAACTGACAGGTGATATTCAGTGTCTTTAGACATTTATATCATGCACCATTGGCAGGAAGATATTTGGAAATTAGAACTTAATGTATGAACTTGAGTCCTTACATCAGGCTGGGATTCCTTCCATCCTGTTTATAAAACTGAGGAGGGACATCATGACTCCTGGAGTAATACTATTATTCAGTGACTTCCAGCAAAGGAAAGGTATTGAACATTTTTGCTAGTGTCTGGTAGTGCAAAATCTAATATTGCTAGTTGTAGTCTGTTCTCATAGACGTTTCTTTTCATTGTCACACTTTTTATTTTGTTTCCCTACTTCTGTAAGTGATCTTATGCATAAAAAAATTAGAAATTGAGAATAAAAGCAATCTTGACAATCTTAATAAAAACAGGACTTAATATCTGTTACTGGATGCCATGATTTTGTCTTCACAGGAAAGCCCCTTACCTCACTGGAGGAGTGGTACTCTTTTTCTTATGTAAAAACAAAAAATATTTCCATTTTATGGCCTAATCAAATAGCCATGTGGTCCCATTTATTTATTTTTTCTGTTGTTTCTCTTGCCCGGTCAGACATGGTGCTTGAAAATATGTTGCTAAGACCGATGTCGAAGAACGTACTGCCTATATTTTCTTCTAGAAGTTTCATTGTTTCAGGTCTTACATTCAAGTCTTTAATCCATTTTGAGTTAATTTTTGTGTATGGTGTAAGGTAAGGGTGTACTTTCATTTTTTTGCATGTGGCTATCCGGTTTTCCCAGCACCATTTGTTAAAGAGACTTTCTTTTCTTCATTGTATATTCTTGGCTCCTTTCTCAAAGATTAGCTGTCCATAGATGTGTGGGTTTATTTCTGGGCTTTCGATTCTATTCCATTGATCTGTGTGTCTGTTTTTGTGCCAGTACCATGCTGTTTTGGTTACTATAGCTTTGTAGTATATTTTGAAATCAGGGAGTGTGATACCTCCAGCTTTGTTCTTTTTTCTCAGGATTCCTTTAGCTATTCGGGGTCTTTTGTTGTTCCATGTAAATTTTAGGATTCTTTGTTCTATTTCTGTGAAAAATGTTGTTGGAACTTTGATAGGGATTGCATTGAATCTATAGATGGCTTTAAGAAGTATGGACATCTTAACTATGTTAATTCTTCCAATCCAAGAGCATGGAATATCTTTCCATTTCTTTGTGTCTTCTTCAATTTCTTTCAGCAATGTTTTATAGTTTTCGGTGTACAGATCTTTCACCTCTTCGGTTAAGTTTATTCCTAGGTATTTTATTCTTTTTGTTGCAATTGTAGATGGGATTGTATTCTTAATTTCTCTTTCTGGTACTTCATTGTTAGTGTATAGAAATGCAACTGATTTTTGTATGTTGATTTTGTATCCTGCAACTTTACTGTATTCATTTATTACTTCTAAAAGTTTTTTGTGGATTCTTTAGTGTTTTCTATACATAAAATCATGTCATCTGCAAATAGTGAGAATTTCACTTCTTCCTTTCCAATTTGGATCCCTTTTATTTCTTTTTCTTGCCTGATTGCTCTGGCTAGGACTTCCAGTACTATGTTAAATAGGAGTGGTGAGAGTGGGCATCCTTGTCTGGTTCCTGTTCTTAGAGGGATAGCTTTCAGTTTTTCACCATTGAGGATGATATTAGCTGTGGGTTTGTCATATGTGGCCTTTATCGTGTTGAGGTACTTTCCTTTTATACCCATTTTATTCAGAGTTCTTATCATAAATGGATGCTGTATCTTGTCAAATGCTTTCTCTGCATCTATTGAGATGATCATGTGATTTTTATTCTTCATTTTATTAATGTGGTGTATTATGTTGATTGATTTGCGAATGTTCAACCATCCCTGCATACCTGGAATAAATCCCACTTGATCATGGTGTATAATCCAAAGAACTTGAAAACACCAATTTGTAAAGGTACATGCACCCCTGTGTTCATTGCAGCGTTATTCACAATAGCCAAGACTTGGAAGCAACCTAAGTGCCCATCAAGGGACGAATGGATAAAGAAGATGTGGTATATATACACAATGGAATACTACTCAGCCATAAGAAACGATGAAATCCAGCCATTTGTGACAACGTGTATGGACATTGAGGGTATTATGCAAAGTGAAATATGTCAGAGGGAGAAGGTCAAATACCATATGATTTCCCTCATTAAGTAGTAGATAATAACAACAACAAACAAACACATAGAGACAGACATTGGATTGGTGGTTACCAGAGGAGAAGGGGGGAGGGAGGAGAGTGAAAGGGATAATTCGGCACATGTGTGTGGTGATGGGTTGTAATTAGTATTTGGGTGGTGAACATGATGTAATCTATGCAGAAATGGAAGTATAATGATGTATACCTGAAATTTATACAATGTTATAAACCAATGTTACTGCAATAAATAAAATTTAATGTAAAAAAAAAAAACAAAAAACCAAATAGCCAAGTCGACTATCTTTCCCCTTCCAGGGAGATTTTAGTTGAATTGGGCCTCCTTTGCAAAACGCTTGTGGTTTCCTACAATAGTAATGCACGAATGATTCTGTACTTGAAAACAATTATTGTTCTAACTTAAAAGGTTTATTATAATTAGAAGTTGGTTCAAGTTTTGGATTGTAGATATTAAAATTTCCACATCTTAAAATGTAGAACTTTCTATGTAGAAATGTGCTAAAAAGTACTGCAATATTTTAATATAATTATATATTTCTCAGATAAGAAAATGTATATTAATCTTATGATAAGTTTTGAAAATAATAATATTGGGCAAGTGTCCTCTATCAAAGAGAAGCTTTGAACAGTAAAGCCTTTTCTGTATATAAATAATTGACACAAAAATGCAACTGTGGCAAAAGTACTCATACATTAGGCACCCGCTAGTGACTGCAATTTACTTTTGGCTGAGCAAAAATATTTTATTAAGAGGAATGATTGAGGCACTGTGCAGAATAAAAAGATAAGGAAGAAGGTGGTTAAGGCTAGTAGAGTCTAAGGGAGAAGAAAGTCTTGTTCCATGCATAAAATTGATCACTGAAGTATCTTTCTTCTTTTTTCCAAAATTGTATATGTAGCATATGCAATTCTCTACCTTAGCTTTACTACTGAATTGGCTATAACGTTAAGGAGACACCAGAGTGGGCCAGGGCAGACACCTAAAATACTGAGATAAACAAGGTAGCAAAAACTCTGAGCACCATAGGTAAATGGTGATCTTCTGAGGAAAAGTAAATTTGGGGGAGAGAAAAGGGACAGGTATGGGGTTTCATAGTCTTTGCAGGGTAAAGAGATTGACTATGTTTCTCCTAAAAATGATTACAATATTCTTGGTATATTACATGAATGTAGATATTTTTGTTTAAAGCAAAACCACTTAAGCTTTTTCACATATGTAATCTGGTAAAATCCTCGTGATGTTGGTAACGACTTTGCATAGTTCCTTGTTTTATCCAGAAAAAAATTCATGAAGGGTGGCTTACTTTCTCATCCTGTTGTCAACGTGGTAACTACTTTATTATTGTTGGTTAACAGTTTAGATCCAAATAGTTAATCATAGTCTTTGCTTCCCAAATCTGGCATCCTCTGGTCATAATAGATAAAGATTCAAGGCTTTTCTATTTCAGATGAAAATAGATTTTGACATTTAGAATATTCCTTAGGCATGTAGCATTCAAACCAACAGTACGAAAACTTATTTATTCTAATTTTAGGAATGGTGTCTATAACTTCTATGGACCCCTTAGGAAAATCATTCACATTCGAGAAATAGAAAGCAAAGAAAAGAGAGGTGATGTACCCAAGGTCACATAGCTTGTTCACAGAGGGTCTGGGACTCCAGACCTCATATTGTGTATGATTAAGTGTCTGCTTCCTGCGTGCAGGCTCCTGCTCTGTCCCTTATACCTCATGTATGAAGAGGTCCAAAAGGTTTTATGAAACAAAGGGGAGTTATTAACAAGAATATTGGAAAGTGATTTCATTTGTAAATTTCAGTTCCTTTTATCAGTGAGGCCATCTTTGTTACTTTCATTTCCTAAAGTAACAAATAAAGAAATAGCTTTACTTAAATGCCGTAGCAGGAGGTTGTCTCTAAATAATTTTATAAAAGGTTAGGGAAAATTAATTACATATTCAGAATCCAAGCTACTAGCACTGAGAAATCAAGTATTTATTATAAATTAAGTTAAATACTTGTCTTCAGAACCCTCTCTCTCACTTTGTGTCAACATAATAATAAGATAATATGGCTCAAAATATGTCTTATTTCAAAGACATTATCAACCCTAAATCATCTCAACCATTTCATATGCTGACTGAGTGTAGGCAGGAGACCCAAAATAGCAAAATAGACCTGGTAAGGTGTGCGGCAAACTAGACTTTGTATGCTCTTTGTCAAAATAATAGACATGGCCTGAGACTCAGTCTGCGTCTGAGATTTAGGGTTAGAGAAAGGATAAGGCAGGCTTCTTAAGGCACTGACTGTGAAGAATCCAGGCACTGCCCAGGGCCACAAGGCTCTGGACCAACATTGGTGAGGATTTTCCCTGCTCCTTCAGAACACTCTCACATCGTGGCTTTTTCCACCACGGAAGGTGTTTCCTGTTCTGGTGACTCACACAATTCCTAACCCAAACCCTCATTCAAGCCCCTGAAAAGTGGTTCTCAAAAGTTTAATGTGCACCAGTATCCCCTGAAGGCCTCACTAAAATACAGCCCACTTAACTCCAACTCAAACTTTCTGATTCAGTAGGTGTGGGATGGGGCCTCAGAATCTGTATTTCTTGTGATTGTCCAAGTGCTACTGATATTCCTAACCTGGGGACTACCCCTTGAGAACTGCTCCTCTAAATGATGTTGAGAGAGTTTCCAAAGTGAAGCTGTGGTGAAGGCGATTGGAAAGCTCTTGATCTGGCACAGGTTTGATGTAAAATGCAGTGTCTTGTGAAGTCACAGACATATTTTCAGAGAGAACAGGGTAGAATAAACAATGCTTCTTAGGAAGATAGTCAATTTCAGCCACCAAGAAATGATTGTGACTCATGCGTGTGGTTTTCCCACTATTTGCCTTGAATGTTTAGTTGTGGATTTACTATGAATCATGAAACTATTCATGATTCATATTCAAAGCTGTGTTTCAGAATCTAGAATAGTGTCTGGGGCATCGTTCTTTCTCAATAAATGTTTGTTAAATGAATGAGTGAATAGACAAAATTCATTTCTGTGGTATATGGATAATTTTTTAAAAAATTTTAATAACTGCACTTATTTTAATGTGTATTAAAAGACATGTCATCAAATCTTGGAAGAGGTTATAAAAAGAAATGTAGATAAAGATTATAGAAAGAGATTTGGGTAGAGATTATAGAAGGTTTCTCTTAAAAGCAAATTTAGGGCCAGCCCCAGTGGCCTAGTGGTTAAGTTCAGCGTGCTCTGCTTGGATGGCCTGGGTTCAGTTCCGAGCATGGGCCTACAAAACTTGCCAGTCAGTGGCCATGCTATGGTGGCAGCTGAAATACAAAAAAAGAGAAGAAGAGGATTGACAGTGGATGTTAGCTCATGGCAAATCTTCTTCAGCAAAAAAAAAAAAAAAAAGCAAATTTATTTATGTTTAAAAGAGCAAATTTTGAAAACAAATATATATTAGCCTAACTAACTGAAATCATGAAATGACCAGGTCTCTATTCTTTGTGGCAACTAACTGGGAAGCCATTAGTGGGTTAGTTGACTCATATAAAATAAATATTCTTCAATTGAATAATTCATTAAATTAGGACCAGCACGTGTTTTTGTCCTGATTTTCAAATTTTATTGGTATTGAATACATTTTTCATCTATGCTAATTTTACTCAAAGTAATATTATACTGCACATTATGTTCATATATGAAATCAAAATATTATATCTAATGGGATTTGGAGCAAGTATTCTCCTAAAAACAAACAAAATCAGGGCTGATTTAAACCCCGTTTAAAAGAACTGACTTTTCTGTAATTCGTATGAAGACTTTTTTGGCATAAAGTGATATTTATAAAATATAAAATGATGGTCCAAAAAAGTTCAGAATTGGGGAGTGGAAGGGAAATGGACCATAAATAAAAACTCCTTTCAGAAAGATGACACTTTGAAAATTTGGGTCACAAAGGGACCACAAATATGTGTTCCTGGAATCCTTTTCACATTATTTCACAGCAGTTAAGACAATGAAAACATCACCTATTTCAGACTCAGAGATGAAAAAGCAATACACATAGGGGCAAATGGGAAAATAATATAATTGATAGAAAATATACCTTATTTATCAAACAAAAGTACATTAATATGAATTTTGCCTGGCTGGTTTAAAAAGAATACATTATTGTCCTGCTTCTGTTTCTAACAAAATAAATAATATTTATTTTCTAGCAATATAAAAATGAAAAATTATTTTTAAATGTATTTTATGAAGAAGTTATGGCTTACTTATTGGGAGATATTGGCAGATTTCTTTAGAAAAATAAATTAATAATGAATTTTTATTACTTATTTATGAAATTTTTATTCATCCTATCCAAGAAAGTATCAATCCAAACTCTTTCTGCAGTAATTCAACATAAAATATTTATTTCACCATTTCTGTCAAGAATGGTGAAATTCTGTACCCTCATTGACAGCTGACTTTGTGATCCCAATTACAGTGGTGGGACTTGCTTACGATTCCAGAGCCATGCTGGGGAGTAGGAATAGCTCCTCTAGAAAATTGCAACGTATTATAGAGGGGAATTTATGTCTTTCTTCCTGTAACTAAAGCTTCTCTGACACTACAGTGAAGACACTCCATAGAAAGTTTGTTCATCTTCACATCGTGTGTAAGATAGGGTCAATATTATCCCTCATCATGGATAAAAGTTTATATACATAGTCTCTATTCATTGCTGTCCATGTTTGCATCTTCTCCATATAGTAAAAGGGGCACTCATATATTTGAATAAGAATGGATACCATTACATGTCCCATTATGCTGACATGCTTTGTCAGAGCAACAGCCACGAGGCAGGTAAAGATGATGACCTTCAGGGTTAATAGTGCTCCAAAAACATTTCTAGAATATTAATAATAGAATTTATCTTCTAAAAATTACATATTCTGACATTTATTTATCTACTATTATCTTTATACCAGATAATGGAGAGAAGACAATAAAAATTAATAAAGGCAGATGCTCTTAAGAAGCTCATGAATATGAATATCATACTTTATTTTGAAACAGCCATTTTTTGTTGTTGTTGTTCAACAGGACATAATTAAAGCCATACTTGGTAAAATGTGAAAGGTTCATTCATCTCAGTCAGTTTGTAGTATAAATCTCTACTGATAGGCATTTTGTGAAGAATGACTCTCAGAAATACAGAATACAACAGGAACTCTCTTTTATTTTTTTATTTTTTTAATTTATTTTATTTCCCCCCAAAGCCCCAGTAGATAGTTGTATGTCATAGTTGCACATCCTTCTAGTTGCTGTATGTGGTATGCGGCCTCAGCATGGCCAGAGAAGCAGTGCGTCGTTGTGCGCCCGGGATCCGAACCCTGGCCACCAGCAGCGGAGCGCGCGCACTTAACCGCTAAGCCACGGGGCCAGCCCAGGAACTCTCTTTTAAATCAGATTTCAGGTGAGCCAAAATGCAGCCTGGTTCCTCCTAAGAAGTAGCAGGTGGAAATAACCGGGTTGGGCATCAGGTGTCCTACTGATTCCAGCTGTATCCTGGGCTGCCTGCTGATGCTTTCACAAGCAACTGACCAACACCGGGTCTCATTTAACACATCTAACAAAAGGGTCTTGCCCGCGTGACTTCTGGGTTTCCTTCCAGCCAGATCAATCTCTGATCTGTGGCTATAACAAATCCACAAGGTTTCCTGACCACTTACATATTCAACCTCTTTCCCTTGTGGTTAAATAAATCAGTAAAAATTGAAATAAGGTTATTATATTGTCCATATATTTTACTCTTTATTGTGTACAAATTTAAAATCTATTTTTAAGGAATAATTGTAATTTTTATGCAATGGTATAAAAATATGTTTGTAATCCTCACCTATGTGAATACAGAGGGTGTATATACACAAGTATTAAATTATCTGGCTTAATATTTGCACTGTATAATTTAAAAATAATTTCTGAATCCTATAGTACAAAATATCTCAGCTTTACACTGAGTAATAATAACATGTAGTTGATGGTATATTCATTTACTCTTCTAAAATGAAAATGATATTTTATGCATACAAGATGCAAAGGACGTATGTCACATTGAAAAAGCTTTGTTTAAAATTGTAACATATATTTTATTGCCTTTTATTACATATCTGAAATAAATCCATTTATAAAACTGTTTTCCAAACAATTTTTCTTAAAGTTAGTATTTTGCAAAAGTGAAAGAAATTGAAAGCTGCAAAATTGTTAATTCCTAATTAGACGTATATTTAACATGCTAGGAATGGACATTTAAGATAGTTGTAGCTACTAACCTACTGCTATACGTCAAACACAGTGCTGGACTTCTTATAATATTATTTGTAATCCTCAGAGTAGCTATGTAATGTGAGGATTCTTGTGTCCAATTTCCAGACGGAGAAAGTGGTCCAGAGAGCATACACAAAGTAAGCAGTTGCTGGAATTTTAGAAGTCTGATTATCTTCGTCCTATCTTCAGAATAAAACCTCAGCACTTTGTGAGGCAGAGTATCATAATAATCGGTTTCCAGTGCCGACATATTAATTGCATTTTTTAAAAATCCAAAAAGAAGATAAATCTTATGCTTGTATTAATTGACAGAAGATTTCTCAATACAATTTTTAGTATACTGGTTTTGGTACCTTTAAAATATTTTGATTTTTATGATGTAGAAGAATATTAATAGGCTTTGAAATATGTTTTCACAAGTCCATGGTATGAGAGAAAGTATATATGAAAACATTGCCTTGTTTCCCAAATAGAAGACCAGAGGACTGGGCAGTGGATGATCTGAGATCGATGATCTCAACACTATTTAAACATTGTTTCTCTGTGATGAGGTAATTCTTTGGTACAAAATACTTAAAAAGCCATTCAAATTCTAAGAAATTACTATGATGAGAAATTGTTTTTCTTTCCGATTTTTGTTCCACAGATTCCAAGGAGTGCTTTACCACAGTTTGATTTAGAACATGATAACAGGAAATGAGGATGTTATAGTGTATAATGATTATCCATATTTAGTGTGTAGGCCTTCCTCTGCCATGAACTAGTTTTTTGATTTAAGATAAGTTTTTCTTTTTTTCCTTCTTTCCTGGTACCTCTTTTTCCTGTACCAGATTAAGGTGTTGTGGACAAAAGTAGAAGTTCTCTAGTGCTCTAATTTCCAGCTCTAAAATCTGCTGAATAAATATATGCAATGACTTGTTTATTTTCTTTTCTCTCTGACTTTCGCCTGTGTAAAGTTGTGACAGTAATACGATCACGATGATAACACCTAATCTAATTTATAGACTGTTGCAAAGTTGGCAATAATGTGTACAAGCTAGGTACATATTTTCATGGAAACTACTGTAGCAGAAGTTCCAAATTCAAAAACTACATTGACCATGCAGGTGACAGAAAACTATAAAGGTGAGCCAGGTGGAAGAACAGGGAGATATGGTAGGACTATGACTTCCCTCAGAGTAGAAGTGTCTTTGAAAAGGAAGAGTTAATACTCAGCTCGAGTCAATTTTGACTGATAGAATAAATGCCCCCATATTGCCACTTCTTCTAATTTTTAAAGGTAGGACAAGAATTTGAATATTTATGTGAATCTGCTTTTTATATGTTTAATCAACAGATTAAACATGTTTTAGAATATTGTGTGGGCCAATCAAACACAGCACACTAGGTTTTGCCTAAGTGCAGTCCATATGAGACTTCTGTGCAAAACGCCTGGTTATAATAGTTTGTAATTATTAGGGAATGAGTCATTTTGGAATGCCAAATTTGCAGGTTAGCTGACGTTGAATGTATAAGCTTCAATATGTTAACTTTTTATTTTGTCTAAGAGTTGTTCTAAAATTGACCAGACATATCACTACACATTTAAACAATAAAGAACAATGAATGCATATGGAATTTAGCAGCCATTGACAAAATGATTTCTCCTAAAGTCATATTATTCTGCATTTTAACAAAAATTGGTGTCTGATTTTATATTTTCTTTGTTGCTGCCAGTTCATTATATTGTATGTTATGGAACTACTTCATTGAATCACTTTTCATTCCAGAGTGGAGAAGACCTGACTTCACCATCTTTGTAGTTCCCACCACTACTCTGACACCTGGCATGCTGTGGTGTTCAGTAATTTCTTTAATTTTACAGTCAGCTTTGTTTGCCTTTAGAAGCCACCCTTTTGACTCACATTTATTACTTCTAATTTCTAACAGACTGGAAGTCATATAACCGTGCTTTTGCATTTCTCTACACTCCAGAAAATTTTCTGAGTTACTAGTTACTATGAGTGTCCATCTACTTCTCTCTCCTCCTCTAAGACCTTACTCACGTGGTTATCCTCTTTGTCTTATGTATCTTTACTTGTTGTGTTTGCACTTGTGCATTCCCTCTGTCTACAATGATCTTTAATTCTCTCTTATCTTACAGATTCCATCTCTTCTTTCTGTGCTTCCCATCAGTCACACCAGTAATTCACTCTTTTTGCTGATCATCAAACTTCTTGAAAGACTTCATATTTGTGGCTTCTTCTCCCTAATGTCTTCAACCCACTGCCTCTGCACGAGTCATCCCATCATCTCTCCCAAGGATAATAGTATCCAGCTTCATAATTGGTCTTCCACTCTTTTATCTGTCATTTATAAAATACATTTTCCATAACATCCTCATAAATTTTTTAAAAAATTATAAATACATCAGGTAACTTAACTGCCTAAAAACATTTCTCTGGCTTCTTATCATGTCTAAGGTCATGTTGAAGATATTTAACATAGCGTTCAAGGCCATTAAAATTTGGCACAGCAGATATTTGTGATCCCATTTCTTGCTACTCTTTAAGTCTCATTCATCTTCGTTCCTTATAACACCATGGATTTTCATGTCTCCGGGACTGCCCATTTTCCCTCTCACCAAGAATTGGCTCCTTCCTAACATTTCCTAGGCAGTGTGTGATAAATTCCTATGTTCTCTTTAAAATCAGGTTGAAAATTGAACACGACTGTGAAAATATCCTGCTAATATCATAAACACAATTCCTTATTTGTTTATGTAAATCACTTTCCATATTTAACAAAAACAATATATAAAAAGAATATGTAGGTAGACACTGTTATATAACTAGTTTGTTAACAATAATTATTGAGTACCTAATATACGCTAGAAACACTTTTAGACACTTAGAACAGAGCCATGAACAAATAAAAAATCTCAGCCTTTGTAGACATTATACTCTAACTGGAAGAGAGAGATGCCAAATGTGACCGGTAATAAAGGGTTAGATTGATAGCGAGATATGCTAAGAAGACAACGGAATTGGAGAAAGGGGATAGGAAGTTTTGGTAGGGATGGATTTTCAATACTAGTGTGACCAGGAAATGCCATCCTGAGCAGAAGAGTAACAACTTGAAGGCAATAAAGAAGTAAATTATACAGGTAGCTGGGAGAAGAGCATTCCAGTTGAGGCCTTGAGATGGGAGCACTGGCATGCTGTAAAAAAAAAAGAAAGAAAAAAGCCAATGGGACAGTGTGGTTGGAATTGAGTAATGTGGTGGGACTGAAGTTAGAGAAGCAAAAAGACCAGATAATGCTGGATTTTTGGCATTGAGAGAACTTCAAAAGACTTTTACTCTGGAATTCAGCTCCTGGCCATGAGTGAATATCAAGGACTGGATTTATCCTCCTGCTTTCAAAAACGGAAAGAAGAGCAAAATATATGATACAACAATTCTAAGAAACTATACAATAAGAAATGTAGAACATGATCCCCAAGAGAAGAGGAAAAAGCAAGACAAGTCTTGGGATTACTGAAGCTTATTACCTGGAAAGAGCTTATAAACTGCAGCACAGGAAGGTTGGCCTTAAAAAATTGACAAGTCCTCTGAATCGAGGAGAAATAGTTGAGATTCATGGAGGCAAAAGTCTACAATTAACACAGTAGAATACGGAGAGGAGAAAATTGCAAAGACAGGAGAGAACTGCACAGAGAAAGCATTCTGGAGATCTGCAGAGGGTTGCCCTGACTCTTCTGCCGATTTTGATGAGCATGAATAAATGTGAGGAAACTCTACGAGGCTGGGAACAGAACATCAGCAAGAAGCAGGTTGTGCAATCCGTGGAGCTGAAACGGGGCTGAGAAGAGACGCTGTTACCACGGCCAGAGTGGAGACACCATGTAACCCACGTGGCATTGTCAGAACGCTTTCGTAGTAGGTGACGTTGAGCTCTAAGTGAAAGGGTAGTCTGCCCTTGATTGCTTAATAAAGATTAAAAACAAGGCTCTAAAGTGCAAAATTGTTTACAGGTAGCTTCATTGTGACCCAGAACATAAGTCAATAATATTTAAAGCAATAAACAAATATCCAGCACTTAGGATACATAAAATCAAAATGTCCTGCATCCAATCAAAATGACCAGACATGGAACAAAGAAGGAAAATATGACTCACAATGAAGAGAAAAGTAAATATATATAAACAGATGTGGAAGTGACACAATAATAGAATTAGTAAACCAGGGTATTAAAATACTTATTGTAACCATACTCTATATGTTTAAGTAGAGGAGAGCACGCACATGTTTGAAAAATACAATGTCTAAGACGTAACATACACTAAATGTCATTAATAGCAAGTTTAGAAAAAAAGATTAGGGAACTCGAAAATTTACTAAAGAATAAAAGATCAGAGAACTTTAAAATATAGCAGTAAAACCGTCCAAAATAACCTGAACCAAGAAACTGAAAAACAAAAGCCATCAGTGCTTCATGAGCTGTTGGACAACTTGTGTGTTAATAGATATGTAATTGAAGTGAAGGTGAGGAGAAGGAGGTAGGAAAAATTTTTGAATAATAAATCGCTGAAAATTTCCCAAATATTAGAAAAACTGTAATCCACGGATCAAGAAACTCAACAACTGGCAAGTTCAACAGGACGAAGAAAATGGTATCAAATATGTCATAATCAAATTGCTTTCAAGAAGTCATAAAGAGAACCTTTAAAAGTAGCCAAAGAGAAAAAGAAATGCCAAGTACGGGGTAGCAAATATATGCAAGACAGCTAAGTTGATTTTGCAAAATGTACAAGCCCCAGACAAGAGTTGCAGAATTTTTTTAACTACTGAAAGGAAAATAATCTGTCAAATAAATTCTATAACCAGTGATAATACATTTCTAAAATGAAAACAAAGTAATTTTTTCAGATTCAGAAAAACTGAAATAATTAATGACCAGCAGACTTCCCTTGCAATAAACATTAAAGGAAGTCCTTCAGGCAGGGCAAAAATGAAACCCTTTGGTTTCTACTCAGACAGCACATTGGAAATGGTAAATATGAGGGTAAATATGAAATATCTTAAATTCTTCTGTTTTAAAACGCTTTAAAAGTAAATACCTTTTTAAAACAAACATACTAATAGTGTATGATGTGTGTTTTAACATATGTGGAATTAAAATATATGACAACAACACAAAGGGTGAAAAGTGGAAATTGAAGACTACAGTTATAAGATTTCCTCTCAGGATGGCTATTGTTTAAAAGAAAAAAAAAAGATTACAAGTGTTGGCGAGTACGTGGAGTAAAGGGAACCCTCATACACTACTGGTGGAAACATAAATTGGTGCAGCCATTATAAAAAACAGTATGGAGATTCCTCAATAAATTAAAAATAGAACGGTCATATGATCCAGCAATCTCACTTCTGAGTATTTATCCAAAGGAAATGAAATCAGGATCTCAAAGAGACACTTGTACTCACATGTTCTTTGCAGCATTATTCACAATATGCAAGTTGTGGAAACAGTTTTAATGAGCAATGACGAATGGATAAAGAAAATGTGGCGTATACACACAGTGGCATATTATTCAGGCTTACAAAAGAAGGAAATCCTGCTATTTGTAACAAGAAGCATGAACCTGAAGGATATTATGATAAGTGAAATAAGCCAAATAGGGAAATACAAATACTGTATGATCTCACTTATATGTAGAATCTAAAATAGTCAAACTCATAGAAGCATAGACTAGAATAGTGGTTGCCAGAGACTGGGAGGAGGGGACAATGGGAAGGTGATGGTCAGAGCGTAGAAAGTTTCAGTCATGAAAGATAAATAAGTTCTGGAGACCTACTTTATAGCACAATGCTTATAAGCTACCTATACTGTAGTGTAACTTAAGATTTGCTAGGAGGTTAGATCTTATGTTAAGTGTTCTTATCACACATGTGTATTCAAAATAATAATAATCATAAAGTGGGTAGGAGGAAACTTTGGGAGGTGATGGATATGTCTATGACCTTGATGGTGGTGATGGTTTCATGGGTGTACACTTATCCCCAAACTCATTGAGTTGTATATATTAAATATATACAGCATTTGTGTGTCAATCATACTTCCATAAAGTGGTTTAAAGATAATAAAAGATAAACTTATGTAATTTTAAGCCACTGGATTTCTGATCATTTTTTATAGCATCAATAGGAAACTAATATAGGCAGTGTGGGAGTATTGTAAACAGCATGGACTTTGGAATCTAACGGCTCTGAATATTGATTTGTCTTTCTCTAACAATTTACTCACTGCGTAATTTGGGGCAGGTAATTTAGTTCTGTGCAATGTTGAATTCTTTATCTGGATGTAATTATACCTGCTTCAATAGGATTATACAAAGATTTAATAAAATTACTTGAGGGAGAGCACTTAACCCTGGAGCATGGTAATGGATAATTATTCTCCATGTCGTTTTTAAGTATTTACTCTATGTCAGGCATTGTATTGGTGCCTTCTATTTGTTATTACATTAATTCTTTCAGAAACTCCTTTGAAATGTCCCCACCCAAGAGAATATGGCATTCAGATAGGCTAAGGTACTTGGCCAGAATCATGTCACCAGAAAGTGAGAGAGTCATAATGAAAACATTTGAAAGAAAAAGGTTTGTGTAAGGATGCTTATCTGAGTGGTAGGCCATTGATCAGATGTCTTAAAGCTGAGATTTATATCCAATCTCTTCCAAAAGAAAGTCACAAAGCAAAGTTATTTCTCAGTGTCTAATTTATTAACAATGTGTAATTGATAGACTGTCATTATGACCTCTTGCCTTCTTAAGGATGTGTGCATTTAGGAACCACTCTGTACTCAAACACCTTTATGAATACAACTATCACTGTCATCACAAATAGTGAGTTGAGGTTTTAGTCAACCATGTGTGTGTGTCTCTTTATATATATATATATATTTTTAGGTATTTATTACACAGCAATATATATATTAATATATGTTAATATTAGATGTAAAGGCTACCAGATACACATTGCTTATATGTAAAACTGAAGGGCTGAGGAGAAAAAAAATCAATGATTATTCTTGGGTTTTGAATCTGAGCAAGTATATGGTAAAATTAACTGAGACTGGGGAAGGGTAATGGCAAAGAGTTCTATTTTGGATTTGCTAAATTTCAGAAATCTTTTACCCACAATTGTAAAGTGGAGAGTCAAAAGGCACTTCAAGAGAGATCACACAACCCACATAACATTTTACCAACTTCCCTTCACTCTGATTCCTCAGCACTTTCCTTTTATTCTTTTCCAGTTATTTGTTCTTCCCAACAGTGGGCCTCTCTTCTGTGTGCAGACCTCTGGGGACTGGAGATTGGTCTTCAGGTTTGTCTGCTTTTCTCAGGAAGAGAAGCCCTGTCTCCAAGAGTAATGATGAATAAAATTTTCTATCTCATAAAAAGTATAATACAGCATAATCTGTAGATTTTCAGCTGCCAATATTTATAATCATTGTATAGCTGAGAGTTTCTTTCTTACATGCTAAAAGTGAATCAGGTTTCCTTATAAAGTATGATTAAAATTAAGGACAAGATTTTGATTAGTACTTTAGTGATCTCGTGCAAACTGCATGGATTGGAATTTCTTTTAGCACAGAATAGTTCAAAGTTAAAGTGAGATCGCCTAGATGATTTTCTTGCCCTTTGAATAACCACACAGCTGTGTCTTAACATGTTTCCTTCTGTAATCACTGTTCCTGAAGATTATGAAATAGCACTGTATGACTTTTCTTGAGAAATATTGACATACTGAAGAATATTAGAAATATTGGCATATAAAGGCTACAGAAAAATTTTATAGAGACTCAAGATTAGATGGGTGACATGGATTCAGTTGTGTCCCTCTCCCAGAGATGTACTGAAATCCTAACTCTCAATATCTCAGAATCTGAGCTTATTGAAAACAGGCATAATTGAAGATATAATTTGTTAGGATGAGGTCATATTGGAGCAGGGCAGGCACTTAATCCAACATGACTGGAGTCCATATGAGAAGAGGAGAGAGACACAGAGGGAGAAGACAGCTTTGTGACAACAGAGACAGACTGAAGAGATGCATCTACAAACCAAGGAATGGACAAGGATTTCAGGAACAGTCAGAGACAGGGAAGAGGCAAAGAAGGACTGAACTCGGGAGCTTTCAGAAAGAGCCAGGCTCTGCTGGTAGAACTAAGATCATAAATCCCTGTTGTTGTTAGCCACCAGTTTGAGTACTTTGTTATGGCAGCCCTAAGAAACTAACACAGTGGGAAATAAAGAACATATACAGTACATGCTGATAGATCATTTTATTATGCACAGCAAGTTTTTTTTTTATACTACAATTAACATGGAGAAAAAGTAGAAAAATATCAAATAGTTGAGAGAATATTGATACTACCAATTTAAAAATATTGATCATTGATCTCAGGTGTGGGTTGTTCATGTAACACTATTTGATTGAATTTTCTTTTTTGGTTGAGAAAAGCTGGAAATTATTTATGGGTCAAATTATTTTTAAATTCCAATATCATACTTAAGAGAATACAAATAATACTCTACTCTTTTGAATTATTTTATAAAGCATGCTTTTAAAGGCACTTTGGATGTATTTGTTATATGAGGGCTAATACAATGTTGCCAGATGGGTAAAGGATTTTTGAGTAGGAAGAATCATCATGAGCACAGAGCAAATAGGACTTCTCGCCAAGCCTGTAGATAAAGAGAAAACATTTAGGTTAAGTCATTGCTAATACTCTTATGCTTTCTTGTTTCTTAGTGGTATCTAAATATATTCCTTTGGGACTGACCAAGTACTCATAGTTGCCCATTTGTTATCCCCTGCTTTGTCTCCACCAAATGGTAGTCAGACTTCTCTCCTTCCTAGGTGCCCCTGAACTCTGCTTACCCCCAAGCCTGAACAAGCACTAAGAAGCGGAGTGTGTCCTCTGACCAGCTTATCCTGAGAATCGGCTGACCACAGTGGACACTTCTCCTGTCAGACCACACTAGTCCTTTCCCTCTGCTTATCCAATTTCCACTTAAAAGTTTCTGCTAATCTTTGCTTACCTCTCCTTACCCTGTAGAAGAAAAGTTAAGCCTTTTTCTGTTTGTTATTGAGACGTCTGCTGAAATTTGAGATTTCTCCCTATTGCAACGATCTTTATTCTGGTTAAAGTCTCTCGTTATCTAAGTTTGGATTTGTTTTGATTTGATACGACAAAAGATCCTTGACCAAAAACTGTGCCTTGGTTAAGACCATTCATATCAAAAAGCATTAATAAAATTATTCAAAGTAGTTACATAATCAGACTCTAGCTTAGAGGAAGTTTCTGTTGTCTCTACTGCTTTTTTCTTAACTCAAGCTCTTATATGACTCATCCTGAATTATTTTGATGGTTTCCCAGTGGACTTCCTTATGTCTGTCTGCACTGCCTCTCACTCCAGCTGCCATACTCCTACTTGTGTAATATGCCAAAGTTATCCATCCTATGACATCCCTTTATCAAATGATATTCTGAGTGATGATTGCCTGATTTTATATCCAAGTTTAAAACCAGACAATACGTGTTGAGTGCAGACACTCTGGTTTATTGATATTTATATCCCCAGTGGCTATCCCATTGCATGTTCACAATGTGATCCAGAAATATCTGATGACTGAATGAATATAAATTTCGTTTGGACTCTTATTTCCTAAAATAATAACACAAGAAACAGTATTTATTTCTAATTGTTTCTTTCCAATCTTTTAAAGAATCCCTTTATTTCCATCTCTTCAAATCTCACAGCCAAACTTATTATTTACCAAGCTGCTATTACTTTTCCTGTTACCTCAGGGACTTAAGGAATATTGAATGAATATTGAAAAATTCATTGAATAGATTTCGATCATCTTTTTCCTCCCCTTGTCCCTTCTGACATGAGATTCGGTGGCTCAGTTCTGCATTTTAGCCCGCTTGGCTTTTTAATTTGAATGCTATTGTCTCTCAGATTCAAGAGAGAAAAATCATCTTCTTTAGCATCCCCTACTTAAAGCGAGCAAAACGTATTCATAAAGCAGAATTCCCTGAAGGAAAACAACGACAAAAACAAAGACACAGACAAATAACAGTAGAGCTTTGTCTCTTTTCTGAAATGCATGTTTGCTTAGCACTTTTGTTTCCTAATCTAATCCTGACAACCATTTATTTTTTTCTCCTTTCCTGATTTGATCTTTCATTCAATCCATCATCAAATCTATCGATTGCCTGTTCTTAGGGCCTATGTCTCATGTTTCAAGTCTTTCTATTAGCAACTTATTTCAGTCCTCCTGCCCCTCTGCTTAAATAGAGGCTACACGTTTCATCCATATTTATCTCCTCAAAGTTGTATTTTTAATGTATCTTTTCTTGATCAAATATCTTCGGCTATTACCTAACACCTAGGGAGTCAAGTTCAGACTCTTCACTCTTCCCTCTTCACACTTCACTCTTCATCTGTCATTAATGGCAACTGGGAATTCCATTTGACGAAATTCTCTAAGTGCATTTAAAATAATTGAAATCATTTGTAACTGTTTCAACTTTGAATAGTAGGACAGTCTTCTTTTATCTCCAAAAGTATTGCTTTGTTTTGGAGCCAAATATTGCAACTTTCATGGAATTTGCAACATGCAATATTGTTTTAGATAAAATCGACTTGCTAAAACGTGAATTGCTAATATTTCCTTATCTTCCTGTTGGTACTGTATTAGAGCAGTGGTCCCTATCCTAATTGTTCAAGGCAAAGCCTCTCAAACTTTGTGGTGTTGTAAACCATATAGTCATCTTACTAAAATGCAGATTCTGACTCAACAGGTCTGGATGTGGCTTCAGGCTCTAAATTCCTGACAAGTTCCCACGGGGCGCTTGTGCAGCTGAGCCAAAAATTACGTTTTAGAAGAAAAGTTTTAAACAACATCCAAGCACAGATTGAGAGGTAGGGTAGCCTGCAGTCATGATTAGCGACAATTCTCATCAAGGGCTTTTATGTAATATGTCTTTTAATAATCTCACCAATTCTTCAAAGTAGTTAAGTATTATTATAATATCTATTTTTTCCATGAGAAAATTGAGGTTTAGAAAAGATGAAGAATAGTTCAAGGTGGTGAAACTAGTAGCTGTCAGGAGCAGGATACAAACAAAAGTGTTCCTGTCCCCAAACTCCAGCCTCTTCACCATAACGGGACAGAAGTTTTCTTTGGTAACATTTAGATCAATAAGTACAGATCAGGCTGCATTTCTTAAACTGGCACTGCTTTTGTTTTGATAGCTTACTTTTGTTTTTTCTTGCTGTAACTGTCACCATTGATACTTCTGGAGAACATAAAATGTTGCTAGACCCAGCTTACCTCTGTAATGTTGTCCTGCGGGTATGGAGTAGCATTCAAAAATTTTGATATGGATATTGATAAGCATCTGGATAATTTCCTGGATATGACGGATTTTGTGGATATTGTTGATATGGCTGATATTTGAAATACCTATCCTGTATACAAACAAAAGGAAAGAGAATATCACAGAGCATTGAGACAATGACAGTGCAAATATTTTGCAATAATTTCCATGTAAAAACTTAGTTTGTGGGGTTGGCCCAGTGGCATAGTGGTTAAGTCTGTGCGCCCCACTGTGTGGTCCCGGGATTCACAGGTTCAGATCCCAGGCAGGGACCTATGCACTGCTTATCAAAGCCATGCTGTGGTGATGTCCCAAGTAAAGTAGAGGAAGGTGGGTACGGATATTAGCCCAGCGCCAATCTTCCTCAGTGAAAAAGAAGAGGATTGGCAACAGATGTTAGCTCAGGGCTAATCCTCCTTAAAAAAAAAAAAACTTAGGTTGTTCACGTTGGTGGGACTTTATATATCATCTCCATGATTGTGTTTTCAAATGTATAGTTAGCTTTTCAGTTTTGTTAGAAAGTGTTTAAAAGAAGATAAAAATGACGGAGAGTTTACATTTTTACTGTTTGTTGACAATTTTGTTGTTTTATAGTGCACATAGGGCATTGATGTAGCCAACCACTCAAAAAAGGTTTAAATATTTTTTCTGATATTACCTCTGAGCTACTACTTTGCCCATCTTTGACTACTCCTGGAAGGAGGAATTTACTAATTCTAGCAGAGGTGGGATTGCTACTTTTTACTTATAATGATCTTATTTCCTCTGAAAACTCCTACACTCTTTAATATTTACGTCTGTTAACCCAAATATCCTTTATCTTTCCTCCTCCTCATTTTATTTGGTGCCATTTAAAATTCGTCTCCTTACAATATTAGTAAGATCAATTTTTGAGACCTTATCACATTAACATGAAATGCCAAAATAATAGGAGATATCAAATATACACTTCATTCAGAAAAATGTTAAATACACGAAATTTTCTATCTTACTTAACATGGTCAGTTTAACATAATGGTTACATCACCCTCCAAAAGAACCAGCAGGTGGAAATTCACCAGATTATATGTATTTTTAGCAGCCTCTATGCTCCATTAGACATGTGCTATCCTTAACGGAAGGAGAATTTAAACTATTCTTTAGTCAGGGCAATTCTTTACCAACAAAGGCACTTAAGATCTGAGAGAATAATTGGTTTCTTTAAGGTGGCATTATGAGTTTCCATTTAAATACTACTGGTTCACAAAACTTTTGTCTTTTACCAGTGTATCATAAATAAGTAAAATCAGTGTATACTTGAATCATTCATTATGGAGATATATTTCAGAGATAAGTATTGGTTTTTATTATAGAATAAATACTCAGAGAATAAAACATGTTCGTATTCTGCCACATTATCAGAGAAATACTTACATAGTATTTCCTTCCACGCCACTTTTTCTGTTAAAATAAAGAACAGATTAAAAATTGAATACATGTTCAATTTCTAGTTTTCTAGTAAGTGAAAGTGTCTTACCTCTTCAGATGAATCAGCTCCCTGGGAAAAAAGAAAAGAAGAAAATGGTTAACATCTTAATTTTATAACTCCACAGTGTAAAAAGGCATTAGTTACTTTGTTTAATGGACATGATTAAACAAAATGGAAGCAAAGTCTTGGGTTACTAATACACTAAACTAGTTTCTTTTTTGTTCAATGACGCCTTTCAAATGAGTGAGGAGTGGACTTTGCTATAAATAACTTCCTACATTCAAATATCAATTCACTTCAGTTCAAAATTCTTTTACGTGTGAAAGGGAGGAAAATCCATCACTGTGAAAAGAAGAGTGAAAAATGAAAAGTTAAACTTCAGATTTGCTCCAGACAACGGTTTTTACATGACTATGTTTGGAGTAGCTCAAAAGCCACTTCCATTCAAATATTCGTTATGCTCATGGAGTCTGCTATTATGGTTTTCTCTGTTCTTCTTGATTTTTATTCTTTCCAGTTCCATCCTTTTATAAAAACATAATGTAATAAACTGTGATGTCATTACCAATTTGTGTTCGAAACATCCACTAGAACTTGTTGGATGAAATATTATTATTATTTCTTGATGAATTTCTCAATAACTAGATAAAGTATACCAAAGTAAAAACAACCGTTAATTTTAACAGGAGAAGTAGTAAAGGAGGGTGGAGAGGAGGAGGAGAAGGAGGAGGAAGATGAAGGGGTTTCAGAGAGGTCTTGTGTTTTGCCTGGACACACAGCAGTGAATGACAACACAGGTTGGGAACTGCTGACGTTTGATAGGTCTAGAGGTTTTAATATTTAAGTGTCTTTTATCAGCCTCTCAGTTCTATATCTTTATGGAGCTGTTTTAAGAATTTTATTCTTATGTTATGCTAATTACAGTGGAGTGTCTGTGTGTGTTTTGTGTGTGTGTGTGTGTGTGTGTGTGTACTCAAGATTTATCTAAGTCCTTAATAAGCTTATCTAGATGAATTCAAGGAAAATGTCCATATAAAAACATTAAAATTTATAAAGTCCTGTTCAGGTAAATGCAAATATAGGCAGAACCCAGGAAATAAGAGAGATGTTTTGGTGAATTCCTGAGAACATAGTCTTCATAATTTCCTGGTATACTTACAATCATGGCAACCAGGAGAGCCATGATAAAGGCAAATGCAAGGATCTTCATGTTTGGACGAGTCCTGAGAAAGCATATATGAAAAATCAGTAGCACATTCATTCCTGCATCATAAATCATACATTTGTTAATCAAACTAAGCTCCAAAGCATTGTGAAACATACTAAAATACAAAGACAGTTGAAACACACTGTCTGACGTCATGGAACTTAGAGACTAGTGTGGACATTGATAAGTAAAGATAAGTGCTCTGATATGGAAATACTAAAATGCTATAAAAACACACAAATTGGACATCTTAAACAGATCAAGAGAATGGGGGTATTAAAGTAAAGAAAAGGTAAAGCTAGTGTTAGATGATGCAGAATAAGTAAAGAGATTTGTTGGGAGCCTGCAAAGAAACAAAAGTGAGAGAGAGGATAGCGTGTAGAAAGTGAAATCATTTAGCAAGTAAGAAGGACAAAAATGGAGCCAGGCTGACCACTGTGACGGTTGTGAGATCATAGTGGCCTTACATAATGATGTTAGGGGTAATAATTAAGGCAGAATTGAAAGAAATGTTTAGAAGGTATAATGACAAGCCACAGGGACTGGTTTTATAAAAGAGTTAGTGAAAATGAACCAGTTTTGGGGCTTGAAAATTGCATAGATAGTATAACAGTGGTATTCAAAATTAATGATACTGGGTAGAGAAAAATCATATTGAAAAGACATTTCACAGAAAATATTTGCAGATACTTTTATAAAATAACTTGATGAAAATGGTTTAATCTTCCGAATGATCTCATTCAACAAAATTAACCTACTCTGGCACACTTAGATATGTTTCTGTAATTCTGTATATGCAAGTGAACCCAATTCTGTTGCTGTTGAAAAAGAAGTAAAGCAGATTATTTATTTCTGAATTATTGACATCTAAATAAAAAATTTTACAAACCATAAGGTAAATAATGGGTAAAGGGCTTTTTTCCCTCCTGATCATTTTTAGCTATCAGTTTTGATAGAACATTATAGTAACATCTTTTGTCTATTGACAGAAGAAACTGTTCTGCTAAATTACTCTAAATCTTTAACGCATGAAGCATAACTCGGGACTGATGGTATTTCTCTTGTTTCTTATCTGCTGCTTTTTGCCTCATCGGTTTAAACTCAGCACTGTGGCATTAGCAAAACTGTGAAAATTTATATTTCTTGACAAAATTTTTCAATCATCTACTAGTTAAACCAAATAGTCAGTCATGTTATGATACAAAAAAGGATGCAACTTTACTGTTCTTATACCTGGAATTGTATTGAAGGAAATTCACAGAAAGTAGGCTTCTAAAGATAGATAGATGATAGGTAGGTAGGTAGGTAGGTAGATAGATAGATAGATATATAGATAGATAAATAGGTAATTTAAGGGCTTTGAGAAAATATTTCCCAAAGAACACAATGATAAAACTTTAACATAGTAAAAACTTTTTGTGTAGCCAAATCACAAATGAAATGAAAATGTGTAAGGTAAAATGAATTATTGAAACAAAATAGTCTCTCATACAGTGTTAATTATGGATAAAAACAGAAATGATTTTGAATAATGAAAAGGTTTGGAAAATGAATTTGAGATGACAATAAAGTAACTTTGAAAAGGTTTACTAAAATCTTTGAAATAATACATACATTTGCAAAAAGAGAGCTTATGCTACTCAAGAGATCATTTTCTTATAAAATTTAAACTTCAACTTGAAGTTAAAGGTAAAAGTAATTATTAACAATATTGATATCCTATATTTAGTCAAAAAAGTAAAAAGACTTCTATGCATCCCACCAACATCCCACCTCTCCTCCATTTTCTACATCATTGACTTTATAAAATGATTGCTGTCAATTCAGAGGCACTGAGATCCTGAACTCACCTCCAGATCCTGACATAGGGTCATCATTTCTTTAAATGGTTTCTTTATGACAAATTATCAATCAATAATATACATTTTAAATGGTTTTCAACTTATTCTAGCAAACAAAAGATTAGAATAAGACATCATACGTGATTGTTCCTGCATATATTACCTTTTACCAAAGACGAGACTTAAGAGTCTGAGAAGCTGAAATTCTGAAGCTCCTAGGAAAAGATGTGCTTTTCTAGGGGACTTATCCATTTAAACATGCTTAAATCCTCCATTTGTTTATCTAAATCATGTCAATTATGAGATCGTATTATGGAACTGGAAATAATGCCCAAAATCTGTCCCTACAGATACTAAGAATAAACTTACAATGGTGATTTGACAATAGAAGCTTGTGAAGCAGAGTGATCAGGAACCAAACAAACCCAGCAAACGTTAATCCCAGTGTTAGTCTAGGCGTGTGTGAACAAGACAAAGGGAAAAGTTTGCAGAAGTAAATCAAGTGTAGAAATGAATTTAAATGGTAAATATGTTTTCGTAGAATACCATCTACTCTATTTCAACAAATGCGTGTCCAAGATGGAACAAGTCTATGTCAAAAGCGATACCATCTAATCAGAATGTTCCCTGTTGTCTGACAAATGGTGATAACTGTCATCATAAAATGAGTCATCATTTATTTCTTATGTGGTTCCTACAAATTATTAGATTTTACTTTTATTCTATGGACTTGAGAATATTTCAAGTCTGAAAGGATATTCAAATGTTTGCAAAAATTTGTAATGCTTTGGATAATGTGTGATAAAATACTTCTTATTTTTAAAGTCAAATGACCACAAGAGCTCAGTACTCTATATTTGACATAGTAACTAGATGCATATGCTTTGGAATTGAATTTACTTCCTCTGAGTCTTTAGGGGCTCCTGTTCCTCAATGGAAGCCATGTGTTGACAGGATTATAATAGCTAGAAGGAAAAATTAGGTTTCACTAAGTCCCTAGGCTAATATGGGCACAAATGGACCTCTCTGCTACTGGTTGGATTATTCAATGTGCTCAGAACTGAATATTATAAAATCATTTGTAAATTTTAAATAAATTATACATCCTACTCTATTGTTACTTAAAGTGTGTTATATGGGACCATCAGAATCAGCATCACCTGTAAATTTTGTTGGAAATGCAAGTACGTAGGCCTTCTTTCCAGACATGTTGATTAAGGATCTTGGAGGTGCACTAGGAATCTCATTTTAACAATATCTCTAGGGGATTGTTTTTGTAATATACAGTTTAAGAAGCCACGTAATAGACTCATAAATGTATTATTTGTCTATAGACGTGACCTCATTTATAGGACTTAAGGTTTAATTTTATTTCAGGTGTTTTAAGGAAGTATTTACCAAGTGAATCTTCTATGCTATATTGGAACATCTCATTAAAAATTTTGGTTATTCTCTGGGTAGTATACAAAAGATTATAAATGCTTTATTAAGGCATATAAATAATTAAAGTCAAATTCAACTTAAATCATTCTCATTGCTCTTTTTTTCATTGATTTCTAAGCATCATTGATATATAGTCTCGTCTCAAGTGCAAAACAAATCCAACTTTGATATATTCTCAATGGAAAAAAGATATATAGAGTTCAGTCACCACTGAAATAAATCTGATTTTCAAAAATTAACCTTGCTTTATTCATTTTGGAAATGTCAAATGATTTTCTTCCTTCCTTCCTTATTTCCTTTATGTCCCCCTCCTCACTGCCTTTCTTCCCCTCCTGGCCTCCCTCATTTATTTCTTCACAGATTCATTTAACCAACGTTACTAGGCACTAGTCTAATAGATCTATGAAATTCACAACCTGGCGAAGAAAATGTGAACTAATGCTCCAAAACCACGACCCTCTAATGACAGCAACAAACACAAACTGCCAGTAATAAAATCTGATAGATGCTAATATACACATTTAAAACCTACAATTAAACTTAACTCACTCATGTTTTAAGTTCGGAAGCCAAAATATGGGCATTATTCCACCCATCATTTTCTGCTTCAACACCATAGGAAGTGTGGGGATTATGTATGACAGTAGGAAACAATAATAGTGGACTCTAACACAAGAGTAACTTTCTTGTGTTGGTTATGGTTTCTTCCTCCAGGAATAGAAAGGTCATTTTAGAAGTTTGATGGACCAGAATATATCCTGATATTTTAGAATTAAGCGAAACAGATATCTTATCCTCCATAAACAACCACCATGCCGTTTGAAAAATACTAGGTCTTTCATTTACAAGGGAAAAATCAATAAAGAGCTAGTGCTGTATCACAGGTGTGACATTAAATTGGTGGCAAAAGGATGCAACCTGTGAATAGGTATTAATGGTGATATTTATGCTGGATTTTCTTTTTCCATCTCCTCCTCCTCCTCTTGTTCTTCATTGTCCTCCTCCTGTTCTTCCTCCTCCTCCTCCTCTTCTCTCTTCTCCCTCTCCTCCTCTTACTCCTGCTCCTCCCCCTCCTCTTTCATTTCTCCTGCAATAAAAGCATGGTCTGCAGTCTTTGACAAAATCCATGATGTTTATTTATTCAACTAAAACATCATTTTGTGTTATATTCTTGTATGAATTACTAAAATGAAAAATACTGCAACTGACAAATATAGAACAACTATGACTGCCTACTAGATAACATAAAACCTCCTGGGCTTTTGGAATACAAAGTGAAAATCTCCTATTTCTGCCTTTAAGGGGCTTACCTTATGATATGTACTGAATGTTTGTGTCCCCACAAGTTCATATGATGAAATGCTACCTCCCAATGTGCTGTATTAGGAGTTGGGTCCTTTGGGAAGTAATTGGTTTAGATGAGGTCATCAGGATGGAGCTGTCATAATGGGATTAGAGCCCTTATAAGTAGAGGAAGAAACACTAGAATTTCCTCTCTCCACCGTGTGAAGATATAGGAAGAAGGCAGCTATCAGCCAATCAGGAAGAGGGCCCACGCCAAGGACCCAACTCTGCTGGCACCCTGATCTTATACTTCCCAACCTCCAGAACTGTGAGAAATAAATGTCTGTTGCTTAAGCCGCACCCTGTCTGTGGTATTTTGTTAGAGCAACCTTAGCTGACTAAGGCATCTTGTAATTTGTGAAACAGACAAGGTTAAAGGCAACTGCAGATAGAAAAGTCCAGGAGATGGTGGAATATATGAGTCTAAATTTAGAAAAAGTCCAGACTGTAGTTGGAGATTTAAGAGTAATATCTTCTTGATTGTAATCAAAATTGTGAAAATTGAAGAGATCGTATAGGAAAAAAAATGTGTAGAGTCAGAAGAGAAGTAGGCTGAGGATAGAATCCCTAGATAAGACCAATGTAATGTCTTATTGTGTGAGAAAATGAGAGAGAAAATGGAGAAGTCCATGAAAATCTCCTAGAATGTAAAGAATAACAGAAGAGAGGAGAATTTCCAGACAATTGGTGAATTGTAGGAGCCAAAAGGATGAAATTTCAAGAAGGAAGCTTAATCATCATGAACAAATATTACAATGACCTTGGAGATTGCTTAATCTCTTTAAACTGCAATTTTCTTATCTGTAATGGTTATACTAAGAGTTGGGACTGGATTAAATGAGAATGTATATCAACCACATTGCAAATAGAAATTATTCAAATATAAATATTTAGTATTTTTATTTTTAGAATCGTAATCTTCATTAGAAAGAACATTTTCATTTAAAAAAATTCTCTAGGATGCATCAGAAGATGAAGATGAAAGTACAGTGATGACATATCTTTGGAAAATATAAGTATTACCCTAACCTGTAAATATGGAGGGAGAAAGTTACAAAGATCAATTTACAGAAGAGTGAGGGTGGGAAGTTGAAGGCAGTTAGGCCAAATGGACTCAATATTCTTTACCAAGTAGGGGATTGTTTTCTGAAATTGAATAACAGGTGAGATGAGTTAGATGCTTCAGAAAATTAATAATGTTTATTGAAGGAAAATGGTGACAGGTGTATGACCAAATACAAGAAAAATATTTGGTAAGCAGCGTTGCTTTCTATGTTTAGAAAACATAAAAAGGAAGGTTTTTTTCTATAGAATTGAGTGTCCTCGACAGGACCGCAGTGTAAGGTAAGAAGGACTTTCCCAGACTTGAGAGTTTTAGCAAGTAGAGCTCCTCAAAACCAGAGGTTCACTGGGAGTTATTTGAGTTATTGCAGGCATATACTAAATGATAAATATGAAATCCTGGGATAGAAGAAATGAACTAAATCAAAAAGGGAGAGAAAATAAAAGGATATGGAACAATCAAGGGCCTAGAAGTTTCTGTAAAGTCAAAATAAAGGTATCTTTTCTTCAACCTTTACCTCCTTCCAAAATATAAATAAGATCATATCCTCTTCCAATTGCTTCCATCTCAAACCAAAGTCTAAACTTGACCTACAGACCTCTCATAACATGTACACCCCATTCTCGGTGACTTAGTTTCTTTGTGTTCGCTTCTTGCCTTCTCTGTCCAGGCTGGTCTCCTTGAAGTTTCCTTCAACACAACAAACATATTTCTTTTGCAGTGAATTTGCACTTGCTATTCCTTCTGCTTGGAATTTTCCTCCTCCAAGCTCACTCCCATACTTAATTTATAACTTTTCTTAGATGTCACTCTGCCAGAGTTGATGTTTAACTCTCCTATTTAGAATTGCCTCTTACCCTTGTCCTGCCTTTTATTTCTTTAGAGCATTTATCACCACCTGAGAGATTATGGATTATTTGTTTACTTCTTGTCTGCCATTCTCAACTATAATGTAAGGCTCATGAGAGCTGGGCTTTATTCTCTTTTGTTGCCTGCTATGTCTTCAGCATCCAGAACAGTGCTTGATGGCTAGCTACTCGATAAATAGTCACTGAATAAATAGTCATTGAATAGAGGTCATTGTTGACACCCCTGATGGAGGGCATTAAAAGGGTTTATGTTCTCAGTGCCTGACTACTCCTATGCATACCAGTGGTTATCTTTGGCCTTTGTGGACAGACATAGGAAATGTGAGGACCCAGAAGAAGGTTTAGGATAGATACCATGGCAAATGGAATCAGGAACAAATCAGCAAAATGTTAAGTAGTTCAGAGAACCCAGCTGAGGTTGTGGACTATACATTTGGAGGATATGAAACATGATGAAATAGATTAGAATTAGTTGACCTCAAAGAAACTCTCATATCAAGTGCTTCATTACTACCCAAATTGGAAAAGGAAGTGGTTAAAGGAATGGTTATGCCAGCTTAATCTGTCAATATGAAAAATAGAAATAAATACTATACACTTAAGATTGTGATTTATATTTATATCTTTTAGAAAGAAAAAATGGGTTTCTATGAGTTAGAAAAAGCAATGAAAACACATTAACAGTTAGAAATTACAACCGTCTCCTCAAACATCTATTAGGAAGGCAAGTATCACGAAACACAGAGACTATGTTGCATTATGGTTGTCTTTTATTCTGCATTGTCCTTTTGATAATTCTGCCAAAATTTCGTGGTAATGAGGTGTGATATGAGAGATGAGAAAACGTATATAGAAACTGGACTTTCCCCTCAAACCTATTCAGAAAAGAAAATAACAGATTAGCTCTGAATTTATAGTCTATTGTACCAACCTCCTTAATTTAAATCTAGGGATAAAAATGAGAATAATATTTTAAATTCGTGTTATTATGACATGAGTCAAGGTGTTTTACTTCATGGAATGTGGACCAAATGTCCTCATGAAAAGAAATGAAACAAAGAATCAGTGACAGTTTAACTCTCAATTCAAGAGAAATCTCTCATCTACAGCAATGCCAGGACAGTATTCTTTGGTATAAAATCAACTAGTACATTAGCAAACGCAAAGTTTTGACTAAAAGAGTACAGAATTGAGAAAGCAAGTGAAGGTGACAAACCATTAACAACAATTCCTTTCAGAGCAATCTCGCTGTGACAATGTGGTTCTCAAATGGCCCAGGAGTCAGCCCTCCTGCCTGGGATCCCTTCACACAGGTGTACAGGTGGTAAAGCAACATCACACTTTCATATTCAAGTATAAAAAAATACACTCAATCTGGGTGAGTGAGAAAATCAGTGATGTTTACTGGAATAAGATATATCTTGTCAAATAAGAAATGAACAAAATAATAAATACATATATTACCTGACTGGGAAGGATGTCCACTTTCTAGACCCACTCATGTCTCTGCAAAATAAATTACATTTAATGTAATAATTCTGGCAGTATGAAAAAAACAATTTTAAATTCTTAAATAAAATGAAAATGTCGTGACTAACTCCCTGAGATATGTTGGCAGATTCCTTAGGGGAAAAAATTTTTCTTGATGACTTAAGTTCTCATGTTATTTTCCATATGTATACAAAGGAAGCATAGAACCACAATCATCATCTGGAAACTCAGGCAAAATACTTTGCCTCTACCTGAATTATAGTGTAAGTATGACCATAGTGTAAAGTCAATTTTTTTTTTAATGTTGTAACTGACTCATTCTCTTCTCAGGCTTAGCTACAGTGGAATAATTACAGCTCTTTGCAAAAGTCAATGTCAACTATGGGAGGAAATTTTTTATTTTTCCTCAAATTGTATTCCTCTTTTTTAGAGATAAAGTATCTAGCAGGAAAGTGAGGCAAATTCTTCCACGATATTGGGATTAGCTCTTTAATGGAACCAGAAAGGCATGAGTCTTGTTTCAGAATTCACTTTGTCTCTGCTCACAAGGTATATTTAACATGACAGCCAAGGTGACAACATCACTACTGTTTGGTGACCTCTAGAAAAGTAAAGAGGAAGTTTCTGAAGATTCTGACAGGCCACAAACCTAATCTGTACATTTAAATATATGTGGTGTTGGTGGACCTTCCTTGAATTTGCTGCACTCTGTGATGATTGAGGGCTGAGTCACACAGAATGTAACATCTGTTACTAGGTGCCAGGATATCATATTGCTAATAAATTTCCTTACTTCAGTGGAGGAGGGGAGCTCTATGCTCTTCTAGATAAAAAGGAAAAAGAACATATTTTAATTTTTAAGTTCACTCATCAAACCAAACGGTATCTTGCTTTGATTCATTTAGTGGGAAAACCTTCACAATACTTTACTGGGAGGAAAATTAGTTACTGTGGGTTCATTTGCAGTCTTCCTCAATGTAAACATTAAAAATTTTATATTTGGAGTAAATCCTATTCCTCTTAATACATTTCCTACTTTTTGCAATTGTTTGGGCTCTTGGATTTTTAATAAAGTCAATGAATTTGTCAAATATTATAATATAGAATTGTTTGTATGTAAACATGCCATAAGATACTGAACTATTTTACATATAATATTAAGATCTTCAAGGAATAATGTTTCATTTTGTTTTATAATTTACGTTGTAATTAAGGGTTTCCTCACATACAAAAGTCAAACTGAAGGCTGATGTAATTTTCTTGATATGAATACTTGATATATAAATCCAACATTATTCTTAAGTTCTTAGAAAATGATGGCAAAATGCATTTTTAGTTCTCATTATCTTACAACTGCTAATGGCTTCATTTTATTCTAAGCTGAGCAAAAAGATTTTATGAACAGAAATGATGCAGGCAAACTATTGGAACGAAAACAAAATAGAGAATGGTCGAAGGAAAACAGAGTGAAATGAAGAGTCAACCAACTGATTGATGTGAAAGATCAATTACTGATACTTTCTTTTTACCCAAATTTTATATGGAATGCAAATACAATATTTTAATTTTGAATTGGCTATAAACTTAAGACAGTTCCAAAGCCCTTCAAAATATATGCATGAGACACAGAATGCATGAGGTAGCAGACTCAGCACCAATATACACATTGTGAAGACAGGATTGAGCAGTTGAGGTGGGAGAAGGGGAGGGTGTTCCTTGTAGGATAAGGAACAAACTAGGAGTTACTCCTACAATATTCTTTAGGACAATAATGAATATGATGATTTATTACATTTTCATAGTTTTTTTAATGTATAAAGCACTTTTGTATCTCTTATTACCTAGTTGAATACTCAATAATTTGTATGAATACTATTATTAGCTCCTCACATCTAGGGAAAATGAAGCTCAGACAAACTGAGGTATTTTCACTTGGCCACATGGCTAGTAAATAGCAAGGTTCCAACTCACAGTCAGACATTTTGCATGCAAGTTCAGATCTTTGTCACATATTGCTGTCTTGTGTCTAACCATCATGATTCTGGACTGTTGTTATTAAGTTTGGTGAAACTCTGACATTTTTCTAACAAACCATGATGTATCTGGGATCCTTATCTACCCTGCCAAAGAATGTGTGTTCTCAAGCAAATTCAAACATGGAGTATAATGCGTGCTTTTCCATCTGTAGCTAGAACTGCAACTCCAATACAACAGTGAGGGTATCTCAAAACCTCTGTGGCATTACAGCACTTTCACATTCTGGAAAGGAAAGGGTTAGTGCTGTCTCTAAGTGCTGGTTAGTAACTCAGAGCCACAGAGTTCAAATATAATCAGTGTTGCTCACCCCCATCCTCTGCACATAGTAAAGTGTCCTGAGATTTTCTCTTTGAATAAGGATGGAGATGCTTTTAAAAGTCTCACTATACTTACATGTTTAGCATCTGCAACAGCCAGAAAGCAGATGAGGATAAGAAACTTTGTGTTTACTAAGTCTTGTGAACATAGAGAAAATCAGTAACACATTGCCTTCTTTTAACTTACACTTTTATTCATTTATGTATCTTTGTCACAGATAATGGGCAAAGGGCAATGAAATATATGAAGGCATGATAAATTCATGCCTATGAATATAACCAATTCTATTTAAGTATACATTAAATTCTCTTTAATTAAAAAGTAAAACACAATTTAAACTCTTGGTTTTTAAGATGAAGATTCTTTTAGCCAATGTGTTTTAACTAGATAATTGGACATAAATGTAACTACTTCACTTTATTTATTTGGTATATCAACAGATATGTTCTGAGTTCCTACAAATACCTGACTTCATTCTAGGCATAAAAAGGTGAGCAAAACAGACATACTTGTTAAGCCATGTCTTCTTCAACAATTCTTCAAATTCTTCTTTATTCTCTGTGATCAATTTTTCCTTGTTACGAATTATTAGGAATGCAAAATACAGCACGAACTCATTTTTATATCAAGTTTCAGGTTAGCAAGAACATGCAGAGCCAGCCCCACTGGTCTAGTGGTTAAGATTATTCACTATACCTGTGCCCAACAGGTTATAGTCAGGAATTTTCCTTAGATTAATGAATTAAGTTGTGTCACAAAAAATTAAATGATAAAGAAATGTTATTAAACTATTAGTTTGAAAAATAAAACAAAAGATCTTCTAATCACTGAGCATCTGCTAGTTTTTAGACACTGCTAGGCACGTTACATGTGTTATCTACACAAGAGTGATGTGGAGTGGATATTTTTTTCACTACTTTACAGATGAAGAGTTTCCTGAAATTCTAAAATGTTCTTGAATGCCCTGCCTTTAAAAAGCCATATGTTGGCACATGATAATAAAATAAAACCAACACAATAAACTGTTTCCAGTTTCTATGTGTCAGTTCTATCAAGAAAAACCTAATAAAGAATGATAAATAAGAGTCTTGTGCTAATTAATATAAATATTTTCAAAAATAACTTTATTTTAGTGTCTTTAAAAATACTGTGTGTATCTTTTGGCTAAATAATATTATTTGGTTGTACAGATATTTTAAGTAGGTAAGAATGTATAAGAGAAAGGATAGATGAAAATGTTGCCTTGTTTCCTAAAAGGAAGACAAGAAATCCAGGCAGTGGATAATTTGAGATGGGTTATCTCAACACTATTTAAACTCTATTTACCCAGGATGTGGTAATTCTGTGGTTTAAAATACCAATAACCCATTTGAATTTTAAGAAGCAACTATTATTACATATTGATTTTTGCTCAATGTTTGTGATCTCTGATTTTTGCAAGTTGATTTTGTACGTCACAACTTTGCTGTAGCTGTTGATTATTTCTAATAGTTTTGTGATGGATTCTTTAAGGTTTTCTGTATATAAAATCATGTCATCTGCAAACAGCGAGTTTCACTTCTTCATTGCCTATTTGGATTTCTTTTACTTCTTTTTTCTTGCCAAAGAACTCCAGTCTTACTCTAGCCAAAACCTCCAGTACTATGTTGAACAAGAGTGGTGAGAGTGGGCACCCTTGTCTTGTTTCTGCTCTCAGAAGTATAGCTTTCAGTTTTTCCCCATTGAGTATGATGTTGGCTGTGGGTTTGTCATATATGGCCTTTATTATGTTGAGGTACTTTCCTTCTATACCCATTTTATTGAGAGTTTTTATCATAGGTGGATGTTGGATCTTGTTAAATGCTTTCTCTGCATCTATTGAGATGATCATGTGGTTTTTATCCCTCATTTTGCTAATGTGGTGTATCACATTGATTGATTTGCGGATGTTGAACCATCCCTGTGTCCCTGGTGTGAATTCCACTTGATCATGGTGTATGATCTTTTTAATGTATTGCCGTATTCGGTTTGACAATACTTTGTTGAGGACTTTTGCATCATTGTTCATCAGTGATATTGGCCTGTAATTTTCCTTCTTTGTATTTTCTTTGTCTGGCTTTGGTATCAGGGTGATGTTGACCTCATGGCACGTGTTAGGAAATATTCTGTCTTCCTCAATTTTTTGGAATAGTTTGAGAATGATAGGTATTAAGTCTTCTTTGAATGTTTGGTAGAATTTGCCTGAGAAGCCATCTGGTCCTGGACTTTTATTTTTTGGGAAGTTTTTGATTACTGTTTCAATTTATTTACTTGTGATTGGCCTATTCAGATTGTCTATTTCTTCTTAATTCAGTTTTGGGAGGTTGTATGAGTCTAAGAACTTATCCATTTCTTCTAGATTGTCCAATTTGTTGGCATATAGTTTTTCATAGTATTCTCTTATAATCCTTTGCATTTCTGTGGTATCTGTTGTAATTTCTCCTCTTTCATTTCTAATTTTATTTATATGAGGCTTCTCTTTTTTTCTTAGTGAGTCTGGCTAAAGGTTTATCAATTTTGTTTATCTTCTCAAAGAACCAACTCATTGTTTCATTAATCATTTCTACTGTTTTGTTTCAATTCCTTTTATTTCTGCTCTAATTTTTATTTCCTTCCTTCTGCTTACCTCAGGCTTTGTTTGTTCTTCTTTTACTAATTCTGTGACGTGTAGTTTAAGATTGCTTATTTGAGATTTTTCTTGTTTGTTAAGGTGGGCCTGTATTGCTATGAACTTCCCTCATAGGACTGCTTTTGCTGAATTCTATATGAGTTGGTATGGTGTATTATCATTTTCATTTGTCTCCAGATATTTTTTGATGTCTCCTTTAATTTCTTCAATGATCCATTTGTTGTTCAGTAGCATGTTGTTTAGTCTCGACATCTTTGCCACTTTCCCAGTTTTTTTCTTGTAGTTGATTTCTAGTTTCATAGCATTATGGTCAGAAAAGATGCTTGTTATGATTTCAATCTTCTTAAGTTCATTGAGGCTTGCCTTGTTTCCCAACATACTGCCTATCCTTGAGAATGTTCCATGTGCACTTGAGAAGAATGTGTATTCTGCTATTTTTGGATGGAGTGTTCTATATATATATCTATTAAGTCCATCTGGTCTAGTTTTTTCACTAAAATCCACTATTTCCTTGTCGACTTTCTGTCTGGATGATCTATCCATTGATGTAAGTGTGGTGTTAATGTCCCCTACTATTATTGTGTTGTTGTTAATATCTCCTTTTAGGTTTGTTAATAGTTGCTTTACATACTTTAGTGCTCTTGTGTTGGGTGCATATATATTTATAAGTTTTATGTCTTCTTGGTAGAGTGTCTCTTTTATCATTATATACTGCCCCTCTTTGTCCCTCATTACCTCTTTTATCTTGAAGTCTACTGTGTCTGATATAAGTATGGCAACACCTGCTTTCTTTTGTGTGCCATTACTTGGAATATCGTCTTCCATCCCTTCACTCTGAGCCTGTGTTTGTCTTTAGAGCTGAGATGTGTTTCCCGGAGGCAGCATATTGCTGGGTCTTGTTTTTTAATCCGTCCTGCCACTCTGTGTCTTTTTTTCTTTTGGTGAGGAAGATTAGCCCTGAGCTAACATCTGTTGTCAACCCTCCTCTTTTTGCTGAGGAAGATTGGCCCTGGGCTAACATCCGTGCCCTTCTTCCTCTATTTTATATGTGGGATGCCTGCCACAGCATGGCTTGATAAGTGGTGTGCCTGGGATCCAAATTTGCGATCCCTGGGCCCCCCAAGTGGAGCACACAAACCTAACCACTATGCCACCAAGCTGGCCCCCGGCCACTCTGTGTCTTTTGATTGGAGAATTCAATCCATTTACATTTAGAGTGATTATCGATATATGAGAACTTAATGCTGCCATTTTATTGTTTGTTTTCTGATTCTTCTGTATTTCCTTTGTTTCTTGTCCCATGTAATTCAGACTAGCAATTCAGTTTCGTAGTTCTCTATGATGGTTTTCTTAGTTTTCTCTTTATTTATCATCCATGTCTCTGTTCTGATTATTTGTTTAGCGATTACCATGAGGTTTGTATAAAAAATCTCATAGATGAGATAGTCTATTTTATGAAAACCTCTTATTTCCCTAGACTTAGCTGATTCCATCACCTACTTCTTCCTCTTCTAAGTTATTATTGTCACAACTTATTCCATCCTGTGAGTTTGTGGTTTAAATGAAGAGATTATATTTATTTTTGTTGTTTTCCTTCCCTTTATCTTTAATGTTATAACTGTTTCCTAACCTGTTCTAATAGCTGCAATTTTCTGATTTTTGTCTACCTATTTATGTCCTTGCTCAAGGCTTTGTAGTCCCTTACTTTTTTTTCAGGTATGAAGGCCTTCTTGAGCATTTCTTGTAGGGAGGGCTATTGTGGCAATGAACTCCTTTAACTTTTGTTTATCTGGGAAAGTTTCTATTATTTCTCCATCATATCTGAAGGATATTTTCACTGGATAGAGTATTCTTGTCTGAAAGGTTTTGTCTTTCAGAATTTTGAATGTATCATTCCACTCTCTCCTAGCCTGTAAGGTTTCTGCTAAGAAATCTGATGAAAGCCTGATAGGGGTTCTTTTGTAAGTTATTTTCTTCTGCCTTGCTGCCCTTAATATTTTTTCTTTGTCCTTGACTTTTGCCAGCTTTACTACTATATGCCTTGGAGAAGGTCTTTTTACATTGATATAGTTAGGAGTGCTATTGGCTTCTTTCCCTTGTATTTCCAATTCTTTCCCCAGGTTTGGGAGGTTCTCAGCTATTATTTCTTTGAACAAGCTTTCTTCCCCAATCTCCTTCTCTTCTCCCTCTGGAATGCCTATAATACTTATGTTGCATTTCCTATGAGTCTGATATTTCTCAGAGGATATCTTCATTTCTTTTTAGTCTTAGTTCTCTCTCTTCTTCCATCTGAAAGATTTCTATATTTCTGTCCTCCAGACTGCTGATTGTCTCCTTCATAATATCAACTCTGTTATTATCTATTACTATATCAGGGAGTCCAAATTTTTCTTTGTTTCATCCATTGTGTTTTTCATCTCCAACATTTCTGATTGTTTTTTCTTTATAATTTCAATCTCTTTTGTGAAGAAATTCCTGATTTCATTGAACTGTGTGTCTGTGTTTTTTGTAACTCCTTGAATTTTTTTATGATAGCTATTTTGATTTCTCAGTCATTTAGATTATAAATTTCTGTGACTTCAGGATTGATTTCTGTCATTTTCCTTCTTGTCTGGAGATTTAATATATTTTTTCATCCTGTTTGATGGCATAGATTTGTTCCTCCACATAGTGATAGTATCTGGTTGCAGATTCCACCTGCCACCACTGAGTAGGGGTCAAGAGCAGTGTATCCCGAGTTTATCATGATCCAAGACTCACTTGCTCATAGCTGCTGCTCTTCTGTTGTATGTATGGGTGCTCTGGCCGAGTGGCTGTGCTGGAGTGTCAGGTGAGGGGAAGGGTGCTTTCCTTCACTTGCATGACCCCTGGGTCGTTCTTGCTCTGCCCTTGCCTTCTGCTGTCCTGGGGTGCTAGTTTGATGAAGACACCCCCACAATAGCTTAGTTATCTCTGTGTGGGGCTTTCCCATGGGCTGTGAGGGAACTTGGAGAGTAATGAAGTTCCTGTGGAGGGCTGCCCCTCCCCCCCTCAGAGCCACGCATGGTCTGGATCTCAGGGTCACTGCTGTTGGAAAGAAAGAGGAGATTCCCTTACTTCCTTCCACTTCCTCTGGGGGGGTCCAGCACCTCCACCTTCAAATGTGGGTCTGTCAGATGCTTTTTGTGTTGTGTGAATGTCCTCTGTTTGTATACGAATGTCCTTTTCATTGTCCCTTAGGAGGCAGAGTCTAAGGGGAGAGCTCACTCCACCATGATGCTGACGTTACTTGGACTTCATTTTAAAGCGAGAATAATTGTCACGGTTGAGTATTTTTTTCTCAGCTATATTCATAGGGGCAGAAGGTAGAATTTGGATTAACTTGGAAGATGATTTAGTTAAGCTAATATAATAAAATCAGAGATGAGCAGGGGATTTGAGCATATATGTAAAGGGTGATAATAATGATTACCATGAAGTTCAAAGTGGGAAAAGAAGAACACACAGACATAAGGAGTTTAAGGGGCATTGAAAAATTGGTAGGCTTATTGGGAAGGTCCTAGATTCTGGTGTAATCAAATAATTTTTTACTTCAGATATTAAAAGGGGTTTATTCAGGGGCTGGCCCAGTGGCACAAGCGAGTAAGTGCACATGCTCTGCTGTGGCAGCCCGGGGTTCACTGGTTCGGATCCCGGGCGCGCACCGATGCACTGCTTGGCAAGACATGCTGTGGCCATGTCCCATATAAAGTGGAGGAAGATGGGCATGGATGTTAGCCCAGGGCCAATCTTCCTCAGCAAAAAAGAGGATGATTGGCAGATGTTAGCTCAGGGCCGATCTTCCTCACAAAAAAAAAAAGGGGGAGGGCTTTATTCAGTAGATAGGAAATGGTATTGGAGAGTAGGAAAGACGAAATTAAGATTATGGAGTGATAAAATTACTTACATGACAAAGTCTAATTATCTGTCTTTCCACATTTATGATCTGCTCATTAGCAGGAACCATGTCATCTTCATCTTTGTATCATTGTGTGACCTTTTGCATCATCTAGCAGCATGGTGCTAAATTTGGGATGATTTTGCCCATCACAGGGGACACTTGAAAATTTCTTGTGACATTTTTGGTTCTAATAGCTGAGTGGTTGGTTTTTTATGGGTAGAGATCTGGGATGCTGCTGAACATCCTACAATACACAGGACAGCCTCTACACCAAAGAATTATCCTTCCTTACATGTCAATAGTACAAGAGTTGAGAAGCCCTGGTCTAGTGTATTGTTAAACAAATGCATCTTGAACTTGAGTGAAATTTTATGATTATATGTAAAGTAAGAGTAATTAGGATTAAGAGTCTCTCTTATGAATCAATGCCTTGGGCTTTATGATTCCATGATGGCTGCCTGCTTAGAGAATATTTTTCTTACTCTGATTCTTGATTAACTTTATAAATTAATTTTAATACACATATTTCAGATAAGATGTTATTTTATTATATTTGAGTAATCTCATTGTAAGAATTAAAATACTCCATCTATATAAATAAGGCTAAGATATCTCCCTTTGTCTAATAATTCATCAGAGTTAATGATTTGTTATATTTTTCATAAATCTGAATCTTATACAAATACACACTATATATTTATTTAATTTTTCTATTTACCCCCCTGTTTAGGAAGTTATTAAACGATGCCGCAAATATTACTCAGGAAATAGAGGTCTTTTATACCAGCTTCATCTCTAAATATCTGTAGTATCCTGAGCAAATATTGCAAATTCTCAGGTCCTCAGTTTCCTCATCTCTAAAATATCTTTAAAACATATGGATGAGATCTAAGGTCTCTTTCAGTTCTTATTTTCTGAACATTGTTTCATCCCTTTATTGTACTCTTTATCCTGCTTTTCTATCTGCTTTCCTTCTTTTTTTTTTTCTTTTTTTATGATGTTTTCCTACTTTATTTTTTGTGAGGAAGATCAGCCCTGAGCTAACACCTATGCCAATCCTCCTCTTCTTGCTGAGGAAGACCAGCCCTGAGCTAATATCTGTGCCTATCTTCCTCCACTTTATATGGGATTCTGCCACAGCATGGCCTGACAAGTGGTGCGTCAGTGTGTGCCCGGGATCCGAGCCCGGGCTGCCAGAAGTGGAGTGTGTGCTTAACTGCTATACTACCAGGCTGGCCTCTATCTGCTTTCTTTCTTGAGGGTGTTATTTACATGGCTTCAGCTGTTACCTTTGTTCTTCAAATAAATCTCATGCTTGCATATTTCACGTCCTTCACCCAATATAGGAAAGAGCTTTGATTGAACAAATTCTGTTTATGACAAATAGTCTAAGTCCTATATCTTGTTTTGATTGTATCTTGCTCCTCCCCCAGGGTTGTCTTATAAAATTTCAATGGATGAAAGTCTCATTTTACCTTATGAAAATGGCAACTCTTCAGGTATGCATTAAGAAAGCTTGGGTTGCCCACATGGCACTTTGCGTTTTACTTATCGTTGTGTTCTGATGTTTACCTGGCCAGTGGTACCTGTGTTATCTTAAATCTCTGGCTTTTCAATTTTCCCTTGGACAAGACTCTTTCTCTAGTATGTAGTGATTATCTTGATCAAGGTTTTGCTTACTTTTCTGGCTCAATTGAGTCCATAAATATACTGATTAATGTAATTCAAAATTGGTGAGAGAAAGCCACAAGGAAATTCTGTATTTCTTGCACAATATGTAAAGCGTCTTGCTGAGAAAATAAGGAAATATTGAATGGGTAGGGCATGCTTGCTTTTGTATTCCTTTTCTTAGAAACTACACTTTTTTGCCTACAGCCTTGGCAACAGTGAGCTAAACATAAGGGCACACTGGGCAGCCAAGGCCTTTTCTAGTTGGACTTATGACATTGGGGTCATTTCATCACTTTTATTCATGGCTTCCTCCTAGCTCAATATGAATGTAGTCTTAGAATGAATATTAACTGAGTAATTCAAGTATGTAGTAGACATTGACTTGAGTTTTCTAAGCAATATAAAAAATATATGAAAATCAGGAGTGTTTCCTCCCTTACACACCTAGCAAGACATGAATGCAAGTTTATATTACGAAGGAAAGTTATTAATTATGACAATACTCTACCTGTTTACTTTACAAGGACATCTATCTGTGCCTAAGTCCTGATATAGCCACTAGAGGCAGTGAACAGAAGAAAAGAGCATTGCAAAAATAATAGTGTCAAATACAATCATCCAATTACATTTATGAACATCAGTCACCAAACAGGCAAAGAAACTTGAAGGTTGCTTTTGTAAATAGGTACATATTAAGTACTTTTGAGGCCTACCTCAGACTCATTTGTGGTAATTTGGGCAAGACCTTGCTCCTTTCTGGGCTTCAGTTTCCTTTATCCTTCCATCTTCTGTTCTTCCATGAACATTAGCTGGTAAACATTGTCTCACAGCAAAAGATACGGAACCAAACGTGAACAGTCCCATTTTAATAAATTTGTACTGGTATCATTTGTTCTCTAGAAGTAGTTATTTTCTAAATGTTACTTTCCATCCTAAAACCCTTTAACAAGCCCTATCTACAGAAGAAAATCTGTGTTCCTTGGGAGCACAACATGCTTTGCTCTTCATTATCTGATCCCTTTCTCTTTCTCTGTTCTCATCTCCATCTACTCTCTTCCATGCACTTCATGGCCAAGATTCACTACTTGATTCAGTTATAGTTACTTGTTTCTCACATCTAAGATCCTATTCTCCCTCTCCTTTTAGCCTTTAATTCTCTTCCCTTCTCAGGTGAAATGCTTTTTCATCTGACTCCAAGAATCTGCTCAGGACTCATGACTTCATGGAGATCCTCTTTCCCTCTTATATTCATCAACTAAAATAAACTATTAATTTCCTTTGAGCATATTGGACCTTATTACAGCTTTATTAAAATATTTATTACATTTAATAACAAATAGGTTTTCATATTTGTTTTCCCACGAAGGCTTTGATCTCCTTGCAGACAAGAATTACACCTTTTTATTTATTGTTTTATTCTTGGCAAATAGGAAAATGTTTGGGAAGACATAGACACTTAATATAGAATATATTTCACTTTTTACCTTCAATAGTCTTCCTGTCCACCTATCTTCCGCATTCTGTATGAATGGCTATTCTTCAGATCTAGTCATCCTCCAGAAATTTTCTTCTTTTTAATGTTGAAATTCTCATCTGATAAAAAGCTCTAATCTGTACTTCTTGAGATTTCTCACTCTCATTAGGCCTGGTCTTTGCCTTTCTTTCTATCTCTAGTCATTCAATTTAGCATGTTGGTTTATTACTCAACTACTGGCTTCTTTTACTTCCCAGCTCAACCAATATTTCATGGTTAGCCATTTCAGCACAAACATATTCAATTCCCTCTCCCTACTCCAACAATTCTCTTGACCTTTTCATATTATACTTGGGCAAAGAAAACAATCTGATATCTAATCTCATCTAGGTATTACTTACTGATGTGGATCTTTTATTCATTTTTATTTTCACATTAACCAAAATTTTCCTCTCTTTCAAATATTCCAAACCCCTAACCGGTACCCTCACTGCCAGTTGAAAACCTCATCCTCTACCTCACTGGAAAATTATGATCACTTAATTTCAGCTTCTCTACCCTATATTTCAAAGTACGTATCATATTTACTCATCTTTTCCTTTCCTCTTCTCTCAGGAAAACTGATACATTTTGTATAGGACTAATTCTCATGGCTGTGATCCTGATCTTACTGGAAGTTGCTCCATCAATTTATTCCCAGCCCTTAAGTGTGTTTCAGCTCTTTCTCACCACTGGCCTTTCTTTTAAGCTACAAATCTCTATCCTAAAAATACCTTCCTGTGATTCTGGTTGTCCCTATAGTCATAGACGTCATTCCATAGGTCTCCTTACCTCCTCTCCTAAAATCTCAGAACAGTAGTGTTGCTTCTGGTTCCTCACACATTACTTACTTCTTAACCACTTGGAGTGCATCTCAGTGATTACAGTGATGACTCCCTATGTCCAAAAATCTCTTCCCTGTTTCCACCTTACTCCACATTTCTGTAGCATTTCGCTCTTGACTCCACTTGTTTCTCCCAGCTATTTCCTCCCATAATACCCCATGATCCTCTATTCTCTTCTCCTTGATACTCCATATTTTTCCTATTTTCTTTTGCTCTACCAGCCCTTCAATAACAGAGAATACTTGAATTCTCTTCAAATTTCAGCTTGGTTTCTTATCTTGGTTTATAATATGGCTAACTGTTCAATCATCTAGGCATAGTCTATTCATTCATTTCCCTGATTTCTCACATTTCTCATGTTTTAATGACAAGTTTGTCTTTCGTTGCCTAAGAGACCCAGCACCATCTCCCTAGTCGAGGTCATCATAATGTCTGCCTTAAATTACTATAATAATATGATGTGACAACATCTTCACTAGGTTACTTGAAATATTGCCATAAAGACATAAAATCCAAGAATTTCATGATCGTTCCTTCTTTTAAATCTCTAATATCTTCCCCTAATTCCAGTGAATTATGTCACTCTACATAATCGAAAATCAAAGACATTTATGATCTGACTCCATCAAACCTCTGCAATAGTAACTTATACTCTAAATCCTCTTTGTTTTTTTTAGTGTCCTCAAGGGGATTCCAACTCCTATCAATCCTAGGAGAACCTGCCCAATCATTTTAGGTCATCCTTTCACCTCCCAGTGCTATATCAGACAAGGCTGCTGCTATTCATAGGGTTTTCACGGCCAAGTTTTTGGAAGTGGGTGGCCAGATCCTTCTTCCTAGTCTGTCTTATTCTAGAAGCTCTGCTGAAATCTTTCTACCATGAGTGACCCTCCTGGTATTTGAGATACCAGTGGCCTAGCTTTCAGCATCACAGCAACATGCAGACACCACAGTACGGCCAGCAACAGAAGGGTGGTGTGGTTCCCTCACCAGGAAACAAACATGGGTTGTGGCAGTGAGAGTGTTGAAACTTAACCACTAAACCACTAGGGCTGGCTCTATATCCTCTATGTATCCTAAAATACAGAACCCATAAAGCTTGGTATTTTGCTCTTCAAGCTCCTGTATTTCTTTCAGCCAAAATGCTTTATTCCCATTTAATCTTCTTTCAAAATTCTACTCATTCTTTTGAGATTCAATTAAAATACTAGCTCCTTAATGACTGGCTGATCCTGCCCACACTCAGCACCAATGCTCCATTCCTCTAATCTAGGCATAATTAAATTCTGCACTTGTAAGCCCAAATGCTACATTGATAGCTAAATTTTATAACAAACTCTGAAGGAGTTAAAATATGAGCACTGCATATAATCAAATAGATCAAATATGTAGTCAGACAGATCTGGTTTTCAATGGGATTTTTCCATTAACAAACAATATGATTTTGAGTAAGTTACATAACCTTTTGGTGTCTCAATTTATTCAAATGAAATCTGGAGAAAAGAGGTACCTCATGACATTTTTGTGAAGATTGTACAAGACAATGTCTGTAAAGTGCACAGTGCCTGGCGTCGGGTTGTTACTAAATTTTTTAAAAAGCTATTATAATTATTATGCCTTAAATAGAAAAGCTAATCAATATTTATCAGGTAAATAACACTCCATGACATTCTGCAAAACTTTTATAACATATTTACTAAGGATTTTGCCTCTAAAAGCCTGCCAAATTACTTTTCTGAGACGTTCCATTACAGGAAGGTTTATTATTCTTGTTTACAAAATATTGGTTTGAAGTGAATGATTTATTTTTCTCAAATCAAGTGGCCCTGAGAGCTAAGCAGTTTGCCTTACATGACTAAGCTATCATCATGGTCTTGTTATCTTGTCAGCTTTTTTACTGCGGCGTGAAACACTAATAATTGCTCAGGTTAGTATGAAATTGTGTCCTTTGTGAAGGCCCCATGTATCTCTGGTGCTCATATAGAATTCCCCCACAACTGAGGTGCTGAAGACCCACCTAGTGCCAAAGAGACCTAATGGTGTCCACAATAACTTGGGGACTGGGCTAGAGTCTCGCTATCCTTTGGTCATTGTCTTTAGTTATTAGACAATTTCATTTCCTGGACAAATTTCCTTTATTAGCTGTGAATTGCTCCCTTGTTAAATTGTTCCCCAGAACTTCTGGTGACAAATAATAGATAGAAATCATTTTCTAATTAGGTGGACTTCTTGGAATTCAAACTCACTATTGATTTTATTTCAAACCACAAAATTAGCATGCATTAAATGTAGTATATAAACAGCAGCAAAAGCAGATAGACCATCATCCACTTATCTCCTCCTTTGCTTCTTGTTCTCCACCTTGGAAAAAGGTAAGAATTTCAGATATAAATTTGATATGTCCCCCCTTCACTTTTATTTCCAACTAAGTTGAGATATATGAAGAAAATAATTGCTTAAAATATAGTCTTTGAAATAAGGGTTTTTAAAATAGTGCTGGCACTATTTTCAACACATAGGTTAAAAAAAATAGAAGTACCTATAGATTGGTAAAAATTGCAATGACTGTATAAGATTTATGAGTCTAAGAAAATGTAGTAACAGTGATTACTATTTTTATAGTACAGGACTAGTTAACAGGCTATATTAAAAGATCTCTTCCCTGAAAATCTCTTCCAATTTGATTAAACTTACCACGGCCATAAAAGCAAATATATTTAAATCATTGTTTGGAGATATGAATAATTACTGGGAAAACTTTATCCAACAGGTAGTCTATAGATGGAGCATATTGAATCAAGAAATTGAAGGAGTTGTTTGGGACTATGCACTACTTGAAATGTTTATAAACGATTTTTTTAGAAGAAGAGTGTATTCCTCAAACTAGATTAGAACATCCACCTTCCCACTTTATCATTTAGTTTATAATATTTCAAAATAATATTAAAATAGATACATGAAATATAGAATTAAGTTAAAAAGAAACAAAGTGTTTTACTCTGTAAGAAAATTCTAGATGGTACGGAGATGACTTGGAAAAAAGAAAGGAAGGAGAAGATTTGAAAGAAAGAGTAGCTTAGAATATAATAGTTAATAATGAAGTTCTGGTTTAAAAATTGGTATATAAAATACTAATTATAAAATAGAGAAAATGCAGTGGGATCCTCCTTACATGTAATGATCTATAGTAGACTACTATATTCTTTTTTTGAGTCTGACAATAAAAAATTATTTGGAAACTTATGGAGGTCTTATGCAAAGTAAAATTAATAAAGAATTATATAGCGCCCATGAGAAAAATCCAGAAAAAAAATTTTTCTCTAATAAAGAGCCTTCTAATATTGGAAAGGAAATTTTGCTGATGAATTAGGGACTTTTTTAATAAAATGTTTTTATTTCAGAAATTTAGTTTAAAAAATTGAGATTGAAGATTATATGTCAAGGGATATTGGTGGCACAAAAATCATTTTTTACAAGAAATTATAGAAATCCAACAAAACCAAACATTTAATACATTTTGGTCAAAAGTATTAACATATATTTTATGTTATGCTACAAGAAGGAGTAGCCTGGAGTGGGGATTGGGTAAGAGAATCTGACCCTTTGGTAAATCATCAAGAGATCAGAGAGAAAAAAAGAAGCATAGTTTATGATCTCTAAAGTTATGTGGCACAAAGAAGAGACATCACTATGTGTGTGGGGATGAGACTGAGTAGTGGGTATAAATGGAGAAGAAGCAAACCAATCGGTCCAAGAAAGCATCTGGATAAGTGGAGTAAATAAGGGAAATGGTCAAATGAAAATCTCAGTCTTATTGGAAATAAGGAGATATGATTAAACCAAATATTAATGGAAACTGTTTAGTTTAGTAGAGGAAAGATAAAAATAAAGTATGATCTTCTTCTTTGTGTGAACCTTATTTGGTCAGTTTCCTCCCAAAAGAACTGAGGCTCTATCAGGGCTGAGACCTTAATTGTTCCATTGCTGTAATCCTACCACTTAGACAGTGCCTGGCAATAAAAGATGGTAAAAAATATTTTAGAGATAAGAATCAATTAATAAACTTTCTGTAAATATTTATAACTCTTTACTGTCTTTCAAAAAAAAAAATCCCACAAAGTGTGAATGAGATGAAAAGAGGGTAGAATAGAGCCGATACCTGAGAAAATCTGAATGGTTGACAAAAAAGTACGAAATTGATATGTAAGGGCAAGGAGCCATAGTAGATTCTGAACTTGTTTGCATGATAAAACTCCTATTAGTATTTTTTTTCTAAAACACAGACATTTTTACTATACATTATTTTTGGTTTCTTTAAAAGGAAAGTGAAGTGACCCTAGCTAACCAAAAAAATATATTAGATTGACCAATATGTTACCATTCCCTCATTTCCTCATTCACAGGACTTGATAGCCATGAAGATCCTCATCCTTGCCTGCCTGGTGGCTCTTGCTCTTGCACGGGAGGTAAGAAAATCTCTATATAATTAAGATATAGTGAACTATCTGCCTACGTGTAGAGAACAACATCACCAATATTTTAAATGTACAAATAAAGCAGAATTTCAAGAGATTTTTTTCTGATTTCTAAGAAAATAATTTACATTTACCCACTACTTCAACAGTGCATAGTAGGGCTACAAATTTGGGTCAAATGCTCTCTACGCCACTGTGCCACGAGTCCCTAAAGGAAAAGCAAACAAACCAATAAGCAACAAACAAAACAAGAAGAAACAATTATGAAAACCACAAAAAAGAGTAATATTTCACAAATACAATTGCATGCATGTGCAAGCTAGATAAATATATCTTATTCTAGTGATGAAATATACATACCCTAGGGCAGTGAGCCAAATCCTACCTGTGTCTATCCAAAGACATACAGAAGGTGGAGTATCATGCAGTAATCATAATGATAAACGTATTCATAATCATAATAAAAAGTGTTTAATACAAACTAAAATAACTTCTTTTCTGTTACCTATCAAAAACTTTTCTTCATTCAGGTAAAATAAAAATATGCCAATCAAAACTTACTAAATATAAAAACCATAAAAACAATTACCTTTCAAATCTCTCAAAAGACATAACATTTTTTCTCAAGTTTGTGAAAGAGATAGCTCCACATAAAGAAAGTAAAAATCAAGTAGGAAAAATGTTCAATAATGAGTTAGCTATAGAAACTAAAATGGTGTTTTTTTTCTTTACAGAAGGAAGAAATTAATGTATCCAATGAGGTAAGATATTTTTATTCAGAGAAAATTTTCCAACCATAAAATAGTAACATTCTTTGGTGATCTAGGAGAAGGTGGTTGTTGATTTTTTGGTTTTTGTTTTTCCTTTACAGACTGTAGAACGCCTTTCAAACAATGAACTAGATTCAAGTCGTGAGGTAAGACAACATTTATTCAGAGGCAATCTCCCAATTTTGGAAGAGTAAATGCTGTGCTATCTTTCTATTGTGTTACATTAGGGCAGTTAAGCCAATGCAGCTATGTTCTGACATATAAATTCTGATGTAAACTTCCATGATATATATTTAAGGACAGAATAAATGTCTGGAAGATTCAGTATTCTAGCACTTTCTAAGTTGGCTTGCTACTTGAAATTGTGTCACTGTGCTCTCTTTTTTTTAATGGGGAAGATTAGGTGTGAGCCAACATCCGTCCCAATCTTCCTCTATTTTGTATGTGGGACACCATCACAGCATGGCTTGATGAACAGTGTGTAGGTCTGCATCCGGGATCCGAACCTGAGAACACTGGGTGGCCGAAACGGAGCCCATGAACTTAACCACTAAGCCATCGGGCCAGCCCCTGCCCTCTTTTTTTAAAATGAACTGTACAGTGCTGTTTTCTGTCTCCAGCTCTCTCTGCGCTGACATCATTCACTGTTTTGACATTTATTGAGTGTCCTTTGTGCATCAGACATTGAGTAGGAGATGTGGTGCAAACTGAAAAGAGAGATGCCCATAGTATAGAGCTCGCAATGTAGTGGGAGGGCAGACATGCAAATGGATACGTTTTGTAATTACAATAGTTACTTTGGTAAATAAGAGGCAGTGAAACTTAGTGTCATCCTAAATCTGCCCGGGAGAGTCAGGTAGTTATTTACCCTTGCATCATTCTTTTTGGGTCTGTCATCACCTGTTAGTTAAATGGTACATTATTATACTTTGTCTCTTCACAAAGGTAATCAGATTCTTAGGAGATGTATTTGTTTCTTATAATTCATTTGAAGCCTAAATACAACAAGTAAATTAAGAATGATTAACAGAATGGATCAATGGCTATTACAATGTATTATCAATGAATACTGTTCTTTTAGAATCTGATGAGATATTAGAGACCATTTGTTGTCATAGGAAGAGAGCATCTATTAAATGCCTCTTTTTGTATTACATTTACTAATTGTCTTCTCTCTCTTGACTGCATTCATCTGTCTTTTTTTTTTTATACAATGGGCTTATACAGAACACATGTTTCAGCAATTATCCTGAGTTTTTAATATTATCAAACAAGGTGTCCACATTAACCTATTAAATGCCTTCATTTTCTGATTTATATTGACAAATAAGAATTGTTCATTAAAACTAAACCTAATTTTATTTTTATTTTTCTGAAGGAATCAATTAAACACATCAACAAGGTAAAACCCTCATATTAAAAGTACATATTTTCAAAGTTTCCTATATTTAATTTTTACAGATGGTAACATTTCTTTATATATGATTTGTTCTTTAGCAGAAACTTCAGAAGTTTAAACATGAAGAACAACAGCAAAGAGAGGTAATTTGTTCATGATGAGTACATTTCTAAAATTATTACGAAATATAACACGTATAAAACTATGTATATGTTCAGTCTGAAGAATGGTAAAGACATAAATGACAATATAAGAAATGAAACATTGACAAAGTCAATATATTTTTAAGATGTAAATGCATTATTTAAACTCATTATCAACTTCCAGAATACAGAATAAACATCTAACAATAGCTGTTGATTTACTCATTTTACCAATGGTATACCTGTTTTCATTAAATATTAATAGAGACAATTCTAAGTTGTGAACTAGGCTCCTCTTATTCTCAAGATGGATATGCTGATGAAAGACGGTAGAAAGGCATATGGCATAAATCCCACTTTGATCATTTATCAGCTGTATAACATTGGCCCAACTCTTTCTGTAATTCAATTTCTTCATCTGTAAACTGAGACCATTCATAACCCTCGTAGGGTTAATAAGCTCACACACAATGAATATTGAATGATTTCACATTAACATTTTGTAGGATTTATATTAACATTTGTGAATACATGAATTTCCTAAAAGTATTTTCATTAAAAAGATGAGAGAAATGAGGCACAAAACAATTGAATATACAATTGTGTGACAATATCACAGTTATTAAGTAGTAGAGCTTGTTTAAAAATAAGGATTTTCTTGGACAACATAAAATTGTTTATTTAGTGAAATTACACTTGTGATAAAACATTTATCTAATTGTAATATTTTGGCTTCTCTGTTTTATCAATGGAGTTGAATTGTTTGGTACCTAGACCAAATATTTTCTAAATCAAAAAGAATTTGCAAATTGATACCTCTTAAAAGACTCTAGATAACTACCTCTTCCAAGGGAAGTAGTACTAGAAGTTGGTCAGTGTTAAGTAACTCCTTGAATTAAACCACAAATTAAGACTTATTTTTCATTAAAACAGAAATGAATCTTGGAGTTATCCCTCTAAGTCTTTTTAAATAGATCTCCCTTCATTATAGGAAAATAATTTGGGCTGTTATCAACACATTATGTTGAAAAGTCCATCCAAGCCTTCTGGAAGACCAAAGTATATAGTTACAGCTATCCAGGCAACTCAGGAAAATGTGTAACAAGTCTTGAAATCCCTGAACGTTGATTTCAGTTTGGTCTGTAGATTCACCCACAAAGGGAGTGGGTTAATGAGAAATCCTCAAATGCTCAATAAGCATTTTACTCACTAGTCTTCACATGACCCAAAATAATTCCTTAACCAAGATAAGTGAAAGATTTTCTTTCTCTCTTTTTACTCAGTTATGATTGTTCAGAAGAGAGGAGGTTAATTCATCATGAATGATAATTATAGCTAAAGCATGGACTCAAAGATTATTTTTAATTCTTTCAGGTTGAACTCCAGGATAAAATCTATCACTTTGTCCAGCCACAGCCTGTAGTCTATCCTTATACTGAGCCACTCTCTTACGCTATCCTTCCACAAAACGTCCTGCCACTTGCTCAGCCTCCTGTAGCGCTGCCTTTCCTTCAGCCTGAAAAAATGGAAGTCCCCCAAACTAAGGAGACCATCTTTCCTAAACTCAAAGTGATGCCCTCCCTTAAATCTCCAGTAGTGCCCTTTTCTGAACGCCAAATCTGGAATCCCACTTATAGCGAAAATCTTCGCGTTCCCCTGCATCTGATCAAGCCATTGATGCATCAGGTCCCTCAGTCTCTTCTTCAGACGCCAATGCTTCTTTCTCAACCTGAGCTGTCCCCTCCTCAGTCCGAAGTCCCACCTTTCCCCCAGCAAGTGGTGCCCTACTCTCAGAGAGATACACCTGTCGAAGCCTTTTTGCTGTACCAGGAGCCTCTACGTGGCCGTACCGGCGAGTTCTACCCTGTGCCTCAACCAATTGCCCCAGTTTACAACGCCGTTATTGTAAGTCCAAATTTACTAACTTTGCTGTTTCATGCATTATGTGTATATGATGTTAGAATAAGCAAGTGAGAGCTCTAGGTGAAAGAACAAATGAATAGTGAATAGATCCAAAATGCACATAGTTTAGATCAGTGATTCTCAACAAGTAGCTACGCAATAGAATAACGTGGAGAACTTTTTTTTCCCCCAAAATCCGAATGTCAAAGTCTACCCACAGAGATTCTGATATAATTGTTCTGATTTTCTATGTAGAAGAAATTGAGTATCAGGAAGAAATGATTTCTGGAATTCTGATTTAATAGGTTTGTTGAGAATTTAGATAAAGAGGATTAAGGCTTACTAAAACCAGAATTAAATTTGATAATCTGATTGGGCTTGGGATAAAGATGCTTTATTATTTTCTACAGTTTTGAAGTTTTCCTTGTGCACGTCTATTCCCTGCATGCCTTATTTCACATCTTGTTTTTGACAAAAGTACGTATAAGGGCAAACGATTGAGATGCTTATTTCATTACTCATAGAATTCTTAGGGAAAGTGTTCTTGACAAAAAGTGAATGGTGTATTTATTTATTTATTTTTATTTTTATTTTTAAGGTCTAAGAGGATTTCAAATCAAGTGTTTTGTCCTCACCTTTGGTAAGCTTTGGGAATTGAGACACTGGACTGATCGTTTTTATGATTAATAACTTTTTACATTTCATTCTCTTGCATAAACCCAATGCAAATTCCATCAATATACCATCCTATTAATTATCCATGTGCCATGGACATCTTGATGGTTGATTGTTATTTATTGAACTGAAATTATGTATCTTTTGGATTTCAAATAATTTTAAATTTTAATTATATGTTATTGACAGATTTCATTGGTTTGCTTTCAAGTGCCTATATCCCTATGCTTGAGTAGCCTCATTTTTAGGAAAAACAGAAAATAGTTTCCTCTACATTTGTGTAATTATGTTTGCACTTTTTTTAAAGATTGACTTGCATTCTCACTTCTAACTTAGGCTTTATAAAATTGTTTTCATCTCATTTAAAATTTACGTATTGTCTTTTAATTCGTGAGTCAAAATAAAAGTAATTAGTTCACATGTGAGGGTTAAAAAGGGGAGAGAATATAGCTTTGGGATTCTTAAGATACAAATCCTCCTGTGATCAGGATAGACTAGAAGTTTCACCAAAACAATTCTCTGTGTGCTGATATTTAGTCCTAGAGGAACCTTCATATGCCTCCAATGTAGGGAATGGCATGGTGCATTTGTAATAAAATTTCTCCAGTGAATTAGTCACACCAAAATTACAAACAAGGAGAGATAAATAGTTATAGCATATAACAACTAATTCTGTATTTGTTCTCTATCCCACAGAATTGACTGTGACTGGAAATGTGGCATCTTTTCAATCTGTATCACTCACCAAAAGTTAATTTTTAAATTAATCTACATGGAAAAATGAAAATTTATTCCTTTGTTTATTTTATGTGTTATATGGCATTCGTCTTAATTTGAATTTGACTCATAAACTCAACCTTTTCCAAATTTTAATTCAACTAATACCATAGAATTTCAATTTTGAGTTGGAAGTACTATAAACATAACAAAAATGTGTATAAAAATAATTTCTGGAATTGTGCTTATTATTTTTTTAAAAATCTATTTCCTAACCAGTCATTTCAATAAATTAATCCTTTAAGCATATTTAAGTTTTCCTGTCTTTATTATAATTTTTCAAACCTAATTGGCCTCTTTACTGTCAATTTAAGATTATTGTGTTAAAAATGGTCATGGAAAATTGAAATTGAATAGAATGCTTTGAATTGAATATGAAAGGATATCAAAAAGTGGGGGGAAAGATAGAGTGATCATACACTGTGTTTGCTCTAGAAAGTGTTGGTTTACACCTGTTGTCCCAATTAAACTATTACACCTGTGCCTTTGTCGCTCAAAAGTACCCAGCAATGGATGCTAAATTTTATGGTTGCCCTAGGAAAAAAAGCTTCAAATGTGAAATCTGATTCACAGCTCTGCAACATGGTAGCTAAGCAGTGCTGTGAAAGTTACTCAGTCTTTCAGAGGTTCAATTTCCACATCTATAGTCAATTCAAAGAGATTTACGGACGTTTTAATGTGATGAGTGCACTGCATAGTACATGATAAGTGTTCCCTCCTGTTCCACTTTGGTGACTCCACTTGCACGTGGGCAGCAGCAGCCAGTATCACAATCAGAATGAGCTGGGTTACCTGGTTTTAGACTGTAATGCCCAAGAATGTAAGACTTACATGAAGCTCTGATATCTATTGTCTCTGACTGTGGAGTAATTGTTTCATTGTGTTTTGTTGTCCCTCTACCAACTCCTACACTTGTACACTTGATTCTAGCCCCCTGAGTTTACACAATGACTGATTTTTAGCAATTATTTTGTCTTTCCTGCATCCTCAATGTTTTCTTCACCTCAGGATCATGTGCAAGCCAAATTTATGCTATAATATCTCCCATAATTAAAGAAAAAATTCCATCCTTAATAGTGTACCTCCAAACTCCACCCAATTCTTTAGGTTACTCTATGGAAACTATAATAGAACAAGTATCCATACTGCTGTTTACATTATCTCATATGTTAGTCTCTCATTAACTTGCTCCCTTCAAACTTTCGTCCCTATGGAAACCACGTGTTTTCAGGGTTAGCAACAACTTTCGTCTTGCTAATCTGTATTCATTTGACCCAACCTCTCAGTGCTATTTGGTAGGGTTGATCATCTCTTCTTTTTTGAAATGTCATACTTCTCCTCATTTGAAATCCTAAACTTGTTAAATCCTTGGTTTCTCTCCTAACTCACTAGCTACTTCTTTGTAGTCTCTCTTCTGGCATTTCCTTTTCTAAACCTTTAAGAATTGGAGTACCCTAGGGGTTAGCCTTACTCTGGCTGATATTGTTTAGTTCTATGGCTTTAAGTCCATCCATAGGCTAAGAGCTTCTAAATGTATGTCTCCAAACTTACTTGTTTCCGGGACTCCAAACTCAGGTACTCAACTTCTTTTCTTGGTCTCCATTCCTGAGTATCTAATTACTAACTCAAACCTGGCACAGCCAAGTATAACTCTTCATTTGGATCTAGTATCTGACTTGATAAAATTTAATGAGGCGTATTTCAATAAGAAAGACAACTGATACAATAGTATGTAGGCAATAAACTTACTTGAATAGACACTTCACGGAAAGAGGATATCTTAACGGCCAATAAATATATGAAAAGGTGCTCAACGTCATTAGTCCTCAGAAAAATCCAAAGTAAAGCTACCACAGAATATCATGACACAATCACCAGAATGAATAAAATGAAAAAAAATCTGGTAATACCAAGTGTTTGCAGAAACAAACAAACAAAAGGAATGCTAAGCAATGCTGATGTAAATGTAAACTGGTACAATCACCTTGGAAAATTGTGTCAGAGATAAACATCTACACAATTTACGACTATCAGTTCCACTCTTAGGTATATAGCCAACAGAAATACGTATATGTATGCACCAAAAATATGTACCCAATGTTCTTAAGCATAATTCTTAATATACAAAACTAAAATCAACACTAAGTTGAATCAAAACTATTTTGTATAGGGCCAGCCCCATGGCTTAGCTGTTAAGTGCGTGGGCTCCGCTACTGGCAGCCCGGGTTTGGATCCTGGGCGGGCACTGATGCACCTCTTCTCCGGCCATGTTGAGGCTGTGTCCCATGTACAGCAACTAGAAGGATGTGCAACTATGATATACAACTATCTACTGGGGCTTTGGGGAAAAAAAAATGAGGAGGATTGACAATAGATGTTAGCTCGGAGCCGGTCTTCCTCAGCAAAAAGAGGAGGATTAGCATGGATGTTAGCTCAGGGCTGATCTTCCTCACAAAAAAAAAAAAATAAACTGTGATGTGTAGATTTAAAAAAAATATTTTGTATAAATTAATGTGGTATACAATGGAATGGAATAGTATACTGCTATTAACATGAAGGAGCTACTGCCACACAAAACAACGTGGATAAATTTTATATAAATAACATCGAATAAGAGTAGCCAGACACAAAATACAACACAATGTGGAATCCCATAAATAGAATCTATGAAAAATTAATTTCTGGTGAAATAAGTTAGACTAGTGGTTATCTGAGAGGAGGTAGAACTTGAGGAAACATGAGGGAGTGCTCTCAGGTGCTAGTGATATTCCTTCCCTTAACCTGGATGGTGGGTACTTTGTGATAATCCATTTTGGTGTGTGTGCTTTTCTATAAGTACGTCTGTTGCTAAATGTATACTACATTTAAAGACATGTGCTTCTTCTCCAGGGTCTTACCTACCTGCTTCTTTTTCCCTGTGGGTGGGGCCTCACCAATGCAGAATCACCTCTATGCTTCTGGACTTGAATGTAATTCCATACCAAGACATAGGACCTGTTTTCCTCAGAAGCTGTGGAATGGCTGGAGAATGCTACTGTGGAATGCATGGTTTTGGCCCCTACTGGGGTGACATTTGAAAAATGGGAAGTAGGAGATGGGAGAGAACTTACAGATTAATTCCTGATTCATTTTCTTCTCTGTATATTATTCAGAGGTGCAATTCTTCTGTGCAGCCTGTGTTAATTACATAATCCATTAAGTTTTTGATTGCTGAAATGATTCAGAGGACTCAAACGGTTTATACTAACAGAACAGCTTTATTACAGACAAAGGACAGAGTACAGCAACAGTAGGAGAAGGATATGCATTAAAAGAGATGCTGACCTCAAAGGAGCAAATTTATTTGTCTTCTGTCTGCTTAGTAGCACAGGATATGCTTTATCTCCATGTCTTAAACAATTAATGGAGGGCGTGCAAAGCACCTTAGTACCAGGAAGTTCAAAACTTTTTTGTGCTTCTTTTACAATAAGCTATAGTCATGCAGGCATATTTTAGCTACATGACCAGTCTTAACCAATGAAAACTGCTCCCACTTCATTCTCCCACTCCTAGATTTCACTGAAACCTGGTGCAAACCATATGCAATTATTACTAAATCATCCTGACAGGCTGATATATTCTGCCCAAAGCAACTCACAGACGTGTGGTTACAGAATACCATTTATCTTTAGTTACTAAATACCATAGTGTTGATCAAGGGTGAGTAACTCTGGAAACAGGCATACAGTCAATCCAGACCAGCTGAGATTAACCAGTGTTATGCACAGCCTGGAGAAACCTTGTGTGCTGATAAAGCATACCTGCTGAATATCCTTCATTTGTAGTGAAATGGCCCTTGCACTGCTTTGCATCTTTCCTTACCTCCATTTACTTAGGGTGCATACATACACATAATTTATAATTTCTTCCAAGCGAATTTCAATAAACAATCAATCCAAATAGAAGTTAAAGTTGTATAAATCTGCAAATATTTATATATACACAAAGTAAACTACAAAATATTGTGACAAAGTTGATGTTAAATTTAATGAATTACTTCAATATGACATGTATTTTCTCTCTTTAACAATTATCAACTGGATTTAAATGTCCAATCTTTTGTGAGAACCAATCTGAAATCCAATCTAAGTATACTACAAAAGTATTAAATCTTCTGTACAAATGAGTATAGTGGGTGGAATTTTCTCCCCTCAAAAGTTATGTTCAAGTTCTAACCGCTAGTCCTGTGAAAGTGACCTTATTTGAAAGTAAGGAGTTTGTAGAAGTAGTCAAATTAAGATAAGGTCATACTGGATTAGATTGGGCCCTAAATCCAATGACTGTTGTCCTATTTAAAAAAAGGAAATTTGAAAAATTTTGGAAAACAGAGAGGAAAGTTGGCTATGTGAAGATAGAAGCAGAAACTGAAGTGATGAAGTTACAAGGTGCAGCCAAAAATTAAGGAATGCTAAGGATTGCTGGCAACCACTAGAAATTAGGAAGAGACAAGGAAGAATCTCTAGAGCCTTCAGAGGAAGCGTGGCCCTACTGAAATATTGATTTTGGATTTCTAGCCTCCAGACTATGAGAGAATAAATTTCTGTAGTTTTAAGCCACCCAATTTGTGGTATTTTGTTAAAGCAGCCTTAGCAAACCAATACAATAAGGTATACAGATTTTGTTACATATTATTCAAATGTCAGTTAAAATTTTTGATCAAATTATTTAACAAATGGAGAACTAAAAAAATTTTGATTTACTGAAATTATTGAAAGTAAAGCTTACAAATGGGAAGACATTGAAATTTATTCCCAAGGGAGAAATACTTAAAAAATAATGAAAGCTCAGATAATGTATAAGGTTTAATTTTGAAGTTCTACAATTACAATTTGGTGTGTCTTAACATGTAGGAAGAAGATTTTAATGACTCTTGGATAAAGAATTGAGCATATTTTTCAGGCCAGGAATATCACGGTATCATAATCCCTTATCCAAAGGGAGAGGTCTTTGATCCAAGCAGAGCCAATTAACTTTCCTCTATTGATGCAAGGACACTTAAGGAGGCTGCAGTATAGTCACTTCCTCTGGGATTAGGACCTGAATAATCATAAAGCCCTGAGATGTGGGCAAGCCATCTTTCCTACTATCTGCAAATTGAGTCAGTCCAAAGAAGTGATGGTGATAGATGAACAACAGCATTAATGGCCACCTTCAAATACTTCTAAATCCAAGTACACGTCACTCTTGCAATTTTTAGTTATGTAAACTAATAAATTTCTTTCTTATTTTCATTAATTTGAGATAGGATTTATTTATGTCCCTTGGCACCATGAGATTCCTGACAGAATAGAATCAAATTTCTGTATGTCATGGTTCTATGTTAGTGGATCTTTCACTGCTTATGGTCAGAGAGCTTAAATTTTTGAAGAAAAAACATTCCAAGATTGAATTTTTGAATTATATATTTAATGTCTTAGCTAGTCCAGACTTCCATAAAAAAATATGATATACTGAATGGCTTAACAATGAACATTTATTTCCCACAATTCTCGAGGCTGGGAGTCTAAGATCAAGGTGCTAGCAGATCCTGTATCTGGTGAAGACTCTTCCTGGTTTGGAGATGGCTGCCTTCTTGCTGTATCCTCACGTGGTAGAGAGAGAGAGAGATCATCTCTCTTGCATCTTTTCTTATAAGGGCACTAATCCCACTCATGAAGGTTCCACTCTCATGACCTAATCGCCTCCAAAGACTCCACCTCCAAATACCATCACACTGGGGATTAGGGTTTCAACATATGAATTTAGGGGGTGACATAAACATTCAATCTATAGCAATTAAAATGACAGGAATTCACCAACTTGGTAGGTCTCATGTGAAGTTTAGGAAAGTGGGATCCAAATTATCGGGAAAAAAGTGAAATACATTGGAAGACATGGAAGATTCAGAGTACTCCCAGCTTCCAAATTATCCTGAAACTCTCACTATGCCTCGTTTTCATGATAAAATCATTGTTTTGTTGTTTACTGTAGCTAATGGTTACCCTAATTTCCCACTTCTCACTTTTGCTTCACTGAATAAACAGTATTCAACCTTGATATGAACTAGAAGCAAGAATAAAAAAATGAGAAAGTTTTTCCTTAATGTACAGCAGAGTACCTAGACTAGTGTCTTAGGGGCTAGATGTGGTCAATGAAAAGAAGAGGACTCTGCATTTTGTATTTAAAAAAAAAATTAGACCATATTAAAAAAATCAGGAGATTTTACACACCAATATACATATCTAGTTTCTCCTGTAAGTTTCCATACCTAGTCACATGTGACCTGTGTATTCCTGCATGGTAACAATGGATTGGAAGGAGTAGTGGAAGGGGAAGGCATACATTCTTCACTCACTATCAGCATCATTTTTTTCACAACAATTTTTTCACTCCTGTGTGTTATGTGTCAGGCTCTAGAAGGCAGTTTGGTAACCATAATGAAAAGGGAAACATTCAAAAACATTGGTAGATAGATATGTTTAATTCTAATGACCTATCACCTCTCCATGTCTATAGACAAAGCATGGATGACTATCCTTTAACTTTTCCCACAAAGAATAGACTTTTATAAAAGTGTTTCCTGACTAACTACAGTTGACAGAACTCTAGTGGGAGGCAAAAAGTAATTGAAATCGCATTTCTGACCTCAGGAAAAATGGAAGGTGCCTAGTATCACTAAATCAAGTGAGAGGAGGTAAACTCCTGAAGGTGTTTTCAGAGGTGCAGTGGAGGGGTTAATTATTCCACTAGAATCGGTCAAATCAGAACTGATCTCTGTATGAGGCTAGTCATTATATCTCCAGGAAAAATGTAGTGGAAGTTATGTCAGGGTTATTTTTGATACATAAATATAAAAATATTCCAGTGAACAGAATATGCCTGGTGAACAGTCTAGCTAGAGCTACCATCAGAGAGAGTGATGACTCACCCCACCCCCAATTTCTGAATAGAAATCAGTTTATGGATCTATATCCTTTGAATAAGAGGAAAGTCAAAGTTCTATAGGAAGGATCCTATTATAACTTCATATTTCCAGCCTGGGTCCTCGCCTTTGGCCTATGAGTTTTTGGGCGTTTACTTGGAGAAGGGGAACTATCTGATCTTCTTACAGATTCTTGGATCTATGCTCTGTCTTACCACTTACTACTTGGAATGTAGACTGTCCTAATGATCTGTTGTTCATGCTGAGATTTCTTTGAGTCAAGTAATAACTGGTGCAGCCATCAGTTTGCCTCTTTTTAAGTGTAGTGATAGTCTAAACCATTCCTGGGAAATCCTTGGTTCAGACTATAGTTTGAATGGATATACTTAGAAATTGGTCTAATCCCCATACTACCTCCCTAATGTATGGAGTAAGAAGGTAAAAAATAGTGAATAGAAATCATTCTTATGTCTTGTTCTATAATAAAATAATAAATTAAAAATAATTTTGCATCTCTAGAGGAATCGCAGCAGCTGTTAACAGACTAAAAGTTACAAGAGTAGTGACTTACACCATTATATCCCCATTTGGCCCTTCAATAACTTCTTAGATAATAACGGTGGCTTATTGCAGATTTAATGAGGTGATGATACCTATTACAGGTGGTATTTTAAATGTGGTGTGTATCAGATAAATTCCTGTTACTTGCTTTACAGCTAGTAACCTGGTAAATGTGTTTGTCTCCATTCTGATTTTAAACTGGAAGAAAATAATACCAGAAACAGTTTGCTTTCATCTTATAAAACAGAGGCTTCCACCTCATGGGATAGTTTCAAGGGCAAATGTACTCTAGTCCTGCATCACAGTTTAGTCTGCATAAAAATGACTGTAATATCATCGTATGGTTCATCATGCATTCATTGAATTGATGAATTTATTCCTATAGAATTCATGACACAAGAAGTATCAAGGACCCTTGATGTCTTGGGAAGTGACATGATTACAGAAGCTGTGATATACATTTTATGAAGTCATAGGAGCCTGCCCCCTCCATTAATTTCCTGCAGGTCCAGTAGTCTGAGTATGTTGACAAATTTTGTCTAGATTAAAAAACAAGCTGTTTCACCTTGTACTTAACACTGACAGAAGGCAGGAGACCCAATGATAAATGGTTTTCCTTTGATTTTCAAGGCAAAAAGTACATGTTTGATTATTGTATATAACAAGATTTATATTATATAAAGACATATATATAATACAAAAAATACATGTTTGGTTGATATATATAAGTAGACTGCAGAACATCTGAAGACTATTTCGATGGTTTAGGCTATGGTACAAGAGTCCTCATCACTTGTATGTTATGACCTGGTGGATACAATGGCTCTTTAAAGGGTCATGACAGGTTGGGTTGGTTGGGGAGCCCGGAACGAACTCTGAAAATTAAGTCTCACCTGAGGATTTGAGAATATCAGAGCAAGAGAATATCTCTTACCATTTTGAGAAATAGCTCCTCATTGGGCTCTGGAAGACACTGAACAGCCCACAGTGGGTACTAGGTTATTATGTATCCTAAGCTGATCTTTTAGTTACAGGCATAGCTATTTTATTGTCCGTAGCTTTATTGTGCTTCACAGATATTGTATTTTTTACAAGACCCTCTACCAGCAAAAGGATGATGACTCACTGAAGGCTCAGATGATGGTTCACATTTTTTAGCAATAGAGGATTTTTAATTAAGGTATGTACTTTTTTTTAGATGTAATGATCTTGCACACTTAATAGACTACAGTATAGTATAAACATAACTTTTATATGCACTAGGAAACCATAAAATTTGTGTGACTAGATTTATTGCAATATTCGCTTTATTGCAGTGGCCTGGAACCGAACCTGCAATATATCTGAAGTATGCCTGTATAATCTAATCTACTTCGCTATAAACTCAGGTAAAATCAAGTGAATTGGGCCCAAACAGATCCTGATGGCATAAGTAAATTGCATAGCCAAGTTATTCAAATTCCCAGTGTGCCCACAACTGCCATACTGCTGTTCATCTCTGTAGCCAGACCTATGTCCTTCTGGGAAATAGTCTATAAACAGCTGATTTCAAATGAAAGATCTTGGACCCAGTTTATAATCCGCCAGCATCAGCCAGAAGTGAACATTTAAATAATTTTTCATTAAAATGTGATTGAAAGTGTCATAAAAATTTTAGTGAAAAAATGTTACATGTGCAATGACGCTTAACAAGATTATGGAAACACTGCCGAACAGAATAATGACAGAAAATAGGGATTGTGCCTTAAAATGTAATATATTGTAAAGAAGAAAAAACATCTCAGTCACTGAACACAATTATTTGAAATGATAGCACTCATAGAAGAAACAATTTGAAGAGTTTTAAACAAAATTTCCATACAGAAACTTAGTAAAGACTTTAATACCCTCTGATTCAGTGGCCTTCATACTGGCATGATACGATTGTAGTTTAGACAATAAACTGTCTAGGAAAATTTAGCTTAAGGAAAGAAAAGGATGATATGCTATCTAATATATAATAGAGCACTCAAGAAGAGAGATTGCCCTCAATTTGGGATTGTCCTATTCTAAAATAACTGTCGAAGCCTTTGGATAGGTTGGTTTTACGTGATAGACATTGAGCAGAAATTTAGAGAATGGAATTTTCAGTCACATCTGTAAACAGAAAAAGAAATAAGTGGTTAATTATACAGTTGGCCCTGTGTATCCACTGGTCCAGCATCCCCAGATTCTGCATTGAGTATTCATTCAACAATAAATCAAAAAGCCAACAATGGCTGCATTTGTACTGAACATATACAGACTTTCTGTCTTGTCACTATTCCTTAAAAAATACAATATAACAACTATTCACATAGCATTTACATTGTACTAATGGCAAATACTATGCCATTCTATGTAAGGTACTTGAGCATTTGTGGATTTATCTGTGGGGTTCCTGGAACCAACCCCCCACCAATATGGAGGGACGACTGTATTACATATTGTTGAGGGGAAGAGACACTCTTATGATACGTTATATTTTAATTGCATTTTCTCTTTATCTTAAGAGGAAGCTCACAACACTATCATGTTATTGTGTTATTTGTGCTTTCCTGTTACTGACACATATCCATTGATGCTGATTTTCAAGTTTTAGAGATAATTTATTACCAGATAGTATTTTCTTTTATAGTAACATAGAAAATATGGCAAAATAATTAGAAAGAAACCTTTCACATAGGTCAGAGTTTTATAATTTTCCTTAGTTTGATCTGTTGGAAGGGAAGTTTCTACTGTTGGAAAGGGAAAACACACATGCATGCGAGTGTGCGCACGCGCACACACACACACGTACACTATTAGAAGCTCCAGTATAGTGGACAAAGGTAATCAGAAAAATCTGTAGACATTTCAGTTTGTTTGCTTGTTGACCAACAACAACTTGATATCACTATGTAACTTACTAAGGTTTTCTATTGCAGTGATCATAAAGAACAGGATCCCACTGTTGGGTTCACCAGAGTCTCAAAATCACATCTTTCATGGAAAATTAGTAATATTCACACTCCTATACTTGCATAAGAGTTCTATTCTATTCTATTCTATTCATTAAAATTAGGTAATTTTAAGTTTCTATTTTAATGTAGTATTATTATGAAGCAATTGTAAATGTCTAAGCCAGTTTAATTATTATCTAAGTCTTAATGTGTCCATAAGTGGCTAGACTTCAGGAAAAAAACAAAACAACACAAAAACTTTATAGCCTACAAAAATATCTTTGTACTTAGTCCTCATATGGATATAGGATTAATGGTTAGACAGGTAATTTCCAAACTTACCAAGGGCCATAATTGTGCAGTTCCTAAGAATTCATTTAATTCTTCTGAAGGAACAAAAATTGTTAAAATCGTATGATGAAGGTAGTCAGCAATAAAATTTTACTAAATCAAAAAAAAATGGCTGCTACTTATTGAGTGTCTATTTTCTCAGCACTATACTTAACAAAGGTTATTACATTGAATCACCTTCAGAGTTAAAAAAAAAATAAGCATCTTTATATTATTTCAAGTAAGCAAAAATGTCAGGATTTGAATTTAAGGTTACTGGATGTCAAAATCTGTGCTCTGTTCCTGACCCTGCGTTCTTAGGTATATCATAGGCGTAACCAAAAGGAAGGCATTTAAAGGTTAGGAAAAGTGAAAGGAGGATAAAGTTGAATTATATGTCAGAACTGTTTATATTTTTAATTTGGAAAGAAGTTTTTTTCCTACCCTCATCAGATTGAGTTTCACTTCTAGAAAGGTTAGCACTGCTCCACGTGTTCCTGAGTAATGGATTAACATTAGCCATAAATGCTAGAAAGTATTACCAATTTTCCACTGCAGAAAATTATAGTATGAGGCACTAAGCGTTGATTTGCCATGTTTATTCTAAATTTGTTTTTATGGTATGTTCCGTAAGTGATTTTCTTTTATTTCCTTTGGTAGAACATCAATATGCTGTAATTTAAATAAACTTACCACCACTCTGGTATAACATCAGTTTTTTCCCAGTTCTCAGAGGCAATGGGTTTAGCAGTGCCATGGAATGGTGAGTAAGCAACATACTGCATGATTTGTGGAGGATAATACCAAGCAGCATGGGGATAGGCATCAAGCTGGTAGAATTGTTGGAAAGGCTAGAGGGAAAGATCATTGAAAAGCAACAGTGTATGAGCAACTGCTGTTTTGAATCATTGAAAATGAATCATTTCATTCATTTCTGATATGGCTATTAGTATCACAAGAGATAATTCCTCTGTAAGAGAAAAGGAGAAATTAAACTCTTCTCTATGGTGGATCGTGGTGAAGGAACTTTCAGAAGGGGCCCTTTTAGGGTACCAGAGGAGAGATAAATAAATCCTTTCTTTAAGATCACTATTCAATATTGAACTGCAGAACCTACGTTACTAACACAGGTCCAATTACCAGAGCCCAGAAGGAAGTAGTAGTGTATATTTAAGCATTATATAATTTATAAACTCATGGGCTTTTGGACTGGAAAGGATAATTTTTGCCATTTAGGTCTGTACTTTTAACTGTCCAAGAAAATGCTGATGTCAAAGGAAGGGCCCCCGACCCAGGGTCAATACAGCTGGCTTTCAGAAATGCCAGGAATAGAAAGTAATTCTCTAATTCCTAGCCCTGTGCTCTTTCCAAACCATAGAGTTTTAGTGCCAAAATATTATTTTCCTTTCTAAAATTTTGAAATAGGTGCCTCTGTTAATCTATCATGACATTTCACTTTTTATGTATTAACATAGTTCTTTATGTTTTTAAATGGAAGAATCGTGGTCTTTGCTGGAATTATAAAAAAAAAAAATGAAAGCATTTCAAGTTTTGCTGTGGTTGCCTGACTATGTAAAGATTAGAAGAAGTATGATATGTGAGATTTTTTTCTATGAAATCATTTAGATAAAAAATTAAGTATAATAAAATTAATTACCTCAAGGTAGAAGAAGGCCTGTTCCTTAATAGAGAGAAAAAAATTAGTTTTGTGATTTAAATCCAATTGAATATCACGCTAGACTTATTACTACATTACTACATGATAGATTATTACTACCAAATACTCTCATTAAGAAAAAAATACATATATAGTTATTATCCTCTTTTTTTTAGAATTACATGGAAAGTTTAGGCTAGCATACTCTTTGGAGCTCAAATAAAGTGAATAACTGCTTTTATTTTCCTCTGACTTTGGCCAAGGAGTGATTAGAGAATTTTAGAAGAAATTGAGAGTAAAATCTGATGCACAGTGAGGAAGCATTATTATAAAATTGATGATGACCTCAATGTTTTAAATCTTGAGGAAAGGTTTTTCTCCCGAATCACATTCACATGGAGAAAACCCATGGTTTCCTTTACATGCTTTTTTTTAAATTAGCACGCCGTGTATAAGTTGAACCATCAATGAACCAAAGCAACTGAATTGAATGCACAGTTACTACCTTTAAAAGCGAAGACAAACATACTGCAAAAATTAGGAAATGGAAGTTTGGGGAGGAAATGAATTCATAGATCCATATGAGAAAGCAAAGCTCAAAGAGAATACACAATTTGCTCAAGGTCATATGATTAGAAGGTGTCAGACCTAAAATTCAAAACTCAAGTTATTTCCATTACATAGTACTATAGAATAATAAAAGGTCAAATTTTGACAACATTAATAGCCAGTTGGAATTGTCCTGACTTAAAAGTTGACCTGAAGCTATCTTCATTCAAGGCCATAGAATTATTCTTTCATTTTCCTTTTACAACTTAGATCTAATCTTCCCTAGCAATGTTAGAACTAGCACTGGAGAGTCCAACACTAGGCCACAGCTAAGAAATACTAGCATAGAACTAGTTCATGATGCAGTTAGTGCAATAGTTTCCAAAAAAAACAGTGACTGCCAGTAGACAGTGTGGGGCAGTATTAAAACACACGCGCGCGCGTGCGCACACACACACACACACACACACACACACTGATTTACCTGATTCACTGCTCTCATAGGCTCTCTCTGGAAAGAAAAAGAGAATCAGAGTTATCTTTTAAGCCTGAGTAAAACTTCAAAGATGAAAGAAGCAACCTACTTGAAATATTTTTCACGTTAGAGATTTGGGAACCAACACTAATTTTGCCAATCGCATTACTTAGAGACAATTTCTTCTAAGACATATGGAATATCCTCAACACCCTTTATAAGATTCACTAAATGGCAAGTAGTGGTTGGAGGCCTCCATGATTGATATGGAATTGGCCTAGCTATTCACAGCAATCAGAATTGTTACGGCAACACATATTTCACAGTAACTTGTTACTGTCTTAAAAATGAAATCAGAAGCCCCGGGAACACCGTGGAATCAGTGGAATGTAGAGCAAAAGAAGAATCAGTTTCCATTATGCATTACCGATAAACCCATCTCACAGATGAAAAAACAGAGGATCAGAGAGTTTTTTGATAAAGACATTTATCATCTCTCCAGATGTTTTCTTCAAAAGAAAAGTGTGTCGTCTAGTATATCTCCAATATGCCTTGCTTAAGAGAGCATAATTAAAACCATTTGAAATTCTTAAATATAAATTGAATTTGAGAATCAAATTATGAACATAAAGATACAAAATTAAGGAATATGTTAAAAGAGAAATTATCGTACCCTGGAGATTAACACTTCATAGTGCTTATGATTATAAATGTGATGCCCACATCAACAGAAACAGACAGAATAGAATAGCTCCCATTCCAAAGAATAGTGGTAAGTAGTTCTCATCTCTCAAATTGATTAATATAAATCATTTCAGAAAGGTGGGAGTGAGAAATAACTGCTTGAGAAGAAAGAAATCTTTTCGAAAGTGAGAAGCTATTTAAAAACAAACATATTTAAACTTCACAATATATTATTACTGGGTAATTTATTAAGCAAAATATATACCACCTGGTTGTTTTCATTCATTCTGTGAAGTTGTTCTTGCATAAAAGGAAAATCATTCTAAATTACTTAGACATCTTTTGGTGTGACACATTTATTTTACAGTGTACCGAGAGTATATCATCATCCATAAAAATTAGGATACACTGTATTCTATCTGAGAATTATGAGAAAACATCAAAACATTTTTTATTTTCTAACTGTAGAAAAATATTCAACTAAGGCTAGACTTACTATAGTTTGGAAAAATAAAAAATTTGTAAGGTTCATACTTAGGGGGAAAATAAGAACCTACCAATTCTCTAGGACCATGTATTTTCTGTTCATGGCTATTTATTAATCATTTATTCAAGTTTTATCTTTGGTAAATTTTAAATAAAATATTACCAGATATAAGTGGTAGAACAATTTCTTTCTTGGACACAAGAGGAGCACAAATTATAAAAACAAAACTCATCGAAGGAAATATTAAAATATTCTAGATTGAATAAATAATCTTACCTGGGCACGGATGGCTTGCTAAGGAAGAGAAAACATTTTGTTTAGTATTTTGATTTTATTAATTTACACACAACAAACATTTACTAGGTACCTTCATTCATTCAGGGACTACGCTATGTACTGGGGACACAACCATGAAATATGGTGAACACTATTATCAGGTAATTTCTTAGATCAGTAATGATGAATTCCAGTGGAGTACTGATATATTTAAATTTATTTGGACTGTATTTTAAACACGAGCAACTTGGAAACTGAAAAAAAGGAGTAACAATTGGGGTCCAAAGCAAATTCATTACTGACTTTCCTCTTCCTACATTGATAAAGAAGAAAATGTAAAAAATGAATTCTGCAAAATTAAGACAGGCCTTTTGTCTGAAGTCCTAATTAAGTTTATTTGCATTAACTAAAAGAAAGGATTTTTTGTCCTCCAGGTCAAAGACTTTATGATACTCAAAAAGATCAAAACTAAATAGTGGTAAGACGGTGATGCTGACATACCCTCAGCATATACAAAGACATTGAGTCTCTCTGTAGATGTTTTCTTCAAAAGAAAAGTGTGTTATCTAGTATATCTCCAATATACCTTGCTTAAGAGAGCATAATTATAACCGAGTTTGAGATTCTTAAATATAAATTGAATTTCAGAATCAAATTATGAACATAAAGATATAAAATTAGGGAATTTGTTAAAAAAGAGAAATTAATGTAACTGTGGTGACTAACATTTCAGCATATACAGACTTTAAATAGCTTAAATGCACATACTGATGAAAGACCTTCATAACGTTGTCAGAAGTTCCATGAGCACAGCAAATATTATAGACTGGGGAGTAGGGGCAGGAAGAGAAGGAATGAACATTTTATCGGATTTGCTACAAGCCAGACTCCAGGCTGGCTGAGTAGGAGAATGCTTGTTCGATACTCAAAGTAACACCAGGAGGTGAGTATAACTATATGTCCATTTCACACATAGGGAAACAGGGCCAGAGACAATTAGATCAACTTGTCCATTCTTTCTTAGAGAGTTTTGTCAAAAGCAATTCAAACATTTAGGATTCCAGATTCTTTCTCTAGAGTCTATATTGATTCCCTAAAGGGAAAGTTGATTTGGCATATCTGTGCTTTCACAAGCAGGCACATTTGTGGAATCCTATTTGGGACTGAATTTGGGAAAATAAACACATGATAAATTCCTAAATATAGTGCAACATCAAGGATGTTATAAAAGGATTTTATTTAGAATGTAATCAAAGTAAATTTCTCCCTGGTTAGTGATTACGGATATTATCCACAACATTAGTCTAGGCATAAATAGAAATAAATAACTCTGACAATGAATATATAGGTAATCATATGACTAATTAGTCAATTATTATTAATTGTCAAGGCTAGATTAAATAATTTCTTGAGAAAAATGAAAACATATTTAGAAGTGGATGCAATTTAAGATTTAATGTATTTTAATTCTGCAGAATATGATTTTATATTATAATAAATAAAATATTACCAGCTGGAGTTGGTTGTATTTGCTCCATCTACGAAGCTGATCCTATTCAAAAAGGAAAATATTCTCAATTGCTTGGATACCATTCAGTCCAACTCTATCATTTTCAGATAATGAAGCTGGAATTCTACAATGCTCTTTCCCAGAAGTAAAGAATAAGGAACTATTAATCCTATTTTAGTGTTATTTCTACCACAAATAATTTGGACTAATTCAATTATTCCTTTTTAAAACATTAGAAAAACTACTTAACTTATTTTAACTTAAAATAAATTACAACGCAGTCAGATATAAATGACTGTTTGGGCAATTTTACTTACAGTGTATCTTATGTCAGAATTACTAAGAAAACTGAGAATGATTTTTGCTTTCTGACTGTGCAGATTTAACGTTGGTCAAATTAAATCAGAATATTAGATGAACTGGGCTGAAAATGATGATGCTTCTGACAATAGTCACATTTATTAAGAGTTTACATTGTGTTATGATTGTACTAATTGCTTTACATCATTTAATATTTATTTTTATTATTGCCATTTTAAAATTTTGATTATAGACTTATTGTAGGTACGTAAATTATCTAACATCACATGCTGGTAAAAAGTAGAGCCTAGAGTTAAACTCAAGTCTGGCCAAATCTATAGACAGCCATTTAAATACTATGCTGTTCACATCCCAAAAGAGACTAAAATACAGATATACAACTGAAAGCATGAATTAAATACCTGGGATAAAAAAGTTGTTAGTTTTACTTTCGGAGGGAAACCAGTAACATCTAGAGTCTGTCAGATTGCTTACTATGGATTAAGTTTAGCAGACATTGAGAAGGAAAAATAATTCATCAATATGACGTTCTTACTCATTCCTTAGTACATCTGCCTTTGATAAATTTTTAATGAAATTTTACCAGATTTTGTTGGTAGAGCACGTCTTCCCTTGGAATGTGCTTCTGCTAAAAATATATACAAATAAAAGTTGTTTAAGTAAACTTTAATAGATACTGCATAATATTAATATGTTTTAAATTTAGCAAATATACCTCACCTCAGTGCTATTGGGAACAACTTCCTTTAAAAAAATAAAAACACGCTCAGTGTTAGTTTTATGACAATTTACATTTGAGGCAAAAATACTACTCAACCAGACACTACTGCCAAATACTTGTGGTAAACTGATTTTAGCCACAAATTCCTGGCTAACTGAGGCAAAATGAATAACTTGAGGTACACGTTATATTCAAGGTTTGCATTTTCTCTTCTCACTGTTTTCACCAGGTAAGTTATTAAGAATGTTGAAGGTGATGTGAAGTATTCACCTTTACTAAATTCATAGAAACTCCACTTAACTGAATTGGTTTTATTTTGGTAACTTGGATGAAGGTCTACTCCCAAGGTGAAAGGAAGGACCCTGTCACCTTCTATGCCCGCTATCTTTTTTTTTCTGTAGGTTAACAAGGGGTAAAAGATTCCAATATCTGATTAACCTAGAATTGTTAGATTAACCTAGAACTGTGATTTCTTCACAGGTTATAAATGTTTACCTGATTGATTAAGAAGCAGAGCCGTTATTGTAATTTTTTTGTGTGTGAGGAAGATCAGCCCTGAGCTAACATCCATGCTAATCCTCCTCTTCTTTGCTCAGGAAGATTGGTCCTGGGCTAACATCTGTGCCCATCTTCCTCCATTTTATATGGGACGCTGCCACAGCATGGCCTGATAAGCAGTGCTTTGGTGCCTGCGCGGGATCCGAACAGGGCTGCCAGCAGCGGAGCGCACGCGCTTAACCACTACGCTATGGGGCTGGGCCCCTGTTATTGTAATTTTAATGACAAGATTGAGTTCTACCAAAGTCAGAGAAGGGCAAATAATTAGGAAAAAAAAAAATGCACCACAGAAGGCCAGGTAGGATTGTTTGCCCAGAAACAATTCTGTAATTTCCTCTCTGACAAATAGTTGCTTTCTTACATCTGTGGGTTGATATTCACATTACGTTAAAATTAGGATAGTGCCACATACATAGTGCCTTGTACAATAAAACCTTACAGGATATGTAACATTCATGGGACAAGAAACTGTCATAACTATTTTCTATAATTAGGACACTGAATTAACTATCAAAATCATTTACCTCACTTGACGAAGTGCTGATAGATTCTGTTTGCTAAGAGAAAGAAAACCAGTGTTAATGACCTTGGGATTTTAGAATTGAAAGGAACCTAGTTCCCCACTTTCATACTGGGTTACTAATCCCTAGTTTCAGAACTGAAACAAGTGGTATGAAAAAATTCAGGACCAATATACTGCTTTTTCTTGGAGTGTCAATTTTATTTAAAATATTTTGAGAAGGGCATATAATAACTTACCCAATAACTTAAAATTTTTTTTATTAAAATAAACACAGGTATATGATTGAGTAGAATGCAAAATGTATATGGATTTTTGTAATAAAAATGAAACTCTTGAAAAAAGAGCCCTATTGAGTTAGGCTACCCAGAACCCTGGGTTAAATGTTTATTCTCATATACCCTTGGGGCTACTTTGATGTGAGTAAACTGGAAACATTAAAATACAACAACCAGTTTCAAGATGGAACTAAAATTACATTAGCTTTTAAAACATCTACCCTTTGAAATATTTAGGTTTTTTTGTCACGTAAGTTTATATTTACATAAGGATATAATTTCTGTTCCCAAGTACATATTTTAAAAGATTAATTTTAATATTCAACAGACTATGCATCTCTTGGGAGAGTTGATTAAGGATATATTATGGGCTAACAGATGTGTTTTCCATATTTTTAGATTAGGTCACGTAGCCCATTGATCTACGTAATTGTTGCAATAGATTCTTTCTGCACAAGGACTACTCTAAACATAGAAGAGAGTGAAGTCTTACCCTGGGATGGCAGAGGCAGAGTTTTGTTAGAGTTTCATGTTTCGTTTTAAACATTCATGTACATTTTGCATTTTACTCTCTATTTTAATAAATAAGCGATGTTTTCACTGATTATCATTTAAATGACTTAAATTTCCTCTTCCAATTTTGACTTTGTCTGGCACAATATTGTACATTCCTGGGTATAATAGCCAGTTTGAGAAGATCAGTCTTGCTCAATTTCAGAAAATAGTTTTTTTAAAATAAAGCGTACAGCATATACCACATATGATATATAGGTGTAGAGTTTATGAAAATAAAAGTCTTACCTCAGGATCTTCTATGACATACTCCTTAGGAAAAGAAAAGAGAATTAATTTTATTTTTCATGACAAATATTCAAATGTAAAATAAGAATTACCAAATAAAATAGATGCCAAGGAAAATAGAAAATTGAGGCAATAGCCAAGTGATAAGGAAAACAAAAAAGCCTGCCTACATAGCTTGAGCTAATCAAAGGATTTACCTTGCTAATCTGCATTTCAGAGTTTAATAAAAACTATTGTGGATTCTTATATGTTGTGGTAAATCAATGTAAATCACCCTACATTTTCCTTTAACTGGCCTAACTTCTTTCTTTCTTTAACTTGACGTTTGGACATTAAGCAGGAGCATTGGATTAAAGATCATGTGGTAAATAAAAGTGCACAAAGCATTGGTTCAGTGGAGTTTAAATACTTAAGCAAAATGGATTTTCTCCATGTAGTGTGTTGTGTTCAGGTTTCATAACCACAGCAGTATAGAGAATAGTGACATTATCCATAGAATTTAAGTTCAAAATATTAGTGTTGATTTAGTTATTCAGCTAATTCTGGCCAACATATGATATACCTTTTTTTCTTTGAATTAGAGATATTTGCATTAGTTTTGACTTAAGAGAATTATTTGTTCATTTTGAGTAAAGTATTTAAAGAAAATGTTTTTACTTGTTTCTTTTCCTTACATTGGATTTAATAGTTTAAAACAAGGGATCTTACTTCAGTTGATTCATTTTTAGTCTCCTGCCCAGACAAAAGACAATCAGGTATGAAGGATAGTTAAGGAGATATATTTTATATCTCATAAATTTTGAGCACCTGTGTGATCTCTTAATCTCAAATCTATTAAAACATCTAGTAGACAACCCAGATAAAAAAATCATGCTTAAAGACAGTGAATAATCAACTGTGACTAAGTAATATAAAATATTCTTGGAGTAGATATATTGCTTTATATAGTACTCTTAATGAAGCATTCCTTCAGCTTTGGTAATTAGTGCAAGCAATCGGCCAGTCCATAATTGCATTCATTCATTCATTCATTCATTCATACTAATGCCTTGTCTCCTCATAGTTACATAATTAAGTCAATAAAGTCAGAGTATTCTTTAGAATTTTCAGCAGAATTCATTAGTCACATTGAATGTCTGACTGAAAAGTTCAAGGAAAGTATAAATGCCATAGAAAAAATATTTTTTTCTACATTAAAGTAATTTACTGCAAGAATACATGTTTTTGCCACACTATTTAAGAAAATTTTTGGTACCTTGAGTTCATCACTCTGTTTTTCATGTAGAAGTTGTCTCTGCTAAAACAAATACGGTGAAGCTTATAAAAAATATTTTTAAAAAGACAAATTTATAAAATAATTTAAATATCATTGATGTTCCTTACCCAGTTTGGTTCATTGATGTATTCCTTAGTGACAAAAAGTAGAGAGACTCAACATTAGTGAAGAGGGACATAAATGAATGAAAATCATGAGTTAGCATACCTTACATTGTGCTGCTGCAAATTAAAAACCAAACGTTTTTTTTGAATGCACTAATATTTCCCACTACATCAATTCTAACATTGTCTCTTTGCTAACCTTTCTTTGCTTAAGCTGTCATTATGTAAATGTGCACTCAAAAAGATTTTAAAATTATGTTCCACTAAATGTTGTTATTATTATCTTTCACGTTGTTTTAGTATAGGTCTGAGTTCTCTTGATTTCATCCATCTGAATCAATAAATCTAGTGTCTATTTCCATAAAAAAGCAATCAAGAATTGGACAGCACAACACTTATTAGACAGCACAACACCCGTTTCCCTTTATTAACTCTACAGCATATTTTGTGGAGACATTCTTACCTCTCTTACCTCTCTTGGTGTATGCTACAAAAAAAAAAAAAGAAAGAAAAGAAAAAGAAAGGTTATGGGGTTGGCCCCATGGCCTACTGGTTAAGTTCAGTGTGCTCAGCTTTGGCAGTCTGGGTTCAGTTCCTGGGCGCAGGCCTACACCACTGGTGGCCATTCCGGGGCGGCAACCCACATACAAAATAGAGGAAGATTGGCAACAGATGTTAGCTGAGGGCAAATCTTCCTCATCAAAAAAAAAAGAAAGGTTATGTTAAAAACCATTCAAACAAGTTGGGTTGCCTATCAAATCTTTTAAATAGTGGTCTTGAAGTAAAATTTCTATTTGAGTTCTATTTGACAATTAAGTCACAAAATCATAGAAAATGCAACATGTATAGAGTATTATTTAGAGATAAGGAACATTCCATTATAATGAGTATGGAAATTGTAAAGTTCTATATAGGTTATGCCAAGGAAAGCATAAGTATCTTGCAAAGAGAAAATATGCAGGTACAAATTAAAATTTAAAGCAGCTCTGTAATATTTGCATATCTGGTTTTCATATTTTTTGTGGATGCCTCTGTGAGTGAATAAATGAAAGGTTTGTTTAAGTCAAGTGAAAAAAACATATTTATGAACAAAAATTAAGTTAATTTTTAAGAAGAAGTGGGCAGCACTTACTAGAGCAAACCTGGGAAACTTTGTTTCTTTGAGGACTTCCTGTGGAAATTAAATTGTGAATTATAAAACCGAAAAACACACCAAAAAAAGAAGTATGTTTTCCCATTTGAACACAAGTTCTCTAATTAGATAAACCAGAATATTTCTTAGGTAAAAGAAAAGAAAACTAGCTTAGTTATATAATCTAATTTTAAAATCTAAAGGGACATCTTGTTTCATTTCTTCTTTATGATGCCTAGAGATTTAGTAAGTCCGTGCTTATCAAAATGTCAAAGGAGGAATTGAATACGCATTTAATCAAAACAGAGAATTGAGGCAGTAATCCAAGTACCTAAGTACTTGAATACATTGTCAGGTAAATAAAAATTGGAATGAAGAAGACGTTCAACATTCATTATAGCTAATTGAAAGGGGGCGGGGAGAAAAAGCCTTACCTCTCTGCTTTGTTCATTTTGCAAAGAATTTAAAAAAAATAAAAAGGTATTAATTTAACTAGTGGATAGAGTGGAGGATTAACTGCTCTTATAGAGGGGTGCGGTAGAGGTATCTATTGAAGATTCAATGTGTAAAATAAGACCAAACTATAAATCATATGTTTGAGAACAAGTAAAAGAGATAAAAAGAAGCAAGAATACATTAAAATAAACCATGTTTACATATTCTGTTTAACTATTTATCTTGAATAATAAGTTTTTCATTAACTATAAATATTTATATAAATCCATGTGCCCTCATCTCTAAGAAGTTCTGCGGGAACAAATCTATATTTGACAGGACTTGCACTGAAGATATTCTACCTCAGTGAATGTGAAACTGGTTGTATTACAGAGAAAGGAGGAACAGAACTAGAGTCTATGCGTTATCAGTACATCATCGCTTAAGTTCCTCAACTAGAGCAAGTTCTTGGAACATGGAATAGACTACTCACTTGAACGAGTTCTGGGGGTCTACGAGCAAGTTTCTGTGAAAAACAATATAAGAATTGTAAAACAAAAAACCAAAACAAAAAGTAATCAAAATATAATAACAATACCACAACACACATATAATACCATGAATTTTAACATTGCTATTTAAGAAAGGTGTGTATTTTAATAGCTAAATTTGTCAGAGATCAAGTTTCTCTGGGAACAAAAAGAAAAAAAAAGAACCATAATTATTTCTTTGCTAAATATCAAGGCAAAATATTTCCTCTCTTTAGAGTATGGCAGGGAATTGAGAAAATTATGTAAAAAGACTAAAAAAAAATTCTGTCAGTTTAAATTAATCCAGAATGATAATGAAGTTATTTAGTTTTCTGGATTATTTATATTACATGATAGTTCTAAAGGTGATTTTAAACCATTATAACTTGTTGGAGCAAATAGTGTACTTTCCTAATAAAATGTTGTTTGTCTGGATTTTATTTTTATCATCAAATAAACTACATAAAAATTTATCTCAATCTGCATTTTTGACTGTGGAGACAAGATTTAGGCTTGTTAAATGATGACATTTTAAAAGAAACGTATTTTTTTTGGAATGGGAGTATAGAATCTGTTTTCTGAGGAATCTTTGTACGTTTCACTTATGAAAAGGCAAGATAAGAACTACTCCAATGAAACATTTCTGAGGAACATGGATTTTTTTTGTCATTTATAGTCAGAGATTTCTTTCTATTAGTATTTGGGTTGTAGCATAAACAAAATGCTGTTGGATAAGAATTTAAGTTATTAGTGATTCTGCGTTATTCAAATGGGTATTTAGAGAATAAAAGTCTCATCAATGCAAACAACAGAATATCTCAGCACTTCAGAAACTTTTGCTTCTGTATGAGATAGTTTCAATGTCCAAATATCCCAGATTATTATTTTATCTTAATTTTTTTCTAGTCAGATGATCCCTGTTTGTTCCTCTTACCTTCATTAGCTACATATCACAAGGGACAGAATATCTTTTTGCTTCACATAACTTTCTGACTAGTTTTTTTTTATTTTTTAGAAGAAAGAAATTATTTTAATTTACATTATCTAGTTTCACTGTCTACAGTGAACATAATAACTTGATCTCTGAATCAGCAGAATGAGCCGAGTTTTCTATACCTTGGGAAAAAGTTGGTTGACACAAGCCATCTCAAATGACGGTTTAACTCAAATAAGGTTCCAAAATTAGGGTACACTGGGACATTGGCTTTACGTTATATTTGGTAAGAAAATACTAGAAACCTATTATATGTCTACAAGTATGCTAATTCTTCAATGGACCCAGGGAAAGAGCCTAATTTTATTTTTGATGGTATTTATTATGTTGTGCAATATTACATTTCTTCTTTTTTTACTTTTAATTTTTTTTTTATTGTAAGGTGCTTATGTTTCAAGTCAGGCATTTTAATTGGGGTTAAGGCTTTGAATGGATTAAATAGTGATGATTAAAATGTGAAGCTGGGCCAGCCCCGTGGCTTAGTGGTTAAGAGCGTGCGCTCTGCTACTGGCAGCCCAGGTTTCAATCCCGGGCGCGCACCAACACACCGCTTCTCCAGGCATACAGAGGCTGCGTCCCACATACAGCAACTAGAAGGATGTGCAACTATGACATACAACTATCTACTGGGGCTTTGGGGAAAAAAAAAAGGAGGAGGATTGGCAATAGATGTTACCTCAGAGCCAGTCTTCCCCAGCAAAAAGAGGAGGATTAGCACGGATGTTAGCTCAGGGCTGATTTCCTCTCTCACACACACACACACACACACACACAAAAGATTATTATTCTCAGTATCTTGTGTTTGATGAGATATCAGGTCATTTATATCAAGAATCTAGAAACTTCTGAACTCTCTACTGTACTCACAGGCCTGGCAAGAGCAACAGCCATAAGGCAGGTAAGGATGAGAAGCTTCATGCTTGTCAAGGCCTGTGTAAGAGAAAAAAATTAAAAAGTTAGGTCTTATAAAAAAATTTATTTCATGAAAAATAATCTTTGATTTTCTAACAAAGGAACATATTATGATAAAAACAGGTTCATTTGAGAAGTAATGTTTTTACTAACTTATGAGTTTTAATTTTTCTGCTCGATATAAATGTTCATTATTCTAGTGATCTTGCTTAGTGCTTATATTATTTAGAAATACCAATTTTTTATCAATATTTTTATGCGCTAACACTCTAAAACGGAACATTTGATTCTTGAAGTGGTAATGTGGTTTTGTCAGAGGAATGAAGAAGCATCGATATTTAAATACAATTAAAAAAACAACAAAAAGCTTTTCCTCCTAGAACATCAGATTTGCTGAAGTGGGTAATAAACTAAACTCCACTGAGAACTGGCATTTAATTTTACCTGAAAAATTTTGAAAATGTCTTTCTCCTTTAAATCTATTTGGGAGCATCTTGCTCTTACAGAGTCTTCATGAAAAATGCTATCACTGCGTTATGTAGAAACTGTTAATCGCCACCAATTATTTTTTAAAAGAATCTACGTATCATTTCATGTTTTACTACATTGATACATCCATGACATGACTATACAAAGATGATTGAATTGGACAGAATTATACGATTGAGATGTCTTATCATGTTTGATTTCTAGAGTTCCAACAAATTGCAAGAACCTGGCAATACTGACATTTACATGTGCTGGGAAAATGGTTTCCAGAGAAATTAGAGAAAAATCAGGTTACGGTGCAATTTGTTCATACCTTAGTCAAAAAACTAATATTGCCATATTTTATATACTGCTTCACTTTACAAACTGTAGAAACTAAATGCATTACTAAAGAAGGCATATTTATGCAACTATGACATACAACTATCTACTGGGGCTTTGGAGGAAAAAAAATGGAGCAGGATTGGCAATAGATGTTAGCTCAGAGCCGGTCTTCCTCAGCAAAAAGAGGAGGATTAGCACGGATGTTAGCTCAGGGCTGATCTTCCTCACACACACGCAAAAAAAGGCATATTTATAAACTCAACGTAAATTTACTATATATTTCCATTTGTATCCTTCTAAATATCCAAATTTAACTATCTTTACAAAAGTAGTCATTTATATCTAATTATCTATCTTTGACATATCCTTTATAGATTTAATTTTATTAGCTGAATGACATGGAATAAAAATGGTCTTGAAATATTCTACCGAAAATGGTCTTCTCTAAGGTAATTACAAAAATCAGAAATTATTTTGCATAACAACTCCCCAGAGAAATGGGTAAAAATAATTCAAATTACTTTACCACAATTCTGTATTGAAATTATGTATCATCTACTTTTTCAATATATGAGATTTTAGTTGTCAAATCATCAGAAAAGTATTTGGTCTTTATAAAACTATATTGATTTTTCACCTAAACTTCTGAGACAGTATCAAAATTTGCAAACATTTTTAAGCTACCACTATATCATAAGAACGTATTAATATTTGCAAACACATACAAAAGTTACACATGCATCTTAATGAAGAGTGAAGGTAAGATTAGACAATGTGAAATCAGAGTAATTTTTCTGTATGTAAACACAATACCTTGAACCCAAGATTGGGAAGAAGAAGCAAGCTGGGCTGGTGATCAAGGTGATGGCAGATCTCTTTGCTTCACGGCTATTTAAACCTAGTGAGTAGTAAAATGCTAATTTGGTGGTTTTAGTTCAACAAATAGGTTTACTTAAATTCTGAGAATTCTCCTAAACAGGAAATTAATTTTCTTTCTAATTCCTCTCCCAAGAAATTCTGAGGACAGTTGTCAACAAAGGAGTGATTCATATTATGATAAGATTTATACAGGAAGTGGAATGACATTATTCAAAATTAAAATACAAAAATTTCTAGATTTATGGTTATTATGGGAACATGATTTTATATGAAATGGATGATTGGAAAGACTAATACGAGCATACCTCATTTTATTGTTCTTCGCTTTATTGTGTTTTGCAGATATTGCATTTTTTACAAATTGAAGCTTTGTGGCAACTCTGCAACAAGCAGGTCTTTTGGTGCCATTTTTTCAACAGCATTGGCTCACTTCGTGTCTCTGTCAGATTTTGGTAATTCTTGCAATACTTCAAACTTTTTCATTATTATTATATTTGTTATAGTGATCTGCGATCAGTGACCTTTGATGTTAGTATTGTAATTGTTTGGGGGCACCACAAACTGCGCCCATAAAAGATTGTGAACTTGATAAATGTTGTGTGTGTTCTGACTACTTCATCTACTAGCTGTTGCCCCACCTCTCTCCCTGTCTTTGGGCATCCTTATTCCCCAAGACATAAGAATATTGAAATTAGGCCAATAATAACACTACAACAGCCACTAAGTGTAGAAGTAAAACGAAGAGTTGCATGTCTTTCACTTTAAATAAAAAGCTAGAAATGATTAAGCTTAGTAAGAAAGGCATGTTGAAAGCTGAGATAGGCTGAAAGCTAAGCCTCTTACACCAAAGAGTCAGACAAGCTGTGAATGCAAAGGCAAAGTTCTTGAAGGAAACTAGAAGTGCTACTCCAGTGAACACATGGATGATAAGAAAGTGAAACACACTTATTGCTGATATGGGGAAAGTTATAATGGTCTGGACAGAAGATCAAACCAGCCACAACACTCCCTTAAGCCAAAGTCTAATCCAGAGCAAGACCCTAACTCTCTTAAATTCTATGAAGGCTGAGAGAGGTGAGGAAGCTGCAGAAAAAAGTTTGAAGCTAGCAAATGTTGGTTCATGAGGTTTAAGGAAGGAAGCCATCTCCATAACATAAAAGTGCAAGGTGAAGCAGCACGTGCTGATGCAGAAGCTGCAGCAAGTTATCCAGAAGATCTAGCTAAGCTAATGCATGAAGGTGGCTACACTAAACAACAGATTTTCAATGTAGACAAAATAGCCTTATATTGGAAGATGACATCTAGGACTTTCATAATCAGAGAGGAGAAGTCAACGCCTGGCTTTAAAGCTTCAAAGGATGGGCTGACTCTCTTGTTAGGGGCTAATGCAGCTGGTGACTTTAAGTTGAAGCCAATGCTCATTTAGCATTCTGAAAATCCTAGGGCCCTTAAGAATTATGCTCGATCTACTCTGCCTGTGCTCTATAAATTGAAAAACAAAGCCTGGATGACAGCACATCTGTTTACAACATGGTACTGAATATTTTAAGCCTGCCATTGAGACCTACTGCTCAGAAAAAACGATTCTTTTAAAAATATTACTGCTCATTGACAATGCACTTGGTCACCTAAGAGCTGTGATAGGGATATACAATGAGGTGAATGTTGTTTTCACGCTAGCCCAGCATCCATTCTGCAGCCCCATGGATCAAGGAGTAATTTCAACTTTCAAGTCTCATTATTGAAGAAATACATTTCATAAGGCTGTATCAGCTGTAAGTAGTGATTCCTCTGATGGATCTGGGCACCATAAATTGAAAAACCTGGAAAGAATTCACCATTCTAGATGCTATTAAGAACATTTGCGATTCACGGGAAGAGGTCAAAATATCAACATTAACAGGAGTTTGGAAGAAGTTGATTCCAACCCTCATGAATGACTTTGAGGGGTTCAAGACTTCAGTGGAGGAAGTAACTGCAGATGTGGTGGAAATAGCAAGAGAATTAGAATTAGAAGTGGAGCCTGAAGATGTGACTGAATTGCTGCAATCTCATGATAGAACTTTAATGGATGAGGAGTCGCTTCTTATGGATGAGCAAAGAAAGTGGCTTAATGAGATGGAATCTACTCCTGGTGCAGATGCTGTGAACACTGTTGAAATCACAAAGGATTTAGAATATTACATGAACTTAGTTGATAAAGCAGTGGCAGGTTTAAAATGATTGACTCCAATTTCAAAAGAAGTTCTACTGTGGATAAAATGCTATCAAACAGTATTGCATGCTACGGAGAAATTGTTCATGAAGGGAAGAGTCAATCAATGCAGGAAATTTCATTGTTCTCTTATTTTAAGAATTGCCACAGCCATTCCCACCTTCCAAGTGATCAGCAACCACCACCCTGATCAGTCAGCAGCCATCACCATCAAGGCAAGACCTTCAGCAGCGAAAAGATTACAACTCGCTGAAGGCTCAGATGATGGTTAGCATTTTTTAGCAACAAAGTATTTTTTAATTCAGGTATGTACATTATTTTTTTAGACATAATGCTATTGCATACTTAATAGACTACAGTATAGTGTAAACATAACTTTTATATGCACTGGGAAACCAAAAAATTTCTGTAACTTGCTTTATTGGGATATGTGTACTATTGCAGTGATCTGGAACCAAACCCACAATATCTCTGAGGTATGCCTATATATCAATAAAATTACCTCTATTGCCTCTTTAGAAAAATTCAATGCCTATAAAGGAAATTCTTGGACCAAAATAGGGTCATAAAAATTTTCAATTTTTATAAACATATTAGACCATGAGATGAATTCATCATTTATTTCATCTTTTAAAACTTGATTTGTTCTCTATTTATTTTAATTATTTACTTTATGGAGTAACATGCATTGTATGTGCTTTTATCCTTTTTTTCAAAAGTGAAATACAATTGTCCTATAAATTTTGGTGGTGTCTTAACTATGCCAGGTAATTTTCTGTTTGCTTTGTTATGGGTATATTAGTTGTGATAGCATTAATTAATTTAGTTGTTAGATTGTTTAATTAAAAGTAATAATTATTAAAGAATTATAATTTTAAAATGTTGCAAAAATCAACCATACCTCTGATTTTCCATCTTTTAAAGTAAAATAAAAGGAAAAAATTCTGTCTCTCCAATACTCAATTCTACTCCTAGAATTTACTGGCATTGTACATTGTAGAAAAATATTATACGCTGAAGAAAATATCCATGCATGAAGAGGGTTTTTAGGAATTGTTGATTGTGACTGCCTTTTTACAAGAAAGAATTCATACTATATATTTTAAATTAAAAAAAGAAACCATAATGACATTTACAACTATTCACAAACATGTGACAAGAACATTATTCTGGGTTGAAAGAAGTTCCAAAGTGGTTCAAGCTCTTTTCATTGGGGATCAGGAAAGATTGTGGTTTTCCTTGTTGAAGTTTTCTTTAGATGGCATCTTCCTTGCTGACTGCATCATGTCAATTTCAACAACTTTCTAGTGTTCCCCATTTACTCTGATTCCTTCAAGGGGCTGAGGACAAGCATCCTCACCTTGCTTTTGTTTTTTACCAGGAGAGTATCCAAAACGATTGACTTATTTTACTCCCAGCTCAGAATCATACTATAAAAAAAATCTACTGTAATTTGTGAAAAGCTACTGTATCTTCATTTGTTTATTCATTCTTTTATTTACAGATGTGAAGAAACTAGATAAGGTACTGGGGGTATAAAAGTTGAGCAAGACAATATCCCTGGCCTTGTGCTATTGTGGGTAATTAACAAACAAAAACCAAATAATTTTAATATGTTTCATTTTAATATTTTTGGTAGTCTAAAAACAGAGATTTGAGTAGGGCCTGTGGTGTACCTATGAACAGCTGAGACTGGGGGCCATACCAGACAAGGTTTCTTACTTGATAATCATAAGGCTTGTCATCAAGGGGGAACAATCTGACTTTTTAAAGTGTCTAATCTGTATCATAAGACAAACCACCACTTAGTGAACTTGTGTATCTACCGTGGGTATTCTCATGAACTCAAAATCCAGATTTTTCTATCTATAATCCCCTATGGATAAGGATCAATCTCCACTTTATCTTAATTAAGGATTGAAGATAGTTAATTAGGTTTGTATTTTTTTAATAAATCATTCTTATCATTGCAAAATATAACTGTTCACTATAGTTTGAGAAAAACATGGTTTTATGTGTTCACTGTAGATTTATACAATGCCAAGTCCTGCAAAATTTTAGCTTAAGTTTACTTGCTTTATCTTGATATTTTGCATTTGCTTTTATCACTTAAAGTTGTTCAGTTCCAACCGTTAAAACGAAGCTCAAATTTGAGACACATGGTTAGACCATTTGTAGTCAGATGGGCCTTTCCCCCGGTAAGTAATGAAAAAATGAGACTATTCCCTGACTATCAATTTTCTGATGTAATAGAGTCATATGTAGGTTGAACATATAATTGATCATCTAACATTGAACATTTATGATAATGAAAAGCTCTGCTGTTAGTAATTATAATAGAACAACAAACATAAACCAAGACTATTTTAGGCACACCAAGGCATGGCCACTCTAGTGTTTTCACAACTGTTTTTGAAAATCCAACAGAATCTCTAAACAAATTAAAGTGGAAATAGGTCAATAAGGGACAATTAAGTAGAAAGCTTCCTTGTTTTCCAGCTTTTTGATATTGAAAAAATTATTTCTTTCTTGGATTCATACTTATTAGAAAAACTAATTAGCATAAAAATGAAAGGGAACATCATTAGCAATATACATAGATTTTGAAAAAAAATACTATGAATCAAGAGGTAAACTTTACTATGCAAGGTTTGGTATATTGTTGCTACACATTCTGGTCAAGACTCAAACCTCCTTTGGAGGACTTATTTTGTATAAGACAGTAAATAATTCAGAACATGAAGTTTCAAAGCTGGTTTTCATGGTTCTCCTAGGAACATTTGAGTTTATGACTGGTGACACTTCTAGGCAAGTGTCCTTTAATTTTGCAACAGGCAGCTAGCCTTCCAGAAGGGAACTTAGTGAGAAATGTGAAAGATATTTTTGTTTTTCTCTAGAAACCCAGGTCATTTGGAATCTAAGAGAGGTTTCACAATGGGTGCTTAGTAACTGCTCCTAGGAATTGTATGAATAGAACCTTGGCATCCCGAACTAAAATAGAGTTCTTTTCAAGAAATTGTTGTCTATTCTGAATAATGATAGCACTGGAAATACGGAGCCTATGCTTAATTTCATGTTTGTATCTAGAACAATGCCGTTTTTAATTCTTCAGTGCTCTGTCAATAGGTCTTCGGAGATCTTAAATGAAACACAATCTGAGTAAAGCAGAATAAGGTAGTGACTGCAACTCAAGGCTTTGGGGGTGAAATTATAAGTTTAAGTCCTGGCTTTTATTAACCAGCCGTGTAATCTTGGGAAATCACTGTGCCTCAATGTTCCTATCTGTTTAATAACATCCACTTCTTATGTGATTGAGAGGAAAAAATGAAATCACACACTTAGAAGAGTGCCTGTAACAAAGTTAGATGCTCATTTAAGATTATCCATTATTAAAACACAATTTAAAAAACAACCAATTATTTTATGCCCAAATTATCTTCCTACTTCGTAGATACATAAACTTTTGAGAATTTATGAATTATACTTTTATATTCATATGTGTAAAAAAATCTGTAGAGAAATAAAGACAAAATTTCTAACAGTGACCATAATAAAGAATATGAGAGGGGACTAGAAAGGAAAACTTTGAATTTTTATTAATGAAATACTATACTATTTGATATTTTCACAGAACAATGAACTAAGATAATGCTTCTCAAACTTTAATGTGCTTCTGAATCACTGGGGTATCTTGTTAAAATTCAGGTTCGGATTCAGTAGGTCTGAGGTATGTCCCGAGATCCCGCATTTTTAACAAGTTCTAAGGTAATATCATTGCTGTTGATCTATGGGACAGACACACTTTGAGTAGCAAGGAACTAGGAGATTTGGAAATGTAATATATAGTCTTCTCCTTTAAACTTACCCGAAAATGAAAGTTTGTATGTAAAAAAAAAATTGAAAGATACTTAACAACATATAAAAATTGCAAAAACATGTAGCATACCTGGCAAAAACAGGGATGTTAAAAATGCTGCATCGTGTTTCCATGAAATTGTTTACCTTCATAACAATGTTTAAAGTAAAGCATTTCCTTACCCAACTCTAGATTCTCTTTGTAGGTAGGATGTCCCACTAGTAACAGTTTATCTGTCTGTGTAATATCAACACCAGTCCCCTCCTGTTACCTCCAACCAAACTTCATTCATCTTGCCACTAATGAGGCTATTGCCTTCTCAAGACATCTGGGAAAATTGGGCTAAAATTTGACTCTGTTAACTAAATCCTACATAGTGAATTCTTTCTGAAAGACCATGTAATTTGATGGGTAAAGAGATTTTTGCCTATCAGAAATATATCTTCTTCTGACTTGACAGAATATAGTTTTCATAATTGATATGCTTTCTTGGGTCTAATCATTGGATGTTCTTGTTTAACAATGTTATTATGAGGATATAATATATTTAACAGACATTATTAGCTATCAGAACCATAGTTTATCAGATAGGTTAATAAGCCATTCATCAGCAGAATGGAATATATTCATTTATTAATTAGTTTATATGGTTCTTTACAATGTTTAAAATTCTTACAATTATTATTCCATTTACTCCTTACAAGAACCATGTAATATAGGGAAAGCAGATATTATATTCTCTTTTATAGATAAGGAAACCAACCTTCTGTAAGTTAAATTAATTTCCGAATGAGGTCGTACATCAGCTAACAAGTGAATAGTGTCTTAGATCTTCCAAAATTAGAGCCTGTGCTCTTTCTGATATACCTTGCTGCTCACTGTTTCGCTCAACGACAGCACTTAATGTATGCAAGCTATTGTATCTTTAGACAAATGATGGAGGAAGAAAAATTCTAGCAAGAGGAGAATGCCTAACGTGAATATAAGATGAACAGATTTAGGCCATCAGAGGATAGAAGGAGAGTAAGGGGAACAGGTAGAGTAAAAAATGTCACAGAATTGCCAAAGATAAACTTCACAATATTTCTGCGGAAGTCTGCAGACTGTCAGATATGCAATTCCCTAAATCCAACATTATCCAACCACAATCTTCTTTCCTTTTAGTAGCTACAACAATACCAATATTAACAATGTTTTTTCATTGATTAACTAATCTTTAATAGCTAGTAAGCATGTTTGTTGCTCAAGTGGAAGTACTGAAGGGCCTAAGAGTAAATATTAGAGCGCAAAGGGAAATTTTAGAATTGAAAAATTTTAAAGATAAAGAAGTTCTTGCTAATGGCAATAAGAGGCTAACTAGTGAAGTGAGGTGCAAGTTTAAGTTAAAGAGGTCAGGAGTTTAACTGGACCATTTGTGTGGGCACCGATGTAGCCCAGGGTCATGACAGGTTTGGAGATGGAGGGAAGAAACCTTTGAACAAGGATCCATCGCGTTTGGGACCCTGAAGGACAGTAGATGGCAGCAGTGAGATGAGGAAGAGGGCCAAATTCTAGAATAACAGAAATCTCAAGGTAAGGAGGACCTTGGAATAAAATTAGTGCAGAAAGTAATTAGGACTTGAAAATAGAATGACGATTCCCTCCCCTCCTTCTGACCTCCAGATACAGGTGGCAACAGAGAAGAGGCACCTTCCCTCACTTGAGAGAGTTATAAAGTAGGGTAGTTTTATCCGAGGAGATTCAGCTTCAAATTTCTGCTTTTCTTGGAAGTAGAGGAGATGAAAGGGGTTACTAGTAATATGATTGAGTTTTTATAGACACAGTGAAAGAGAGCATGAGGAGTCTGCGGAGCTGGACTGTTTCAGAAAAGGGAAAGGCGAGGTAAATGAAGAAGAAGAGATATCAGGCTGGAGATTTTTTTGAACATGGCTAGTAATTAAGAGATATAGCAATGAAAGATGTAGTATAGTAGAAAAGACTTCACAGAGGCATACGAAAAGTCATATAAACATTTAACAAGTAGAAGTTATTTCAGAATTTAATTTCTAAATGGCTAGTATTATAAGTAAAGGACAATAGAAGTCCAGAAGACAGACAGCATATGAAGGGAGCAGGTGTCCAGGAATTTGAAGTGACTGTTAATACTTGAGTAGGATTTGGAAAGTTCAGAAGTGAGAGGAGAGGTTTACAGATGAAGGAAGTGCTAATGGCAAGTAAGTGGAGGCATGAAATTAGAACTCTAAAATAATTCTGTTGGGGAAATGAATCTATAAATTAATATATTTTATATATTGAAAGGTGCTATAGTTGTTGAGGAATACAAGAACTTTGAAGGCACAAAAGAGGACGTGTTATTCTCAATATGGAAAGATTAGAAAGGTAGACTTGAAAGATGAGTAGAAGTGTATGAGCTGAGGAAGTGAGAAAAGAGGGGAAAGGAATTACACGTGGAGGTAGGAAGGTGATAATGGCAGTTGTTTGAAGGGACTGTACCATAATGCTGATAAGGACAGTGGTAGGTGACATACAAGGAAGGCAGCAAGCAGAACACGGAAGACCAGTACAAAGAGGAATTTGGACTTGATACTGAGAATTGGAAATCCTTCTTTTTATAAGGAAGGCGGAAGCCTGAAAGACTGGCACTCTCTCCTTGGGCCTTGCCATGAAGCTCTGTGGCGCTCTTCACCTCTGCCCTAGCCCTCCCCAGCCCAGCTCTTCCTGAATGTCATAACTTTGTCTTGTTTCAAATCAGGATGGTCATGGATTGTTTCAGCCCAAGTACCTCTGGGACCTTCCTCTTCCTCTACATGGAAGCTCTCTGAGAAGGATATAGGAGTTAGGTCTCTCCCTGCTCCAACAATGCACAAGCTATTTTGGCCTGGCCAACAGGTTTCCTCATTTCTAAGCACTCAGCTGAAGAGACAAGGAAGGGCATTCACTACAATGCCTTGTTTATTGTAGTGCCAGCTGTCTAATGCAATCAGATTCTTCCAACAGTCGTACAAGTTAACATTTGTTGAGCATTTTTAATAAGCCAGGCACTCAGGCAATATGTTAGCACTTTTTAAGGATTTTCTCATTATAAGGATTTTTCTTATGACAACTCAAGGAAGTAAATATTATTTTTATTTCAATTTTAAAGATAGAGAAACTAAGGCTTACAATAGTTACACAACTTTCCTAGGTTAATACATAAATGACCAAGCTGCATCTGAACCAGGGAATTTTATTATTCCAGAGCCCCCACTCTTAAGCACTGTGCTCTATTTTTTAAAATATACCACAAAAGACTTTCTGTGCCCTAGATAAGAGCCCAACAAATGGCTGTATCATATTTCTATGTTTTATTATGTAAATTTTCATAATCAAGAAGATTAATGAAACATTGAAGTCAGTTTTATAGGTTTCTGACATTTAACTTGTAAAGTGAGGTATAGAGTTTGAGTCACAGGCTTTCACTTATTGTAGAACAGTTGTAGATTTGAGTTTAGTGACTATTTAAATATTCACAAAAATTTTAAACATCAATGAAAGAAAAAGAAAAATAATTCATTAACTCATGACCCAAATATAACCAATCATTGGTAAAAATGTGAAGTATGTCTTTAACTATATATGACTTTTTGTGTATAGTCATTTAACTATATATGACTTGTGTACCTTACATTGATTTCGTAAACTGCTCTTTTGTTTTCACTTTCTGTTATATCATCTTCTCACATTGTCATTTTTATAGATTGGTAATATTTAACAAATTTTAAGTGATTGATCCCATTCTTCAAAGCCCAAAACATAAATTAGATAAATGTGTACTTCTTTGGTTGGAATAGTTCCCCCCCGGATGGATTATTGTCCTTTTCATTCCCTGGGGGTCTTTTAAGTCTCTATGGACCACAGATGGAAAACCATGGCTCTGTATAATCTTACATAATGGCTCCACAATATTTCATTTTATTAATACATTACAAGTTATTTAGCTACCCTTAAAGGGGCATTTATATTATTTTCAGAGTTTGGTTTTTGTTTGTTTTCTATTGTTATACATATGGCCGTAACATGCACACACATACATGAATTTTACTGCGTGCTCTTTAGCAATGTCTTTTGCATATGTTTCTAGAAGAGGAATTGGAAATTCCCAAATCAAAAAGTAAAAACATTTCTGATCTTTGATTCTCACTTCCAAATACCCTTTAGAAACCTGTTCTAATTTATAAAAGCAGAATTCATGTTTGAAAGTGCCTGTTTGCCCAGGACTTTTATATAAAATATTTTTCATCTGATTTTGGATTTTATGTCTTTGTTAATTTCATAATTTTATGGGCAAGAAATTGTATCTTATTAACATTGAGTCACATTTCACTTATTAACAAATGATCACAGTTGATCATTTTCCAAATGCATGTTGGCCATGTCTACTTTCTTATTTCATATTCTTTGCCTTTCTCTTGGGAAGTGTCATTTATATTTTTGTAGATTTTTATTTATTTGTAAATATACTTATCTTTTGTCAGTCATTAATATTGTGGACATGTTTTCACAAATGCTATTTGCCTTTTAATGTTATGATGCGTTTGATATAGAGATTTCAAGATTTAGATAATCAAACAAATCAAATTTTTGTTGTACGTTTCTTTTTTCTATATTTATTGTTGCTGAGATTAAAAAATATTGACTATAATTTTATATTATTTTATTCACTGAGTTGATATAATAAATGTAGTTTACTGTAATGGGTTAAAAAACTCATATTTCTGTAGTAAAATTATTTTTTCCAAAATGCGAGGAGAAAAATCCTAAGCATCCAAACCTTTAGAAGGAGTGTGTTTTGGCCTCACACCCATTTCTGGCCCTGGCTTTCCTATTTTTAAATTTCTAATTGTAATGTCTATTTCTTTTCCCTGGTTTCATTCCTTACATTTAATTCTGCGTTACTAATTTTTAAGATGAAACAGGATGTCAAAATAGTCAACTCTATCTTTGTTCAAGGCAACATTAAAGACAGAGGTCAAGGACATTTCATTTGTTGTAAAACTATTGCATCATCTTGGAAGATAGGAGAAGGGTCCATCTTCTATAAAATAATCGCTCTTCAGTAGTATATCCAATATGGGTCTTAAAAATGCCTTTATATCAATCAGGTGGGTTGCATAGTTTATCAGAGTTCTTCACAACAATGAAATATTTAAAGGCTAAACAGTTTCTGCTTTATGATATAAAATTAAAATAGTGTCTTTTTTAACTCAGAAAAGAAATAGCCAACAAAATTTTATATTACAGTATTTAAATTCAATAAAGACATCAAATAATTTTGGGTAATTTTTATCTAAATTATCATTCACATGTAACATGCTATATGTGATTTTTTACCTTAAAATAAAATTATGACTGTATATATTATTTAAACTTATTAAATATTAATTTATTTTATACATAATAGCTGCTTACAAAGGCTTATTTTAATGTCATGTTCATATTTTGGGGAGAGGATAATGTAGGATATAATCTTTACCTATAATACAGATAAAGGGACAATGATTTTTCCTTCCTTCAGTTTCTCTTCTCTTAAAACAAAAACAAAAAGAAACAAACAAAAAGCATTACTATTCCTTTACATGGTCTTTCTTGTTTTTACTCTTCTTATATTGTAGAAGAGTTGAGAAACTGTGCTATATGCCTAACAAACAACTATCTTTAATATCTCTTACCAACCAGTATTAAAATCCAGATTTCACTTTGGCAGAGGAGAAATAAAGTTAAAAATAAGGACTAATTAAAAAATGAGGAAAAATCAGAAATGTTTGGTTTACAGTCTATCTTCCCAAAGCATTTGAACACCCACTCTGAGTCTTCACCACCTATTGAGAGACAGTCCCCCATGGATCTATTGCTTTTCTGCATGTCTTGCAAGTAGAGGCACTGGCTGCCTTTGTTCTGAACTGTGTTTTCAAGGATGCTTTATAAGAAACATACTTGGAAGATAGAGATAGTGTCTCCCTTCAGAATAAAGGGCAGGATTCTTTATTGTCTTGTTATTATAGAAATAATGGCTCCTTCCAGGGTACAGATCAGGTAAGCTTGCTGCTGATTATAAAAATTGAGTTCCCTAAATTTGGAGTTCCTCCCCTGTAAAACAATCTGCTGTGTATGCAGGTGTCACCTGGTCCTCTTCACATAGCACTGTAAAAATTAGGACTGGGGGAACCAGTGCAAATGCTGATACGCTACTGCAATTGCTGTGCGTAATCAAGTCCTTTCTCTTGTGTGTTCAGGAGTTTTGTGTCTTCTGCCCATATCCCTTAAACTGGGACAGGCTATCTCAATATCTTACAAGTAGGATGAAATCACAGACACTTCCAAGTTTCTAAAACTGAGTTCCTGAGACATTTTAGAGTACTTCAGAGTCCACTCAATAGGAGTCTTTGTAAGCAAGCTAAGTTTGCAGATCTTGTTTTGGGCTGTTGACTTTGGGAAAGAAGGAAATAAGGAAGGAGATGAATACCAGGGACACCATCAGAAATGAGGTCAAGCTTTTCTCCGATGAATGATTCTGCGAAAAAAAACATAAGAGGAAAATAGTGAGAAAGATAGCAAAACGCAATACTGAAGGCACCATCTGAATAGAATGCCAAAATTAGCAAATTTACCTTGGAGAATAACAATTGCTGTAGAAGTAATTTCCCATAAGTGTTTTGGAATATTATTGGAATATTATTGATATTACAGCACCAAATCAATAACTTGACTAAAGGGGTTTTCAAAATAAATATAACTCAGGAAATTGTCAATCTCTTGGCTTCTAGAAATCAATGTGGTGAATATGACAATTTAGTGAGATTTTAAAATATGAACACTGAAAAAGTTATCAAAACTTTTCAAAAAGTAGTGAATCAAGACTTTCAATTTTATTCATAACTACACCACATTTTAGTCAGTCAGAAGGCAAGTTTTTGGGATGACATGCCCTTTGCGTTTCATCATTTTGTACACCAATATTAACAGAAATAAGCAAGGAAAGTTCCTAAAATGAAGGATGGAAAGAAGCAATGAAAGAAAAGAGGGAGAGAAATATACAAAGGAGAATAAAAAGAAGAAATACAGATGGCTATGAACTTACATTTGTGAAAAGGCTTTCCTTTATTTTTTTATCTTCCTTAGTTGTGGTTTTTTCTCTTATTTTACCACCGTATTTGGTGGTAAACTTATAGTCCTTGTTTTTTTCATTACTTTCAGTTACTTTGCTTAATTTTGTGACATTAATCTCTTCCATCCAAAATTCTGAATGAAGGGGCCTATAAATATAGAAATGTTTGGACTATTACTGAAAATATGTAAGAATCCTAAATTTATTAAACAAACACAAAATATTTAATAAATAAGCAAGCCCTATCTAGTTATGCTTATGTGAAATAATAATCGTCATGTGGTATAATAATAGACTTCACTGAAAGTCACAACTTCACCTGTTGTAAGTTCCTAATTTTGGTAAAGGTAGTGTGTTTCAACTAATCACCCCTATCAAGATGTAAATTAATTTTCTATATTCAGTAAACTGTTTTGTTTTTGTTTTTCAGACTAGGTAATTTGGAAGGGATTAGGATTATGCCAGTGAGAGACATAGGGCACCTAGAATGTGGTGGACAGGAAGAGATTTTGAAAGGTTAGTAACAGAGGAAAGCGGTTGGATTGTGTGGATTTGTAGGGGGTATAATGCTATGGGAGGTTCTAGATAGCATAAAATTATTCAGTTCTTGGTGGTATTGGTGAAGTAATACAATCATTGTGGTCAGAGAAAGACTAGATAAGTGCCTAACTTGAAATTTCACCATTTTGTCTTATTCCAGGCCCATAGTCATCATTTCTCTCTTTGCATCCAAGTTTCCATATACTTGTTATAGAACTAGGGAGTCGGGGACTGTTCAAACACTAGGAGTTTATGGTTCTTGATTGCAGACTCCTGACAGTAGCTCTGATTACCTTGAGCAAAAGCTTATTGGAAAATAAGATTCAGAATTAAAGGATAATTTAGTGTTAAGTGACTAAGGGAGCTCTGAAAGGTAGAAGATAGAAGAGTGTAGGCATCTAGCTGGAATAGTCTGAGTCTTATACAGCAGCTGGGCCAAGATATCTAAACTTCTCTTCACTTTTGGGTTGCTCAGTCAAGATTCACAATTCCAGGAGAGAGGTTTCTGATTGTCAAGCTTGGGTCATGTTGGCTAATACAAACCGTGGAAAATTAGGATTTTGTTCTTTGAGCTTTCATAGTGGAGAATCAGGTATGTACAAATGCCCTCACACAACAGAGGAAAGGAATATCTCTAAAAGAATTCAGAGAGCTATTTAAATGTGCAAATTTGAGGATTTACACAATATAAACCCTGCTCAAACATGGATGGAAATTCTCTCAATTAGCTGTGCTGATAAATCAAATAATCAGCAGCTTGACAATCTGTAAGTCATTTATATTTGATGCATTGTAGCAAATCAGGTTGCATAGGCTATGGCTAGAATTGCTTTTATTGGTAAAATGATAACTAGTACCTAAGAGAGTTTTAATGTAGATAACATATTTATATGGTATATATAATCTAGTAATCATAGTATACATTTATTTTCTTGTTTATCTTCTGGCTCCTCCATTAGAATGTGAGCAGGAATCTTTTTTGTCTTACTCTCAACGCCTAGTACCATGCTTGGAAGTGTATGTACTGGATACAGAGGTCAATGTATCTTCCGAGATAGATAGGAAGTGAATAATATGTTCTCTAAATTTCATGAGTTCTTCTCATATTATACAATAATACTCTCACTGTTATTAACTTAAATAACTTGAAACTTGCAGTGCCCTGGAATCATACATGTTTTTCTGACTTTCTGGCTTTTGATTTCATAAGATACATTGCTCAGGAAATGCTTTGATTTAAAAGAAATGTGGCTTCTTCTCAAATCTATGAAAAGAAATCCCTAAAACAGTATTTATGGCTTCCATTCACCATGGAAGGCATTCTTATCCTTATAATTGTGAGAGTAATTAGTGTAAGATGGGGTTTTCTCCAAATTCCATGAAGGATGAATGAGAAACTTCAACCCTTGAGAGACTTACAACGTTTGACACAAGAAGGGTCTTTTTTCTTTGCAGGCAAGGTTATTCCACTTTAAGAATCCTGCATAAAATAAATAAAAAATTTTATGGAAATCAGTGGTTTTCCAACAATCTTAAGGAACTTACTGATATTTTTCTCTGTGGCACTCAATTGAAAAATCTGAATCTGCATTTTACAAACTAAAAACCACTTTGCAAAATGTTACAAGGTAAGGGGAAAAAAAATCTATGTTTAAATACATTAGGTAAGTGTTGGTTAAAGACTCTCAAAGACTTTTTTTTTTCACTGCAGGAGTTTTCAGAGCTTTTAATACACTAATTTGCTTTACGAATTTCTAAGAGAAAGGTTGTAGAATGCAGTATTTCCAAAACGTATTTGATAAAGGAACCCTTTCTTTTTGACCTATCAGTTAGATTTTCTTGAAAATTTTGGGAAATACCAGTACAACTAATTACGAAGGGGCCTTGTTGGTGCATCTCAAATTTCTTAAAAAAATTCATTTACTTAGATTATCACATACTGTTACCTCCTTTTGCTACAAGTTCCACACAGACTTCTTTTTTTGTAGTGACTTCCTGGCCTTTTGATGGTTTATGTTGTCCATTTCCTGGTTGATGTGTAAATTTCTGCTTTTTATTCTGAAATAAAATGATGAATTGCCAGGGGAAAAAAAGTTTTAGTTTACAAGTTGAGGGCTACCAAGACATAGAGTATTTTTTGTCCATTTATAATCCAAATGTAGTATATACCACAGAGCAAGAGCTTTTAGAATTTGTAAGACATGACACAGAACTTGACCTTTCCAGGAGCTGATGTAGTCTATAGGTTATATTATCTCATAGCCGAGAGAAATTACAATTCTGATGGTAATAATAATATATCAGTAATTGGTCAATAGATATCATTAATATGTGGATAGAGTCAACTAGGAGTTATTGTTGAGTAAATGAAAAAACAGAATAGAAGATAGTTAAGAAGTATAGAAGATCACATAGTCTCTGAGAACAGAAGGTCAAAAAAATTATGATAAAATTGACTGCTTATACAGATTTAATGTCACGGTACTCATATTAGGCCCCTTGAGTGTTCAGAAGAATATTCTGGTAGTAATATAATAGCAATAGAATTTTAAATGATATTATCATAGTGATATCGCGTTGTATAGGCAAAAGGAGTAAATTAGAGGTTATTAATCCACTTTACAGAATAGTCTTTAACTTATAAAACAAAGTTTTCTGAGAAATATTGCAGAGATGGTGCTGATCTTCCTTACATAAGTAATATCTGTAAACGCACACAATACAAAACATTGTGCATTGATCATACTTTTCTTAGAAAAAACCGTGTGACCTACCAGATGTACCTGGGTGGCCAAGATGCCAAGTTTTATACCATTAGGAAATTCAGACTCTCCACAAATTGTGACTTAGTTAATTTAAAAAGAAATGTGGAATTTAGTTAATAATTTTCCAATCTCTTGAAATTGAGAAAACCTGTGAAAACCAAGCGATCACGAGCATAGTGTCTAGGGTGACTAGCAGGCCCCTAATACTTCCCTCTTTAGGAAGAAAAACATTTAGCTAATTATACATATATATGTATATATATATCCTCTTTTAGAAAGGTAATTTAGCAATACCTGAATAGGTTTTTCTAATCTTATCCAGATGTTTTCATTCTGTTTGTATTTTTTTACCAAAGGAGCAATGGCAGAAGCTTCATTAGATTTTTGGATAGTCATAAGATGAAGACCACGTTGTTGGCACATATCCTGGGAAGGGAAAAGTAGAAAGGTTAATCCTGACTTTTTGTATTATTGTTCAAATTATGCTGAATTAAAAGAAAATAATTTCATCTTCAAATTTTGGTGCTATAAGTAAGTGGTCTGAAAGAACCAGAGCAATGAGGGGGAGGACTTAAAATTATAAGTGAAAACATGGATTCATACCTGTGCCTGAGCCCAGTTCATTCTACGGTCAAAGTAGGCAAAGCAACTGGATAAGTAATAAAAGGAATCATTAGGGCATGTAGAAACATTCTGAGGAAAACTAGAAGTCCTGCTGAGAAGCAATAATAGAAAAACCAAAAACACTCTCATCTTTGATGCCTTCCCAAAAACCTATGGAAAAAAGAGGAGCCTACAGTCAGAGACACAAAATTAACTAAACATTTAAGCACACTGATTTAACATAACTTGTCTAAAATTAAGGCATACTGTTTCATTCATTATTCAATTTTCTATCCATGGCAATAGATCTAGTCAGGGGCAATCTTGAGAAGCAAAGGACAGTCTGAATCCTCCAGTCAACTAGGACAAAGATAGAACAGGTACTAAATCCAAAAAGAGAATATCACACTACTATCTAGACAATATATAGAATATTAGGTTGAAAAGTTGGAACCAAGGCAATGGGGTGGGTGCACAGTTATATGGGATGCTGTGGGTGAACAGACAGTTGTTCCAGGCTGGTGGTTTGGACAAATTGACACAACTCCATCTTCTACATTAGGAAGTGTAACTTTTACATCTTATTTCTTTTATCTTGCCAAGTTTCCACTTTGTTAACTACATGGCACCTGGTGAATTATGTCCAAACATCTGAGTATTAATTATTCACATATGGAGTGAAATTGAAATTATTTTTCCAACCAATTCACACAATATTCTTCTTAACATAACCTGTGCTTCATTCACCAGGCCTATTGCTATTTCTCAGAATCATCTTTAATTTTCTCACATCTCTGCCTTTGTGAGGTAAGAAACTTTCTCTTTCCCAAACTATTTAACTATACTTACCTTTATGTGAAAGAAGTAACATAATGAAAAAAGAATGAGATCTGGAATAAAATAGACCTCAGTTCAGCATCCAGCTCCATATACTGGCATAATCAGGCAAGACAGAAAAATTGTCTTTAACATCAAAGAAAATGCGGATATTTCTTCTTTCCTTTGTCACTCATAAAAATGTGTTTAGTTTTGCAAAATCTTAACAAGATATTGACTGGTAAAGAGGTGTTGAACTGTTTTGCAAAATGATGTAAAAGAATATCTGTCAAGGGTGAAGAAAATATTTGCAGGCCACTTCATTTTTGACTTCCAATAGGCACTCTGAGACAAGGATTTGGGGGCCTTGAATCTAGCTTGATATGACAGGGTATGAGTAACTCTGATTTCAAAAGAGGCAAACTACAGCATGTGACAGCAGGTTGGGGTCAAGGGGAATGATGTCTCGTGAAAAGACTCTTTGTTGGAGTTTAGCTGATGAATGTTACGGGCATTTATAATAATTTGGTTTCATTGGTTACAGGTTTCTCCTGTAGTCCCCTTCTGACGTCATTCATTGGCCAGGAAATTCTGACAAATTCAACACTTCAGGTAAACAATACCTTGGGGAGCAGAGGAAGCATGTGTTCATGCTTGGAAGAAAATAATACAATGAGAAGAATTCAACATGAAGAAGTCTTGATGCAATCACCAGAGTTGATGCCAGGAGCAATAGTTCAGAACGAGGATTAAAAAATGTTTAGAAAAATCTTCGGCAGTATTCTGCAGAGGTCTCATTTCCTATGGTCACGCAGGATGTGATTTTATGGTTTCTGATTAAGATATTCTCAGAAAATAATAGTCTCTGATAAAGAGGAAACTCACTGTGTGACATTGGGGAGTTAGATTTTTATGAATTTTATTTATTTTACCTGAAAAGTGAAGATGAGGAGAATGATGACTCTGAGGGTTGTTCTAAAGATGAAGGGAAATGAAATCTGTGAAAGATGTAGAAATATACTGGGTTTATGTATAGAAGTGCTCAATAACTTTAAATTCATTATTTCTCACTCTTCCTCTCCCCTTAAAGAATGCTATGTCCTCTTCTACAAAATCCTCCATGCTTGCTTCAGTTGGAAGTAATTTGTGCTCACTTTAAACTTTTATAGTACATTGGACTTCTATTAAGGTATTTAAGGTATTAAAGGACTGTAATGTTTATAATGATGAATTTTGTGTAGCCTATCTCTCTTTATACTTTTCCTTCTTTCCTTCCTTCCTCTATTTTTTCCTTCCTTCCTTCCTCCCTCCCCCTTTCTTTCTCTGACAGGTTAAACATAATTTTTCAATCTTATAGCCCTCAAGGTGTGTTGCATCTAATAGAGACGCAATATTTTTAAACAGATGTGAGAAAAAATATATTAAAAATGTGAAAGCATTAGGTTTTCCAGACAGTGATATACCATGATTTTGTGCCTCAGAGACAACTTTTAATCCATAATTATGGATTTGAGCTTATAAGTCTGACGTAAATGTGATAATACTGTGTAAACAATAACTATTCATCTATTTTTGTCCCTCCAGTGCATATCATTCCTGTCAACCAGAATCATTCAATGATTCAATCATTTAATAATGAACAACCTTAAACTTGGTATGTGTGAAAGCCAATGAAGGGAGAGCAGGAAAACAAGGTGAGATGAGAGGCAAAGAATAATAGGAAGAGAGAAGAAATAATCCATAGTAACCGTTTAAAGTTCTAGACAGCCTTATATAAAAACCATTTAACTGATTTGTTATAAAAAGTTGAATTGCAGAGATGAACCCATGATATCATAATTAAAATTTGAATTGGGCTCTTGGCCAAAAAATTTGCCCATCAGGATTAGGTTTGAAACTATGTTAGAGTAGTATGTAAATAGGAATAGCCCATTAGCATTTTTCTAACACCAAACAAATATTATTCCAAATGCACGTAGCTAATCCCAGAACTTGGAAATAACAAAATAAAAGTGATAATCTTTGAAATATGAGTCCGTGGGATCAAGTCCACTTTTTTTTTTTTTTTTGGTGAGGAAGATTAGCCCTAAGCTAACATCTGTTGCCAATCCTCCTCTTTTTGCTGAGGAAGACTGGCCCTGGGCTAACATCCATTCCCATCTTCCTCTACTTTCTATGTGGGATGCCACCACAGCATGGCTTGATAAGTGGTGCATAGGTCCGTGCCTGGGATCTGAATCTGGAACCCCAAGCCACTGAAGCAGAGCACGCGAGCTTAACCACCACGCCACCGGACTGGTCCCTCAAATCCATTTTTTAGAAACCATTGTTTACATTGGTGTTAGACAGAGCTAATTTTACAAAACTACTTTGTTACCTGAAAGCAAATAAATTGGTAGCAAAGAGAACTACATTTGCCATTTAACAAATGCCTTCTCTGCGGCACACACCTCATCCTCACAGCGAGGCCTTCACGGCTTTATTCTCCCCTGGCCATCTTACCACACTGATCCCCTTTAGCCTGCTTTGTTCTTCTCATTTTTTTTTTTTTGATAGCCTGTACCATCTTCTGACCTAATGTATAATTTTTAATATGTCTATTAGTAGTTTATCTTCTGCCTACGTTCCTCTAGAATGTAAGTACCGCAAAACAGGTATCTTTGCCAGTGTTGTTCACTAACATACCCTAAGTACCTAAAAAAGTGCCCGACTTAGTATTTGGCCAATAAATAGAATTTCAATAGTTAAAAGAAATAAATCATGGTTACCAAATAGTAACTTAGAGAAACGTAAATAATATAAAGGTTGTTATGCATTACTCTGATATGCTGTACTTTGTAGGGCTATTCTTATTTTAAGAAGTCAAATTTATCTTTCTCTTTCTGACTTCTGTTACCTGCACTGATTTAAAGTCAGTATTCGGACGTGTACAAGTTCAGGAGTACATTAATTTCTTTATAATCTCTAAACATGTTAAGTTATGGATATTTCTTTATAAAATTATGTGAATTTTATTTAAAAAGGGTTAAAATATAGATAAATGATGATGAAAATAATTTAAGTCTCTGGCATAGAATCATTCATTAATTTGAAATTATGAAAAGGGTTTAAATGATGCATTAGGAAATTAAGATGTCACAGACAAAATGTCTAAAAATAAATACCATGCACTTCCTAGAAATGTTCTGAACTCACTGGCAATTATTTAAAGGTAGACTTAGAACCGGGAAATTCTTTACTAAGCATATTTCAGTGACACAAGGTCTCCAGTGTCAGTATCTTTCTTCAGCCAAAATTAATGTGTAAACGTGAAAAAGACAAACTACTCTTTGAATCTATAACACAGATTAATTATATTTTAATTTAAAGATGGACTGTAATTACTTCACCTGTGATCTTTAAATTTGAAATCTCAAAATATTGGAGAAGAAAGGACTAGAAAGTTATCTAATCAAATTAGATGGCCTAATAGAACTCAATTCTACTACTGATCTGTTAATTTTGATACACCAGTTCTCACAGTTAAAAATATAATTTGGCAAACTTTATTAACGCTCAACCTCCTCCAGATTTGAGGCCAAATTAAGCTTAAAAAATTTGTATTTAATTCTTTAATATTTGGAAAATAGAGACAGAAAAAATGATTATCACAATAGTCATGAATAATACTATTATATCCCATTATATTAATATGCAATGGATCGATTGTTTCTTATAGTAAGGAAAAAAAGAGATGCTTCCATTTCAAAAATGTAATTCTAAAAGTGGTATTTATATTTAATATTCATAAAACAAATATAGTTGTTAAATATGGTTGAAATTTCTAATTAGCAGTAAATCATATCTAACCAGTAAGTGGCTGGCATGAACCACAGCAGCTGTTGAAGACCCTGGGAATCTCAATCAGAAATCAGTTTCACCAAGTTTTTGATTTTGGACTTAGCTCTTCCATCTTCAAATGTATTTTTGTCCTGATGGCATATTGTGTGGCCCACGGGGTTCAAACCTATTCTTTCCCTTTACTAACCAGATGATGTTTGCTCTATGACTGGTGCCCCAATTCAACTGATGATCCAAAATCTTACTTGATTCCTTGAGCCTTCATCCTCAAATTTCTCTTCTGTAACCACCTGTTTGCAGATCAGGTATTTGATTTGGTGAGTAGCTAAACAGTGATGACATTTCTTTTTTTTTTTTTTTTAATTTTTTGTTTATTACAGATGGCCAACAGGCACATGAAAAGATGTTCAACATCATTAACTATCAGGGAAATGCAAATCAAAACTACAATGAGATTTCACTTCACGCCCGTCAGAATGGCTATAATTAACAAGACAGGAAACAACATGTGTTGGAGAGGATGTGGAGAGAAGGGAACTCACATGCACTGCTGGTGGGAGTGCAAACTGGTGCAGCCACTATGGAAAACAGTATGGAGATTCCTCAAAAAATTAAGGATACAACTACCATACGATCCAGTTATTCCACTGCTGGGTATTTATCCAAAGAACTTGAAAACACCAATGCGTAAAGATACATACACCCCTGTGTTCATTGCAGCGTTATTCGCAATAGCCAAGACTTGGAAGCAACCTAAGTGCCCATCAAGGGACGAATGGATAATGAAGATGTGGTATATATACACAGTAATGACATTTCTAAATAGACTTACCCATCTATGCCTTTGGGCCCGAACCCGAAAATATGGGAGATGAGAGTAGAAGGGAATTCTATATGAGGGAGGATATAGGAGTGTAGAAGAAAAGAACATCAGGTGTAGGAGTTGTAGGGGGCAAAAGAGAAGGGAAAATAGGGAAGATTAACTTTTAAGCATCTGGCTTACTTGGCACACTTTACAATATCTGAGATGGCCAACTGATGTCCCAAAGGCTGAATATTTTATTTGGCCTGAAACATTCAAATGTTTGCGACATTAAAAATTTTCACATATAATTCAATAATTCTAGCCTCTCTTGATAAATCAGATAACTGACAACACTGGCCTGCATTCCTACAGGGTGATATTGGCAGGGGTTATGCTGTGAGTGTCTGCTTTATACACTGTATGCACTTTCATTTAACATACTTACCATCAGACGCTTTTAATTTACACCCAGCCTGCTACATTCATTTCCTTTGCTGTTAACTGCCTGGCCCCACAGGAATTTGAACCTGCACAAAATCCATTCACTGAAGTGTCATTTATTCATCTAATCAACAATACTTGTTAATAATCTACAGTGTGCAAAATGTTGTACTAGTTGATACAGATTATACAAAGATACTTGAAAATTAAAATTCTGTCTTTAGGGAGACTAGAATGTAGAAAAGGAGATAAATGAGCATAACATCAGCTATAATAAAAGTAGGAAAAGATTATCATTCCAAGAGATGTTATCCATATATAGAAGAGAGAGAATATATTTCCAGTTAGAATATCAAGGAAAGCTTGATGGACAGGGTAGAGTTAGAACAGGAACTTGATAGACAGTTAGATGGTAGATAAGTGTTTGTGGAGTTATGTTGAGGAGGTGAATCTTATGATCTCTTTTTAAGACTGTCAGTATTAAACATTAGATTCAAGTTATTTAGGTTTAAATATATGTATATATTTCTATTTGTATATGCGTATGTGTATATATATGTATGTGTGCATGCTATATTTATATAACATATTTGTATGATCTATACAGACATAGAGATTATATTGATATTAATCACTTGGCCTTGTACATATATGTAAATTCTATTGGAAATTTTATTAGGAAAATCTCCAAGATTTTTAATAATAATATATTGTACCCTCTTTCATGCACCTAAAAAACATTAGATTTTTTGTTTTAATAATAATTAATATTTATTGAATAATTGTAAAGTTCTAAGAACTTTACATAAATTATACCTTTTAATCCTTAAAAACACCCTATGATATTATCTTTAATTTACAGATATGGGCCTCGAGTCTAAGACAAATTAAACAATTTGTCTATGATAAGATAGTAAGTGGCAGAGTCGGAATGTGGACCAGGATAGGCAGCCTGAGAAGTAACATGACTATGATATATAATGACTATATTTTCCATAGCAACTTTTTTTATCAGTGGAGAAAAAACACTCAAACACAGGGCCATCACAACTCTACTAGTAAAAGACACATATTTTCTCTGCTGATTTGTTCATTTCTCTTGAACCGTTTTCCTAGAAATGAAGGTTCTAGGAAGCGCGCCCCTCCTTTGAATTCTCAGATGACTGTCCTGAAAAACATTCAACAGAGTTTGAATTGTTCCGCGACTTATCCAATCTAACGTTAAATTACTTACTTGAAATAAGAGAAATTACATCTTAATATAACATAATATGACATGTTAAATGAATGGGAATTTAAGGAAAAAATTAATATGTTATATTAATTGCTTGGGTTAGCAAAACTGTATCCTTTATGATACTATTCTTAACAATGACTGTCACCAGTAACCAGGAGTCTAGGCGAAGGTGTCATCTTCAATTCGTCACTTTTCAGTACCCCCTGCATTCAATTAAATACACGTTTCATGAAATCTACCCTTTTAGTTTCTTGCAAATCAACCTCCTCTCTACTCCTATCAATGTAATCTTCACACGGTCTTCAACTCTCTCCATTTGCTGGAGTAACCTGTTTGGACTCCACTTTTCCTCTCTGAAGATTCAGTAGTGTTTCTAAAGCTTAAATATGAAAATGTCACTCTGCCGCCTAAGCCCCTAAACCTTCCATGATCCCTAAGGCTAGTTAGGTGCCTCTTCTCTAGTATTTTCTACCCCTCATGCCTACCCTTATCATAACACTTATCTCACTACTGTATATTGGTCATTTACTTACTTTTTCCACTGTAAGTTCCTGAAAGGGAGGAAACACACATTGCCTGACACAGTTTGCAGGAAATAATTAAATGAATAAATGAATGAATTCAATTGAATGTAAAATACATGAATAAGAGATACAAGATAATGAGTATAACGTTTAAAACATCACATCAAAAGCTTTAAAACAGACAAAGAAATACATACACTGTGACACTAGATCAAGTTTTAAAATTCCATTTTTCACATGCTCTAAAGATTATTTCAAGGAGCTGCATTTGTTTCCTGTGAAATACATTATAATCTTCATTGTATCACATTTGGAAAAGGGTAAATAAGTATAAAATAATGCATAATAAAGAAATATCTTTAACATGACTAGAACCTAGTTCTGAGATTAATTTTTATTGAATTTTACTCCAAAATCCTCAAGCTGTTTTTTATCCTTTGATTTCTTTACTCCCAGTAGGTGCTCAATTTTTTAACTGAACATATGTAATTCAATATACTATAATGAAGCGTATATTTTAAATATATAAAATTGCACATATTATTTATTGTTTTGATTCAATGAAATAATCTTTTTTCGAATGTTTGCAAGTTAGTCTCGGCACTGGTGTTTTGAAATATGTTGACAGGAGATCCCTGCAATGAATGTGTTCAAACCTAGATTAGTGATCACTTAGAGGAGATGTTGAAGAAGGATCCTAGGCTTACAAGTGATTGGTCTAGAAGCCCTTTATACTTCCTCCTGAGCCTGATATTTTGTGATTCAACATCGTATTATAATCTTTTGATAAAGCTGGATGGTAGTTTCTCTCTGAATCATCTATATTGTAGCAAATTCCTACGTCTAATACAGTAGATCAGAGTAATTCTCTTTCAGATGAACTTTCTAAGGTAGATGCATAACATTTCCTCCTCACACATTTTCTTCCTGCCTGGTTTCCATTTAATTAAACATACAAAGAGAATTTAAGCAGTTTGGAGATAGGTTCCAACAATACTATCACTTGCATAATTCTTCCTATTTTACAATTAACAATTACAATTAAGGTTACTTACTTCAGTGTGGGATGTGGTCTTATGGCTTCTGATTCCAGTTTGCCTTATATCAGACTATTGTGTTATGAAATGAAATAAAAAAATACAGGTTTAAATGATATGTAAAGTGTTATAATCAAATGATTTGCTATTTTTTTTTTTTTTTTTTTTTTTTTTTTTTTTTTTGTGAGGCGATCAGCCCTGAGCTAACATCCGCCAATCCTCCTTTTTTTTTTTTTTTTTTTTGCTGAGGAAGACGGCCCTGGGCTAACATCGGTGCCTATCTTCCTCCACTTTATATGGGACGCCACCACAGCATGGCTTACCAAGCAGTGCGTCGGCGCGCGCCCGGGATCCAAACCAGCGAACCCCGGGCCGCCGCAGCAGAGCGTGCGCACTTAACCGCTTGCGCCACCGGGCCGGCCCCGATTTGCTATTTTGTATATTTCTTCTGTAAAGAAAGATCCATTTATTCAAAACCTGTACTGTTTAGTATACAATATGTCCTCTAAAATATGAGAGAACAAATAATTGCTCTAAGAAAATTATCTGTTGACAAGGATGTCTATAGATAGAAGGAAAATGGACATCGGGAAACCACAGATCTGGTGTAGGAGGAGTCCTACAGTTCAGAGCAGGACTCATTCTGTTATAATCTCAGAGGACTCAAATTCTAAGACAACTCAAAATAAGTAATTTATTGGCCTAAGTATATATTTAGGAAAGACTGATTCAAACAGAAGACTAAGTTATTTATGAAAGCGAGTGATCAAGACAGAAAAAATACTACATTTAAGCATCAATCAGGTGGGGTTGAATTATCTATAAGGAAGAATTTTCTCCAAAGAATATTAAAATTATAAATATAAATACTAAAATTATAAAATTAGATTTTAATTAATCTATGGACTCTTATTTTGAGAAATTTTCTAAAACATTTGATTCATCTCATTGTATAAATATGAGAATTTACTTGAAGAAGGATATTATCTTTTGTTACTTTTAAGCTTCCTTTTCTGTCTCCAGTTTCAATGGAATTCTCCAAGGAAAAGGTTAAAATGAATTCAGAAAAATTCTCTCCTGTTTTGGTTTGTTTTTTCAAGCCTATTTTTATCTGAATGGAAAATTGTCCATATAGGATAAGAAACTAGATTATGACAGGAATATATTTACACTTTCAAATTTAGTGTTTTTTAAAATTTTCCATGACTATAAATGCTTTTCTAAGTATTAAAATATACTTACAGCTTGAGTTATTTTTACATATTTGATCAAAACAACATATATATATCTACTTATGTTAATTATCATAAAGATGAAATTGTATTGAAAATGCTTCTTTTAATGATAAGGGTGATAAGTTTTATGTTGCCTTGGTTCAAGGAGGCTTTGCTGACAACTAGAGCTTGAATTGATCCTTTGTTTTGCACACTGGTTTTTTTTTTTTCCGTTTTGGATAAATGTACCATGGTCAGATTTGGATTGAGTAGGGGTATGCCGTTATTTTCCTTAAGTGGAGAGAATGTTATTGTGAAAAAGTAAATTAGAAAGGAAGACCAGCACAGTACCTTCACCACATGTTCTGAGTACAATAGGTTATAGAAGAATGCATTTGAAAGCTGAGTATCTGTAAATTGATTTCTTAAATATACCTATGTCTTATAGTCCTTGGAACATCTTTATGAGTTCCTAGGGATGTACCTATCAGTTTGAAGACTGCTGTTCCACGTAATTATAATTTCATGTTAAATATAACTTTCCTTTACTGTTAGCCTCTTAAACGAATGTGTTTAAATACTTTGAAAGAAATCTAGTTTTCACCTGGAGGAAACATGTTTACCCTGGAATCTACCTAAGAGAGTATTACTAATGTTTTTATATATGGTCCAGAAGTGGGTTAATATTTTCCTCACTTTCTAGTATTATTTACAAGCCTCCAAGTTTCCATTCGGTGTAAAATGTCTGATTCTTTGGAACTTACACCACTTGATATGTGACCATCTACCCATCTCACTATTGTCGTCTACCAAACTCCTAGTATCTTGAACTTAGACACTGAGGACTATAACCTCTTTCTCAAAATTCTCCTCCTGTCGCTAAGTTCTACTATCACCAAGAGTTAATTCAACATTCTTACATGACTCATCCAAAATCCTAGGCATTGCTTCTCTATGGGGGCCCTATTGGCTTTTTGGAAGGAAAATTATTTTTCGCTTGAGTCTGTTTCATTTATTGAGGGATATTGGAAATTCTTGACTTGCCCCTAAATGCCAGTAGCAACTTCTTCCTAGTCTTGTAAATAATCAAAACCAATTCTACATGTTTGTACAGCTCCCTATTAGGGAGAGCTGGGAGTTTTACCAAATCCAGTCAAGAACCACTACTTCAATTCTTCCATCTCCCCATTTCTACCCACTTCACCTCTGCAACCTATTTGTTAGGTTGACCTCAACTTTGACTCAATAAATGTTGATTAATTACCTACAATTCCCCCACTTCTAAAAGGTTCAATTTGAATATGTTAGTTTTTTATCTTAACCTCCTATGTTTCTAGCTCTCTTATTTAGCTATTTCTACAATGGTAGTTGTACTTTGAGGGACGTCTGCTTCTAAAACACCAATATCCCTGTTTCTTTCCATTAACTACTTTCTAAGTGACTTAGAATCCATGGTCCATTCAGCCATTCTAGTACCAACGTTCAGAACTTCTGGTTCCACTGTCCTTTCAAGCTGAATTGCAAAATTCCAATTCTCGATCAGTACTGTGTAACGAAGAAGCCTTAGCTGTATGTGGATATTTAAAGTGAAATTTTAAGTAATTAAAATGAATTGATATTAAAAATGTAGTTCCTCTGTCATTCTAGCCACATTTCAAGTGCTAAAAGTCACTTGTGACTGGTGGCTGCCTAATTGGACAACATAGAGTAGAATTTTTTTTTTTTTTTAGTGAGGAAGATTGGCCCTGAACTAACATCTGTTGCCAATCTTCCTCTTTTTGCTGAAGAAGATTGGCCCTGCGCTAACATCTGTGCCCATCTTCCTCCATTCTATATGTAGGATGCCATCACAGCATGACTTGATGAGCAGTACGTAGGTCCATGCCCAGGATCCGAACCTATGAACCCCAGGCCGCCGAAGTGGCGCATGTGAACTTAACCACTAAGCCACTGGGCTAGCCCCAAGAATAGAAATTTTCCATCATTGCAAAAAGTTTTGTTAGACATCCCTGGCCTGAATTATCTATCCCAACAAGTAGACTACTGAAACCTATGGAAGAAAACCACAAAATCATGCACACTGATGCCATTGTATATTTCTGTGCCCATAACTTATCTGGACTGTGAATGTTGCCCACAAAAATGAATATATTTTCTATTTTCCACTCTACTATTTCAAATGCTCTCTACTCTCTACTTGACCAAAACTTGACTGCACAGAACCTGCCCTCGCTCTTCCTGACATCAAACCTGCAAAATCATCACCTGTACTTTTCTTTGCTCTTTTCCTCCCTTTTCAGTAGAATAAGTGTCCCTCTTCCTCTTTAAAGGCAGGTCTTTCACCTATGCTGAGCATCACAACAGGGACTTAATGTCCCCTTCTCTCAAATTTCTCAACATTTCTGTCTCTAATGGTTCCAGTTAACATGATGAAGTCTTTCCCTTGGAAGAAACAAAAACAACAAAGCCTATTTAATCCCATAGTCTCTTGCTAGGTCTTTTTCAACAGTTTCTTTCTTGAAATAATGCCCTACACTTGATCTCTTTGCATTCTTGTCTCCAACTCCTTTCTTAATATACTGTAATTTCCCTTCTGCTTCATTATCCCCAGAAACTAGCTCCTCCAGGGTCACTAATGACCTCCTTCTGGCTGGTTTCCAATGGGTACTCCTCAGTCTGTACCTTATTAAACTTCTTTCCGCATTTGATATCACCTATCCTCCTATTTTCAAGGAATACTCTCTTTATATTTTGTTCCTAATAAAACATCCTCCTGATTTGCCTCCTATCTCTCTGGTTTCCTTAGCTAGCTCTATTTCCTTAACCACCCCTTATATATTGATAATTTCAGGGATATGTTCTGAGTCTTCTTTTTTTTTTAAATTTTTTGTTTATTGCAGTAACATTGGTTTATAACATTGTAAAAATTTCAGGTGTACATCACTATACCTCCACTTCTGCATGTTCACCACCAAAACTCCAACTACAACCCATCACCACACACATGTACCGAACCATCCCCTTCACCCCCCTCCCTCCCCCCCTCCCCCCGGCAACCACCAATCCAATCTCTGTCCCTATGTGTTTGTTTATTGTTGTTATCTACTACTACTTAATGAAGGAAATCATACGGTATTTGACCTTCTCCCTCTAACTTATTTCACTTTGCATTATACCCTCAATGTCCATCCATGTTGTCACAAATGGCTGGATTTCATCGTTTCTTATGGCTGAGTAGTATTCCATTGTGTATATATACCACAGCTTCTTTATCCATTCGTCCCTTGATGGGCACTTAGGTTGCTTCCAAGTCTTGGCTATTGCGAATAACGCTGTAATGAACACAGGGGTGCATGTATCTTTACAAATTGGTGTTTTCAAGTTCTTTGGATAAATACCCAACAGTGGAATAGCTGGATCATATGGTAGTTCTATCCTTGATTTTTTGAGGAATCTCCATACAGTTGTCCATAGTGGCTGCAACAGTTTGCACTCCCACCAGCAGTGCATGCGAGTTCCCTTCTCTCCACATCCTCTCCAACACATGTTGTTTCCTGTCTTGTTAATTATAGCCATTCTGACGGGCATGAGGTGAAATCTCATTGTAGTTTTGATTTGCATTTCCCTGATAGTTAGTGATTTTGAACATCTTTTCATGTGTCTGTTGGCCATCTGTATATCTTCTTAGGAGAAATGTCTGTTCAGGTCTTTTGCCCATTTTTTAATTGGGTTGGTAGTTTTTTTTGTTGTTGAGATGCATGAGTTCTTTATATATTTTGGAGATTAAGCCCTTATCAGATGTATGGTTTGCAAATATCTTCTCCCAAGAGTTAGGTTGTCTTTTCGTATTGTTGATGGTTTCCTTTGCTGTGCAGGAGCTTTTTAGTTTGATGTAGTCCCATTTGTTTATTTTTTCTATTGTTTCTCTTGCCCGGTCAGACATGGTGCTTGAAAATATGTTGCTAAGACCGATGTCGAAGAGCGTACTGCCTATGTTTTCTTCTAGAAGTTTCACAGTTTCAGGTCTTACATTCAAGTCTTTAATCCATTTTGAGTTAATTTTTGTGTATGGTGTAAGGTAAGGGTCTACTTTCATTTTTTTGCATGTGGCTATCCAGTTTTCCCAACACCGTTTGTTGAAGAGACTTTCTTTTCTCCATTGTATATTCTTGGATCCTTTGTCAAGGATTAGCTGTCCATAGATGTGTGGGTTTATTTCTGGGCTTTCGATTCTATTCCATTGATCTGTGTGTCTGTTTTTGTGCCAGTACCATGCTGTTTTGGTTACTACAGCTTTGTAGTATATTTTGAAATCAGGGAGTGTGATACCTCCAGCTTTGTTCTTTTTTCTCAGGATTCCTTTAGCTATTCGGGGTCTTTTGTTGTTCCATATAAATTTTAGGATTCTTTGTTCTATTTCTGTGAAAAATGTTGTTGGAACTTTGATAGGGATTGCATTGAATCTATAGATGGCTTTAGGAAGTATGGACATCTTAACTATGTTAATTCTTCCAATCCAAGAGCACAGAATATCTTTCCATTTCTTTGTGTCTTCTTCAATTTCTTTCAACAATGTTTTACAGTTTTCGGTGTACAGATCTTTCACCTCTTTGGTTAAGTTTATTCGTAGGTATTTTATTCTTTTTGTTGCAATTGTAAATGGGATGGTATTCTTAATTTCTCTTTCTGGTACTTCATTGTTAGTGTACAGAAATGCAACTGATTTTTGTATGTTGATTTTGTATCCTGCAACTTTACCATATTGGTTTATTACTTCTAAAAGTTTTCTGGTGGATTCTTTAGGGTTTTCTATATATAAAATCATGTCATCTGCAAATAGTGACAGTTTCACTTCTTCCTTTCCAATTTGGATCCCTTTTATTTCTTTTTCTTGCCTGATTGCTCTGGCTAGGACTTCCCGTACTATGTTAAATAGGAGTGGTGAGAGTGGGCATCCTTGTCTGGTTCCCGTTCTTAGAGGGATAGCTTTCAGTTTTTCACCGTTGAGGATGATATTAGCTGTGGGTTTCTCATATATGGTCTTTATTATGTTAAGGTACTTTCCTTCTATCCCCATTTTATTCAGAGTTTTTATCATAAATGGATGCTGCATCTTGTCAAATGCTTTCTCTGCATCTATTGAGATGATCATGTGATTTTTATTCTTCATTTTATTAATGTGGTGTATTACATTGATTGATTTGCGAATGATAAACCATCCCTGCATACCTGGAATAAATCCCACTTGATCACGGTGTATAATCTTTTTAACGTATTGTTGTATGCAATTTGCTAGTATTTTATTGAGGATTTTTGCATTGATGTTCATCAGTTTTATTGGCCTGTAATTTTCTTTTTTTGTGTTGTCCTTGTCTGGTTTTGGTATCAGGGTAATGTCAGCTTCGTAGAATGAGTTAGGGAGCTTTCCCCCCTCCTCAATTTTTTGGAAGAGTTTGAGAAGGATAGGTATTAAGTCTTCTTTGAATGTTTGGTAGAATTCACCAGGGAAGCTGTCTAGTCCTGGACTTTTATTTTTGGGGAGGTTTGTGATTACTGTTTCAATCTCCTTACTGGTGATTGGTCTATTCAAATTCTCTACTTCTTCTTGATCCAGTTTTGGAAGGTTGTATGATTCTAAGAATTTATCCATTTCTTCCAGATTGTTGAATTGGTTGGCATATAGCTTTTCATAGTATTCTCTTATAATCTTTTGTATTTCTGAGGTGTCTGTTGTAACCTCTCCTCTTTCATTTCTGATTTTACTTATTTGTGCCTTCTCTCTTTTTTTCTTGGTGAGTCTAGCTAGAGGTTTGTCAATTTTGTTGATCTTTTCAAAGAACCAGCTCTTGGTTTTATTAATTTTTTCTATTGTTTTTTTTGTCTCTATTTCATTTATTTCTGCTCTGATTTTTATTATTTCCCTTCTTCTACTGATTTGGGGCTTGGGTCTTCCAGTTCCTTTAGGTGCATTGTTAGATTGTTTATTTGAGATTTGTCTTGTTTCTTGAGATAGGCCTGTATCGCTATAAACTTCCCTCTTAGAACAGCTTTTGCTGTATCCCATAAATTCTGGCATGTAGTATTTTCATTTTCATTTATCTCCAGGTATTTTTTGATTTCTTCTTTGATTTCTTGGTTAACCCAGTCGTTGTTCAGTAACATTTTGTTTAATCTCCACATATTTGTGGTTTTTCTGATTTTCTTCCTATAGTTGATTTCTAGTTTCATACCGTTGTGGTCAGAAAAGATGGTTGGTATTATTTCAATCTTCTTAAATTTATGGAGACTTTGTTTTGTGGCCTAATATGTGATCAATCCTGGACAATGTTCCATGTGCATTTGAAAAGAACGTGTATTCTTCGGTTTTTGGATGGAATGCTCTTTGTATATCTACTAGGTCCATCTGTTCTAGTGTGTCGTTTAAGGCCAATGTTTCCTTATTGATCTTCTGTTTGGATGATCTATCCGTTGGTGTAAGTGGAGTGTTAAAGTCCCCTACTATTATTGTGTTACTGTCTATTTCTGTTTTTATATCTGTTAATAATTGCTTTATATATTTAGGTGCACCTACATTGGGTGCGTAGATATTTACAAGTATTATATCCTCTTGTTGGATTGTTCCCTTAATCATTATGTAATGCTCTTCTTTGTCTCTTTTTACAGTTTTTGTTTTAAAGTCTATTTTGTCTGATATGAGTACTGCTACCCCAGCTTTCTTTTCATTGCCATTTTCCTGGAGTATCTTTTTCCATCCCTTCACTTTCAGTTTGTGAGTGTCTTTAGGTCTGAAGTGTGTCTCTTGTATGCAGCATATATATGGGTCTTGTTTTTTTATCCAGTCGGCCACCCTATGCCTTTTAATTGGAGCATTTAGTCCATTGACGTTTAAAGTAGCTATTGATAAGTATGTACTTACTGCCATTTTTTAACTTTTTTTTTTTTCTCAGTGTTTTAGTAGTCCTTCTCTGTTCCTTTCTTCTTCTATACAGAATTGATGGTCACTTTAGTTTGACCTCTGTCTGAAAGCTGTACTCTTTAACTCCCCTCCTCCCTCCTTTTATGTTTTTAATATCATATCTAACCTCTTTTTTGTTCTTTTGTATCCATTACCCTCTTATCATGGAAATAGAAAATTTTTCCTATTTGTGGTCTTCTCTTTTCCCTTAAATCAGTCCCTTTAACATTTCTTGTACCACTGGTTTCTTGGTGACAAACTCCTTTAATTTTTGCTTGTCTGGGAAATTTTTGATCTCTCCTTCCATTTTGAATGATAACCTTGCTGGGTAGAGTATTCTTGGCTGTAAGTTTTTTCCTTTTAGCACTTTAAATATATCGTGCCATTCTCTTCTAGCCTGTAAAGTTTCGGCTGAGAAGTCAGCTGATAGCCTTATGGAGTTTCCTTTGTATGTAACTTGACATTTTCTCGCGGCTTTTAGGATTCTCTCTTTATCTTTAACTCCGGACCTTTTGATTATGATGTGTCTTGGTGTGGGCCTCTTTGGGTTTATCTTGTTTGGGGCTCTCTGTGCTTCCTGTACCTGGATGTCTGTTTCCTTCCTTAGGTTAGGGAAGTTTTCATCTATTATTTCTTGAAATAGATTCTCTGACCCCTTGTCTCGCTCTTCTCCTTCCGGGACACCTATAACATGGATGTTAGTGCGCTTGATGTTGTCCCAGAGGTCCCTTAGACTGTCCTCACTCTTTTTAATTCTTTTCTCTTTTACCTGTTCACGTTGGGTAATTTCTTCTAGTCTTTCATCCAGCTCACAGATCCGTTCTTCTGTATCCTCTACTCTGCTTTTGAGTCCCTCTAATGAATTTTTCATTTCCAGTATTGTATTCTTCATTTCTGATTGGTTCTTTTTTATATCTTCCATTTCTTTGTTGACATTCTCACTGAGTTCATCTATTCTTCTCCCCAGATCAGTGAGCATCCTTAACACTCTTAGTTTGAACTCTCTGTGGGGTAGGTTGCTCATTTCTGTTTCACTTAGTTCCTTTTCTGGGGTTTTGTCCTGTTCCCTTATTTGGAATGTATTCTTTTGCCTCCTCATTTTGCCTCTTTCCCTGTGCTTGTGTCTACGTATTATGTAGGTCAGCTATGTCTCCTGCTCTTGGATAGGTGACCTTATGTAAGTGATGGCTTAGGAGGCTTCCAGTGTGCTTCCTTCAGTTCTCAATGTTCCAGGGGTGACCCCTACGTGGGCTACATGTATTCTTCTGTTGTGGCCAGTTTGCTCTCCCTGTAGGCACCCAGGGAGGCCGAGTTATGCTCCTGGCCAGCTGTTGTAATGCTCAGCTGCTTGTAGTTGTTGTGGGCCCTTCAGTCTCTTTATCAGGTGTGGGGAGCCCCAGCACAGTTGGCTGCAAGTTCTAATACCACATTTGTGTTGCAGTATTTCTTTTAAGTGAGTAGGCCCCCACCATGGCAGGTTGTTAGGCTCAGGGCCTTATAATTGCTGTAAGCCTCTAGCCTATTAGGTCTCTTGTCAGCTTTCTGAGGATTGCAGCTGGGTGTGGCCGGCCTCAGGCACAGGAGCACCCAATTGTTTCAGGCTTTGGAAGGTGGGGCAAACCCCCTATGTGGGTCTTTGAGAAGCACAAGTCTTCTGCAGCTGACAAGGCCTGCCGCCCACAGGTCCACACACACAGTCAACACAGTCCTGCCCTGTGTGAGCGCCCCGACCTCCCCAAGTGGACCCAGTCTCTCCACGGCGGGAGCCCCACACACTCCGCCACCGCCCCACACTCTCCACCCGCTCCTTGTGGACACCCTGCCCCGCTAAATTCGGCTCAGTTGCCAGGCTGCAGCGAATCCAGTCACCAATCTATGCAGGCCCACAAGTTGCCTGAGGCCTTGTTGTTGGGTGGGGCCAGTCTCTAGGGTGGGCTGCCTGCCCTGGCTGAGCTGGATTAAATCGGTGCTCTAGAGGGTGGGACAGACCTGGGCTAGCAGGCCTCAGGGAGAACTCCAATGGCGTCTGTGTCAGTACACCCACACCAGGCCACAACAATGGCCGCCGCCAATGTCCCAGTCCCTGGAGAGGTCTCACCCCTCACCAAGGTGCACTCAGGGCCTATTAGGTGAGACTCTTTTCACCACAGCACTGTGCACCTTTCTTTCTGGTGATTTTAGGTTGCTTTCTGAAATGGGTGAGTTTGCGCATGGGCCCTTTAGAAGCCGGTTTTAGTTTCTTTGTGAACTGGGTTTTCTGGGGGTACTCCCCAATGTTTTAGTAGCAGGCAAAGTCAGATATGCCGCTGGTCTCGATTGTGCTGGGTCCACACAATGCCCACAGTGGGGGCGCTCCCCGGTTCAGGGCCCCGCTCCTCCAGGGAGGCTGCGTACCTGTGAGCTGCTCCCGGCGGCCATGAAGCTGGCTGCTTGTGAAGGCGGCGTTTTTCCTCTCCAGAAGGGAGTTTCTGCCTCTTCTACCTCAGTTAGGATTGTCTGTTGTTGCAGGAGTTCCTCTTATCCAGTTTTCAGTTCTGTCTCGGGGTAATTTTTCCACGAGTAGTTGTAAATTGGCTGTGTCCGCGGGAGGAGGTGAGTTCCGAGTCTGCCTATGCTGCCATCTTGACTTCTCTCCTCTCCTGAGTCATTGAGGTAGATATTTGTTACGTGTGAGGGGTACCAACTTCTTTGGTATGCCATCTCTATATTTTGGTAATTTCCCATGTTATGACTCCTCATCTTCTCAAGGTAGAAGCCTAAACATTTACTTTTTGAGCTTCTCTTGCTACTATAGTGAGACATGTGACCTAGGTTCTGCTTATCGGAGTCACTCTCAAGGTACTACAACTGGAAATTCAGTGAATATGAAGAGGCAGGTGTCTGGGGAATTAACTTCTTGGTGAGTGTGATAGCAGAGGGCTCTAGCTCTTTGCTGGCTGGAGTGGCAGACCTTCTGGTTTATTCTCCAGTATTGTCTGTGTGAACTGCAGGTCCTAAGGGGAGTGCAGAACCTGTATGAGCTTCAGTATTTCCCTACTAATACCTCATGGTAGATTTAGCACTGCTTCTGTCTGGTTCCAGGGCTGGATCTCTGAACCCGATTCTGTAAGCTACTGAAAATCCTTCAACAAATTCCTTTCCTGCTTAAACACAGAACAGGTTTTTATGTCAGCAACTGAGAATGGTGATCAATGCAGCCTTGATTATCTTTCTTTTCCCTTTGCCTCCCTTCCCCTTCCCTTCCCTTCCCTCCCTCTCACCCTCCCTTCTTTCCTTTCTTCCTTCTTTTCTTTTTCATTCTCTGTGCATTTCTTATGTGATCTCACTCATCCCCATGCCTACAATGATTATTTTGATTCTAAAGACACCTGAATCATATAACCCATCCAGACTTGTCTCTTAAGCCTCAGATCTATATGTAAAGTGTACACGGTACTACTCTGCTTACATTTATTTATTCAACAAATAAGAACTATGTGTTCACCACATGCCAGCATCAGAATAGGTTCTGGAAACCAAAAGATGAGTTAAAACTAGACCCAGTCTTGTCTTTATAAAACTTAAAGCTTAGTGGATCAGGAGACATTATCATAATCGCATAAACATATGTAAAAGTGCAACTTTGGCAAGTGCAGCAAAAGTGCTATGAGTGCCTGTGAAAGAAGTATTTGATCTAGATAGGTCAGTAAACGCTTTTCTCTAGTAACTGGCTTTTAAAGCTGCAGTCAATAGAATGAGAAAGAGTTGAAATGGGTATTGAAGAGCATTTCTGGCAAAAATAGAGCACGATATGCAGAGCCTGTCGAGGAAGAATCAAGATGCAATTGCAGGACTAAGAAGACCCAGTGTTGTTGGACTAGAGGAGAGTGGAGGAAAGGTGATATCTGGTACTGGAAAGGTAGGAGCCATGTCCTTCAGGGATTTGTAGGGCAATTTAAGAACTTGGCCTTAATCTTGAGAAAAGCAGGAAGCTATTGAAAAGTTTTAAGTAGGAATATGATGGAAGGTGACAAGATCAGATTTATATGCTGAAAAGTTTGCTCTGGCTTCAGAGTGGAGAACAGATTGCAAGAGGAGAAGGATGAAAGCAGGTAGACAAGTTCAGAGCCTTTTGAAGTCATCCAATTAGAGATGATAACATTTAAACTAGAGGTTCGGTAGAGATGGAAAGAATTGGACAGATTAAAGAGATTTTAGAAAGGAACATATATGGAACTTCGTAATAATTTGGGTATGGAGGATAAGGGAAATAACACATGCATGGATGTTAGCACCTTTCACTGAGATAGAGAACTCAGGGGAGAAGATCAGGAAGGCTTTATAGGCATCTCAAATTCAGTATGTCTAAAAGGAACATACTATTCCCTTCTGCTTGAGCCTGGCTCTTGTTTCCCTTGACCATTCTCTCAATTGCTCAGTCCAGACACCAGCACACCATCCTTGACTCCCCCGTATCTATATCCCCAAAAGGTAATCTAGCGTTAAATCTTTTTGAGTCTACCTACCAAATGTCTCATTTCTAGTTAAACCATTATTATCTTACTGGAACAGTCTAGTCTCTTCATTCTTCTCACTGCCTCTGATGCTATTCCTATCTAATCCATTTTCCACACTTCAGCCCAAGCAATCTCTCATAAATGCAAAGCTGATTGTGGTACCTATCTTATTAAAATCCTTTTTTTCTATTGGCTTCCAATGCTTATAAGATAATAGTCAACCTCCTAAACTCACCTATAAATCCCTGCATGATATTAGCCGTGTTGATTTCTTTAACCTCACCTCTCACCACCTTCCAACACCCATCCTTTTCTTAAGGATACAACTGCAACAAACTTCTTTCAGTTTCAAGAATGCGTGAGGCTCTTACTCCTCCATCCCTATGCACACATTATTTCCTTCACCTGGAATATTCCCATTTCATGTGACTGCACTCCATCTCTGTTCTTCCTGGCCTACCCCCGCTTTGTCACCACTTCCCCTCCAGCGTTTGTTAAGTGACACTTCTCTGAGGTCTTTTGAACAGTGTTCAATTTCCACATGATCACCATTGTATTTTATCAGCACTATATTTTAATTTCGTATTTATATATACATTTTTTTTTTGGTGAGGAAGATCAGCCCTGAGCTAACATCCGATGCTGATCCTCCTCTTTTTTGCTGAGGAAGATTGGCCTTGGGCTAACATCTGTGCCCATCTTCTTCTACTTTTTGTGGAAAGCCACCACACCACAGCTTTGACAAACAGTGCATCGGTGCGTGCCTGGGATCTGAACCTGTGAACCCTGGGGCCGCAGAAGTGGAGCACGTGCACCTAACTGCTGCGCCGCCGGGCCGGCCTCCTATTTATATTTTTGTCTCCCATTCTTGATTGTGAATTATTTGAGAGCAAGGATAGAAGTCACTGTATCATCAGCAACTTGCAATACTTGAAGTACACTTAGTCATAAATTGATAGTTTTTAATTGAATTTTGAATTAGCTATTCATCCCTAACCCCATACCCTTGACATAAACTGAAAGGAACAAATAAGGATAGAATGTAGGAAACAAATTTATTTGTGCATTTTGATGTCTAGCACCTAATGAATTTAAATGTCTAGGCCCTGATCCATTGATGATAGAAATGTCTGGACAAAGAAAATTAGCAATGCTTGTTTTTCAGCAAAGATCAAATAATTCATATGATAAAGTCATATATTTGATTGTAGAATTTATAACAAGTATTGTGTTATGATTTTTAATGTTTGACAGATTATCTTTCAGGAAATTTTTAAATACCTGTTTAATTTTATTTCAATCCAGATACAGAGTCTCTGCCTGCCTAATTAAAGAAAGATGACTTACTGTAAGACCTATTTCACTTTTCTCTCTTACTTTGCATTTATTCATCTGAGCACACTATGTCGCTCTTTGATGCCACCTAATGATCAAACATGATACTTCCTTTCTGAAAAGAAAGGGATCAAAATTAAAATGGATCTATCGTCCCTTCTCTAATCTATATGGTAGAGAAGGGATTAAGTCTCCCCAGGTTGTATGTGTGTGTGAGGAAGAGGAGGGGAGAAAGAGAGAGAGAGAAGGGAGGGAAGAGGCAGAGCTTTGTAGTTTTCCTTAGTCCATTCATTTAACATTGCTTGACCACAACTTTTCCCCAGACACAAAATTCAAATATTTTCGTTTGGAATGGTCAGGAAACACCTAAGCTAGAAAGTAAAACTTGGAACTTCTTTATGACTTGGAGTATGTCTCACAAAGGTGTTTAGAATTTAAATAAATCTTGAAGTCTGGGTTTCTTAGTTTTCAATTTTTCTTCTCTGCTGCTTTCTTTAAAAATCCTTAGGTTTTACCTCCTCCTACTGGAACTAAAGAGAATATCACTTTTAACACCATCAAAAATTAAAAACATCAGTAATTATTTTTTCTTTGAATATTTAATAGAGCTCTCTTGTAAAATCACTGAATCTGATATTTATTTTCTGTAAAGTAGTAAATTGGTTATTAAATTTCTTTTTATCCAGTTGCTTATTAAGCTGTTAAATTTCTTAATATTATGGTAGTATAGTATTCAATAATCATTAAAGAAATGTAATCAAACATAATGTTTTTGATTTTTTCTTTGTATTTATTATTAAAGTCATATTTTGTCAAGACTCTCCATTTCATCTAGTTTTTAATTTATTGGCAAAAAAGGTGTTCATAGATATCTCATCACTTTCATTTTGTAAATCACTTGTTCTCATTTCCAATATTGTTTATATGTGTGATATTTTTATGTGTATTTTTCTTGAATTCCTAATTTTATTCTTTATTTCAAAGAAAAATTTGTCCTTTTCGTCTCTAAGCATTTTTCCATTTTCTACTCTTGTTTGTAGTATTGAGTTCTGCATACTTTGAGTTTATTCTGATACATTATTCTTTTTTCCAACTTTTTTTTGTGTGTGTGAGGAAGATCAGCCCTGAGCTAACATCTGCCAATCCTCCTTTCTTTTTTGCTGAGGAAGACTGGCCCTGGGCTAACATCCGTTCCCATCTTCCTCCACTTTATATGGGACGCTGCCACAGCATGACCTGACAAGCAGTGCGTCAGTGCGCGCCCGGGATCCGAACCCTCGGCAGTGGAGCACGGGCACTTAACCGCTTGTGCCACCAGGCCGGCCCCTTTTCCAACTTTTAAATTGAATTATTATCTCATTTATTTATTTTAATAGGCTTTTAATTTTGGAACAGTTTTATATTTACAGGAAAATGGTAAAGATAGTAGAGTTCCCACATACCCTACACCCAATTTTCTCTACTATTAAAGTCTTACTTTAGCATAGTGCATTTGTTACAATGAATGATCCAGTATTGATATATTATTATTAACTAGCAATCATACTCAATTCAGATTTTCTTAGTTATTACTTAATGTCTTTTTCTGTTCCAGGATCCTGTCTAAGATATTATATTACATTTAGTGCTCATGTCTCCTCTTGGTTCCTCTTGGTTATGATAGTTTTTCTTGTTTCTGATGGTCTTGAAAATTTTCTTTTTTTTTGTGAGGAAGACTAGCCCTGAGCTTGCATCCCTTGCCAATTCTCCTCTTTTTGCTGAGGAAGACTGGCCCTGGACTAACATCCATGCCCATCTTCTTCTACTTTATATGGGGCACCGCCACAGCATGGCTTGACAAGCGGTGCGTCTGTCCGCGCCCAGGATCCGAACCTGTGAACCCAGGGTCGCCAAAGCAGAGTGCATGAACTTAACAACCATGCCACCAGGCTGGTCCTGGTCTTGATAATTTTGAGGAGTAATTGTCAAGTATTTTGTAGAACGTCCCTCAACTGGGAATTGTCTGATGTTCTTCTCATCCTTAGACTAGAATTTTGGGAGGAAAAGCACAGAGGTAAAGTGCCATTCTCATTTTAGCATATCAAGGATGTATACTATCAACATGATTTATCACTCTCAATATTAACTGTAGTAAATATGATATGGGCTTTGGATCTCATCCCCTCCTGAGTTTCTGATTCAGTAAGACCAGGGTGAACTAACAAGTTTCCAGGTGATGCTGATGCTGCTGGTCTGGGAACCACAGTTTGAGAACCACTGTTGTAAAAGACAAGAGTATGAATCAGGGGCATTGCCTGGACCATGAAAGATGATGACTTTTACTCTATATACATTATGCCTCAACAAGCCTACTTAAACAAATTAAGCAAACAAAAGAGAATTTTAAATTATTATTTAGAAAAAGAACTAGTATGGGTTCTGGGACAATCACCTTGGCTCTCTTACCTCCTAGGTGAAGGATGTTGGGTACATTCTTTATCACTTCTGTGCCTCTGTATTCTTATAAGCAAAATGTAGATGATAATTCTGTTGATTTCATAGAGCTTTCTTAGGATTACAATAGTGCTTGGCACACAGTAATATTCAATCTATGTTAAACATTAATATAATACGATGGTACTCTTTTATTAAAATAAAAGGAAAACCTATTAGGTCAGTAGGTTTTCCTAGTAAACTCCCAAAAGAGAATAAATCTGATTTCTTTTTTTTGTCCCCAAGGACAACCAGGGTTAGTGAAATGATAGACCAGATTATTAACAAAAGTTGTATTGTTAATAGAATAAGACGTGGAAAAAAGGTAAATAAGATTCTATTTATAACCAAGTTGTATTTATAGTATTTATTATGCCTGAAATTCCAAATGGTGTTTTACTTAAGCTTGTCCTTTACAGAGCTGTGTGATGTCATATAATTTGGCTTAATATACAATACAGACATTCACAAATAACTCCAGTTGTAACATTGCTGAAAAATATATTTTGATAATGCCTTGAATGGATTGATATTAGGTCTCAATTAGTTCCTCTACTTAATTTATCTATTGGTATGATCTTTGGAATGAGTTACACAGGTGGTTCTCAAATTTAACATGCTGCGGAACCATCTAGAGGGCTAGTTTAAACACAGATTATGGACCCACTTTCAGCGTTTATGATTCAGTGGGTTTGGGGTGGAGTCGAAGAATTTGCATTTCTAAAATTTGTAGATGATATTGATGCTGCTGGTCCAGGGATATCATATTTTGAGAACCATTTGGCTAAAATTATGTGGGAAGACTCTATTAGAAACCTGCAGGATTCTACAATCCTTTAACAATTAATGGATATCCTTTAAGGTATGGAGTCTTTGAATAAGATGTCATATCCGAGAGTTATAAAGACTCATCTTCCTGTTCATTACTTCCATATCCCTCTGAGAGAATAAGTGCAGGATAAATGACCATCCTGACACCTTGTGACTATATGTGTATGGGTATAAGTTTCTCAAAGTAAACAGCTAACCATCTCTGTTTTCTCACATACTCTTCAAGCTTGGTCCTAAATCTCCCCACTGCCTGCAGGATACGCACAGACCACTTAGCTTTTTGTCTTTTCCCTTAAGACTCTCCAGCCTTGTCTTTCATGACACCAAACCAAGTTCTGTGAAGTTCCCTTTATGCCTTGGTCTGTTTTCGTCACTGCTCTTTTGCTTACACTACTTTACTGCCTGGGATGCTGTTTCTCCCTCATTCTACATCTAGTTGGTGAGAGCCCTGGACTCCAATAGTTGGCTCAAGCTTCACCTGCATGATTCCCAATTCACCAGGTAAAAGTCACTCAACCTTGTGTATAGTTTGATTTAAATCTATAACACTGTAGTTTATTTACCTGTTTACATGTCTGACTATCTCTTCTAAAAGGAACGAGGACACAAGGTAACAGTTGCAAAGTGGACTTCTTTCAGGAAATATCCATGTTTGTCCACATTTACAATTCTGTGACCATGTGTATCTTATCAGCTGACCATTTATGAAACTTTGAGTATGCTGAATGTTTTTGTTTCTTTTTTCAAATGCCAAAATTGAAGTCGGGCTGGGAGAATCTATTTCCTTGATCTTCTAGCCTGAATCTTTCAGCAGATTTAATTCTAGAATTAGTTACCTGTCCTGGGCTGAGTCACTGCAGCTCTGTAGTCAGTCTGTCTGAGGTGAATTCCAACCACCATTCAGCAAAGTTTTAGTTAAGTTCTCTGCCAAGTCTGATGTTATAATGTTGTACAGTGGGCTCTACCCTTTACTCTGACGCCCACAGGGCTCTTTGCTCTAACTTTTTTTCTTGATTACTCATCTTCAGATGCCCTACACCTGTGTCCATGTTTACACCAAGGTTTATTTATGATTTATCTATATACATTGCTATATTTTTATTTCACTGTGGAGGAAACATTTCTGTGGGGAAGCTAAATGTGCTTATGCAGAGAGCAATTAACTTTCTACCTAGTTAGCACTAAAGGCAGTTTAACAGACCTCTGCCTTTGAGTGTTACAGAGTCCACATCATGACTTATAATTGCCCCTTCTGACTCCTTTATATCTATGTCTTATATGGAAAGAAAAGTTAAGCTTGCAGTAAATGCTTACTTATCAGCAAGTAGAAAGATGAAAGTCTTTGTGGATAACCTAATCAGTTTGTTTCTAAATATATTCATGAAAATTTCTTGCTTAGCACGACGTGGATAAGTTTTTGTTGTTGTTTTTTTTACTGCTTGTCACTATAATGGCTCTTTCAAAAGGAAACTATTTTGTTCCTGTTTATTTTATTATTTCCTTTGCATTGCATTCTCTAATGTCTATCTTTCTGGGATACTTATTAAATGGGTTTTTGAATACCAAAATATATAGTTACTTTATCTTAACTCTTCTTTTACATTTTATGTCTTTTTGACCTTTGCACTGATCTGCCAAAAAAGTCTCTCTACTTCATCTCCTAGTTGGCTGATTTCATATTTTATTTTAATCTTTAGAGAATTTTTTATTTCAATGATTATGTGATTAATTTCTGAAAATAATGATTGATTCTTTTTCAAAGCAGTCTATTTTAAAATAGGTGTAATATCCTAGTGAATAATTGTGGACATAGTAATTATTCATCTTTTAAAGTTTTCTTGAGTTTTCTGCATAAATCAGTTTCTTCAGGTGTTAATGCTTCTTGAGTCCTCTCGGTCATGCTTTTGGTTGACTGTTTATATTAGAACATGATGCACTCTATCCCATATCATTAGATTCTAAAGTATATTTAACAGTATTCTTGAGGTATACTGCACAATTAACAGATGGAGACTGTATGCATGTAGTATGCTTTTCTTGTGTGTAACTGTGCGTGTGATAGCTTCTGTTCAACAAAGTCCATTTTCCCTAATGGTCTTACATTACGTGGGTTGCACTTCTCCATCTAGAATATTTGTTCTAGAAATTTCTGTTGTCAGAATCACCATTTTAGATAGCTTCACTCCCAGTTTTTGCCCAGGGGAAATCTTCAGTGTCAGAAGTGGAGAGTTAGAACAGCTATTCTGCCACTCATTAATTAAATGCACAGCTGCCCCCACGGGAGCCTCCTCTGCCAGCTTTGCCATCTCTGATCTTGAGGTTGTTCTGTTCTGCTGAGATAGCTCAGTATCTTCAAAGACTCCCTCTAGTCTCCATGAGATTGTAATTCTACTGACAATCCAGTGTCACCTGTTATATATATATTCCAGATAGTCATCCCTAATTTGGTCATTTGGTGCTTATCAGAATTTTTTGGGTGTGTACTTATAGTTTTTCTATGATCTCAATATTATTTTAGGAGAATGAATAGGTAAAGATACATTTTCAATCAGCCTTCTTGAACCAACAAAAGTTCATTTTTTTCCAAGATGTTTAAATATTTTAACATCCTGGACATAATACTTACAAAGACTCACAGACTGTTTTTTTCATTCTGCATAAATATATTATTTAAAGGATCTGAGCCATGATGCATACCACTTACCAACTGGAGCAGGTATAAAAGAATGGGGCTGTAATGGTAATTACCCAATGTTATTGCTAAAGGGATTTAGTTTCCCAGTAATCTCTAGAAATCTTAATTTAGAAGTTAGTTGTTTCACAATTTAACTAACAACACTATTACTATCTGGTTAAATATTACATTCCTTTTCTCCTTTTTAAAACACAAGATTTTTTCCCCTTACACATCATACCCCAAATCATCATAAATATTTTCACGTTCATGCTTCTTTCTATTTCATGTTATTTTAATACTTTACTGTACTCTTTCTCATTCTAACTGATTCTTTCCTTTGTTCCTCACCCCCCCAAACAAAACAAAACTCGTAATATTTTTCCGTCTCTACGTTCAGAACTCAAATTCAGAAATCAAAAATTATAAGTGCATTGCATTGAATGTAGAAAGCATTCTCAGTCTCAATCTTGAGAAACTGTCTCCCATTGGTTATAAATTCTCTCATTTAGTACTGAAAATATAGTAGCGTACCCTCAAGTGTCTTTCCGTGCTTGTAGATAATCTACGTGGTTTGATGCATAGAATGTGACCTTTACATACTATTATTTCTACCAAAGGGCAAAGACACCCTGATCTAGGCATCTGAGAAAATTTTCTAGACATTTATGACTGGAAAGGGTAAGCTTATGTATCACATTGATTGCAGAGTTCTGGGAAAAATGTTTAAGGAGGTTCAACTATTCCTTAAATATTAGCAAAATTTGCTAACAGGAAACTGTCAGTGCAGTCTACTCCTGAGGCTCTAACACAAGCCTAAACAAGATCGAAAGAGCATTCTAGAATGTATAAAAATCTCAAACATAGGCACAGAATAAGGAAAACACAAAGCATGTGTAAAATTAAGAATATACCAAATTGGATGGAACTAAGATTTTTGGAAAGTGAATTGGAAGTAAAGTTAAAGATTGAAACCTATTACAGAAAGAATTAAATATCCATCAAAGATTTTTAAAAAGTATTTAATACGAAAAATTTGATCATACTCAAAAGTAGAGCATACAACAAAATCCATCTACCCATCACCCAGATTCAACGTCAACATCTTTCAAAGCTTGTTTCACCTAGCCCATCCCCAATTTGATTTTTCTTGAAGTATTTTAAAGCAAATCTCAGATATCATAGCATTTTGCCCCTAAACACTGGAGTACGAATCTCCAAAAAGTACTTTCAATATAACCACTGCTATAGACTGAATGTTTATATACTCCTAAAATTTGTGTGCTGAAATTCTAACACCCAGTGTGATTGTATTTGGATTTGGGGCCTTTGGGAGGTGATTAGGTCATGAGAGTAGAGCCCTGGTGAATGGGATTAGTGCCTTTAAAGAAGAGACCCCAGAGAGCTTCCTTGCTCCTTCTGTCGTATGAGGACACAACAACAAGACAGCTGTCTATGAACCAGGAAGCGGGCTCTCACCAGACACTGCATCTGCCAGCATCTTGCTCTTGGACTTCCCAGCCTCCGGAACTATAGGAAATAAATTTCTGTTGTTTATAAGCGACCCGGTCTTTGGTAATTTGTTATAACAGCCCAAATGGACTAAGATAACCATAATGCCATTTTTGCACCTCCCCAAATTAACATTTTATTAAAACAATTTAATATGAAGTACATATTCAAATGTTCCTGATAACCTTTAAGAGGTCATTTTGTGGGCCGGCTCCGTGGTGTAGCAGTTAAGCGCGTGCGCTGTGCTGCTGGCGGCCCGGGGTTCGGATCCCAGGCGCGCACAGAGGCACCACTGGTCAGGCAGTGCTGTGGCGGCCTCCCATATAAAGTGGAGGAAGACCAACACAGATGTTAACCCAAGGCCAGTCTTCCTCAGCAAAAAGAGGAGGATTGGCTTGGATGTTAGCTCAGGGCTGATCTTCCTCACACACACACAAAAAATAAAAGGTCATTTTTTGATCTATTGTTCAAATCTGGATTCAAATAAGTTTCATTTTTAATATTTCATTATTTTTTCTCTTGATTCTTTTTTATCTACAAGAACATCACCTACTTGTGTCATTGTTGTTGAAACATGGGAAAATTATTTTTAATTACTCTCTGTATTTTATTAAGTAGAATACAAATTTTTCCTTAAAAACATCATGCGTTTTCTGTCACTGACAACATGACTTAGATACTTATTTTATATATTTAAATCTTCTTATGATCTGACAGCATTAGCTATAGTGTATCCTAGAAATGAAAATAAACAAAACAGTTTTAGGAACACATGTATTTCCACCCACTAGTATTTAAAAATTATGCAAAGAAACATATTTATTTTAAAATAAAAACATTGAAGATGAAGTCAGTTCATCACATCTTTTTACTAAGATGATGGCAAGAAATATTTTACAGAAAAATAAAAATTGGAGAAAAATCACTTTCAACTTAGATTTTTAATGCCTTAAAAATAACATCAACTCTATGAATCACGTTGTTCCCTTTTCATATCTGTCATGCTAATAATAAAACATAGAGATAACTCTGAACAGGATCAATGGATTTCTCACATGTTAAGCCATTTTCTTAACATAAAGGACAATAATTCAAATCCTATTTTACATCTCTACTTAAGTTTATATTGCATTAAAATGACTTTACGTGAAAGAGCTAGTTGTATCGTGGCATAACACATAAGAAATGTTCTTTAGCATTTCTATATCTACGTTAATGGATATTTCACAGTTAGTTTAAATAAATCTAGTATATACTAAACCTTCCAACAATAAGAACAAAAATTGGACAACATTAATCTCTTTTTTGAGAGCAAAGATATTCAATGTTTATTATTATTGCCTTTGGAAAAATATATTGACTTTCAAAAACACATGTAAATCACCTATAGTAACTGGTTATAACATGTGAGTAATACCTGAAAATTTATCACTTGTGGTTGAGTCTCTACATGGCTACTTTTTGTTTGTTTAATAGACAAATTTTTAGAGAGAATTTTTAGGTCTACTGAAAAATTGTGCAGAAAGTACAGAGAGTTCCAATATACTCTCCCTCCCCCCAACAGTTTCCCCTATTATTAACAGCATGCAATAGCATGGTACATTTATTACAACTGATGGACTAATACTGATAAATTATTATTAACTGAAGTTCATTTTTTACATTAGGGTTCACTCTTTGTGTTGTACACTTCAATGGGTTTTGGTAAATGAATAATATCATGTATCCACCAATATCATACAGAATAGTTTCACTGCCCTAAAGTGTCCTATATTGCACCTTTTTCATCCCTCAGTTGTCCCCCTGAACCCTTGATCTTTTACTGTCTCCACAGTTTTGCCTTTTCTCATATAGTTGGAATCTTTCAGGCTGCATCCATTTTAGACTGGTTCATTTAATTAGCGACATGAATTTAAGGTTCCTCCATGTCTTTTTATGGTTTGATAGCTCATTTCTTTTTACTGCTGAATAATATTCAATTGTATGGATGTGGACAGTTTGTTTAACCATTCACTTATTGAAGGACATCTTGGTTGCTTCCAACTTTTGCCAATTATTAATAAAGCTGCTATAAACACTTATGTGCAGGTTTTTGTGTGGACTTAACTTTTTAACTCATTTGGATAAATACCTAGGAACACAATTGTTAGATTGGATGGTAAGATTATGTTGAGCTTTGTAAGAAATTGCCAAACTGTCTTCCAAAATGACTACATTATTTTGCATTCCTAACCAGCAATGAACAAGGGTTTCTATTGCTCTACATACTCACCAGCATTTAATGTTGCCATTCTTTTGGATTTTAGCCACTCTAATAGGTGTGTAGTAATATCTCATTATTGTTTTAATTTCTAATTCCCTAACATCATATGATATTGAGCATCTTTTTATATGCATATTTGCCATCTGTATGTCTTGTCTGTTGAGATGACAGTTCAGATCTTTTATGCATTTTTTTTACAGGGTCATTTTTTTTTTATTTTGAGCTTTAATAGTTCTTTGTATGTTTTGAATAAAAATTCTTCACAAGGCTACCTTTTGTGTGTGTGTGTGTGTGTGTGTGTGTGAGGAAGATTAGCCCTGAGCTAACATCCGTTGCCAATCCTCCTCTTTTTGCTGAGGAAGATTGGCGCTGGGCTAACATCCGTGACCGTCTTACTCTACTTTATACGGGACACCACCACAGCATGGCTTGACAAATGGTGTGGCGGTGCATGCCCGGGTTCCGAACCTGCGAACCTCCAGCTGCTGCTGCGGAGCATGTGCACTTAACTGCTATGCCACCAGGCCAGCCCCACGAGGCTACCTTTTTAAGCAGAGTATTTATTTTTGTTGAAAGTGTTAAAAATATGTTTTAAAAAAAGGTGTTCTTTTTTCTAGCGGAGTACAATTATGAGAAGAGAACTAAGAATAGTCCTTCAATGTTGATTTTCAAGCTGTGTTTTACAGAACTTAAAAATTCAGCTTTCATCTTTCTGCTGCAACATAACCAAATTTTTTTATTTTTATAATAATAAACAACATTAGAATATTTTTAAAATCATAACTGTAATGAAAAGCTTGGAACAACATCATCGAGCTAATGGCAATACATTGAAATTAGTTCTACTACCAAATAGCACTTTAATATTATTTTTTAAAAAAACTATCCAGCATCAGCTTAAGGATTTTTCAATATTCTAAACTACAACTTTTAAAATAAAAAAAGTATAGTAAGTACATTTGATTTGTGAGAAAGAAAGAAAGGAAAAAAGAAGCAAGAAAGAAAAAAAGAAAGAATTAGGTTACCAGTGGTTCCTGTGACCTGGTAAATATCCAGCCAAATGTTCTATCCAAATATTACAGTAACATCTTAACTCTCTCTCTGACAGTCTATTAAAGGGGGCCAAGGGATGCAGATTCTGTTTTTAGTCATGGTGAAAAAATTGCCTTATAAGTTCATATGTTGTAAAAGCTGGAATTATGAGGGAATGACAAAAATGTAATTAGGAGATAAACCAAGATATAAACTTTTTGGAATTCCACGGTGTCCATAGACATAGTTCATTTGTTTCCTTCATGATAAGGCACTTCAGATTCTACAAAACAGTTTCTAATTGCATTTGCCCACGGTTTACATCAAATGCATAGATTATTGTCTGTGCTGTTGCTCCAGCAACACCATGGTGAATAATTCCTGTACGGGGTGTTCCCCTTTCACTTGGACTACTAGGTACCCTAAGCTGTGGCATGAAGATAAATGCAGGTAACTGGCATCATATCTGCAGTGGATCAGGTTATTAATCTGTGAACATGACCAGAGATCCCCAGCTTTGTAGTAGTTAACGTTGTATAATGCTCAAACACCATAAACTGGATTGTACTATAGAGAAAGATTTCAATCGTTATTGGGTCATTTCCTTCATGCAATCCTGGGCCCTGCATTTTGGAGAACAGCACATGTTTAGTACAGATGCAACCATTGTAGGCCTTTCATCCGTGATTTGTCGGTCTGCGGATGTGGAACCCACAGATACAGCGCGCCAACTGTACTTCATAAGTAATTAGTATGCATTTCAAGTTGCATCACATCAGAAGACCAATATTGTCTGGTTCTCTCACAGTTAGTGATTCTGATTGACCTGTGGGTTCAAAGAATGAAAGACTATTCCATTTACATGATGGTGTTGCTATCCTCTGAAAAATCTTAGCCTTGATTTAGGCTGGTGTGTTGAGAAATATTGATTTTTCTTATTTTACCATTCCTATTGCATTTATTTTGGAAAATTTCCTGTAGATACAAATTTTCCGTCATGCACTAGGTTTTTAGAGACATTAAAATCCAGTTCATATTGGAAAAACAGGATACATGAAAGGGACCAAAGCTGTTTTTTTTTGAAGTGCTCAAAATAATTTGGTAGAAATTGAGATCAAAGGCTGGAAGGAAACATAGGAAACAATTTGACTTAGCTATACGTTAAAAGACATCAAATTTTAAACCAAAGGCAAATCAAAGACTATGATCTTATACTGTTCATGAGCAGGTTATGATTTTTATGATAATGTGATATTAAATTGAGTACCAACTGGGCAAGAGAAGAAGAAGTATGTGTAGGAGGTATTGAGATAGGTTTGAGCAATTCGAATCTTGGTATTTTCTGAGCTAGCTGGAGATAAAACTAAGAAATCTTCTCATCTCTTTTGGTAACCTTTTTCTTCTTTATGGAGCATTGTCATCCCATATTTCCTCACATCCACCTATCTATTTACATATAACTCAAACCCTTACACTGTCCCAAATTGTCCTGATCCCTCTGTTTCTTTCCTTTCTTTTGAAGTGTCCTAAGCTCAGAATGTGTATTTTCTCCACTTTTCCAACCTCATTCTTCTCCAATAATTTCCCACAGATGTCTATCCACTAATTAGCTAAAATCTTCTTAGACGAAAAAAGCCCTTAGCAATAAGCCTCCGTTTCTCTCTCAAGCCCTATCTCCTATTTAGTATTTTGCAGTATATCATACTGTACGGATTATTGTTCTCTGAAAATGCCCTTAATCTTTTTATTTCTGCATTTGTCCATCCTGTTGTCTTTGGCTGTAATTACTTTTCCACTCTTCTTGGCCTGTCAAGTTTCTATCCATCTTTCAAGGGCATTTCCAGCTTATTTTTTCACAAAAGCTTTCACATTACTTGTCTTATTCCTATAACTCCTAGGAATCTGGTTTTTATTTCTCTTCTTATTTTATATTCTTTAATATAGCAAAATATTACATAATTTGCCGATGTATTCATTTATTAATTCATTCATCGATTTTGGAGTAAATTATAGTGCTAGGGAAAGTGAAGTTAAATAAATGTATTATGAATTATTTGTTGAATATGAAATGGTTTAAAAATTATTCTTTAAGTATTCTTATCAAAATTCTAAATAAAATAGGCAATCAGGCTAGAAACCTTTATCCAAGTTGTTTTTCTTTTCAGGGTGTTAGGGTGCCTGACATGACTATGTATAAGATTGTGGGGAGAAGAAGAAGAATCCTGGCATATTTTTCCTGCTTTATGAGACTATCCAAAAGGTGAGAATAATCCTTAAAACTTTAAAAGAGAAAAAGATAGGAACCTGCAAAGGATTTTCCAAAAGTAAGAACAGGAACTGAATTCAATTTACACTACTGTATGAGACAGTGGAAACTGAAGCTAGGAGCTAATAGGAAATTTTCTGGAAATTAATTATCTGGAAAGTATCTGGAAATAGGAAATTATATAATATTCAACTTATAGAGTCGACAGTTTGAAGGTAATTAAATACGCAGCAAGAGGAAGGAGGTTTTAGAGAGTAAACATACATTACACATTAAAGTTTAATCAGATGGTTATGAGATTCCAAGTTGTGTAGACACAGGCCAACAGACCAAATCCTCCAAAGGAAATTGAAACCAGCTGCATTATGCTCCTTCATCATATAGTCACAAGATTCTGTAACCAATAGGCCTCTTCACAAGGCATTGACTCGAAGACTGAAGCTGTTTTCTTTTAACTGTCCTCAGCCAGAATAATGCTTTACATATTTTTTTTTGGCTGGATGGATTCTGGTACATGTAGAATTTATACTGGAAAATTTTCTTTGGTGCATGATGATGAGCGAGGCAGTATAGGTGAAAAACAACTACTGATCCAGAATTCTACCTGCTGAGTAATTCAATAATAACTCTTATAAAAGTGGTTTACTGAAAGGCACAAAGTAGTTTTTAGTTAATCGACTCCCTGATAAATCAGGCTTTTACGTCTTTGTCTATAAGATCCAAACCATGAATTGTTAAAATTTATGCAGTTCCTAGAAAAGGACATTTCAAGCAAAATTACAGATACAGTTATCCAAGTTCTTCATTCAGGGTGATGAAGGACAATTCACAAACAAATTATACAACACTAGACTCCTTTGCACTGGACATAAAGTCTTCCCATTTATGAGAAAGGGTAAGTTCTAATGTGTGACATTCATGCCACAGAGAAAGGAGCAGTGCTAAGAAGGATTGCTTAATATCATGTAAACTACTGGTAGAAGAAGGAATTAGGAAGCAATTTCGACATTGTTTTGCACTCACCTTAATGCACAAAGCAGCCCTTAAATCTAGTAATATTCAGCACTTTTAAAATCTCTGCAAGATATTCTTATGCATAAGTGAAGGTGGACTTCACTAAGAATGAAGGAGAGAAGGAAGTCATAACTAATAAATAAGCAAATTACTTCAGTGTGTCTTTAATTACTATTTCTAACAGGAATCTCAGGAGGTTGAAGGAATCACTGTGCTGTGGCTCAAAATGAAAGGTTTGACATGGACTATGTAGAAAAGATCCACACTGAAATTCTGAATGGATGTTTGAAAAACCATGTTTATATCTTAATGTTCAGGCCTATGTTTTTGCCAACTGTACAGCTTACTTTCTTCCCTTTATTTGAAGAGATTCTGTGATTCTTTGAACTCTTTTTTCCAAATAGGTTATGCTCAGTCAGGATTTAAAAGATTTGAATACATAATTTAGCATCTTCTCTTTAGAGCTTTGTTATTCAAAGTGTGGTCCATGGTCCAGCAGTATTGGTGCCACCTAAGAACTTGTTAGATGCAGAATCTCAAGCCCCACTCCAGATCTGCTAAATTAAATAGAATCTGTTTTTTAATAAAATCCGCAATGATTCACATGTATAATAAAGTTTGAAAATCCCTGAAAATGCCTTGAAATAGATCAGTTGGCCCGTAAATTCATGATTAAAGCAAGACAACAATTTTAAATAACAAGATTAAACTAAAGAAAACTGTGCTAAATTATAAATATTTTAAATTACTTTAATATTAGAGATTATATATTTCATTAAATGGAGAGAATTAACAATGAAATATATAGTAATGAAGCACAAAACTAACAGATTTTAAAATGGAAGAAATCCTACAATACAGCACATATAGGTATGGTGCATGTATGAGTAATGGAATGAACATTTATGTGATCTAAAAATCTAAAAGATAAAAATGTACTTCAATACATCACTAAACGCAGAGCTCACGGATGTTTCAGGAAAACAAATATTTGTGAAACCTTCTCCTTTCATTCAGGATAATTTTATTTCTTTATATCTATTTCCATGATCTTAAATATGTGGCTTTCCAAATCTACATTTATTTGATGCAAAGCGCCCATAATTCTTATATTGGAAAAGTTAAGGAGTTTTAAGACTTTCTGTAATATTTTTAGAGGTGATCAAAGTTGCGGATTTTTCGCTGTTTATAAATAATAATGAAAACAATGAAATAAGAACAGAAATTAATAAAGTAGGATCAATTAAATCATAATTTAAATATATGTAAAGAATAATAAAATTGAGAAACCTATGGTGAGACTGATCAAGAAAAAATTAGACTGGCTTTATTAATATTTTTCAAAGACTAGTGATTTTACCTATTATCTTTCACTTAGAGAAAACTTGTTTTGATAAAAATATTGAACATTGAATTTTGACACATATACGTATAGGTCTTTTTTTTTTTTAACTGATAGAGAAAATCAGTAAATGTGCAATTTCCAAATTTATGTTATCTTTATATAAGTTTTATTTAACTTTACCTCCACAAACATCTGTTTTTCTAGTTATCTTAATATTTTTAAGAAGAATATACAAATGGACAGAAAGATCAGTCCTTAAAAATTATTCTTTTGGGGGGCCTGCCACGTGGCTTAGCGGTTAAGTGTGCACGCTCCGCTACTGGCGGGCCCGGGTTCGGATCCCAGGCGTGCATCGATGCACTGCTTCCCCGGCCATGCTGAGGCCACGTCCCACATACAGCAACTAGAAGGATGTGCAACTATGACATACAACTATCTACTGAGGCTTCGGGGGGAAAAAAAAAAAGGAGGAGAATTGGCAATAGATATTAGCTCAGAGCCAGTCTTCTTCAGCAAAAAGAGGAGGATTAGCACGGATGTTAGCTCAGGGCTGATCTTCCTCACACAAAAAAAAAAAATTATTGTTTAGGAATAGACATGATATTGAGATTAGTAATTTCATTTTATGATTGGATACAATAAAGTTTATAATGAAATATTTGACAGAATTGGAAAATCATATTTAAACCTAAGAGGGAGAAGTTTTTACAGTCATTACTCTTCGTATTCTTCATTTTTTCTCATAATTTTTTATTTCAAATAGATTCCCCTTTCAGCTTCCCTTTCCATTTCCTTTCCTTACTGTATTCTCAGAAAACTTGTAAAAACTGACTTTAAAACAGTAGCAGCAATAGTATAAATCAATTTAACTACAACTCTATTCGTAATCATATTTTGTAGCCCAAAGTTGATTTCACTTCTACACAAATTAAGAGTCTTTCACAGAATTCAACTCAAAGAATAAACTAACGCATGCTTGTTTGACCAAACAAAAGTTACTAATTTCCTTTTTAACAAGTGAAGCAGATGCTAAGAAAATTTATTAACTTACAATGGGAAAACTCAAAAACAAACTTAAAACGTTTTAGGAACAAAGCAATTTTTTTACAGCCCAGTTTATAAGAACAAAATGGAAACAAAACACGTTAACAATAATTTACTAAAATTTCAGAATATCAAAAATTAATTAAACTTAATGCCATTTGCCAGAAACACCAAAAGCCATGTTTTATATGGAACAGTCAGTCCCCACAATTTCAGTAACATAAACTTTAAAATTCGCTTAAATTATGGATCTGCTTAGGAGGCACAAATATAAAAAAAACTCCATATTTTTTTGACATTAAACTCTATTTAGTATTTGAAACATGGTGTACATTTATAAATTTGTATAAATATTTAGTCTATCTAAAATCTACAACTGATGGTTTCATGTCGATTAGCACACTTATGAATTTAATGGAAGAAGCTGTAATAGCACTGTGAATAAAGAAGACTTTCGTGAAGAATATCTCACAACGAGAAAAATAATTTAAAACTCTCTTCTCTATAGCTCTATTAGGTTTGGTTCAAGAGCTGGTGGAAATGACGTTATAGATGAAAGTCTTTTATCTGAAATTGAGCAAGGGTAGGGAGAGTGCAGACATTTACTCTTTTTGTCTGCACTTCCTTTGTACTTGACTATTCTGTTTAATGACACTTTCTGGTAGTGTTATTATGGCGTGAGCTCCTTGAAGATAAGATCTACTTCTGATCTAACTATGTGTGTTTGATGACTAACATAATGTCTGGCACTTAGTTGATGCTAAGAAATTTCTTCTCAAATTAATTTTTAAATATTAATTATTTGATATTTGCATTAAAAATAGGACAAATTCATTCACTCTTACAGAATTTAAGAAAACAGCAGAAAATTGATAGCACCGACTATCTTTCAACTCTGATCATCTTTGATTTGTATTATGCTCCCAGCCAGAAATCCAAAAATGAAATAATGTTTCCTAGTCAATGTAGCAACAGATATTGATATGTGCCAGCAGAGAGCAGCATGATCCTGCACTGCCAGTGACAAAGATTCTGACTTTGACCAGCCTTTAGTCAGGCTCTTCTGAGTCCTCTGCTGGATTAGGACTGACCTTAGGCTTCCTATCAGTGCTTGTAGGGTCCTATTTGGCAAGAATCCTGCTAATTCAGTGTAGCCAGAATCCCCCATACTCACTATCTGATCACCCTCAATACCCGACCAAATTCCTTATCTCCTACCATTCCCCAGACAGAGGAATGGTAGGAGATCACTTTGGCCTACCTTCAGCAAGAATCTGGTTAGGTCAGTTTCACAAAGAACTACACCCTACCTTCTTAGTAATTTTCCATCCATTGACACATCCTCGACATCCCAACCTACTCCTTGACCGTAAAGCCCAGACTTTCCTTGCTGTATTTGAAGCTCAGCACAATCTCTCTCCCCTACTGCAAAATTCCATTGCGGTCATCCTTATACACATTGTGATAGTCCTGAATACAATCTGCTTTACTGTCTTAAACAAGTGTCAAGAATAATTTTTTCTATAACACTAGTAGGGTCTAAAGCCTCAGAAAATTCTTGGATTGATCAGGTGGTACAAAGTCTTAACAGTGAATTACTCCACTTCTTTATATAGAAATGTACTATATAGATAAACAATAATTTAAATAATTAAAAGACATATTTTTCACACTCAAAGAGCTGATATTTATATAATTAAAAAGGGATCTTTTCTTTTTGTATTGAATTTATTATATCCATTTTGTTCAAACCCTTCCCAGATAGTGAGACTTATATAAGAACGTTAAATATCCAAAGTTTGAAAGGACTTATATTTATTTATTCATATACTTTCTTTTTCTACAGTATATTTGAGGCTATTTGAAAATATATATATAGACCACAAAAGAACAAAAATTAATTAATGAATGATTATTTCTAGGAAATGTAAAGGATGCTTACTTTTCGTTTCATCTATTACAATATTTTTGGTTGGTATGGTTTTTTTTGTACAACGACTATGCATGTCTTTTTTCATTAAAATGTAATTGTGGGGAGAATAATAAAGACATATGATGCCAACTTGTTTGCTTGAGTTGCTATTGGGAAAATCTGACAGTAAAGAAGAGAGGAGAAGAAGGGCAGAAAGAGTATTCACTGGTGACCACTTAGTAACCACCATAGATGTTCTACCTTCTGAGGTTGAAAGGCTTACTGTGAAATGCAGCTATCAGTGCAAGAGATTGCAATTAATCAAGGAATCACCTGTTAGAAGAGATAATGGAGAAAACTATTCACAAAAGCAACAGCAATAACAGGGACAAAACTAGCAGCAACAAAGATGAAACACCCTCCCCATAGAGCTGGATTCATGTCAGACTTACATGAAAAAAAATCACGAAACCTACAGAAGGACAGAAACTGAGACTTGAGTAATTGAAGGATTCTATGATTTTACGTGGACACAAACTCATACATTGAACAATTTTTCCTGTTAGTTAATAAAACAAAAACAATAAAAATGCAGGGCTTGTTTTATATTTTAACAAGGAAGGTCATGACCTATATGATTCTAAGGAAAGTCATATAGAAAAGTCAACAAAAATAGCAGGCTTAAGCTGCTGTGAGGTGGCCCCTTCTCCAGCTATCACTGGTTCTAGCAACACCCTTTCTTCTTGCCCTTTCAGGCCAGGAGTGGTAATTACTTCCACTGAAGCCAGTCTCTGTGTGCCACATTATTCCTTATCAGTTTCCTTAATCTTGCCTGCATCTTTGGAAATCATCTCTTCATTAAACTATCTTCAGTCAAATCCTCTTGTGTGGAATTATATTCATGCTTGCCTACAATCCAGTTTTTTGAGTAATAATAAATTGACTTTTGCAATTAGTGATTTTTCAGTTGAGAGTTAGGCTTGTGTTGACGAGTTTATGCTGGATGAGAACAAATCAAGCTATTGAGAAAATATTTAAATTTAGTAATAAGTGAGTAGGTATTGATTTCCACTTAAGGGAATAAATTACTAAAGTAGCACAGGATGTAAATTAATCTGGTTTCATCAATAAAATATACTCCTTGCATGGATGCATGAATCATATGTATAATCTCTCCTTTACCTTTCATTTCATTCTGATTTAATTTTCAATGTTCCTTTCTAAAAATAAAAAGAATAAATAATTGAAGAAATTTAAGTTATAGAAATATACAACTTCTGAACTAGACACAGAGTTTTCCCATGAAGGTACTCTTGGATCCTAAGGGCAGGAGTGCAGCCTTCAGATGGCACTGGAGACCAAAGAGAAAAGCTGCCAGGAATTTATCATATCTACTCTTTTCTTCTCTCCCTGTGTGGCTTCCTCTACTACTCAATTTGCGGTGCACATGGAATTTGGCTACTCTGGTCCTCTAATTGAATTGCATGTTCAAGAGACCAACCCAAAATGATCTAGAACATCTACGTTCAGATTTCCCACTCATAATTTGATTCACTCTACCTGGGGGAATGTCTACTTCCTCCTTGATCATCTGTGACCAAAGGGAAAGGGTCACTTTGACAATATTGACTGCTGAGATTCTAAGCCTGGAGAGTTCAGAACATTATTTTTAGCTGAAAACATATCCTAAAAGAGGTTTATTACCTCCAAATGTTATGATAATCTTTTTGAATATATAATTTCATATAATATTCCAGAAACTCTTTCATGAAGTTACTACATGAACCCTATTTAGAGATAAAACTCAAGAAGGTTAAATAAATTGTTTAAATTAACAATGATTAAGTAACAGAACTGGAATTTAAATTCTGCTCGGCCCAAAGTCTAGAGTCAGAGCTCTAAACCATTTCATCATACTGCTGTATGAGGCTTGGCTCAGTGGAAAGTACTCTACAGTGAGATAAAATAATTGTCTAAGTACATAGCTGTTTGATGCCCTACCTTAATCCAAGAGTAACGTTTCAAATATCCACTGGAACAGATACAATTGACTCCCTTCAAACATTTCCCCATAAATATTGCTTATCATAACCTGGCCTTTGATAAGTAGCAGACAGCAGAGATTTCAAAGTTACTATCTCTGGCAGGTTAATTTGTTTTTTCCTATTTGAAGAAGATGTGGAGGCAAGCTTGCGGCAGAAGAAGCAGTATGTTCTAACAAACTAGCAAAGAGAGAACACAGACCTTGTTCTGTCCCCTCGCACTTCTGCACTCAGTCACTTCTTCACTCAATGTTCATTTCACATGTATTAAAACAATATGTGTGGTGTTTTGCAGTTTACAAAAATTTTAATATTTGCCCTGTTCCACATAGTAAGAGGAAATAAGTGTTATTATTTTTTATATCAAGCAACGGTAGTTAAAAAAATTACCCTGCATGGCTCAGTTTATAATACGCAGATCAGCAGCCTCACTATCAGATCTATTCTCATTCACTATCCTGTGCTGTTTGGTACTCTGTGGAGGGCAGCGAGACCTTCAAGGGGAACAGATAACTAACTTTGATTCCTCCTTTCGGTGTATTTACAATTTTGTGATGTTGCTGACAATGTTGAACTTTATCTGAGCCCTGTGTCCATAGAAAACAACAAAGGTTAAAGGAATTCCTTCACATTTTGTCTACTGGAAAAGGGCTTGCTATAAAGAAACACTCTTCCCTATACGACTTACATAAGACTCATGGATGTCCCGCTGTTTATCTGTGACAAGACCAGACACAAACCCTCCAAATTCCCATTCTTTGCCTTGAAAATGAGCTGAACTGCCTGTCCCATCAACTAATGGGAACAAAATGCTTGTTTATTAAACTTTGATTAAGATTCTCTCCTTCCCCCAGGACTCTGAACTTTGTCTTACTGTCTTCCTAAGTCAATAGCCAAAGCCCCTTTAATAGCACATCCTGAGAAGAGGCTAGCCTCAGGGTGAAACAGTCTCTGATCTTCTCTTCCGTCACACCACCCCCTTCATTGCGCTTCTCCCCATATAATTCTTTCTAGCCTTGTTGATTTCGTTGTATGAAAGAAAAACCCTTTTGCCTAACTCCTCTCCTCAAGCCCGGTGCTATTGTGGTATAACTGACAAATAAAAATAGTACATATTTAAGGTCTACAACGTGATGGTTTGATATAAGTATACGTTGTGAAATGATTACCACAATCAAGGTAATTAACACGTCTATCACCTCACAGCTACTTTTGTCTTTTTGTGCTGAGAACACTGAAGATCTACTCTCTTAGCAAATTTCAAGTATACAATACAGTATCATTAACTATAGTCACTATGCTGTACATTAGATTCTCAAAACCTGTTCTTCTTATAGCTGGAAGTTTGTACAGTAGGGGAAGTAGAAATTTTCCTCTACTCTTTGAAGTTCTTCTGGCCAGTCTAAGAATTAAATTGACATGAGACCAAATAACAGGAGAAAAGAAAAACAAGTTTAATAACATGTATACGTGGGAGAAACCCAGTACAACTGAGTAACTCACCAAAATGGCCAAAGCCACAACTTTAGGTTTTTTTTTTTTTTTTGGTGAGGAAGATCAGCCCTGAGCTAACATCTACGCCCATCATCCTCTTTTGTTTTGCCGAGGAAGATTGGCCCTGGGCTAACATCTGTGCCTATCTTCCTCTACCTTATATGGGATGGCGCCACAGCATGGCCTGACAAGAGGTGCATCGGTGCGCATCGGGGATCTGAACCTGGGCCACCAACAGTGCAGCAAACACACTTAACCACTGTGCCACAGGGCCGGCCCCCTTTTTTTTTTTTTTTGCTGAAGAAGATTAGCCCTGAGCTGCCATCTGTGCCCATCTTCCTCTATTTTGTATATGGGACGCCACCACAGCATGGCTTGATGAGCGGTACACAGGTCCGTGTCTGGGATCCAAACCTGCAAACTCTGGGTCACCAAAGTGGAGCGCATGAACTTAACCACTACATGACTGGGCCGGCCCCAAAGCTACCACTTTATATATTATCTTCAGCTAAAGACAAAGGAGGATATTGGTGGTAGTGGTTTGGGACCTCAAGGGGAGAAAGGCAGAAAAGCAAATGTTTGATAAACAAATGTTAGATTCCCCACTGTCTACCACACCTAGTTCATATTATACTGTTATCTATGGTGATAGCTCCTTAATAAAACAGGCCTTCTATCTTAAATTCTTCTAGGCAGTTAAGGGGAAGATCAAAGTTTCTTCCTGAGTCTTTTGTTCTTAAAAATAATCAAGGCAAAGAGACACATTTTGGGGTGCCAAATTCTGCTCCTCTATATCTCCAAATTATAAATGTGGAGATCACAGACAACTATACGTAAACTGGGTGGCATATAGTAGGCATTCTGAAATTTTCACTTTGTTTTCCTATTGTCATTGTTGTTGCTGCAGATGCATGAGTAAAGAAAGAGTCCAGTTACCAGCTATAGGTTAACGTGTTAACTGTAACAAGGCTGACTTACTACAAAATGTGTACTATTAATATTTTTTCAAAATAATTTTTAATTTGCCAAGGATTGGGAATAGAGACTTCAGGAAGAGGTAAAATGAGGAAACTTGAACCTTCAGATTGATATCATCTTTGAGCATTAGACCCATTAAGGAGGAAAGGACTCAGAGAGAAACAGAGAAACAATAAGAGAAAAATGTGGTTTCACAATCTTCCTGCCTGCTGAATTCAAGGGAAAAAAAATCCCCACAAAGTAAATAAAATCAGAAAAAATAGGATCATAATGTGAGGATTTTCAAAAGTATTTACAAAATTATCAGTGCCATTTTTAAAGTATAGCAATACTACATTAATTACGTGATGACGTATGTAGTAAAAGAATATGAATTATTTTACATTTCATATGTATATTTAATTTATAATATAATTAAATATTTTCAATTTAATATTTTAATTTAATTTACTTTTAATATTATATTATTTGGTATAATATGATTAAATATTTTACTTAATAATGGATAAATATAATTAAATATTATATTTATAATATAAATTTATATTTAACTTATGTATTTTACATGCCATTTATTACTTTCAAATATATGAGTTTGTTAAAATAATTGGAGAAGGCTAATTTGGAATTAACAGTACAATTTATAGGCCAAGAACTACTGTTTTGAGCTTTAAAGCTAACTCTAACAATTGGATAGCAGGAACATATCTCATAGAAATGACAATGAAAAGATCAACTACTAAATTTGACATTGACAAAAATCTGAAATCACGAAGATTTACTTTTACTAAGTTGAAACAAATATCTGAGTTTTGAAATCATTTTAAAATTCTTGACATTCAAAACATCTGGCATTTCAATGTAACTATGTGCTCAAATAAATTCTACTAAAAATTTACTGGTTGTTTCTTTCTTTTCTGATAAGACTCCCATGCATTTTCATGTGTGAGAGAAGACTATAGTGACTTTTAGTTTTTTAGGATTATAGTATATTAAAAAATAAAGCTACGTAGATGCATTAGTGCAGTCAGACTCCTGGTTTCAGCCCTGACATATAAAAAGCGTGTAAATAGTCACTCCCATCCTCACAACAAGAAAAAATTGAACTGGAAATCAACAATTCTTCTTAGATCTTCTTAGGCAAAGACTGAGAAATGAAGTCATAGGGCAAAGTGCAACCCCCAAAACTGGAGACAGGAGAATACCTAGAATGAGCCAATGAGAGTAGAAGCCACTGGCGCCAGGAAGAGTTAGGACAATTGAATGGTAACTGATGAAAGGCTGGAGGCTGAGTACGCATTAGCTCAAGAGGTAAGAAGTCCTGGGGACCCAGTCTTAGAGAGACTTATGCTTTTGTTGCATTTTACACCCAGGAATCTCACAAGATTACCATGAATGGAGAAAAATTCTCTTGTGTTTCAGGCAGCGGGAAAGTGAAAAATAACCATTTAAAAATAAACTTAGAGTGTTATCCACAGTAAAGTCCTACTCACTGCGGAAAAAGACCTTACCAGAAACGTATCTGACCTGGGGAAGGGAAATACCCAACTATAGACCCCTCTGGCCTTCTTGTCTCATCAAAGGTGTGTGTGTGGGTGGGGAGTGGGGGGCAACAGAGGAGACAAAACAAGGGAACTAGAGGAAATGGAAGTCCGTAACACTACAACTACAGCAAATGTTAAAGACAGCCTAATTTTTAGTCAGGTAATATCCAAAACTGACTACCAAATGCTGGCCGGGATGTGGAGCAATAGTAATTCTCATTCATTGCTGGTAGGAATGCAAAATGGTACAGACACTGAGGCGGTTTCTCACAAAGCTAAACACAGTCTTACCATGTTATCCAGGAATTCCACTCCTAAGTATTTACTGAAATGAGGTGAAAATTTATATCCACACAGAAACCTGCACGTGAATGTTAATAGCAGCTTTATTTGTAACTGCAAAAATTGGAAGGAATAAAGAAATCTGTCAACATCTGAATGGATAAATGACTTCTGGTACATTCAGATGATGGGTTATTATTCAGCAATAAAAAGAAATGAGTTATCAGGACAAAAAGATGGAGTAGAACTCTGAATGTACGTTGCTAAGTCAAAGAAACCAATCTGAACATGCTACATATTCTGGAATCTGATATTCTGGAAAAAGCAAAACTATAGAGACAAGAAAAACATCAGTGGTTGTCAGGAGTTCAGGGGAGGGGAGGCAGGATGAATAGATGGAGCACAAGAGATTCTTAGGGGAGTGAAACTATTCTATATAATACCATAATGGTGGATGTGTGATATTATGCATTTGTCAACACCCACAAACTGAACATTACAAAAAGTGGACCTTAATGTAACCTATGGACTTTATTTAATACTAAGGTATCAATATTGGTTCTTCAGTTCTAACAAATGTGCCACACTAATGCAAGATGTTAATAAAGAGTGGGAATTGTACAGGGGAGAATAGATATATCAGACCTCTCTGTACTATCTACTCAATTTTTTTTTTGTAAACCCAAAATTGTTCTAGAAATAAAGTCTATTAATTAAAAAAAAACACAGTCATGCTGCCACTTATTTTTTCACTATTAATATTTAAATCTTGTCGTTTATAAAACAGATTCTAGGATCCTCAAACTCGACCTGAAAGGAGTAAGTGTGTGATACAGAAGGAAAAGAAAAAGCTCACTGGTCACAAATAGGGAGCAGCCATTGTCTTGGGAACATTTGTCACAAGGACAAGCCAGTCTCATTTTTTTTTCAGGGTTTCGTAGTATGATAGAGATATGATACCAGATCTGCCCAAATTCTAAGTCAAGGGAAACATTTTAAAAATAGGAGCTTATCTGGGATCTTTTTCTAGATTGAGTGGACAAAGAGGAAAGGTCAGGCAAAAGACTCAAACATTTTATAACTTCCTTTGTACGACGGAGAAGGATGTTCATGGAGAAGAAGGAAGGTCGAGGTGGCCATTTTGCGTGTTGTTTCTATTTTTATCAGCATATGAATCCTCACCATTTGGAAGATTTTCTGATGTTAAATGTTTTGAACTTTGCTGGTTGCCAGCATGACATGATTTAGAAGCATTTGTAACATCCCTGCAGCTAATTGCTTACAAGTGAAAGACAAGAGAGATGGCCCAAAGGTTAAAACTGTTCAGATGGGTTTGAGCTTGACAAGAGATTGTCACATATTGAGGTATATGGGGTAGCTATTCCGGTTCAAAGCTGTTTCAGCTTGAACTAAAGAAGTCTGATTTGTGATCAATCAAACCTACATTGTACAGCTGCTTTAACCATTAAAGTAAAGAATGCATTAAACATTACCTCAAAGTAAAAGAATGCACTCTCTTAAGAATGCATACTTCCCCTCCTATGACACCAGTATAGGTTATGCCCATACTTGTACTCCTGAAGATAAGTTTCTTTTCCTGGACATCAGGGTCATGTTGACCTGCTGTTTTGCAATTGAATACCTCTTTGAAACTTTGATGAATATGTAACTTTGCTGTGTTTAGTGTATGTTCTTTGTTCTAAAAAGGTATAAAACTGTACTGAAAAGCACACTTCCCCAGAACATTTTCTTCCTTTGTAGAAACTGCCTTCCCAGATTATAATCCTCAATTTGGCTCAAGTAAAATTTACCTTATCTCTCTTATCTATTCAATGCTTATCAGTTATTTTGCAACAACATGGTCATATTCTAACTTCTAGATGAAATATTTTTTGTAAACAATAAATGAAGCTTCACAGAATCTTATTATTGAAAAATAAATAAAAAAATAATAAAAAGATTAAGGTAAGCTAAGCAACAGTGTTAAAAATTACACTCCTTATTAAATTTGTATATTTAACGACTAACTGTTTTTAACACACATTTTATTTAACTCCAGTAAATATAAAAAATAAAATGACTGATTGCATAAAACCAAATAACATAAAATCTAAATTTGAGCTCCTGGTTGCTTTTGCTCTACCCTGATTTTCTATCACGAAAAGCCCCATTTCTCAGAAACCACTTAACTATTTTCTTTCACTTTGGATAGGGCTGGATATTAACGCCTTCAGGAACAATGATAGATCTCTTAGCTTCTCATCTTTCTTGAACACATCAGCCATTTTCAGTCAGTTAATATGTATCCAATGCCCAGCCTGCTAGATGCCACGCAGTGTGCTAATCACAGAGTAAGGCCTTGTTTTTAGGCTACATACAGTACAATAAGGAAGCTGAAGAAGAAAATTTTAATTACAGTGCAGTGGAGGAATACACGCTAACTAGGAGAAATGCAGGGTTTGAAGTCACTCAAAGGGATATTCAATCTTGCAAGAGTCAGGGAAGACTTTTCAAAGGAAGTGCAATCTAATTAGAATTGAGAGATAAATGAGAACTAATCAGGTTTGCAACCAACTGGGTTGAAGTTGTTGATAGTGATGGTGGGGTGAGAGCAAGGGAAAATTTTCTCAACTCGAGAAAGAGTAGGTGTAGAGACATGAAAAGAAGAAAGGTGGAAGATTCATGGGTTCCACAAATCCTCGGCCTTTTATTTTTCTCATTCTCTTCTCTGAATTCTAAAGGTGCCAACGGCTAACTTTACCTGGAAATTCCGCACTATACCATGAAGAATGTGATTGGGGGCAGAGAGATGTGAGATGTTTAAAATCATAATCCAAAAGTAAGTGGTGTTTGCATTCTTTCCTCAGCTGTCATCTCTTCTTGATTTTCAGGGACGCTTAAGACTTAAAAGCAAAGATGTTAAATAGAAGGTGTTTTCTACTTGACTTGTTAGGACACAACCACGTGCGGCAAAGCCTTCTTGGACAGGTCTCAGTAAACTGAGCCAGGTCTCCTGATCCTGGGTCCTCGCTGCCCTCTTGTTTCTTCCCTGTCATTTTCTTCTCTCCTCTCACTCCTTTAGCAAGTTTATTCTCTTGAAAGTAACCTCACCCATTTTATTATTCATCAGTGAATGAGTAAGGGACTCTCCCTTTCTAAGCTCTCTATATTTTGCCTCAAATCTCTTCTCCCTCATTGTCCCCTGAGCTTCCTCTCCCTGTCTCTCCTCAACACACTGATAGCTGTTGGCAAATTTAGGAATTTGATTAGGAGCCAATAATGAAAAATAACAGCAGAGGCTTTCGACATCTCTGTATGAATAAGCATGACTCTGTGTGGCTAAATATATCTGCAGGTATGTATCCATATTTGTTTTACTCCATTCCATCACAGTGTTACAGAAAGCCATGCCCCTCAGATTAATCTCCACCTCCTTCTCTGAATTCAGAATAAAAGCTCACCAGAAACATTCCAAATGCACAAGTGGTTCTAATGTTTTTTTGCAGCTTACAACCTGAGTGGGAATTTGGAGAAAACTAAACTGGATCACCCAGTTTCTTTCACAGGACCATCTCCACAGGTTGTACTTTTATCATTATTGTTGATATTAATATTTATATTATAGATATAGGAAATATAGAACACAAATTATATATCACAAAGCTGTTAAAAAAGGAAATATAGAGAGAATAAAATCTTTATCAATACTTTAGTTACTTAATAATGTAAAGTATTTAAAGTCTTTTTAAATCACTCTTGTCGTTAAAATTAATATCTTGCATTTATTTAGTGCTTTGCTGTTTAAAGAGTTTTAACATAAAACGACAGTATGATAGCTACCTTGTAAGTCCTGCATGCTGGACATGTTCTCCATTTTACTGATGAGGAAAATGAAGCAAGCAGGGTAGAAACAGAGGGGAGACTGGCTTCTAGGCTGGTGTTCACTTTTGTGAAATATGTCAGAAGCAGTCTATTACTACCAGGGGCTTTGCAAGTATTACTGTTAATTTTAAGTGGGAGACATCAGATAAATAAGAACAGAAATCCAAGTCCTTGGTAAATCATTGACAGGGAGATCACTGACAGATACTATCTATTTTATCTTGGAGTCCTTAGTAGAAACTAGAGATCCCAGAGGGATTTGATCAAACAATTAAATTTGATGAGTATTTGTGAGCATCTACTGAGTGACACAGTGCTGAGGCCTGGCATAGAATGAAGCACAAAAGGATATTCTCTGCTTTCAGCAGCTTTACCCAAATCCAGGTAAGTCCAAGACAGTGAGGACTAAATGAGCCCTATGCATCTGTACTCACATGGTATCCCGGCACTTAACACTGTGCCTGGGAACAAGGGAGGCACTCACCTAGAGAGTATTTGCTGGATGAAAGGCAGATCAAGGGGTGGAGAGGGGAGGATGGAGAAAAGGAGGATGAAAAAGAGGAAGGAAAGAAGAAGTAAAGAGAAAGGAAAGAAGAAAAAACGATTTCTTAATTCATTTGAATTTATGAATCACAGTTTTAAGAATTTTTTGTTGGTGTTTCTAGACGACAGTAACCTACATATTCAGAAAAAAAAATTAACAATTTTTAACTGCAATATGTCTTTTGAGAAAGAAGAGAGCAGCTAGAGAGTGAATCTATACATTGTTATATGAGATAATTTACCAAAAGAAGTTAAACAAAAAAAGAGATTTTATTATATGCCACCTTGTTTAACTCTGAGACCAAAATTGATGATGACGGGGCAGCCAGAAGTCAGCTAATTGTTTAATGATAAGTCAGCTACTTCTAATTGACTATAAGCCAATTCTTACAAACCTGGCAGAACATGAATAAACAAATCAGTAGTCAGGGCAAGTGATGCCTTTCATACACGTTGTTTCTGATGAAAGATCTATTTTTTGAGAACAAGGAGAAGGTTTGGGGAACAAGCTGATTTCTTAACAAGACTGATTTCTAATCAAAATCTCATAATTTTGGTGATATTACACCTGACATACTTGAAAGAGAGGTTTGGAAAGAGGTGGGTTTGTCCTTAGGGACTGGGATTCTTTTCTCTTTTGGTATGAACATGCATGACTGGTGTTGGTCTGTGGTTTCCAAAACACGTGTTAAGCCATGCTTTGATTAAAAACAAACAAATGAAAAACTCCCTCATTGTGCCTCCCTTCTGGTGTGCAATCTGACGCCAAAATGAAATGAATGTCATGCTGGATTTTCCCAGAGAACGTTAGAGAAACAAACAAACAGGAGCGAAAGTCACATGGGACATATATACATTTTACACTCTCCAGTGAGAAAACAGATTACTGACCATAAGTACTCCAGACAATTTTATATTTATGAAATTCATCTTTGGGAATTTTTGAGAACAAATATTGATCCTGTTTTGAATAGAGATATTGCGACAGTCCAAAATGTCTGGCTCCTCTACGTTACCATATAGACTTGGCATAATAGCAATATAAGCTTATACTTATTAATCATTTATAATTACCAGGCTTATCCTTTCATTTACACCCCAATAACTGTTTTTTGTAAGAATTATACTTATTCGCATCCTCAATTTGTAGATGAGAAAATGGACACAGCTGAACTAAGGTAATTTGCCAAGATCATACAACTTCAAATAGCAAAGCTAGGATTTAAACTAAGGTGGGCTACTGTAAAGCCCATGCTCTTAATAACTGTATTCTCTGCTATGTACACATTAATCATCTAAATGTATAAAGTTTTAACACATATGTATTTCTCATTATATGAACACATTTAAATATTTATGTAACCTGTACCAACCAAAAGGCAAAATTTTGACACGTTTGATTACATGAACAATAAACTTCTATACAACACCACTAAACAAGTTAAAAGATAACTGGCAATATAACACAGAAGAAGTACAGATACCTTCAATATATAAATCAAGAATAAATTACTAACAATAAATCAATTAGGAAAAAGCAACACTCTTGATGGGCAAAAATGGATCAAAAGGACTAAAATAACCAATAAACTTACAAATTATGAAAACAGGAAAAATTACAAAATATCTATGAAATACAGATTTAAAAAATATATATATATTTTTTCTTTTTTTTTTTGTGAGGAAGATCAGCCCTGAGCTAACATCTGCCAATCCTCCTCTTTTTGCTGAGGAAGACTGGCCCTGGGCTAACATCCATGCCCATCTTCCTCCACTTTATATGGGATGCCGCCACAGCATGGCCTGACAAGCGGTGCCTCAGTGCGTGCCCGGGATCCCAATCGGTGAACCGCGGGCCGCCGCAATGGAGCGCATGCGCTTAACCACGTGAGCCACCGGGCAGCCCCTAAAAATATATTTTTTTAATTATAAAATATTACAATAAATAATTTCCAGTCCTGGTGAGGATGTGAGAATACAGGCAATTTCATATACTGTGCAAATCGCTACAATCTTCATTGATTTGTTAAAAATATATTTATCAATATCTTGTATGTGCATATCTTTTATTTTGGCAATTCCTTTATCATGCAAAGATAAGTGTGAAAAGACATATGTTCAAAGACAGTCATTGCAGTACTACTTATATGGAAAAAAATTGGGGAAAACAAGAATTTCCATCAATTAAGAATTGTATCATCTATGTTCCATCCATACTATAGATTGCCGTGTGTCATTTATAAGAATAAAAACAGAATTTATGTATCAACACCAAAGTATGTTCACATTATATAGTTCAGTGAGAAAATAGAGGAAAAATGAATGTAAAATATGAAACAAATGAAATTATATACATAAGTATATAGATTTTATATACATTTAAATATTTGGAAGCATAAATACAAGACTGTTAGGAGTGACTATCTCTCCAGAGTAGAATAAAGAAAGCACTTTCATTTTCTCTCTATTGTTTAACTTTTTCAACAATTATCTGTCAAAAATAAGGATGCTTATATTTATGTGTTTACATGTGTGCATATTTATCCTTTCTTGAGTGAGATAAATATGGTTTCTATCCTCAAGGAGTCTAGGGCAGGACAAAGTTAATCTAATTGATAATGATGTGTGTGCTTTTCACAGAATTTTATTACATATAAATAAGATTTAAAAATAAAACTATTCAAGTCTGGCACAAAGTAAGTACCTAGTAAATAACATCCATTTTTCTTCTTCTGATGGTTGTAGAAAAAGGAGAAATGCACTTTTTTACAGGAAGGCCAATTGGAAGGCTATTTGCATGTTCAATCAACGGTTGGAGAGGTTCTGAACTAGGTCAGTGACCATAATGATAGAAAAGAGAGGAAAATAATGGAGAAGGAATCAATGGGATTTAGGGTCACATGTTGCTGAGGGGGAGTTAGGAGGCAACATCCGAAAGTTTTCATCTGTAATGTGCCACCTAAAATGCAGTGGGGAAGACACTACCAGAAGAAGCCTTCAGTATAAGTCAATGGTCTAATGATTTGGCTTGATTTGTAGGACACTGTCTTCCTAAAATTTTACCTTCAGATATTTCTTCCTTTGGGTTACAGTATCCACTAATTTTATTCTACTAATTCTAATTTAATTCATTAGATTCAATTCAATTAGTTTCAATTGAATTGAATCTAATTTAATTCCACTAATTTGCTACAGTATCTGCTAAATTCATTTCCTCTCTTCAGAGCATCTCTCAGGGATTAGTACTGTCTGTATTAAAGGAAACACATTAGGTGGCTAAAAGAACTATTGCCTCCAAGATGCTCTTGTTATAATACAACCTCTCTGAAGAAGTCAATAAAAGCACAGCAGTCACAAATCCATGAAAGTATCACAACTTACCAGGCAGCGTTTTGGGCAAGGGTAAATAAAAGGGAAATCTAGAAAAGCTAATATCAAAAAAGGACAAAATTTGTTGAGATGCTTTATTACAAACTCAGAATGGGGTAAGTTTGGGAAAAAAAGATAGTGAAAGAAGTTGAAAGCCAATGAAGGAAAGCTTGCTTAATTAAAAATTGCTGAACATGAAATGGGTTATCATGGGATTGGGAGCTGAATTATCAAATGATAACCATCTTGTTTAACCATATAATTTTCAGACAAGTCACTCAATGGAAGTGTCCACTACTTTACTGATTCAGTGAGAGAGAGAGGTAAAGGAAATGTCAGAGGTCACAGAACAACCTTCTGTGCTCAAGAATCCGTGTCTTGGATACATCCACTACGATGTCATTAATTTCATCCTCTCTTTTAGAATACACTCACCACGCATTTGAATTTTTTCAGTAAACGAAATATAGTCAGGATGTAAAGAAGCTCTGACTTTGAGATCTGGCAATAGCTGTCAAATGTGACCATCAATTTTTATTGCTATTTAATGTATACGTAATTAATGAAAGTGATTCTTTGCCAAAATATTGTTATATTTCTGAACCTCTTAGTATTTTGATATGCTTCATCAATTCTGACAGAGAAATTGAAGGCTTTATTGTTTTAATCCATCACAGAATTTATGATGTATAAACGTGATAATATAAATGTATCACACCTTTTGTACACAGTTTTAAACATTTTACTTTATAGTGCCTTGCACTTTCTTATTCTTTTGTGTTAGACTTATTTCCTTAACAGGAATAGAAACTGTTAAGCAGCAAGAATATGTTACATACTTCTTTAATATCTTTTTATCCTATATGCTCAAAAGCTGAGAAACACTAGACTCTCAAGAGAACCTCAATATACAGAGCTATTATTAATGTTAAAACATTTCAAAGTGCATACGACATAGAAAACATAGTTTTTTTCTTTCAGTGTGCCACTCTATGATGGATCCTTCCAAATTTGACTATTCTGCATACTTTGGCAGAATCCATGGAATTCTAATGTATAAAGATTTTATTGAATTTTGGGATGAGGTGGAGGCATTTGAGGCAAGACCAGATGACATTGTCATTGTCACCTATCCCAAATCTGGTAAGTCTCCTTGTTATGTCAAAGTTGTTCCCTTATCACCAATAAATGACAAACCCACCTTGAATGGTAAATATTAAGCTATTTATTTCTTCCACACTCATTCTCCATATTAAATAAGGACAGATGTAGTAGTTTTAATACAGACATAGAAAAAGTGGCATAGTATAGCTCTATTCTAAGACCACGTCTGTGCCTATAACTTGAGCAGCACATTGACAAATGGGTATTGTTGGCCACTTTAGAAAATTATGTAGTATGGATGGATGAATATAGAACCATAACTAAAATTTGGAACTACTAAATCTGTTTACCTTATGTCACTATTGTCATTGTACAGACAAATTATAAGCAACTTTCACGGATTTTAAAATACTCTTTTCAGCTCCACTTCTTTAAGTCAATCCCCCAAACGCCATTTTTAAGCAAAATCTTTTTTCCTGAGATTAGCTCAACTGTTTATCAAAGTTCTGGCATCTTACATTCATAGAACTTTAGAAATTAGATGGGTCCAATCCAGATTTCTCTATCTGGTTGTTCCATTTAGTGCTTAAACTTGTCAAATACTAACTGTCTTTGGCTATTCTGACTCCGAAGCTGTTCCTCCACTTCTCTTCCCTTTGTGCGTCAACGTCAGCACAATACCAGTCATCTGAAGAGGAAACCTGAGAGCTCTTCCAGATTCAGGGTCTCTTGCTTCTTCGTTTCCCATATTCAATCAATCAAAATGTTTTGCCTATTTAGTCTCAGATATATCTCACAATCAGTATCTGACAGTCTCCTGTTTCCCTTCTTATTGACCCCTCACTCCACTGTTTTATTTACTCTTCCACTAGAAGAATTCCTCCAAAACGTACCCTGATAATGCTCTCTTGCTTGACGTATGTTGATGCCTTTCCAAACATTTGGGACACAACTCAAACTCTTTAGTATGGACTACAAGGCATTTTAGGCTTGCCCTCTGCTTGCCTCTGTAGCCTCATCCCCATCCATCTCTTCAGGTAGACTCTTTGATTTAGGCTTTATAATCTATTTCCAATTCTTTTCCTCACCACTATACTATTCTTAAGTATCTGACCTTTGGGGGAAAAAAGAATTTCTTCTGCCTGGTAGAATCCTTCTCTACCTCACAAAGCTGGAGAACTTATACTAGTAATTTGTAAAGGCTGAGCTCAATTATGTTCTCTTGACGGCACTTCTTTTTGAAACATCACAGCAGCAGCAGCACACTGAGTTAAATATTCCTCCTTTGCAGTCCTTTAGATCCCTGTGCCTACTTGTATTACAAACTCTTAGGAAATAAGAAGGATTGTAATTATTGAGCATTTTTTATGACTCTTCAAAGGGCCTTTGACCAGCATAGGGCAAGGACCAGATTTATTCTTTTCTATATCCTCTGAACTAGGACTCAAATTGAGGCATAAGGAGCTGTTAGTAAAGTTTGTAGTTGAAAGCATGCTTGAATGTATCATCTATTATTCAAGGCCCCTTACTTTAGATGTAAAAATTTAGATGTAAAAATTTAGATCCCAAACTGTTAACTTGCGCAATGTCACAATTCATCATGGACAAATGTGGACTCCTACCACAGGTGTGTCTTACTACCATATTCATCCTTATTTATCAAGGCTATTTTGGGGTCCTATAAGATTAAATATTGGAGGGAATATTTCTTGAGTCCTTTGGTTATTCTGACATCTTTCAAATAATATTTTATTGATTTCTTCCTACTTTATCAAGCTATAAATCCACCACTCTTGTCATCAGCCCTGTACGGTCAGTAGGAGACTCAGGTTTGTTTAACTTTTACAGGTACAACCTGGGTTAGTGAAATCGTAGACATGATCTATAAAGAGGGTGATGTGGAAAAGTGCAAAGAAGATGCCATTTTTAATCGAGTACCTTACCTGGAATGCAGAAAAGAAGGAATAATGAATGGTAATGTTTAAGTTGATTAAAAAACCTATATACGTATATTTTAAGGTGTGGATGTAGATGGTGCAAGGAAAAAGACTGTAAGCAAGAGTGGCAATTAGTATTATGTCTTCTACACAGGAAAGTATGTAAATTTAAATTTAAATCTTGACAGAGTTTATGGTATAGCTTGTGTCTGGAATGCAGTGAATAAGGATAGTGCTTATATGCCTTCAACAGAGTCCAATAATATGTGACCACTTATTTCTCTACAAGCTGAATGTGATAACACTTTAAACACTAGGAAAATACCCAGAAATTTTTCAAGGATATGTGCAAATGGATATTTGTCACAGATTTTTTTAATATTGTGAAAAAATAGAAACGATATAAATGTTAAGCAACAGAAGAATAGTTAAAAGTGATATAATAACACTATAAATCATTAAAAATTTTAGAATGTCGTATTTTTCTTGGCATTGCAATTTAAGTATAATATATTAAGAAAAAAGGCAATTAAAAGATGTTAAAAATTCCAGCTGTATGTGGTATTTGGATGGATGTGAATCTGGGCACATAGATGTATTTATATAGAAGACTGCTTCCCAAAATGTTATTAATGATTTTTCCAAAGTGGTGAAATTTTATTTGATCTTATTTTTTCTGTATAATTTTCTCTATCTAAACTTCTGTCATAGTGAGTACGAATTATTATTATGAATACAGTAGAAAATATTAAAATTACTGTTATTTTTAAAATATCTGTAGATTCCATATAAATACTTATAATTTTTGAAGTTGTCTAACCTTGAATTTTTAAAAAATCAGGAGTAGAACAACTAAAACAGATGGCATCTCCTAGAATAGTGAAGACTCATCTGTCACCTGAGCTTCTTCCAGCCTCATTTTGGGAAAAGAACTGTAAGGTAACCAGAGTCAAGTATTCTCAGAACATCATCCAACTCAAAGAATTTTAGAATGATCAAGTCAGATAACAACCTGTGTCTTATTCACACTTGTTCATTTCTTTCATTGAATCTATAGACATCTAATAAATGTAGATTATAGCATAGTCAGAGAGTCTAGATTTCAATTCCAACTCTAGAGGTAATTCTGAAAAAAAAGGTAAACTCTCTAAGTTGCAGTTTCCTCATCTGTAAAAGAAGGATAATATTAGCATCTTCCTCATCTTGTTAAAAGGATTAAATGATATAATAGTTGTAACATGCTTAACATAATGCCTAGCATATTGTAAACAGTCAATAAACGGTAGCTACATTTGTATTTGTTGTTATTACTGATTGTATTGAATGTACTCCTTTTGCAAACTATTGTGCTTGGCATTGTGAAGAATGCAAATGAACTAGACAAGGATCAACCAGACAAATATCATATAATAGTTATTTACTGATTGCCTATCATGTGCCAACAATGTAACAATTAACAAGACACATGCAATCCTTGTCTTATGGACACATGGTCCATTGGGGAAACGGAGGTCCACTGCAGGAGGTGCCATAGGTCAATTAAGAGAAGAATTCCAGCCCAGACAATGAGGGCAAGGAAGGCATCCAGGAGCAAGTAACATCTTAGCTGATTTTTGAAGAGTGCATAAGAGTTTGTCTATACCATCTCAGATGCAACCCGAGGAGAGAATATGAAACCAGTTCAATTTAGCTGGGAGGTTGAGTATACACATTGGCTGGATGAGTGAAACGAGAGAAGCTCGGTTTGATTACAATAGACACTGAAGCCAAGTTAAGAAGTTTGGACTCATTTTGATGATAATGAGGAATTAAAGACATATTAAGCAGATAATTCACATGATCAGTTTTGCTTTTCAGAGAGAATGATAGATATAATCCCAAAGAAAAGGCAAAACATTATGTCTTGGACCACAGATGCTGTTCTCCAGACCTTTCTAGCATTTTTAGGACACACAATGACCCATACTACATCTGTGAGATATTAAAGTACTATGTGCCACCATTATTAACTAAAAAGGGGATTTATCACAGTTATTAAACATTTTCACTTTGTACTCTGATGTTACACGGTGTATTTGATGTTTTCTGGAGATCCATGGTCCTAAATTCTGAAGATTCCAATGTTTCTTATTTGTTTGTCTGCTTTTATCATAAATAATGCTAGATAGACCACATATATCCTGATGAAATCATTCCATACACAAAATAAATACCATTTACTCATAGTAAGTACCATTTATGTATTTTCTAGGAGATGTGTCATTACTCTTTTTCAAGAGATTGAACCAAATCACTTTATTTCCTTTGGAGAATGGGTTGTAGCCTTGATGTTACCCTTTTACTTCTCAAATGAAGATAGATACTATACATTTACATATTCTCAGTCTTCACAAAACTGGTTAGCATCAGAGATCATCAAAGAATAGGAAAAGAGTTGGATGGATTCATGATTTGAGTATTTCCAAGATGATTCACCAAGGGACAAGAAGATAGATGGATTAAGACTATTAGTAAAAGTGTGTTTGGAGTGGTGGAACTTAAACTATAAGTGATAAAAAGGAAGAAAGTGAAGAAAAAAAAGAATAGGCTAATTGATAAGAGAAATAATCAAAGCCCATAGATTTGAGGTCTTGGAGTAGTTGCAGGAGAGGTCTATTAGGAATAATTGATAAGGAAGAAGAGAGGAGCAGCTCCTTCTTGGAAGAAAACACGATGCTCCAGGATAAGGCTTCAGAAGTGAAACATTTAGGGTACTGACAAGATTTTCAATTTGATTATAAAAGTGTTTGGCTTACGTAAAATAGTAGTAAGGATCAATGAGTACAAGAACCCAGAGAATCAGATGGAGCATGCAAACAAATACTATAATTACACAAGATGATGACAGGATTTGGAATGGAGTGTAATACCAAGAGATAGTCTTCAAATCTTCAGTTAAAGCAAGTGAATGACCACAAGCTTAGAAATTCATCTGGGGGAGGTATGGATTGACTATCACAGGAACAGCAGTCTTTCAAGTGTTCAATTTTTAACATGGATTATGATTCCAAGTGAATTATGAGTAAAGTAGCAGCTTTGACTTTGAGAGAGTTGCAGGGAAAGTCATATCTTCAGGAAAGACCTAGATTTTCCTCCAAGGCAGGAAGAGCATGTGTCGTAAGAAGTTTGGAATATAGAACAGGATCTGCCAAAATAGAGATAAGATAAACTAATGGGAGTTTAGGGGAAGAGGGATTGCTTTTGCTTCCCCCCCATGAATGGGGAGAATAAAAATCTTCCTGGAGGACCTGGAGTCAAACTTTAAATATGGATAGTATTTTGAGATGCAGAGAATATTTAAGACAAAAAGAGAATAACATAAAGAAAGGCAAGGAGTGAAAATTCTGAAGTAAATTCATGAATATATTAGCAAAGTTCCATTCAGCTATAAGGCAAAAAGAACTAGGAAGAGTTGTACATAAGATTGGAAAAATTCAATATGGCTAATGATAGCTTTGATACGAACAGAAAGTTCACTTTTTTTCTGTAATAATTAGAAGTTTTAATAGCGAGATCTTAAAAATGAGAGCCATACTTCTTAGAATAAACTGGAAGATTTCTTTAAAACTGTTTGAAAATGTAGAGACTTGAGTAAGACAACTTAGTGAGCTTAGTTATGTTCAGTAGACAGTGGAGACCAAGAGCAGCCTTTTCTGATAGCATTGCTCAGGTACCTAAGAGCAGATGTGGAAGACCACCAGGCTACTGGAGATTACATTTGCAGATCTTTTCCTGCAGCATTGAGTACCAGACCTGGAAGAGACCATAGAGATCTGACCCAACTGACTTGTTTAACGCATATAAAATATAGGTCCAAAAAGATTGGTGCTTTCACAAGATGATAGAATTTCTTAGTGTCAGAACTCACAACTAAAACCATGTCTTCCTGATTGCTAATTTATTGATGTTTCCTCTATATGTAAAACGGAACCTCAGCAAGGTGTTGGTGAAGTTATATTTTCACTGAGATCACTGTGCATTTAAATAGACCCTTGTAAACATGTATTTTTCTCCAAGATTGCAAGTGAAGAAACAACAGGACTTTTTTTTTTCTTTAGTATGCAGGATGGTGATATAGAATGAAGACCAGAGGACTTTATTGTTGACTGAATAATTTACCAAATCATTTACTCTCATTGATTTTGTCAATGATGTAATCTGACTCAGCTTCAATTTAGTTTCTTCATTTATAAATTGGGGATAATAATGATCTGGTCCAATCTATATCAAAGGAATTTGTGACACTCAGATGAGGTATTATATGTAAAAATGGCCTGAAAATGAAAAGTCAGAACTGACACTGAAGAACACTACAAAAGATGCTGTCACTTTATTAAAGAACTTTTCTTATTTATATATTTTATACACTTTTTACAATGAATATGTATTATATTTATGGTTGAAAACATGAATGGTCTCTTTTTAAATCTTGACAAGATTATGTTTGAAAAAAATTAGGTGATTTAATGTATGATTTCATTCTCTTAGATGATCTATCTTTGCCGGAATGCCAAGGACGTGGTTGTTTCTTTATATTATTTCTTTCTAATGGTAGCTGGGCATCCACATCCTGGATCTTTTCAAGAGTTTGTAGAGAAATTCATGGATGGGCAAGGTAAGAACAGTTTCTCTTCTGTAATTCTTTCATGGTAAGTAATACAAGACAAATGGCATCTCTGAGCAAAAATTTTTGTTGTCTGTCCTAGTATATTTTCATCCCTTATCCTTAATTAAAACACAGAAGTTCTAGAAGCCCTTGACCTTTAGAGCAATTATAGGGTTTCCAGATGTGGATGGCAAATGGCAAAACCTGGACACTCTAGCTCAATGCCTAAAAATAAACATATAGAAGTGTGCTTGGGGGTTGAAAGTAAAAACTTTCTTCTCTAAGACAGAAACTCAGGGTCACATTCTCTCTCTTGTCTCTTTTTATTAGAAAAGTATTTCACAACATGTTATTAAACTCCAGTGAACAAACAGGAAAGAGAATAGAGGAGAGAGAATGCCCATTTGTTTCCACAAAAATTTTCAGGTGCTACGTGAGACCAGAATTCACAGAGAATTCTGAACATCTACAAAGTTCTTACACATTCTACCCAGTGTACAGCCTAAATGATTCAACTAGATTTTTCAGAACAGTATAGAGTTACTTGAGCAGAAATTCTGGGAAATTTTGCCTTTTTATTTAACTCCAGACTAAAGCAACTGAGTATTTAGATTTGAGGAAGAAAGGTTTCAAGAGAGTCTACTCTTAACTAAAGAAGGCCATTCTGATCCTGTAGTAATAATTGTAAGGAAAAATGATAATAATGCCTTTTCTATATCTATAGAAGATAATGTTAACTCAATAAAAGTAGGATGTATGTACTTTATGTTTGTTGCTACATGTTGGAAAAATTTATGCTAAAACATCTCGAATAAATAATGCCTTAATATCATCAAAACTTGCATTGTAAGGCAGGGAAAGATAATGTTGCACCTCTACAAAATGGATAAGTAAGATCACATAAATATCATTGTATGCCTTTTCTGTAAAGGTAATTGTCAATAAGGTCAAAGAACAGAAGAGATTGCAGTGATTTAATACAAAGTAGAATACTTTTACTCATATATTATTATGTTATTCTGTCAGCTTTTTATTGGGTAAAACACTTGGATATACGTAAGAAAAGATAAAAGAAGAGAAAGGAAGAGACAGCATTTGGTCATATCATACCATCACCAAAATCTAATTTTTTAGAGTCAGAATGACACTAAAATCCCTAAGAGATCCCTAAGAGAATACCCCTTACCATCTAAACTGCAAATAGCATAATAAAAAATTATATAGTTACTAGCTTCAGTTGCCAAAGCTAGTTTGTAAATGGTAAATTTGAGACCTGGACTGAAATGAATTCTGATGATAAGAATGTTGATAGCTCCACTAACTCAACTCCTTTCACAAACAACTTGATTTTACACACACACACACACACACCAGTTTCAAAAATGCTATCATAACTCTAAATGAAATTGATGGAAAGGGAACTTCCTTTACTTTTTCTCTGTGTCATAAACCATGTCATGATGACGAAAGTACATGGATTAGTCAACATACTTTGCCTCTCTTGGTGCAGAAAAATTTGCTTAAAATACGTGTCTGATCTCTAGTTTTCATTCTGTGATAATTTATTTATATTTATTTGTTGCTACTGTTGTGTGAAGACTCATCTTAAAGCTGTAGAAGGATGATACTATGCCTTACATTGTTTTCATCTCCAATTTTAGTTCCTTATGGTTCCTGGTATAATCATGTAAAATCTTGGTGGGAAAAGAGAAAGAATCCACATGTGCTATTTCTTTTCTATGAAGACATGCAGGAGGTAAGAAACTGAAAATGTGTGGGCAATGTAGTAATTTCTAAAATGTTAGCATTTGCCAACATTCTAGATCCAAAAATCTTTCTTTAAAGAAATGATGCAGCCACATCCAAAAGTTACAACAATCCAGATACTTTAGCACAGATTTGGAGATAGTAAATGAAAATAATCTCAGGTGAATGAATACATTTAAACCCAAGTCTCAAAAAATTACCAAAGATAAAATTTGAGGGAACTTGAGTTCATAAAACAAATAAATAAATCATCCACAACAAACACACACACACACATAGACACATACACACAAGGAATCACAAAGGGCAAGAAGAGTCAACTGGACTCCAAATTTATAGATGTTGAAATTATCTGATAAAGTCTATAAAATAACTATGCTTAATCTGTTTAAAGAAACAAAGAAAAATTTAAAAATTTTACAAAGAAACAAGATCTTACTAAAGTTGTCAAGGCAGATTTGAAAAAATTAGCAAAATAGAATTTCTAAAATAATGAGTAAATTAAAATTAGAAAATCAAGAGATGGTTACATAACACGCAAGACATGGTTAAATAGTGAATTAGTGATGTATAAGATGGAGCTGAGGAAATTCCATACAATGTACCATGTGAAATAAATAGACCATTTGAAAAGAGAGTAATGGATATGTAGGATAAAGTGAAAAAGTCCCACATATATCAACTCAAACTTCCAGAAGGAAAGAGTAAAGATAATGCTGCAATAGCAATATGTAAAAGTATAATGGCCTCAAAATTTCCTTATGATCTAGTTTTTCTCTGGTTTCATTAATTATCAGTAATCCAAAATAAAAATCACTATGAGATGTCATTTCATACTCAGCAGACTGACAACAATGTAAGTCTGAATATAATAAATGTTAGTCTGGATAGGCATCAGGGAGAAGTAACACAATGCTGACAGGAGAGTAAAAATACAAATACTATGGAAACAACTTGCCATTATCTAGGAAAGGCAAACATGCATATAACTTAAGACCCAGAAATTCCACTAGTAGGTATACACTCTTGAGAAACTCTGGCTTGTGTACATTATATTATATGTACAACAGTCTTCATAACAGCATTATCTATAACCATAAAAATTGGAAACAACCCAAATATACATAGACTCAAGAATCAATATATGATGTATATTATTGTTACACAAATATAATACGGTAATGAAAAGGATTAAAGTTCAAATATGCACATCAATTGGATAAAACCAAACCATATATTTTCTAGGGATACATGCATAAGTTTGAAAACTATAAAGTAAAGCACATGATTGATTAGATCAATTTCGGGATAGCAGGGTTTTGATATTGCTGTTGTTGTTGTCTAGGGGAATGGGAATGGACAGTGAAAGAAATGCAGTTGGAAACTTGCCAGTGGGAGAAATCAACAAATTTTGAATGTTCTATTCCATAAGGTAGATAGTAGGTAATTGGTGCTGTGCTCATTTTATTCTTTAAAGCACATATTTACACATATCAAATAATATTTTTAACAGGTAGCCAAAATACTGGTTCTCTTCACCAAGAGATGAGAAATGTCCTCTCTATTCTTATTCTTTATTAGCACCAAGAAAGCAATCAATATCCGTGTCTTGTTCACATTTTTGCAGAATTATAAAAATCCATGTTGCAGTAATTCTAAAGTTATTTTGATGAGGACATATTTAAAATAAATGTATTAATAATATTTTAGAAATTAAATTATATTTTCTTTATAAAATTTAACACTAGAAGAAATTTGAAAGATTAGCAGTCATGATCTGTAGTTTATTATATTATCTAACATTGTGTTCTGTAACTAGAATACTTAAGACAGTAAATTTAAAAGGTACAAAAACAAAATTTATTAGTTAATTTAACCAATTCAGACCCCCAGATTTCCATGGCCATTTCTTCCTTATTTTGGTCAATAATGGCCATGTTCAAGTTACCTCTATATTTGAATCAATAAGAACCCTAAGCATGAATAAATTAATTTTTTCTTGTTTCTACAATGTATCAAGTAGAAAGAGAATAAGATATTAATATTGTATGCAGGAGGATGTCATCACCATGGTGGTATGAGAGGATCCTTTTGTCTCTATCCTTCAATCTGTAATAAAACATCCATAACCCATCAAAGGCTACATTGCATAACACACTAGGATACCAGAAAGATCCAAACATTGATACATACAAAGGCAGGTGAATTGGAGAACATAGAGGAAGCTAAATGGGGAAAAAGCAGATGCAGAGCCCAAGATCTTGGATCACTGGCAGTAGTGACTGAGCCAGCTACTCCTAGCCCTGGATAACTTGGTGGGGAGCAGCAGAGGCATGTGTGTGACTCCAGCCAGCCAGCTTCAGAACAGTGGGAAGCAGAACAACAGAGGGGGCAGAGCCCTATGAACAAAGACCCTACCCTTCGCTAGAAGCCTGGTAGCAACAGTGGGGTGCACACAGGACTCCTACATCCCAACCTCAGCTAGCACCTAGTGACCACAAGCTAACGAGCAAAAGCTGAGATGGTGCCCTGCCTAGGAGGCTCCCTCCCCACCACTCCCTGCCCCCACCAGGGCTGTGGAGCTTCTGAACCAGATGATCCCAGATACTGCTGAAGCATTAGCCATCCCTGAGCCCCAGCAGCAAAGCCAGCAACTGCAGCAACACCAGCAACAGCAAGGCATCAGTGACCCCCAGAAGCCCAGGTGCCCAGGAGGAGAGTACTGGCTACACCCCAAATAGAGGCTGTGCAGGGTGGAATATGCAAATCCTCAGATATAGCCAGAGGCAGCTCAGGTAAGAGAAACCAAAAACTATCACAATAGTACCACCCACTGAAAAACGAAAGAAAGGCTTCTAATCTCCAAGCAGTTGAAAAGTTTGAATAAAAAAAACTATACCTAAATAGAAGACATGTTTGCAACAGCAAATACGCCCACAGAGGAATAACTCAGCAAGCACCACAAAATGCCACAAAACCATGGCATTATAGAAATAAAACATGCTCCAGAGACCAAGCATAAGGTCATGGAAGATTATAATCTAACTGATAAAGAATTCAAAATAGCTGTCATAAAGAAACTCAATAAGCTACAAGAAAACTCAGAGAGGCAGTTCAATGAGCTCAGGAATAAAATTAATGAACAAAACAAATACTTTACCTAAGAGATTGAAATTTTCAAAAAGAAACAAATTCTTGAGCTGTAGAACTCAATAAATGAGATGAAGAATGCATTAGAAAGCATTGGAAATAGAGCAGATCATTTGGAAGAGAGAATTAGTGAGTTTGAAGACAGAAACATAGAAATGATATAGGTAGAAGAGGAGAGAGAGCTAAGGTTTTTAAAAGCATGTAGAAATTCTACAAAAGTTATCTGGCTAAGGAGATGAAAGACTTGTATACTGAAAACTATAAGACATTGTTGAAAGAAATCAAAGCAGTCACAAACAAATGAAAAGGTATTCCATGCTTATATACTGGAAGAATTAACATAGTGAAAATCTTCATATTACTTAAAGCAATCTGGAGATTCACTTCAATCTCTATGAAAGTCCCAATGACAGTTTTCATGGAAAAGAACAAAGATCCTAATACTTATAGGAACCACAAAAGACCCCGAATAACGAAAGAAATTCAAAGAAAAAAAGAACAAAATTGAGGTATCATACTCTCGGATTTCAAAATATACTACACAGCTATAGTAAACAAAATATCATGGTGCTGGCAGAAAAAACAGACACACATATCAAATGAAGAAAATTGAGAGCCCAGAAATAAACCCTCACATTTTCTGGCAGGTAGTTTTTGACAAAGGAGCCAAGAATATGCAATGGAGAAAGGAAATTCTCAACAAATGGTGCTGGGAAAACTGGACAGGCACATGCAAATAAATGAAATTAGACCACTATCTTACAACATACACAAAAATTAATTAAAAATGGGTTAAAGACTTGAACATAAGACCTGAACCCTAAAACTTGTAGAAGAAAACATAGGTAGCATGCACTTTAACATTGGTCTTAGAAGTATTTTTTAAATATATCTCCTCAGGCAAGGGATAAAAGAGAAAAAGAAACAAATGAGATTAATTCAAACTCAAAAGCTTCTACACAGCAAAGGAAACCATCAACAAAACAAAGAGACAACCTACCGATTGAGAGAAGATATTTGCAAATCATATTTCCAATAAGAAGTTAATATTCAAAATATATAAAGAATTCAACAACAAAAAACAAACAACCCAATTAAAAAATAGGCATAGGATCTGAACAGATGTTTTCCAAAGAAGACATACAGATGGCCAACAGGCACATGAAAAGAGGCTCAACATCACTAATTACCAGGGAAATGCAAATCAAAACCACAATGAGATATCATCTCACACCTGGCAGAATGGCTATTGTTAAAAAGACAAGAAATAGCAAGTGTTGGAGAGGATGTGGAGAAAAAGGAATCCTTGTACACTGCTGATGGGAATATGAATTGGTGCAGCCACTATGGAAAATGGTATGGAGATTCCTCAAAAAATTAAAAATAGAAATACCATATGATCCTGCTATTCCACTTTTGGATATTTATTCAAAGAACATGAAAACACTAGTTTAAAAAGATATATGCACCCCGTTGTTCGTTGCAGCATTATTCACAATAGCCAAGACTTGGAAACAACATAAGTACCCATTGACGGAAGTGGACAACGATGAAGTGATAGAATACTACTCAGCCGTAAGAAAGATGAATCTTGTCATTTAAGACAACATGACAACATGGATTGACCCTGAGGGTATTATGCTAACAAAAATAAGTCAGACAGAAAAAGACATATACCACGTGACTTCACTCATATGTGAAAGATAAACAAAAATTAAACACATATTACAGAAATCAGATTGGTGGTTGACAGGGGGAAGGGGAGGTGGGGGGGAGGGCCAAAGGGGTAAAGGGGCATATGTATACAGTGACGGATGGCAACTAGACTTTTGATAGGGAATACAATGTAGTCTATACAGAAGGTGAAATTTAATGATGTACCTTGAAATTTATGTAATGTTATAATATTATCTCAATAAAAAATTATATGTAGACACATGCTCATTTTTTGTGGATGACAGACAAGTAAATTAAAAACATTATGAGAATAATGGTACAGTATATTTATACGGAAATTTAAGGGAACAAATATAGGGTCATCTAACTCAAATTAGAATAGTCAAGGAAATCATCCCAAAAAGGGTAATACTTAAGCTGAAGTCTGAAAGACAAGCTATAATTTGTTGGCTAGAGAATTTGAGAACAGCGTTTTATGTAGAGGGAACAAAACATCAGAATAAGCATTTTATTCGGTTTGGCAAATGGTTGCATTGAATGATTTAGCTGGATAATAGGGTACGCTATTAAAGTGACATAGAGATGAAGATGTTTGTAGCTATGGTTCTTATACATCTGATGTTCCATGTTGAGTATTTCCTTTTTCTCACCTTTTCTTAATCTTTCTGATTCCTTTGCTTCTCACTAGTTACACCACTAGATTAGGAGAAAAATGAAAGCTTCTGCATATTTTCAACCCAAAACTTGATCTGTCACAGGATACTGTAGTCTTTGAAAGTGTATATTTATATTCGTAGATTATGTTATTGAACGTGTAGTATGCATCAAGGGCTACAATTAGTATTTTGTAAACATCACCTCGTTTAGTGTTCTAACAATCACTGAAGTATTTTTTTTTTTTTTGCTGAGGAAGATTTGTCCTGGGCTAACATACATTGCCAATCTTCCTCCTTTTGTATGTGAGCCACTGTCACAGGATGGCCAGTGACAGACAAGTGGTATAGGTCCGCATCTGGGAACTGAACCTGGGCTGCTGAAGCAGAGCATGCCAAACTTAAATACTAGGCCACTGGGACTGGCCCTGAAGTATCTTTTATGTCCATTTAATGGATGAGGAAAATTATGCTTGGAGAGGTTAAAAAAAATACCACTTCCCTAAGAGGTGTTTTTCCTCATTAGAAGCCTAATTCCAATATCAGTGGGAAAAAAAGAAAGGTTTTCTCTCTCTCTCTTTTTTTTACATCCCAGTACTAATATATTCAATTTTACTAACTGAGTTTTCAAAATGTTTTTCTCCCTAGGATATCAGAAAAGAGGTGATAAAATTGATGCAGTTTCTGGGAAGGAAGCCATCAGAGGAGCTTGTGGACAAGATTGTACAACATATTTCATTCCAGGAGATGAAGAACAATCCATCAACCAATTACACAATTCTACCAGATGAAGTCATGAACCAAAAAATATCTCCCTTCATGAGAAAGGGTGAGATAGTCATGCTATTTGCCTTTATTGTTACAGTTATAGGGAAAAATCTTTTGAGATCTATTCATGCCTGTGGACCCAGCTTGTTTTCTTCAGAGCTGTTTCACATTTGGGCACTCTCTTTATTAAATTACAGTTCTGCAAAGGCATAGAACATTAGTACCACTACTAATGCTAATAGTAAATTGCTATTATTTGTTGATTATTTAATATATGCGGCACATTATATTAAGAATGACCAGCAGCCACCCCAACCTCAGCACCAGCACTAATACCACACTCTACTAGCTACCATTTACTAAGCCTCCGTGCCTTGGTGCTGCACCATGTACATTCTATAAAAATACATAATTTTTAAATTCTATTTAAATTCTTATCAGAGAATCAGGAGAAAGTTCCTATTATTACCTCATTTTGAGATGAGGAAACGAGCTTAGAACAATTAGCTTTTTCTTGACCAAATGGCAGACATTTTTCAAAACTAAGTGACAAATGTTTAAACTCATCAAATTGTGCGCATTAAATATGCACAGTAGTTTGTATATCAATTATATCTCAATAAAACTGTTAAAAAAAAGACTAAGTTTCAAAGCCCTTAGTGGCAAATACAGGTCTGTTTAGCAAAAATATCAAAGTACAATGAGGTGATGTTCTATTAGGAGGAGGCATCGTCTGATAAGCTTTAGTTAGTTTATAAATCCAAAGGCATGGAGCATATGCAGAGTATTGGGACATCCAGGCTTACTGATATGTGAAGCAGAGATAGAACAAAGAAACTTTCTTTGAACCAAATTGTCAGTGAGAGGGTCAGGGATTTTTAAAATAATAGTAACAAACCTGACACTGGGCAAAAACAGGGAGCCGCTGAAAAGAGAGTTAACATGCAGATTATATTTTACTTCTTTACTCCTCAGAGTACCTCAGTCTCCTTTTCCATAATGTCCACATGTATTTTTAAGATAAAATCAAGAACTTGAAATAATTATGCTTGTAAAGGGCTGCTTACTGCTATATCCTCAGACTCTATCTGATCCTCAGCACATACATTTTCTATCTTTTGCATTTTGGGCTTTTTCATCGGGAAAGTTTAGAGCTCCTTGAACTAAGGAACGCAAGTGAACTACTGACTAATTTAAAATACAGGGTGACCACCTTCTGACGAGGGGAGGGTTGAATGCGATGGAAAGCAAAAGAGAAGGGCCTGCTAGACTATCCTATTAGCACAGGCGGGAAACACTGAGGAGCTTCTCTGTCAGGGGCAGCAGAAATGGAAGGAGGCAATGGATTTGAAGGAAGTCTGAGTATGTATAAAGAATTACATGTTGTAGTTGAGGAATAACCTCCGAGTTTATGCCTCGGATACCCAGTGTTGCATAGCCAGGTTACGGAAAAGTTCACAAAGAAAACACAATTTGGTGGGAAAGAAAACAAATTTATTTTTGAACTAGTTGAATTCGAGATACTTGGATGGAATTCAGGTGGCAATGTCATGTAGGCAGTTGGATATGCAGGCATAAGTCTGGATTTAAGTGTTATCAGCATGAAGATGATATTTAATGTCTTGGAAGTGGGTAAAACATGCATCTCATCTTAAGAGCCCCAACAATTCAGAGGAAATTGGAGAAAAAAAATAAGTGAAGTATCATAAGAGGGAAGAGTTAGAGAAAGGAATTTGTAGTTGTTTTGTTTTCTTTTTTCTTTATCAGGACAAATCCTTCTTTGTGAGCTCAAACATATATTATTTATGGTAAGAATTTTATTTCTATAATTGAGGAGTACAAGAATACAATTTAATTAGGTTAATGAAAGTGACAAATATTAGAAAACTTCATGATTCTGGTTGGAAGACATAATACGTACTGTTTTTTCTCTTCTGTTACAGGGATTGTAGGAGACTGGAAGAATCACTTTACAGTAGCCCTGAATGAGAAATTTGACATGCACTATGAGGAGGAAATGAAGGGATCTACACTGAAATTACAAACAGAGATATAAAAAGAGACTTCTTAACATATCTGAGATTAAAGCTTTCTTCTCACATTCCTCACGTTTTTAAAATTTAAGATTGGTAGAGAAGAAGTCATGTGAAGAATTATGGTCAAGTTCACGTGGTTTTTGAGGTGTTCATATAAAAAAACAAGAATATATTCCTGCTATTATCTTTTTTCTTTTGTTTCTTTCTTTTTCTTTTTTTTTTCCAAATATTACATGAATTGGGGGCCGGCCCCACAGTGTAGTGGTTAAGTTCGTGCACTCTGCTTCGGCGGCCTGGGGTTTGCAAGTTTGGATCCCAGGCGCGGACCGACGCACCACTTATCAAGCCATGCTGTAGTGGCATCCTATCTACAACAAATAGAGGAAGATGGGCACAGATGTTAGCTCAGAGCTAATCTTCCTCAGCAAAAAGAAGAGGATTGGCAAGGGATGTTAGCTCAGAGCCAGTCTTCCTCTCACACACACACACAAAAAAACAAATATTGCACGAATCTATAATGATGTAGAAACACACAGATAGTTCAAGTTGTTTGAGTTTCATTAAAAATAACCAAGCATTTCATATTCTTTATTATTGTGGTTACTTTTTTCCATTTATTAGTACATCTAATATATGCATATACCTCTGTATACACATATGAATAAATATGTTTATAAATAACTGTATATGGACTTAGAAAAACTTGGGAGAAAGAACTAAAGAATAAATAAATTTGGTGGTATAACTATACCTATGATTTCCTTCCTTATTTTCTTTCACTTTCTGCAAAGTGGCTATATTGGAATTTACCTTAGTCTAATGTAAATTTTGAGCATAAAAGAACTGATTTCCAGATGTCTATAAATAATCTCTATATAGATTACTTTACATTATATAATGCCTATAAATAATGAGTGTAATTTATGCTTGAATGTCTGGCAAATTTGAAGTATTTATGCTTTAGAGTTCTTTCTTTCCTATATACAATGTAATGAATGTAAGCTCTGTAAACTAAAGTTTTTAGAATATAATATTTGCCAGTAAAAAACAAAAACAAAAGTAAAAGAAGAATTATTATTTTTTATTTACACAATGTTGTTTTAGCTTATGTCTTCAATTTTTCTGTATTCTATTTTTGGTTTTCCTTGTACACTATGTTTACTGTAACAGTCAATGCTTCCTTTCTCTAAATCAGAAGACACACAGGATCATGAAATGTTCACTACAGTCTTAGTAGAGTATTACGTCTTTAATTCCTAAACTAAAAGGTCAAATCTAGGGAGAAATTGATGTGATTTGTTTTCATACTCTTTGGAGAAAAGTCTAGGGATTTCTCAGCACCCTGTTCAATAATTATAATTTTTCAGAATCAAAGCTATTGTTTTAAAAAAAGTGTTACGTAGTTAAGCATTATACAAAAATTGGAGAGTCTTGAAAACAGTGGAGATTTTCTTGGGGTGGGCTGGGAAGTAGAATCTCAGTCTCTGAAGGTAACAGTTGTTACTTATCTTTTAAACACCCATTTGCCATGATTTTTTCATTTAACATTATAGCGTGTAAAAATAGCTTTTTAATTTTATACTTTGTAAAATTCATCGTTGATGTTGCTCACATATAACTAAACAAGAATAAACTCATGTATCTTTCTGACTTTAGTTCTTAGTAAACCATCATTTTCAAAGTTGGCCTGATTGAAATTCGGACCATTCACTTTTCCCCACAGCTTTTCCAGATATTTCTGTAACTTCCTTGGAGAAAGAAGGGGGCTGTGATCTGGCTTAAAATTCAAATACAATTTCAAACCCTCTGTGATTCTTTGGCATCTTTCCGAGCTGGGCTTAAGTCTGTGTGGGCTGGAGGCAATGAGGGCCTTGGACAGCATCATGTGGTGGGGTACGCAGGGGTAGCCACCATAGCTTTGATTCTGTGCTTCCAGGAAAGCTAAAGATTTCTGCTTACCTTAGTGTTTAAGGTTTGCCAATAATTAGTTCTCTAGAACAACGCCTTTAGGCCAACTGATAGATACTTAGTACCCCTTAATAAAGGCTTATTTACTTACTGATTAATGAATACCATGTTAAGACTAGGAAGTGCTCAGTAAGCATTTATTTATGAGGGTTGTAATTGCACAGACTTTGAACCATGCAATAGAGTTTCTTTATATGACTAAAATACCTGAGAAATCAATTTGGGCAACAAAATAAATAAATAGTATTGGACTATAAACCTATTGTATAAAATAAATATCCATGAATCCAGGCTGATGAAAATTAATGCTTGAATAAATTATGAAGTGGGAAGAATATATAAATATCCTATACAGAAGAAATCCAAGTAACTATGTATAGCTCCTCATTCCATCCCTTAAGTGTGGGATTCACATAGTGCCTTCCATCTAAAGAGTATAGAAAGGGTGACAAGTAGGGTGAGGAGGGAAGACTGACTTTACAGTGGAGAAACTTGGCAAACACTATCTTAACCAGGTGATCACGTTAACATCTTCAGTGATGAGACATGTTGATAGAAAATGCCCTTGGTATCGATGAAAATGGCTCTTGACCTCTCAGGCTTTCTTCCCCAAACCAGTAACCATTGCATAACCATGGAAAAAACATCAAATAAACCCAATGGAAGGACAATCTACAAAATACCTGACCAATGCTCCTCAGTTTTATCAAAAATCAAAAACTTTTCCCTTCAAAAATAGGGAAAATCTGAGAAACTGTCACTGTCAAGAGGGGTCTAAAGAGACGTGACTCCTCAGTGTCATGTGACACCCTGGATGTGATCTTTGGACAGAAAGAGGAACTAGGTAAAAACTCATAGAATTCTAATAAAGTATGGACTTTAATTAATAATAATGTGTCAACACTGGTTCGCTAGTATGTAACAAATGTACCATGGGAGTGTAAGATGTTAAAAATAGGGGAAAATGGATGCTAAACATACAGAAACTCTTTGTAATATTCTTGCAATGATTTTTTTTCTGTAAAGGGCTAGAGTAAATATTTCTAACTTTGCAGATGATACGGTCACTGTTGCAACTATTCTACTCTGTCATTGTAGCTTGAAAGCAGCCACAGAAAATAATACATAAATTAATGAGTGTGTTACTTTGTTAAAGTAAAATTTTATTTATAAAAACAAATGGAAATGCAGATTTGGCCTGAGGGTTGTAGTTTGCCAGCCCCTCCTCTAGATACTAATATTTCTTTCTCCCAGTTTTTAGAAATGTAGAGTTGTCTTCCATTTTTAGAAAGGCTAAGAATGCTCCAAAAGGTATATTTTATCCAGAACTTAATTATTCTTTGTTGGTTGTCTTTCAGAATATCTAGACAGCCACATTGCTAGAAGCAAGTGTCTTATAGCTTATACCAAGTGTCTTCTATAGGATACAAGCGTTGGAAGTCAAAATCTTCACCTAGGGTTAATCTGTACCTGAAATGAAACATCACACTTTTTAATACAAGTACTAGAGTTAGAATGGGTACTACAGGGATTTGCTATCCCTTTTAACCACAAATAAAAGAAAAATAACTCCTTCACCACCACCACCAAATGTGTATCTCTTTCCTTCAATTCTGAATTTTCTCTTACCATGGATGAACATCTTTGGTTATCTGTGTAATGCCAACCTCTCTACATGTGCGCTGAATTCTTCTACTGTCGTCCACTCCAGCCGTTGATACTTCTCTTCTGTATCCTCATCATTTTTTCTTCCTGTGTGATCAATTCCCATCAGCATATATGTTGTGATATCTCACAACTTAAAACTAAACAAAACAAAAAAATCTTTGTGTCAAATCTCCTCCAGATATTCCTAAATTTTCTCTGTTCCTCTGTACGTCAGAAATCATTCAAGACTTGTCTATACTCACTGTATCTGGTTTTTCACTTTACTCTTCTCCTACTGTACCCTTTCCTGAATTAGTTTTAATAAATTATGTCATTAAATATTTATAAACACAAGAACATATATATTCATACACACAAAAGTATGTGTATACAGGTGGGCTGGCCCGGTGGTGAAAGTGGTTAAGTGCGCACTCCCCACTTCAGTGGCCCGGGGTCCGCAGGTTTGGATCCCGGGTGCGCACTGATGCACCGCTTGGTAAGCCATGCTGTAGTGGTGTCCCATATAAAGCAGAGGAAGATGGGTGCGGATGTTAGCTCAGGGCCACTCTTCCTCAAGAAAAAAGGGGAGGATTGTCATTGAATGTTAGCTCAGGGCTCGTCCTCCTCACACACACAAAAATATATATGTGTATACATACATGATATAAAGAACAAGAACAGAAGGAGCACCACTGTATCACCATCACTCTAAGAAATGGAGCATTATCCATAACAGTGAAGTTCTTCTGTACTTCTTCTCATGCCTTTCCCTTTACATATCATGCCCACAAGTAACATAATCACTGTCCTGAATTTTGTATTTATTATTCCCTGGATTTCTTTTATAGCTTAACACCCTTACACATTTACGCATACAGTTTATTGCTCTGATTGGCATGTCTTAATCACATATAAAGATAATAATACCCAATATGTTCTTTTGTGACTTGCTTTTATCTTGGCTCAAAGTTATGTTACTAAAATTTACTTATATTGATATTTGAAGCTATAGAACATTTGGTTGCACTATGTGTATAAGACTATATTTGTTTATTCATTTTAATGTTGATAGATAGTTGAGTAGCAAATAATTTTCTTTTATAAGCAATGATATTAGGAATGCTCACGTACATGTATTCTGAAGAAAATTCCCAAGAGTTTCTCTACATACAAATCAAATTACTGGATTGTTAGGTCTGTGCATTTTCAATGTTCTTGATATTGCATTTTTTTCCCACATAGATGCTAACACCTATTATTCTCATATTTTTAATATTTGCTGTCTCTTTGGAATAACATTGCATCTCATGGTGATGATTTTACTTTAAATTCCCCTAATTAGTAATGGCTTACTCCAGAACAGAGGTTGAAGCAGCAAATTATACATAAGACATCACTGGTCTCATGGCAAAGGTAAATGAGATGGCAGGACCACGAGCTCTTAAATCTTTGGTACAGAAGTGACGTTTATCATTTTATTCACATTTTATTAGCCTGAGCTAGTCATATATCCAAGTCTGACGTCAAAAGGATGGGGAAGTGTAATCTTTCATAAGATGAGGCAGGGAATATTTGGTAACAAGATTATAGTCAATTCATTTTGTCTTGTCTTATGTTTGGTTATCCTTTATTATACATTGGAGATTGCATTTGAAAATTTGTTTATAGACATAATTTAAAGGCTGTGATAATGTTTTCTTCCTCCAGAGAAAAATACTCATTTATTTCTGCCATATACCTAAGGAAACTACTAATAGTTAGAACCACTTAATCAATTTTTAAGGATTAAGATGATTCAAACATTTAAAAAACGATGTTTCCAATTTACCCTAACTTCTTTTTAAATAATAATTTATTATAAAATAATCTCAAACTTAGAGAAGTTATGATAGCCACACAAAATATCCTGTATCTGCTTCACCCATATTTCCCAATTGTTACCATTTCTCCATATTTGTTCTCTCTGTGTGTGTGTATATATATATATATATATATATACACACAAACATGCATATACATACATATATTCACAATCATTCATTATCATTATTCTTTTTCTGAGCCACTTGAGATCAAGCTGTAGATATAATCATTCTTAAATATACCAGAGTGTATTTCCCCCAAATAAGGGTACCATGTTACATAGCCACAACTATTCAAATCTGAAAATCAACATTGAGGTAATACTGCTATTCAATTTACCTACTACATTCATATCCATCCCAACTATTTCATCAAAGGCATTTTGTTTTTTCTTTCTCATCCAAGATCTAGTCAGAGATTACATGTTCCGTTTAATAGTCATATTGCTTTTGTTTCCTTCAATCTTAACAGTTACTCAGTATTTTCTGTGTCTTGTGACCTCTTCAGTTTTAGAGTATAGACTTTTAATTTCACAAAATGTCTCTCAACCCTGATCATCTCAACAGTCAGGACATACATTCTAGGCAGGAACAGGACAGAAAAGATGTTGTGAGTCTTTCAGGGCATCATATCAGATGGCATGCAATATTTTCTTGTTCCACCTCTGATGGGTGTTGTCAAACTTGATCATTTGGTCAAATCGGTGCCTGCTCCATTTCTCTATCACAGTGTTACCTTTCTATCTTTGTAAATAATTAGTATTTTTGGGACATGATCTGAGAATATAATCCACTCCCTTGCATTTAGCATCCATTGATCATTTAGCCTGAATCTTTCACCACTGAAATGGTTGCAAATTCTATCAATATGTTCTATTTCTATCATTCTTAATTTATTAAATGGCATTATATTATAAGAAAGAATTCTTTTCCCCTCTCATTTATTCATTCATATCAATATGAACTCATGGCTTTCTATTTAATTCAAAAACTGTAATATAGCATATCATAATTTATTTTGATACTCAAATTATCCCAGATCTGGCCAGTGGGAGTCTCCTCAAATTGACTCTGTGTTTTTTTGACATTCCCTTATCACCTTTTGAGAACTTCCTCACTTTCTGACTTATCATGTATTTTCCTTGCCTCAGCCCTAGAACCAGCTATTTTTCCAAGACTTTTGAGTTCTTTTAGTGGAAGATAACATTTAGAAATAAAGACCTGGGTACTTTGTGTGCTCATTGTTAGTAGGCTGTCATCGCTGATTCCAGCCATCTTAGCGCACAGCTATCCCACTCTGTTTCTCAATCTCTCTATAGATAGATAGATAGATAGATAGATAGATAGATAGATAGATAGATAGATAATATATGATAGATAAATGGATAGATAGGTAAATAGATATGGATAGATAGATATAGATATAGATAGATCTATAGATAAATCTCTATCTATAGATATATATATAATTTCTGAGTCTATAAGTATTCATACTATAAAAATACAGGTTTACATCAATACCTACAAATTCCAATCCAAAACCTCAAGGATATTATCTAAACTTCTCATTTTCCAAATTTTTAAATTAGCTTCCTTTAGCCATAATATACTTATTGTTTCCTTAATTCTGCCTCCCCCTCCACATGTAATCAATCTCATGATCATGCTGCTACCTGCTCTGCCTTGCCACCTACTCGACCCCTGCTCTCATTGTCGCTTTCTCATCCCTGAGGCATGTTACTGCCTACTAGACTCCATAACTCTTTAGCCCTTAGTAATGCTACCATTTCCAAGGGAAAGAAAGGGAAAGGAAGAAGAAGAGGAATTTGCACTTGCTTCTAAGTTCAATTAAAAACACAGGGGTTAGGGGCTGGCCCTGTGGCCTAGTGGTTAAGTTTGGTGCCCTTCAGCGGCCTGGGTTTGTGGGTTCAGTTCCTGGGCATGGACATACACTACTCATTAGCCAGGCTGTGGTGGCTTCCCATATACGAAATAGAGGAAGATTGACACAAGTGTTGCCTCAGGACAAATCTTCCTCAAGCAAAAAGAGGAAGAATGGCAACAGATGTTAGCTCAGGGCAAATCTTCTTCAGCAAAAACAAAAAAAACCCCACAAAAATACAGGAGTTCTATAAACCCTTCCCTCCCCCATCACATCTTTTTCTGGGACCTGGAATCCAACTTTTATCTTTCTAAACACAGGGCTCTCAAAAGCTCTGCTCAGCTTCTCAGCCACCTTTCAAGAAATCAGAAAATATATTCATGAGTATAGCAGGGTTCAGTTCTCTAGATTTCTGTTTCTTCTGGACTTTAGACTAGTACTTTATAATTCTCTCATTAGTTCACCGATGTACAATAAGCCTAAATAAGCAAAATGAAAAAAGTGATAAAAATTAAAATCAGAAATAAATGAAATTGGAAATTTATAGGTCACATCAGCATCATGGCAGAGTGGGTTATTCCCTTTGTGTCTCCTCTCTAAGTTACAACCAATCGAATACCCGTTGACCAAAAAAGGACTCTCTACACAGCACTTAAGAGATCCATGCATCTATACATCTGAAGGTGTGCAGACTAGACCTCTGAGAGGAAGTGGAAAGGGGGAAACAGCCTCTTCTTCCTCCCCTGGAAGTGGTGATCCATAATGAGGATGCTGACACCTGCTCAGGCACTTGTGAACAGAGGCAGCAGGGGTAGACATGGCACTCCTGCCTAGCCCCTGTCTCCCCCAGAGGTGGAAGGTGGTGCACATGTCCAAAGGATTCAGGACACTGAATAGAGTTGGTGACCCAGCCCCTTCCCTTTCCCCTGGCAGTGGCCCGGTATTTCCAACAGTGAGGACTTTAATCAAAATATGGATTTTCCCAGATCGGGCAGGGTGCCCTGACCTGAGTTTTTAAATTGCATCAGCTCACAACAGTGACCAGAGGCTGCACAAGCAAGCAGCAATGACACTCATTCCCTGCTTAACCTCTACCCCTTCAGCAGTGACCAGTAGAACTTGTGACCTGAAGCTTCAATAACCACAGCAGAACCCATGACCCAGTCCCCAGTGGTGGCATCTCTGTCACTGGGCTCTACAAGCTGTGGAGGCTGCATACAAGTACCTGAGTCCTCAGGCCACCAGCAGTGACAGTGGCACCCATGAACCAAGTGCCCCTGGCAGTAGTGCTGCCAGCAACTCCAGACAACCTGGGAGCAGCAGCACAGGTGGTGCACAGGCAGTAGCATCTGAGCCTGTGGAAAGTCCACAAAGAGCCAATAGTGGGACATGAGGTCCAGGTGACCTCAGAAATAGCAGAAGTGCTCACAGCCTGATAACCCTGGTTGCTACATCTGAGACTACAGCAACATCATAAGAAACAAGGCATCAGCAACTTTAGAGGCACAAGCATCATAAAGAGGGCACTGATGATGCTTCTAGTAGAGGCAGTGGAGGGTGGAAAGTGCAGGCTCTCAGATACTACCGGAAGCAGCTCAGAAACAAAGTAATCAAAGGCTTACCCAAATAAGAATGGTGGTTTCTACCACAAACGTGATGGCAGAGGATCAACTAATCAAATACCATGAAAAACTACAGTAACATGATAGAACAGAAAAAAAAAATGACTCTCCAAAACCAAACTTGAAGTCACAGAAGATTGCAATCCAATTGAAGATAATTCAAAAAAGTTGTCAGGAAGAAGCTCAATGAGTTACGAGAAAACTCAGAAAGACAATTCAATGAATTCACAAATAAAATTAATGAACAGAAGGAGTAATTCACTAAAGAGATTGAAACTCTAAAACAAAACAAAACAAAACAGAAATACTGGAGATGAAGAACACAATTAATGAGATTAAAAATAAAGTGGAAAACACTAAAAATAGAGTAGACTGTGTGGAAGAGAAAATTAGTGAACTCAAGGATTGGAACCTAGAATTAATTCAGGTGGAAGATGAAACAGAAAGATTTTTTAAAAAATGAAGAAATTCTATGAGAAATATCTGACTCATTTAGGAAAAGTAATATGAGAATAATAGGTATCCCAGAAGGAGAAGAGAGGGAGAAAGAAGCAGAGAGCTTATTCAAAGAAATAATAGCAAAGAAATTCTGAAACCTGGGGAAGGAACTGGATGTACAAGAACATGAAGCTAATAGAACTTCTAATTTTCTCAAGGGGAAAAGACTTTCTCCAAGGCATATAATATTAAAATTATAAAAGCACAATGACAAAGAAGGAAAATTAAGGGAAGCCAGAGAAAAGAAAATAACCTGCAAAGAACCCGCATCAGGTTTTCAGCAGATTTCTCAACAGAAACTCTACAGGCTAGGAAAGAGTAGAATAATATATTCAAAATATTGAAAGACAAAAACTGTCAGCCAAGAATACTTTGTCCAGCAAAGTTATCTTTCAGATATGAAGGAGAAATAAAAACTTTCCCAAACAAAAAAAAGCTGAGGGAGTTCATTGCCACTAGATCTGCCTTATGAGAAATGTTGAAAGAGGCTTTCTACCTGAAATAAAAAGGTAAAGGTTTACAAATATTTGAGCAAAGTGATAAGTAGACAGAATCAGAAAATTGCAACTCTGTATCAGACTAGATTAGTAAACACTTAATTATAACATGAAGGCTAAAAGTAAAGCAAATGTCAAAAATAACTATGACCACTTCAATTTCATCACAAACTAACAACAAAAATAATAATTTGTGACAAAGAAAATATAGAAAGGGAAGAGGAAAAGGATTGAACCCGCTTAGGCTAATGGAGATAAGACACTATCTGCAGCAAAAGGACTATCTCGTCAATGAGATCTTTTATAAAAACCTCATGGTAACCAAAAAAAAAAAAAAAAAAAAATCAAAGCAGAATCGCAAATCATAAATAAAAAGAAAACTGAGGAAAACATCACAGAAAACCACCAAACTGAAATTGCAGACAGAAATACAAGTAAAAAGAAACAATGGAAATTTAGAAAAACCAGAAAACAAAAGATAAAATGGCAGTTTTATGACCTCATATGTCAATAATAACTCTAAATGTGTATGGATTGAATTCACCAATCAAAAGACACATAGTGGCTGGATGGATTAAAAAAAGACACACCAATATTTACTGCCTCCAAAAGACACATTTGAGCTTTAAAGAAAAACAGGCTCATAGTGAAGGGATGGAAGATGATACTCCAAGCAAATGGCAACCAAAAAGAAAGTGGATATAGTTATACTTATATGAAACAAAACAGACTTCAAGACAAAAAAGAGAGAAAAAGATGAACTTTATATGATTAAAGGTACATTCCACTAAGAAGACATAACACTTATTAATACACATGCACCTAATATAGGAACACCAAAGTATATAAAGCAACTATTAACAGACATAAAGGGAGAAAACAACAGCAACACAATACTACTAGGGGCCTTTAACACCCCACTTACATCAATGGACATATCATTCAGACAGAAAGTCAACAAGGAAACAGTGGCCTTAAGTGAAACACTAGACCAGATGGACTTAATACATATGCATATAGATAGATCATTCCACCCAAAAGCAGCAGAATACACATTCTTCTCAAGTGCACATGGAACATTCTCACATATAAATGATATGTTGAGAAACAAAACAAGGCTCAATAAATTTAAGAAGATTGAAATCATGTCAAGCATCTTTTCTCACCACAATGGTATGAAACCAGAAATCAATTACAAGAAGAAAGCTGGACAACTCACAAATACATGGTGACTAAACAATATGCTACTGAACAACTATTTGATCAATGCAGAAATCAAAAGAGAAATGAAAAAATACCTAGAGACAAATGAACATGAAAACATAAAATACCAAAACTTATGGGATGCAGCAAAAGTGGTACTAAGAAGGAAGTTTATAGTAATACAAGCTTACCTCAAGTAACAAGAAAAATCTCAAATAAATAATCTAAAACTATACCTAAAAGAACTAGAAAAAGAAGAACAAACAAAGCTCAGAGTCAGTAGAAGGAAGGAAATAATAAAAATCAGAGCAGAAATAAAAAAATAGAGACTAAAAAATCAATAGAAAGGGTCAATGAAACTAAGAGCTGGTTTTTTGAAAAATATAAACAAAATTGAGCAACCCTTAGCCATATTCATAAAGAAAAAAAGAGAGAAGGTTCAAATAAATAAAACTGGGAAAAAAAGAGGAGAAATTACAATGAATACCACAGAAATACAAAAGATTATAAGAGAATATGATGAAAATCTGTATGCTAACAAATGGGATAATCTAGAAGAAATGCATATATTCTTAGAATCATGCAACTTCCCAACACTGAATCAAGAAGAAATAGAGAATCTGAATAGACCACTCACAAGTAAAGAGATTGAAATAGTAATCAAAACCTCCCAAAAACAAAAGTCCATGACCAGACGGCTTCTCTAGTGAATTCTACTAAACATTCAAAGAAGGTTTAATACCAATCCTTCTCAAATTCTTCCAAAAAATTTGAGAGGACTGATGCTTCCTAACATTACCTCAGACAAAATCAGACAAGGACAACACAAAAAAGGAAAATTACAAGCCAATATTGTGATGAACAGAGATGCAAATATCCTCAACAAAATATTAGCAAATCAAATACAACAATACATTAAAAGGATCATACACCATGACCAAGTGGGCTTTATTCCAGGGATGCAAGGATGGTTCAACATCTACAATTCAATCAATGTAATACACCACGTTAACAAAACGAAGAATAAAAATCACATGATCATCTCAATAGACACACAGAAAGCATTTGACAAGATCTAACACCCATTTATAATAGAAACTCCCAATAAAATGGGTATAGAAGGAAGTACCCCAATATAATAAAGGCAATGTGGGAGAAACTGACAGCCAATGTCATAGTCCACGGTGAAAAACTGAAAGCTATTCCTCTAAGAATAGGAGCAAGACAAGGATGCCCACTCTTGCCACTCTTATTCAACATAGTATTTGAAGTCCTAGCCAGAGAAACTAGGCAAAAATAATAAATAAATAAATGTCACCCAAATTGGAAAGGAAGAAGTAAAACTGTCACTATTTGTGGATGACATGATTCTATATATAGAAAACCCTAAAGAATCCACAAAATATCTATTAGAAATAATTTTAAAATATGCGAATTTTCAGGGCACAAACTCAACATACAAAAATCAGTTGCATTTCTATACACTAATAATGAATTAACAGAAAGAGAAATCAAGAATACAATCCCATTTACAATCGCAATGAAAAGAATAAAATAACCAGGAATAAATTTAACCAAAGAGGTGAAGGATGCATACACTGAAAACTACAGGACATTATTGAAAGAAATTGAAGAAGATATAAAGAAATAGATATTCTGTGCTCGTGAATCAGAAGAATAAACATAATTAAAATGTCCAAATTACCTAAAGCAATTTACAGATTCAATGCAATCCCATTCAGAATGCCAATGACATTTTTCACAGAAATAGAACAAGGAATCCTAAAATTTACACGGAAGAGAAGATCTTGAATAGCCAAAGCAATCCTGAGAAAAAAGAAAAAAGCTGGAGGTATCACATTCCCTGATTTCAAAATATACTACAAAGCTATAGTAATCAAAATGGCACAGGCTGGACAGAATAACAAACAGATCAATGGAACAGAATTGAAAGTCCAGAAATAAAACCACACATCTATGGACAGCTAATCCTTAAAAGGAGCCAAGAACATACAATGGAGAAAGGAAAGTCTCTTCAATAAATGGTGCTGAGAAAACTGGACAGCTACATGCAAAAGAATGAAAGTAGACCCTATCTTACACCATACACAAAAATCAACTCAAAACGGATTAAAAACTTGAATGTATGACCTGAAACCATAAAACTCCTAGAAGAAAACACAAGCAGTACACTTTTTGACAAAGGTCTTAGCAGTATCTTTTTGAATATCATGTCTCCTCAGGCAAGGGAAATAAAAAAAAAAATAAAAACATGGTACCACTTAAAACTAAAAAGCTTCTACACAGAAAAGGAAACCATCAACAAAATGAAAAGACAACACACCAACTTGGAGAAAATATTTACAAATCATATATCCAATAAGGGATTAATTTCCAAAATATATAAAGAACTCATACAACTCAACAACAAAAAAAGGGAACCTGATCTAAAAATGGGCAGAGGATATCGACAAGTATTTTTCCGAAGAAGATATACAGATGGCCAATAGGCGCATGAAAAGATGTTCAACATCACTAATTATTAGGGAAGTGCAATTCAAAACTACAATGAGATATCACATCATGCCTCTCAGAATAGCTATTATTAAAAAGACAAGAAATAACAAGTGTTGGAAAGGACATGGAGAAAAGGGAACCCTTGTACACTGTTGGTGGGAATGCAAACTGGTGCAGCCACTATGGAAAACAGTATGGAGATTTCTCAAAAATTAAAAATAGAAGCACCATCTGATCCACCTATTCCACTTCTGGGTTTTTATCCACAGAGCATGAAAACACCAATTCAAAAAGATATATACACCCTTGTGTTCATTGCAGCATTGTTCACAATAGCGAAGACTTGGAAGCAACCCAAGGGCCCATCAATAGATGAATGGATAAAGAAGATGTGGTATATGTATACACTGGAATACTACTCAACCATAAAAAAGATGAAATCGTGCCATTTGCAACAAATGGATGGACCTTGAAGATAATATGCTAAGCAAAATAAGTCAAACAGAGGACAAATACCCTATGATTTCACTCATATGTGGAAGATAAACAAAAACACATAGATAGGGAGAATGGATTGGTGGCTACCAGAGGGGAAGGGGGTGGGGACAGTGGAAAAGGGGTAAAGGAACACAGATATATGGTGACAGAGGGAAACCAGACTTTGGTAGTGGACACGATGTAGTCTGTACAGAAGCTGAAATATAATAATGTACACCTGAAACTTGCCTAATGTTATAGACAAAGGTGACCTCCCTAAAATAATTTAAAAAAAACTTGGGGGACAATCAATACTGTATCCATACTAAAGCAATATTTTAGAAGTATTATCTCTATTATGTTTAAGTGGATTCAGGGGATAAAACACATCCCTGTTAACTACTATTTCATCATTCTTGAGTATTTACTTCTGATTGTTCTTTCATTTTTCTGGCACAGGTTTTCAGGTATTTTATTCAAGATACGTCTTTGCACATTTGGAAAAAATCTTTCTGGAGATTTCTCCCCAAATGACAACTTGGCTGGATACAGAATCCTTTGTTCACAACTTTTCACTTAAGTGCTTGGTAAATGATGCTACAGTGTTTTCTGCCATTTAGTATTGTAGGGTACAAGTCTGAAGCCAACATCATATTTTCCCCTGGATACTTATAGGATTTAAAAAAATAAATTCTTTTCTCCAAAAATAAAAAAAAAAAGAAAGAAATGAATTGAATACATGAAAATAAGAGAGAAAATTAATGAAACAAAAAGCTAGTTCTTAAAAATAATCAATAAAATTAATAAAATTGATAATTCTCCAGCAAAAATGACAAGGATGAAAACACACAAGATATAAATCACCAATATCAGGAATAAAAACAGGAGACATCACTGCAGTTCGTATAGCCAATAAAAGGATAATAAGGAAATTCTATACACAACTTCATGCTCACAAATTTGACAAATTAGAAAAAAAACAATTAGTTGAAAATCATAAACAATCAAAACTCATAGAAGATGAAATAGATAACCTGAACAGTCCTGTAACTATCCAAAAATAGAATTTTTCCTTAAAATACTCTTGAAAAAGAAATGCCCATTCCTAGATGGCTTCATTGTTGAATTTTATCAAACATTTAAAAAAGAGTTAAGACCAATTTTACACCGTCTCTTTCAGGATATGAAAGAGGAGAGAATATTTTCCAACTCATGTTATAAAATCAAAATTACCCTGATACTAAAACCAGACAAAGATAATACAAAAAAAAGAAAACCATAAACCAATATCTCTCATGAACTTAGACACAAAAACACTCAACTAAAGTATTATCAAACTGAATCCAACAATATGTGAAAAGAATTAAACACTATGACCAATTGGAAATTATTTCAGTTGTGTAAGTCTGTTTCAACATTTGAAAATCAATCAGTATAGTTCACCATATTAATAAGCTAAAGAAGAATTATCATATGATCCTATCAATCGATGCAGGAAAATCATTTGGTACAATTCAACACCCACTGAAGATAAAAGCTCTCAGCAATTTGGGAATAGAGGGTTACTACATCAACTTGACACAGAACATCTGTAAAAAGTCTATACTAGCATCCTAAACGTGAAAGACTGAATCCTTTCACCTTAAAACCAGGAACAAGTCAAGAATGCCTGTTCTTATCACACTTACTAAATCTCGTAGTAGAAATTCTGGCCACCGCAATAAAGTAAGGAAAAGAAACAAAAGGCACAGAGATAGTAAAGGAGGAAACAAAGCTGCCATGTCATGAGTACACTCAGCAGCCCTCTGGACATATCTTTATGGCAAAGAAATGAAGTCATCTGTCAATGGCTAGAATGAAACTAAGACTGCCTGCCAACAGCCATGCAAATCAAAGATCTTGGAATTTACTTCTCCACTCCTAATTCAAACCGTCAGATGATTGAAACCTCAGTGAGCAATTTGACTGTAACCTTGTGAGAGATGCTAAGCCAGAACTACACTGCTAAGTCATTCCCACATTCCTAACCTTCAGAAACTGCGTGAGAATATAAATATTTGTTGCTTTAAGCTACTACATTTTAGTGTAATTTGTTACTTTATATTATATAATTAATCCAATTTGGAACTGGATATTGCGGATACTAAGTGTATCTTTACAGAGAGTACGAGTCAATTACAAAGAGAAAACTGGTGACATTAAGATGTACAAACGTATCAGACTCCAGCTTGACCAACCAACCAAGGGTAACATTTAATTTGTCTCTCTCCAATCCAAATAAAATTAAACGCATGAAGGCAGGGAATTCATTTCATTCACTGATCAATACAAAAAGCATAGTAGAGAGATTTTGTACGAGTAAGTACTCATGAATATTTGATAAACGAATGAATGAATGTCTTCTCAGGTACATATGTACTTCTCTGTTATTAGCAAGAGTTTAAAAAATATGCCTTACTCATTTACCAAAAAAATGTTGTTTCTTTCATTTATATCAACTCTTAAAACCGCTGAACATTAATTTTAATGAATTATCCACTATTTTTGACCAAATCTCTGAATATCAAGACTAAAGTTGTGTGTAGCAACAGACTTATTGTACATGTTTTATAACAGCTACTTATAGGAAAAACATTAAACCAGTCTCCAATTTAGTGGCTATCTTAAGGAAGTTCTGTGAAAAGCAATCATGTTAATCAGCTTTACTAAAAAACAAAACAATCTGAAATCTCTTATTACCTACAACAACAAAGGGTTATTCTTTGTTTGTGTTACTTTTAGACTGCCATGCAGTTCCAGGCTTTGGACAGGCTGAGACTCTGATAGATGTGTTTTTCATTCTGGGACCCAGGCTGAAGGAGTAGCCCCTTTGTGGGACATGTTCATTTTCAAGGTATACACAAAAAGAACAATAAATCCATTGTAAAATGTAGTGTCTCTTACAGCATCATGGGTGTGTTCTCGCTTCTGCTCACATTTAGTCGGCCAAAGATATCATAACCAAGTCCAAGTTCATTGGGCAGGAAAGCATACTCCTTTCACTGGCAAAAGTCAGTGAATATTTGCCAACATTAATGTTAACTCCCGCTGTCTTCTATCACCTTTTTATAGACTTTCCTAATCAGAACTGTTAGCCTCTATCTGATCTCCTGCAGGAAGAATTGCATTATCAAGGGTTCAAGCGCTTCCCAGTTTCACTCTTAACCCCTTGCCACCCCTAAAACTCAGTCAGTTATTCATTCTTTTGTTATGAAAATGTTGAAGTCATCACATAGTACTCACATTAAGGCCTCTAAGATTCCTAAGGTTTGGCCCAAAGTGTCAGAATCATTTAAGATTCCCGGACTACGGAAAAAACATCAAATTGATTCACGCCTTAAAGATTACCCACCATCCATATGCCAAAGCTAGTGTAGTTATGAGAAACTAGAGATCTGTCCTTTGAGACAACTTGCCCTTAGGTTCTGTCTTGTCAGAGTCAGAGTAGTGTTGATGAAATCCACTGATGTGGATTTCCCTCAAAAACTCGTAGTCTTATGCTATGTATAATCCATCTTTAGACTAAAGCATGACTTTCCATTTATTTCAATCTTGATTTACATCTATTTTTGCTGTGTGGATGGTCACACTGATGAATATATAAGTATATGCATACACACACATAGTTTCTGCAAATTTGTAAAATTTATTTCTAGAGAATATTTATTTTTAAAACATATCCCTGGATGGCCCCGTGGCTTAGTGGTTAAGTGCGCGCGCTCAGCTACTGGCGGCCCGGATTCGGATCCTGGGCGCGCACCGACGCACACCTTCTCCGGCCATGCTGAGGCCATGTCCCACATACAGCAACTAGAAGGATGTGCAACTATGACATACAACTATCTACTGAGGCTTTGGGGAAAAAAAAAGGAGGAGGATTGGCAATAGATGTTAGCTCAGAGCCGGTCTTCCTTAGCAAAAAGAGGAGGATTAGCACGGATGTTAGAGCAGGGCTGATCTTCCTCACAAAAAAATAAAATAATAAAATAAAATAAAAAAATAAAATGTATCCCTATGAAAAATATTTAAAATATTCTTTCAATAACCAAATTGGCAATGCTTTTTAGGAAAATAATAATCAGGGTTTGGTTAGTGTGTGCCCTCTAAGAAACGGGACAAGTTTACTGTGCTAGATATCTTTAGTTTGCCCTCCAGATTTACTCTCCACGTTTTTCCATCCTGTTCTGTACCTGGGGAGGCTGATGTGTATGGATTATATCAATAGGATTCTGGGCCCTCCAGTTTCTATTTGGGAGGAGATCTGAGGGAGGGAGGAGAGTGAAGTCAAGTTGATTATTTCCCTGGCTCTTTCCCATGTGGTCAGCGTTAAGTGGGCTACATCCTTCAATCAAATTAACTGGTAGGATCTTATCACTTAATTTCCTTGTTTTCATTATGACACATATTCCTTGGCAATATCTAGAGACCCCAAAGCCTGAATCCCTATATTGCAATTTTTCCAGGACATAAATCTCAGTCTCCTGCAAGGGTAAGATAGAGGCATGCTAAGAGCCTGAGGATCATATCCTGGCTGCAAGGCATCTGGGGAAAAAACTAGGAATAGTTTTCCCTTGTTTTTCAGAATAATCTGTAAAAGTATCTAGCTGCCTCCAATTGTTTTGCCTTCCTGTAACTCTATAGCAGCGTGACGTTCAGGTTGTTTCTCGGTTTCTTCCCTGAAGCAGACTTCAAGAAAAAATCTTAATCTAGATTTTCCCATTGCATTCAAAGAGAATATTTGTTTGGGGAGTTTACACAGGATAATAAGATAAAATATTTACATCTCCTATTTGTTGAATGAGAGATTTTCACTTTGAATTCCATTATTGTACAAATACATAAACTCCCTTATTTAAAAAACTTTGCACTTAGCCAGCATCATAATTTCAGGACCTAGAGACAAAAAGGGACCACATCATAGAAAATATTTTGACCATATGGAAAAATGAGAAGATCCCAAACAAGTATTTTCTATTTTGAAAGAGATGTTTTTACTACAGTCACAAAAAAAATGAGAAGATCTCAAACAAGTATTTTCTATTTTGAAAGAGATGTTTTTGCTACAGTCACTACTATTACCAGGTGACTAAGAAAGGTGGTATACAGACCTGCCTCTGGATGGTACAGGCATGATTTAAGATGCGGAATAGACTCCAACTTCTTTTGGCTGCATTTCCTTTTCCTTTTGCTCCTACACAGGGAACATATTCTTGCCTGTCTACCTTACTCATGCAGTTCTAGAGGTGCAGATAAATCATCTGTTAGTGAGGGTTTCTAATAGGAGCCTTGAAACAGCATCTGTGTTATGCTTAGCTTTTACAGTGGAAATCAGAAGCATTAGTAAAGGGCCTTCATTTACTATAGGTGATAATTTGTTGGTACTAATTCCAGATGCTACGTTTAGTCATAAGATGGAGTTAGCATGAGAGACTCCATGTCTAATCTGCCCCCATCTTACTCTCACAGTGTGCTTGGAGAAATGCTTAGATCTGCATGTAGGCAAGCTGATCAGTAGACAGTAACCAGTAGAGAGAATGACTTGTTAACAGAAGATTTAAGCCCTCTGCCCCAACTATTTCTTCTCTCCCTGATAAGAAAAAAACTAATGTTCTTTTGATTCCTCAGGAATGTTGCATTCAGCAGATCTGAAACTTTTATCTATGGAGAGACACCCAGCGATCTGCGATCATCCAACACTTGGCACTCCCTTCCCCAACCTCTTTTGCCTTATATAAGTTGTTTCCAAATCGGTTCCCCTTGAAGATGTTTTTTTTTTGATACCAGCCCTGATGTTGTGTCCTGTACACTAAACCCAGCATATATGGGGTTAAAACCAAAAGCACTCATCCCCTTCCCCTGCTTCTTCAGTTACATTTACATGTAAATGTCAGTTTCTTTAATCTTTGTATCCCTGAGCTTCACATGTGCAAGAAACTAATGTTGAGATTAGAACACTGACCTCCCCCTTGCACAACACAAAAGGCAGTTACAAATTGTTACAGCTCAGGTGGCCTCATCTTGAAGTCTTGGCTAACTACGGGTCCTTGAAGTTTATTGCAGGAAAACTGATGTCTAGAGAATATCAAGAAATTGAAGTTTCCCAGACCCCAACTCTGTCTTCCTAACACTAGAATCCACCATTCATCAAGGAAGCAGACAACCAAGGACGCTCACCTGCAGATTTCCTTATCGCACCATCATCACTCCTCTCTCTACGTGTAGTCACAACCTTTAAAACCCCTTGCTTCCTGTCTTTTGGAGAGATGAATGTTAGTGACTCTTCTTTCCTGGCTGATGTCACCTGAAATAAAACCCCTTTGCTTGCAACGAACTTGGCATTCTAGTTATTTTTCTGGCCCCCTATTGTGGGGCAAGTGAATGAACCTGTGTTTGTGTTCAATGGCAGTAGATTTCACGGGCCTTTTTTTTTATTTGTCTACCACCAAAAGTGACAACAAAAAGTCTTCTCTTAAGCCGTTAATGCTTAAAACAGCAACAGACTTTGTCTGGCTAAATCATCACCCTCATACAGCTCTATAGACTTCATTTTTGCCTTCCTAACATTAAGACACTTTATCTTGGCTGACTGAAACAACATAGAGAGTGGGACTTCCACTAATCAATTACTGTGGAAACAAAATCTAGACCTCCAGTTCCTCAAGACCAGCACCTGGTAAGTGATTTATCAACTTTGTGTTTAAAGTGCCCATATCTTGTATAAAACTAAATGCAACAATTGAAAAATTAAAGAATGGGAAATGGAAAATTCTAGTATGGATGTTTTTGCCATAAAAGAGGAAATATTGGGGAATTCTTAGGTCCAAATTTCCTATCATGAATTCGCAGGATTATTTTTCACATTTAAAATTGTGTTGAGGTAGTCTGCTATACCAATTTTAGGTTTATAAGGCTAAAAATAATTTTAAAGGCTATTAGTCTTTCACTTTCTCGGTATTTCTATTTATTTCCCAGGAATATTCTTGCATGGTCCACTGCTAGTTTGAGTTCTTAAAAAAATCTGTGTGGGGGAATATGAAAATCAGATCTAGGCAAAGATACAGTTTTCACAAGTCTAATTTTGTATACTTCTTGAGATTGTCAAAGACAATGTATTGTATAGAGGCTATATGAATGCATTTTCCATTGAGGACTGCTTTATTTCCTTTTTCAAAAATATTTTGACTAGTACATGGCATATTTTTCACCACAATACATGTGCAATCTTTTCTATCATTAAATCAGAGAACCATTACAGTAATGTGATCTTCAAATTTCTGGAAATGTATTACTTCCTAAAGGGTTTTGAAACAAGATTTAAGCTATTTTACTTTTTACACATGCACACTCCTATTGTCACTCTAACACATAACCACTTCAATAAGGTCTCTTATACCTCCCTTTGCCTTTTACCTTTTGTTTAATACAAAGCAATATTCTAAGAACTCCACATCAGCGCAAAAATTGATATTAAACGAAGAGTCATGTGATATCATTTATTGTTAATTGTTCGTTAGTGAGAATATTTAACATATTTTAACAACCAACAAAAAAGGCTTAATACATTTGAAATCCAAATATTTTAAATTAAAACAATTCTAGTAAGTCAGATTAGTCTATTTAGACTGACTGTGACCAATAAATACATGTTTTTTTAATGAATTAATGTTTCACAATTAGTATTTATTTAAAAAAGATGAGTGAGTATTCTTATTTTCATAACAACATATTAATTGGCATAAATTCAATAAGAATTTGTTCTACTTATAACAGGACAGAGTTGGAAACACTGGTTATATTACCAAGGCTTTGACTTGAATGTCATATTTGAGTGAGACATACATAGACTCAGATATGATCAGACAGCTTTAAAGAACAAAGGTTGACTTTATGGAACAAATAAAGCCCATGGAAATATGGGCCTGGTAACTTGCTCAAGAGTTCCCAGCAATTTTACCAGCTGAGTAAAGAAGATCACTTCCTGGCAGGTACAAGAACCTCAAGATATTTTGGGGAACCTCAAGACGAGAGTAATTCACCCCAAAGTATATGTACTGCAGATAGAGTCTGGTGGCAAGTCCTTGGTTTGGCTTTACTGGCCTCAAGAGGGCTTTAAAGTTCAATCTTTCATTCTTTATGAAAAGTTCCAGCAAGGCAGATTTAAAAGAGCCTATATGATCAGTTGCTCTTCTTGCTGTACTTATGTAAATAAATGGGTCAAGTTTACTGAAAATAGACTTATTTGCAAACCAGTTAGTCTTAATTTGGCTATCTTTGGTAAAAATGAGGGTGATTTTAGAGAGTAAAACTGTTTCAGTAGAAACTATAATACACACTTGTGGATTTTAGATTCAAGTTCTGTTCTCTTGGACGTTTTTGTTTCCTACCTATAAGCTTGACTGAATCCTGAATTCTTCTGGCTTTCTCAAATATCTGTCTACACAAAACTCCAAATTAACATTTTCAATTTTATTCCATCCTTTTCATTTGGAATCATTGAGAACTGAAACCAGTTGTTTTCCTGAAGCCCTGGAAACTAAAGCTTAACAATTTAATATAAACTTAAGAGAGAGAATCACAATAGCCCATGTTCAGGCACTCTTTACGCATGTTCTTGTGAAAGCCACTCAAAAAGATACCTGAATACCTGATTACATCATCAGCAAGTTTTAAAATTGCAAAAGATACGTGCAACATGACGTCTAAAAATTTTCTTAACTGGCTGTCCCCTGGGCTCAGAAAGTGTTTTATAATTTGCTCCAACCATTAATCTGTTTCCACAGAAAAAATTCTTGTTAAATATTTGATTGTTTGCTTACACAATATAGGCCTAACTTTGGGAGCTCACCTGCATCATCACCTCATAAAATGATTATAACTGAACTGACCTATTGTTAGAACTAAGAGAATAGTTCAATAAGATGGAACAATCTACCAACTTAGCTTCTGGAGTGTGAAATTTCTTGAAGTTTCAAAAGCGGGAATGTGGGGGATCAGAATTAGACCCTCAAAATGTGTCTCTTTGAATTGATTATTTTTAAGAACAGAGGATTCCGAAAGAAACTTTGAACTTTCCCCTAACTGCCTAAAAGAATTTAAGGTAGAAAGTCTGTTCCAAGAAGGAGTTATAGCCATAGACAACTCTAGGTGTGGTAGACAGGAAGACACCCAGCAAGGCCCATTTGATCAAATTCCTCTCTCAAGTCCCATTGTCTATAGATGGTCCAACAAACATTTGTTTACCAAGCATTTTCTTTTCTTTTCGTTTTTTTTTTTTTAGCATTTTCTTTTCCATCTCCATATGAATTGTCTTCATCCGCTTTGAAGTCTCAAACCACCACCTCCACTACCCTTTGTCTTTAGTTAAAGATAGTATTTAAGATGGTGCTTTGACCATTTTGGCAAGTTACTCAGTTTTCCTGGGTTTGTCCCATGTATGCATGTTATTAAACATTGTTTGATTTTCTCCTGTTATTCTTCCTCATGTCAATTTAATTCTTAGAGCAGTCAGAAGAACCTAGAGGGCAGAGAAATATTTTTCCTCCCCTACAAGATCAGAGGCTAGAAGAAAACACAGGAAACTATTTGGCTTAGCTATGACTTAAAAGGCATCAATATTTCAAGTCAAAAGCAAGTTAATCCCATCATCTTATACTGTTTATGATCAAGTTATGGTTTTTAAGATAAGGTGATCTTTTATTGAATACCAGTTGGGCAAGAGAAAAAGGAGTATGTATAAGAGGTATTGAGATAGGTTTGAGCAATTCGAATCTTGGTATTTTCTGAGCTAGCTTGAGAGAAAACTAAGAAATCTTCTCATCTCCTCTTTTGGTAACATTTTTCTTCTTTAAGAAGCATTGTCATTCCATATTTCCTTATGTCCACGTATCTATTTACATATAACTCAAACCCTTATGCTGCCCCAAATTGTCTTGATTCTTCTGTTTCTTTCCCTTCTTTTGAAGTGCCCAAATCTCAGAAATTCTCTTTTCTTCACTCTTTCAATCTCAGTCTTCTCCAGTAATTACCCATAGATATCTATACTAAATTAAGTAAAATCTCCTTATGCAAAAAAGGCCATTAGCAGTAGGCCTCTATTTATCTCTCAAACCTTATCTCCTATTTACTGTTTTGTATTCTATTATACTGTACTGATTGTTGTTCTATGAAAATGCCTTTAATCTTTTATTTCTGCATTTGTCCATCCTGCTGTCTTTGGCTGAAGTTACATTTCCATTCTTCTTGGCCTGTCAAGGTTCTACCCAAATTTCAAGGCCTGTTCCAGTTTATTCATTTACAAAAGCTTTCACAATTCATGTTTTTCTTTTCCTATAACTCCCAGAGCTCTGTTTTTTATTTCCTTTCTTGTTTTATTATCTTTTATATTGCAAAATATTATACAATTTGCCTAGATACTCATTCACCAATTATAGAGCCAGGGAAAGTGAAGTCATATGAATGGATCATGGATTATTTGTTGAACATGAAATAGTCTGTAAAATATTCGTTAAGCATTGTATTCAAAATTCTAAATAAAATGGACACCATAGACAATCAGGCTAGAAATCTTTATTTAAATTATTTTGTTTTTCCTTTCAGTGTGCTAGGGTGCTTGACATGACCATGTATAAGATTGTGGGGAGGAGAAGAATCATCCTGGCATATTCCTCCTGCTCTATGAGGATATCCAAGAGGTGAGGGTAACCCTTAAAATGAGAGAGAAAAAGACAGGAACCTGCAAAGGATTTTCCAAAAGTAAAAACAGGAACTGAGTTCAACTTATACTACTTTGTGAAACAGTGGAATCTGAAGCTAGAAACTTACAGGAAATTTTCTGGGGAAGTGGTAGCTCTTCAATTTATAGAGTCAATAGTTTGAAGATATTAAATGCACAGCAAGAGTAAGGAGGTTTTCAGAAGTAAACACACATTACACGTTAAAGTTTAATCATATGGTAATAGGATTCCAATTTCTACAGACACAGGCCAACAGATCAAATTCTCCAATGGAAATCGAAACCAGCTACCTTATGCTCCTTCATCATATAGTTTTAAGATTCTATAACAAATAGACCTCTCCACAAGGCATTGACTCTAAGACTGAAGCTGTTTTCTTTTGAGAGTCCTCAGAGATGATAAAACTTTCTATATTTTTTTGTGACTGGATGGATTCTGGTACACATAGAATTTATACTGGAAAATTTTTTTTAGTGGATGATGATGAGTGAGACAATAAGGGTGAAAAATAGCTACAGATCCAGAATTCTACCTGCTGAGCAATTGAATAATCATTCTTATAAAAGTGGTTTACTAAAAGGCATAAAGTAGTTCTTAGTTTATTGACTCCCTGATAAGTCAGGCTTTATGTCTTTTTCTATAAGATCCAAACCATGAATTATTAAAATTTATGCAGTTTCCAGAAAGGACTTTCAAGAAAAATTACAAATACAAGTATCCACAGCACTTCATTCAAGGTGATGAAAGACAATCCACAAACAAATGATACAACACTAGACTCCTTTGCCCTGGACCATAAAGTTTTGCCATTTAGAGACAAGATGAGTTCTAATGTGGGACACTCATGCACAGAAAAGGAACAGTACTCAGAAGGATTGTTTAATATCCTGTAAATTATTGGTAGAAAAAAGAATTAGGAAACAATTTCAATATTATTTTGCATTTGCCTTAATACAAAAAGCAATCCTTAAATCTAGTTGTATTCAGTACTTTTTAAAATCTGTGCAAGACATTCTTATGCATAAGTGAATGTGGTCTTCACTCAAAATGAGAGAGAGAAGGAAGACATAACTAATAAATAAGAAAATCACTTCAATATGTCTTTAATTGTTACCGAACCAGGTTCATTTTTGCCTGCAGCCCAGAAACCCAATCACTGAGACAATGAGATTACAGCAGAGAGGGTTTAATCACAAGACAGCCAAGCGAGGAAAATGGGAGAACAAGTCTCAAATCCACCTACTTGAAAATAGGGACTCAGGGATATTTATGGCGTGGGGGCAAGGTGGTCTGAAATATGGAGATAGATGATTGGAGGTGAGGAGAGGTGAGGTAATTGATGATCTGTGTAAGCGTAGTCAGACTTCATGCCTCTATAGGACGCATGTTCACAAAATAGTGGCGCTGGCATGACCCAAGCGTAGAGTTTTTAGCCTCTTGACGTCAAAAGGTCGCTTATCAGACAATTGCGTGGACAACACAGTTGATGGGTTGGTGGTCTCATCCAGCCTGAAGTGGACAAGGGGTTCTCATTCCTGAAGAACAGTTCAAACACCCATTACCAGCGTAACAACCAGGGAGATGTTATCCATGGGAATCTAGTGGGAGTCAGATAACATATTCCCTAAACAGCTAAACAGCTAAAACCTATAGCCAATAATTGCAAAAAGGAAAAAAAAACTTTAGTTCCTAGCTACTTAATCATCAATGACTAACTGTTTGCCAGTTTCATAATCACTATTTCTAACAGGTGTCTGAGAAGGTTGGAAGAATCACTAAACAGTGGCTCAAAATGGTAGGTTTGACACAGATTATGTGGAAAAGAGCCACATTGAAATTCTGAATGGATATTTGAAAAGCCATGATTTTATATGTTCTTAATGTTCAGGCCTATGTTTTTGCCAACTATAAAGCTTACTTTCTGTCCTATATTTGAAGAGATTTTGTGATTCTTTAGAACTCTTTTTTTCCAAATATTTTATGCTCACTTGGGATTTAGAAGATTTGAATACATAATTTAGCATTTTCTCTTTAGACCTTTGTTATTCAAAGTGTGGTCCATGGTCCAGCAGTATTGGTGCCACCTAAGAGCTTGTTAGATGCAGAATCTCAGGCCCCACCCCTGATCTGCTAAATTAAATAGAATCTGCATTATAATAAAATCCCTCATGATTCATGTGTATATTAAAGTCTGATTTCAGTCTTGAGAAAGGGCCCACAAATTCATGACTAAGGCAAGGGATCAGTTTTAAATAATGAGATTAAACTAAAGGAAATGTACTAAATTATAATTATTTTAAATTATTTTAATAATTAGGGATGATTTATTTCATTAAACGGAGAGATTTCCAATGAAATATATAATAATGAAGCTCAAAACTAGTAGAATTTAAAATGCAAGAAATTCTACAATACAGCACATATAGGTATGGTGCATGTATGAGGAATGGAATAAACATTTGTGACCTAAAAATCTAAAAGATAAAAATGTACTTCAATACATCACTAAATGCAGAGCTCATGGATGTTTCAGGAAAGCAAATATTTGTGAAACAGCCTCCTTTCGTCTAGGTTAATTTTATTTCTTTATATGTATATCCATGAACTTAAATTTGTGAATTTCCAGCTCTACTTTGATGCAAAGCTTCCATAATTCTTATTTTGTAAAAGTCAAGGGGTTTTAAGACTTTCTGTAATTCTTTTGGATGTGATTCCAGTTGAGAATTCTTCACTAAGTTTAGGAAAAATGGAATAATGAAAACAATGAAATAGTAAGAGCAGAAATTAATAAAGTAGGATCAATTAAATCATAATTTAAATACATGTAAAGAATAATAAAATTGAGAAACCTATGGTGAGATGGATAAAGAAAAAAATTAGATTGGCTTTATTAATATTTTTCAAAGACTACTGATTTAACCTTGTTATTTTTCAATTAGTGATTAATTGTTTTGAAAAAAATAGAATATTGAATTTTGGCACAAATACATATAGATATACTTTACTCTTTTGCCTGATAGAGAAAATTGGCAAATTTTCAATTTCTAAATTTATAGAATTGTCTTTAATTTTTATGTAACTTTAGCCCCTCAAACATTTTTTTTCTAGATTATCTCAGTATTTTGAAAAGAAGATACAGTTGGGTCCTTAAAAACTATTGTTTAGGAATACATATAGATGTTGGAACTAGTAATTTCATTTTATGATTGAATACAATAAAGTTTATAATTAATTCTTTACAGAATTGGAAGATCATATTTAAAACTAAGAGAGAGAAATTTATCCTTCGTTAGTCTTCATATTCTTCATTTTTTTCTCATGTTTTTTCTATTTCAAATAGACTTCCTTTTCAGCTTTCCTTTCCCAGGCAGTCTACTGTATTCTCAGAAAACCTGTAAAAACTGACTTTGAAACAATGGCAGCAATAGTATAAATAGATAACTACACATCTATCCTTAATTGCGCTTTGTAGCCCAGAGTTATTTTCATTTCTACACAAATAAAGAGTCTTTCACAGAATTCAATTCAAAGAACAAACACACAAACACACACGTTTTAATTGACCAAACAAAAGTTACTAATTTCATTTTTAACAAGTGAAGTAGAAACTAAGAAAATTTATGAACTTACAATGGGAAAACACAAAAATAAACTTAAAACACTTTAGGAACAAAGCAACATTTTTACATCCCAGTTTATACCAAAGAAATGGAAACAAAACATGTTAAAAATAATTTACTAAAATTTCAGAATTTCAAAAATTAATTAAACTTAATACCATTTGCCAGAAACACCAAAAACCATGCCTTATACAGAACAGTCTCCACAATTTCAGTAAATTTTAAAATTCACTTACGTATCTTCTTAGGAGACACAAATATAAAAAAAATAAATCCACATTATTTTGGCATTAAACTCTATTTAGTATTTGAAACATGGTGTACATTTATAAATTTGTATAAATATTTAGTATCTCTAAAATCTACAACTGGTGGTTTCATGTGGATTAACACACATGAATTTAATGGAAAATCCTGTAGTAGCACAGTGAATGTAGAAAAGAATTTTCTGGGGAATAATTTTAAAATGAGAAAAATAATTTAAAAATCCCTTGTCTACGGTTCTATTAGGTTTGATTTAAGAACAAGTGAGAATGACATTGTAAATGAAAACTTTTTATCTGAAATTGATCAAAGACAGGGAGAGTGAAGAAATTTACTCTTCCTGTTGTCGGGGGAAGAGGGAGAATCTCCCTCTGCCCTTTCCCTTAAGGTTCTCCTGGCTGGCTCGCGAAAACTGTAGGGGGAAGAGAGTGAATCTCCCTCTGCCCTTTCCCTTAAGGTTCTTCTGGCTGGCCAAATAATCAACAAGACAGGTTAGCAGGAGAAAATAATACCAAGTTTAATAACATGTATACATGGGAGAAAGCAGGGACACTGCGTTTCTCAACACAATAGCAGAAATTCTCGTCTTAAATATCTTTTTCAGCCAATGACAAAGGAGGATTTTGGCAGTGGGGAGAGTCAGTTACAGGAGATTACCACTAAAGCACAGTAAACAAGAGTAAGGTTTATTATGTAGCTCAAGGCCTCACCTTCCACATTGATAAGTCACTAGAGATGAGCTCATCCCCCTCTCTTCTCCAAACAGAGAGGGAGATACCTTTACAAATGGAGATTTCCCTTATAAATGTAAATGATTGTCTGGCAACTCTTCGCAGGGTCATCCAGAGAATGTGGCCAGAGAGACAGAACTTCTGATAAGAGGGGCTTGTTGGTGCCTTTCTTATTGTAACATTTACCCTACATGATAGATCTGTTCCAGGAAGGAGTCACCAGGTCAAATTCTTTAGGCAGTTAGTGGGGGAGGTCAAATGTCCTCAGAGAAAACAACCAAGGTAAAGAGATAGATTTCAGGGTGGCCAAATCTTGATCTCTCACACTGTCTCTACTTCCTTTGTACTTTATCATTATGTTTATGACACTTTCTGGTAGTGTTATTATGATGTGAACTCGTTGACGTTAATATCCACTTCTGATCTAACTAAGTGTGTTCAGAGACTAATGTGATGTCTGGGACTTAGTTGAGGCTAAGAAATTGTTCTTGAATTAATTTTTAAACAATTGATTATTTGAATTGCATAAAAAAATGGGCTTTAAATTCATTCTTTCTTACAGAACTTAAGAAAACAACAGAAAATTAATAGCATTGACTATCTTTAAACTTTCTAATCATCTGTGTTTTTTATTGTGCTCCAAGCCAGAAATTCAAAAATGAAATATTGATTCCAGTCAATGCAGCTACAGATATTGATGTGTGCCGGTAGAGAGCAGCATGATCCTCTACTGCCAGTGACAAAGATTTTCACCTTGACCAACCTTTATTCAGGCTCTTCTGAGTCCTCTGCTGGACTAGGCCTGATCTTAGGCTTCATCTCCTTGTTTGTAGAGTCCTGTTTTGGCAAGAATCCTGCTAAGTCAGTTTAGCCAGAATCCCCCATGCTCAATATCTGGTCACCCTCAATATCAGACCAAATTCCTCATCCCCTATCATTCCCCAGGTGATATCTGATCACCCTGGGCTATCGTCAGAAAGAATCCTGTTAGGTCAGTTTCACAAAGAATTACACCCTACCTTCTTAGTAATTTTTCATCCATAGATGCCATCTCCTTGTTCCAAGCTGCTCCTTGGCTATAAAGCCCAATGTTTCCTTGCTCTATTGGAGCTGAGCCTAATCTCTCTCTCCTACTGCAAAATTCCATTGCAGTCATCCGTACACACATTGCAGTAGTGCTGAATCAAGTCTGCTTTACTGTCTTAAGCAAGTGTTATGAATAATTCATTTTATAACACTAGTATAGTCTAAAGCCTCAGAAAATTCTGGAGTTGATCAGGTGGTACAAAGTCTTAAACAGTAAAATACTCTACTTCTTTATATAGAAATGTACTATGTAGATAAACAAACAATTCAAATAATTAAAAGATATGGTTTTTATACTCAAAGAGCTAATATTTATATAATTAATAAGTGGCCTTTTCTTTTTTTATTGCCGTTATATTCATTTTATTCAAACCCATCCCAGATAGTGAGACTTCAATAAGAGCCTTAAATACCCAAAGTTTGAAAGGACATATATTTATTTATTCATATGCTTTCTTCTTCTACAGTATATTTGAGGCAATTTAAAAACACAAATATAATCCAAAAAAGAACAAAAATTAATTGAGTGATTATTTCTAGGAAGCATAAGGGATGCTTACTTTTTATTTCATGTATTACAATATATATATTTTTAATATACTGGCTGTGCATATCTTTTTAAATTAAAATCTAATTGTGAGGAAAATAATACAGAATTTGGGGTCAACTTGTTTGCTTGAGTTCATATTCAGCAAATCTGATAGTGAAGAAGTGAAGAGAAAAAGGGCAGGAAGACTGCTCACTGGTCACCACTTAGCAACCACCACGGAAATGTTACCTTCTGAAGGTGAAAGGCTCACTCTAAAATGCAACCATCAGTGCAGGAGCTTGCAATTAATCAAGGAACTACCTGTTAGAAGACATAATTAAGAAAACTATTCACAATAGCAACAGTAATAACAACAGCAGCAATAACAACAAGAAAGGTGAAACACCCCTCCCCACACAGCTGGATTCATGTGAGACTTACATAAAAAAATTAATGCAACCCCCCACAGAAGGATGCAAAGGGAGACTTGAGTACTTGAAAGATTCTATGATTTTACATAGGAAGACACTAACTCATACGTTGATCTATTCTTCGTAAGTCAGTAAAACAAAGCAATAAAAATACAGGACATGTTTTATATTTCAACAAAGGAGGTCATGACCTTTATGATTCTAAGGAGGGTCATATAGAAAAGTCAACAAAAATAGCAGGCTTAAGCTCCCACGAAGTGGCCCCTTTTTCCGGCTCTCACTGGGTTCTAGTAATACTCTTCTTTCTTTCCCCTTCAGGCCAGGAGTGGTGATTGCTTTCATTGAAGCCAGTCTCTGGGAGCCTCATTATTCCTTATCAGTTCCCTAAATCTTGCCTGAATCTTTGGAAATAATCTCTTCATTGAACTACCTTCAGTCAAATCTTCTTGAGTGGAATTATATTCTTGCTTAGCTATGATCTAGTTTTTTGAGTGATAATAAATTGAATTTTGCAGTTAGAGATTTTTCAATTGAGAGTTAGGCTTGTGTTGATGATGAGTTTAGGCTGGATGAGAACAAATCAAGCTACTGAGAGAATATTTTAATTTAGTAGTAAGTGAGTATGTCTTTCTTTTCATTAAGGGAATAAATTAGCGCAGGTTGTAACTTATATCTGTTTCATCAATAAAATACACTCCTTGCATGGATGCATGAATCATACATATAAACTCTCCTTTACATTTCATCTTACTCTGATTCAATTTTCAATGTTCCCTTCTAAAAATAAAAAGAATAAATAACTGAAACAGTTTAAGTTATAGAAATATACAGCTCCTGAACTAGACACACAGTTTTCCCATGAGGTTACTCTTGGATTCTAAGGGCAGGGGTGCAGGCTTCAGAAGAGCAAAGGACACCAAAGATAAAAGCTGCCAGAAATTTATGTTTTCCTCAGATATGCTCTTTTATTCTCTCCCCATGTGGCTGCCTCTACTCCTCAATTTGCAATGCAAATAGACTTTGGCTACACTGGTGCCCTAATTGAATTGCTTGTTCAAGAGACCAACCCACAATAATCTAGAACCTCTAGGTTCAGATTTCCCGTGCATAGTGTGCTTTCCCTCACCTGGGGGAATATCTACTTCTTCCTTAATCATCTGAAGCCAAAAAGAAGGGGTCACTTTTACAAAATTGACTGGTGAGCTTCTAAGCCTGGAGAGTTCAGAACATCATTTTCAGCTGAAACATACTCTTAAAGAGGTTCATTCCCTCAAAATGTTGTGATAATCATTTTGGATATGTAATTTCACATAATCTTCCCAAAGCCTTATGAGGAAATAACTATATAAAACTTATATATAGATAAAACACAAGAAAGTAAAATAAGTTCCTCAAGGTCACAATAAATAAGTGACAGAACTGCAATTTAAATTCAGGTCTGACCGAAGTCTAGAGTTAGAGCTCTAAACCATGCCATCATACTGCTGTATGAGGCTTGGCTCAGTGGAAAGTATTCTATGAGGAGATAAAATAATTCAGTCCAAGTATATAGCTCTTCAATGGTCTGCCTTAATCCAAGGTTAACATCTCAAATATCCAGCAGAAGAGATACAATTCACTCCCTTCAAACATTTCTTCATAAATATTGCTTATCATAATGTGCTTTCTGAGAAATACCGGACAGCAGAGAATTCAAAGTTACTATCTCTGACAAGTTAAACCTAATTTGTTCTTTCCCACTTAAGCAAGATGCAGAGGCAAGCATGGGGCAGAAGAAGCAGTATGTTCTCACAAACTAGCAAAGAGAGAACATGGAGCTCTTCCTGTCCCCTTGCACCTCTGCACTCACTCACTTCTTCACTCAATGTTCGTTTCAGACATATTAAAGCAATATGTGTGATGTTTTGCTCTTTATGAAAATGTTAGCGTTTGCTGCATTCCACATGCTAAGAGGAGATGTGTTATTCTCTTTTATATTAAGCAACAATAGTTAAAATAATTACCCTGCATTGCTCAGTTCATAATAAGCAGATCAGGCAGCCTCACTATCAGATCTATTCTCATTCACTATCCTGTGTTGTTTGGTGTTCTGTGGAGGGCACCATAACCTTCAAGAGGAACAGATCACCACCTTTGATTCCTCCTTTCAGGGTATTTACAATTTTGTGACATTGCTGAACATTTGTGACAATGTTGAACTTTACCTGAGCCCCATGTTCATAGAAAACAACAAAGGTTAAAGGAATTCACATTTCTACTTCTGGAAAAGGGCTTACTGCAAAGAAACACTCTTCCCTCTATGACTTACATAAGACTCATGGATGTCCCTCTGTTTACCTGTGACAAGACCAGACACAGACCCTCCAAATTCCCATTCTTTGCCTTGAAAATGAACTGAACTGTCTGTCCCATTGACTAATGGGGACAAAGTTCTTGTTTATTAAAGTTTGGTTAAGATTGTCTCCTTCCCCCAGGACTCAGAACTTTGTCTTACCCTCAGTCTGAATCAGTAAACAAAAGATTTTAATAGTCCATCCTGAGAATAGGCTGGCCTCAGGGTGAAACATTCTCTGATCTTCTCTTCCGTCATGCCACCTCCTTCATCTTACTTCTCCCTACCAGATTCTTTCTAGGCTTGTTGACTTGTTTGTATGAAAGAAAAACCCTTTTGCCTAACTCTTCTCCTCAACCCCAGCACTATTGTGTATAATTGACAAATAAAATAGTACATATTTAAGGTCTACAATGTGATGGTTTGATATAAGTATACACTGTGAAATGCTTACCACAGTCAAGGTAATTAACACGTCTATCACCTTACAGTTACTTTATTTTTGTGCTGACAACACTGAAGATCTACTCTCTTAGCAAATTCCAATATACAATACAGTATTATTAATAATAGTCACCACGCTGTACATTAGATTCTCAAAACTTGTTCTTCTTATAACTGGAAGTTTGTACTGCAGAGGAAGTAGAAATTGTCCTCTACTCTTCTAAGTTCTTCTGGCTGGTCTAAGAATTAAATTGACATGAGAACAAATAACAAGAGAAAAGTAAACAAGTTTAATAATATGTATACATGGGAAAAACCCAGGAAAACAATAACTCACTAAAATGGCCCAAGCCACAACCTTAAATATTATCTTCAGCTAAAGACAAAGGAGGATGTTGGTGGTAGTGGTTTGGGACTTCAAAGGGGAGAAAAGCAATTCACATGGAGACGGAAAAGCAAATGTTTGCCATGTCTTGTAAAGACAATGGGACATGGACAGGACATTGATCAAAGAGGTCTTGCTAGATTCCTCTTTTTCTACTACACCTAGTTCATATTATCCTATAGTTATCTATTGTGAGAGCTCCTTCCTGAAATAGGCCTTCTATCTCAAATTCTTTTAGGAAGTTAGGGAGAAGGTCAAAGTTTCTTCCTGAGTCTTTTTTTCTTAAAAATAATCAAGCCAAAGAGACACATTTTGGGATAGCAAATTCTGCTCCTGTACACCTCCACATGATAAATGTGAAGATCACAGATAACTACACATAAACTGTGTGGCGTATAGTTGGTATTCCGTAAATTTCACTGTCTTACTATTGTCACTGTTGCTGCTGATGCATGAATAAAGAGGAAGTCCAGTTACTAGATACAAGTTAACAAGGTGCCAGCAACAAGGCTGACTTACTATAAAATAAACATACTATTAATATTCTTTTAAAATAATTTTTAATTTGCCAAGGATTGGGAGTAGAGAGTTCAGGAATGGGTAAAATGAGGAAACTTGCACCTGCATATTGGTATTATATTTGAGAATTACACACATTAAGGAGGAAAGGAATCAAAACAATAAGAGAAAAATATGATTTCACTATCTTCCTCCCAGCTGATACTTGCTTGAATTCAAGGGAAAAGAATCCCGCCAAAATAAACCACAAAAAACAATGCCATAATGTGAAGATTTTCAGAAGTATTTGCAAAATCATCAGTGTCATTTTTTACAGTATAGGGATACTGCACTAATTACGTGATGATCCATGTAGCAAAAGAATATGAATTATAGGCTATTTTATGTGCAATTTATTACTTTCAAATGTTCAAGGTTGCCAAAATAATTAGATAAGGCTAATTTGGAATTAATAGTACAATTTATAGGCCGCCAACTACTGTTTTGAGCTTTAAAGCTAACTCTAACAATTGAATAACAGGAATACATCTGATAGGGATGACAATGAAAATATCAACTACTATATTTGAGATGGACAAAATCTGAATTCAAGAAGATTTACTTTTACTAAGATGAAATAAAGATGCTGAGTTTTGCAAATCATTGTAAAATTCCTGACATTCAAAGTATCTGGCATTTCAAAGTACCTGTGTTCTCAAATAGATGCTACTAGAAAGTTAATGGTTATGTCTTTCTTTTTTGATAAGACTCCAAGGGCTTTTCAAGAGTGAAAGAAGACTGTAGCCACTTTTACTTTTTTACGATTATAGAATATTAAAAACTAAAGCTACATAGATGCAGAAAAGTGCAGTCAGACTCCTGGTTTCAGCTCTGATGTGCAGAGTATGTAAATAGCCACTCTCATCCTTACGAGAAGAAAAAAACTGAACTGAAGATCAATAATTTTTCTTAGATTCATCAGAAGAATGAGGTTCCAGGGCAAATTGCAGGCCCCAAAATTGTAGAGACAGAGTTCATAGAATGAGGCATTGAGATTAGAAACCACTTGAGCCAGTAACTGGTAAGAACAATTAAATGGTAATTGGCGAAATGCTGGAGGTTGGGTGTGCATTAGTTTAAGTGTTAAAAACTCCTGCAGACCCAGTTTTAGAGAGGCCTCATGTGTTTGTGAGTTTTACACCCAGAATTCTCAGCAGGTTACCACTAACGGAGAAAAATCCTCTTGTGCTTTAGGCCAGGAGGAGGGAGAAAAATAACCATTTAAAAATAAACCTAGAAAGTTTTCCATAACAAAGTCCTACTCCCTAGGGCAAAAGACCTTCTGACCTTAAGGAAGGTAAATACCCAACCACAGCCCCCTGTGGCCTTCTTGTCTCATAAAAGGGGGAGAGGCGAGGAAGACAACAGAGGAGACAAGACAAGGTGAATAGAGGAAATTGATATCTCTGATACTACAGCTGCAGCAAACATTAAACACAATATAATTCTCATTCAGATAATATCCAAAACTGTGACAGTACCAAATGCTGGCCAGGTTGTGAAGCAATAGTAACTCTCATTCACTACTGGTGGGAATGAAAAATGGTACTGCTGCTGTGGTGGTTTCTAACAAAGCTAAACATAGTCTTATCATATGATCCAGGAATTCCACTCCTAAGTATTTATTCAAATAATGTGAAAATTTATGTCCACAAAAAAAAAAACCTGCACGTGAATATTAATAGCTGCTTTATTCATAATTACAAAAATTGGAACCAGTCAAGATGCCTTTCAATATCTGAATGGATAAACAATCTCTGGTATACTCAGACAATAGGTTGTTACTCAGCAATAATAAAATGAGCTATCAGGCCACCAAAACACATACAGGAACTTTGAATATATGTTGCTACAAGTCAAAGAAGCCAATCTGAAAATGCTACACATTCTGGAATCTGACATTCTTGAAAAAGCAGAACTATAGAGACAAGAAAAAGATCAGTGGTTGTCAGGAGGGGGAGGGGAGGCAGGATGAATAGATAAAGCACAAGAGATTCTTAGGGGAGTGAAACTATTCTATATAATACCATAATGGTGGATGCGTGATATTATGCATTTGTCAACACCCATAAACTGAACAATACAAAAAGTGGACCTTAAAGTAAACTATGGACTGTATTTAATACTAAGGTATCAATATTGGTTCTTGAATTCTAACAAATGTACTACACTGTAACCACAGAACCAAGAGAAAATTTGCCACCCCAAAATATGCCTCTTTGGTGTAACGGCTCTTTTGAGCTGATGATTATTAAAAAAAAACAGCAGACACAGTAAAAGGGTACAAGTAGAAGTTAGCCTTTGTAAGGGAAATTTACATCTATGAGAGAAATTTCCATTTGCAATGGTGCCTCCCTTTCCATGCCAGGAAGAGGAGGAAGACTCTAAATCTCTAGAAACTTTCATCAGTGGAGAAGACAATGACTTAAATCTGCATAGCAACTTTACTCTTGACTACTGCACTTTGCCCAGTAACCCATCATAACTGACCCCATCTTGATACAATGTTAAAGCTGTTTTTCAGGGGCAGTGAGCCAGCCAGGAGCTTGCACAGAAAAGAAAATTTTGATCTGCCAATGGAAACTCATCCTGGCAGCCCTTCTGCATACCAGCCAGCCCTCCCTGATGCCTTTAACCTTACTCCATACCTTGGACAGGCGAGACAGATTTGAGACTCTGATTTCCTGTCTCCTTGCTGATCCACCTTGCAATAAAGCCTATATTCCCTCAAAAGCTAGTGTGCCATGGTGTCGGCTTCCGTGTGCCCCAAGTGGAAAGCCCTGGCTTGGTAACAGCACTAATACAAGATATTAATAAACAGGAGAAACTGTATAGGGGAGAAGAGATATATCAGACCTCTCTACTATCTCCTAAAATGTTTTGTAAAACCACAACTGTTCTGAAATATAGTCCATTAATTGGAAAAAAACACAAGCACACTGCCACTTAGTTTTTTCACTATTAATATTGAAATGTTGTCATTTATAAAACAGATGCTAGAATCTTCAATCTGGATCTAAAAGAAGTAAGTGTGTGATACAGAAGGCAAAGGCAAAGCTCCATGGTGACAAATAGGGAAGAGCCATTGTCTTGGGAACATTTGTCACACAGACATGCCAGTCCCATATTTGTCTTCAGTGTTTTGGAGTATGACAGTGATGATATCAGATCTGCACAAATGCTGAGTCAAGATGAACATTTTAAAAACAGGTGCCTATCTGGGATTTTTTTTCTAGATTGAGTAAACAAAGGAGGAAAAGTCAGACCATGGACTCAAATATTTTTATGACTTCCTTTCTGCTCATTGCTCATGGAGAAGGATGAAGGTTAGGGTGACCATTTTATCTATATCTATATCTATATATATCTATATCTATATCTATATCTATATATATATATTATCAGCAAGTGAATCCTTATCATTTGGAAGATTTTCTGTGGCTAAATGTGTTTTGAACTTTGCCACTGGCCAACACCACATGATTTAGAAGCATTTGTAACACCCCTGCAGCTAATTGCTTAGAGTGAAAGACAAGAGAGATGGCCTGAAGGTTAAACCTTTTCAGATGAGCTTGTGCTCGTATCCTGAGTTTTGGATGAAAGACTATTTTTGGTAAATAATAAAGGAAGCCTCACAGATCCTTATCATGAAAAAATAATAATAAAAACATTAAGGTAAGCTATGCAACAGTGTTAAAAATGGCAGTCCTTATTAAATTTGTATATTTAACTATTAAATGTTCTTAGCACACAGTCTATTGAACTCAAATAAATATTAAAATAAAATGGTTGATTACATAAAACCAAGTAACATACAATGTAAACTTGAGCTCCTGGTTACTGCTTCTGTACCTTGATTTTCTATCATGAAAAGCCTCATTTCTCTGAAACCACTTTTTTCTCTCACATTGGGTAGGACTGGATATTAATGCCTTTGATAACTAACAACTATAAGTCCTTTAACTTAAACAATCTGTGCTTTCCTTAAGACCTGGTTTAGTAGTTCCAAATTGTGACACCTTTTCTGTGTAAGGAACAGCTCTTTCAAGGAGCAGATCACTTCTGTCACAGTTACTATGGTCATATGAGGCAATTTGATTTAGATTCACAAACTGACTCTCCACAACTCCAAAATATCCTCCCTTTCCTGCGGCTTGTGTCTCAAGTGAGTAAATTTCAACTAAAACCTTCTTTGACTTTTTCAGCCTAAAAATTTCAGAGTCATCCTTTATGCTCCTCTCCCAATTATTCCCAAATCCTGTCGACCCTATGGCTACTTGTTACCAAATCCATCGCTGTCATTTTTGTGCAAGTCAGCCTGGTCCACTGCCTGGATAGCTGCAAAAGATCCCGACTGTGCTATCTGCTTCTCCTCTCACCCCCACCTCCAACCTCACCTTGGTTTTCCACATAATCACCAGAGTAAATCTTTTAAAATAGAATTCAAATCTCTCAGTCCTCTGCTCAGATCCCTGTGATGAGTACTCCCAGAACAGCCAAAGAAGTTCCATTAGGCTGGGAAGGCCTCTGTCATCTGGCTGCCCTTGTCCCTTCATCTCCTCCTCTCTGCCCCCTTTTCTCCTCCATCTGTACTAACCTTCTTACTGTTCTGCTAACACACAGAGCGTCTCCTTGACTTGGCACATTTGCACTTGCTGTGACTCTTTTCTGGAATGCTCTTTCCCAAAATATCTTTATGACTCACTTCCTCATCTTATTCAGATCTCTATTCAAAGACTACTTCCTCAGAAAGAACTTTCCTGGCCACCATATTTAAGATAAATTACTCCCCATCCTACCATCCTGCTTTAGTTTTTAGAAAGTAATGTTAATCACTATGTGGTTTTCTAAATGTTTCACATTTCAATTTTGTTTGTTGTCTCTCTCATTCCAACAGATCGTGGGCATTGAGGTCTGTTGTTATCCACTGCTATACGTTGGTGGCTACTAGGACTTCAATACATGTTGTGAAATGAATAAAGTAAAAATAATGGAATTGGATCTGTGTTCTGAAAATGATGGAATTTAAAAAATACATCTGAGAGAGAGCTACTTCAACCTTGCCACAAAAGCATTATTTTCAATGAAATTGAATATTGGTGCTGTGGTAAGTTTTTAATACCTACATTTGTTCACATTACCTGAAAGTAAACATGCAATTTCTGGAGCAGAGATCAGAGGTATTAATACTTATGGTGACAACCTTACCAGTTCCTCTTTGCCCTAATTCTTTCTCTTTCCAAAGCAATCTTATAAGAGCCAGATGGACAGACCTGCAAGTGCAAAAGCAGTTTTTGTTCTATGGGAAAGGAACCCCACAAATATGAATTTGGGCGTTTATATACATGTTGCCCTCTTCCAGCCCTGAGAGACAAAGAGAAGCTTAATCTCATTTATAATTACAAATTATAATTGGGAAGTGAAGGAGAGGACATCACTGTTCTTATCCTTTAGAAAGTAAATAAATGTCCCCACGGGGAAAATAGACCAAATGCCTGCAGCTTTGCAGCCCAGGAAAGTTTCCTGCATTCTGGATTTTATTCCCTTTGAAATATAAACACATATCTCCAGGAGAGTAAATCTCAGTTCTCACTATCTATTTAGTTATCTTTCTACTTCTAAGCCTTGTTTGTTAAACTAGGTCCCAGATTTCTTTGTTCAGAAAGCCTTAACCATAGAAAAATATAAATATATTTTCTCTATAGGCCTGTTGTCATCTTTTTATCTAGTCGAGTCATCTTTTTATCTATGCTCTTTTCGTCTGAGTATTTTTATTCTTTCTTCCTTACAAGTTGTTTTTAATTTCCCAGATAATACACTAACACACACACACACAGACATACACTCACAGGTACACACAATCATACACCATCACATTGTAAAAATCCAATTAGATAAAGCAGTCACTATTTGGTGCCATCCAATTTCACGTGCTTTTCCAGATCAATTTGCAAGCATTTACCTGTATGTATTGATGGTGCTCAGGGCAAGCTACCCCAGGAGGCACCACTCCGGTATGCGGATTATTTCGAGCTGAAGACAACAGGAGTCAGAGAACTCAAGAAGAATATTTGAGTTTCCCCTCCCAAACTGCCTAAAGAATTTAAAACAAAAGATCTGTTACAAGAAAGAGTTGTTATCATGATGGCTGTAAAGATAATGTAGGATAGAGGTTACAATAGGAAAGGCACCAAGCCTCTTTTTTCAAAAACTCTGTCTCTCCCTGACCACATTATCTATAGATGACCCTGAAAAGAATTGTCCTCCTGCCCTCTGAAGTCCCAGGCCACTACTCACCCCCAACACGCTCCTTGCCTTTAGCTGCAATACTTAAGCAAGCAGCTTAGACAGAGGGACGAGTTGCTCATTTCTGAGTTTCTCCCATGTATACATGTTATTAAACTTGGTATTATTTTCTCCTGCTAACCTGTCTTGTTGATTATTTGGCCAGCCATAAGAACCTTAAGGAAAAGGGCAGAGAGAGATTCTCCCTCTTCCCCCGACAGTATACATATACATATATTAAGAAATATATCATGGGGCTGGCCCAGTGGCGTAGTGGTTAAGTTTGTGCACTGTGCTTCAGTTGCCTGGGGTTTGCAGATTTGGATCCCGGGTGTGAACCTACACACTGCTCACCAAGCCATGCTGTTGTGCCAATCCACATACAAAACAGAAGAAAATTGGCACAGATGTTAGCTCAGGGACAATTTTGCTCAAGAAAAAAGAGAAAGATTGGCAATAGATGTTAGCTCAGGGTCAATCTTTCTCACCAAAAAAGAAAAGAAATATATCATTTTGTTTTGATGAATAAATGATACTCAATAAGATATATTGGAGTATATGAGGAAGATATTTGGTTTAAAATTTATTTGGCTTGACCTTGTTTTTCCAAAAGTGCCTGATGTGGTCTGTTGAGCATGCACTGTTCATCTGTTTTAAACATTTATCATGTCCCAAAGACAAGAATCATGCCCTTAAAGATAGAAATTATCTTCCTCGATATCGGCATTCCCTTAAGGATAAGCATCTCTTCCTAAAAACTAGGGATTAATTACTGACTTGCTCTGCTCACCTTGTGACCACTCACCTGCTGTGCCAGCAAATCAATCTCATGACAATTATGAAAGGGACATTCCTATCATGTGTAATGTATGCTCTTGGTTCCAAGATGGTATATGACCATTTTGTATACCCCACTTCTTTGGAGTACTTCCTTCCTTCCTGAAGGTACTTTCCCATGCTACGTGGTCCTTTTGGTTGCCTCATAATAAACTCACCCCAATTTTTATTTATAGATTTATTATGAATTATTTGTGTCAACATTTCTTGGCATAGTCATGGCAAGGTTTCAGAGAAAACCACTGGAGACCACCTGGAATCTACATTGAACTGGTGCTTGCTACCACTGAGGCCCATTGAGCCCCCTGGATCACTGCATTCTTCAGGTGACCCAGGTGAGTTCTCCTGAAACCCAGAACTCGTTATTTAAGTTGACGGTCCAAGCATTTATATGAGCTGTTTAAGGTCTTAAGACTAGAAAATTTGAGGGGTACCAGTACATTTCCTAGGTTAAGGGAAACCTAGGGGGAATTTCTTAGGTCAGGAGAGCTTAGGGGAAGCTTAGAGTGAACTGGGATGGTTATTCCTTTAATTTGGCTTTAAATTTGAAAGAATTATGTTTACAAAGTCTGAACAAACTGTTTGATAGAGAAATGAGAGTCTGAACTTGTTCAGCTCTGAAGAAAAGGGACACCAGCTCCTTCCAGATGAAAGGCATTCTCAGGTGACTGAGAACCTCTTGGGAGTGTCAGAGGGTGAATCCTCCTGATGCATAAGGGTCCCATAGGGAAGTCCACTATCATTCACATTAACTAATTAAAGGCTCATCTGGCGACGCACATATTAGGAGAGCTCTTCCAGCACTCCAGGCCCCCATGGTGGTTTTAGACTGCAGGCAGGACAAACTGAGGCACGTAAGAGTGTTTAGGACATTTCTTTAGGGGGTAACACTCACAAGCAGCACACTTCTGACCTACTACACCGTCCTTAGAAATTGTTCCTTTATAATAAAAACAAAACTGAAAGAAAATGGGAAATCATGCTTCTAAAGCCAGCCAGATCCCGGTCAGACAACCCCTCATTGGAACTCCAGCTGGTGTCATGTACAACACGTACAGGAACAGTACTTGACAAAATGGTAAAGATTAACTAAGGATGACTTAAGTCTTCAGTGGCCAAAGTGGGGAACATTTGACTTCTCAAAACCAGTGTATTTGCACACACAATTTGATAAAGCTAACTGTAAAACTAAATCAAAAGAAAGTGAAGCCTATTACAATTAGTATTTTAAGGCTTTAAAAGGTAGTAATGATAAAGTGACTTCTTTACAGGAGACTAATGTCTGAATTAAAGAGAGATAAGAAGTCAGAAGCTGTGCCGCCCCATTTCTCTATGCCACCTCCTCCACCACCACTTTCGACATGTCAGAGCTCATCTCCTTCTCCCTCAGCACCCTTATACACTTTCCTTTCTGAACTTCCATACCCTGACCTGAGCTGTCCACTCTACCTCCTCCACCTCCTCCTCCGACCCTAGAGGAAACAAAGAGTGACTCTCAGGGGACAGACATCTAAAGCCCTAAAATTATAGTGGCTCCCTTAAAGGAGAAACCGATTACTGGAGGAGGTGAGCCTGTTCTTGCATGCTCCTTGGACTAGAACTGAACTTAAGAATTCAATGAAGGACTTCCCAGATCCTTTGCAAGATCCTTTAGGGTTTGCTCAAGAATTTTATTTAATTGTTAGAACATATGCCCCCAGATATTCAGATTTGTATTAGCTTGTGCATTTGCTGGTGTCTGAGAGCAAAGGAAAGGAATGAGTAAAAGAGACAAATTGGAGAAATCTCCTGGAAAATTTTCACAAACATGAGCCTGATGATCTTAAGAACTATAGAAATATTTCTCAAGACATATATAAAGCCATTCCTGTAATTTTTCCCAGGAGAATAGATTGGGCAAATTCCATCAATGTAAGCATACACCCAAAGAATCAATCTTTGACTATTTTGAAAGGGTTGAGAAAACCTTTAAACAACACTCTGGGATGGCTTTTGAAAGTTTTCAGATATCAAAATGATCCGATGTTAAATTCAATTTTCTTATATTAGGTGAAGAATTAACAAAGTTAATTATAAGACATGAATTGGATTGGAGCACACTAGTGCTCTTGTCACTATTGAGGATAAACTATCTAAAACCTTACAAAGGAAAGAAAAAGCCACTAAGATTATGAATATTCAACTGCAACAGCTTAGTGACCCAAGGAAAACCATCCTTTTAAAATCTCACCAGAAATGGAATGACCACACCTGTTACTATTGCAAAAAGCCTGGTCATTTAAACAAGATTGTTATAAACACAAATGGAATTTAGTCTGTGGCAACAGTAAACAGGAATAGGAATGTTCCCAGGGTTACAAAAGGGCATATCCCTTCCTCCTCACTAATACCTTAGAGGAAAGTGAGATAACTATCAGAGGGGAAACTTCAAAGGACCTTGTAGATACTGAGGCTGCATTATCTGTCCTTAATGCTAACCTTATTCGTTGCCCTCTCCCTTGCAGTTGACAGACAGTTCAAATGGTAGGGGTTTAAAATTTTCCAATGCAGGTTTTTAAATCAGAACCAATAATTTTTCAGTTAGGAACCATCACAGGAAAACATGTATTTCTCCTGGTGAAATGTACTCCAATTCATTTGATTGGACAAGATCTTCTAGAAGCAAGAATGCCCATATTGCCTTTTCACAAAAGGTTGAAATGCTTCTAGATTTAGAAAATCAGGATGCTGACCAAAATGTAGTTACTGAAAGGTTGATGCTTGGAAAATCAATGACTCATATAGAAGAAGAAAAAACTGATGATCTATTATTACAAGTGCCTAGAGAATTATGGTCATCATCCTCTTCAGATATTGGGAAAATTAAATCGGCCACTTCTATTACGGTGACTCCTGACAAATCCAAACCTCTATTTAATATTCAGCAATATCCTCTTAGACCAGAGACATTAAATAGTATAAGGCCTATCACTCAGGAATTTCTTGAAAAGGGACTTATAATTCCTTGTACCAGTCCCTGTAATACCCCTATCTTGCCAGTAAAAAAGCTGAACGGGAAAGGTTAGAGATTTGTTCAAGATCTGAGAGCTATAAATAACACTTTGATTCCCCAATATCCTGTCGTTCCAAATCCACACACTTTGCTCTCAGCCATTCCAACTAACAGCTGCTATTTCGCAGTCATTGATTTATGCGGTGCCTTCTTTAACATTCCCATAGAAAAGAATAGTCAATATCTTTTTGCCTTCATGTGGGAAGATCGCCGGTATATCTGGACAGTTATGCCACAGAGCTATACTGAAAGCCCTACTTACTTTTCCCGGATACTCAAGGCTGATTTAGCTAATATAGGTTTCCCTAATGACTCCACTTTAATTCAACATGTGGATGATTTGCTCTTGTTAGGAGCTCTTGTTAGTTCAAAGACTAAGTTGGATTCTCAGAAGGACACAAATTATCTGTTACAACAGTTAGCATCTTAGGAGCATGAAGTGTCCAAGGATAAACTCCAATTTTGCCTGCCTATTGTAAAATATCTAAGACACTTTACATTTAAGGACGAACTATTGATTCATTCTGAAAGGATTAAAGGAAACTTGGCTTTTTCTTTCCCTAAGGCAAAGAAACAATTAAGGGGTTTCCTAGGACTAACCAGATATTGCAGGAACTGGGTATCTAACTTTTCACTTATTGCCCAACCTTTATATACATTACTGAAATCTGACCAGCCTGATTTAATTGAGTGGGCACCAGAAGGAGAGAAGGCACTAACTACCTTAAAGACTATTTTGGCTCTAGGACCAGCCTTAGGGCACTCTAATTACAGCATGCTGTTTTTCCTCTGAGTACATGAAGATAAAGGAAATGCCTTAGGTATATTAACTCAAAAACATGGAGATCAACATTGACCTATAGGTTATTATAGTCAGCAATTAAACTCAGTAGCAAAAGAGCTTCTGCTTTGTATGAGAGCCATTTCAGCAGCAGCCCTTTTATGTAAGACCACTGAAGAAATAGTGATGGGGTCTCCTTTAACTGTATGTTCCTCACTCCATTGAGTCTTCCTAAATTCTCATCACACACTGTATTACTCTGTAAGCCGACTAGCCTGCTATGAAGTTCTGTTGTTCTCTGCACCTAATATTACCTTAGCCTGATGTAACAATCTTAACCCTGCAACTTTCCTTCCAGCTCCACAGGAGGAAGATGCCCATGACAGCATTTTATTAACTGATTACCTTCTTGCTCCTAGTAATGACTTGCAAGAGACTCCCATTGATAATGCTGATCTAATTTGGTTTACAGATGGATCTTACTTAAAGGATGAATATGCAGTAACATCCTCAGTGGACATAACTGAAAGTTCTTATCTACCAGAGATAAAATCAGCGTAGCAAACTGAATTAATTGCTTTAAATTGAGCTTGTTAGTTGGCCAGAGATCAGATAGCAAGCAAATATCTACACTGAAAGATGTTATGCTTTCAGAGTAGCACATGACTTTGGAATGCTGTAGAAATAATGAAGGTTTTTAACCTCTTCAAGTCAACCTATGAAGAATGGGAAACAAGTTGCAAAATCATTAAGTGCTATACAGCTACTGAGACAACTAGCAATTATTAAAATGCAAGGGCATTCTAAATCTGATACTATGAAAGCTAAAGGAAACCAACTTGCTGATGCAGCTGCTAAGCAAGCAGCCTTGAAGTCTTCGCCTTTCTAGCCTTGAGAATGCCTACTGCTTCTTATTAACTCTGCCAGCCCAGTAAAAGATTTCCTTCTATAGGCTGAAGAAATCACCATGGAGGAAGAGAAACAGATGTGGCAAAAAAAAGGGAGAATTTTTGACACCCCCTCACAGATGTGGTTCAGGCCTAATAAGAAACCCATAGTGCCTATCAGAGCACAATTGCCACTGTGCCAGCATATACATCAATTAACCCATTGGGCACCTGAAAAGATGATTTTATGGGGAAAACAGTACTTTTGGAAACTTTCTCATACAGTGGCTCATAAAGCGTATACTTGTGTTATATACTCAAAGTATAATCCAGAGAAATCTCTTCATGGGTCACAAGGCCACTTTCCCCTTCCTAAGGGGCCTTTGAAATATGGCAATTGGACTTTGTTCAAACGCCACCATTTCAAGGATATAAACATACTTTGGTAATGATCTGTATGTTCGCACACTGGGTTGAGGCTTTTCCTTGCAGAAGAGCAACGGCTCTAGCAGGAGGCAAATTACTGTTGGAAAGAATAATTCCTATTTGGGGAATTCCTACCGAGTTACACAGTGAATAGGGAACCCATTTCAGCGGACAAGTAATTAAATCTATTTGTAACATTTAGCCAATAATACAGTATTTCCACTGTGCTTACCATCCCCAAGCCTCAGAATTGGTGGAAAGAACTAATGGCACAATCAAAACTCAATTGGCAAAGCTTTCAGAGACATTTAATATTTCATGGCCAAAAGCTCTTCCACTCCTCAATCTTAGTGCTCCTCAATCTTAGATCTACACCCTTTGGTAAACATCGACTGTCTCATTTCAAGATAATAACAGGACAGCCTATGCAATTAGACAAAGGAATGTATGAACCAACTTTTCTTAAAGGTGATATCTTACATTATTGTCAAGGTCTCATTGAGACACAAAAGAAATCAGAAGTTGGTAGCTGATTCTTTTCACAGTGAGCTCCCAGGAGAGGAAGACTTTAAGGATCATGCATTACAAACTAGAGGTTTTGTTTGTTGGAAAAGACACCAGATAAAAGACTCTTTGCAGCCCTGCTGGAAAGGACCATATCAGATACTTTTAACCAATCCATGTGCTGCAAAATTAAAAGGCATAGACTCATGGATTCACATCTCTGCTTTAAAAAAGGCTTCTCCACCTGAATGGGTTTACACTCCCATCTCTGACACCCGGCTTCAACTGACCAAGACAAATATCTCCAAACTCGGATGAGAAGAAGATGACATCTATTGTAGACAGCTGTCCCAAGACTCCAGACCAGGCCTGTATTCCTAACCTTATATCTCCTCATTTAAACCCTGGTAATGTTTAAACTTTATGTAATTGCCACAATAATCAATTTCTGGATTTCCTTACATTTTGCCTACTTTATTCCCCCCAACTCCATAAGATAGATTAGAACCTAATTACAAAATGTTTTAAATTAATCACAAAAATGCCATTTAAGATCTTCCTGATACCATATTTATTGTTCCAATCCACATCTGAATGGGCCTTTGATGGCAATGCTTTTCTGCAATGGGCACATTCCTTTGCTACGCACAAAAATCAGTCCCATTGTTGGATATGTGGCTAACCTCCCCTTTCTAGTACCTCTGCGTTACTTTGCTTGGTTTTTCCCTTTCAAGGCATGGATTAGAAAGCTTTAAAGCAATCTATTATGATGAAAAGATCTAGGTTCAGTGTTCGCAGTTTGTCTGATATTACTAATTATGATCCCGAAACCCGGCCAATAGCCCATACTATTAATGATACAGGGCACAGCGACTCTTTTTCTGTTACTCAGACCATCCAATTATCCCAACAATTTGCAAATAAACAAAAGAAACCAGATACTACAGTGAAAACCATGGAAGGTTTTACACAAATTTGGAATGGATATGTTTGGCTTACTCCTAGCCTTGGATCTTTAAACATACCAGCACCTTTATGTTGGGAACAAAAAAAAAAATCACTCCAAACAAAATATAGCCAATTGCACTCGAAATATGGGCTGGACATCCCCACGTAATGTCAGAATACTATCATACTTAAAGACAGTGATTGGTTTGGAAACAGACTGATCTAGGAGAAGAGGCATTTATTGGGTGGCTCCTAATGGAACTCAGTGGAACTTACGTGGAACAAACCTCTGGCCTTGGCTGCTGCCTGGATGGCTAGGAAGCTGCACCCTGGGCTTCCCTTGCATCCGGGGAAGGATTCTCCCTGAGCTAACATCTGTTGCCAATCTCTCTCTCCTTAAGGCCAGATGGAGTCTTTCAGTGTTCCACTGGTATGACCCCCTAGTGGCTGTATTTATTCCTTCCTTGGGGCTAGAAGATGTCATATCACATATAGAAGCTCTGATTAAATTTACTCAACAAGCCCTTAATGATAGTCAAGTGGGAATAGTCTTATTAAATACTGAAAAGTCTTTAATGAGAAAGGCTGTCCTTCAAAATAGAATGGACTTAGATATTCTAATAGTGTCCCAAGATGGTACGTGTGCAATCATTCAGACTGAATGCTGTATTTATACCTGATGAATCTTCCAATGTGTCATCTCTGCTAAAGCACACGAAAAGACAAGTGAATGCCTTAAGCGATCCTACACCCAGTCATGATTTGTTTGGTTGGCTCCCTTCAGGTATCAGTTCCCCTTTTCAATTGGATTGCAATTTCTATTTCTGTTACTCCTTGGAATTCTTGTATTGTCAAAATATTCAAGCTAATTACTGTTTTCTTCACTCAGTGTTGTAAGACTGGCATGCAGGCTAGAGTAATGACTGCTCAGTGACTTGAGATGGCTGATCCATCTTACAACCCTGAATGAATTTCCTTTTTATAAAGACTATGCCTAAGAACTCATTTTTAAAGCTAATCTTTTCAAATATTGAATTATTATCGTTGTTACTATACCTGTTCTATAATTGTAAAGAATGCAGAGGAGTCATGTAAAATGTATGATATTTGTACAACAACCTAAAATTAATTGAGAAAAAAACCCTATAAAACGCTTCCTCTGTGAATATACATACCTCTTTCCTTTTCCACTATGTACAAGTATTTTCCTCCAATTTGGACAACAGAGCAAATCAATAAAATAAAAGCCTAGCACTGAGGGACATGATGGACTCTGGGCAGGCAGCAACCATCCTGGTGGTGAAGGACAATATTTTGATTATCAATGCTTTCTATCAAGAAATTATAGATATACGGGGCTGGCCTGGTGGCATAGAAGTGAAGTGCTCATGCTCTGCTGCGGCGGCCCAGGGTTCGGATCCCAGGCATGCACCGAGGCACCGCTTGTCAAGCCATGCTGTGGCGGCGTTCCGTATAAAGTAGAGGAAGATGGGCATGGATGTTAGCCCGGGGCCAGTCGTCCTCAGCAAAAAAGGAGGATTGGTGACAGATATTAGCTCAGGGCTAATCTTCCTCACACACACACACACAAAAAGAAATTATAGATATAAAGGGGGAAAATGATGAATAAATGACAAACAATAGAATATATTGAAGTATATGAGGAAGCCGTGTGGTTTAAAACTTATTTGGCCTGACCTTGTTTTTCCAAAAGGGCCTTATGTGGTCTGTTGAACATACATTGTTCATCTGCTTTAAACATTTAACATGTCCCAAAGACAAGAATGATGTCCTTAAAGATAGGGTAGTATTTTCCTCCACATTGGCATTCCCTTAGGGGTAAGCATCTCTTCCTAAAAACTAAGGATTAATTACCGACCTGCTGAGCTCACCTTGTGACCACTCACCTGCTGTGCCAGCAAAGCAATCTCTTGACTGTTTTAAAAGGGATTCCTGTCATAAGTAGTGTATGCTCTTTGTTCCTAGACGTTATATAACCACTTTGTACACCCCACTTGTTTGGAGTGATTCTTTCCTTTGTGAAGGTACTGTCCCAAACTGTATGATCCTTAAAATTGGCTCATAATAAACTCACCCTAATTTTGATTTATAGATTGACTATGAATTACTTGCATTGACAGTTTTCTTCATTTTACACTGAGGAGATTACATTCATGAATTGATTTTTCCCCAGTTGTTGTCACCGAGGGATGTCTTAGAGATAATTTTATACCAATATATAAATATCATTATTTTTAAGTACTAAATGGTTAGATGTATTGTATCTGCTCTTCTCCCTAATTAGAAAGTTGTTTCTCCTTTTCCTCTTTGTCGTTGAGAGAAATCTGAATTGTCTTTTAAAACCTAGCTCAAATATGGACTCTTTTATGAAGCCCTTCCTCACTATTCGGGGTATGTTAACTTCTGTTCTAATGGCTTAGGAGGCTGGGAGGAAAGGGGAATAACTACGGGATTAAGGAAACTGAACTATGAGCAGGGTTTATTCCCCTGGAGCCTGTTTGTAAATTAAAGCACAAAGCCCAGTGGAGGGTGACAAACTGAGGGTAACTGCGGGCAGTATGCATAAGAATGGGAAAAAGGGTTTTAGTCGTGATATTTGTAAATCAGCCAGTAGGAGGGGGAAGGATGTGTGTTGGGGCTCTAGATGTTTTCCTTTTTTGAAATAGGATTTTTCCCACTAATCAGAGTGACCAAGGAAATCATCTGATCCTAAAAGAGATAGAATTGGGGCACATGTCAGGATCTCTTCCAATTTGTCTGAAGTTCAGCACAGAATTCTGGTTCCAGTATAGGGACTACAGAGCAGGTAGTTTCATGTGGATTCGCACATTTTTAAAGTTAATGGAAAAAGCTGTAGTAATACTGTGAATAAAGAAAAAACTTTTCTGAGGAAAAATCTTCTTAAAATGAGAAAAATAATTTAAAACTCTCTTTTCTACATCTCCATCAGTTTTGGTTCAAGTACTGCTGGGAATGACGTTGTAGGTGAAATTTTTTACCTGAGGTTGATCAAGGACAGAGAGAGTGAAGACTTCTCTCTTCTTGTCTCTACTTCCTTTGTACTTTACCATTATGTTTAATGACACTTCCTGGTAGTGTTATCATGGTGTGAACTCATTGAAGGTAAAATCTACTTCTGATCTAACTATATGTGTTCATAACATAATGTCTGGGATTTAGCTGATGCTAAGAAATTGTTTCTAGAATTACTTTTTAAATAATTAGTTATTTGAGTTGCATCAAAAAATGAGCCTTAAATTCATTCACTCTTACAGAACTGAAAAAAACAGCAGAAAATTAATAGCATTGATTCTCTTTGAACTTCCCAATCATCTTTGATTTGTACTGTGCTCCAAGGCAAAAATCTAAAAATGAAATAACGTTGCCTAGTCAACGTAGTAACAGATATTAATATGTGCCAGTAGTGACAAGCATGATCTTGTACTGCCAGTGACAAAGAGTCTCATCTTGACCAACCTTTAGTCAGGCTCTTCTGAGCCCTCTATTGGACTAGGCCTGATCTTAAGCTTCCTCTCACTGCTTGCAGAGTCCAGTTTTGGCAAGAATCTTGCTAAGTCATTTTAGCCATAATGCTCCATGCTCAATGTCTGGTCACCCTCAATATCTGACCAAATTGCTCAGCCCCTATCATTCCACAAGTAATATCTGATCACACTGTCCTATCTTCAGCACAAGTGATATCTGATCACCCTGTCCTATCTTCAGCAAGAATCTTGTCAAGTCAGTTTCACAAAGAATTACACCCTACACCCTTAGTAATTTTCCATTCATTGACACCTCCTCCCCTTCCCAATCTGCTCCTTGGCAATAAAGCCCAACGTTTCCTTGCTGTGTTTGGAGCTGAGCCCAATCTCTCTCCCCTACTGCAAAACTTCGTTGCAGTCATCCCTATACACATTGCAATAGTGCTGAATAAAGTCTGCTTTACTTAAGCAGACGCTTAAACAAGTGTCATGAATAATTTTTTTGTAACATTAGTATAGTCTAAAGCCTCAGAAATTTCTGGAGTTTGTCAGGTGTTGCAGTCTTCAACATTAAATTATTCCATTTCTTTATATATAAATGTACTATATAGATAAACAAATAACTTAAATAATTAAAAGATATGGTTTTTACCCTCAATGAGTTGATATTTGTTTAATTAATAATTGGCTTTTCTTTTTGTATTGACATTACATCCATTTTATTCAAACCCTTCCCAGATAGTGAGACTTAAAGAAGAGCCTTAAATACCCAAAGTTTGAAAGTACTTATATGTATTTATACATATGCCTTCATTTTCTAGAATATATTTGAGGCTATTTAAAAATATAGAGACTAGAACAACAAAAATTAATTAGTGATTATTTCTAGGAAGTGTAAGGGATGTTTACTTTTCATTTCATGTATTACAATATTTTTAGTTTGTATGTTTTTTTATGTACAGTGGCTGTGCATGTGTTTTTTAATTAAAATGTAATCGTGAAGAAAATAAAGATATTTAATGTCAACTTGTTTGCTTGAGTCGAGATTGGGCAAATCTGATAGTGAAGAAGTGAAGAGAAGAAGGGCAAGAAGAGTACTCACTTGTGACCCCTTAGAAACCACCACGAAAGTGTTACCTTCTGAAGGTGAAAGGCTCACTCTAAAATGCAACTATCAACACAAGAGCTTGCAATTAATCAAGGAACCACCTTTTAGCAGATATAACAGAGAAAACCAACTATTCACAAAAGCAACAGTAATAACAGGAACAACAATAACAGCAACAAAGTTGAAACACCCCTCCCCATACGGCTGGATTCATGTGAGGACTTATATGAAAAAAATCATGATACATACAGAAGGATGCAAACTGAAACTTGAGTAATTGAAAGATTCTATGATTTTACATAGGAAGACTTACAAACTCATAAATTGACAATTTTTCCTAAGTTAGTTAATAAAACAAAAGCAATAAAAATACAGGGTTTGTTTTATATTTTAGCAAGAAAGGTCATGACTTGTATGATTCTAAGGAAGGTCATATAAAAAAGTGAACAAAAATAACATGCCTCAGCTGCTGTGAGGTGGCCGATTATACAGCTCCCACTGGGTTTAGCAACATCCTTTCTTCTTGACCCTTCATCCATGTGAATTGCCTTCCTTACCTTTGAAGTTCCATACCACTGCCTTCAATATCCTTCTTTGTCTTTATCTGAAGATGATCTATATATATATATATTTTTTTTTTTGTGAGGAAGACCAGCCTGAGCTAACATCCGATGCCAATCCTCCTCCTTTTGCTGAGGAAGACTGGCCCCGGGCTAACATCCGTGCCCATCTTCCTCTACTTTATATGGGACGCCGCCACAGCATGGTTTCACAAGTGGTGTGTCGGTGTGTGCCCGGGATCTGAACCTGCGAACCCTGGGCCACAGCAGCAGAGCGTGCACACTTAACCACTACACCACACGGCCCGCTCGTCAAGATGATATTTAAACTGATACTTTGGCCATTTTGGCGAGTTGCTCAGTTTTCCTGAGTGTCTCCCACATATACATGTTATAAAGCTTTGTTTGATTTTCTCCTGTTATTCTGTCCCATGTCAATTTAATTTGTAGCCCTATCAGAAGGACCTAGAGTGAGTAAAGGAATTTTCTTCCTCCCCTACACTATCTTCAGTCACATCCTCTTGAGTGGAATTATATCCTTGCTTAGCCTCAATCCAGTTTCTTGAGTGATAATAAATTGACTTTACCAATTAGAGATTTTTCAATTGGGAGTTAGGCTTGTGTTGATGAGTTTATGCTAATCAAGCTATTGAGAGAATATTATAATTTTGTAATAAATATGTCTTGATTTTCATTAAGGGAATAAATTACTAAAGTAGCACAGGACGTAACCTATATCAGTTTCATCAATAAAATACATTCCTTGCATGGATGCATGAATCCTACATATAATCTTTCCTTCATATTTCATCTTACTCTGATTCCCTTTTCAATGTTCCCTTCTAAAAATAAAAAGAATAAATAATTGATACAGTTTAAGTTATAGAAATATACAGCTTCTGAACTAGACATACAGTTTTCCCATGAGGTTACTCTTGGATCCTAAGGGCAGGGGTGTAGCCTTCAGAACAGCAAGGGAGGCCAATGATAAAAGCTGCCAGGAATTTATGTTTTCCTCAGATATGCTGTTTTATTCTCTCCCTGTGTGGCTGCCTCTACTCCTCAATTTGCAATGCAAATGGAATTTGGCTACTCTTTTGCCCTAATTGAATGGCTTGTTCAAGACACCAACCCAAAATGATCTAGAACCTCTAGGTTCAGATTTCCCACTTGTAATCTGATTTGCCTAACCTCGGGGAATCTCTGCTTGCTCCTTGATCATCTGAAGCCAAAGAGAAAGGGTCACTTTTACAAAACTGACTGGAGACTTTCTAAGCCTGGAGAGTTCAGAACATCATTTTTGGCTGAAAGCATACTCTAAAAGAGGTTTATTACCTCCAAATTGTTGTGATAATCTTTTTGAATATGTAATTTCACATAACCTTCCAGAAAACCTATCAGGAAGTTACTATATGATATTCATTTATAGATAAATCCCAAGAAGGTTAAATAAATCACTCAGAGTCACAATGATGAAGTGAGAGAATTGGGATTTAAATTCAGGTCTGCCCTCAGAGTAGAGTCTGAGCTCTAAGCCACTCCATCGTTCTGCTCCTTCAGTCTTAAATATTTTTAGGCAGTTAGAGGGAAAGATAAAGCTTTTTCCTCACTCTTTTGTTCTTAAAATAGTTAAGCTAAAGAGAATCATTTTGGGTAGCAAATTCTTCTCCCCTATACCTACATAAGATAAATGTTAAGATCACAGATGAGTATACTTAAACTGGGTGGCACATGGTAGGCATTCTGTAAATTTCACTATGCCTTTGTATTGTCTGCAGATGCATGAGTAAAGAAACAGCCCAGGTTAACAAGGTACCAGGAACAAGGCAGACTTACTATAAAATAAATATACCTATTAATATTTTTTCAAAATAATTTTTAATTTGCCAAAAATTGAGAGTAGAGAGTTCAGGAAGGGGTAAAATGAGGAAACTTGATCCTGCATATTGGTATCATCTTTGAGAATTAGACCCATTGAGGAGGAAAGGAATCAATACAATAAGCAAAAAATGTGATTTCACAATCTTCCTACCAGCTAACACTTGCTTGAATTAAAGGGAAAAAATCCTCACAAAATAAATAGAATCACAGAAAATAGGACCATATGTGAGGATTTTCAAAAGCGTTTACAAAATTATCAGTGCCATTTTTTAAAGTATAGCAATGTTATACTAATTATCTGATGACCCATGTAGTAAAAGAAAATGAATTGTAGTTTATTTTACATGCAGTTGATTACTGTCAAAGATATGAGGTTGTTAAAGTAAGGTATAGGGCTCATCTGGAATTAATAGTATAATTTATAGACCACCAATTACTGTTTTGAGCTTTAAAGCTAACTCTACCAATTGAATAGCAGGAATATATCTGATAGGGATGACAATGAAAATATCAGCTACTATATTTGAGATTGACCAAATCTGAATTCAAGAAGATTTGCTTTTACTAAGATGAAATAAAGAAGCTGAGTTTTGTAAATCATTTTAAAATTCCTGATATTCAAAGTATCTGGCATTTCAAAGTACCTATGTGCTCAAATAAATGCTACTAAAAATTTACCAGTTATGTCTTTCTTTTCTGATAAGACTCCCATGGATTTTCATGTGTGAGAGATGACTGTAGTCACTTTTACTTTTTTAGGCCAATAGAATATTAAGAACTAAAACTACATAGATGCATTAAAGTGCAGTCAGACTCCTGGTTTCAGCTCTGACATATAAAGAGAATGTAAATAGTCACTCCCATCCTCACAACAAGAAAAAAACTGAACTGAAAATCAATAATTTTACTTAGATTCATCAGAGAAATGAGGTGACAGGGTAAAGAGCAGCCCCCCAAACTGGAGAGACAGGAGAATACCTAGAATGAGCCAATGAGAGTAGAAGCCACTGGAGCTGGTAACTGGTAGGAGTAAGTAAGCGATAACTAATGAAATGCTGGATGCTGAGTGTGGATTAGATTAAGAGTTAAAAACTCCAGGGACCCAGTCTTAGAGAGGCCCATGCTTTTGTTAGTTTCACTTCCAGAATTCTCACCAGGTTATCATGAGAGGAGAAAAATCCTCTTGTGTTTCAGGCAGGAGGAAGGAGAAAAATAGCCATTGAAAAATAAATCTAGAGTCTTCTCCACAACAAAGGCTTACTCACTGAGGTAAAAGACCTTTCCAGAAACTTATCTGACCTGGGGGAAGGGAAATACCCAACTAGAGCCCCCTCTGGCCTTCCTTTCCCATAAAAGGGAGAGGGAGACAATAGAGGAGAGAGAACATGGAGACTAGAGGAAATTGAAGTCTGTGACACTACAGCTATAGCAAACATTAAACATAGCGTAATTCTTAGTCAGATAATATGCAAAAGTCTGATAGCACCAAATGCTGGCCAGGATGTGGAGCAATAGTAATTCTCATTCATTGCTAGTAGAAATGCAAAATGGTTCAGCCCACGTGGCAGTTTCTTATGAAGCTAAACATAGACTTACCATACAATCCAGGAATTCCACTCCTAAGTATTTACCCAAATGAGATGAAAACTTATGTCCACACAAGAAATTGCACATGAATATTAATAGCAGCTTTATTCATAATTGCAAATATTGGAAGCAGTCAAGATGTCTTAATATCTGAATGGATAAAAAAACTCTGGTGCATTCAGACAATAGGTTATTATTTAGCAATAAAAAAAAATGAGCCATCAAGGCCCCAAAAATCATAGAGAAAACTTGAATATATTTCGCCAAGTCACAGTAGCTAATCTGAAAAGCCTCCACATTCTTGAATCTGACATTCTGGGAAAGGCAAAGCTATAGAGACAAGAAAAAGATCAGTGGTTGTCGGGAGTTCAGGAGAGGGGAGGCAGGATGAATAGGTGGAGCACAAAATTTTTATGGGACTTGTTACCACACAAAAATGGGGTTCTACTACCTGATGCACATAAAAAAGTCAATTAATTACAGCATCAGCTTTTGGGGAAAGAGATCTGCTTTATTCTGCGAGATCGATCTGCAAGGAGACAGGGGTCATGTGTCCTCAGATCTATCTCCCGGATTCAAGATTTGGGGTGAAATGTAAGAAGTTAGGGAGGGCAACCTGGCACGGGGAAACTCTAATGGGACAGGTTTTGATTGGTGGGCTTCAAGCGTTTATGGTAATGTTCTAAACATTTATGGTAAGGTTCAAAGCAATTATGATGAGGTTCTAAACATTTATGGTACGATGGGAAGGAATTTTAACACCAGATCTTTCCGAATGACAGACTACTCACTTCTGATAAGAGTCAGACTTTTAAGTACCGGTCATGTCTCCATCTTTTGGTGCCATGGAGAGGAGAATCTTTGGTTCCACAGTAATTTCAGGTCAAGATTTCTTCTTCTGCTCATGCTCTGGCTATGTGACTTTGCAAATTTTCTGAAACACAATTCTTATTCACTCTGTTGATAAGAGATGGGGTCACTTGAACTGGTCTTAGAGGGCCGGCAGTCACAGAGTGAAATTATTCTATATAATATCATCATGGTGGATGCATGATATTATGCATTTGTCAACACACATAAACTGAACAAAAGAAAAAGTGGACCAAAATATAAACAATGGACTTTATTTAATAGTAATGTATCAGTACTGGTTCTTCAATTCTAACAAATGTACCACACTATTTGTTAAATGCAAGATGTTAATGAATAGGGGAAACTGAACTGGGGAGAAGAGACATATCCGACCACTCTGTCCTATTTGCTAAATTTTTTTTTGTAAACCCAAAATTGTTCTAGAAAACAAAGTCTATTAATTAAAAAAAAAAAGTCATGCTGCCACTTATTTTTTCACTATTAATATTGAAATCTTGTCATTTATATAACAGATTCTAGGATCCTCAATCTCAACCCAAAAGAAGTGTGTGATACAGAAGGCAAAGAAAAAGCTCAATGGTAATAAATAGGGAACAGCCGTTGTCTTGGGAACATTTGTCACACAGACATGCCAGTCCCATATTTGTTTTCAGTGTTTTCGAGTATGAGAGAGATATGATATCGGATCTGCCCAAATTCTAAAAGTTAAGATAAACATTTTAAAAATAAGTTTTTATCTGGGATTTTTTTCTAGATTGAGTACACAAAGGAGGAAAGGTCAGACTACAGACTCAAACATTTTATAACTTCCTTTGTACTCATTGCTCATGCAGAAGGATGAAGGCCAAGATGGCAATTTTACGTGTTTTTATTTTTATCAGCAAGTGAATTCTCATCATTTGGAAGATTTTCTGATGTTAAATATGTTTTGAATTTTGCTGGTTGCCAGCATGACATGATTTAGAACCATTTGTAACACCCCTGCAGCTAACTGCTTACAAGTGAAAGACAAGAGAGATGGTCCCAAAGTTAAAACTGTTCAGAAGAGCTTGAGCTTGACAAGAGATTGTCACATATTGAGGTATATGGGGTAGCTATTCGGGTTCAAAGTTTTTTCAGTTTGAACTAAAGAAGCTTGAGTTATGATTGATCAAACCTACATTGTACAGCTGCTATAACCATTAATGTGAAGAATGCATTAAACATTATCTCAAAGTAAAAGAATGCACTCTCTTAAGAATGCATACTTCCCCTCCTATGACACCAGTATAGGTAACGCCCATATTTATACTCCTAAAGATTTTCTGAAGCTAAATGTGTTTTGAACTTTGCTGGTTGCCAGCAATTTAGAAGCATTTGTAATATCCCTGCTGCCTATTGTTTACAAGTGAAAGACAAAAGAGACGGCCTGAAGGTTAAACCTGTTCAGACTAGTTTGTGTTCATATCCTGACTTTTTGGATGAAAGAATATTTTTTGGTAAACAATAAAGGAAGTCTCACAGATCTTTATCATTAAAAAATAATTATAAGAATAAAATTAGGGTAAGGTATGCAACAGTGTTAAAAATTACAGTCCATGTTAAATTTATATATTTAACTATTACATGTTTTAATGCATTCTATTTAACTCAAATAAATATAAAAAAATAAAATGACTGACTACATAAAGTCAAATAATATCAAATCTAAATTTGAGCCCCTGGTTACTCCTACTCATCCTTGATTTTCTATCATGAAAAGCCCCATTTCTTGGAAACTACTTAACTATTCTCTTTGATGTTGGGTAGGGCTGGATAATAATGCCTTTGATAACTAACAGTGATAGATCTTTTAACTTCTTATGTTTCTTGAACACTTCAGCTATTTTCAGTTGGTTAAAATTTGTTCAATGCCTAGCCTGCTAGATGCCATGCAGTGTGCTAATTACAGAATAAGACTCTATTTTTAAGCTATATGCAGTCTAATAAAGAAGCTGGGAGCCAACCCTGATGGCCTAGCAGTTAAAGTTCAACGTGCTCTGCTTCAGCCACCCAGGCTCATTTCCTGGGCGTGGAACCATACCACTTGTCTGTCAATAGCCATGCTGTGGTGGCAGCTCACGCAGAAAAAACAGAAGAACTTACAACTATACACAACTGTGCTTTGGGGGTGGGAGGAAGGAAGAAAAAAAGGAGGAAGATTGGCAACAGATGTCAGCTTAGGGTGAATCTTCCCCTGCAAAAAAAAACAAAGACAAAAATAGGAGCTGGACAAGAAAATTTTAATTACAACACAGTGGTGGAATAATTGCTAACTAGGAGAAAGTGCAGGGTTTGAAGTCAATCAAAGGGATATTCAGTCTTGCAAGAGTCAGGGAAGGCTTTTCAAAGGAAGTGCAATCTATTAGAACTGAGAGATAAATGAGAACTAACAAGACTTGGAACTAACTAGATATTCATAGGGGTGGTGGGGTGGGAGCAAGGGAGAATTTTCTCAACTGAAGACAAGGTAGGTGTAGAGACATGAAAAGAAGAAAGGTGGAGGATTCATGGGTTCCACAAATCCTTGGCCTTTTATTTTTCTCATTCTCTTATCTGAGTTCCAATGGTGCCAATGGCGAACTTTACCCGGAAATTCCACACTATACCATGAATAATGTGATTGGGGGCAGAGAGAAGTGAGATTTTAAAAATAATAATCCAAATGTAAGTGGTGTTTGCATTCTTTCCTCAGCAGTCATCTGTTTTTGATTTTCAGGGAAGCTTAAGACTTAAAGGCAGAGATGTTAAACAAAAAGTGTTTTCCACTTGACTTGTTAGGACACAACCATGTGCTGCAAAGCCTTCTGGGACAGGTCTCAGTAAACTGAGCCAGGTCTCCTGATCCAGGGTCCTTGCTGCCCTCCTGTTTCTTCTCTGTCATTTTCTTCTCTCCTCTCACTCCTCTAGCAAGTTTATTCTCTTGAAGATAACCTCACCCATTTTATTATTCATCAGTGACTGAGTAAGGGACTCTCTCCTCAAGCTCTCTGATATTTTGCTGCAAATATTTTGCTCCCTTCTCCCTCATTATACTCTCAGCTTCCTCTCCCTCTCTCTCCTCAACTCACTGAGAGCTATTGGCAAATTTCTTAATTTTATTATGAGACAAGAATGAAATCTTACAGCAGAGCCTTTTTAATTCTCTCTATCAGTGAGCATGACTCTGTGTGGCTAAACATATCCACAGGTATGTACCCATATTTGTTTTACTCCATTCCATCACAGGCTCCAGAAAGCCACGCCCCTCAGATTAATCTCCACCTCCTTCTCTGAATTCAGAATAAAAGCTCAACAGAAACATTCCAAATGCACAAGTGCTTCTTATATTTTTTTGCATCTTACAACCTGAGTGGGACTTTGAAGAAAATTAAACTGGATCACCCAATTTCTTTCACAGGACCATCTCCACAGGTTGTACTTTTATCATTATTGTCGATATTAATATTTACATTATAGATATAGGAAATATTAAATGCAAATTTTACATCACAAAGCTGTTAAGAAAGGAAATATAAAAAGAAAAAAGTCTTTATTAATACTTTAGTTAATAATTTAAAGCCTTTTTAAATCACTTATTTATCATTTAAAATAATATCTTGGGGCCAGCCCAGTGGCACAAGTGGTTAAGTGCACGTGCTCTGCTGCAGCGGCCTGGAATTCACTGGTTCGGATCCCGGGCGAGCACCAATGCACTGCTTGGCGAGCCATGCTGTGGTGGTGTCCCATATAAAGTGGAGGAAGATGGGCACGGATGTTAGCCCAGGGCCAGTCTTCCTCAAGCAAAAAAAAAAAAAAAATAAGAGGAGGATTGGCAGATGTTAGCACAGGGCTGATCTCCTCACACATACAAAAAATAAATAATGATAATAATATCTTGCATTTATATAGTGCTTTGCTGTTTAAAGAGTTTTAACATAAAACGACAGTATGATAGCTGCTTGTAAGTCCTGCATGCTGGGCATGTTTTCCACTTTACTGATGAGGAAACAAAGCAAGCAGGGTGGAAACAGTGAGAGTGGAGACTGACTTCTAGGCTGGTGTTCTCTTTTGTAAAATATGTCAGAAGCAGTCTATTACGACTAGACTAGGGGCTTTGCAAGTATTACTGTTACTGTTATGTGAGAGACATCAGGTAAACAAGAGCAAAAATCTAAGTCCTTGGTAAATCATTGACAGGGAGGTCATTGACAGGATAGTCTCTAGTTTATTAAAGAGTCCTTAGTAGAAAGTAGAAAGCCCAGAGAGATTTGATTTAACAATTAAATTTAAGGAGTCTTTGTGAGCATCTACCATACGACACAGCACTCAGGCCTGTGAAAGAATGATACACAAAATGATATTCTCTGCTTTTAGCTGGTTTATCCAAATCTGGGTAAGTCCAAGACAGTGAGGACTAAATGAGCCCTATGCATCTGTACTCACATGGTATCCCGGTAACACTGTGCCTGGGAACAAGGTAGGCACTCACATAGAGAGTATTTGCTGGATGAACGCAAAATTGGCAGTGGAGTAGGAGAGAATGGAGAAAGGGAGAAAAGAAGAGGAAGGAAAGAAGAACTAAAGAGAAAGAAAAGAAGAAAAAATATTTGTTAATTCTGATAAATAAATGACAAACAATAGGATATATTGGAGTATATGAGTAAGCCATTTGGTGTAATACTAACTCAGCCTGAACTTATTTTTCCAAAGGGTCTGACATGGCCATTGAGCATGCATCATATATCCGCTTTAAGTATTTAAGTATTTACTGTGTCCCAAAGACAAGAACAATGCCCTTAAAGATAAGGATGTAACTTCCCCCACATCGGCATTTCCTTAAGGATAAGCATCTCTCCCTAAACTGAGGATTGATTGCTGACCTGCTATGGTCACTTTGTGACCTCCCACCTCGAGACCACCAACCTGCTGTGTTCACTGAATTGCTGAGCCGGTAAAGCAATCTCATGACTATTGTAAAAGGGGCATTCCAATCATATGTGATACATGCTCTTTGACGGTAGATAACCACTCTGTACATCTCACTTCTTTGGCGTGCTCCATTCTTCTGTGAAAGGACTCTCCCAGGCTATATAGTCTGCAGATCTGGGTCATAAGAAACTCACCTCAATTTTGATTTATAGATTAGTTATGGATTATTTGCATCAACATTTCAATTGCATTTATAAATCACAGTTTTAAGAATTTTTTGTTGGTTTTTCTAGACCATATACCCAGTGAGGAAATGAAATTAACAATTTCTAACTGCAATACAGCTTTGAGAGAGAAGAGAGCAGCTAGAGGTTGAATCTATACATTGTTATATGAGATAATTTACCAAAAGAGTTAAACAAAGAGATTTTATTTTATGCCACTTAGTTTAACTCTGAGACAGAAATTGACCATGAAGAGGCAGCCAGAAGTCAACTAACTGTTTAATGATAAATCAGCTACTCCCAATTGACTATAAGGTAATTCTTACACACTTAGCAGAACGCCAAGAAAGTTGTTCACATGAATAAACAAATCAGTAGTCAGAGCAAGTGATGCCTTTCATACACGTTGCTTCTAGTGAAAGATCTATTTTCTGACAACAAGGAGAAGGTTTGGGGAACAAGCTAACTTATTAACAAGACTGATTTCTAATCAAAATCTCATAATTTTGGTGAGATTACACCTGATGTACCTGAGAGGGAGGTTTGGAAAGAATGGAGTTTGTCCTTAGGGACTGGGATTCTTTTCTGTTTTGGTAAGAACATCCATGACTAGTGTCACTCTGTGGTTTCCAAAACACATGTAAAGCCATTCTTTGGTTAAAAATAAACAAAGTGAAAAACTCCCTCATTGTGCCTCCCTTCTGGTGTGCAATCTGGGACCAAAAGAAATGAATGTCATGCTGGATTTTCCCAGAGAACTTTAGAGAAACAAACAAACAGGAGCAAAAGTCACATTGGACATGTGTACCTTTTACCCTCTCCAGTGAGAAAACAGATTATTGGCTATGAGTTTCTCCAGACAATTTTATATTTATGAAATTCACTTTTCAGAATTTTTGAGAACAAATATTGATCCTGTTTTGAACAGAGATATTACCATATAATGTGTACTGTTACTAAGACAGTCCAAAGTGTCTGACTCCTCTACATTACCATATAGACTTGGCATAATAGCAATATCAGCTCATACTTAAGAAGCATTTATAATTGCCAGGCTTATCCTCTCATTTAAGTCCCAATAACTGTTTTTTGTAAGAATTATGCTTATTCTCATCCTCAATTTGTAGTTGAGAAAATAGAGCACAGTTGAGCTAAAGTAATTTGCCAAGATCATACAACTTCAAAACACAGAAGCAGGATTTAAACCAAAGTGGGCTACTGTAGAGCCCACCCTCTTAATAACTATATTCTCTGCTATGTACACATTAATCATCTAAATGAATATGAATATACAAACTTTTAATATATATGTATTTCTCATTAAATGAGCACATTCAAATGTTTAGGTAACCAACCATAAGGCAAAATTTTAACACATTTGATTATGTGAACAATAACTTCTACACAACACTATTAAAAAAGTTAAAAGATAACTGGCAATATAAGACACAAATACTACAGATAGCTTCAGTATATAAATCAATAATAAATTACTAGCTATAAATCATTTAGGAAAAAGCAACCATCCTGATGGGCAAAATGGATTAAAAGGACTAAAACAACTCACAAAATACGAAAAGATGAAAAATTTCAAAGTATCTATGAAATACAGATTTAAAAAATATATTTTTAATTATGAAAAATTATATTAAATAATTTCAAGTCTTAGTGAGGATTTGAGAATATAAGCAATTTCATAGACCATTCAAAGTGTTACAGTCTTCATGATTTGTTAAAAACAATATTTATCAATATCTTTCATATGCATACCTTCTATTCTGACAATTCCATAGCCACTGCAAAGATAAGTGTGAAAAGACGTATGCTCCAAGACATTCATTACAGTGCTATTCATATCAAAAAAGTTTGGGAAAAAAAGAATTTCCATCAATAAAGAATTGTATCATCCATTTTATTTATTTATGTATTTATTTTTTTGGTGAGGATGATCAGCCCTGAGCTAACATCTGCCAATCCTCCTCTTTTTGCTGAAAAAGACTGGCCCTGGGCTAACATCCATGCCCATCTTCCTCCACTTTATGTGGGTTGCTGCCACAGCATGGCTTGACAAGCAGTGCATCAGTGCGTGCCTGGGATCCGAACTGACGAACCCCGGGCCACGGCAGCGGAGCACACTTAACTGCTTGCACCACCAGGCCGGCCCCTGTATCATCTATTTTCTACCCATGCTATGGACTTCTATATGTCATTTGTAAGAATAAAGGCAGAATTTATGTATCAACACCAAAGTACATTCACGTTATATAGCTCAGTGAAAAAATAGAGTATAAAATGAATGTAAAATATAATAGAAGTTAAATAAAATTCAAAAGTGTATAGATTTAATGTACATTTAAATATTGGGAGGCATAAATACAATACTATTAGAAGCGATTATCTCTTGAGAGTAACACAAAGAGGGTACTTTAATTTTCTCTATATTCTTTAACATTTTTAGTAATTATTTTTCAAAAATAAGAATATTGTATGTGCATGTTTACATGCATCCATAAGTGTGTACATATTTATTTTTTCTTGAGTAAGACAAATACAGTTTCTATCCTCAAGGAGTCTAAGGCAGGACAAACTTTACCAAATTGGTAATATTGTTCATTTTTTCACAGAATTTTGTAACATATAAATAAGATTTTAAAATACAACTTTTCAAGTCTGGCACAAAGTAAGTACTGGGAAAATAACATCCATTTTCCTTCTTCTGATGGTTGTAGAAAGAGGGGAAATGCAGTTTTTTTTTTTTTTAATTTTTTTTGTGAGGTGATCAGCCCTGTGCTAACATCTGCCAATCCTCTTCTTCTTCTTTTTTTTTTTTTTTGCTGAGGAAGACTGGCCCTATGCTAACATCCACGCCCATCTTCCTCCACTTTATATGGGACACCGCCACAGCTTGGCTTGCCACACAGTACGTCGGTTCACCCCGGGATCCGAACTGGCGAACCCTGGCAGTCTCAGCGGAGCGCCCGCACTTAACCTCTTGCGCCACCGGGCCACCCCAAGAAATGTACTTTTTACAGGAAGGCCAGTTAAAAGGCTATTTTCATATTCAATCAACTGTTGGAGAGGTTCTGAACTAGGGCAGTGACCATAAAAATAGAAAAGACAGGAAAATAATGGAGATGGATTCAATTGGATTGAGTGCCACATGTTGGTGAGTGAGAGTTAGGAGGAAACATCAGAACGTTTTCATCTGTAATGTGCAGCCTAAAATGCAGTGAGGAAAACACTACTAGAAGAAGCCTTCAGTATAAGTCGATAGTCTGATTATTTGGTTTGACGCTTGTCTTTCTAAAATTTTACCATTCTTCCTTTTGGTTAAGCCATTTGTTACAGTATCTATTAATTTCATTTCCTCTTTACAGTGCAGCTCTCAGGGATTGGGATTGTCTATATTAAAGGAAACACATTAGATGGCTAAAAGGACTATTGCTCCAAAAGACTCCTATTATAATACAAACTCTCTGAAAAAGACAATAAAAGCCATAGCAGTCACAAATGTATGAGTGTGTAACAACTTATCATGAAGCTTTTTGGGCAAGGATGAATAAAAGGGAGATACAGAAAGGCTAATATCAAAGAAGGACAAAATTTGTTGAGATGCTATATCATAAACTCAGAATGAGGTAAGTATGGGAAAAAAAAGATAGTGAAAGAAGTTGAAAGCCAATGAAGGAAACTTGCTTAATTAAAACTTTTTTTTACTAAACCTGGATTCAAAGTGGTTTGTCATGGGATCAGGAGTTGAATTATCAAATGATAACCATCTTGTTTAACCTTATAATTTTCAGACAGATCATTCAATGAAAGTGTCCACTACTTTAGTGATCAAGTGAGAGAGAAAAGTAAAGGAAATGTCAGGGGTCAGAGAGGAATCTGTTGTAGTTGTTGTGGTATTGTTGGCCACTGTAGAAAATGTCAAGAATCCATATCTTAGTATATTCATTACAGTGTCATTAATTCCATCCTCTTTTGAAGATACTTACCAAGCATTTGAATTTTTTCATTAAATGAAACATATTCAGAAAATAAGGAAGCTCTGACTTTGAGTTATGGCAATAGCTATCAAATGTGACCATCAATCTTTATTGTTGTTTAACTTATATATAAAGTGATTCTTTGCCAAAATATTGTTATATTTCTGAACCTTTTAGTCTTTTTATGTGCCCCACTGATTTTGACAGAAAAATTGAAGGCTCTGTTGTTTTCATTCATCATAGAATTTATTATGTATAAATATGTTGATATAAATGTATCATGCATTTTGTAAATAGTTTTCACATTTTAATTATAGTGGCTTGTACTTTCTTTTTTTTTTGATGAGGAAGATTGTTGCTGAGCTAACATCTCTGCCAATCTTCCTCTATTTTTTTTTTTATGTGGGACGCTGCCACAGCATGGCTTGATGAGCAGTGTAGATCCGCACCTGGGATCCGAACCCACAAATCCCGGGCTGCCAAGCGGAGCACGTTTACTTAACCACCACACCACCAGGCCAGCCCCTACTTTCTTATTCTTTTATACATTAGACTTATGTCCTTAATAGGAATAGAAACTCTTAAAGCAACAGGAGTATGTTGAATACTTCCTTAATATGCCTTTACCCCAAATGTGCAACATCTAAGAAATGCTAGACACTCAAGAGAATCTCCACATATACAGCTATAATTAATGTACATACCACGTGGAAAACATACCTTTTTTCTTTCAGTGTACCACTCTACGATGGATTCTTCCAAATCTAGCTGCTCTGCATACTTTGGCAAGATCCATGGAATTTTATTGTATAAAGATTTAATCAAATATTGGGATGATGTTGAGGCATTCGAGGTAAGACCAGATGACATTGTCATTGCTACCCATCCCAAATCTGGTAGGTCTCCCTGTTATGTTGAAGTTCCCTTTTTACCGAAGAATGACAAACTCTCCTTGAATAGCAAATATTGAGATCTTCACTTCTTCCACACCCATTTTTCATATTAAAGCAAGAGAGATATAGTTGTTTTGATACAGACATGGAAAAAGTGGCATAGTACAGCTCTATTCTAAGATGACAATCTGTATGTATAACTTGAGCAGCACACTGACAAATAGGTATGGTTGGTCACAGTAGAAAATTATGTACTATGGATGTATTAATATAGAACAATAACGAAAATTTGAAACTACCAATTCTGTTTACATTAGGTCATTATTGTCATTGTTGTATAGGCAAAGTACAAGCAATTTTCACAGATTTTTAAAAACTCTTTTCAACTAATCCGCTCCTCCTCTTTAGGTCCATCCTCAAAACTCCATTTTTAAGGACATCTTTTTTGCTGAAGTTAGCTCAATTGTTTCGTCATACTTCCCAAGTCTTACAATCACAGACTTTAGAAACTGGAAAGGTCCAATCCAGACTTCTCTATCTGGTTGTTCCATTTAACACCTGAATTTGTCAAATACTAAATATGTCTTTGGCTTCTCTGACGATAAAGATGTTCCTCCACTTCTCTTTCCTCTCTAAATCCAAGTCAGTACAATACCAGTCATCTGCAGGGAAACCTGAGAGCTCTTCCAGATTCAATTTCTCTTGCTTCTTCATTTCCCATATTCAATCAATCAAAATGTTTTGTCCATTTAATCTCACAAATATGTCTCACAACCAGTCTCTTACAGGTCTCTTGTCTCCCTTCCTATTGACCCCTCACTCCATTGTTTTATTTACTCTTCCAATAGAAGAATTCTTCCAAAACATATCCCTGATAATCTTGCTCTCTTGCTTAATGTATATCAATGCCTTTACAAAACTTTTAGAAAACAACTCGAACCCTTTAGTATGGACTATAAGACATTGTATGCTTGCCCTCTGCTTGCCTCTATAGCCTCATCCCCACCCATCTTTTCAAGTAGACTCTTTGATTTAGCCTTTGTAATCTATTTGCAATTCTTTTCCTCACCACTATACTATTCTTAATTATCTGACCTTTGATTTAAAAAAAAAAGACATCTCTTCTGTAGAAAAACCCTTCATTACCTCACAAAATTGGTGAATTTATGCCAGTACTTTTTAAAGGCTGAGCTCAATTATCATGTTCTCCTGAAGGCATTCTTTTTTGAAACATTGCAGCAGAGGCAGCATGCTGCATTAAATGTCCTTCCTTTGCAGTCCTTTAAATCCCTATGCCCACCTGTATTATAAACTCTTTAGAAAAAAGTAGTGTTGTAATTATTGAACACTGTTTCTCACTCTTCAGTGAGCCTTCGACCAGCATAGGACAAGGGCCAGATTTATTCTTTTCTATGCCTTCTGAACTAGGGCTTAAATTGAGGCAGAAGAAGCTATCAGTAAAGTTTGTAATTGAAAGCATGCTTCAGTGCATCAACTATTATTCAAATCTCCTTAATTTTTACATCTAAACATTTAGATCCAAAACTGTTAACAGCTTGCACAATGTCACAATTCTTCACGGACAAATTTGGACTCCTACCAAAGGTGTGTCATACTACAATATTCATCTTTATTTATTGAGGCTATTTTTGTGTCCTATAAGATTAAATATTAGAGGAAATATCTCTTGAGCCTTTTGGTTATTCTGACATCTTTCAAATAATATTGTATTGGTTTCTTCCTACTTTATCCAGCTATAAATCCATCACTCCTGTCATCAGCCCTGCATGGTCAGTGAGACTCAGGTTTGTTTAACTTTTACAGGCACAGCCTGGGTTAGTGAAATTGTGGACATGATGTATAAAGAGAGTGATGCGGAAAAGTGCAAAGAAGCTGCCATTTTTAATCTAATACTTTACCTGGAATACAGAAAAGAAGAGATGATGAATGGTAATGTTTAAATTGATTCTAAAAGCTATACACATTTTAAGGTGTGGATGTACATGGTGTAAGGAAGGAGACTGTAAGCAAAAGTGGCAATAAGTATTATGTCTTCTACACAATGAAGTATGTAAATTTAAATTTAAATTTTGACAGAATTTATGCTATAGCATGTGTCTGGAATTCAGTGAGTAAAGATAGAGTTTATGTGCCTTCAACAGAGCCTAATGATATGTGACTATCTATGTCTCTATGGGCTGAATGTGATAATACTTTAAATACTGGGAAAATATACAGAAATGTTTCAAGGATATGTGCAAAAGATATTTTTTCAAGGATATGTGCATATTTGTCACAGATTCTTTTAATGTTGTGATAAATTGGAAACAATATAAATGTTAACCAACAAAAAGTAGTTAAAAGTGATATACTAAACCATGAAATTATTAAAAATTTTAGAATGTCATATGTTACTTGACATTGTAGTTTCAGTGTAATATATTGAGGAAAAAAGCAATTAGAAGATATTAAAAATTCCATCTGTGTGTGGTATTTGGATGGCTGAGAATCTGGGCATATAGATACTTTTATATAGAAGGCTGTTTCCCAAAATGTTAATAATAATTTTTCCAAAGTAGTGAAATTTTATTTCACCTCTCAGAATAAACTAGAAGATTTCTTTAAAATTGTTTGTAAATGTGGAGCCTTAAGTAAGACAAATTAGACACTAGTCATATCCAGTAAACAGTGGAGAACCAAGAGCAGCCTTCTCTGATGGCATTGCTCTGGTGTCTGTGGGCAGATGTGGAAGATCACTGGGATACTGGAGTTTATGGTTGCAGATCCTTTCCTGCAGTGTTGAGTAACAGACCTAGAAGAGACCATAGAGATCTCACCCAATTCATTTGTTTAGTTCATTAAATATTTAGCTTCCATATGATGGTGCTTTGCACACAATTATAGAACTTACCATCAGAACTAGCAACTAAAACCGTATCTTCCTGATTGCTAATTTATTGGTGTTTCCTCTGTATGTAAAATGGAAACTCAGCAAGGTGTTGGTGAAGATTATATTTTCCCTGAGACCAATGTGCACCTAATAGACCCTCATAAATATGTTTTTCCTCCAAGATTGCAAGTGAGGAAACAACATGACTTTCTTTTCTTTAGTATGCAGAATGGTGGTGTAGTATAATGACCAGAGGACTTATTGTGGACTGAGTGATTTACCAAATCATCTACTCTCATTGATTTATTCTCAATGATGTGTTCTGACTCAGCTTCAGTTTAGTTTCTTCACTTATAAACTGAGGATAATAATCAATCTGGTCCAATTTATATCAATGGAATTGGTGACACTCAAATGAGGTATTATACATGAAAATGGCATAAAAATGAAAAGCAAGAACTAACATTGAAAAACGCTGCAAAAGATGCTGCCACTTCAGGGTATTAAATAATTCTTCTTCTTTAAATTATACATATTTTATATACCTTCTACAATGAATATGTATTATGTTCATAGTTGAAAACATAAATGCTTTCTTTTTAAATCTTGATGAGACTATATTTGAAATAATTAGCGGATTTGATAAATTATTTCATCCTCTTAGATGATCTATCTTTGTCAGAATGCCAAGGATGTGGTTGTTTCTTTTTATTATTTCTTTCTAATGGTAGCTGCTCATCCATATCCCGGACCTTTTCAAGAGTTTGTGGAGAAATTCATGGATGGTCAAAGTAAGAACAGCTTCTTTTTTCTAAATTTTTTCAAGGTAAATGATACAAGACAAATGGCATCTCTGAGCAAAAACTTTTGTTGTCTGTTCTGGTTTATTATCTTCTCTGATCCTAAACTAAAACACAGAAGCTCTAGGAGCCCTTGAACTAAAGAACAAGCATAGGGTTTCTAGATGTGAATGGCAAATTGCAATACCTGGACACACTAGTTCAATGCCTAAAAGTAAATATATAGAAGTGTGTCTGGGGTTGGAGGTAAAAATTTTCATCTATAAGGTGGAAATTCAGTGTCCAATTCTCTCTGTCATCTCTTTTTTCTTAGAAAAGTATTTCACAGCATGTTATTACAACTCCATTGAACAGGGGGAAAAAGAATAGAGGAGAGAGAATGCCTATTTGTTTCCATGAAAAATTTCAGGTGCTACATGGGACCAGAATTAACAAAGAATTCTGAACATTTACAAAGTTTTTAATCATTCATCACAGTGGAGAGTCTAAATGACTCAACTAGATTTTTCAGAATAGTACATAGTTACTTGAACAGAAATTCTGGGAAATGTTGCCTTTTTATTTAACTCCAGGCTAAAGCAACGGAGTATGTATGTATTTATTTATTTATTTATTTGATTTTCTAATTTTATTTTATTTTGTTTGTTTATTGTGGTAACATTGGTTTATAACATTGTATAAATTTCAGGTGTACATCATTATACTTCTATTTCTGCATGGATTACATCATATTCTCATGTTCACCACCCAAATACTAATAACAATCCATCACCACACACATGTGCCTCATTATCCCTTTCACCCTCCACCCTCCCCCCCTTCCCCTCTGGTAACTACCAATCCATTCTCTGTCTCTATGTGCTTGTTTGTTGTTGTTATCTACTACTCAATGAGTGAGAACATACAGTATTTGACCTTCTCCCTCTGACTTATTTCACTTTGCTTAATACCCTCAATGTCCATCCATGTTGTCACAAATGGCTGGATTTCATCGTTCCTTTGGCTGAGTAGTATTCCATTGTGTATATATACCACATCTTCTTTATCCATTCGTTCTTTGATGGGCATTTAGGTTGCTTCCAAGTCTTGGCTATTGTGAATAATGCTGCTCTGTACACTGAAAACTATAAAACATTGCTGAAAGAAATTGAAGAAGACACAAAGAAATGGAAAGATATTCCATGATCTTGGATTGGAAGAATTAACATAGTTATGATGTCCATACTTCCTAAAGCAATCTATAGATTCAATGCAATCTCTATCAAAATTCCAACAACATTTTTCACAGAAATAGAACAAAGAATCCTAAAATTTATATGGAACAACAAAAGACCCCAAATACCTCAAGGAATCCTGAGAAAAAAGAACAAAGCTGGAGGTATCACACTCCCTGATTTCAAAATATACTACAAAGCTATAGTAACCAAAACAGCATGGTACTGGCACAAAAACAGACACACAGATCAATGGAAAAGAATTGAATGCCCAGAAATAAACCCACACATCTATGGACAGCTAATCTTCAACAAAGGAGCCAAGAACATACAATGGGGAAAAGAAAGTCTCTTCAACAAATGGTGCTGGGAAAACTGGACAGCCATATGCAAAAGAATGAAAGTAGACCATTACATTACACCATACAGAAAAATTAACTCAAAATGGATTAAAGACTTGAATGTGGGACCTGAAACCATGAAACTTCTAGAAGAAAACATAGGCAGTACGCTCTTTGACATGGGTCTTAGCAACATAATTTCAAGCACCATGTCTCAACGGGCAAGAGAAACAATAGAAAAAATAAGCAAATGGGACTACATCAAACTAAAAATCTTCTGCACAGCAAGGGAAACCATCAACAAAATGAAAAGACAACCTAACAATTGGGAGAAATATTTGCAAACCATACATCTGATAAGTGGTTAATCTCCAAAATATGTAAAGAACTCATGCATCTCAACAACAAAAAAACTAACAACCCAATTAAAAAATAGGCAAAAGACCTGAACAGACACTTCTCCAAAGAAGATATACAGATGGCCAACAGGCACATGAAAAGATGTTCAACATCATTAGCAACTGAGTATATAGATTTGAAGAAGAAATGGTTCAGGAGAGTCTACTATTAACTGAAGAAGGTTATTCTGATCTTACAGTAACAACTGTAAGGGAAAATGATAATAATGCCATTTCTATATCCATATAAGATAATATTGACTCAATAAACGTAGGATACATGTGCTTTATGTTTGTTGCTACATGTTGTAAAAAGCTTATGCTAAAGCATCACGATTAAAATATATGCCTCAAGATTGTCAAAACTTGCATTGTAAGGCAGAGAAAGATAATGTTGCACATCTACAAAACTGATGAAGAAGACCACTATAAATATCACTGTATAACTTTTTCTATAAATAAAAGTTTCCAATGAGATCAAAGAATAGAAGAGATATGCAGTGATTTAAGGCAAAGCAGAATACTTTGACACACATTATTATGATATTCTGTCAGCTTTTTATTGGGTGGAAACACTTGGATATACGTGAGAGGAGATAAGGGAAGAGGAAGGAAGAGACAGCATTTTGTCCTATCACATCATCTCCAAAATCTTCTAATTTTTTAGAGTGAGAATGACACTAAGGGTCCCTAGGAGAACACCCCTTACCATCCAAACTGCAAGTAGTGTAATAAAAAATTATATAGTTATTGGCTTCAGTTGCCAAAGCTAGTTTGTAAATGGTAAATTTGAGACCTGGACTGAATTGAATTCTGATAAGAATGCTGATATTTCCAGTAACTCAACTGGTTTCACTAACAACCTGATTTTATACACACACACATACTAGGTTCAAAAATGTTCTCATAAGCTCTGAATCAAATTGATGGGAAGAGAACTTCCTACATTTTTTGTCTGTGTTATAAACCTTGTCATAAAGATAAAAGTTGAGAATATGTTTCTGTACCTGGATTATTCAACATGCTTTGCCTCTCTTGCTGTAGAGAAATTTGCATCAGATGTGTGGGTAATACCTAGTTTTCATTCCATAACCATTTATTTCTATTTGTTTGTTGCTACTGTTGTTTGAATACTCATTTTCAAGCTGTATGAGGATAATACTATGCCTTTACATTATTTTCATTTCTAATTTTACTTCCTTACTGTTCCTGGTATAAACATACAAAATCTGATGGGAAAAAGGAAAGAATCCATATATCCTATTTCTTTTCTATGAAGATGTACCAGAGGTAAGAAACAGAAAACATATGGGCAACTTAGTAATTTCTAAAATGTTAGCATTTGATGACATTCTAGATCTAAAAATCTGCCTTTAAATAAATGATGCAGCCACCTCTGAAGGTTACAATAATCCAGATACTTGAGCACAGATTTGAAGCTAGTACATAAAAATCTCCTGTAAATGAATACATTTAAACCCAAGTCTCAAAAATTACCAAAGAAAAAATCTGAAAGAACTTGAGTTCATAAAACATAACAACAAACACACACACACATAGACACATACACACAAGGAATCACAATGGGCAAGAAGAGTCAACTGGACTACAAATTTAGAGATATTGGAATTATCAGATAAGGACTATAAAATAACTATGCTTAATATGTTTAAAGAAATAAAGAAGAAATTAAAAATTTTACAAAAAACAAGATCTTACTAAAATTATAACTTCAGATTTGAAAAAATTAGCAAGATAAAATTTTTAAAATGAATAAATTAAAATAAGAAAATTAGGAGATGGTTTACATAACAAATAAGATATGGCTCTATAGTTAATTAGTGATATGGAAGATGGAGCTGAGGAAATTCCATAGACTGCACCACATGAGATTAATAGACTACTTTGAAAGGAGAGTAATGGATATGTAGAATAGAGCAGTAAGGTCCCATGTATATATCAACTCAAACTTCCAGAAGGAAGGAGTAAAGAGAATGCTGGAACAGCAATATGCAAAAATATGACAGTCTCAAAATTTCCTTATAATCTAGTTTTTCTCTAGCTTCATTAGTAATCGGGGTAATATAAAATAAAAATTCACTATGAGATGCCATTTATACCCACCAGACTGACAATAATGAAAAAGTCTGAAAATAATAAATGTTAGTCAGGATGTGGATCAGTGAGAAGTAACACGTTGCTGATAGGAGATTAAAAAGATAGAAACACTATGGAAACAACTTGTCATTATCTAAGAAGGGCAAACATGCACATAAGTTATGGTCCAGAAATTCCACTAGTAGATATATACTCTTGGGAAACTAGTTTGTGTACATTAAGTTGTATGTACAACAATCTTCATAGCAGTATCCTCCATTACTACAATGGAGAACACACGTAAGTGTGTGTGTTCATATATGGCATAAAGAATAAGAACAAAAGGAACACCAATGTACCACCATGAGCCTAAGAAATGGAGCATTATTCATACCAGTGAAGTACCTCTCTGCTTCTTCCCAATCTCATCTCTTTACATATCCTGACCACAGATAACATAATCACTGCCCTGAATTTTGTATTTATCATTCCCTGGATTTCTTTTGTAGGTTAACACACTTAACGTGATTACTCATACACTTTATCCTTCAATTGGCATGTCTTAATAGTATATAAAGACGATCAGACTCAATGTGTTCTTTTGTGACTTGCTTTTATCCTGGCTCAAGGTTATGTAACTAAAATTTACTTAAGTTGATATTTGAAGCTATGGAACAGTTATTTGCACTACATGTATAGGCCTATATCTGTTTATTTCTTTTAATGTTGATAGCTGTTTGAGAAGTAGAAAAATTTGTTATAGGCAATGAGACTATGACAATTCATGTAGATATGTTCTGAAGAAAATTCCCAAGAGTTTCTCTACATACAAGTCAAATTACTGGGTCTTCAGGCCTGTGCATTTTCAATTTTCTTGATATTGTCCTATTTTTCACACAGAGGCTAATATCTATTATTGTCATATTGTAATATTTTCTATCTCTTGGGCATAAAATTGCATCTCACTGTGGTGATTTTGTTTTGTATTTCCCTGATTAATAATGGCTTGCTCTGTAACACAGGTTGAAGGAGCAGATTATACACAAGAAATTACTGGTGTTGTGGCAAAGGTAAATGTGATGGCAGGACCATGAGCTCTTAAAGCTTTGGTACAAAAGTGGCACTTATCATTTTTATTCACATTTTATTGACCTGAGCTAGTCATATATCCAAGACTGATGTCAATGGAATGGGGAGGTGTAATCTTCCATAAGATGAGGCAAGGAATATTTGGGAACAAGATTATAGTCAATTCATGTTGTTTTGTCTATGCTTGGTTATTTTTTATTGTATGTGGGAGATTGTATTTGAAAATGTTTATAGATATAATTTAAATCCTGTTATGATGTTGTCTTCTTCCAGGGAAAAATATTCATTTATTTCTGCCATATGTCTAAGAAAACTCTAGTAGTTAGAATCACTTAATCAATTTTTAAGGATTAAGATAATTCAAACATTTAAGAAATGTTCTATTTCCAATTTATTCTTACTTCTTTTGTATAATAATTTATTACAAAATAATCTCAAACTTAGAGAAGTTGCCATAGCTGTGCAAAATATCCTGTATCTGCTTCACCCACGTTTCCCAATTGTTAGCATTTCACTATATGTGTTCTCTCTCTATATATATACATATGCATACACACATGCATATACATGCATACACATATTGACACTCATATATATATACACATTCACACTTGTTCATTATCATTATTGTTTTTCTGAGCCATCTGAGATCAAGCTGTAGATATAATCATTCTTAAATATACCAATGTGTATGTTCTCCCAAATAAGGGCACCTTCTTATATAACCACAACTATCCAAATCAGAAAATCAACATTGATGCAATACTACCATCCAAATCATCTATCATATTCATGTCCATCCCAACTATTTCATCAAAGTCTTTTTGTTTTTTCCTTCTGGTCCAGGATCTAGTCAGAGATTGCATATTTCATTTAATTGTCATATCACTTTTGTTTCCTTCAATCTGTACAGTTACTCAGTATTTTCTGTGTCTCCTGATCTTTGCACTTTTAGGGTAGAGACTTTTAATCTTGTAAAATGTCTCTCAACCTTGCCCATTTCAACTGTCAGGACATACGTTTTAGGCAGGAATAGAACAGAAAAGATGTTTTGGCCATCACATCAGAGGGCATGGAATACCAGCCTGTTCCACCACTGGTGGGTGTTGTCAAATTCTGGTTTGGTTAAATTGGTGCCTGTCCTGTTTCTCTACCACAATGTTACCTTTTCTATCTTTTTAGTTAATTAGTATTTTGGGGGGAGATAATCTGAGAATATAATCCACTCCCCTGCATTTATCATCGATTAATCATTTAGCCTGAATTTTTAATCGTTAAAATGGTTGCAAATTCTATGAATGGTTTCTATTTCTGCCATTCTTAATTTATTAAATGGCGTATTATAAGAAAGAACTCTTCTTTCCACTTCATTTGAATATGAACTCATGACTTTCTATTTAATACAAAAGCTATAATATGTCAGATCATAGTTTATTTTGATACTCAAATTATCCCAGATCTGGACAGCCGGAGTCCCCTCAAACTTGTTCTGTGCTTTTTTGACATTCCTGTGTCATTTTCTGAAAACTTCCTTATTTTCTAACATATTGTGTATTTTGCTGGCCTCAGTCCTGGGACTAGGTATTTCTCCAAGTTTGCTGACTTCCTTCAGTGGAGGATAACATTTAGAAATCAGGAGCCGGGTACTTTGTGTGCTGTTACTAGACTGTCATCTTTGCCTCTAGCCATCTTAGTGCACAGCTATCTGGCTCTTTGTTTCTCATTAACTCTCTTGATAGATAGATAAATAGACAGCTACATACATACATGCATATGTAGGTGATAGATACAAAGAGATTGATAGAGATAGATAGAGATATAGACAGATCTATAGATAGATCTCCAGCTATAGATATATATGTAATTTCTGAGTCTATAAGTATTCATATTATAAAAAATACAAGTTTACATCAATACCTACAATTCCAAACCAAGACCTCAAGGATACTATCTAGCATTTTCATTTTCCAAATTTTTAAATTAGCTTCCATTATCCTTAATATACTTATTGTTTGCTTAATTCTGCTGTCACCGAAGTGTAACCAATCTCATGATCATGATGCTACCTGTTCTGCTCGGCCACCTACTTGACCCCTGTCCTCACTGCCACTTTCTCATCCCCCAGGCATGTTATTGAATGCTAGACTCCATAACTCTTTAGCCCTTAGTAATGCTACCACTTCCAAGGGAAAGAAAGGGAAAGGAAAAGGAAGAGGAATTTGCACTTGCTTCTAAGTTCTTCAGGGTTCAATTAACAACACAGGGGTTATTGAGCCTTTCCCTCTCCCATCACATCTTTTTCTGGCACCTGATAGCCGACTTTATCTATCCAAACCCCAAAGGCTCTCAAAAGCTCTGCTCAGCTCTCAGTCACCTTCCATGAAATCAGAAAATTCCCTCATGGGAAGAGCAGGGTTCAATTCTCTAGATTTCTTTTTCTTCTGGATTTTGACCAGACTGTTTTATAATTTTCTCATTAGTTCGTCAAAGTAAAATAAGCCCAAGAGAAATAAAAGGAAAGAAATGATAAAAATTAAAATCAGAAATAAATAAAATTGAATACAGGAAAACAATAGAGAAAATTAATGAAACCAAAAGCTAGTTCTTAAAATTATCAATAAAATTAATAAAATTGATAATTCTCTAGAGAGAATGACAGGGATGAAAAGATACAAGATATAAATCGCCCATATCAGGAATAAAAACAAGAGACATCACCATGGATTATATAGCCAATAAAAGAATAATAATGAAATTCTATACCCAATTTTATGCTTATAAATTTGACAACTTAGGAAAAAAATAAACCAATTACTTGAAAACAATAAACTTTCAAAAATTATACAAGACGAAATAGATAACCTGAATAGTCATGTAACCATTAAAAATTGAATTTTTAATTAAAATGCTCTTGAAAAATAAATGCCCATTCATAGAAGGCTTCAGTGTAGAATTTTACCAAACATTTAAAGAAAAGTTAAGACCAATTTTACGCAATCTCTTCCAGGATATAAAAGAGGAGAGAATATTTTCCAACTCATATTATGAAACCAGTATTACCCTGGTACCAAAACAAAGATTGTAGAATAAGAGAAACCACAGACAAATATCTCTCATGGATTTAGACACAAAAATCCTCAACTAAAGTATTAGCAAATTGAATCCAACAATATATGAAAAGAATTACACTCTATGACTAACTGGAATTTATTTCAGTTATGTGAGACTGTTTCAACATTTGAAAATCAATCAGTATAGTTCACCATATTAATAAGCTAAAGAAGAATTATCATATGATCATATCAATTGATTCAGGGAAAGCATTTAATACAATTCAATGCCCACTAATGATAAAAACTCTGCAATTTGGGAATAGAGGGGTACTACATCAACTTGATAGAGAATATCTGCAAAAAGTCTATAGCCAACACCATGCTTAATTGTGAAAGACCGAATTCTTTCACTTTATATCAGGAATAAGGCTAGAATGCCTGCTCTCATCACTCTTGTTAAACCTAGTAATGGAAGTTCTGGCCACTGCAATAGGGCAAGAAGAAGAAATAAAGGCACACAGATTGTGAAAGAGGAAATAAAGTTGCTATGTTACAAGTACACTCAGGAATCCTGTGGACATTTCTTTCTGGCAGAGAAAGGAGGTCATCCGTCAATGGTTACAATGAAATTGAGGCCTCCTTTCAACAGTGATGTAAGTCAAAGATCTTGGAATTTAATTCTCCAGTCCTAATCAGGCCTCCAGCTGATTGAAACCCCAACCAACAATTTGACTGTAACCTTGTGAGAGACTCTAAGCCAGAACTACACTGCTAAGTCATTCTCATATTCCTAACCTTCAGAAACTGTGTGAGATAATAAATGTTTGTTGCTTAAGGTATACCATTTTAGTGTAATTTGTTACATGGCAATATACAGTTAATCCAATATGGAGCTGGATATTGCAGATACTAAGTGTATCTCTCCAGAGAATACACATCAATTACAAAGAGGGATATGGTGACATTAAGATGTACAAAGCTGTCAGACTCCAGCTTGACCAAGTATCCAAGGATAACATTTATTTTGTCTCTCTCCAACCCCAATAAAATTAAATCCATGAAGGTAGGAAACTTGCTTCATTCACTAGTCAATACAAAGTGCATAGAACAGAGATTTGTATACAGTAGGTACTCACGAATATTTGATAAAGGAATGAATGAATGTCCACCCAGGTGCATATGTACATCTCTGTTATTAGCAAGAGTTTAAAAAAGAAATTCCTTTCTCATTTACCAAAAAAATTTATTTTTCATTTATATCAACTCTTGAAACAATTGAACATTAATTTTTAACTGAATTATCCAGTACTTTCATCCAAAACTTTGAATATCAAGACCAAATTTGCCTATAAAGGGATAGATATACTGTACATGTTTTAGAACAACTACTCATAGGAAAAATATTAAACCAGTCTCCAACTTAGCAGCTATCTTAGGGAAGGTCTGTGAAAAGTGATCGTGTTAATCAGCTTTACTAAAAACCAAAACAATCTCAAATCTCTCATTACCTACAACAACAAAGGTTATTCCTTGTTCATGTTACTTTTAGACTGCCACACAGTTCCAGTCTTTGGACAGGCTGTGACTCTGATACATGTGTTTTTCATTCTGGGACTCAGGCTGAATGAGCAGTCCCTTTGTGGGACACATTCATTCTCAAGGCAAACAAAAAAAAGAACAAGAAATCCATTGTAAAATACAATGTCTCTTAAAGCATCATTTGTGTGTCCTCACTTCTGCTCACATTTAATTGGCCGAAGATACCATGACCAAGTCCAAAGTTATTGGGCAAAAAAGTGTACTCCTTTCACAGGCAAAGTGGAGGTCAGTAAATATTTGCCAACATTAATGTCAACTCCCATGGTCTTCTCTTACCTTTTTATAGCCTTTCATAATCAGAACTGTTAGCCTCTATCTGATCTCCTGCAGGAAGAATTGCATTATCAAGAGTCCAAGCGCTTCCCAGCTTCACTCTTAACCCCCTGCCACCCCTAAAACTCAGTCAGTTATTCATTCTCTTGTTATGAAAATGCTGGTCATCACATAGTACTCACATTAAGGCCTCTGAGATTCCCAATATTTGGTCCAAGGTGTCAGAATCATTTGACACTCCCGGGCTATGGAAAAAACATCAAATTGATTCACATCTTAATGATTATCCACCATCCATACTGCCAAAGCTAGTGTAGTTATGAGAAACTGGAGATCTGTGCTTTGAGACATCTTGCCCTTAGGTTCTATCTTGTAATATCCAGGGTAGTGTTGATGAAATCTACTGATACCTACTGTGATATCCTCCTTCAAAAATTCATAGTCTTGTACTAGGTATAATCTATTCTTTAAAAATGTCTTTCCATCTTGATTTATGTCTCTTTTTGCTGTGTGGATAGTCACACCTATGAATATATATGTATATGCATAAATACACATAGGTTCTACAAATCTGTGAAATTTATTCTAGGGAATATTTATTTATAAAATGTGTCCCGATAGGAAAATATTTAAATATTGTTCATCAATCAAATTGGCAATGCTTTTTAGGAAAACAATAATTAGGGTTTGGTTAGAGTGTGCCCTCTGAAAAATAAGACAAGTTTACTCTGCTGGATATCTTTAGTTTATCCCTCCACATTCACTCCCCACCTTTTTCCATCCTGTTCTTTACCCTTGGAGGCCGATGTGTATGGATTATATTAACAGTATTCTGGGCCTTCTGGTTTCTACTTGGCAGGAGATCTGAGGGAGGGAGGAGAGTGGTCAACTTAAGTGGGTGGCATCCTTCAATCAAATTAACTGGAAGGGTCTTATCATTTAATTCCCTTGTTTTCATTATGGCACATTTTCCTCGGCTATATCTAGTGACCCTAAAGCCTGAATCCCTGTATTGCAATTTTTCCAGGACATAAATCTCAGTCTCCTGAAGAGGGAAGACATGGGGGCAGGCTAAGAGCCTGAGGATCATTTTCTAGTTGCAAGGCATGTGGGGAGACAAACTAGGAATACTTTTCCCTTGTTTTTCAGACTAATCTATAAAAGTATCTAATTGCCTCCAGTTGTTTTCCCTTTCCGTAACTCTATAGCAGCATGATGTTCAGGTTGTTTCTCCGTTTGTTCCCTGAAGCAGACTTGAAGAAAAAGTCTTAATCTAGATTTTCCCATTGGATTCGAAGATAATATTTGTTTGGGATGTTTACAGAGGATGATAATATAAAATATTTACATCTTCATAGTTTGTTGAATGAGAGGTTTTCACTTCAAATTCCATTATTGTACAGATCCATAAACTGACTGATTTAAAAAACTTTGCCCTTTGTCATCATTATGCTTTCAGGACCTAGAGACAAAAAGGAACCACGTCATAGAAAATATTTCGGTCACATGGAAAATGACAAGAGTCTCAAGCCAGATTTTTCTATTTTGAAACAGATATTTTTGCTGCAGTCGACACTATTACCAGCTGACTAATAAAGGTGGTATACCAACCTTCTTCTGGATAGACATCATTTAAGATGCGGAATATACTCCAACTTCCTTGGGCTGCATTTCTTTTTTCCTTTGCCCCTACGCAGAGAATATATTGTTGCATGTCTAACTTGCCCATGCAGTTCTAGAGGAGCAGATAAACCAACAGTTAGTGAGAGTTTCTAATGGGAGCCCTGAAGCCATGAAACAGCATCTGTGTTATGCTTGGCTTTGAAGGTGGAAATCAGAAGCATATGTAAAGGGCCTTCATTTACTGTAGGTGATAATTTGATGGCACTAATTCCAGATGCTAAACTCAGTAGATTTTCATGGGCTTTTTATTTCATTTTTCTGCCACCATGAGCAAGAACAAAAAGCCTTCTCTTAAGCCTTTAATGATTAAAACAAGAATAGACTCTGTACTGCTAAGTCATCAACCTCATTCAGCTCTACAGGCTTCATCTTTTGCCTTCCTAACACGTAAGACATATTATCTTGGTTGACTGAAATGACATGCAGAGTGGAACTTCCATTAATCATTAATCACTGTGGAAACAAAATCTAGGCCTACAGTTCCTCAAGACAGACATCTGGTAAAGGATTTATCAAGTGTGTCATTAAAGTGCCCATGTTTTGTATAAAACTAAATGCAACAATTGAAAAATTAGAGAATAAGAAATGGAAAATTGTAGTATGGATGTTTTTGCCATAAAAGGGGAAATACCAGGGAATTCTTAGGTCCAGATTTCCTATCATGAATTCACAGGATTATTTTTCACATTTAAAATTGTGCTGAAGTAACTTACTCTACTAAGTTTAGGTTCATAAGGTTAAAAGTAATTTTAAAGGCTACTAGTCTCTCACTTTCTCAGTATTTCTTTTTATTTCCAAGGAATATTCTTGCATGGTCCACTGCTAGTTTGAGTTCTTAAAACATTTGTGTGTGGGAATATGAAAATCAGATCTAGGCAAAGATACAGTTTTCTCAAGTCTAGTTACGTATACTTCTCAAGATTCACAAAGACAATATTATATAGATGCTAGATAAATACTTCTCCATTGACGACTGCTTTATTTCCTTGTTCAAAAATATTTTGACTGGTATATGGCGTATTTTTCACCACAATATATATGTGATCATTTTTATCATTAAATTAGAGAACCACTACAGTAATGTGTTCTTCAAATTTCTGGAAATGTATTACTTCCTAAAGAGTTTTGTAACAAGATTTAAGCTATTTTACTTTTTTCATATGCACCCTCTTTTTGTCATTTTAATGAATAACTACTTCAGTATGGTCTCATACCTCTCTTTGTCTTTTACCTTGAGTTTATTACCAAAGCAATATTCTAAAAATCTCACTTTAGCATAAAAAGTCCTGATAAATTGAGTCAACGTGATATTGTTTATTATAGCAATGAGAATATTTAACAACAAATGAAAACACCTAATACATTTGAAATCCAAATATTTTAAATTAAAACAATTATAGTAAGTCAGATTAATCTATTAAGACTAATGCCTGTGACCAGTCAATACAAATTTTTCTCCAATGGATTAATGTTTCACAATTACTATTTATTTAAAAAAGATCTGAATATTTTTCTCAGATACTTGAAAATTTAAATATTTGAAATTTATAAGCTACTGTTCTGAAAATGTTCCAAAATTACACTTCTATTTTTATGATATGCAGATTTGTTAGCTATCAACATGTATAAAACTATACTAGACTTTAAAATCACTACATCTGCTACCTAAAATGGGGATAATATAGTTGAAGTCTTATACTATCGTATGATAATATAAATTTCTGGATATATTGAAAAAGGTTTTATCTGATTAAAAAAAAAAACAGTTCATTTTGGGCCACATGATTCATTTAGTATTTCATGTGGTCTAGAGTATTTAGAGAGTTTTTTCCAATATCAATTAGATTCTTTGTTCTCCTTGGAATTTTAGCCAATTAATATCTTTGTTCATTGCATCTAAGAGCAACTTCGTCTTGTGTTTTGAAACTTGATGCAAGTAACCGTAAAAGAGTCTTTGAAATTGATTTCAAAAGTTGATAAGAAGTAGCTTTCAAAAGCCTTTATAAATTTGCAGGATACTTTCACAGACCTGTAGTCAGGCAGCAGAGGACTTGTAGCCAGGCCCATTTAAATGGTTCCAGTCTAATATAGGCAAGTGGATAAAGCAGGAAGTTACCTACTTCGCTGAAGAGTGGAAGGGAAGCTTTATTAAGCCTCATAATATGCACATCTCATCCCATCTCATATAACTCCATCTCAAGAATAGATTTTAGAGAGGAAAAAGAGTAGAGATAACTTTAATCTTTCCTAGAGAAGAGAAATTCATTGTTTGGGAAAAGGTTTTGTGATAAAGGTTCTGATATTGCTCAGTCAATTTTCTTTAGGTCTGATTTAGCCCACCATGGATCACTTTGCCCTTGAAAATGTTGATTTAAGGTGAACCCTAGCTCTAGTATTCTCAAGTTAGCAAAATATATCAATGCTCTTAGCCTATATAATTATCATTATTTCTCAAAGACACTGAATTTTGTATCCTATCCTCAGAAGAAGCTCAGGCTATAGAAGTTACCGTATGTGTACAAGTTGTAGATGGGCAAGGAAGAAGGAAATACATTTTAAAGGAGAATAAGAAAATACCTCTGTTAATAAAAGTACTCATATTGGTTTAAAAATCAAAACTGAATATATTTTTTTATATTTGTATATGTGTATGTATGTGTGTGTATGTTGCAGGAGATCAGAATTTGCCACCCCAAAATGTGTCTCTTTGGTTTGATTGTTTATAAGAACAAAAGACTCAGAAAGAAACTTTGCCTAAAAGAATTTAAAATAGAGAGCCTAAATTGCCTAAAAGGATTTAAAACAGAAGGCCTGTGCCGGGAAGGAGTTATCACCCCAGATAACTCTAGGTGTGGTAGATAGGAAGGCATCTAGCCAGGCCTATTTGATCAAAGTTCTTTCTAGGGTGCCATATCTATAGATGGCCCAATAAACGTTTGTTTACCAAATCCTGCCTTTCCATCTCCAGGTGAATTGCCTTCCTCGCCTTTGAAATCCCAAACCACTGCCCCTAACATTCTCCTTTGTCTTTAGCTGAAGATAGTATCTAAGATGGTGGCTTCAACCATTTTGGTGGGTTACTCAATTTTCCTGGGTCTTTCCCATGTTTACTTAATATAAAATTTGTTTGATTATCTCCTGTTATTCTGTTTCATGTCAATTTAATTCTTAGAGCAGCTAAAGGAACCTAGAGGGTAGAAGAATATTATTCCTCCCCTACAATTCAAAGGCTGAAAGAAAACCTAGGAAACTATTTGATTTAGCTATGAGTTAAAAGCCATGAATATTTTAAATCAAAGGCAAGTTAATCCTATCATCTTATACTCTTTATGATCAAGTTATAATTTTTAAGATAATACAGTCTTGGATTGAATATCAATTGAGCGAGAGAAAAAATATGTGTAGGAGGTATTGAGATAGGGTTGAACAATTTGAATCTTGGTATTTTCTGAGCTAGCCTGAGAAAAAACTAAGAAATCTTCTCATTTCCTCTTTTGGTAGCCTTTTTCTTCTTTATAGAGCATTGTCATCTCGTATTTCTTCACGTCCACATATCTTTTTATATATGTCTTAAACCCTTATGCTATCCTCAGTTGTCCTGATCTCTCTGTTTCTTTCCCTTCTTTCGAAGTGTCCTGAGATCAGAATGTGTCTTTTCTCCACTTTTCCAACCTCGATCTTCCCCAGTAATTTCCCACAGATATCTATCTACTAAATTAAGTAAAATGTCCTTAGTTAGGCAAAAGAGGCCCTTGCAATAAGCTTCCATTTATCTCTCAAACCCTATATCCTACTTAGTATTTTGTATTCTATTATACAGTACTGATTGTTGTTCTAAGAAAATGCCATTAATCGTTTTATTTCTACATTTGTCCATTGTGTTGTCTTTGGCTGTAATTACTTTTCCACTCTTCTTGGCCTGCTACAGTTCTACCCATCTTCCAAGGCCACTTCCAGTTTATTTTTTCACAAAAGCTTTTGCAATGTATGTCTTATTCCTATAACTCCCAGAACTCTGTTTTTTATTTCTGTTCTTGTTTTATACTTTTATATAGCAAAATATTTATGTAATTCACCTATATCTTCATTTATTAATTCATTCATTGATTATGGAGTAAATTGTAGTGCTAGGCAAAGTGAAGTTAAATGAATGTATCATGGATTATTTGTTGAACGTGGAATGGTTTAAAAATTATTCTTTAAGTCCTCTTATCAAAATTCTAAATAAAATAGACACCATAGGTAATCAGGCTGGAAACCTATATCTAAGTTATTTTGTTTTTCCTTTCAGTATGTTAGGGTGCCTGATATGACCATGTACAAGATTGTGGGGAGAAGAAGAATCATCCTGGCTTATTCTTCCTGATCTATGAGGGTATCCAACAGGTGAGAGTAATCCCTAAAACAAGAGAGAAAAAGACAGGAACCAGCAAAGGATTTTCCAAAAGTAAGAATAGAAACTGAATTCAATTTAGCTACTTGGTGAAACAGCGGAACCTGAAGCTACGAGCTGGGGAGGTGGAAGCTCTTCGACTTACAGAGTCTATAGTTTGAAGACTCTAGAGCAAGAAGCAAGAAGCAAGACCCAGAGCAAGAGGAAAGAGGTCAACATACATTACACATTAAAGTTTAATCAGATGCTTAAGGGATTGCAATTTCTACAGACATAGGCCAACAGACCAAATCCTCCAAAGGAAATCGAAACCAGCTGCATTATGCTCCTTCATCATATAGTCATAAGATTCTGTAACCAATAGGCCTCTTCACAAGGCTTTGACTCCAAGACTGAAGCTATTTTCTTTTAGGAATCCTCAGTCAGAACAAAGCTTTCCGTATTTTTTTTTTTTGGCTGGATGGATTCCGGTACCTGTAAAATTTATACTGGAAAATCTTCTTTGGTACATGATGATGAGTAAGGCAGTAGAGGTGAAAAACATCTACTGATTCAGTATTCTACCTGCTAAGCAATTCAATAATTATTCTTGTAAAAGTGGTTTTCTAAAAGACGTAGAGTAGTTCCTAGTTTATTGACTCCCTGATAAATCAGACTTTTATCTCTTTTTCTAAGATCCAAACCACAAATTGTTAAAATTTATGTAGTTCCTAGAAAAGGACATTTAAAGCAAAATTACAGATACAAGTATCCACAGCACTTCATTCAAGGTGATGAAAGATAATACACTGCCAAATTATACAACACTAGACTCTTTTGCACTGGACCATAAAGTTTTCCAATTTATGAGAAAGGGTGAGTTCTCATGTGTGACATTGATGCCACAGAGAAAGGAGCAATGCTAAGAAGGATTGCTTAATGTTATGTAAATTATTGGTAGAACAAGGAATTAGGAAACAATTTCAATATTATTTTGTATTTGCCTTAACATACAAAGTAATACTTAATTCTAGTCATATTCAGTACTTTTTTTTTTTGGTGAGGAAGATTGGCTCTGAGCTAACATCTGTGGCCCTCTTCTATTTTGTATGTGGGATGCAGCCACAGCATGGCTTGATGAGCTGTGTGTCGTTCCATACCCAGGATTCAAACCTGCAAACCCCAGGCCGCCGAAGCGGAGTACACAAACTCACCCACTACACCACTGGGCCAGCCTCTCATTTCAGTGCTTTTTAAAAACTGCATAAGACATTCTTAGACATAAGTGAAGGTGGACTTCACTCAGAGTGAAAGAGAGAAGGAAGACATAACTAATAAACAAGCAAATCACTTAAAAAGCAAATCACTTAAATGTGTCTTTAATGATAATTTCTAACAGCAATCTCAGAAGATTGGAAGAATCACTACCCCGTGGCTCAAAATGAAAGGTTTGATATGGACTATGTGGGAAAGATCCACACTGAAATTCTGAATTGATATTTGAAAAACCATGTTTTTATATCTTCTTAATATTCAGGTCCATGTTTTTGCCAACTATAAAGCTTAATTTCTTTCCTATATTTGAGCAGATTTTGCATTCTTTAGAACTCTTTTTTCCAAATATGTTATGGTCACTGAGGATTTAAAAGATTTGAATACATAATTTAGAATCTTCTCTTTAGATCTTTGGTATTAAAAGAATCACTTCTAATTCAGCTGAAGTTTAGCACAGAATTCCAGTCTCAGTATGGAGACTACAGAGGAAGATTTTTAATGTGGATTAGCACACTTCTGAAGTTAATGGAGAGGGATGTACTCACACAGTGAGTAAAGAAAAGGCTTTTCTGAGGAATAATCTTAAAATGAGCAAAAAAATTTAAAACTCTCTTCTCTACAACCCTATGAGATTTGGTTCAAGAAGTGATGGGAATGACATTGTAGACAACAATCTTTTATCTGAAATAGATCAAGGATAGAGAGAGTGAAAACATTTACTCTTCCTGTCTGCAATTCCTTTGTACTTTACCATTATGTTTAACGCCACTTCCTGGTAGTGTTATTATGATGTGAACTCCTTGAAAGTAAGATCTCCTTCTGATCTAACTATGAGTGCTCAGTGACTAACATAACATTGGCACTTACACGATGCTAAGAAATTGTTGTCGAATTGATTTTTAAATAATTATTTGAATTTCATCTTAAATGAGAGAAATGCATTCACTCTTACAGAACTTAAGAAAACAGCAGAAAATTAACAGCATTGACTATCTTTAAACTTTCTTATCATCTTTGATTTTTATTGTGCTCTAAGCCAGAAATTCAAAAATGAAATAATGTTGATAGTCAATGTAGCTACAGATATTGATAGGTGCCAGGAGAGAGCAGCATGATTCTGTTCTGCCAGTGACAAAGATATTCACATTGACCCAATTGTATTCAGGCTCTTCTGAGTCCTCTGCTAGACTAGGCCTGATCTTAGGCTTCATCTCTGTGTTTGTAGAGTCCAGTTTGGGCAAGAATCTTGCTAAGCCAGTTAAGCCAGAATCCCCCATGCTCAAGATCTGACCAAATTCTTCATCCCCTATCATTCCACGAGTAATATCTGATCACCCTGCCCTACCTTCAGAAAGAATCTTGTTAAGTCAATTTCACAAAGAATTATACCCTACCTTCTTAGTAATATTCCATCCATTGACAACTCCTCCCCTTCCCAATCTGCTCCTCGGCTATAAATCCCCACATTTCCTTGCTGTATTGGGAGCTGAGCCCAGTCTCTCTCCTCTACTGAAAAACTCCTATTGCAGTCATCCTTGTACACATTGCAGTAGTGCTGAATAAAGTCTGCTTTACTGTCTTAAACAAATGTCATGAATAATTTTTTCTACAACACTAACATATTTTAAAGCCTCAGAAAATTCTGGGGTTGACCAGACGGTACAAAGTCTTCAACAGTAAACTACTCTACTTCTTTATATAGAAATGTACCATACAGATAGACAAATAATTCAAAAAATTTAAAGATATAGTTTTTACATTCATAGAGCTAATATTTGTACAATTAATAATTGGCCTTTTCTTTTTGTATTGAAATTACCTCCATTTTGTTCAAACCCTTCCCAGATGGTGAGACTGAAATTAGAGACTTAAATATCAAAAATTTGAAAGTACTTATACGTATTTGTTTATATGCCTTCTTTTTCTACAATATATTTGAGGCTATTTAAATATATATATATACACACAGATGGCAAAAGAACAAAAATTAATTAGTGAGTGATTATTTCTAGGAAATGTAAAAAAGCTTACTTTTCATTTCATCTGTTACAATATTTTTGGTTTGTATTTTTTTGTACAATGACTATGCATGTCTTTATTAATTAAACATAATTGTGGGGAAAATGATTAAGATATTTTGTGTCATCTTGTTTGCTTGAGTTGAGGTTAGGTAAATCTGAAGTAAAGAAGGGAAAAGAATAAGGGCAGGAAGAATACTCACTGGTGATCACTTAGTAACCACCATGGAAGTTCTACATTCTGAAGGTAAAAGGCTCTTTCTGAAATACAACTATCAGTACAAGAGCTTGCAATTAATCAAGAAACTACCTGTTAGAAGAGATAATGGAGAAAACCAACAATTCACAAAAGCAACAGTAATAAAAGGAACAACAATAACAGCCACGAAGATGAAACACCCCTCTCCATACAGCTGGATTCCTGGGAGATTTACATGAAGAAAATTACAAAACCTACAGAAGGGTGCAAACTGAGACTTGAGTAATTGCAAGATTCTATGATTTTACATAGGAAGACTCAAATTCAAACATTGAACAATTCTTCCTAAGTTAGTTAATAAAACAGAAGCAATAAAAATACAGTGTTTGTTTTATATTTTAGCAAGGAATGTCATGACCTATACAATTCTAAGGAAAGTCGTATAGAAAAATCAACAAAAATGGCATGCTTAAGCTCTTGCAAGGTGGCGTCTTCTCCAGGTCTCACTGGGCTGTAGCAAAACCCTTTTTCCTCATCCCTTCAGGCCAGGAGTAGTGATAGCTTCCCACTGAAGCCATTTCTAGGTGCCTCGTTATTCCTTATCAGTTCCTCAATTTTCCCTACATCTTTAGAAATAATCTCTTCATTGAACTATTTTCATCCAAATTATCTTGAGTGGAATTATATTCTTGCTTAGCTCTGATCCAATTTTTTTAGTGATAGTAAATTGACTTTTTTTTGTTAAAGATTTTTCAATTTAGGGTTAAATTTGTGTTGATGAGTTTATGCTGGATGAGAACAAATCAAGCTATTGAGAAAATATTTTAATTTGGTAATAAGTGAGTAGGTCTTGATTTCCATTTAAGGGAATTCATTACTAAAGCAGCACAGGATGTAACTTATGCTGGTTTCATCAATAAAATACACTCCTTGCATGGATGCGTGAATAATACTTACAATCTCTCCTTTACATTTCATCTTATTCTGATTCAATTTTCCCTTCTAAAAATAAAAGAATAAATAATTGAAGCAGTTTATGTTATAGAAATATACAGCTTCTGAAACTAGACAAAGAGTTTTTCTGTGAGAGTACACATGGATCCTAAGTACAGGAGTGCTGTCTTCAGAAAGACATGGGAAACCAAAAAAAAAAAGCTACCAGGAATTTATCTTTTTCTGCTCTTTTCTTCTCTACCTGCTTGTCTCCTTTTTTTCCTCAATTCGCCACGTAAATGGATTTTGTTGCTCTGGTGCCCTAATTGCATTGCATGTTCAAGGGGCCAACTCAAAGTCATGTAGATCCTCTAGGTTCAGATTTCCCACTCATAATCTGGTTTGCCTCACCTGGGAGAATGTCTGCTTCCTACTTGATCATCTGTGGCCAAAGGGAAAGGCTTATTTTTACAAAATTGACTCATGAAGTTCTAAGCATGGAGACTTCAGAATATTATTTTTAATTGAAAACATATTCTAAAAGAGGTTTTTTCCTTCCAAATGTTGTGATAATCTTTTTGAATACATAATTTCATATAATCTTCCAGAAACTCTATGAGGAAGTTACTATTTATAGATAAAGCCCCAGAAGGTAAAATAAGTTACTCAAGGTCACAATGATTAAGTGTCAGAACAAGGATTTAAATTCAGGTCTGCCTTAAGTCTACAGTAAGAGCTCTAAACTTCCATCATACTGCTGTACAGAGACTTGGCTCAGTGGAAAGTATTCTATGAGGAGATAAAATAATTCAGTCTGGGTACATAGCACTTTGATGGTCTGCCTTAATCCAAGGGTAACATTTCAAATATCCAGCAGAACAGATACAATTCACTCCCTTCAAACAATTCTTCATATATATTGCTTACCATAACCCAGCTTTTGATAAGTACGGGATAGCAGAGAACTCAAAGTTACTATCTCTGGCAAGTTACACCTAATTTGTTCTTTCCTACTGGAGCAAGATGCAGAGGCAAACATGGGGCAGAGGAAACAGGATGTTCTGAAGAACTAGCAAAGAGGGAACATGATGCTCTTCATATCTCCTCATATCTCTGCACTAACTCATTTTTTTCAGCCAATGATCATTTCACACATATTAAAACAATGTGTGTGGTGTTTTGCGGTTTAAAACAATTTTAGTATTTTCCCCATTCCACATAGTAAGAAGAGATAAGCGTTATTATCTTTTATATTAGGCAATAGTAGCTAAAATAATTACCCTGCATGGCTCAGTTCATAATACGCAGATCAGCAGCCTCGCTATCAGATCTATTCTCATTCACTATCCTGTGCTGTTAGTACTCTGTGGAGGGCACCGTGACCTTCAAGGGGAACAGATAACTACCTTTGATTCCTCCTTTCAGTGTATTTGCAATTTTGTGACATTGCTAACAATGTTGAACTTTACCTGAGCCCCGCATTCATAGAAAACAGTGAAGGTTAAAGGAATCCTTTCACATTTTGTCTTCTGGAAAAGGCTTACTGCAAAGAAACACCGTTCCCTATATGACTTACATAAGACTCATGGATATCCCCCTGTTTACCTGTGTCAAGACCAGACACAGACCCTCCAAACTCTCAGTCTTTGTCTTGTAAATGATTAGTTGAACTGTCTGTCCCACTGACTAATGGGAACAAAATACTTGTTTATTAAACTTTGGTCAAGATTCTCTCTTTCGGGGCCGGCCTGGTGGCGCAGCAGTTAAGTGTGCGTGCTCTGCTCCGGCGGCCCAAGGTTTGCAGATTCGGATCCTGGGCATGCACCTATGCACTGCTTGTCAAGCCATGCTGTGGCAGCATCTCATATAAGGTAGAGGAAGATGAACACGGATGTTAGCCCAGGGCCAATCTTCCTCAGCAAAAAAAAAAAAAAAAGTTAGTAATATCAGATATAGTATAAACACTGGAGCTAGATCTTTCCATCATAATAGATTGCTTTAAAACTTTCCAATCTGTACCTTAAAAGGGAGAAACTCACCAAAGCAACCTGTATGTACTAGAAAGAGGAAGTTGGCCACGTGCCCAACAACTGGACTGATTTTTCTGTGCAGCAATGGAATGTGCTCACTGTAAAAGAACATTGCTATCTGAGGCCCATTCAGACGTGGGTTGGAAAAACAAACATACTATTAGGAAAATCTTAAATGGCATTTTGTGATTAATAGAAAGAGTTTTGCAATCAGGTTCTAATCTATCTTATAGAATTGGGAGGGAGTAAGATATTAGGGTAGGTAAAAAGGTAAGACAATCTACAAATTGATTATTGTAGCAATTATATAGGGTTTAAATGTTATGAGAATTAAGCAAGGAGATATAAGGTTAGGTATACAGGCCTGGTCTGGAGTCTTGGGACAGCTGTCTACAACAGATGCCATCTTCTTCTCATCCTGGTTTGGAGATATTCACATTGGCCGGTGGAAGTCAGGTGTCAGACAGGGAGTTGAAACCCACTCAGGTGGAGAAGCCTGCTATCTGGAGATCAGAAAGAGTTTCCTCAGTTTTTGTTGCTTTTTCTGAAAAGTAACTTAAGATCAGTTAGAGGTTCACAGGAATACTCTTGGGTGGAAATATTGGCCATAGTCCTTCATGGCCAACCGATGTTTGGATGATTCAGTCCTTCCCCTTCCTCTTGTTTGCGAAAGGCATTACCTGTTTGAGAATTATCAAGGAGATGAGGAAGGTCCTGACTTGAAATGGGTACTATTTTTACTCATGAGTGGTTTATACAAGGTTTAACTCCTTTTAATTTTACTGAAGAATTTATAACCAAAAGGACTTCATAGGGCCCATTCCACTTAAGTTGTAGTTGATCCTCAGGGTGTTGATTCTTCCAAGTCTTAAGGAGGACCCAATCCCCCAGGATTATGCAATGCAGGGGAATGTCTGCAGGAAACATTAATCAGCTAGAAGCATATTTATGAATAGCAGATATAGTAGCACCTAGAGATTGTACACATTTTATAGCATCTAATTCTTTTATAGTATGATGTTTTTCAAGATTGCAATACTACTTAGTCTTAAGGAAGGTTCTCCCATATAGCATTTCACAGGGGCTCAACTGTAGCTTACTTCTGGGGATACCCTAAGCAGGGCAACTGGCAAGACATTATTCCACGTTAAGTTGGTTTCCTGACATATTTTAGCAATTGTTTTCTTTAGAGTATGATTCATCTTTTCAGTCTTTGCTATAGAGTGAGGTCTCCACGGAGCATGTAACTTCCACTGTATTCTGAGCGCTCCAGGCAGTTCTTGTGTTACTTTGGCTATGAAAGCTCCTCTGTTGTTGCTTTGCATTGAAAGAGGCAGCCCAAAATGAGAGAATTTCTTTTAGTAAAGCTTTTATTACTTCAGAAGCATTTTCTGTCCTGCATGGAAGGCTTCAACCCATCCTGTGAAGCTGTTCACAAATACCAGCAAATATCTATAATTTCCCATGGCTCTTGGCATAACACTAAAGTCTATTTGCCAATCATCTCCTTGTTCTGTCCCTCAAGTTTTCATCCCTTTGATTATCAGTGGTGGCCCAGTTTTGGGATTATTTCTGGCAGAAATCTAACAGTTTTGTACTACATTTTGGATAGTCCTTTGCATTTGTGGACCAACAATAAGCTTTTGTAGCCAGTGATAGGCTGCATCTCTCCCGTAATTTGTTTCTTGATGTTGATGAGCAATGATTTTTTCCATCAAGTGCTTGGGTATAAGCACTTGTCCTTGTTCATTATAAATCCAGCCTCTTTTAGTTGTTTGGTACTGATCCCCATCTAAGCCTTGCAAGTCCATACGAAATCCCCATTTGTCTGCTCTGTCTAAATTCATTTCTGAATACCGAGGCTTAAACAGGGACAGATCCACACTCAGGATGAATGCTAAGGTTTTAGGATTTGGGTTTTTGGTTCTGGCTGCCTGCTTTGCAGCCTGATCAGACAAATTGTTTCCTTTAGCTATATAACTATCAGTCTTTTGGTGGCCCAGGCAATGTACTGTGGCCACTTCTTCCTACATCATGATAGAATCTAATAAGTCCAGTATTTCTTCCATATGTTTAATCTCTTTCCTTCCTGATGTTAATAGATCTCTCTCTTTCCATATAGCCCCATGTGCACGCACAATAGAGAAAGCATACTTAGAATCAGTATAAATAGTTACCCTTCTCTTAGCTGTAAGATGCAAAGCTCTCCTGGGGACTTTGAGTCCTGCTTTCTGGGCAGACATAACTGGAGGGGGACTTGGCTTCTAGGACTTTCTGAAGAGTCACTACCACATACCCAGCCTTTCCTAGTCCATGGCCCATGAAGCTGCTCCCATAAATAAATATTTCTATGTCTGGATTTTCCAAAGATTGGTCAGTCAGATTGGGTCTGCTAGAATGAACTTCTTCAATTATTTTTATACAATCATGGAAAAGTTCTCTTGTCATAGTGCAGAGCAGAGTGGCTAAGTTTAGCATGGATACCACCTTTAATTTTACATTCAAGTTGTCCAGTAGTATGGCCTGACATTTGCCCAGTCTCCCTGAAGTAAGCCAATATCCACCATTTTGTTCAAGTAGAGGTAGCACGCAGTGTGGAGTGTGCACAATAGTAGATTTACCCAGGGCAAGTTTTTCAGCCTCTTGTAAATGGTCACAGGTCACAGCTACAACTTGGGGGCAAACTGGCCACCCTTGGGTTATAACATCCAACTGTTTGAAAAAATAAGCTACTAGCCTTCTGGAAGCACCTAAATTCTGAATTAGCACCCCAAGGCTTACACTGTATCATTCATGTACAAAAAGGTTAAACGGCTTTCTAATGTCTGGGACACCAACTGCTGGGGCTGTTAAAAGTTTTTCCTTGAAAGCCTTATGGCATTCTGCAGTCCAGTTTAATGGTTCATTGTCATTTCCTATGAGACCCTCATATGGGGGCTGGCCATGAGTCCAAAGTTAGGAATACAAATATGACAAAATCCAGCCATTCTTAAAACTTCTCCCAGTTGTTTTGTGGTGGGGACAGCCACCCTGGCTAATGCCTCCCTTTGATCTGGCAGTAAGTTTCTTTGTCCTTTTGATAACTCAAATCCTAGGTATTTTACAGTTGGTTGAGAAATTTGTGCCATTCTCTTAGAGACTTTATATCCCCATTCTGCCAGAAAGTTTAAAGTACGGATTGTATTTTGGTCTGAAGCTTCCTTAGTTTTACTAGCGATCAATATATCATCCATATATTGAGTAAGACTCCCTTACTTAACTGAAGACCCCTTAAGTCCTTGGCTAAGGCTTCCCCAAAGATGGTGGGAGCATTTTTAAATCCTTATGGAAGTATCATCCAACAATATTGTCTTTGGGTCATCCCCTTCAAAGGCAAACAATTCCTGGGACTCAGGACTTAGGGATATGGAGTAAAAGGCATACTTTAAATCCAGAACTGTAAACCAGCAGAAGTCTCCAGATAAAGCTGCAAGCAAAGGATAAGGATTTGGTACCATTGGATGTATATCTTCTATAATTTGGTTAATGGCTCTCAAGTCCTGTACAAAATGACAGTCTCCAGTCCTGGGTTTTTGTATTGGCAGAATGGGGGTGTTAAATGGAGATTGACAAGGTCAGATTGACATTTAAGAAAGGTGGCTATCAGAGGCTTTATACCCTCTCTCGTATGTCTCCTTAAAGGGTATTGTTTCAAATTTGGAGTCTTGGCACTTGGGTGGAGTTTTAGTCTATTGGATCAGCTGTCTTGTCTCTCCCCACCCTCCCATCAGCCCAAACATCTGCTCTTACCTTTTATAGAATTTTTTCGGGGACTTCTGATTGAGCCTCGTGTCCCAGGTGCAACAGTGCTGCTTGGCAGGCACAGGCTTGATCTGGGAGGACTGTAATGTCTACATTTTCTGGTTAAAAGGTCACTTGGGCATTTAATTTTGTTAGTAGGTCTCATCCCAACAACGGAATAGGGGACTCGGGCATATATAGAAAACTGTGGTTTAGACATGTTTTCCCTATGTAACATTCGAGTGGTTTTAGGAAAGGCTTATGAGAGATTTCCCCGGATACACCAGTAATAGATGTATAGATGTGGTCTTGGGGGAGAGGGGGCCTTATCTGGTATTTAGTACAGAATAAGTAGCTCCAGTGTCAATTAGAACATCCATAAGTTTCTTTCCCACTGCTGTTGTTACCCAGGGTTCCTTGTGGGTAACGTTGATGGAGCTGGTGATGTCTGGAGGAGCACCCGGGCCCCATGATGCTTGGTCACTGTCAGTAAATTGGGGCATTTGGTGTTTAGGCACATTGGTTTCTTCCCTCAACTTCCAAGAATGGTTGGGACATTCCTTTTGTCAATGGTCTTCCTGCTTACAGTAAGCACATTGTCACGGCCCCAGGGTTGAGTGTCCATTGCAGTTATCAGATGGGGGCCCCGGGGTCTTATCCATGGCTGTCTTTTCTCATTGGCCTTGGTGGATAGTGACTGAGGGCTGTGGCAAGTAGGGCAGCTTGCTTTTGTACCTTCCGCTGTTTTTGTTTCTCTTGTTTCTGGTTGTGGCTATTAAACACTTTGAAAGCAATCTCAACAAACTGTGACATGGACATCCCTAATTACCCTTCCAATTTTTGCAATTTTCTGCTTATATTAGGGGCACTCTGTCTGATAAAAGTCATATTGATCAGCCTCATATTATCTGGATGCTCTGGGTCAATGTCAGTATAATTTCTGAAGGCTTCAAAGACTCTCTTGTGAAAGGTCAAAGGATTTTATTTTGGCCCTTGTTGTACCTTCTGAACCTTATTTAGGCTCTTCAGTTTTGGGACACCCCTCTGTCTTCCAGTTATTAAACATGCTGTATAATGGCTTAACCTTGCCTGGCCTCTGGGGTCATTGGGGTCCCAGTCTGGCCCAACTCCAGGTATGGCCTGTGTCACTGGAGCTCTGATTGAATTTTTAGGTTGTAACTCATGAAGTCTCTTGGCCTCCTGATGAGCTTTGTCCAGTACCATCCTATGCTCCTTGAAGGTGAGGAGGATGTTCATAATGGCCTGAATGTTGACCCAGTTGAGTCATGAGGAGCAAAGATGGATGTAAATAAACTTTCCATCATTTGGGGATCATCTCGATAAGTAGGCATGTTGTTTTTCCAGTTGTATAAATCTGAAGTTGAAAAGAGGGTATGCAGATACAAAATCCTCTGGGCTGGCTTTAGTCATCAAGTTCTGCAGGGACTTGTCAGCGGGAATTGCCCTGCCTGAGGTGGAGCATTCCATAGGTCAAATTGTGTACCCTGAGAGGTATGAGGAGGGGAGACCATTTCTGTCTGACCATTAGGTAAAGAAGGGTACAAAGCCTAGCCAGCAGCTTCAGAGGGGTCATTATTTCATTCCTTGTCATCTCCAACCACACCCCTGGCATATGGTGGAGGTGCTGTAGGGGACAGAAAATGAGGAAAGACAAGGTCATCATCTGACAAATTCTGGGAGAACAAGTTTTTTCTGTGTATTCTCCCTCTGAACCATGATCTTGCAACATTTTTCCAAATTCTTATGTTGAAGTAAATACATAAAAGACTACACATAAGGAATCTCATCCCATTTTTTTTTTCTCTTTTACAGAATAGGTCTAATAGTAAGATGATATTACGTTCAGAGACCCGTTCTGGGGCTACACTTCATCTGATCCCAATGAGTATCATTTTCTTTTTCTTCATGGGCTTATAACTGAATGTTGCCCAATTTTGAAGAATGCATCCTAGTGGGCTACATTCTGGCGTACCATTTTTGTTTCTCATTTTAGGAGGGGTTTATCAAGGCGGCTGCATCAAGGCCTTTCTTGGGAATAGTGTTTAAGGTTTGATAGTGTGTTTCTGGGAACAGCTCCCCCAAGAATAACCAAGGGGTCAGTGTTTTCCCTACATATTCTGACACCCACAAAATTCAGATGAGTAAACCGCAGATGAGCTGCTGTTGCCAGCTGCTTTACTATGAATAACAAGGGCCCAATAAGATATGTTCTTCAGGAGGGTGTCCTCTGAGGCAACTGCATATCATGGATAGATGCCCTCACACTTTTGTAAAATCCAGTTACCTGGGAATGTCCCAAAGGACCAGAGGGAAGAGTGCCTCTTTTCTTCAGAGTCAGAAGACTCTCGTAGAGTTAATTTCTAAAGGGAGTTTACGTGGTCACTGAGAAACTCAGCCCCCAAAGAGCCAATTCAAGTTAGATGAACATTAACACACAATACAATTCTACATATGACATACACCAGAATACTAGCTAGTTTGCCAGGAGTAGCTCAGAACCAGTGCCAGTAGCTACTCAGAACCAGATTGCCAGGAGGTGCCCAAAACCAGAAGCAACTGCACAAGTGAACCTTTTGTCCTGCCCTTAATTATCTTGGGTGGTTCAAGCCCATGGTTTGGGACTCAGCCTGCCACTATTCTCCAGAATACAAGCCAAACTTATATTTTCAGGAAATCAAACCAAAGAGGCAAGGTAAAGGACAGTTGCTTTCTTAAAGTTATTCACCAAGAGCCCAGAGACGTCTTGATCCAGAAGCTGTTTCTTCTCCCAAAGGGGAAAAATAATGCCTTGGGACATGAGTGCCACAGCAGGAAACAGGAATCTGATCAGCTGAGCCACTAGACAAAATTGTCCAGGTGACCACTTAGGTTTGACAGAGAGACCCTGCCCTCCACCGGGTGCTCCAGAGCCTCAGGTGGATGTTCACAGGACCTAGTCCCTTCACGGTTGCCTAAAATTGTTACTGAGCAAGGGCTCATCACCCCATCCACATAAATAGCCAATTATTACAGCTCCAGCCTTTGGGAAAAGAAAAATAGCTTTATTGCAAGATCAATCTGCATGGAGACAGAAGGCATGTGATCTCAGATCTGTCTCCCTGATTCAGGACTTTGGGACAAATTTAAGAGGTTAGGGAAAACTGGCTGGCACGTGGAAATGCTGGTGGGGCAGGTTTTGATTGAAGGGCTTTAAGTATTCATGGTAAAGTTTTAAACATTTATAGTAAGGTGGGGAAGGGGTTTTAACATCGGATCTTCCTGGATGATGGACCCTTCACCTCTGATGAGAGTCCAACTTTCAAGTAAGTTCTGGTCATGTCCTGGCCCTTTGGTTCTTTGGGAAGGAGAATCTTTAGTTTTACAGTCATTTCAGGACAAGATTTCCTCTTCTGTACATGTTCTGCCTATGTGACTTGGAAAATTTTCTGAAAAACAATTCGTAGTCACTCTGCTGGTAAGAGATGAGGTCAGTTCAAACTGGTCCTGGTGGGCCCATGATTACGAGCTGAGTTCAAGAAGATTTACTTTTACTAAGGTGAAATAAAGATGCTGAGTTTTGTAAATCATTTTAAAACTTCTGACATTCAAAATATCTGGCATTTCAAAGTACCTATATGCTCAAATAAATGCTCATAAAAAGGTAATGATTATGTCTTTCTTTTCTGATAAGACTCCCAGGGATTTTCATGAGTGAGAGAAAACTGTAGTCACTTTTACCTATTTAGGCAAATAGACTGTTAAAAACTAAAGCTATATAGATGCCTTAACATGCAGTCAGACTCCTGGTTTCAGCCCTGACATATAAAAAGCGTGTAAATAGTCACTCCCATCCTCACAACAAGAAAAAAACTAAACTAGAAATCAATAATTCTTCTTAGATTGATCAGAAAAAATGAGGTGACAGGGCAAACTGAGGCCCCCAAAATTGGATAGAGGGGAGAATACATAGAAAGAGCCAATGAGAGTGAAGCCACTGGAGCCAGAACCTGGTAGGAACAGTTAAATGGTAATCGATGAAATATTGGAGGCTGAGTGTGCAATAGAGTAAGAGTTAAAAACTCTTGGGGACCCAGTCTTAGAGAGTCCCATAATTTTGTGCGTTTTGCTTCCAAGGTTCTTATCAGGTTATCACTAATGTAGAAAAATCCTCTTGTGCTTCAAGCAGGGGGAGGCAGAAAAATAACCATTTAAAAATAAACCTAGAGTGTTCTCCACAACAAAAGCCTACTCACTAAGGAGAAAGACCTTACCAGACACTTATCTGACTTGGGGAAGGGAAATACCCAACTACAGCCCCCTCTGGCCTTACTGTTTCATAAAAGGTGGGGGAGACAGAGGAGACAAAACAAGGACACTAGAGGAAATTGAAGTCTGTGACACTATAGCTACAGCAAATATTAACCACAGCCTAATTCTTAGTAAGATAATATCGAAAATTTGATAGTACCTAATGCTGGCCAGGATGTGGAGCAACAGTAACTCGCATTCAATGCTGGTGGGAAAGCAAAATGGTACAGACACCGAGGCAGTTTCTTACAAAGCTAAACATCATTTTACTATACAATGCAGCAATTCCACTCATAAGTATTTACCCAAATGAGGTGAAAACTTATGTCCACACAAAAACCTGCACATGAATGTTAATAGAGGTTTTATTCATAATTGCAAAAATTGGAAGCACGTCCTTCAATATCTGAATGGATAAAGAAACTCTGGGACATTCAGACAATAGGTTATTATTCAGCAATAGAAAGAAATGAGCTATCAGGCCACCAAAAGACATAGAGGAATCTTGAATATATATTGCTAAGTCAAAGAAGCCAATCTGTAAAGTCTACACATTCTGGAATCTGACATTCTGGAAAAGGAAAAACTATAGAGACTAGAAAAGGATCAGTGGTTGTCAGGAGTTCAGAGGAGGGGAGGCAGGATGAATAGATAAAGCACAAGAGATTTTTAGGGAAGTAAAACTATTCTATATAATACCATAATGGTGGATGCATGATATTATGCATTTGTCAACACCCATAAACTGAACAATACAAAAAGTGGACCTTTGTGTAAACTATGTGCATTATTTAATATTTAGTATATCAATATTGGTTCCTTAATTCTAACAAATGTACCACACTAATGCAATATGTTAACAACGAGGGGAAACTGTACATCTCTATACTATCTGCTCAATTATTTTGTAAACCCAAAACTGTTCTAGAAAATAAAGTCTACTATGACAAACAAACAAAAACACATTCAGTCACACTGCCAATTATTTTTTCAATTTAATATTGAAATCTTGTTCATTTATGAAATAGATACTAGGATCCTCAAACTCAACCCAAAAGGAGTAAGCGTGTCATAGAGAAGGAAAAGAAAAACCTCAATGGTAACAAATAGGGGCAGCCATTGTCTTGGGAACACTTGTCACATGGACATGCCAGTCTCATTTTTGTATTCAATATTTTGGAGTATGAGAGCAGTGTGATATCAGATCTGCCCAAATTCTGAGTCAAGATAAACATTTTAAAAATAGATGCTTAGCTGGGATTTTTTTTCTAGGTTGAGTGGACAAAGGAGGAAAGGTTAGACCACAGACTCAAACATTTTATAACTTCGTTTGTACTCATTGCTTATGGAGAAGGATGAAGGTTAAGGGGGCCATTTTGTATATTGTTTTTATTTTTATCAGCAAGTGAATCTTCATCATTTGGAAGATTTTCTGAAGCTAAATGTTGCCAGCACCACATGATTTAGAAGCAATTGCAACATCTCTGCAGCCATTGCTTACAAGTGAAAGATAAGAGAGATGGCCTAAAGGTTAAAGCTCTATTCAGATGAGCTTGTGCTCATATCCTGACTTTTGGATGAAAGGCTATTTTTGGTAAACAGCAAAGGAAGCCTCCAAGATCCTTATCATTGAAAAGTAATGATAAAAAAATTAAGGTAAGCTATGCAACAGTGTTGAAAATTACATTCCATGTTAAATTTGTACATTTAACAATTAAATGTTTTAATACACTTTCTATTTAACTCAAATTAAAAAACAAAATGACTGACTACATAAAACCAAATAATATCAAATCTAAATTTGAACACCTAGTTACCACTGTTGTACCTTGATTTTCTATCATGAAACACCCCATTTCTCAGAAAGCATTTAACTACTCTCTCTTATCTTGGGTAGGGCTGGATATTAATGCCTTTGATAACTAAGAGCTATAAGTCCCTTAACTTAAACAGTCTGTGCTTTCCTCGAGACCTGGTTTAGTAGTTCCAAATTGTGACACCTTTTCTGTGCAAGGAACAACTCTTTCAAGGAGCAAATCATTTCTGTCACAGTTATGGGCATATGAGGCAATTTGACTAGATTCACAGACTGACTCTCCACAACACCAAAATATCCTCCCTTTTCTGAAGCTTGTATCCCAAGTGAGTACATTTCTGCTAAAACATTCTTTGACTTGTTCAGCTTAAAAATCTTGGCATCGTCCTTTACTTTCCTCTCCCACTGATTCCCAAATCCTGTCGGCCCTATGGCTACTTGTTACCAAATCCATCGCTGTCATTTTTGTGCAAGTCAGCCTGGTCCACTGCCTGGATAGCTGCAAAAGATCCCAACTGTGCTGTCTGCTTCTCCTCTCACCCCCACCTCCAACCTCACTTTGGTTTTCCACGTAGTCACCGGAGTAAATCTTTTAAAATAGAATTCAAATCTCTCCGTCCTCTGCTCAGATCCCTGTGATGAGTACTCCCAGAATAGCCAAAGAAGTTCTGCTAGGTTGGGAACGCCTCCGTCGTCTGGCTTCCCTTGTCTCTTACTTCATCTCCTCCTATTTACCCCTTTTTCTCCTCCACCTACAGTCACTTTCTTGTTCTTCCCCAACCACACTTGGCAAGCCCTTGTCTAGGAACATTTGTACTTGCTGTGATGCTTTTCTGGAATGCTCTTTCCCAAAATATCTTTATGGCTCACTCACTTATCTTATTCAGATCTCTGTTCAAAGGCTACCTCCTCAGAAAGAACTTTCTTATCTACCATATTGAAATAAACTACTCTCCCTCCTACCACCCTGCTTTAGGTTTTAGACAGTAATGATAATCACTAAGTGGCTTTCTAAATGTTTCACTTGTTTGTTTTGTTTACAGTCTCTCTCATTCCAATAGATTGTGGGGATTTAGGTCTATTGTTATCTACTGCTGTACCTTGGTGACTACTGGGTCCTCAATACATATTGTGGAATGAATGAAGAAAAACTAATTCCCTGAATTTGTGTTCTGAAAATGATGAGATTTAAAAAAAAAAAAAAAACTGTTAAGAGGCAGCCACCTTCAACCTTGCCACAAAAGCATTACTCTCAATGAAATGAATATTTGTGCTGCGATAAGTTTTTAATACCTACAGTTGTTCACATTACCTGAAAGTAAACATGAAATTTCTAGAGCGGAGATCAGAGGTATTAATACTTATAGTGATAACCCTACCGATTCCTCTTTGCCCTAATTCTTTCTCTTTCTGAAGCAATGTGATAAGATCCAGATAGACAGACCTACAAGTACAAAGGCAGTTTTTGCTCTACAGGAGAGGAACCCCAAAGATATGAATTTGGGAGTTTATATACCTGTTGCCCTCTTCCAGTCCTGAGAGACAAAGAGAAGCTTAGTCTCTCTAATCTAAACAAATTATAATTGGGAAATGAAGGAAAGGGCATCACTGTTCTTATCCTTTGAACATAAATAATTGTCTCCAGAGGGAAATAGGCCAAGTTCCTCCAGCTTTGAAGTCCAGGAAAGTTTCCTGCATTCCAGATTTTATTCCCTTTGAAATGTAAACACACACCTCCAGGAGAGAAAATTTCAGTTCTCACTATCTATTCAGCCATCTTTCTGTTTCTGAATCTTGTTTATTAGCCTAGGTCCCAGATTTCTTTGTTCAGAAAGCCTGAACCATACAATAATATAAATATATTTTCTCTACAGGCCTTCAGTCCAGTCATCTTTTTATCTAGTTTAGTCATCTTTTATCTATGATCTTTTCATCTATGGAGTATTTCTATTCTTTCTTCTCTACAAGTTGTTTTCAATTTCCCAAGTAATACACTAATACACACACACACAGGTACACAAATCCTACACCATCACATTGTATAAATTCAAACAATTAAGTAAAGCAAAGTTACTGTTTGGTGCCACCCAATTTCATATCCTTTTTCAGAGATGCTTCCAGATCAATTTGTAAGCATTTGTCTGTATGTATACATATACATATATTAAGAAATACATTTTTTTGTTTTGTTCATTTTAGATTGAGGAGATCACACTCATGAATTGTTTTTTCCCCAGTTGTCACTCAAGAGTATGTTAGAGATCATTTTATATCAGCATATAAACATCATTATTTTTAAGTACTATATGATTAGATGTCTTGTATCTGTTCTTCTCTCTAATTAGTGAAACCAGCAAACGGTTAGCCATCCATGATTAAGTAACTAGGAACTAAATTTATTTTCCTTTTTGCAGTTACTGATTGTAGCTTTTAGTTGTTCCCTTGCCCATTGTTAACTGTGCTGTTTAGGCAAAATGTTATCTGACTCCCACTAGATAACATCTCCCTGAAGCCTGGGTCACCATGGTAATGGGTAGTTGAGCTGGTTTTTTCTTGTTTGGTTTTTTTTTTTTTTGTGAGAAAGACCTGCCCTGAGCTAACATCTAATGCCAATCCTCCTCTTTTTTGCTGAGGGAGACTGGCCCTGGGCTAACATCTGTACCCATCTTCCTCTATTTTATAGAGGACACCGCCACAGCATGGCTTGCCAAGCAGTGCGTCTGTGCGCGCCCGGGATCTGAACCAGCAAACCCCCAGCCGCCGCAGCGGAGCGCGAGCACTTAACTGCTTGCGCCACCGGACCGGCCCCCTAGAAGTATATATAATTAAAGAAATTTCTGTAAAAAATATACAGCTCCTGATACTAGACACACAGTTTTCCCGTGAGAGTACTGTTAGATCCTAAGAGCAGGGGAGCAGCCTTCAGATGGCACTGGAGACTGAAGAGAAAAGCTGCCAGGAATTAATCTTTTTCTCACATCTGTTTTTTTCCTCTCTCCCTGTGTGGCTTCCTCTACTCTTCAATTTGCAATGCAGATGCAATTTGGCTACTCTGGTGCCCTAATGGAATTGCATGTTCAAGAGACCAACCCAAAATGATCTAGAACCTCTAGTTCAGATTTCCCACTCATAATCTGATTCACTCTGCCTAGGGAAATGCCTACTATGTCCTTAATCATCTGTGGCCAAAGGGAAAGGGTCACTTTTACAAAATTGACTGTTGAAGTTCTAAGCCTGGAGAGTTCAGATCATCATTTTTAGCTGGAAACATACTCTAAAAGAGGCTTATTATCCCCAAATATTGTGACAATCTTTTCGAATATATAGTTTCAAATAATCTTCCAGAAGCCCTATGAAGAAGTTAATATATGAACTCCATTTATAGATAAAGCCCAAGAAGGTTAAATAAACTGCTCAAGTCACAATGATTAAGTAACAGAACTGGGATTTAAATTCAGGTCTGCCCTAAGCCTAGAGTCAGAGCTCTAAACCACTCCATCACACTGCTCCTTTTATCTTAAATATTTTTAAGCAGTTAGAGGGAAAGTCAAAGTTTCTTCCTGACTCCTTGTTCTTTAAAATAATTAAGCCAAAGAGGCACATCTTGGGGTAGCATATCCTGTTCCCATCCACTTCCATATGATAAATGTGAAGATCACAAATAAATATACATAAACTGGGCAGGACATAGTAGCTGTTCTATAAATTTCACTATGTCTTCTTATTGTCAATGTCAATTGACTATGTCAATTATTGTCAATGTTGCTGCTGCAGATGCATGAGTTAAGAACGAGCCTAGTCACTAGATACAGGTTAACAAGGTACCCATAATAAGGCAGACTTACTATGAAATAAATATACTATTAATATTTTTTAAAAATAGTTTTTAATTTGCCAAAGATTGGGAGTAGAGAGTTTAGGAAGAGGTAAAATGAGAAAACTTGATCCTGCATATTGGTATCATCTTTGAGAACTAGATCCACTGAGGAGGGAAGGAATCAAAACCGTAAGGGAAAAATGTGGTTTCACAATCTTCCTGGCAGCTGATACGTGCTTGAACTCAAGGAAAAAATCCTCACAAAATAAATGAAACCACAGAAAATAAAATCATAATGTGAGGATTTTCAAAAGTATTTACAAAATTATCAGTGCCACTTTTTAAAGTATAGAAATACTACACTAATTATGTGCTGATCCATGCAGTAAAAGAATACATATGATAGTCTATTCTACATGTAGTTTATTACTTTCAAATACACAAGGTTGTTAAAATAATTAGATAAGGCTAATTTGGAACTAACAGTACAATTTATAGGCCAACAACTCCTGTGTTGAGCTTTAAAGCTAACTGTAACAATTGAATAGCAGGAATATACCTGATAGGAATGATAATTAAAAGATAAAGTACTAAATTTGGCATTGACAAAATCTGAATTCAAGAAGATTTACTTTTACTAAGATGAAATAAAGATGATGACTTTTGTAATTCATTTAAAAATTCCTGAGAAAGCATCTGGCATTTCAAAATACCCATATGCTCAAATAAATGCTAATAAAAAGTTAATGCTTATCTTTCTGATAAGACTTCTAGGGATTTTCTTGAGTGAGCGAAGACTGTAGACACTTCTTTTCTTAAGGTTATAGAATATTACAAAGTAAAGCTACATAGATGCATTAATGTGCAGTCAGAAATTTGGTTTGAATACTCATTGGTTTATTGATCCTTCTTCTCCCAGAGATAGTCATCTTTTTTCCTTCTCTCTTTTTTTTGTCATTTGTCATAAAAAGAAAAAAACATAGGGCAAGATGCAGGCATCTCTATAAGCCTATTGTCCTGGCTGGTCCTGCTGTAAACTTTATGTGGGTTAATATGCATATGGTGTAAAAGCAGTTGCCAAAGGGGACCTTGGAAGCCAAAGAGCTTGGCAATTTGGTGGGCACCAGTGGAGCAGTTAAGAGCCATTAGGGCACTTGCCAAGTCAGGAAGACCATTGTGATAAGATAACTGGGTCAGAGAATGGGGTATGTGGCACAAGTCCCCTGCCAAACCTCAAGAAAATTTCTGTGTAATGAGGTATTTTATAAAACATACACAATCCCCCACCCCATGGCACATCCTTCTTAGGTAGTTTGACTTCGAAAATGGAAGACTTAACTAAAGCTGTTAATGTGCATAGAAGATGAGGTTTTTTCTTTTGTCTTGTTCTATGTCAGGAGAGCTTGGCCTTGTGAACTCTCTGGTCTCTCCCATTGGGAGGATGCATGTACCAGTGTGCATCTTGGCAGCCAGTCAAATAGATTAGAGTTCTGAGATGCACTTTCTTTGTCTGGCTTTATTAGCTCTCAGGAGAATTTGTCATAAGGGGCCCCAGTTTCTTTCATAAAGGGCCTTTGTCATCTCAACTTCCATTACTTGTTAATGCCGGCACTATGCCCTCCTTACTGCTTGTGCAACAAAGACCTTTGCTTTTTTAGACTATTTTTGGGAGTGAACTTTCTGGATCTTGTGAGAGCTGCTTCTTCTGCACTCTTTTTTGGGGACACCTCTTGCATCCATGGTTAAGCCATAAAAGGCTTTTTTGCTTGAATCAGTATTAAGATCCTACTCCTCAATGATTGTACGATGGGCCACTTAAATTAAAAATATTTCTAAATTGGAAAAATTTTTAGACAGTTCTCATAAACAGCTATTTTATTGGTACTTATAGAAAGACTAAATTAAAAAAAGGAAATATAAAGAAATAACAACTAGCCTCAAGAACCTAATTAAATTTGGAGTCTCAGCTTCCTCTTATGGTCTTAGAGATGCTTATGAAAGCATCAAGCTGAGGGAAAGTCAAGGGACTCTTCCACCAGGTAAAAATTTTTAAAGGGATTTTTAGGAAATAAAGTAGATAAAACAAATATTAAAAGGGGAAACAAAGAGGAATCAGAAAGGGAAGAGTCACAAGACTTAGCCTGGCAGGATGGAAATCTTAAGATAGTTATTAAACAAAATGGAATAAATAAAATGGACATTAATGGGGTTAGAACAAAAGTTTGATACAGCACTGCCTGAAGTTGGTGGGCCAAAGAGACTCCTTTCTGGTCCCCCAGCATTAAAGGGCCTAAAACAAGTCTGCTCTATTTAAAAAGCCAGAAGACAGAGATCCAACAAAAAAAACCTGTTCTTGAGACAACAGTTAGTCCACTTAACCAAGGTAAAGATTAACAAAACGGCCAGGATCCCTTGGCTAGGCCTCTCTCTGGCAACTCTAAAAGCCTTTTGCACTGAAATGAGTGAAATAACCAGGAAATGGAAAAGAGAAATTTCCAAGACTCCCCGATGCAGGAACCCTACAAGCTGTGATACCAAAACCCTATTGGTGGGACTCTGACTCAGGTTACAATTAGATTTTAAAAAACTGGAATATCAGTCAAAAGGTAAGGGTTAATAAAATTATAAAGGTTAGAAGTTTTGAGCTAATATTACATGAAGAGGTTATATCAACTTTGTCTGAGTGTTTTTTATTTTTTTGAAAATGGGTGTTTCATCTGGCTGAGAATGCTTCCCTTACCCAATGTTGTAAGACTAAGACTTGTTGATGAAGTCCTAATAGAAGCTTTGATTAGACGTATGTGAGTTGATGAAATTAAGATAAAATTTTGTAGGAAAATTGGTATACTTAAATGGGATTTATATGAAGTGTTTGTATCTCTTTTGCATAATTGTATTATAAATTGTATTGTGGGGCTAGACATTGTGTCTCACTGGGGAATATTTTCCCTGATACTGTAAAATACTCTATAAATCTGCCCTTGAGACAATGTTAATTAAACATAGTAAAGGGAAGTCAATAGGGTTGCCTGAGCCCACATAGTATGAGATAAAAACTAGAGGCTAATATGAGGTGCTAATAAAAAAGCTAACAAAAGCCTCCCCAAGGTAAATTGGTCTAGTGTTAAATTGTGTACTTAGAAAGAGGGCCTTTGTTAAATGCTTTGTGCAGACTTTTTAAAGGTATGATACATTGTCCTCAAGTTTCAGAACATAAAAATCTTTTGATTTACTTCTTAGTTAAAAATTTTCCCTGATATAAAGAGGCAAATTAAAGAAAATGTAATTAAATGAACACATCAGCCTTTTGATATCATTTAGGCTAAAAATATTTGAGAAATGTAAAGCAACTATCTTTGTCTTACAAAAAGGGGGAGAAAATATTTAAAAGTTAAAAAAAAAATCTTAAATGTCCTCTTCACAAATATTAGTAAAAAAATTTAGCAAGTGAACTAAGATTGGAACTCTTTCCAATTGCTAAAACAAAATTTGGACCCAACTCTACTTTTATAAACTAGTGAGTTTTGTATTGACCTGATTCATAGCAAAAATTTATCAGAAGCTATAAGGGGTACATCGATGTCTGTGCATTCATGTATGTCTATATATATATATACATATGTTGTAAATGTGAGATAGTTTTCTACCTCTGGATGGTGTGGCCCAAAATTAAGAGCTATATTTAATTGGGTTAAAGTAAGCATTTATATAAATTATTTCCAAATGTAATAGAAACTAACCCAAATGTTTTTGAAGTTAACATGATATGAAATAATCTTTGGTAAATAAAAGCTTATTTAAGTTTGTTGGTTTGATTGAAATAGCCATGTCCTCAGAGTTATCAGCATTGGATGTGTTGCAGACATGCAGCCTGGGTTTACTAGTCAAATAAGCTCATGTTATATCTCTTACAAATTTGTGAGCAAAATAATAGCTTAGAATGATAGCTGATTTTGTCTAATGTCTCCTAAAGTTTTTGTAGGGAATATAAACATAACTATTGGAAACAAGTAAACTAAACGGCTGTAAGCAAGATAAAAATTTTGGGGTGAAATTTTTAACAATAATTATATGTTATGGTATATGTACTTAAAATAATTTCCAACACTTTTGGTGACTTGAAACTTCAGAATTTTATTAAATTAAGTTAAATGAAAAAAATTGTTGAATAACTAGGTAATTTCCAAATAAGATAAAATATTAGACATTAATTATTGAATATAAGTTTATCTATTTTTGGCTTCTTATTACAGAGAACCCAAAAGATATTTGGGTCTGTTAGTAAACACAACTTATGATTTATTAAAAGATTGTACTATGAAGTAAAATGTTTCTAAAAATTATACAAAGTGTGTATAAACTTGCCAAGCCACAGAATGTTAATGTAAAAGACAGTTTATAATTACTTACTTCTTAGTTCACTAAAAGTTGTCTATAAGGGTTAAGAATTCTAATTAACATAAATGATTAAAGCTACTAAAACTAATAAAGGAAACATCTTTTTATTCAAAGAAAGTGAGATGTATATTTTCAGTAAAAAAAAAAGAGGTACAAAAGGTTTATGGAAGAGGAACTCTAAAAAAAGAGTGCTGTTCATGGTCAAGTTAGCTAAGTTTGAAATGAATTTAATTAAGTAAATGAGTTTTAATATCAAAAGTAAGCTGGTGCAAAATTAGAATTTTGTTTTCTCTCTCTTAAAAGGATAATTAAACTTTTAGCCTACTCTTGATAAGGAAATTATAAAAGGTTTTTCTTTATCTTTGAGTAAATCTACATGAAACACAGAAATTCTATGTTTTGTGAAAATAATTTCCTATGTTCAAAAAGGCTGAGGTTTCTTTATTAGGAAAACTAAGGTCCTTTTTTTTTTAACTGTTTAACTCTCTGTTTGCATTTTACATTTTCTGTTGTCACTTTGGTTAAATGGATAACTAAGTATTGTTTCATAAGGACCTATGATATTGTATGGGTAAATGTTATTGATATAACTGTTTTAAAAATTAAAAATCATCCTTAAAATTCTGATCTGTTCTGGTTATCAGTCATAATTCCAGTTAGTATCTTAAAATATTGTATGTCACAAAAGTAACAATTTCTTTGTGAATTGCCGTTTTTGTCTCTTGTCATTTACAGATAGTTTTGTTTTACTCTACTTTTGCAAATGCTTCATCTTCAGAGACATTCATGAAAAAGACTCTGACATTTACTCTAGAATAAAAGATTCTGATAAACTTTCAGATCATAAAACTGGACTGGGTAAGAAATTACAGAACTCTAAGACAGAAACTGATGACTTTGTGAAACTGCTAACAGAAGACCAAGATCAAGAGTTGATTGCATGGGACTGAATGAACTGATGAGAATGACTATAATTTTTATGACTTTTGCTTGAAATATTGCTGATTTTTTAATATTTTGTTTTTCCAGATTTAAGAAAAACTTTTTCTCTTAAGTTAGCTATGGCTTATAAGAATTTGGTAAATTATACTTTTGTAAGCAGAATTAAAACATTTATCTTTTTCTCCCTACCTGATTCCTTCAGAATATGGAAACTCTTAGTGTGTGAGTATTGTTATTTTCATGGCTACATAGTTATTTGCATAAGTTCAATAAGAATCAGTTCTCCTTACAACAAGACACAATTGAAAACATTGGTTATATTACCAAAGCTTTGACCGAAATGTCATATTTGAGAGAAACAAACAGACATAGACTCAGATATGACCAAACAGCCTTAGGGAACAAAGATTGAATTTATGAAGCAAATAAAGCCACTTGGAAATATTGATGTGGTACCTTGCTTACAGTGTTCTCAGCAACCTTACCTTGTGAGTAAAGAAGTTCACTTCCCTAGCAGGTGCAAAAAAGACTCAGGATATTTTAGGGACTTCGAGAAGAGAGGAATTCACCTACATCTAAGGTATTGCAGGCAGAGTCTGATGACAAGTCCTTGGCTTGGATTTTGTGTCCTTGGGAGGCCTATAAAGTCCAATCTGAGATTCCTTATGAAAAGTTACAGCAAATTGGATTTAAAAGAGCCTATAGGATTGATTGCTATTCTTGCTGTACTTATGTAAATAACTGGGCCAAGTTTATTAAAACTAGACTTATCTTGGAAACCAGTTAGTCTTAATTTGGCTATCTTTGGTAAAAGTGAGGGTGATTTTAGAGAGAAAAATTATGTTTCTGTAGAAACTATAAAACAAAATTGTGGACATTAGATTCTAGTTCTATTAATTGTCTTGGAGGTTTTTGTTTCCTACGTATAAACTGGATTGGAACCTGAATTCTTCTGGTCTCTTGAACTATCTTGCTACAAATCTCCAAACTAACTTTTTCAATTTTTTCCATGCTTTTCATTTGGTATCACTGAGAACAGAAACACTCTTTTTCTTGAGGCCCTGCAAACTGAAGCTAGATAATTTAATACAAACTTGAGAGAGATCATCATGACAGCCCATGTTTAGACAATCTTCATGTCTGTTGCTGCAACAGGCACTCAAAAAGATACCTGAACACCCAATGACATCATCAGAGACATTTCAAACTGCACAGATGCTTCAAAACTGACATCGAGAAATCTTCTTGACTGGCTGTCCCCTGGACTCAGAAACTGGTTTATAATTTGCTCCAATGATTAACCTTGTTTTTCTTTTGTTTTCATAGAAATGCCTCTTATTAAATACCTGATTGCTTGCTTACACACTATAGGCCTACATTTAGGAGTGACCTACATCACTGTCTTCTGAAATGAATTTAGTGGACTGATCTATTAGGACTAAGAGACATGTTCAATGAGATGGAACAATCTACCAATATAGCTTCTCGACTGTTTAACTTCTTGAAGTTTCAAAGGTAGGATCAGAATTTGCCACCCCAAAATGTATCTCTTTGGTTTAATTATTTTTAAGAACAAAAGACTCTGAAAGAAACTGACCTTCCCCCTAACTGCCTAAAAGAATTTAAGATAGAAGGCCTGTTCCAGGAAGGAGCTAATACCAAAATATAACTATAGTATAATATAAACTAGGTGTGGTAGACAGGAAAGCACTAGCAAGCTCATTTTTATCAAAGTTCTTTCTTGGGTCTCATTGTCTATAGATGTCCCAAACCACTACCCTCAACCTCTTTTGTCCTTAGCTGAAGATGGTATTTGAGGTAGTGGCTTCTGCCATTTTGGTGAGTTAGATTTCCTGGGTTTCTCTTAACAAATGTTATTAAAGTCTGTTTGATTTTCTCCTGTTATTCTGTCTTATGTCAATTTAATTCTTAGATCAGCCAGAAGGACCTAGAGGGTAGAGGAATAGTTCTTCCTCCCCTACAAAAGCAGCATGATATCAGATCAACCCAAATTCCAAGAGTCAATATAAACATTTTAAAAATAGGTGCTTACCTGGATATTTTTTTCTGGTTGAGTGTACAAAGGAGGAGAGGTCAGAATATGGACTCAGGGTCCGGCCCAGTGGTATAGTGGTTAAGTGCACACACTCTGCTTCAGCGGCCCAGGATTTACAGGTTCAGATCCTGGTCACACACTGACACACTGCTTGTCAAGCCATGCCGTGGCAACATCCCATATAAAACAGAGGAAGATGGGCACAGATGTTAGCCCAGGGCCAATCTTCCTCAGCAAAAAGAGGAGGATTGGCATTGGATGTTAGCTCAGGGCTAATCTTCCTCACATACATACAAAAAAAAGAATATGGACTCAAACATTTTATAACTTCCTTTGTACTCATTGCTCATAGACAAAGATGAAGGTTAAGGTGGTCATTTTGCTTATTGTTTTTATTTTATTAGCAAGTGAATCCTCATCATTTGGAAGATTTTCTGAGGCTAACTGTGTTTTGAACTTTGCTGGTTGCCAGTATCACACTATTTAGAAGCATTTGTGGCATCCCTGGGGTCAATTGCTTGCCAGTGAAAGACAAGAGAGATGGCCTGAAGCGTAAACCTGTTCAGACGAGCTTGAGCTCATATCTTGACTTTTTGGATGAAAGAATATTTTTGGTAAACAATACAAAAGGCCTCACAGAACCTTATCATTAGAAAATAATAATAAAAAAATTAAAGTAAGCTATGTAACAGCATTAAAAATTACAGTCCATATTAAATTTGTATATTTAATGATTAAATGTTTTTAACACATTCTATTTAACTCAAATAAATACAAAAAATAAAAAGTCTGACTACTTAAAACCAAATAACATAAAATATAAATTTGAGTCCCTGGTTACTCCTGCTCTACCTTGATTTTCTATCATGAAAAGCTCCATACTCAGAAACCACTTTGCTATTCTCTTTCACTTTGGGTAGGGCTGGATATTACTGCCTTCAAAAATTAACAATAATAGATCTCTTAACTTCTTATCTTTCTTGAAGAGATTAGCCATTTTCAGTCAGTCAGTATGTATTCAATGCCCAGCCTTCTAGCTGCCATGCAGTGTGCTAACTACAGACTAAAGCCTTGTTTTTAAGCTATATACATTGTTATGAGGATATTGAATGAGAAAATTTTAGTTACAGCACAGTGGAAGACTATGCCCTAACTAGGAGAAAGTACAGGGTTTGAAGGTCACTCGAGGGGATAGTCAGTCTTGCAAGAGTCAGGGAAGGCCTTTCAAAGGAAGCACAATCTAATTAGAATTGAGAAACAAATGAGAACTAATCAGTTCTAACTAGGTTAGAGATATTGATGGTGATGGTGGGGTGACAGCAAGAGAGAATTTTCTCAACTTAAGACAGAGAGGGTGTAGAGACATGAAAAGAAGAAAGGTGGAGGATTCATGGGTTCCACAAATCCTTAGCCTTTTATTTTTCTCATTCTCTTATCTGAGTTTCAATGGTGCCAATGGTGAACTTTACCTGGAAATTCCACACTATATCATGAAGAATGTGTTTGGGGGCATAAAGAAGTGAGAGTTTTAAAATCATAATCCAAAGGTAAGTGGTGTTTGCATTTTTTCTTCAGCAGTCATCTGTTTTTGATTTTCAGGAAACCTTAAGAGTTAAAGGCAAGGATTTTAAATAGAAGGTGTTTTCCACTTGACTTGTTAGGACACAACCACATGCGGCAAAGCCTTCTTGGACAGGTCTCAGTAAACTGAGCCAGGTCTCCTGATCCAGGGTCCTTGCTGCCCTTCTGTTTCTTCCCTGTCATTTTCTTCTCTCCTCTCACTCCTCTAGCAAGTTTATTCTCTTGAAGGTATCCTCACCCATTTTATTATTCATCAGTGACTAAGGGACTCTCCCTTTCTAAGCTCTCTTATATTTTGCTCCAAACCTCTTCTCCCTCATTGTCCCCTGAGCTTCCTCTCCTTATCTCTTCTCAACACACTGATAGCTGTTGGCAAATTTAGGAATTTGATTAGGAGCCAATAATGAAAATAACAGCAGAGGCTTTCGACATCTTTGTAAGAATGAGCATGACTCTGTGTTGCTAAACATATCCGCAGGTATGTACCCATATTTGTTTTACTCCATTCCATCACAGGCTCCAGAAAGCCACGCCCCTCAGATTAATCTCCACCTCCTTCTCTGAATTCAGAATAAAACTCACCAGAAACATTCCAAATGCACAGGTGGCTCTTATACTTGTTTGCAGTTTACAACCTGAGTGGGAATTTGAAGAAAACTAAACCGGATCACCCAGTTTCTTTCACAGGATCATCTGGACAGGTTGAATTTTTATCATTATTGTTGATATTAATATTTAAATTATAGATATAAGAAATATAGAGTGCAAATTGTATATCATAAAGCTGTTATAAGAGGAAATACAGAGAGAATAAAGTCTTTATCAATACTTTGTAACTTTAGTTACTTAATAATGTAAAGCATTTAAAGCCCTTTTAAATCACTTGTTTGTCATTAAAAATAATATCTTGCATTTATATAGTGCTTTGCTGTTTAAAGAATGTTAACATAAATTGACAATATGATAGCTGCTTGTAAATCCTGCATGCTGGGCATGTTCTCCACTTTACTGATGAGGAAACAAGGCAAGCAGGGTGGAAAGAGTGAGAGTGTAGACTGGCTTCTAGGCTGGTGTTCGCTTTTGTAAAATATATCGGGAGCAGTCTATACCACCAGGGGCCTTGCGAGTATTACTGTTACTTTTACATGAGAGACATCAGGTAAACAAGAGCAAAAATCCAAGTGCTATTGACAGGGAGGTCATTGACAGCATAGTCCCTATTTTATTGAAGACTCCTTAGTAGAAACTAGAGAGTCCAGAGGGATTTGATTTAACAATTAAACTTAATGATTATTTGTGAGCCTCTACCGTGTGACACAGTGCTGAGGCCTGGGATAGAAAGATGCACAAAATGATGTTCTCTGCTTTCAGCTGGTTTATCCAAATCCAGGTAAGTCCAAGACAGTGAGGACTAAATGAGCCCTATGCATCTTTACTCACATGGTATCCCGGCACTTAACACGGTGCCTGGGAACAAGGTAGGCACTCACCTAGAGAGTATTTGCTGGATGAAAGGCAAAATTGGCAGTGGAGTAGGAGAGAATGGAGAAAGATAGAGAAAAAAGGAAAGGAAGAAGAAATAAAGAGAAAAAAAAAGAAGAAAAAAATATTTGTTAATTCAATTGAATTTATGAATCACAGGTTTAAGAATTTTTTGTTGGTGTTTCCAGACAACAGTCACCCATACACTCAGGAAATGAAATTAACAATTTCTAACTGAAATGCATCTTTTGAGAAAGAAGAGAGCAGCTAAAGTGTGAATCTATACATGTGATATGAGATAATTTACCAAAAGAAGTTAAAGAAAGAGACTTTACCATATGCCACCTCGCTTAACTCTGAGATCGAAATTGACCTTGAAGGGGCAGCCAGAAGTCAGCCAACTGTTTAATGATAAATCAGCTACTCCTAATTGACTTTAAACCAATTCTTACAAACTTGCCAGAACATCAAGAAAGTTGTACTGAATTAAAAAAATCAGTAGTCAGGGCAAGTGATGCCTTTCATACACCTTGCTTCTAGTGAAAGATCTATTTTCTGAGAACAAGGAGAAAGTTTGGGGAACAAGCTAATTTATTAACAAGACTGATTTCTAATCAAAATCTCATAATTTTGGTGAGATTACATCCGATACACCTGAGAGGGAGGTTTAGAAAGTGTTGAGTTGGTCCTTAGGGACTGGAATTCTTTTCCATTTTGGTAAGAACATCCATGACTAGTGTGGTCTGTGGTTTCCAACACACATGTTAAGACATTCTTTTGTTAAAAACAAACAAACAAATTAAAAACTCTCTCATTGTGCCTCCCTTCTGGTCTGCAATCTGGGGCCAAAATCAATGAATGTCATGCTGGGTTGTCCCAGAGAACCTTAGAGAAACAAACAAACAGGAGCAGAAGTCTTATTGGACATGTGTACATTTTACCATCTCCAGTGAGAACACAGATTATTGACTATGTTTCCCCAGATACTTTTATATTTATGAAATTCACTTTTTGGAATTTTTGAGGATAAATATTTTCCTTCTTTGAACAGAAATATTGCTGTATAATGCATACTCTTACTGAGACAGTGCAAACTGTCTGGTTCCTCTACATTATCATGTAGACTTGGCATAATAACAATATAAGCTCACATTTATTAAGCATTTATAATTGCCAGGCTTATCCTCTCATTTACATCCCAATAATTGTCTTTTATAAGAATTATAATTATTCTCATCCTCAATTTGTAGATGAGAAAGTGGAGCTCAGTTGAGCTAAAAGAATTTGCCAAAATCATACAACTTCAAATAGCAGAGCTAGAATTTATACCAAAGTGGGCTACTATAGACCCCATACTCTTAAAAACTATATTGTCTGCCTTGTACACATTAATTATATAAATTAATATGAATTATAAACTTTTAACCCATATGTATTTCTCATTATATGTGCACATTTAAATATTTAGGTAACCATATCAATTGTCAAATGTGCAAAAATTTGACACATTTGATTACATGGACAGTAAACTTCTTTACAACACCATTAAAAAATTAAAAGATAACTGGTAATATAAGACAGAAAAACTACTAGTATCTTCAACATATAAATCAATAATAAATTACTGGCTGTAAATCAGTCGGGAAAAAGCAACACTCCTGATGGGCAAAGAGGATCAAAAGGACTAAAATAGCCGATAAACTTAAAAGGCATGAAAACATGCATGAAAAATTACAAAATATCTGTGAAATAACATAAATAAATATATTTTTAATTATGAAAGATTGCATTAAACAATTTCCAGTTCTAGTGTGGATGTGAGAATATAGGCAATTTCATATTCTGTGGACACAGGTACAATCTTCAGTGACTTGTTAAAAAAATATTTATCAATACCTTACACGTGCATACATTTTATTTTGGCTGTTCTATTGTCGCTGCAAGGATAAGTGTGAAAACATATATGCTCAAAGGCACTCATTGCAGTGCTACTTATATCAAAAAAAATTTGAGAAAAAAAGAATTTCCATCAATAAAGAATTGTATCAACTATGTTCCATCCATAATATGGACTGCTATGTGTCATTTATAAGAATAAAGACAGAATTTACATATCAACACCAAAGTATGTTCACATTATATATTTCAGCGAAAAAATATAGGAAAAATGAATGTAAAATGTGAAACAAGTTAAATTACATACACAAGTGTATAGATTTTACATACATTTAAATATTTGGAAGCATAAATAGAATACTGTTAGGAATGATTGTCTCTTGAGAGTAGAATAAAGAGGGCATTTTCATTTTCTCTATGTTGTTTAACTGTTCCGACAGTTATCTGTCAAAAATAAGGATGTTTGTATGTACGTGTTCACACGTATGCATAAATGTGTGCATATTTATCCTTTCTTAAGATAAATATGGTTTCTCAAGAAGTCTGGAGCAGACAAAGTTAACCTAATTGATAATGTGTGCTTTTCACCGAATTTTATTACATATAAATAAGATTTTAAAATAAAACTAGTCAAGTCTGGCACAAAGTAAGTGCCTAGTAAATAACATCCATTTTTATTCTTCTGATGGTTGTAGAAAGAGGAGAAATGCACTTTTTACAAGAAGACCAGTTGGAAGGCTATTTTCATGTTCAATCAACAGTTGGAGAGGTTCTGAACTAGGTCAGTGGCCATAAAAATAGAGAAGAGAGGAAAATAATGGAGAAGGAACCAATGGGATTTAGTTCCACACGATGGTGAGGGAGAGTTAGGAGGCAACATCTGAAAGTTTTCATCTGTAATGTGCCACCTAAAAAATACAGTGGGGAAGACACTACCAGAAGAAGCCTTCTGTATAAGTCAATGGTCTAATTATTTGATTTGATTTGTACGACACTTATCTTCCTAAAATTTTACTGTCAGATATTTCTTCCTTTGGGTTACAGTATCTACTAATTTCATTTGATTAACTCTACGAATCCTTATTTAACTACATTCAATTAAATTTAATTTAATATAAGTTAATACTAATTTAATTCTACTAATTTGTTACAGTATCTACTAATTTCATTTCCTCTCTTTGGAGCATCTATCAGGGATTGGTATTGTGTGTATTAAAGGACACACATTAGGTGGCTAAAAGAACTATTGCCTCCAAGAGGCTCCTGTTATAATACAAATTCTCTGAAAAAGACAATAAAAGCCACAGTAGTCACAAATGTGTGAGAGTATCACAGCTTACCAGACAGCATTTTCGGCAAGGATGAATAAAAGGGAGATCTAGAAAGGCTAATATCAAAGAAGGACAAAATTTGTTGAGATGCTTTATCACAAACTCAGAATGGGGTAAGTTTGGGGAAAAAAAGGTAGTGAAAGAAGTTGAAAGCCAATGAAGGAAAGCTTGCTTAATTAAAAATTCCTGAACTTGAAATGGGTTGTCACGGGATTGGGAGTTGAATTATCAAGTGATAACTATCTTGTTTACCTTTACAATTTTCAGACAAATCACTCAATGGAAGTGTCCACTACTTTATTGATCAAGTGAGAGAGAGAAGTAAAGGAAATGCCAGATGTCACAGAAGAACCTTCTGTACTCAAGAATCTGTGTCTTAGATACATCCATTACAGTGTTATTAATTCCATCCTCTTAAGAATACACTCACCAAGCATTTGAATTTTTTTCAGTAAACGAAATATAGTTAGGAACTAAGGAAGCTCTAACTTTGAGATCTGGCAATAGCTATCAAATGTGGCCATCAGTTTTTATTGTTATTTAATGTATACATAATTAATCAGTGATTCTTTGTCAAAATATTGTTGTGTTTCTGAACCTCTTAGTCTTTTTATATGCCACATCAATTCTGACAGAGAAATTGAAGGCTCTGTTTTCATTCATCATAGAATTTATTATGTATAAATATGATAATATAAATGTATCACATTTTGTACATAGTTTCAAATTTACTTTGTAGTATCTTGTACTTTCTTATTCTTTTATATGTTAGACTTATCTCCTTAATAGGAATAGAAACTCTTAAAGCATCAGGACTATGATAGATACTTTAATACGCCTTTACCCTAAATGCTCAACAGCTGAGAAATGCTAGACTCTCAAGATAACCTCATTTATACAGAGCTATATATAATATATATAACTCCAATATACAACATGGAAAACATAGCTTTTTTCTTTCAGTGTGCCACTTTATGATGGATTCTTCCAAACTTGACCATTCTGCATACTTTGGCAGAATCCATGGAATTCTAATGTATAAACCTTTTATTGAATTTTGGGATGACGTGGAGGCATTCGAGGCAAGACCAGATGACATTGTCATTGCCGCCTATCCCAAATCTGGTAAGTCTCCTTGTTATGTAAAACTTGTTCCCTTTTCACCTAAAATGGCAAACCCACCTTGAATGCTAAATATTAAGCTGTTTGCTTCTTCCACACTCATTCTCCATATTAAATAAATACATATGTAGTAGTTTTAATCCAGACATAGAAAAAGTGTTGTAGTATAGCTCTAGCCTAAGACCACAATCTGTACCTATAACTTGAGTAGCACATTGACAAATGGATATTGTTGGCCACTTCAGAAAATTATGTAACATAGATGGATGAATATAGAACCATAACTAAAACTTGAAACTATCAACTCTGTTTACCTTATGTCACTATCACGATTATTATATAAACAGAGTATGAGCAATTTTCACAGATTTAAAAAACTGTCTTCAACTGACTAGTTCCACTTCAAGTCCATCTGCCAAACTCCATTTTTAAGCAACATCTTTTTTCCTGAGGTTAGCTTAACTGTATATCATACTTCCGGTGTCTTACAATCATAGATCTTTAGAAATTAGAAAGGTCCAATCCAGACTACTCTATCTGGTTGTGCCATTTAGCACTTAAATTTCTCAAACACTGCATATACCCTTGGCTACTCTGACTCGGAAGCTGTTCCTCCACTTCTTTTCCCTGTCTGGGTCGGTGTCAGCATGACCAGTCATCTGCAGGGAAACCTGAGAACTCTTCCAGATTCAATTCCTCTTGGTTCTTCGTTTCCCATGTTCAATCAATCAAAATGTTTTGCCCATTTAGTCTCATAGATATGTCTCACAATCAGTCTCTGACAGGTCTCTTGTCTCCCTTCCTATTGACCCCCTCAGGCCATTGTTTTATTTACTCTTCCACTAGAAAAATTCTTCCAAAACATAACCCTGGTAATCTTGCTCTTTTGTCTAAAGTATGTCAATGCCTTTCTAAAAATTTTAGAAAACAACCCAAACTCTTTAGAATGAACTACAAGGCATTTTATCCTTGCCCTCTGCTTGCGCCTATAGCCTTATCCCCAAACATCTCTTCAGGTAGACTCTTTAAGCTTTATAATCTATTTGCAATTCTTTTCCTCAGAACTATACTATTCTTAAATATCTGACCTTTGATTTAAAAAAAAAGACATTTCTTCTTCCTGGTAGAATCCTTCTCTATCTCACAAATTTGGAGAACTTGTGCTAGTAATTTGTAAAATCTAAGCTCAGTTATGTTCTCTTGATATTTCTGTTTGGAATGCAGAACAGCATTCCAGCAGCAACAGCGCACTGAGTTAAATGGTCCTCCTTTGCAGTCCCTTAGATCCCTGTGCCTACCTGTATTATAAAATCTTAAGAATTAAGAAGTGTTGTAATCATTGAGCATTGTTTCTGACTCTTCAAAAGACCTTAGGGCAAAACCACCATAGGGCAAGGACCAGTTTATTCTTTTCTGTTTCCTCTGAACTGGGGCTCAAATTGAGGCATAAGAAGCTATATCAGTAAAGTCTGTAGTTGAAAGCATGCTTGAGTGTATCCACTATTATTCAAGTCTCCTTACTTTTAGATGTAAAAATTTAGATCAAAAACTGTTAACAGCTTGCACAATGTCACAATTCATCATGGACAAATTTGGACTCGTACCACAGGTGTGTCTTACCATAATATTCATCCTTATTTATCGAGACTATTTTGGGGTCCTATAAGATTAAATATTAGAGGAAATATTTCTTGAGTCCTTGGGTTATTCTGACATCTTTCAAATAATATTGTATTGATTTCTTCCTACTTTATCCAGCTACAAATCCACCACTCCTGTCATCAGCCCTGCACGGTCAGTGGGAGACTCAGGTTTCTTTAACTTTTACAGGCATAACCTGGGTTAGTGAAATCATAGACATGATCCATAAAGAGGGTGATGTGGAAAAGTGCAAAGAAGATGCCATTTTTAATCGAGTACCTTACCTGGAATGCAGAAAAGACGGAGTAATGAATGGTAATGTTAAAGTTGATTTAAAAAGCTATCTATGTATATTTTAAGTTGTGGGTGTACATGGTGCCAAGAAAGAGACTGTAAGCAAGAGTGGCAATTAGTATTATGTCTTCTACACAGTAAAGCATGTAAATTTAAATTTAAATCTTGACAGGGTTTATGTTATAGGATGTGTCTGGAATACAGTAAATAAGAATGGCACTTATATGCCTTCAGCAGAGCCTAGTAACATGTGACCATTTATTTCTCTATGGGATGAATATGATAATACTTTAAAAACTAGGAAAATATCCATGACATTTTCAAGGACGTACGCAAAAGGGTATTTGTCATAGATTCTTTTAATGTTGTGAAAAATTGGAAACAATATAAATGTTAACCAACAAAAGAATTGTTAAAAGTGATATAATAACACTATGAAACCATTAAAATTTTTAGAATGTCACGTTTCTTGAGATTGTGGTTTGAGTATAATATATTAAGAAAAAAGGCAATTAGATGATATTAAAAATTTCATCTGCGTGTGTGGCATTTGAATGGCTGTGATTCTGGGCACATAGATATATTTATATAGAAACTTGCTTCCAAAATGTTAATAATGATTTTTCCAAAGTGGTGAGATTTTATTTGATCTTATTTTTTCTGTATACTTTTCTGCATCTAAACTTCTGTCATAGTGAGTATGTATTATTACTATGAATACAATACAGAATCTTAAATTTACTTTTATTTTTAAAATATTTATAAAATCCACACAGATATTTATAATTTTCAGTTGTCTAACCTTGAATTTTCTAAAACTAAGGAATAAAACAACTAAAACAGATGGCATCTCCTAGAAGAGTGAAGACTCATCTGTCACCTGAACTTCTTCCAGCCTCATTTTGGGAAAAGAACTGTAAGGTAACCAGAACCAAGTATTCTCAGAACATCATCCAACTCAAAGAAATTTTAGAATGATCACGTCAGGTAACATCCTAACTGCACATTATACACATGTTTAATTATTCTTTCATTGAATCTATAGACACTTAAATGTGGATTATAGTATAGTCAGAGAGTCTAGATTTCAATTCCAACTCTAGAGGTAATTCTGGAAAAACAAGTAAACTCTCTAACTTGCAGTTTCCTCGTCTATAAAAGAAGGATGGTAATACAATCTTCATCTTGTTGTTGCAAGGATTAAATGAAATAATGCTTGTAACATGCTTTATATAATTCCTATCATATTGTAAACGCTCAATAAATAGTAGCTACATTTGTATTTCTTATTATTACTGATTGTATTCAATATACTCCTTTTGCAAACTATTGTGCTTGGCATTGTGAGGAATGCAAATGAATTAGACAGGGACCAATCAGACAAGTATCTCATAATAATTATTTACCGAATGCCTATTATTTGTCAGCAACATAACAATTAACAAGACACATCCAATCCTTGTCTTCATGGACACATGGGCCACTGGGAGAAAGGGACAAATAAAAATAACAATGAAGGAGGTGCCATAGATCAAGTAAGAGAAGAATTCTAGCCCAGACATTGAGGGCAGGGAAGACATCCAGAAGAAAGTAACATCTCAGCTTATTTTTGATGGATGCATAGGAGTTAGTCTATACAATCTCAGATGCAACCCCAGGGGGGATCTGAAACCAGTTCAGTTTAGCTGGGAGGTTGAGTGTATATATTGGCTGGATGAGTGAAGAGAGAGGAGCTGTGTTTGATTACAACAGACACTGAATCCAAGTTAAGGAATTTGGACTTATTTGATGATAATGAGGAGTTAGTGACATATTAAGCTGCTTATTGACGTGATCAGTTTTGCTTTTTAGAAAGAATGATACATGTAACCCTAAAGTAAAGGCAAAACATTGTCTTGGACCAATGATGGTGTTCCTCAAGACCTTTATAGCATTTTTAGGGCACGCTATGACTCACACTACACCTAAGAGACATTAAAGTACTATGTGCAGCCATTGCTAACAAAAAAGGGGGTTTATCACAGTCATGAAACATTTTCGTTTTGTACTCTGATGTTACATGGTGTATTTGACATTTTCTGAGGAACCATCGTCCAAAATTCTGAAGATTCCAATGTTTCTTATTTGTTTGTTTTGTTTTTATCATAAGCAATCCTAGATAGACCACATACATCCTGATGAAATCCATACATAAGTATGGATTTACATACCTAAAGTAAATACCATTTACTCATTAGTAAATACCATTCATGTATTTTACAGGACATGTGTCAATGCTGTTTTTTCAAGAAATTGGACCAAGTCACCTTATTTCCTTTGGAGAATAGGTAGTAGCCTTGGTACCCCTTTACTTCCAAAACAAAATTAAATACTATACATTTACATATTCTCAGTCCTCACAAAACTGGTTATCATCTCAGAGATCATCAAAGAGTAGAAAAACAGTCAGATGGATTCATGTCCTGAGTATTTCCAAGGTGATTCACTAAGGGACAAGAAGACAGATGGACTGAGATTATTAGTAAGAGTGTGCTTGGAGTGGTGGGCCAGAAACTATAAGTGATAAAAAAGAAGAAATTGCAAAAAAAAAAAAAAAAAGGAAAAGCCTAATAGATGAGGAAGAAGTGAGGCCCATAGATTTGAGGTCTTGGATTGTTTGCAGGAGAGGTTTATTGGGAATAATTGATAAGGAAGAAGAGAGGAGCAGGATTTTCTTGGAAGAAAACATGATGCTCCAGGATAAGGCTTCAAAAGTGAAACCTTTAGGGTACTGACAAGATTTGCAATTTGATTATAAAAGTGTTTGGCTGAAGTAAACTAGAGATAATAATCAATGAGTACAAGAACCTAGAAAATCAGATGGATCTTGCATACAGATACTAAAATTACAGAAGATGATGACAGGATTTGGAATGGAGAGTAATACTATGAGGCAAGTGTTCAAATCTTCTATTAAAACCAGGGAATGACCACAAGCTTAGAAATTCATCTGGGAGACGTATGGGTTGAGTATCACAGGAACAGGGGTCTTTCAAGTGTTGGATTTTTAAGATGGATTATGATTCCAAGTGAATTGTGGGTAAACTAGCAACTTTGACTTGCGAGAGCTGCAGGGAAAGTCATATCGTCAAGAAAGACCTAGATTTTCCTCGAAGGCAGGGAGTGCATGTGTCGTAAGAAGTTTGGGATACAGAATAGGATCTGCCAAAATGGAGATAAGATAAACTAATGGGAGTTTAGGGGAACAGGGATTGCTTTTGCTCCCTGCTATTTGGAAGAATAAAAATCTTCATGGAAGACCTGGAGTCAACCTTTAAATATGGATAGTATTATGAGATGCAGAGAATATTCAGGACAGAGAGAATAGCGTGAAGAAATACAAGGGATGAAAATTCTGAAGTAAATTCATGAATATATTAGCAAAGAATTCCATTCAGCTAATAGGCAAAAAGAACCAGGGAGAGTTGCAAATAAGATTAGAAAAATTCAACATGGCTAATTATAGCTTTGATAAGAACAGAAATATCATTTTCATTCTGTAAGAATTAGAAGTTTTTACAGCAGGACCTTAAAAACGAGAGCCATACTTTTTAGAGTAAACTGGAATATTTCTTTAAAATTGTTTGAAAATGTCAAGACTTGAGAAAGAGAAGTTAGTGAGCCTAGTCGTATCCAGTAAACAGTGGAGAAGTGAGAGCAGCCTTCTCTGATGGCATCGTTGCTGTGCCTGTGGCCAGAATGGAAAACCACTGGGATATCGGAGTTTACTTTTGCAGGTCTTTTCCTGCAACATTGACTACTAGACCTAAAGGAGACCATACAGACCTGACCCAACTCACTTGTTTAGTAGGTAAAAATCCTAAGTCCAAAATGATTGGTGCTTTACACAATATGATAGTACTTCTTAGTGATAGGACCAGCAACTAAAATCAAGGCCTCCTGATTGCTAATTTATTGGTGTTTCCTCTGTGTGTTAAACGGAAACTCAGCAAGGTGTTGGTGAAGATTACATTTTCACTGAGATTCATGTGCATTTACATAGACTCTCATAAACATTTTTCTTTCTGTAAGATTGGGAGTGAGGAAACAGCAGGACATTTTTTCTTTAGTATGCAGGATAGTGGTATAGTGTAAATACCAGAGGACTTTATTATTGACTGAATGATTTACCAAATCATTTACTCTCATTGATTTATTCTCAATGATGTATTCTGACTCAGCTTCAGTTTAGTTTCCTCATTTATAAATTGGGGATAATAACCTATCTGGTCCAATTTATATCAGTGGAACCTGTGACACTCAAATGAAGTGTTACACGCGAAAATAGCATAAAAATGAAAAGTGGTAACTAACATTGAACAACACCACAGAAGATGCTTTTATGTCAGGTTATTGAATACTTTTTTCTTTATAATTTTATATATTTTATATGCTGTCTACAATAAATATGTATTATTAGAGCTGAAAACATAATTATTTCCTTTTTTTTCATAATTTTATTTATTTATTTATTTTTTCCCCCAACGCCCCAGTAGATAGTTGTATGTCATAGCTGCACATCCTTCTAGTTGCTGTATGTGGGATGCGGCCTCAGCATGGCCCGAGAGGCGGTACGTCGGTGCGTGCCCGGGATCTGAACCCCGGGCCGCCAGCAGCAGAGCGCGCGCGCTTAACCGCTAAGCCATGGGGCCGGCCCTAATTATTTCCTTTTTAAATCTTGATGAGACTATGTTTCAAAAAATTAAGTGATTTGATATATGATTTCATCCTCCTAGATGATCTATCTTTGCCGGAATGCCAAGGATGTGGTGGTTTCTTTTTATTATTTCTTTCTAATGGTAGATGGGCATCCACATCCTGGATCTTTTCAAGAGTTTGCGGAGAAATTCATGGATGGACAAGGTGAGAACAGCTTCTTTTCTTTAAATTCTTTCAGGGTAAATGATACAAGACGAATGGAATCTCTGAGCAAAAATACTTGTTGTCTGTCCTGGTCTAGTTCTTTCCCTGATGCTCAATTAAAACACAGAAGTTCTCAAAGCCCTTGAACTTTACAGCAAGCATAGGTTTTCTGGATGTGGATGGCAAATGGCAAAAACTGGACACTCTAGTTCAATGCCTACAAATAAATACATAATTGTGTTTGAGGATTGGAAGTAATGATTTTCCTCTCTGAGACTAAAACTCAGTGTCCAATTCTCTCTCTTCTCTCTTTTTATTAGAAAAGAATTTCACAGCACGTTATTACAACTCCATTTAACAAGGGGGATAGGGAAGAGAGACAGACAATGCCTATTTGTTTCTATGAAAAATTTCAGGTGCTGCATGGGACCAGAATTCACAAAGAAGTTTGAATATATAACAAGTTCTTACTCATTCTACCCAGTGTACAGTCTGAATCATTCAACTAGATTTTTCAGAACATTACAGAGTTACTTGAGCAGAAATTCTTGGAAATGTTGCCTTTTTATTTAACTCCAGACTAAAGCATTTAGACTTGAGGAAGAAATGGTTCAGAGAGTCTATTATTAACTAAAGAAGGCCACTCTGATCTTGTGGTAATAATTGTAAGGAAAATTGATAATAATGCCATTTCTATGTCTATATAAGATAATTTGACTCAACAAAAGTAGGATATATGTGCTTTATGAGTGCTATGTTGGAAAAATTTATGCTAAATCATCATGAATAAATTATATTCCTCAAGATCATCAAAACCCACATTGTAAGGCAGAGAAAGATAAGGTTGCGCCTCTAGAAAATCGGTGAATAAGACCACTATAAATATCATTATATAACTTTTTCTGTAAAAAAAAAATTGTCAATAAGTTCAAAGAACAGAAGAGATACAAATTTATTTAATACAAAGCAGAATACTTTGACTCACACATTATTATGTTATTCTGTCAGCTTTTTATTGGGTGAAACACTTGAACATACATGAGAGAAGAGAAAGGAAGAGACAGCGCTTGGTCAGATCACATCATCTCCAAAATCTTCTAATTTTTTAGAGTGAGAATGACACCAAGGGTTTCTAACAGAATACCCATTACCACATAAACTGCAGGTAGTTTAGTAAAAAATTGTATAGTTACTAGCTTCAGTTGCCAAAGCTAGTTTGTAAATGGTAAATCTGAGATTTGGACTGAATTCTAATGATAGGAAAGTTAATAGATTTCACACACACACACACACACACATACATACACACACACACTGACATACACACCAGTTTCAAAAATGAGCTCTGAATCAAACTGATGGGAAGGGGACTTCCTTCACTTTTTCCCTGTGTCATAAACCATGTCATAATGATGAAAGTTGAGAATATGTTCCTGTAACTGGATTATTTAACATAGTTTGCCTCTCTTGCTGCATAGAAATTTGTTCAAGTGTGTGGGTAATACCTAGTTTTCATTCTATGATCATTTATTTCTATGTATTGTTGCTACTTTTGTGTGAACACTCATTTTCAAGCTATAGAAGGATGATACCATGCCTGTACATTGTTTTTATCTCTAATTTTAGTTCCTTACGGTTCCTGGTATAAACATGCAAAATCTTGGTGGGAAAAGAGAAAGAATCCACATGTGCTATTTCTTTTCTATGAAGACATGCAGGAGGTAAGAAATAGAAAACATATGGGCAACTTAGCAATTTCTAAAATGTTAACATTTGACGACATTCTAGATCCAAAAATCTGCCTTTAAAGAAATGATGAAGCCCCCTCCAAAAGTTACAGTAATCCAGATACTTTAGCACAGATTTGAAGCTAGTAAATAAAACTCTTATTGTGAATTAATACATTTCAACTCAAGTCTCAAAAAATTACCAAACATAAAATTTGAAAGAACTTGAGTTCATAAAATAATTAAACATAACAACAACAACAAACACACACACACACACACAGGCACATACAAACAAGGAATCACGATGGGCAAGAAGAGTCAACTGAACTCTATATTTATAGATGTTGGAATTATCAGAGAAGAACCGTAAAATAACTATGCTTAACACATTTAAGGAAATAAAAGAAGAAATAAAAAATTTTTACAAAGAAACAAGATATGCAAATTTGAAAAAATTAGCAAAATAGAATTTCTAAAATAGTAAGAAATTAAAATTAGAAAATCAAGAGATGGTTTGCATAATAAATAAGACGTGGCTAAATAGTAAATTAGTGATGTAGAAGATGGAGCTGAAGAAATTTCATAAAATGTACCACATGAGATAAATAGACTACTTTGAAAAGAGATTAGTGGATATGTAGTATAGAGTGATAAGGTCCCACATATATTGACTTAAATTTCCAGAAGGAAAGAGTAAAGAGAATGCTGGAACTGCAATACGCAAAAGTATAATGGCCTCAAAATTTCCTCATAATTTAGTTTTTCTCCAGCTTCATTAGTAATCAGAGTCATTCAAAATAAAAATCACTATGAGTTGTCATTTCACACCCACCAGACTGAAAACAATTAAAAAGTCTGACAGTAATAAACGTTAGTCAGGATGTGGATCAGTGAGAAGTAACACACTGAGTTAAAAATACAAAAAAGAGAGCAAAAAAATACAAAATTATGGAAGCAGCTTGTCATTATTTAGGAAGGGCAAACTTAACACCTAGGAATTCTACTAGTAGCTATATATTCTTGAGAAACTCTGGCTGTGTACATTATATTATATGTACAACAGTCTTCATAGCAGCATTCTCTATAATCATAAAAATTGGAACCAACCCAAATATACATAGACTCAAGAATCAATATATGATGTATATTATTGTTACACAATTACATATTATATCGAAATGAAAAAGAGTAAAGTTCAAATATGCACATCAATTGGGTAAAACCAAACTATATATTGTCTAGGGATACATACTTAAGTTTGAAAAGTATAAAGTAAAGCACAATTTGATTAGATCAATTTCAGTATAGCAGGGTGCTTTTTGTTGTTAATGTTGTTGATTGCGGGAATTGAAATGGAGAGTTAAAGGAATATAGTTAGAAACTTGCAAATGGAAGAAATCAACAAACTTTGAATGTTCTCTTCTGTAAGGTGGATAGTAGGTAATGGGTGCTGTGTTCATTTTTATTCTTTAAAGCACATATGTACACATAACAAATAATTTTTAAAAGATAGCCAAAATACTGGTTCTCTTCATTAAGAGAGGAGAAATGTCCTCTCAATTCTCATTCTTTTTATTTGTTTGTTTGTTTTTGGTGAGGAAGATTGGCCTTGAGCTAACATCTGTGCCAATCTTCCTCTATTTTGTATGTGGGATGCCGCCATAGCATGGCTTGATGAGCAATGTGTAGGTACATGCCCGGGATGTGAACCCATGAACCCCAGGTCCCTGAAGCAGAGCGCACAAACTTAAATACTATGCCACCAGGCAGGCCCTCAATTCTCATTCTTTATTAGCACCAGGAAAGCAATTTATATCCATGTCTTGTTCACATTTTTGCACAATTATTAAAATTCATGTTGCAGTAATTTTATAATTGTTTTGGTGAGGACATTTAAAATAAAATAGTTAATGATGTTTTAGAAATTAAACTATAATTTATTTATAGAATTTTCACTGGACGAATCTGAATGAGAAGCAGCCACAATCTGTAGTTTATTATATTACCTAACATTGTTCTGTAACTAGAATATTGAAGACTGTAAATTTAAAAGGCACGCAAACAAAATTCATTAGTTAATTTAACCGTCTCACTCCCTCAAATTGTCCATGTCCATTTACTCCCTATTTTGGTTGATAATGGCCATGTTCAGGTTCCCTCTAGAGTTCAATCAATAAGGAGCCTAGCAATGAATAAATTAATTTTCTCTTGTGTCTACAATGTATCAAGTAGAAAGAGAATAATGCATATTAATGTTGTATGTAGGAAGACATCATCATGGTGGCGTGAGAGGATCCTTTTGTCCCTCTCCTTCCACCTACAGTAAAACATCCACGACCCGACAAAGGCTACATTGCACAACACACTAGGATACCAGAAAGATCCACACATTGGTACATACAAAGGCGGGTGAATTGGAGAACATAGAAGAGGCTAAATGGTGGAACAGCGGAGTCAGAACCCAGGATCCTGTATCCCTGGCCACAGCAGCTGAGCCAGCCAGCCTCATTCCCAGAGAATTCAGTGGGCAGCAGCAGAGGCACGTGTGTCATTCTAGCTGGTCAGCCAGGGAGACACCTGCGACAGGAAGTGGAACAACAGAAGAGTCAGAGCCCCATGATCACAGCCCTCAGTCTTGGCTCAGAGCCTGATAACAGTGGTGGAGGTGCACACAAGACTTCTACACCCCAATGGCAGCTGCACCTGTGACCAGGAGATAACAAGCAAAAGCTGAAATGGTGCCCCATGTACCAGGCTCCCTCCCAAACCCTCCCTGTCCTACCACAGTAGTGAAACCCCGGATCCAGGTGACCTGGATGCTGCTGAGACATCAGCCATCCTTGAGCCCCAGTGGCAAAGCCGGCAACTGCAGCAACACCAGCAATAGCAAGGCATCAGTGACCCCCAAAAGTGCAGGTGGCTAGGAAGAGAGTACTGGTGACACCCCAAATAGAGGCTGTGCAGGGTGGAATATGAAGATTCTCAAATATGGCCAGAGGTAGCTCAGGTAAGAGAAACTAAAAGCTAGCACTATAGTGTCACCTACTGAAAAACAAATGAAAGACTTCTAATCTCCTAGCAGTTGAAAAGTTTGAATCAAAAGAAAGCAATACCTAAATAAAAAACGTGTATGCTACAGCAAATGTGACCTCAGAGGAATTAACTCAGCGAGCAACACAAAATCCACAGTACATGGCATTACAGAAAGAAAACGATTCTCCAGAAACCAAACATAAAATCATGGAAGACTGGGATCTAACTGATAAAGAATTCAAAATAACTGTCATGAAGAAACTCAACAAGGTATAAGAAAACTGAGAAAGGCAGTTCAATGAGCTCAGGAATAAAATCAATGAACAGAAGAAATACTTTACCAAAGAGATTGAAACTTTAAATAAAGTACCAAACAAATTCTGGAACTGAGCAACGAATAAATGAGATGAAGAATGTATCAGAAAGCATCAGAAATGGAGCATATTATATGGAAGAGAGAATTAGCAAGCTCAAAGACAGAAACCTGGAAATGATGCAGTCAGAAGATGAGCGGGAACTAAGACTTAAAAAAAATGTAGAAATTCTATGAGACTTATCTCACTCCATTAGAAAGGGCAACACATAAGGGTAATAGGTATCCCTGAAGGAAAAGAGATAGAGAATGGAGCAGAGAGCTTAGTTAAAGAAATAATAGGGCCGGCCCTGTGGCTTAGTGGTTAAGTGCGCACGCTCCACTGCTGGTGGCCCGGGTTCGGATCCCAGGTGTGCACCGACACACCTCTTCTCTGGCCATGCTGAGGCCGCGTCCCACATACAGCAACTAGAAGGATGTGCAGCTATGACATACAACTATCTGCTGGGGCTTTGTGGGAAAAAAATAAATAAATAAAATTAAAAAAAAAAATAAATAAATAAAAGAAATAATAGCTGAGAACTTCCCAAACCTGGGGAAGGAACTGGATATAAAAATCCATGAAGGTGATATAGCACTTAATTATCTCAACACAAAAATACTTTCTCCAAGATACATGATAATAAAACTGTGAAATATAAATGACAAGGAAATAATATTAAAAGAAGCCAGGGAGAAAAAGAAAATAATCTAGAAAGGAATACTCATTAGGCTATCAGCAGATTTCTCAGCAGGAACCCTACAAGCCAGGAGAGAGTGGAAAGATACATTTAAAATGTCGAAAGACAAAAACTGTTAGCCAAGAATAGTTTATCCAGCTAAGCTATCTTGCAGGTATGGAAAAATAAAGTCTTTCCCAGACAAACAAGAGCTGAAGGAGTTCACCACTAGAATGGCCTTGCAAGAAATGTTAAAAGGAGTCCTCCTATCTGAAAGAAAAAGGCAAGGGTATACAAAGCTTTGAGTGAGGTGTTAAATAGATAGACAGAATCAGAAAACAGCAAATCTGTATCAGAATTGTATAGTACACACTTACTTATAAAATACAAGTTAAAAGGAAAGAAGATTAATACTTACCCTTGTCAAATTCTTCCCAAAAAATTGAAGAGAAGAGGATGCTCCCTAACTCATTTTACAAGGCCAACATTACCCTGATATCAAAACCAGATAAGAATTATACAAAAAAAGAAAATTATAGGCCAATATCACTGATAAACATAGATGCAAAAATCCTCAACAGAACATTAGAAAATTGAATACAATGATACGTTAAAAGGAATCCTACACCACAATCAAGTGAGATTTATTCCAGGGATGCAAGGATGGTTCAACATCCACAAATCAATCATTGTGATACACCACATTAACAAAATGAAGAATAAAAATTATGTGATCATCTCAATAGATGTAGAGAAAGTATATGACAAGATTGAGCATCCATTTATGATAAAAACTCTCAATAAAATGGGCATACAAAGAAGTACTTCAACATAATAAAGACCATATATGACAAACACATAGCAAACATCAAACAGCGAAAAAAGTCAGAGAAAGACAAATACCATATGATTTCATTCATATGTGGAAGATACACAAGCAAAAATAAACACGTATTACAGAGAACAGATTGATGGTTACCAGGAGGAAGCGGGTGGGGGGAGGGCAAAAGGGGTAAAGGGGCACATGTGTATGGTGATAGATGGCAACTAAACTTTTGGTGGGGAACACAAAGATGTACACTTAAAATTTATGTAATGTTGTAAATCAATGTTACCTCAATTAAAAAAGTTATATGTAGAGTAATGATCTTTTTTCTGGAAGACAGACAATAAAATTAATAAATTTATGAGAATAAAGATATGGCACAGTAGATTTATATGGGAATGAAAATTGGGAATAAAAATAGGGTCATGTAATCAAATTGGAATAATCAAGGAAATCAATGCAAAGAAGGTGATACTTAAGCTGAGGTCTGACAGACAAGCTGTAATTTGTAGGACAGAGAATTTGAGAACAGCATTCTGTGTAGAGGGAACTACATATCAGAATAAGCATTATAGTTGGTATTGTGAATAGTTGCACCGAACGATTTAGCTGGATTATAGGATACACTATTGGAGTGACATAGATATGAGGATCTTTGTAGCTATGGTTCACATGCATCTGATGTTCTATGTTGAGTATTTGCTTTTTGGAGGCACATTTTCTTAATCTTTCTGGTTCCTTTGCTTCTTACTAGTTACATCAATAAATTAGGAGAAAAATGAAAGCTGTCTGCATATTTTCAACCCCAAACTTGATTTGTCACTGGGGACTGTAGTTGTTCAATGTGTATATTCATATTCACAGATTATATTTATTGAGCATATACTATGCATCAAGGACTACAAAGTGTATTTTATAAACATAAGATCCTTTCTTGTTCTAACAATCTTCGAAGTATCTTTTATGTGCATTTTATGGATGAGGAAAATTATACTTAGAGACGTGTAATTCAAATATCAGTGGGTGAAAAAAGAGAAAAATTTTCCTTTCTCTCTCTCCTTTTTTTTTTAAATCCAAATAGTAATGTATTCAATTTTAGTAATTGAGTCTTCAAAATATTTTTTCTCCCTAGGATATCAAAAGAGAGGTGATAAAATTGATACAATTTCTGGGAAAGAAGCCATCGGAGGAGCTTGTGGACAAGATTGTACAACATACTTCATTCCAGGAGATGAAGAACAATCCATCCACCAATTACACAATACTACCAGACGAAGTCATGAACCAAAAAATATCTCCCTTCATGAGAAAAGGTGAGATAGTCATGTCATTTGCCTCTATTGTTAGAGGAATTTGCAAGTAGAAATAGTTACAGGCAAACATCCATTGAGATCTGTTCATGCCTGTGGACCCAGCTTGTTTTCTTCAGAGCTGTTTCACATTTGAGCACTCTTTTTATTGAGTTAACAGTTCTGCAAAGGCACAGAACATTAGTACTACTACTACTGCTAATAATGAATTGTTATTACTTGTTGATTATTTAATATATGCAGCACATTATATTAAGAATGACCAGCAGCCACCGCAACCTGAGCACCGGCACTGATGCTACACTCTACTAGCTACCATTTACTAAGCCTCTGTGCCTTGGTGCTGCACCATGTACATTATATAAATATAGATAATTATAAAATTCTAATTTTCTTTAAATTCTAATCAGAGACTCAGGAGAAAATTCCTATTATTATGTCATTTCGAGATGAGGAAACAAGCTTAGAACACTTAGCTTTTCCTTGACCAAGCAGCAGACACTTTTCAAGACTAAGTGAAAAATGTCCAAACTCATCAAATTGTACACATTAAATATGCACAGTAGTTTGTATATCAATTATATCTCAATAAACCTGTTGCAAAAAAAGACTAAGTTTCAAAACACCCAGTGGCAAATATAGGTCTGTTTCGCAAAAATATCGAAGTACAATGAGGTGATGTTCTCCTAGGAGGAGGCAGGGTCTGATGAGGTATAACCGGTTTATAAATCCAAAGGCATGGAGCATATGCAGAGTATTGGGACATCCAGGCTTACTGATATGTGAAGCAGAGATAGAACAAAGAAAATCTTGTTCTTTGAACCAAATTGTCAGTGGGAGGGTCAGGGATTTTGAAATAATAGGAGTAACAAACCTGACACTGGGCGAAAATAGGGAGCCCCTGAACAAAGAGTTAACATGCAGATTATATTTTAGTTATTTACTCCTCAGATTATCTCAGTCTCCTTTTCTATAATGTCCACACATTTTTTTTTTTTTTTTCCTGAGGAAGAGTCACTCTGAGCCAACATCTGTTGCCAATCTTCCTCCTTTTGCTTGAGGAAGATTCACCCTGAGCTAACATCTGTGCCAATCTTCCTCTATTTTGTATGTGGGTTGCCCCCACATCATGGCCACTGATGAGTGGTGTAGGCCCATGCCTGGGAACTGAACCCGTGCCGCCAAAGCAAAGCAGGCCGAACTTAACCACTAGGCCACAGGGCCAGCCTCTCCACACATATTTTGAAGATGAAACAATAAACTTAAAATAATTGTCATGCTTGTAAAGGGCTGCTAACTGCTATATGCTCAGAGTCTATCCAATCCTCAGGACACACATTTTCTCTCTTCTGCGTTTTGGATTATTTCATTGGGAAAGCTGAGAGCTCCTTGAGCTAAGGAGGCAAGTGAACTGCTAACTAATTTAAAGTACAGAGTGACTGCCTTCTGACCAGTGGAGGGTTGAATGTGATGGAAAGCAAAAGATATTAGCACAGGCGGGAAACACTGAGGAGCTTCTAGCTTCTCTGTCAGGGGCAGCAGAAATGGAAGGAGGCAATGGATATGAAGGAAGTCTGAGTATGTATAAGGAATTAGATGTTGTGGTTGAGGCAGACCTTCAAATTTATGCCTCAGATACCTGGTGTTGTGATTAGCCAGATTATGGAAAATTTCACCAAGAAAACACAATTTGGTGGGGAAGAAAATGAATTTATTTTTGAACTAGTTGAATTTGAGATACTTGGATGGAATTCAGGTGGCAATGTCATGTAGACCGTTGGATATGGAGCCATAAGTCTGGATTTAAGTGTTATCAGCATGAAGATGATATTTAATATTTTGGAAGTGAGTAAAACATGGATCTCATCTTAGAAGCCCCAACATTTTAGAGGAAATTGGAGAAGAAAAATTAAGTGAAGTATAGTATGTGGAAAGAGTCAGAGAAAGAAATTTGCTTTGTTTTTGTTTTTTAACAATTAGAATAAATCCTTCTTTGCAAGCTCAAATATAAATATCGTTTATGATATACATTTTATTTCTATAATTGAAGATTACAAGAATAAAATTTGATTAGGTTAACGAAAGTGATGAATATTAGAAAACTTCATGATTCTGGCTGGAAGACATTGTATTTACTATTTTTATTCTTCTGTTACAGGGATTGTAGGAGATTGGAAGAATCACTTTACAGTAGCCTTGAATGAGAAATTTGACACACACTACGAGGAGGAAATGAAGGGGTCTACACTGAATTTACGAACTGAGATCTAATGAGGGATTTCTTAACATATCTGAGACGAAAGCTTTCTTCTAATCATTCCTCATCATTTTCATATTTTAGATTGGTAGAGAAGGAGTCATGTGAATGATTATGGTCAGATTCACATGGTTTTTGAGATCTTCAAATAAGAAGTAGGAAGAATTTTTTCCCTGCTATCATCTTTTTTATTTTGTTTTCTTTCTTTTTCTTCTTCTTTTTTTTAAATATGACACGAATCTATAATCTACAGCAATGGTGTAGGAACACACAGATAGTTCAAGTTGTTAAAGACTCATTAAAAATATTCAAGCACTTCAAATTCTTTATTTTTGTGGTTACTTTTTTTTATTTAGTAGTACATCAAATATATACATACACATACTTATACATATATGCATAAATGTATATACGTATTAATAACTGCACATGGACTTTGAAAACCTTAAAAGAGAAACTAAAGGGTAAAAAACTTAAGGAACATAACTATACTTATAATTTCCTTCTTAATTTTCTTTCACTTTTTGAAAAGTGGCTTAATTTAGAATTTATCTTAGCTTTATGTCAATTTTGGGGATGACAAAACTGATTTCAAGATGTTTATAAATAATCTCAATAAGTGTAATTTATGCTTGAATGTCTTCAGCTAATTTGAAACATTTAAGCTCTAGAGTTCCTTCTGTTCGATATACAATATAATACATGTAAACTAAAGTTTTAAAAAATAATATTTACCTGTAAAACAAAATAAAAACAAAAATAAAAGAAGAAGAATTATTCTTCTTTATTTACACAATGTTGTTTTGGCTTATGTCTCCTATGTTTTGTATTCTATTGATTTTTTCTTTCTATGCTATGTTTACTGTAGCAATCAATGCTTCTTTTCTGCAAATCAGAAGACAAACAGGATCCTGAAAAATTCACTAGGGTCTTAACAGACTATTGCATTCTTAATTCCTAAAGTAAAAAGTCAAATCTAGGGAGAAGTTGATGTGATTTGTTTTCTTACTCTTTACAAAAAGGTCTAGGGATTTCTCAGCACCCTGTTTAATAATTATAATTTTTCAGAATCAGTTATTTTTTTTTTAAAGTGTAACATAGTTATGCATTATACGAAAATTGGAAGAGTCTTGAAAACGGTTAAGACTTCGTTGGGGTGAGGATGGGAAGCAGAATCTCAAGCTCTGAAGGCAACAATTGTTATTTACTTTTTCAACACTCACTTTGTCATTTTTTTTGATTTAACATTATAATGTATAATAACAGCTTTTTAATTTTATACTTTGTAAAACTCATAGTTGATGTGGCCCACATATAACTAAACAAGAATAAATCGAGGTAGCTTTCTGACTTTGGTACTTAGTAAACAAACATATTCGAAGTTGGCCTGACTAAAATTTGGACCAATCACTTTTCCCCATAGCTTGTCCAGAAATTTCTGTAACTTCCTTGGAGAAGGAAGGGAGCTGGGATCTAGCTTAAAATTCAAATACAATTTCAAACCCTCTGTGATTCTCTGGCATCTTCCCTGAGCTGGGCTTAAGTCTGTGTGGGCTGGAGGCAATGAGGGCCTTGGACAGCATCATGTGGTGGGGTACGCAGGAGTAGCCACTGTAGCTTTGGTTCTGTGCTGTCAGGAAAGCTAGAGATTTCTGGTTACCTTAGTGTTTAAGATTCCCCAATAATTACACATCTAGAACAATGCCTTTAGGACAAATGCTAGATACTTAGCAGCACTCAAAGGCTTATTAACTTACTGATTGATGGATAGCATGTTAAGACTAGAAAGTGCTCAGTAAGCATTTATTTGTGAGGGTTGTAATTGCACAGAATTTGAACCATGCAATAGAGTTCCTTTATATGACTAAAATATCTGAGAATTCAATTTGGACAACAAAATAAATAAAATAATGTTGGATTATAAACCCATCGTATAAAAGAAATATTCATGAATTCATGCTGATAAAAATCAATGACTGAATAAATTATTAAGAGGGAAGAATATATAAATATCTCATACAGAAGAATTCCAAAGAAATATGTATAACTCCCCATTCCATCCCTTACGTGTGGGATTCACATAGCGCTTTCCTTCTAAAGAGTATGGAAAGGGTGACAGGTAGGGTGAGGAGGGAAGAGTGACTTTACAGTGGAGAAACTTGGCAAACACTATCTTAGCCAGGTGATCACGTTAACATCTTCAGTGATGAGACATGGTAATAGAAAATACCCTTGATATTGATGATAATGGCTCTTTACCTCTCAGTTCTTTCTCCCAAAAACCTATAACCATTGCATAACCAGGGAAAAAACACCAAATAAACCCAAATGGAATGAAAATCTACAAAATACCTCACCAGTACTCCTCAGTTTTGTCAAGGTCATCAAAAATAGGGAAAATCTGAGAAACTGTCACAGTAGAGAGGAATCTAAAGAGAAATGACCCTTCAAAGTAATGTGGCACCCTGGATGTGACCCTGGGACAGAAAAAGGAATTAGATAAAAACTCATAAAATTCTAATAAAGTATGGACTTTCATTAATAATAAGTGTTAACATTGGTTCATTAGTATGTAACAAATGTACCATCAGAGTGTAAGAACTTAATAATATGGGAAAATGGATGCTGAACATACAGAAATTCTTTGTAATATTCTTGCAATGATTGTTTTTCTGTAAACGGCCAGATACTAAACATTTCCAACTTTACCAACTATATGGTCACTGTTGCAACTATTCAACTCTGTCATTGTAGCTTGAAAACAGCCACAGAAAACAACGTAGAAAGGAATGAGCACATAAATTTTTTAAAATATAATTGTATTTACAAAAACAAATGGAAATGTAGATTTGGCCTGAGGGTTGTAGTTTGCCAGCCCCTCCTCTAGATAATAATTTTTCTTTCTTCCATTTTTAAAATGTAGAGATGTCTTTCATTTTTAGAAAGCCTATGAATGCTCCAAAAGATATGTTTTATCCAGAACTTAATTACTCTTTGTTGGTTGTCTTTCAGAATATCTAGACAGCCACATTGCTAGAAGGAAGTGTCTTATAGCTTATATCAAGTGTCTCCTATAGGAGATGAGTGTTGGAAGTCAAAATCTTTATCTAGGATTAATCTGTACCTCAAATGAAACATCACATTTTTTCATTCAAGTACTAGAGTAAGAATTGGTACTACAGGGATTTCCTATCCCCTTTAATCATAAATAAAAGAAAAATAGCTCCTCTACCACCAACAACAAATGTGTATCTCTTTCCTTCAATTCTGAATTTTCTCTTACAACAGATGAACAGTCTTCGATATCTGTGTAATGCCAACCTCTCTACATGTGCACTGAATACTTCAACTGTCGTCTACTCTAGCAACGGATACTTCTCCGTATCTTCATTTTTTTCTCTTCCCAAATGATCAATTCCCATCAGCAAATACATCATGATATCTCACAACTTAAAACAAAGCAAAACAAATCTTTGAGTCAAATCTCCTCTAGATATTCCTGCATTTTCTCTGTTCTCTTTTACATTAGAAGTCATTCAAGACTTGTCTCGACTCACTGTATCCAATTTTTCACTTTACTCTTTTCCTACTGTATCGTTTTCTGAATTAGTTTTATTAAATTATTTTATTAAATAAGTATAAGTACAAGAACATATATGTTCATACACAAAAGTATGTGTATACGTATATGATATGAAGAATAAGCACAAAAGAAACACCACTGTACCACCATCAACCTAAGAAATGGAGTATTATCCCTACCAGTGAAGTACCTCTGTGCTTCTTCTCAGTCCCATCTCTTTACATATCCTGCCTACAGGTAACATAATCACTACCCTGAATTTTGTATTTATAATTCCCTGGATTTCCCTCTTAGATTAACACATTTACTTGTTTACTCACACAGTTTATTCCTTTCATTGGCATGTCTTAATCACATATAAAGACAATCATATGTAATGTGTTCTTTTGTGACTTACTTTTATCCTGGCTCAAGGTTATGTTTCTAAAATTTACTTATGTTGATTTTTGAAGCTTTGGAACATTTATTTGCACTACATTTATAAGACTATATTTGTTTGTTCCTTTTAATGTTGATAGATATTTGAGTAGCAGAAAAATTTCTATTATAGGCAATGAAACTATGACAATTCATGTACGTATGTTCTGAAGAAAATGCCCAAGAGTTTCTCTACATACAAGTCAAAGTACTGGGTTGTCACGTCAGTGCATTTTCAATTTTCTTGATGTATAAGACTATATTTGTTTATTCATTTTAATGTTGAAGGCTGTCGAGAGGTAGAAAATTTTCTTTTATAAGCCACGATACTTTGAATATTCATGTACAAGTGTTGAAGAAAATGTCCAAGAGTTTCTCTATATACAAGTCAAATTACTGGGTTGTGAGGTCTGTGAATTTTGAATTTTCTTGATATTGTCTTATTTTTCACATAGATGATAACACTTATTATTGTCATATTTTTAATATTTGCTATCTTGGGTATAAAATTGCATCTCACTATGGCAGTTTTATTTTATATTCCTCTAACTAATAATGGCTTGCTCCAGAACACAAGTTGAAGGAGCAAACTATACATCAGACATGACTGGTGTCATGGGACAGGTAAATGAGGTGGCAGGACAATGAGTTCTCAAAGCTTTGTACAGAAGTCAGATCTATCATTTTTATTCACATTTATTGGCCTGAGCTTGTGATATATCCAAGTGTGATGTCAATGGGATGGGGAGATACAATCTTCCATAAGATGAGGCAGGGACTATTGGAGAACAATATCGTAGTTAATTCATGTTGTCTTGTCTTATGCTTGGTTATTTTTTATTGCATGTTGGAGATTGTATTTGAAAATCTGTTTCTAGACATAATTTAAAGCCTGTGACAATGTTTTCTTCTTCCAGGGAAAAATATTCATTTATTACTGCCATATGTTGAAGGAAACTACTGGAAATTAGAACCTCTTAATCAATTTTTAGGGATTAAGATGATTCAAACATTTAAAAAATGGTCTATTTCCAATTTACTCTTACTTCTTTTTAATAATAATTTATTATAAAATAATCTCAAACTTAGAGAACTTGTAATAGTAGTACAAAATATCCTGTATCTGCTTCACCCATTTTCCCCAATTGTTAGCATTACATCATAATTATTCTCTCTCTCTATTTATATATATACATACACACGTGCATATACATATATACACACATTCACATTCATTCATTATCATTATTCTTCTTCTGAGCCATCTGAGATCAAGCTGTAGATATAATCATTCTTAAAACATACCAGTGTGTATTTCTCCAAAATAAGGCACATTCTTACGTAACCACAACTACCCAAATCAGAAAATCAGCATTGATATAATACTACTATCCAACTCATCTATCACAATCATATTCACCACAACTATTTCATCAAAAGCTTTTTGTTTTTTCCTTCTGGTCCAGAATCCTGTCAGAGATTATATGTTGCATTTAATTGTCATATCGTTTTGTTTCCTTCAATCTCTACCATTACTCAGCATTTTCTGTGTCTCATGATTTTTGCAGTTTTAGAGTATAAACTTCTAATTTTGTAGAATGTCTTTCAACCCCGCCCACCTGCCCATCTCAACAGTCAGGACATACATTCCAGGCAGGGATAGAACAGAAAAGATGTTGTGGCTCTGTCAGTGCACCACATCAAAGGGCATGGACTATCGGCCTGTTCCGCCACTGGTGGGTGCTGCCAGACTTGATCACTTGGTTAAATTGGTGCCTGCGCCGTTTCTCTACCACAATGTTACCTTTTTAATCTTCGTAATTAATTGATATTTTGTGGTGAGATAATCTGAGAATATAACCCACTCCCCTGCATTTAACACCCATTGATCATTTAGCCTGAATTTTTCAGCATTAAAATGGTTGCCATTCTATCAATGGTTTTTATTTCTATCATTCTTAATTTATTAAATAGCATTATATTATAAGAAAGAACTTTTCTTTCCCCATCATTTATTCATTTATATCAATATGAATGCATGACTTTCTATTTAATTCAAAAGCTATATATATCCTATCATAACTTATTTTGATACTTAAATTATCCCAGATGGCCAATGGGAGTTCTGTCAAATTAACTCTATGTTTTTTTTCACATTCCCCTATCACCTTTTGAGAAATTCTTGATTTTCTGATTTATTGTATATTTTCCTTGCCTCACCCCTGGAGCCAGCTATTTTTCTAAGATTTTTGAGTTTCTTTAGTAGAGGATAACATTTAGAAATCAGGACCTGAGCACTTTGTGTGCTCATTGTTACTAGGCTATCATCATTGCTTCCAGCCATCTTAGTGCACGGTTATCCCACACTTTGTTTCTCAATATTTCACAATAGATGATGATGATGATGATAGATAGATAGATAGATAGACAGATAGATAGATAGATAGATGAGATAAATAGATATAGACAGATTTATGTAGATCTCCATCTATAGATATATATGTAATTTCTGAATAATAATAATAATTTTTCTAGAATGTAAATCTCCTTCTCCTGCAAGGGAAAGAAAGGAGGCATGCTAAGCTCCTGGGGATCATATTCTGGTTAAAATGAAATTAAAATGAAATGTTGAAATCACATTTCATTAATTCAGAGAACCACTACCGTAATGTGTTCTTCAAATTTCTGGCATGTGGGGAGACAAACTAGGAATACTTGTGCCTTGTTTTTCTGACTAATCTGTAAAAGTACCTAATTGCCTCCAATTGTTTTGCCTCCCTGTACCTCTATAGCAGCATGATGCTCAGGTTCTCTCAGTTTCTTCCCTGAAGCAGACTTCAAGAAAAAATCTTAATCTATATTTTCCCATTTGATTCAAAGAAAATATTTGTTTGGGATGTTTACAGAGGACAATAAAATAAAATATTTATGTCTTCATATTTTGTTGAATGATAGGTTTTCACTTCAAATTCCATTCTTTTTCAGATCGAAAAACTGACCCATTTAAAAAACTTGGCCCTTTGTCAGCATTATGATTTCAGGACCTAGAGACAAGAAGGAACCAAGTCGTAGAAAACACTTTGGTCATACGGAAAATGAGAAGATCTCAAGTAAGATTTTTCTGTTTTGAAACAGACGTTTTTACTACAGTCACCACTATTACCAGCTGGCTAATAAAGTTTATTTACAGACCTGCCTCTGGATGGTACAGGCATCATTTAAGATGCAGAATATGCTCCAACTATTTTTGGCTGCATTTCTTTTTCTCTTTGCTCCTATGCAGAGAATATATTATTGTATGTCTAACTTGCCCATGCAGTTCTAGAGGAGCAGATAAATCAACTGTTAGTGAGGGTTTCTAATAGGAGCCCTGGAGCCATGACACAGCATCTGTGTTATGCTTGGTTTTTACAGTGGAAATCAGAAGCAACAGTAAAAGTAAAGTGAAGGGCCTTAATTAACTATATGTGATAATATGATGGCACTAATTCCAGATGCTAAGCTTAGTAGATTTCCATGGGCTCTTTGTTTCATTCTGTCTACCACCACAAGTGATAACAGAAAGCCTTTTCTTAAGCCTTTAATCCTTAAAAGAACAACAGACGTTGTACAGTTAAATCATCACCCTCATACAGCTCTTTAGACTTCATCTTTTGCCTTCCTAACACGTAGGACATATTATCTTGGGGGACTGAAACAACATAGAGAGTGGAACTTGCATTAACCCATTACCATGGAAACAAAATCTGGACGTCCAGTTCCTCAAGACAGTCAGCTGGTAAGTGATTTATCAAGTCTGTCTGTAAAGTGCCTATGTTTTGTATAAAACTAAATGCAGCAATTGAAAAATGAGAGAATGAGAAATGGATAATTCTAGTATGGATGTTTTTGCCATAAAAGGGGAAATATTGGGGAATTCTTAGGTCCAGATTTCCTATCATAAATTCACAGGATTATTTTTCACATTTAATATTGTGGTGAGGTAGTCTACTAATTTTAGGTTCATAAGGCTAAAAATAATTTTAAAGGCTATTAGTCTTTCACCTTCTCAGTATTTGTATTTACTTCAAAGGAATACTTTTGTATGGTCCACCGCTACTTTGAGTTCTTAAAAAATCTGAGTGTGGGAATATGAAAATCACATCTAGGCAAAGATAATGTTTTCACAAGTCTAATTTTGTATACTTCTCAGGATTCACAAAGACAATATTATATAGATGCTAGAAAAATGCATTTTCCATTGATGACCGCTTTATTTCCTTTTTCAAAAGTACTTTGACTGGTACGTGGCATATTTTTCATCACAATATATATGTCATCTTTTTTTATCATTAAATCAGAGAACCACTATGGTGATGTGTTCTTCAAATTTCTGGAAATGTATTACTTTCTAAAGGGTTTTAAACAAGATTTGAACTATTTTACTTTTTTCACATACACCCTCCTATTGTCACTTTAATGAACAACCACTTCAGTATGGTCTGTTATACATCCCTTTGTCTTTTACCTTGGGTTTATTACCAAAGCCATATTTTAAAAACCCCCCTCCAGCATAAAAAGTCCTTATAAATGAGGAGTCATGTGATGTCATTGTTTATTGTAGTAATGAGAATATTTAACATTATATTTTAACAAACAATGGAAAAGGCTTAATATATTTTCAATCCAAACATTTTAAATCAGAACAATTCTAGTAAGTCCAATTAATCTATTTAGGTTAACGCCCGTGACCAGTCAATGCAAGTTTTTTCCCAACAAATTAATACTTCACAATTACTATTTTTTAAAAAAAGATCTAAATATTTTTCTCTGATACATGAAAATTTAAATATTTGAAATTTCTAAGCCAATGTTCGGAAAATGTTCCAAAATTATATTTTTATTTTTAATGATATGTAGATTTATTAGCTATCAGCATGTATAATTTTTATTTATTTAATTTTCCCCCCAAAGCCCCAGTAGATAGTTGTATGTCATAGTTGCACATCCTTCTAGTTGCTGTATGTGGGACCGGCCTCAGCATGGCCGGAGAAGCGGTGCGTGGGTGCGCGCCCAGGATCCGAACCCGGGCGGCCAGCAGCGTAGCGCTCGCGCTTAACTGCTAAGCCACCGGCGGGCCTGCTATCAGCATGTATAAAACTATACTGGACTTTAAAATCACTATCTCCCCAGCTTAAAATGGGGATTAAATAGCTGAATTCTTATTCTATAATATGATAATCTAAATTTCCAGATGTACTGAAAGAGGTTTTTAGGTGATTAAAAAAAACAGTTCATTTTGGGTCACAAGATTCATTTACTATTTCATGATGGCTTAGAGTATTTAGAGGGTGTTTTTCAACATCAATTAGATTATTTGTTCTCCCTGGAATTTTACCCAATTTATATCTTTCTTCATTGCCTCTAAGAGCAACTTCCTCTTGCGTGCTAAAACTTGGTACAAATAACCGTGACAGAGTCTTTGAAATTGATTTCAAAGGAAGTAGCTTTCAAAAGTGTTTATAAATTTGCAGAATACTTTCACAGACCTATAGTCAGACAGCAGAGGACTTGTGACCAGGCAGATCTAAAATGTTCCAGTCTAAGATATGCAAGTGGGATAAAGCAGGAAGTTAGGTACTTCCCTGAAGAATTGAAGGGAAGCTTTATTAAGCCTCATAATGTACACATCTCATCCCTTCTCATATAACTCCATCCTGAGAACAGATTTTAGAGAGGAATAAGAATGAAAATAACATTAATCTTTCCTAGAGAAGATAAATTCATTGTTTGGGAATAGGTTTGATGATAAGGGATCTGACATTGCTCAATTTTCTTTAGGTCTAATTTAGCCCACCGTGGATCACTTTGCCCTTGGAACTGTGGATTTAAGGCTAACCCTAGCTCTAGTATTCTCAAGTTAAGAGAAATTATCAATGCTTTTAGCCTATATAAATATCATTGTTTCTCAAAGACACCGAGTTTTGTATGCTATCCTCAAAAGAAACTCATGCTATAAAAGTTACAGTATACATAGAAGTTGTAGATGGGCAAGAAAGAAGGAAATATATTTTAAAAGAGTATAATGAAATGCCTGTTAATAAAAGTATTCATATTGGTTTAAAAATCAAAACTGAATAAATATATTTTTATATATGTATATATGTACGTTTATATATGTACATTTCCATATGTGTATACATACCCATATATATATGGATTTTTTAAAGGATGAGCTGAGAAACAGATAACAGATATGGGCCTCCTGAAAAAAATTACTAATACTGTTGTCTTATAATATAGGATTCAAAACAAAAAGGATTATGTTGTAGAAAGGTGAATCTATAATAGTAAATATTGTATTCCATAATAAATACAAGACAATCAAAATGTTATACTTCAAATAACATACTTTCAAAGTAAAAAGAAAACTCATATGCTGTGTGTTAAATGTTTTGGGAGAAATTGGTAGAAACATATGTGCAGAGGGAGATTTTACACAATATTAATCTATCCAACATATTAAATTTTCAAAAAGATTTTCAAGATTTAAAAATATATTGATATTGAATTGATTTGTATGTGCATATATATAAATACATGTATTTATGCTCATACTACCAATGAGTAATATAACTGCAACAAAATGATATTTACTGGCACCGGAAAACCACAATCAAATCTAAAATGTAGAATTTATGTTTGCATTCTCTAGACCAGAAAATTAACATAGAGAACCTAATTAAAAATTGTTGTAATATGCAATTGATTAAATATTTAAAGCCAAACCATGTTTTCTTTAAAATAATCTATTGGGTCGACAGTCATCATATAATTAAATACAAATCATGTAGTAAATAATAAAAACTGAAAATATTAAAATCTCTGAGATTTTGCTGAAGCTGTGATCTTTGGCAAATTCAAAACTTAAACGCTTTCATATCAGGTTAATAAAAAGAAAAGTGATCTAATTATTCAACTGAAAAAAAAAAGGAGCAGGATGATCTCCAAAATCTATAAAACTGATGATGATTTTTTTTTAATGACATCTGTGTTGTTTGACTTTGGGAAATGTTCATAACATCTTGAAGCCTCAGTTTCTTTTTCTGTAAGATAGGGGTAACTAAAATCCATCTCAGAAATTGCTATAAGGCTAAATTATTACTATAGTTATTTTTGTTGTTTATATTTTATTATTGTTTGAAGTACTTTACTCATTTAATTCTCACAACTATCCAATGCAATGGGACATAAAATATATATAATAATTCCCATTTTACAGATGAGGACATTATTGCAAAGAAAATTTACATGAATTATGCAAAATCACACTTGAAGAGTTCTTTTGAAAACTTGGTCCCAATCCATAGATGCTCCATAAATGTTTTTTTCTCCACTTATCTACCCTTGCAGACTCTTGATTTTATAAAATAGGGGAAACTTTTCCTCAACCTGTCTTACAACCAACTCTGTAGGATATTGTCTGTTTCTCAATATCCTACTTAAAACCTCAGGTAAAATCATACAACACCATGGTGACAGGAAAAGGAAATCATTAAAGAAAGAAACGAAGACAAAATAAAGTTAAAGAAACCCGAAAACCCACATGTACAAACACACAGATACACAATTATGTTTTTAATGAAGATACATGTTATCCCATTTCTAACATGTATTTCGTTTTGGCTGACATACAAACAAGACCTATTATAAAACAGAGTTGTTTGTGCTTTCAGGAACTGAGATGATGATCTCATCAAGCTCTTTCATTGCTATGATAATACAAAGCTGTTTTCTGGATTTTATTAGGCCCCAGGGCTCCAGAATATAGAAGAGCGTAATTAACTCTTCACCATCAAATATCTTTGTTAAAAGACCCTGACAGTAAACAAATACCTGACAGCAAATGGCATTCAGTACTTCCTGACTATGTAAAATTAATTCCCTGAGGATATCAAATAATAAGGTGTATTTAACTTTAGAATATCTGTATGAGATGGAAGAGATAAGTAAGTGCAATTATCTCCACTTAAAGGCTAGAGTTGCCAAGCACTTACAGAGTTAATGACTTGCTCAAGTCTGATTTTAAGGCAAAGCTTACATATGAAAATTTAGACCCATTATCTCTTTCTGTGGAACTGAGTGAAGGATAGAGAATAGTTCTCTAAGTGAAGGAGAATGCATTTTTCTTCTGATTTGAGGCAGTGTTGAAATTTAACGAGAGTGAACTTCGAGATTCTGTTGGTATAAATGGTGGTAACATGATAATTTTAGTGATACTTAAGCTATATTGAGCAATTTGTACATGCCAGAGAGCATGTTCCATCTTTATATGCATTAAATTATTTCATTTATGAGCTTATAACAATAACAACGATTCTATGAATTGGATACTATCTGCTAGGATGATCAAAAAAAAGTTCACTTGTCCAAATCTTCATAGTTGCTAAGTTTTACATTTTTCTAACAGTGGCCTTTCCAGCAACAAAGCTAAGTGCTCTTACCATTAGATGTGTTACTTCTGGTAGTGCTCAGGGCAAGCTACCCCAGGAAGCACCACTCTGGTATGCGGATTATTTGGAGCTGAAGACAATAAGGACTCAGAGAACTCAGGAAGAATATTTGAGTTTCCCCTCCCAAACTGCCTAAAGAATTTAAAACAAAAGATCTGTTTCAGGAAGGAGTTATTATCATGACTGTCATAAAGATAATGTAGGATAGAGGTTACAATAGAAAAGGCACCAACAAGCCCATCTTATCGGAAGTTCTGTCTCTCTGGCCACATACTCTGGATGTCCCTGCGAGGACTTACCAGACAATCACTTACAAGGGAAGTCTCCATTTGTAAAGGTATATCTCCCTCTCTGTATTGGGAAGAGGAGGGTTGACCTCATTTCTAGAGACTTATCAATGTGGAAGGTGAGGCCTTAAAACTGCATAATAAACTTACTCTTATCTACAGTGCTTTAGTGATAATCTCCTATAACTGACACCCCCACCCCCAACATCCTCCTTGTCTTTGGTTAGACATGGTATTTAAGACGAGAATTTCTGCTATTGTGTGGAGAAACGCAGTGTCCCTGCTTTCTCCCATGTATACATGTTATTAAACTTGGTATTATTTTCTCCTGCTAACCTGTCTTGTTAATTATTTGGCCAGCCATAAGAACCTTAAGGAAAAGGGCAGAGGGAGATTCTTCCTCTTCCCCTGACACTTCCCAGGATATGCAACTTGATTTTACCATTTATAATTACAAGATTTGTGTAGTGGGGCAAGTTTCATAAACTATGAAAATTTCTAATTATAATATGAATTTTAAAGCTATTATTATTAAGTTGAAGTGGAAATATATGATGGAAATTATAGTGCCTATATGTTCATAAGTATTAATCTTCACAGCCCGTGACTTAATGTTGATCCATGTTGTTTTAGTCAATGAAATTTGATAATCTTGATATAAACTAAGATTGTTTATAACATACAGTGTATGGGAAAAGAACATGGTCTCACTTCTAGGTATACAACAAATAAAGATATAAACAAAAAACAACAGTCAAAAGCCATGCAATTGGATCATTTATTGCATAGATAAACTGTCAAAGGTCACGTGAAAAATACAGAGTAGTATTTGTATTACTTTTGAGTTTTCATAAGTGAGAAGCTTCTATAAATACGGACTTTGAGTTTATATAAAAGTAAAGCAGCATTTTAATCAGTAGTATCCTAATGGAATTTTTCAGCAATAAAAGAGTGTTCTATTAAACAGTTCATTCCTTTTTTGTTTCTACTGTCGCAACTTAAAGCATATGGTTTGGTCTTCAGAGAATATTAATTTTACTTAGAATTGTATAATGTTAGAGGTGAAACAAACTAGAGTGATCTTTTTGTACATTTCCTATATATTTTTAGACAGGTAAAACGTGGCTCAGAAATCCAGGTAAGTCGCTCAGGTTTATACTCTGGTTTGCGGAAAAGCAGTACTCAAATGCCTCTCTTCAGGTTCCCAATGCTGTGCTTAGAAGACCCCCATAAATACAGCATTCCTATGGTTAAAATATTTTATCTTTTACATATTTAAAAAGGAACTAATAGAATTTGTCCTGTTTAGGTCAAGGATCTGTTGAATATCAAAATGTCACTTTCTGGGAGAATAATGTATTAACTAATATCAGTTTAATATTCAGTTTTTTATGATTAAGGCATATCATATCCTTAGGTCCAGTATTTCAATATTTTAACTCACTAATGGACTTGAGAGTCAATAGTTTTGCTCAGGTAAACATGGACTAACATTGACTTTCATCAGCATGAAGAATTTTAAATTGTTTCCAAAGGTTTATAGTGAATCTCCAGCGGAAGTTATTTTGCAATGGACATTTTCAGAGAAGTAAACAAAAGAGGACTTAAGGGAAGCAATCATCTTCTTTCAACATTTCCTGAACTTTTACCAACATAATTTTTCTCACATAGTAAGTTATACGCAACTTCAGGATATTACCTTTTTAATGATTTTTTGGCTCTGATTCTTAATTTTAGGATTAAGCTTATTTAAAGCTCTCAGGGGGCCGGCCCCGTGGCTTAGCGGTTAAGTGCACGCGCTCCGCTACTGGCGGCCCTAGTTCGGATCCTGGGCGCGCACCGACGCACCGCTTCTCCGGCCAGGCTGAGGCCACGTCCCACATAGAGCAACTAGAAGGATGTGCAACTATGACATACAACTATCTACTGGGGCTTTGGGGGAAAAAAAGCAGGAGGATTGGCAATGGATGTTAGCTCAGAGCCGGTCTTCCTCAGCAAAAAGAGGAGGATTAGCACGGATGTCAGCTCAGGGCTGATCTTCCTCACAAAAAAACAAAAGCTCTCAGGAGTATAAAGGTAAGTTAAATTTGACTACATTTCTTCCATGAATACTTTTGTTTGGGGTTTTTTAGGAGTCATAATGCTAATTTAGAATATTGAACTCATGCAAAATTTGAATCAGAACCAAGAAATATTAAAATACACTGATGTGATTAGTTCACCTTCAAGGTATGATCTGTAATAACCAAATATTGGCAAAAACAGATATTCCAAAAAACTGTGTATAAATTAAATTATTTCATTTATAGTTTTCACTCATGAAACAGGTTAAAAATGTACAATTTTTCCCTTTAGAAACAGTTACAAATAAAATTTTATATAATCAGGTAAAATATATGAGTATTAGATGAAGATAAATATTATTAAAACAAGTCGTTAATGTGATTCAGTTTTTCTGAAAGTCATTGCATATGCACTTTAGTAGATTAAATTTCCATATATTTATAAGGTACTTTAGTGTGTGCGATATAGAGCAAAACTCTATCTTTTGTACCTAGAATTTTCTTCTGTATCTCTAATTAGCCAAACTTCATGGTCAAAATCAAATCACACCACCAGTGCTGCAGATGTACTGAATACCTCACCATAATTTACCACTTCTCTTATGTCATCATGTGTTAAGATTGATCTCTTCAATGTTTATATTTAGAAGGGAATATAGAATAGTGATTAAGGTTGCCGGTCCTGTAGTCAAACCATCTGGGTTCAAATCCAGTCCTTCCACTTACTGACAGTGTGACCTGGGCAAATTACTTAAGCTTTCTCTATGTTAATTTCCCCCCTGGTAAAATGAGGATAATAGGACTTAACATAGAAGATTTTTTTTAATGAAAATTAAATAACTGAAATCAGAGTTGGCTCTGTGGCAGTGGAAGCTAGAACTGGAGGGTGGAGGAAAGATTTTACATCTCCCACAGCCCATCAGCCAGAATTTGGTCACATGCTTCCAATCTAACTGCAAGAGTGATGGAAAAATGGTCTGCTCAGAAAGAGGTAAAGGTGTTTTCCTAAAGGTGTGAAGCATTTCCTCTGCCCCAGCCCCTGTCTATCACCAGTGCCTGGGATAGTGTTTGGTATCCAGTAATTCCCAGAAAATAATATTAAAAAAAATCAGAATTTGTTACTTAGGAAGAGGGAGAAAAATGTCTGTGAAATTTTTAAATTTTACACTTCTTATGCTTTATTTTCACAGGCAGATATCCATGAAAATTAGCAAATATTAGCGGGAAATATTGCAGTACCAATACAATTGAATAATAGTACAAATGTTGTCATAAATTTACTTTGGAGGTGTAACAAACACAAGAATCATCTTAATATTACCTACTGGTAGTGAATCTCAATTTGGTAAAAGCAAAAAAAAAAAAAAAAACCCACTAATATCTAATTATATACTCCTTCCCAGTGATGCTCAAGAATATCCTAGAACCACTTGCATATCATCATCCTCGTATGTTAGAAGAGAACTACTGTTGAAACTGTGCATAACGGTGGGTCAGAGGACAACCCTGTTCTGGTGGAGACTAGCCAGAAACCTAGTACATCCCAGACACTCTTAATTATCCAGAAATAACCCTGTAACTTCTAGTTTCTTACCATAGAATTTGGCAATGTATTCACATGCTTTTCCTTACTTTCTGCACTCCAGGCACCCAGGCCTTATTTCTCTCTCCCATCTTATGGTCTTTGCACATACTATTTCCTGGCTAGAAAGCTCTCTTCCCAATCGACTCTTACTCAATCCTCAGGGGAAATATTTCTAAGCCACTTGACTCTGTTAATTTCTCTCTATTTATGGCTATACCTCTGCTTCATACCACTTACCACCACCGAAAATTTTAATTTATTGGTATTGTTTGATCAGTATCTATCTTTCCCAGTTACTTCTAAGCACCATGAAGATAGCCGCAAGTTTTTTCCCTTATTATATTCTCCAGGGCACAGTATGTGCCAGATATTAAATAGTAGCATTCAAAGAATATTTTTGAATTAATTAATTTGTTTTGATTTCACAACATTGTCCTTTATGTCAGTATACATGAATGTAGTGAAAAAAAAAACACAACAAAACAGATAACAAGAACAACAACAACATCACCTGGTTCTAGAAAACAAATGAACAAGAAAACCTAGTAGCTAGCCAAAGACTTGCTATACATTTTGCCTTTTGCTCTCTGATGTACTTGACACAGTGGAAAACCTGGATGGCTGGGAAGGCTGTTACTATTTCACCTGCGAGAAAGGCTAACCTTTGCAAAAGCTGCAAGGTTGAGACTAGATCTGTTAATATTAAGTGAGGCAAGGGTAGTGAGAATCTGGTAAACAATAATGGTCTGAATATATATTGAAAGAATTTCTCAAAACCTTTTCCCAGGAAGATTACATAATCTCTTCTAGAAATCCTCCATCAGCATAAGTACAGGTAATGTAAGTGGTCATGTTACAAAGTACAAAGAGCCTGAAACTCCTAGGATGAATTGAAAAACAGGTCAGTTTTGATGGGGCAGGCACGGGGCAGGGTTGAGAAGGGATGGTCAAAATCTCGCTGGATGAAAGGGATGATTAGGCATATGTGTGTGGAGATGGATTGTAATTAGTATTTGGGTGGTAAACGTGATGTAATCTATGCAGAAATAGAAGTATAATGATATACACCTGAAATTTATACAATGTTATAAACTAATGTTACTGGAATAAAAAAAATTATGATTATTCTACTAGGCATAATAATGGTATTGTGATTATGAAGGAAAATGTGTTCAGATTTTTAGGGATACAAACTTAAGTATTTAGGAGTGAAATGTCATGATGTCTGTAACTTGAAAATATTTCAACAGTAAAAAAAAATAGATGAAGCAGATACGTAGCAAATTGTTAACAACTGCCAAATCTAGGTGATGGATATGTGGGTGTCCGTTATACTAATCTACCACTTTTCTGTATACATGAAAAATTTGTATAATAAAAATTAGAAATAAAAGGAAAAAAAGATAAAAAAAATCTTACTAGGCTTTTACGTATTGATTTCAGAAGTGCTGATTACATACTCTGCAGCAATAATACCCTAAACCATTTCTCATTTTGATAGTTTTTAAGGTATTAGAGAAAAACAAAAAATAATTAAAGAACTTGATTTGTAATAAAGAAGCCTGAGTTTTAGTATCAGCCTGCCCACTATTTCTTGTGGAAGGAACAAGCTTTGGGTAACTGGGAAGAAACATGGTAAAGCAATTGGAAAGCTGAGATGAAGTTTAATAGAAATACAAAAAAAAAAGAAAGGCAGTGAACAAGATATGAGAAATATAGGTAGTTGCTCAAAGATTAGCTACTTTGAAAAGTTAATCTATGGGGAAAGCAATCAGATCATGAATTAAATTTAACAAGTATTAAATTTTTTTTTCTCTATATGGCTACTCCTCCCAAAATCTTACTTTGGAAAGGGGGAGAGGATAAAAAGGTTAGGGGAACATGAAAGTATCTGAAGGCTATCGTATAAATTTATCGACTTTCTGTGTTACAAAGCTGAGTTACTTAGGCTAAAGTTCCAAATCTTTTATGAAATTTTTGTATTGTAAAATGAATTGGATTTTAATCAGAAAATAATTGTTAAATACATTGTTCGAACCATACCTTTTGCAAACAAGTGCAAATGCATTTAATTTGAGGAATTAGTATTGTTTTCTTTTTTTATTGAGGTATAACAGACATATAACATTATAACATTATATTAACTTCAGATATACAACATAATGATTTGATATTTGTATATATTACAAAACGATCATCACAATAAATCTAGTTAACATCCATCACCATACATAATTACAGTTTTATTTCTTGTAATGAGAACTTTCAAGATTTTTCTCTCACTAACTTTCAAATATGCAACACAGTATTATTAACTATAGTCACCATGCTGTACATTACATTCCAATTACTTATTTATCTTATAACTGAAAATTTGTACCTTTGACTCCCTTCACCCATTTTACCCATCCCCCCACACCCTGCCCCTGGCAACAATCAATCGGTTCTCTGTATCTCATTTTTCGTGGTTTGTTTTTTTCTTTTAGATTCCATAAGTAAGTGAGATCATATGGTATTTGTCTTTCTCTGTCTGACTTATTTCTCTTAGCACAATGCCCTCAGAGTTCATCCATGTCATTGCAAAAGGCAAGATTTCATTCTTTTTTATGGTTGAATAATATTCCATTATATATATTTGGGTATATATGTATATATATATATCTCACGTCTTCTTTGTCCATTCACCCATCAATGTACACTTAGGTTGTTTCCATGTCTTGGATATCATAAATAATGCTGCAATTAATGTAGAGGTGCATACATCTTTTCAAATTAATGTTTTAATTTTCTTCAGATAAATATCTAGCTGTAGAATTGCTGGTTCATATGGTAGTTCTGTTTTTAATTTTCTGAGAAACCTCCATATTCTTTTCTATAGCATTGCATCAATTTACATTCCCACCAACAGTGCACAAGGATTCTCTTTTCTCTACATCCTTACCCACACTTATTTCTTATCTTTTTGTTGATAGCCATTCTAATAGGTGTGAGGTAGTTATGTCATTGTGGTTTTGATTTGCATTGCTGTGATGATTGCTGATGTTAAGCACCTTTTCATGTACCTGTTGGCCAAGTGTATGTAGTCTTTGGAAAAATGTCTATTCGGATCCTCTACCCATTTTTAAATAAGATTCTTTTTTTGCTATTGAGTTGCATGAGTTCTTTTTATATTTTGGATATTAACCCCATATCTGATATATGATTTGCAAATATTTTTCCTATTCACTAGGTTATCTTTTCATTTTGTTGATGGTTTCCTTTGCTGTGCAGAAGCATTTTAATTTGATGTAGTCCCAGTTGTTTATTTTTATTTTTGCTGCCTTTGCTTTCGGTGTCAAATCGAAAGAATCATCACCAAGACTGATGTCAAGGAGCTTACTGCCTATGTTTTCTTCTAGGAACTTCATGGTTTCAGATCTTAATTCAAATCTTTAACTCAGTTTATTTTTGTGTATGGTGTAAGATAGTGGTCCAGTTTCATTCCTTTGCATGTGGCTGTCCAGTTTTCCCAATACCATTTATTAAAGAGACTGTCCTTTCCCTGTTGTATATTCTTGGCTCCTTTGTCATAGATTCATTGGCCATACATGCCTTGGTTTCATTTCTGCGTGTTCTATTCTGTTTCATTGATCTACGAGTCTGTTTCTATGCCAATACCATACTGTATTTATTACTATAGCTTTGTAACATAGTTTGGAATTAGGGAGCATGATGCCTTCAGCTTTGTTCTTCCTTCTCAAGATTGCTTTAGCTTTTTGAGGTCTTTTGTGTTTCCATTCAAGTGTTAGCATTTTTTGTTCTATTTCTGTGAAAAATGCAAGTGGAATTTTGATAGGGATTGCATTGCATCTGTACATTACTTTGGGTAGTATGGGTATTTTAATATTAATTTTTCTAATCTGTAAGCATGGAATATCTTTACATTTATTTGTGTCTTCTTCATTGTCTTTCATTAATGTCCTATAGCTTTCAGAGTACAGGTCTTTTGTCTCTGTTTAAATTCATTCCTAGTGATTTTATTCTTTTTGATGCAATTGTTAAGTGGGATTGTTTTCTTAATTTTTCTTTCTGATAGTTTTTTAGTGTATAGAAAAACAACAGATTTTGTACATTGATTTTGCATCCTACAACTTCATAATCTTTTAAAATGAAAAATGTTTGGATTAGGTAGAGTAGGGGTCAAGTTGGGAGGACTTGAAAAAAGAAAAAGAAGATAAATTGCACTTCAGAGAAGGTACAGGTTAGACTATATCCATTTGACTCCAGAGACTTCTGATTTTAATTTTTGAAGAGAAGTTCAGCTGCTGATAGAGGGCCTCAGTAAGCCTTATAAACCTGAGTTTGTTACATAGTCTCTGTTTTTCTAGAACTTAAAAGAAAGAAAAATAATCACTCAGCTCGTGCTAAATTGGGAAAGCAACAACAACATGTTTTGTTGTTGGGGGTAGGACTTGGGATATATTTTAAGCTCTTCTACTTCTTTTATATGATGACCTAAAGAGGAATTAAGAGTATCTTCATTACAGCCTTGCTCAGAATAAAATGACGTAATAATGTCACTAGTATTAAAAAGTTCGCCAGAGCAATGTATCTCCAATGTTACATTTACTCAGGCTTGTTTCTTTTACCCTTTAGTTCTTCTTCTTGACCCTCCCGCCACACATACCTTCATTCCTGGGCCTGTTATAAATCATTTAGAAAGAGTAATTTACCAGTCTACTGTGTAATTTAAGGGAGGGAAGTACTAATTTAGACCATTACTGATTTTGCAGTTAAGAAGGTCCACTGTTAATTATGGGGCTTGTTCAAATTTCCACTACAGTAAATTGGCAGTGCTGTGTTTAAGCCATTTTCTCCTGACTCCAAAGCTCAGTAACTCTATTACGTATCTCAAAAATCTTTGCCTGAGGAAATGCTGTATAAATCGGTACACAAATGTCAAGTATTGATGCTATATAACATATAAACAGCGTATATGGAATAAATTGTGCAAGACCTTGTTAGTTCTTATAACTTCTCTTTTTCCACTGATTTGTAATGCACGGTACTGTGATCTGATACCGCCGGACCTAGAGTAATGGAAAATTAATATATTAATTTAATAAAATATTAACTTATTTTAAAATTTGATTGGTAATATTAAAACAAACTTTTTTTTAATATGCTCTGCTTTGTTTAAAATCTAGTTTGTCAAAAAATAGACAACAAGCTGGATGTCTTCAGGAGGGAGTTAGTGGATGTTCAGGATGTATTTCTCTTCTGGAGCATTGCTGAGAAGTGGTCCCAGGTTGAGTCATTTGAGACTCAACCAGATGACCTTCTGGTCTCCACCTACCCTAAATCTGGTAAGATCTTTTCATTTATTTGTACTTACTGATTAGCTATTGGTTCATACGTATAAGCCCACTGATCTGCAGATCACTAGTCAAGGAAACACTGTGGCAATTGCTGGGACAGTTTTGTCTTAAATTAGAAAAACTTACTTCCTATTCCAAAAAGCCTGCAATTGAATGGAGGCTATATCTGAGGGGAAATTAATGCTATTTTCTTGTTTTCCTTTTTAAGTTCAAATAAAAATTATTAAAACTGAATATATAAATGATTTGGGTGTGTTAAGTTCGGTATGTTGGGTTGGGTATACCCAACCCAAATGAGTTGGGTATGTTGGGTATATAAATGGTAGGTATGTATAAAACATACATCTTTTTTTATACATCTTAACATTTAAATATTTTGTTTATTTTAATATTTTAAACACATTTGTAAATATGCTTAGAAATAGTTTGTTATAAATTTAAACAACTGCTGACCCCTCACTGTATGACCTCAGAAAAGAGAATTTAAGATGACTCAATAAGAATCAACACATTTTTTTATGACAATCTTCGGATTTACCCAGTGATAGATATACAGAGATAGAGACATGAGGCTCTCTTTTGCCTTTTATCCAATTAATTCACTTGAGCTCATAATCAATCAACTGTTCTAATGACTAAACTCTCAAAAGTCAACTTTCCTTTATATTCCTGTCTCATTTCTTAAAGGAATGGAGGAAAAGAAGTTTTAATAAGTATGTTGACTACTGATCTTCTTTTTAGATTATAAATATTAAAATTACTTCAAAGAAATATGTACCAAATCCTGGGAGGAATGTCCTGATTTTGGGGGATTCTAACGTGCCAAAATGACACACACTGCCTGAGAACAAAGGACTCCTACTAGGAAGTAAACAAATGTACAATATAGCCTTTTGTAGATATAAAAAACTGCTTTTGCTTTTGGGCAAAAGTAGTTCACCAAACTCAAATTGTTTAGGACCAAAACTACTTTGCACTTCCTTGCAGAGATAAAAGTTTAGAAAAGGGAGGGCAGTCACTGAGACTGTGCGTGCTCTTTTGTTTTTGTGAGGTTTCGGTATATTCACAAGCAAGAAACCATTAAGATAATCTTTGGAAGGTACTATGACACAAATAGGTCATCTGCAAAGGTGCTCTTTGAAGCTGAATTTTTTCTGACATAGTGAAACTAGATGGCTACCCATAAATCAATCATATACTCTTTGGTCTTTTTTTGTTTTTTTCTTTTCTTTTCTTTTGTTCCCTTTACAAGCTGTTCAATGGGGCTGGCCCAATGGCGCAAGCGGTTAAGTGTGCGCGCTCCACTTCGGCGGCACGGGGTTTGCAGGTTTGGATCCCTGGCACGCACCAACGCATCGCTTGGTAAACCAGGCTGTGGCGGTGTCCCATATAAAGTAGAGGAAGATGGGCACGGATGTTAGCTCAGGGCCACTCTTCCTCAAGAAAAAAGGGGAGGATTGGCATCGGATGTTAGCTCAGGGCTAGTCCTCTTCACAAAAAAAAAAAAAGACAAGCTGTTGAAAACATGTCTTAAAGTTATTAATATATCAGTGCCCTGTTAATTTTGTTATAAAAGATCCAAGTTAACGAACTTCTTATATGAGCTGAACCATGTGATTTTTTTCCCCCCAAAATCATGGAAAGATAAACATTTCCAATTCAAAGCATAGCTAAATTGGCATTTCTTTCTGTCAGATTTCATTGGCCACAATTTGAACCACCCACTGATAGTAAATGAAATGTGTTCTATTGTACTTTGGAATTTAAGTCTCTTTTTTTCCATGAATCATTGCTTAAGCCTAAGCCAGATCAGGCCACAAAATAATTCAAGGGTAGTATTGATTTGGCTCACCTTTTTCTTAGCACTGTAATTGTCTCTTAGAAGGATGGGATAAATAGTCTCAGACTCATGATTTAGGAACAAGAAGGAAGAAGAGTTGTTCACAAGAAAGGATTAAAAAGGAGACTAAAAGTCCTCTAACATCTGGAACCAATCCAAAGGTACATCCATGTGCAGATCATTCTTCAAAAATGTTGCTATGCACATAGATTAATTAATTTAATTTCTTAGTTTACACTTATGATTATTCAATTTAGAGAATATCATTGCACATTTGGCAAAGAGGAAGGGGATGGGGACAGTTAAGAATCTATCTTTCTCCTATGTCTTATAATTGCTTTTTTAGCAGTGCCTTGATAACCCGATTGCTGAGTGCCATAGACAATTAAGTAGACCACATTCTCATGTATTTTAGTTCCATTTCTCAAAAGACTGATGAAACACAATCTCATAATGATCAGAGTGACTTGAGCCACTCTGCTCCATCAGGATCTACAGTCTTGTTTGCGAGTGACACATTGGTCACCACAGATGCAATCGCAAAGTTCTCTTTGTTTCCCTTCTTCACCCCTCCACCAAATGTTGAACATTTGCATATGAAGTACTCTTCAGTCTCAAAGCCTAATAATCTTTTTGATATTAACAGAAAATGTACAAATTACTGGTCAGACTCATTGAAATTGACTTCCCCCATCCATTCCACCCAGGAGGGTGCGCAATCATTACTTAAATACTCTCTAATAACCCATGTTTTACTTACTTTTCAAGTCTTACTTTTGTGACTATTTTAATCAGATTTTACACACACACACACACACACACACACACACACACTATGTATGCATATGTTTAAGATAGATAAGAATGTCTCCTAGGAAAAGGGAGAAGAGAGAGGAAACAAAAATGAAAAGCACATTTTTGTTATTGATGTTACACAACTTCTCTACCTCTATTGACCCTCTCATACTCTTTTTGACACAAAAGTTTAGAGTTCCTTTAATTTTTTTTCCTTAGGAACAACCTGGATCAGTGAAATATTGGACTTGATCTATAACAATGAGAATGTGGAGAAATGTAAATGGAATGCAATATACAAACGAGTGCCATTCATGGAATTGATAATTCCTGGATTCACAAATGGTATTTTCTCTTAATGTTTCTTTTCACCACAGTAATAAATCCTCCTATATTTTTGTGGTGACTGGAGGAGTCGTGATGGAAACTGATACAGACAGAGCTTGGATGGTTGAACGATAAGTGTCTATAATAGAAGAATAAGAATTAGTTTTTGTTAATAACCATATTTTACATCTCCTCCACCCAAAGAAAATATCTACATAAGAGATTTGGCGTAGGGTATTTTTTCTTAATAAGACTGGTAGAATTCTTCAACATTTAGATATTGTGTGGTCATTATATACAGAAAATTCAGTGTTTGATTCAGTATCGAATCACGTCTACTGATAGTCAGCTGATGTTCACAGACTCAAGAAAAAGGATCACGGGAATATATGGTTTTGCATTATTAAAATTTTTAAAAATTACGTGAGCCTCGTGGCTTAATTTGACCTTAGAATTGGAATATGAGAAAGCTGGAAAGGGATTTTTGAAATCCTCTCGTTCAGTTTCCTCATGTTGTAAATGAGAAAAAGAGGAAAGTAAATAAAGGAAAAATTTGGACATCTTGACTCTTGACTCTTAACTGCTGTTTCTGCCTGAAGGTGTTATATCTGAGGATTTTTATAGATACTTATGAGGAAAATAAACCCTGCAATAAAATATAAACAAAAAAGCAGTCTAACTAACCAGAATTTATCTTTTTTGATGTCATTGTAGGTTTTAGAAGTATATGACGCCATATAGCCATTTCAAGCCACATAGTGGGATTAATGTTTAGAAAGTCTTAAATTACATTGTTATTAACATTTATGATTCCACATTTATAATGTAGTTTAACTTTTGTGCTTGTAGGCGTTGAGGAGTTGAAAAACATGTGGTCTCCTCGATTAGTGAAAACACACCTATGTGTTCAACTTCTCTCTTGTTCATTTTGGAAGAATAACTACAAGGTAACAAATTAAAAAAAAAAATCCTTATTTGTGTTGTAATTTCTTTTACTAGTTATGAAGAAATTAAGATGAGGGATTGCAACCCGTGGATAAGTCATTGCAAAAATAACAATGTGAGGGGCCGGCCCGGTGGTGCAAGCAGTTAAGTGTGCACGGCCCGCTGCGGCAGCCCGCGGTTCGCCAGTTCGGATCCTGGGTGCGCACCGACGCACCACTTGTCAAGCCATGCTGTAGCGGCCTCCTATATAAAGTGGAGGAAGATGGGTATGGATGTTGGCCCAGGGCCAGTCTTCCTCAGCAAAAAAAAGAGGAGGATTGGCAGATGTTAGCTCAGTGCTGATCTTCCTCACACAAACACACAAAAAATGTGGGCCTTATATCTCAAGGGTCAAAATAACACCAGTGGACACCAGTGTTGTAGATAGAGATTGCACTCAGTGCACAAGCATTGAGAATCTGTCAGATTTTCTGTTCTCTAAAATGCCTGTCATTCTGTCTAAATCCCTTCACCTACTGTCTACTTTTAAATGGTAGATATTTAAATAATCCCAGAATTACTTCTTCATGAATTCAGCATAACCATGTATACCAGATATTGTGACTGTCGTTATAAATGCAAATGCAAATAAGACATTGTCTGCCATCTAAGAGCATGTTATTTTATTTAATTTCTGCGAATACCATAGGGCTTTGTCTGCTTGCCAGTCACTTTTCTATGCCCATATTACGTGATGGTTTCAAGTCAGTGACGTCTGCCCTATATAACATATGATTCTATAGAATACCTAAGTAGTCAAAAAAAGACAGCTATATGTGAAAAATAAGTACATATCAGTAAAATAAGTGCAAATACATGAAGTCAAAAAAGATTCTATGGGGCAAAGACATCTCATAGATGAAGAAAACTTTGATCAGCATCCTAAAGAAAGAGTAAGTTTTTTCAGATGTACAAGAACATTATACAGAGAGAAAATTGCATGTATATAGGCTAACAGATGTAAAAAAGCAAAGCATGTGTCAAATTTTACAAGTAATTCAGTGTGGCTGAAAAATAAATCTGGGAATGTTGGCAGTCACCAACCCTAGATTTGAGAAAGGTGTTTAGAGTATGCCTTAACCCCAGCACCTTTAACATAGTGAGCAAAATAGCTGTTGTTTTTCCTTTGAAAAATTGGCTGATTATACTCTCAATCTTAACATAGAAAAAGTCTTTGTATATGGGTTTATATATGACTTCCTTTTTCTTTCAAAGTCTAACTAAAAACAAAAGTAATAAGGAAGTAGGAATATAGTTTATCATCTTAATTCCAGAAGTAAAAATCCATGGGAGCCCCAGAAACACATGGCCTTGCTATTAAGAGAACTGGGGGATATCTTCAGGATAGCCTTCTATCTACACTGAGGAAAGCAGAACAGACCTCACTGAGAAACTTAGAGGTAATAATGACAGGAAAAGAAAACAGTTGATTCTTTACCACAGTCTCTTGATATTGAAATAGAAACAATAGAATGTTTATAAGGTTTAGTATTTTCTCAAGAAATTACATCAGCAACAGAGTCTTAAGCCTTAGAACTCTATACTCAATCTTTTGAAAAACTCCTTTCCAGCCATTCCCTTCCTCTCCCCATCCTTGTCCCAGAATATGAGAACTACTACCAGTGACTTGGGAATATAAAATTTCTCATTCTCTTTTCTCATCAATTGGAAGAGAAGAATGAAGCTCTAATTCTAGTTAGATGAAAGGTTTCTTCCCAAATGCATTTTTCCTTAGAAATATATTTGCTGCATTGGTGGCTGAAACCTCGGTATTTATTAGATGTACTTCAGGGGACAAGTAGACTTAATGGATTTCAGTGAACTTGCCTGAAAATCTAATTTCCAATGAAGCATAACAATGTCATTTCTTTTGGGAAATATGTTCAAAATTTCTGCCTTCAAGTGTACTTGAGGATTTCATACATAAAATAAATTTTAATCTCACACCAATCATTATAAACATCAATGATGTTTATAATGTTATGTAGCCATGACGATGGACAGAATGAAGAATGTTTAATCTTTATTGACTAAATTTACCCAAATAATAATTTACTTTCAATGAAAAATATGGCATTTTTCATCTTTAAAAAAATTGCTTCTTCTTTTTATTAGTTTTAATAAGTGATACAGAAGAATATTCTAAACTTAAGAACAATATTAGTTAATTTTTGTTAATTTCATATTTACTGTAATTCTTATTATACTTGGTGTTCTATGTTTCAAGAGATATTTTTCTTTTCAAAGGCTAAAGAGAAAGCAGGGATGTGAGAGATGAGAAGTCTTTGTTTTAAAACCATATGTAGTTGTGAATATTCTAAGTCAGGACATAGATATAAACACCTAGATGAGGAAATAGGAAAGAGAAATTAAGCATTCTGACAATATAAGCAAAAGTTTACAAGTTACAGTCATGGTGGCATATAAGGACATCTCGGTCAACAACAGACCACATATACAATGGTGGTCCCATAAGATTATAATGGAACTAAAAAATTCCTATGGCCTAGTGACGTCATAGCATTTGTAACATCGTAGCACAATTCATTACTCATGTGTTTGTAGTGATGCTGGTGTAAACAAACCTGCTGCACTGCCAGTTACATAAAAGTATAGCACAGTCAATAATGTATAGCACATAATACTTGATAATGATAATAAGTGACTATATTACTGGTTTGTGTATTTACTAGACTATACTTTTATCCTTATTTTAGAGTGTACTCTTTCGACTTAAAAAAAAAGTTACTGTAAGACAGTAAAAAAAAAAAGTTACTGTAAGACAGTATGCCATGTTATGCCAGCAGCCTCATACATCTTGTGTTTACTGCATCTCTTGATTGCATCATTTTCTCTTGTGCTTGGCTTAATCTTGTGTTGTTCTGTTCATCATTGCCCTTAAGCATACAAAATCCACTGTCAACGTGGCCAGTAAAAGGCCACATTGAGTGATTGACCTAGAAATAAAATTAAAAGTGATTAAAAACAACAAAGGTGAAAAGTCAGTGATGGTTATTGTTCACCAGTCAGGCATGTCCCATTCCACTGTAGCTACAATCTTGAAGAACAAGAAGAAAAGTGATAGTAGCTGTTAAAAGATCTGCTTCATTGGAGGCAATGAAACTAGCAACAGCAAAAAAATTCAAGATGGATTATATCACACATGTAGAAACTTCTAATGATCTGGATTGAATATCAGACACAGAAGTGTATCCCTCTCAACACTATGATGATCATGGCCAAGTAAAAATTTGTTTGTGATGTTGAAAGAAAAGGCTGGACCCAACTACGATGTTGAATTTATTGCTAGCTCTGGGTCATTTAAATGATTCAAGAATCATTATTCATTACATAATGTGAAAGTGAGTGGTGAGGCTGTGAACGCTGATGTGAAGGCAGCTGAAGAATTTTTGGAAACTCTAGGTAAGCTGAATGTGAAGGGAAATTACTTGCCAGAGTAAATATTCAGTATGGATGAAACTGCCTTATTCTGGAAACAGATGCCTGAAAGGACATCATCCGTAAGAAGGCCAAGTCAATGCCAGGTTTCAAGTCTCTTAAGGACAGGATATCTTATCAGTCTTGTTTGGGGGCAATGTTGCAGGATACAGAATTGAAACACTTTGTGATCTGGCACAGTGAGAAACCCAGGGCCTTCAAGCATGTCAATAAACACACACTGCCAGTGTACTATAGGAGCAATAAGAAGTCATGCATGACCCAGCTCCTCTTCCAAGTTGCCCTCCTGAATTGCTGTGCCAGCAAACTGGAAAAGTACTATTTGGAGAATAACATATTTTCAAGATTTTGTTTATTACTGATAATGCTTCTAGACATCCTCCTTTTATTAGTGATCTTCATCCCAGATGCTTCAGTACCAAAGCAGTGTTTCTCCCTCCAACCAATGGATCAAAGAATTACAGCAGCTTTTAAGGCCTACTACCTGAGAAGGACATTTGCTAACCTATTGCTGCAATTGAGAAAGACACTGAGAAGAAACTAATGCAATTTTGGAAGGATTACTGTATCTATGACTGCATCAAGAACGTTTCTTGGGCTTGAGATGATGCCACCAAGAATTGTATGATTGGTATCTGAAAGAAGACACTCAAGAGGGTTGTCCATGACTTCAAAGGATTTTCTAAAGGTGGGGAGGTTGCAAAAATTAACAAGGCTGTGGTTGAGATGTCAAATAACTTTAACCTGGATGTGGATGAGGATGACACTGAGGAGCTCTTAGAGGTGGTTCCTGAGGAAATGGCTAAGCAAGAGTTAGAACTGGAACAGGAATGCATAGATGAAGAAGAGGCAAGAGAAAAGGAAACTGCAGGAGAAGAAAAAGAAGAACTTTCAAATAAATTCACAGTGAAGGGTTTAGCAGAAAGTTTTGCAGATCTCAACAAACTCCTTAAAACGTGGACCCTAACACCAAAAGTTTTCATTAATAGAGAAGAATGTTCACGGTGCATTATCTGTTTTCATGCAAATCTATGATGAAAAAAAGGAACAAATCAAGCTAAAAACCGTGGCCATATTTCTGAGAAGAGTGACACTTCCTCAAGAAGAGCTTCAGGGAAGTCCTCAGGAGATATTCCAGAAGAAGGTATTGTTATCACAGGAGATGACAGCTCCGTGCATGTTATTGCCCCTGAAGACCTTCCAATGGGACAAGATGTGGAGGTGGAAGACAGTGATATTGATGACCCTGACCCCACGTAGGCCTAGGCTAAAGTGTGTGCTTGTGTCTTAGTTTTTAACCAAAAATTTTAAAAGGTAAAAAAAATTAAAAATTATAGTAAAAATCTTGTAAATAAGGTTATAAAGAAACAACATATCTTTGTACAGCTGTACAATATGTTCATGTTTTAAGCTAAGTGTTATTACAAAAGAGTTAAAAAATTAAAAAGTTTATAAAGTATACAAGTTACAGGAGCCTAAGGTTAATTTCTTATTGAAGAAAAAAATATTTTTTTATAAATTTAGCATAGCCTAAGTGTTTATAAAGTCTACAGTGGTGTACAGTAATGTTTTAGGCCTTCACATTCACTTACCACTCACTCACTGACTCACCCAGAGCAACTCTGAGTCCTGAAAGCTCCGTTCACGGTAAGCGACCTAAACAGGTACACCTTTTTTTGATCTTTTATACTATATTTTTACTGTACCTTTTCTATGTTTAGTTATATTTAGATACAGAAAAACACCATTGTGTTACAATTGCCTACAGCATTTAGTACAGTAACACACTATGCAGGTTTGTAGTCTAAGAGCAATAGGCTATAACATATAGCCTATATATGTGTAGTAGGCTTTGCCATCTAGGTTTGTGTAAGGGCACTCTGATGTTTGCACAACAATGAAATGGCCTAATGATGCATTTCTCAGAACTGATCCCCAACATTAAGTGACACATGATTGTATTAAAGAATAGAAACAAAACGATGATTTCCCATATCTCCCCACAGATGGTCTATGTGGCACGGAATGCTAAAGATGTGGCTGTGTCTTATTATTATTTCTACCAGGCGGCAAAGATGCACCCAGAGCCTGGCACCTGGGGGGAGTTCCTGGATAAATTCTCTACAGGGAAGTGTGGGTCCGACTCTTACTTTAATCATGCAGTTTCATAATGAAAAGTCTTTTTTTGCAAGGAAACATAAAATTCAAATATAAATCTTGTGTTTATTATAAACCTAACATGTGCCCAAAACTATACTAATGCATTAGGAAGACTATAGTAGAGGCAGAACACACAGCCATCTCTCCTCTTTAAGGACTTTTGGGGAATATGTGACACACAGATTTTTCAGTCCTTAGTCTTATTGTTTCATTAGTGCTTAGTGACACTGATAAACGCTTTCTTCTCTTGCCGTCCATGCCATTGTATTGTCTTGATTTTATGCATATTTCTTGGGCTCTTTTTTTCCTACCATTTCTTTATTTTTGTTATATAAACTGAAAATTCTTGAGTGAAGATTTTATTCTCAAGGCTCTATTTTTCTACCTGTGTATTCTCTCTTTCAGGGAAACATATTTATACCTATGGTAATAACTCTACTTATAATTCTCATAGAAACATTCTCCTATAAAAACTCTTTTTCTAAGGCAAATACATCTCAATGGGATCTTGCAAATTTTTACTCCTGCTATTGCTTGGATCATTCTCTGTCCATGTCTACTCATTTGTATCATTATTAAAGTCTAACTCTTCTTCTTAGAATCAAATATACTCTACTTCCTTCACAGCCCTTTCTTAACCTCTCCATCCCAAGGATTTTCTCTTCTTCTTTCGCTCTTCTAGGAACTTCCGTACCACTTATTGTCTGAATTACTCAGTATCTGCCATCTTGCTCTTGTAGTTTTATTTATTAGAAGTTATATTTGTTTGCTAGGACTACCACAACAAAGTACCACAGACTGAGTGGCTTAAACAACATAAATTTATTTTCTTACGGCTCTGGAGGCTAGAAGTCCAAGATCAAAGTGTCTTCAGAATTGACTTTTTCTGAGACCTTTTTCCTTGGCTTGTAGATGGCCATCTTCTCTCTATGTCTTCACATGGTCTTCTCTCTGTGCATGTCTGCATTGTAATTTCCTCTTCATATAAGGAGACCAATCATATTGGATTAGGACCCATCCTAGTGATCTCATTTTAATCTAATTACCACTTTAAAGACACTATCTTTAAATATAGTCACATTCTGAGGTATTGAGTTTGGGACCTTAACACATGAATTTTGGGGTGGACACAATTCAGCTCATAACACTCTTCCTTCTGGCCCCCCAAAATTCGTGCCCTTCTTACATGCAAAATGCATTCACTCCATCTCAACAGCTCCTACAGTCTTAATTTATTCCAGCATCAACTCTGAGCCTAAAATCTCATCTAAATATCATGTAAATCAAGTATGGGTGAGAATAAGGTATGATTCATCCTGAGACAAAATTCCTCTCCAGCTGTGAACCTGTGCAACCAGATAACAAATTATCTTCTTCCTAAACACAGTAGTGGGACAGGAATAGGATAGCCATTCCCGTATGAAAAGAGACATCAGAAAGAAGAAAGCCTGAAACCTAACTGGGCAAAGACCATCAGATTTCAAGGCTTGAGAATAGTCACCTTTGGCTTCATGTGCTGTCATCCAGGCCTCCTGGGATGGCCCTGCCCTCTGGGCCTGTGCCCTCTGGGGCTGTGGTGGTGGTGGGAGGCCTGCTGAGCTCTAAACGTTCTTTGGGGTCATTCTTCTCTTTCTTTGAAAGACAAAACATGTTTGCAGCCAGATAGCTCTATTGGCCCATTTCTTACCTGCAGAATCCCATAAGTCCAACAATCTTCCTGCGTTTTGTCCTGCCTCTTATCCCCTTCAGTCCCAACTGACGGTGTTTCTGCTGAGATAGTTGATTGGATCCAAAAGTCACACACCTAATCTCTTCAGTATAAATTGTCCAGCTACACCCTCAGTGTTCTCTCCAGAGCATACTTTCTCATTTTTTTGGAATATGGATAAGCTGAGAATTTTATAAATCTTTACATTCCAGTTCTTTTTTGCTTAATAATTTCTTCTTCAACTTATCTCTCTCAGCTCACATTTTACTGTAAGCAGCAGGGAGAAACCAGGCAATGCCTTCAACACTTTGCTTAGAAATCTCCTCAGCTAAATATCCAAGTTCATTGCTTACAAATTCTACTTTCCACAAAAAGCTAGAATACAATTTTACCAAGTTCTTTGCCACTTTATAACAAGAATTATCTTTCCTCCAGTTTCCAATAACATATTTCTTATTTCTGAGGCCTCACCAGAAACACCTTTAATGTTCATGTTTCTATCAACATTCTGTTCATGATTATATATGTTTCATAAGACAGTAGAAACTTTGTCTCTGAGTCTTCTCTTTTTCTGAGCCCTCACTAAAATTACCTTTAGTATCCATAATTCCACTAACCATCTCTTCAAGGCAATCTAGGCGTTTTTCTAACAAGCACCTAAAAGCTCTTCCAGCCTCTACCCATTATCCAGTTCCAAAGTCATTTCCACATTTTTAGATATTTGTTACAGCAGAACCCACTTACCAAAATTTGTATTAGTTTGCTGCACTGCCATAACAAAGTTCCACAGACTGGGTGTCTTAAACAACATAAATTTATTTTCTCATAGTTTTGGAGGTTAGAAGTCCAAGATAAAGTGTCTTCAGGGTTAGTTTCTTCTGAAGCCTTTCTGCTTGTCTTATAGATGGTCGTCTTGAATCTGTATCTTTACATGGTCTTTCCTCTGCGCATCATCTGTGTTGTGATTTCCTCTTCTCATAAGGATGTCATTCATATTGGATTAGGGCCCACCCTAACGACCTCATTTTAACTTAATTACCTCTTTAAAGGTCCTATCTCCAAATTCAGTCATATTCTAATGTACTAGGTGTTAGGACATTAACATAAGAATTTCAAAGGGACACAATTCATCCCATAAGAGAAATATTTCAACCTTTCTAAGTAGATTATGAATTCAATGAGAACAGAGGTTATTATTCTCTTATCTTACCATCTTTTGTTCTTGAATTAATAAGTAATCAATGTGAATGTATTGATAATGGTGACTTGGAATAACGTTTAACAATTCTTTACTTCACGTAAACAGTTTTAATTTTGCAAACATTTTTTCTTTCAATTTAGCGGCTTTTGGTTCCTGGTGTGACCATGTGAAGGGCTGGTAGGAGAAGAGGAAAGATTATTGTATCCTTTACCTATTCTATGAAGACATGACAGAGGTAAAAGGCAACTTCGATTTCTTCTTTATTTTTTAAGGAAATCTTTCCTTTCCTCTTGATCTGTAAATATTACTAATCTACTATCCTGTTAATTCTGCCTTGAAAATTGATCTTTCACTCAATCCACTTCTTTCTATCACTGCTGCTCCCTATTCTAGTTCAGGCAACTATCTGGACTTACTTGAACTACCTCATTTTGCTTCTATTATCCACTCAAGAGAGAATGATCTTGAAATCCAAATCAGAGTATGTCCACTCTCTTCTTCAAATCTCTCAATGGCTTCTGTCCTTATGTGAAATATAGAATTATTAAGCTAATTTATACAGTTCGGCATTATTTCACCCCTATCTCTCCAACCTCTTCTGGTTTCACCTTTCCCTTTCTCACTAAGTGAGCCTACTTGAAACATTTTTTCCCACTATTTTCAGATGCACCTCTTCTCATCCTTTATGTCTTAACTTAAATGTTACCTCTCCACAGAGTTCTTTCATGTCCGGAATGTCAAATAATCCACCTTGTTATTATCCATTAAAGTCTCTTTTGCTGCTATTGTTGTTTTCATAGTATCTACCACCATTTCTAATTATTTTATGTATCTATCTCTTCACTTATATTTTGTTGATTGCCTTTACTATAATGTAAGCTCTTTGAATGTATCAACTAAAATTATCTTGTCTATGATTGTTCCCCCAAGTGTAAGCACAGTAGGGCAACAATGTAATTTTCTTATTCAATCTATAAAAACATCTAGCTTTATTTTCTCATCTTCCATCTTATTGTTAGCATGGAATATAATTCACTGATTTGATCAAAACATTACGTTGATCTGATTGTTTAAACGGTTCATTTAAGAAATATTCCACATCTATTATATTGAATGTCTCTCAGCATGTTTACACCTCCTCTTTTCTCTTCAAAATAGTGTCTAGGTGTGTGGGGCAGAGGGTAAATTATACAAGACGTTATAAGAATGATAATGATTTGGAATCCCTGCAAGCAATGTCTACTGATTCCTACCCCAAAGTCCTTAGAATGATTTCCTTTATCACCTGAATTCTGGAGCCACACTGGCATTCAAAACTGAAATCTGTAACAGGTGAATCTCTTACTCTGGTTTATCTACCTCAATTTTCTCAGGGTCTAGTAGCCTTGACTCAACTTCATCTTGGTCCTTTAGGTTTCCCTAAATTCCTTTAGACAACTATGACTACCATTCATCTCTTATTTGGGAAATCTATTCTACAACCTCTAAGGAAGCCACCAGCTAAGGTGACCTCATCTGGAAGATTCCTTAGTCAAATTCTTAGCTTCTGCTGCATCCTGTTTAAACCACTTTGCACCTGTCACTCTGGATTATGGTGATATATTACCCTAGTTATGGATCTAGAATCAACAGGTAGTGGTTGGACGGGTCTTGAAGAGGATAGATATTATCTTGAAAGGAAACTTCCTACATTAGGTCGTAATAAGGTCTTCAAGCAAAAGAAGTTTAGTTTTCTCAAACATGGGAGAAGAATCTGCATCTGCTGGCAAAAAAGGCTCAAAATGACTCAAGGATTGCAGAGTGTCTGTGTCATCAGATCCACCCAAATAGTCTCATTCCAAGCTTGAGCAGTCCACCCTTTCCCCGTTATTCTTCCAATTAACTTTCACCTGATAGACTTAGCACAATTTCTTAGCACAAGAAAGAAATTCTTTTAGAACCAGCACATAAATTTTTTCTGGTTCTGTTTCCACGAATTGAGATGGATAGCTGAGGAAATCTAAACCTTAGATTGCTTTTCTGCCCAATCTCACCAGATCACTAAGATTATGGGTCTCTACCTCAGTTTGGTTTGGACCACCGAGAAGAAGAACAACTCCCCAGTGGGTAGAAGGGCACAAACTCATTGGCCTGAATGCCACCCTTTCATTCTATCTAATGTGGTGTCCTATGTACACTCTGAAGCACAGAGAAGGGAAATCAGAAGAAATACATGAAAGGATCTCTCCTTTTCATTGTTGACTCTTTCTCCTCCCCCTCATTCCTTAGGCTAGAAAGTGGATAGAATTTTATTTTACTTTCCTCCTTATATACTCATATTAACAAAAAATCTATGTAGGTGTGAGAAGTAGAAAGAGTATTTTTTTTTTCTGCTATAAGAGAACTCTTTGAGATGGGTAATCTATTCTTTTTTTTATTGAGATATAATTGAATCTAACACAATATTAGTTTTAGGTGTACAACATAATGATTCAATATATGTATATATTGTGAAATGATCACCATATTGTCTAGTTGACACCCATCAGCACACATAGTTACAAATTGTTTTTTTCTTGAGGTGAGAATTTTTAAGAGCTGCTCTCTTAGTTACCTTCCAATATACAATGCAGTATTATTAACTATCATCAACAATTTTTCTGATCTAAGAGGAAAAACTTTTAGCTTTTCACCATTGGGTATGTTAGCTGTGGGCTTGTCCTATGTGGTCTTTATTGTATTGAGGCATGTTCTCTCTGTACCCCCTTTATTAAGAGTTTTTATCACAAATGGATGTTGGATTTTGTCAAATGCTTTTTCTACATTACTGAGATGATCATATAATTTTTAACCTTCATTTTGTTGATGTGGTATATCACATTGATTGATTTGCAGATGTTGAAATTATCCTTGCAACCCTGGAATAAATCCCACTTGATCATGGTGTATGATCCTTTTAGTGTGCTGTTGAATTTTCTTCCCTAGTATTTTGTTCAGGATTTTTGCATCAATGTTCATCAGGGATGTTGGATCGTAATTTTCTTTTCTTGTAGTGCCCTTGTCTGGCTTTGGTATCAGGGTAATACTGGCCTCGTAAAATGAGTTTGGAAGTATTCCCTCTTCTGCTTTTTGGAAGAGTTTGAAAAGGATAGGTATTAATTCTTCTTTAAATGTTTGGTAGGTAATCTATTCTTGATGTTAGATATGCTAAAAAAAAAAAAAAGGATCAAGGGATTTTGAAAATTATAGCTTGTGATAGTAGCAGCTTGCTTTATCACCATCTGTTATTTTACAGCTTAATTCTGTTTTTGAAAGATTCAATATTAACCCAATCTTTTTCTTTGCTTTTTTTGGAAAAAATTTAATCTTCCTTCTAGCAGATGGTTCCCTGGTATAACCTAGAATAAGATATGTACTTGGAGAGCAAAATGAAATGTGCACATAAAAATGTAAAATTACTTCCTCTACCTCATTGAGATATGTAGAACCTTATTAAATGTATTGCCTATTTCATGACTAAATCTACCAGAAATAATCCTTTTTCTTTATATTTTCTTTAGGATCTAAAGTGAGAAATTCAGAAGTTGCCAAAGCTTTTAGATAAAGACCTGCCAGAAGAAACTGTGGATAAAATTCTCTATCATAGCTTTTTCAAAGTGATGAGGCAGAATCCTAGTGCAAATTATACGACTGTACCAAAATGTCACATGGATCATTCTGTATCTCCCTTCATGAGAAAGGATGAGAACATTATATACTAGATTCTGTAGAGCTTGCTAGTCACATCATGGAGAGTGTAGGGTTGCACATAAGAGTGATATTATAGGAAATGCTGGGGAGAGAAAAATTTAGAAAAAAAAAAAACCTTAGAGGAAATAGTTTGTGGCAAAGAAACTATCACCGCTGTAAGCCTAACCTGTTAGACAATTCCTCTAATGAGAAATGTTTACTCAAAAGCCTATGCGTCGATAAGCATGAGCCTTGGCACCCATTGCTATATCAGAAGAATGCCTCTCATTTGTCTGAATTATCTAGGTATTCTTCGTATTCCTTAGAAATTTTTGCTGTGGTAGGTAGTTAGCTTAAATGATGTTAGAAGTATTAAATTAATAAGAGAAAGTGTCAACTCCTTTAGGTTATTGCTATGGTTATGGTAAGTCATTGCATCTTCAGCATTGAACTCAATAGCAAGCATCTTGCACCAAATAGTCCTTTAATAAAAATGTGTTGAGTTGAATTGCTTGTGTGTGTATGAGTGTGAGAGAGAGAGAAATTGATTCTGTTAGTTGTGCATGTATTAGTCAGCTTTGCTACAAAAAAATACAAAAAACTCCAATAATCTCAGTGGCTTAAAACCACAAGAAGCATTTTTCATTCAACGTTGGTGGATGTTGGCCACCTGTGGCTGCTGCACTTTTGCTCAACTCTTTTTGACTGATCGGTTTTGTTTGGCTCCCATAGGCTCAGCCTCTGATGTCTTTTTTTTCTGAAACCCAGCTAAAAGAGCTGCCCATTTGTGGGATATGCCCAATATCATGGTAGAGAGGAAGAGCAAGAAAGGTGGTGAAAACTTGCAATGCCTTTTAAAGTTTCTGTTCAGATGTGGTATATATTGTACTTATTCAAATTCCATCGGCCAAAGCTTATCAAAAACCCAAGCCTAAAGTTAATGAGGCAAGAAGGAATCACACAACATGTGACAATGGACAGAGATGTAAAATCTTCTTACAGTAAAGGAGAGAGAGAATCATTAGTATAATCTAAGACTGTTTTGGAGAAACAAGTGTTTTGATGAGAGCCTATAAAGGGACTATTGTGGGTAATTTTAATTAGAAATGTGTCTTCATGCATCTTAGAGATGTTTTTTAGAAAGTTAGGAAGTATGCCATAGATAAGTCTTGCTGGGAATTTCCGGATCTCAACCAGGTATGATTTTGCCTGCAAGGGGATGTTTGGCAACATCTGGAGACATTTTTAATGGTCATATATAGGGGTATGCTATTGGCATCTAATGTGTAGAGGCCAAGGATGCTGGCAAACATCCTACAATGCACAGGGGAACTCCCATATCCCCCCAACAAAGAATTGTCTGGCTTCAAATGTCAACAGTAGAGATCTAAGTAAATAAAATAAAATGTCAAAGTTGAGAAATCCTGGGCCAGATTGACGAAGTTATTTTGACATGTTTTCTTCCCTTTTTTTTTCTCTAAAACTTGGCTTCCAAATGTGTCTTCTGGGTTATCCTGTGAGATAGTCTATGAAAATGGCATTATTTTTTATAAGATATTCGTTTCAAATGCTGTTCTGTATCCTTTCTTCAAGGTTTTAGATATGGTTAGTGTTTTGAAGATTGAATAATCCTATAATAAAGAAATATGGTTAATTATATTTAACCCAGTAACTTCCAAATGTTACTTGATCATAGATCTTTTTTCATAAATTATCATTTGACATTGGAAAATGTAGTTTTAAAATGACTAAAAACTTCTCTGTAGACTTTATTAAGAAAGCTCTTGAATCCAAAGAGTAAAGATTTTGAGATATTGGATTTTCTCCCAGTGTCATTTATTGAAGCTATTTAAGGGACTATTTCTTTACATAAGGTACTGAAAAAAATCCCTGGAGATTTTTGGAAAACTAAGAAGGCCTTGGGGGCCGGCCTGGTGGCGCAACAGGTTAGGTGCGCATGCTCCTCTGTGGCAGCCCAGGGTTCGCCGGTTCGGATCCCGGGCGTGCACTGATGCACCGCTTGTCAGGCCATGCTGTGGTGGCATCCCATATAAAGTAGAGGAAGATGGGCATAGATGTTAGCCGGGGGCCGGTCTTCCTCGGCAAGAAGAGGAGGCTTGGCAGATGTTAGCTCAGGGCCAATCTTTCTCACACACACAAAAAAAGAAAAAGGCCTAGGAGTCTGGGAGCGGCAGTAGGAGGTGAGGAATATAGTTATGGAGTAGACATGACATTCTAAAGTTAAAGGTTTAAAAATACAAGTATGGTAATTCAAATTAAAATTGATCTTAGAAGGAAATTTTACAGTAGTGTCAAATTTACCATTTCTTTCTTTTCAGGTATTTCAGGAGACTGGGAGAATCAGTTCACTGTAGCCCAGTATGAGAGATTTGAAAAAGATTATGAAAAGAAAATGAAAGGGTCCACACTGCAGTTTCGTTCAGAGATCTAAGAAATACCTGTTCTTTGACCAACTCATTTAGTTTGCACTTAAATTAAAAGAAAAAAATCCCTTCAAACATTTGGTGAAAGGAAATTCTGTATGTGATGTTCCTTATGTACTAATATTAGTGGTTTGTAATAGAATATTCAAAGAATTTCAAAGTCTATATTTGAAAAGTTAATACTGTCTGTATGATTTTAACTACCTTCTGCAATGTTTTTACTATTCTTAAAGAAGAATAATAAAATTAAATTTAAAATCTATAAATTTACCTGCTTTATTTTTTAAACACAAGTTCTGGGCCATTGAACTGGCAAAGAAGATATTTAGGGAAGTCTTCAATATGGATAGAATAGAACCAAAATATCTCCTTAAAAAGGCTTTAATTTCTCTTTGTTATATGCTCAGGATGACACCAGTGTAATAAAAGATCAATGACAATTTTGTGAAAGAAGTTCACTGAAATGTATTGCCCTAGAATGCTTTACTATAGATTAAATTTTGGCTAGTTTATTAATCATAGTCTTCTACTGTTATAGTTTATATGTTAATGATCTAAACTAGCACCAAGAAAGTAAACAATAAATATATGTTATGGAAGTATTGTTTGCATAATAATGCATTAGCTCCTGTCAGACAGAATAATCAATAGTTATCATTATATAAACTAATCAAAATTTATTAAATACCTCCTATGTATAATATGCCTTAGAGATAACAATAAATAAAATACGAATCCTGAATTCAAAGAACTTTAAGCCAGGTTAGGAATAACAAGAAATAATTTTAAGAAGAACACAAGAAACCGCCACAATACTAATAGCTGACATTTATTGAGGGCTTGCTAGATACCAAGCGCTCTGCTGTGCAATTTACATGGCTTTACTTCAACTGCTCTTCATTCAATTCTTTAAAATAGGTATTCTATTTTTTTCCCGATTTTCCTGGTTAGTAAACTGGCAGAGAAAGAACAATAATGCACCCAACCACATGTCAAATATTCAGTAAAAGCTTAGAGAAAGGACAGTTTGATTTTTGATACTTTTTCTTTTTAACAGTCTCAGTTATTCCCTCTTATCCTCATATTCCCTCACTAGCCTATCCTGTACTCACCCTCTTTCTCATGTTCTCAGGTTCCTGCCACTGCATGTCAATCAGACCTCTTGACTTTCAGCTAATCCAGATGTGGTTACATTTACAAAGATCACTGAAAATCTTCCCTGATGTGGAAAATAGCATATGTTCTCAAATTTTATTCTTTGTGAACAGTTGATGTTCTAATCTAGCAGTCTTCAAATCTTTCTAAACATTTATTATTGCAATAAAAAGTTTGGAGTACACTCCAGTAATACATAGACATCTATTTCTTTGTAAATTATACACATGTATGTTGTACAAATATATTATGCACACTCTAAAATGAACAGAAATACAAATTAAAAGGAGAGGAAGACGGAATAACCTAGAATATTTTATTTTATTTATTAATTATACGAAGTACATTTGCTGTCAAAAAATTATTTTTTTAGTGACACTTTAGAATGAGAAAAACGTGATTGAAATGGTTTTATGATTTTTTAAATCTTGGTTTAACACTCTGATTTGGCATATTGGCCTAAATTCAGGTTATTTCAATACTTGATTGCAGTGATTATAAAGGTAAAAAAAATAAGTTTCTAAAACAAAAGTTCTAAATGGAAAAAATGTAAGTTTTCCTGTGCTTACTAAATCAGGTATTCGGTTTTTAATCTTATCCATCATTTAGGGAAAGAATTCTGCTGAAATTTGGTAATAGATTTGTATCTTCATGCAACATGAGGTGTCATTCGTGTTGCATTTTTATGTTTGTAACAAAGAAGTTCAAAACCTATTAAAGGTCTTTGGAAATATTTTAAATAAGTTAAAATATCCTGTTTCCCAGTTTTTTAAGTGTGCTGATATGAATTTCCCTAAGTGATTCATTTACATCATTTTTACCAATAAAATCTTATAACCATGAAAGTATTTTCAAAAGGCCCTCTCCTTAGTTCACTTTTGATGTATGTGTCAGAAAACCCTTACCTTCTCGCTCGTTTTTAACATTAAATTTCTCTGAAATCATACAACCCATAGTCATTTTTTTATCATAGAAAGTCAGCAATTTGAAAAAACATCTTTAAAGACATATAAAAGTATAACAAATTTTTTAATTCTACAACTCACTTAATTACCTTTTTGTGAGACAATGGGAAAACCTCTGTGTGTTTAAGGATTTTTATGATTGATCCTCAGCTCCTTAAAAAGTAATATTTGTTCCTATTTAAAGGTCTTGTCTTTACAAAATTAATTATGTAAACGTCATCCTATAGCTCACAAACTGTAATCTATTGTAATGCACAGAAACTAAAAGAAACCAGAACAATTATTAACTATAGTTAATACTGTATTGTATATTTGAAAGTTGCTGAGAGAGTAGATCTTAAAAGTTCTGATTACAAGAAAAAAATCGTAACTATATATGGTGATGGATGTTAACTAGACTTACTGTGGTGATCATTTAGCAATATATACAAATATCGTATCATTATGTTGTACACCTAAAACTAATGTTATGTTATATGTCAATTATATCTCAATTAAAAAAAAATTGAGAGTGCCACTGCCAACTCCTCTGTTTTCCTAGAATTCCTCTGTTTCCTCAGAACATTTGTGGTACTACCATATGTGACTCATGGTCATCCGACATAAGGACAAAGTGAGGACGCCAGTGTGAATCTACAAATTGTATGGTAGTAAAGCTCAATTTCTCTTCTTATTTTTGTCCTATATATATAATTATACATAATCACTATATATATATATATACACACACATTATATATATGAATAACATATGCCTTATGCACACGTATATATTTATAGAAAAATAAGTTAATGTTTCCTCTGGAATCACATTTCGACTTCAGTGCTCTATGGAGTACATGCATACCACTCTGTAGACCAATTTCATAAATCACATATAATACTCCTTTTCTGTTTTCTGCCTTAGAGGAAGAGTTGTTAACCAGTCTTCTCCTCACTTCTTTACCATCAATTTAATACTATTTTCAGAGGCTCCATATTAACCTACCTTTCACTGGCAAAGAGTTTCCCATAACTCTGTACTTAGTCTCTCATGCTCTCAAAACTCAGGTTTCTGAATGATATCATTTGACTGCAGCATTCAGGTCACCACCTAGACAATGATTACAATTAACTCATCAAGTTAGTCTGAAGTTATTTTATATCTTGAGACCTCATGAGTTAGACATATGCAATTTAATCAAGCTCATGATGTCAGACTTCATTTCCCCTTTATGGCTAGTTCAGATACATTACATTTCAACAGATTGGGCCAACATTACTAATTCTGTAGCATCTAAAGCAAGGAAGGTTAGAAGAATCCAATCATTTTTATTCTTCATGTTGAATATTGAAGCTATTGTGAAATTCTATTGCTGCAGCTGGTGATATTTGCTCAAAATACTCCCATCAGTGACCATCTTTTATCTACAGTATTAGGTCAGACTTGGATCACTTCTGTCAGGATCTCCACGTCCAATGAGTCACCTTTCAGTCGGACTCTTCTCTTCTCTTGGCTTCTGGCTCACATCAGTGTACTCTTGCTATAGCATTGCTCCCTCTGGCATTAACCATTCGTAGTTGTGGGACAAAGCCTTTTATCCAAGCTTCACTACTGAACAATAAAAAGAAACAAGCTATTGATACACAAAACAACTTGAAATAACCTCCAGGGGTTTATTCAGAGTAAAAAAAGCTAATTTCAAAAGGTCAAATACATATAAATCCATTTACACAAAATTCTTGAAATGATAAAGTTACTGAAATGGAGAACTGATGAGTGGTTGCCAGGATTCAAGGAAGGGACTGGAGTGAAGTAGATGACTATCAAAGGACAACCTGAGAGATCCTGTGTTAATAGAAATAAATAGTCTGTATCTTATCTGTATCAATATCCTGGTTTTGATATTATACTACGGTTTTGCAAGATGTTACTATTGGGGAAAACTAGCTAAAGGGATTTAAGATCTTTATATTATTTCTTGTAATTTTGTGTGAGTCTACTTTTATCTTAAAATTTAAAAAAAGGAAAGTTTTAAGAAAGTGATGGTAACTACAGCCTGAAATAAAACCTAGTCAAAGAAAATCAATTACATATAGTGCAGTTTTAGCGGGTTCTAAGGCTTATAAAGGGGTTTGATGAGGGAACGCTCCAAAATGGAAGGCACTTGCTAGTTACTGGGTGTCTGGCTACCTGTTCATAGGGCTCACTTAGCTCTGAGCCCTGGGGATAGAGATGAATATGCCCTCCTCTTAAAAGATTAATAGTCTTGTGGAATCAACAGACAAGTACTAAAAATAAACATAGAAATTTGCTGAGCTGCTGTGATGACTTTGACAGGAAGAAGGTTCAGTCAAATATTTTTCTTGATAGTTTGACTTTTCAGTTATAGTTTGTAGAATAGCAAATACAGGAAAACAGTACCTATTAGCATTCTGGTTGTCTTTTTGTGTGTGTGTGTGAGGAAGATCAGCCATGAGCCAATAACCGTTTCCAATCCTCCTCTTTTTGCTGAGGAAGATTGGCCCTGGGCTAACATCCGTGGCCCCCTTCCTCTACTTTATATGGGACACCACCACAATGTGGCTTGACAAGTAGTGCGTTGATCCGCACCGGGATCTGGGCCTGCGAACCCGGGGCCACCGAAGAAGAGCACGTGAATTAACTGCTACGCCGCCACTGGGCTGGCCCCCTGGTCACATTTTATTAATGACCTCACGTTATTCAATTATATGAGAAGTAGTGATTGAATGATTTGTCGATTAATCTCTTATCAGAAAGGCAGTTTAATGTAAGCCGATTAAAGAGATTCCGTTCCTAAGAAGAAAAAAAAAATCTATACTCAGATTGTTCCAAAAAGAAAAAGAATATATCCATGCTGTGGAATTGAGCTGAGTCTTTTAAGCCAGAGGGGGTAAATTTTTTTCTTTTTTCCTGGGGCAAGGTTCATTGTTTATTTGTTCTTCTCAATTACCTACATCTTTCCCCTACATTAGACAAATGCTTCTCGGGCTCTTAAGGCATTTTCCAACGTGGAATCAAATATTCTACCTATTTCAAAAGTGTTGTTTTTGCATCATATTCTAAAATTTTAGAATGCCGTATTTTAAGCATGAAGTTCCAAAAATAATTTAGACTTGTTCCTTATCTATGTTAACACTATAATTACATCCATTGTATTTTTTCATTGTCTTTGATTTGTTAAACCGCGTTCATCTACTCACATGAAATATACAAATAGGAAATTTCTTCTTCTGAGATAGGAAAAAAACAACATTTTGAAATGAGAAATCTATCTTTGTGTTTTTTGGCAAAAAGGAAATTTCACAACCAATTAGTGAACACATTAATATGCTTAATTGTACAATGATTTAATAAAGTCTAGGATTTACTTAATGGTTAAATGAAAGTTCACATTTAAATATGTGAAAACGCCAGCACATTGTTTGGCTGAAAGACCTTTCTTTGATATTGGGCTGTAATTTGTGCTTTTGTTCTTAAAACGTCTTTGGTAATGAGCCAGCACTAAACCCTATATTTGCTCCAGCTGACAGGTGAGAAGGATTATTTATATTGCTGTTTTCTTACTAAGAAAATGGATTTCTTGTAGAACACATGCATTTTAAAACATTAAAAAAAAACTTCTTTGTTTTAAAAATCTATAAATCAAACTAAATAATAACCATTCTTGGATTTGGGCCTTTTTTTTTTTTCACTATGATAAATACACATAGTAGAGATTTAATATTAAAGGAATCCATATTAGATGTTATAAACTGAATTTTCAAACTTCTTTTAATCTATATTTATTTCTTATTTTGACACCTTGGATCTTGAAGTATCCCTCACTTTTCTTCACATTATAGACATTCTTAAAATTACAAGCATTTTACGAATAGAGAACATGCATCAGAAAGAATTTAAATCATTTTTCTCAAATCATACATTTAGAAAGTAATGAGATTTGTTTTATAATACAAATAACTGACACTTGCTTTTCCAATACAAGTCATTGAAAAAAAAACAGTGATCATCCCAAATTTTCTGCCGATGTCCTCTATGTGCTGTCTCTTTCTTTATTCAATGAAGATTTAAAATAGTACTTTGACTACATGAAGATATTATTTTTGGCTCAAAATATGCTAGCTTTAGGGGTTTTCTTGTTTTGTTTTGTTTTTATACAATTACAATGGAGAATCAATTTCAAATTTATAGAAAATATAGCCAACATGCAACTATGGACAAAACATAACTCCCATTCAGTATGAGTGCTATAGCTGTAAACACAGCGTGCTCCAACAAGGAACACAAAACCATGAACTACAGTAATCACACCCCCTGGATTTTCCATAACAGCTCTCAGATATTTCAGATATTTGGTCTTCTTTTTCCGTATATATGCAGGTAATTTTCAGATCACGTCGCCAGTATTTTGATTCAGAAAACATTGGCACCACACTTGTAATTCTTGACTTAATCGATATAAAAATAACACCTTGTGCATTAAAAATATTAAATATTACCTATTAACAGCACTTGGTTGAAATGGAAGAGCTCAAATGGACTTATCTAAAACATACATTTGATGTAAAACATTTGATGTATGAATTATGTAAAGGGACTTTTAGTGATAAATACTGTAATCTCATGTGATCTCAACAACTAGGTCCTTTTCAACTCTCAACTATTCTAATTTTATAATAACCATCAAGAGCTCTAGTTTGAGAAGAGGAAATCTCAATTTATTGAAATTAAGACGAGCTTGGCATGTTCCTGCTCTCTGTTAGGAAATGTGGTAGTTTAACAGAGTATCTTGCATTGACCTAAAACAAATGATAGGACAGTTTTTCAGATACCATTCTAAATACAGCCACATGACACTTAAAACTAAATGAAGATGTAGAGAATAGATATTCAAGATTAAGACTGTAGGTGGTTGCTCAAAGCAACAGTCCTGTTATGTTGCAGTGAATGATATGTAGTCACTTTCCTTGTGATATTAATTAATTTAGCAAATAACCTACTGATTCATAATTTTAAATGGCCCCTTTCTAGTTTATTAAATAACTTTATAAAGTGTGAAAATGTTTCATAATTTCAGTAGCCATACAATATTATATTTATATACACACACACACACACACACACACACACAAGTAAATCAACTCTAAATAATTTCATAGGCTGTTTCTTGCCTATACAGAACTCAAAGAAAGAAAAGCAAAAATTGAAGTTGCTCCTGGGGAAGAAGAATAAGACAAAAAAATATGTATGATTTAAGTTCATACATATTCTATACAGGTAGCAACATTTAGAAAAATTAAAGCAATATAAATAAACAAAATTCTTAAGGAATCATTAAAAGAGACTGGTCTTCTAAACCATACTTTCCTATACTTGATTTTCACTTGTTCCATCAACCAATTAAAGAACATACGGATCTATGTTTCTGTCACTACACTAGCCAATGTTGGAAAGAAAAAAAATGCAGAGTACATGGCTCTTGTCTGTCTTTGGGGAGCTGACAAATGACTAGATCAAAGAGAAATGTGGAACTGCATATTAAGTGTTAAACTCTCTGTTCAGACATTAAATGCCGCTGGAATTCTGATATGGTATTTATTTCATGTGGAAGAGACAAAGTACATATTGCCTTTTGATATCGCCTTTTGTCTCTAGAAGGAAACTCATTAGGAGCTTATAAATTAGAACTTTCTAAATAATCAAACTCTCACTGCTCTATAACTTCAAAAGATGGGAGCTGGGAAGATGTGGGGAGAAGTATTAGAATCAAAACAGTAACTAGATATAGATCAGAATTTCTATATTAAGTATTAAATGGCAAAAATGGAAGAAAGCTAAAAAATAATTTTAAAGAATGAGTAAGATAGATAGAATGAGAGAGAGAAAGAGGGGGGAAAGAGAGAGAGAGAGAGAATTCCATTTTATAGATGAGGTTTCTCTCCCACAAGACTACTGCATCAGAAATGGAAAGAGAAACATATTCCTTTGCTTCCAATTCTTTATCTTCCTTAGGGAGATACAATTTATCAATACTAGAAATTAGCATTTTTCTGTCTAAATCTTTTTAACAAGTATAGAATTATACGTGAGTCCTTGAACAGTTTAAACCAAAAATAAACTAACTTTATGAATCCGACTCACTAGTATGGCCTGTGGGTCTATTTTTTCAAAGTGGAAAAAACATAAGACTACTACACTTAAGAAAATGAAAAAATATTTAACATTTTTTACCTCAAGCAAAGACTTTAAGAAAGGTCTTATTTATGTAAATATCAGGGTTTATAAGTTCAAATCCCTAAAAAATTTTAAGCAATATAGTCATGGCCAGATTTATTTTCTTTGAGATAATTTACAAAACAATGAATTGCATCTTATACATAAACATGGTATAATGACTTTTACGTATGTAATATATATAACACACATTGAATATGCATATAATGTATACGTGTGTGTGTGGTGTGTGTGTATAATGTGTCCACCATTATAGTATCATACAGAGTAGCATCACTGCCCTAAAAATATTCTGTTTCACCTATTCATCCCTTCTTCCCCTCAGCCTCTAGCAACCACTCATCTTTTTACTTTCTCTCTAGTTTTGCCTTTTGCAGAATGTCCTATAGTTGGAATCATATAGTATGTAACCTTTCCAGATTGTCTCCTTTCACTTAGTAATAAGCATTTAAGTTTCCTCCATGTCTTTTCATGGCTTGGTAGCTCATTTCTTTTTAGCACTGTATAATATTCCATTGTCTGGAGTTTATTTATCCATTCACTTATCTAAGGACATCTTAGTTATTTCCAGTTTTTGGCAATTATGAATAAAGCTGCTATTAAACATTCTTGTACACTTTTTGTGTGGACATAAGTTTTCAACTTATTTGGGTAAATACCAAGGAGTGCTATTGCTGGATTATATGGTAAGAGTATGTTTAGTTTTTTAATTAACTGCCAAACTGTCTTCCAAAGTAGCTATACCATTTTGCTTTCCCATCCTTCAGCAATGAATTAGAGTTTCTGTTGCTCCACACCTTGTCAGCATTTATGTTGTCAGTGTTCCAAATTTTAGTCATTCTAATGAGTGAGTAGTGGTATTCTATTGATGTTTTAATTTGCATTTCCCTAATGTATGATATGGAACATCTTTTCGTATACTTATTTGCCATCTGAATATCTTCTTTGATGAGGTGTATGTTAAGATCTTTTGCCCATTTTTTAATTAGGTTGTTTGTTTACTTATTGTTGAGTTTTTAGAGGCTTGCATATTTTGTTAGAAATGGTAGGTGTCTGTTTTATCTGATCGTAATGTGCCTAATAATTTTTTGTGATTAGTATTTTGCAGGTATATCTTTAACATTCTTTTACTGCTAGTCTTACTCTTTCTTTTTGTTTTAGATATTTTCTGGTACAAGAATTTTACTGCATTTTTTCCTGATCTAGTATTCTGTATTGTAGATGGTACATTTAATCCTTTTTTATTACAATTACAGATACATTTAGATTTATTTCTACCATTTTATATTTTAATTTATATTTGTCCTGGTTTTATTACACTCTTTCTCCTCCTCTTCCTCTCTCTCCTTTCTCCTTTTTCTCATGTCTTGCCTTCTTTCAGATTGATTTTTCCCTATTCATATTTCTACTTCTGCTTTTTTGGAAGTTACAGGCTTTATTATTATTAATTTTTAGTAACTCCTCTCAAAATTTTCCATGTATAATTAACAAGGTTTAAAAATAATCAAAATCTTTGACTTTCTCCTCTGAGTAACATAAAGGACTGACAATCCTTTATAACGGTCCACAGATTTCTTCAAGTAATATGTTCATTTTGCCTTGTATTTAAGTTTTGCCATGTATTATTAATCCCATAATTCACAGATTGGTTTTAGTTTCATATAATCATAATTTTTTTATGTTTACCATCATGCTTTCTCAACATTCCTTCTTGAACCTCAGAACTTCCTACTAAGATTGATATTTCTCCTCTTAAAGTTTATTCTTTAAATTTTCTTGTGATGAAGTTCTACTGGTAGTAAACTCTTAGCTTTTGTTTAAAGAATATAATGTCTTTAATTTGTCCTTGCTCTTAAAAAATAATTTTGCTACACACAATTCAAATTTCACAGACATTTTCTCACAGCCCTTTAGTTTGTTAATCTACAGTTTTCTGGCTTCCATTGTGGCTTGTGAAATCTATTGGCAGCTCACTTGTTATTCTTTCACAGATCAAATCTCTCTTACTTTTAAAACATTTTCTTAATTTTTGTTGTTTTCAGTTTCACAGCCATGTGTCTGCCTGTGAAATTTTCTTAAATGTATATCCTGTTTGCGATGTATTATGCATCTTGATCTTGGGAAGTCACATATTTGATCATTTCTGGAAAGTTCCCATTCATAATTTCTTTAAATAATTATCTCCCTATTTCTTTCTGCTCTCTTTTTCCAGAACTTCAATTACATATATGTTAGAATTTCTCATTTTATCTTATTTTCTGCACATTACTCTTCTCTTTCATATTCTCTCTTGCTGTAGTGCTTTCTAATTTTTTTAATGTTGTTCACTTTTACTGTTTTTCTGCTTACTCATCTATGGAATTTTTTTATTTCAATGATTTTAATCTTTAAAATTTTGTTTTACTGTTTTCTTACAGCTGAATGGTCATTTTGATAGTTCAATTTTTATCGATATTTTATTTCTTAAATATTTTATACATAATTAACTTAAATTCTCTATCTGATAAATCCAACACTTAATATATTGGAAGATTTATATCCATTATGTTTGTTTCTACATTCTCTATTTTCTAGTGGATTATTTCCTCCTCTGCTATGTAATTTTACTGTGAGGTAATAATTGTGTGAACTTTACATGTTGGAATCCTGAGTGACCCAGATTTAAGATAATTTTCTTCAGAACATTTGTATTTGTATCTCTCAGGCATCAGTGGCCACTACCACCCTGGAATAATTTTATCACAGCTTTGATATTTGGGCTCCAATTTTCAGGCCGAGGTAAGTAGTACATATTTAATTGCAGACCCATATGCCGGCAGGCTTATGATTACAAATTCTATTGCAATAGTATTAGTAGTATTATCAACTCAGAGCCTTGTCAGGGAGAGGCTGTTCTCATTGTGGGGTTTCCCTGATTTCATTAGCTCTGCAATATTTGTAGTAATAAATTCTATCTTATTGTGGAAAGATTTTCTGAACGTTTTGTTTGCCATTCTAAAAAATCCTGTTTTTGTGTTTTTACTTTTTCCTTCTGATTTCTAAGAACTGTTGGTGACAGGAAGTTACTACATAATGGCACAAAATAAAAGATTTTATGCATATTTTACCAAAAAATTTAAAAGCAGAGATCACATAAAAATTTAGGAATGAAATTTGAAACAACACCGGCTTCAGCGTCACAGAGCTTACAGATGAATGGTGGTGGCTTTTACTGCAAGCCACACTCTCAAAAATATGCCATGAAACCAGACTCCCATTCATATTCAGCTGAATCAAAACTGGAAAAAGAAAAGACACAGTTTTGTATTAAGCAAGCTATGATAACTATGAATTCTTTCTAATAATTATGAAGCCATGTGTTCTGCCTCACTCTCGGACCACAACACTCCTCATTTAAGACAATGTCGGAAGTGAATAACATCTGTGCCTGTGTGGTTCCGACAGTCAAACGATTTGCACTGATGTGTGTGTCCTACTTACATCCCCTTGTAAGAATATCTGCTAAAGATGATAACATGAGGCCTAATAAATTAAAACCATACCTTAATTCAGTAGGCCATGGTATACTTTTCTTTGGAAAGTAAATAAATTCTCAATAAAACAGAAGTTACAATTCCTACAGCTGTGTCTATAGCAAGAGCTTCCATGTCCAAGCCACTGTGACGGCTTCAAAAATCTTGAGAGAAAATTTGATAAGAGCAAATGTAAACAATTTAGGGAGCAGTGGAGCCTGTGGATCCTCATAGTGTGTGGGTTTGAGGGGTTGAGGTGCTGTAAGAAAAGAGGATAGTAAGAAAACTAGAGAAGGGGAAGAAAGCAGACATACACTGGAATTTTATATGCACACGTTGGTATGTAGTAGAAGTAGTGGACTTCTACTATGTTGTAGGGACTGCCCTACAAACAAAAGTGGATTTAGCATAGTTGAGGGGAAAGCCAGCTACGGATGGCAGTTCCACGGGGATAAAGTCACTACCGTTGTGGACAAAACTGTTTGTGAGCATAACGGCATCTGGCTCATTAAGAATTCAGTTACTTGCCGGCCGGGTGGTGCAAGTGGTTGGGTGCGCGTGCTCAGCTGCAGGGGCCTGGGGTTCACCGGTTCGGATCCTGGGCGCACATGGACTCACTGCTTGGCAAGCCATGCTGTGGCGGCGTCCCATATAAAGTGGAGGAAGATGGGCACAGATGTGGGCCCAGGGCCAGTCTTCCTCAGCAAAAAAAAAGATGAGGATTGGCAGATGTTAGCACAGGGCTGATCTCCTCACAAAAAAAAAAAAAAAAAGAATTCAGTTAAATAGTTCATTTCTGCCTAGTCACTGTTCATAAGCCATGTCCATTGCTCTAGCCTACCCTGCTATTGAATCAGAAAATGAATGCAGGAATAATATTGATAAAAGTTCACACTTGCATAATGCTGACTATAGGTGGAGCGTTGTATTAAATGTTTCACAAACACCTTTTTAAATTTGCATAATGTCTGTATGAATTTGGCACAGTATTATCCCCATTTTATGTAGGATAAAACTGAAATACAGAGATAGTATGTAGCTTTGGCAATGTCCAGCAGAACTGGGATTTGAATCCAGGCAATTCTGCTTTGCTGCAAAATCTTACCTCATCCTGACCAAAGTCAGTGCTTTATAAATTAGAAAGTTGACACTGGAGAAATTAAGAAATATTTCTCAGGATGTACTGATAGTAAAGTGGCAGAGACCAGGTTAGAAAGTATCTTCAGTTCTGACCTTCCTAAATCTCTAACATAATTGGCTAAAATGGTACAGATTAGAAAGTGAAGAGAATTTAAAAATAAAGTAATGACAAAACAAAACAGAGTTAATTACACCCTGGGTGTAGGATACACGAACAGTGTGTATGAGGTAGGGATGTGAGTTATAATACAATTCTGTGCTTTCTATACATTTACTCCTTACGGATTTTCAGTCTACTTAGCCTGTCTCAGAAAGTCACAGTTCTTCAGGAAAAGTTAAAAATGATTCCAAGAACAGCAAATGCATGAGCCACCTATATTTACAGAAGTCTGAATCACCATTCTGTGTTTATTTCCTGCTTAAAGTTCTTTGTTATCTTATGAGTATATTGAGGTATAGAGTGTGTGTTCAACCAACTATGTCAAAGAAAATACTATAGTCAGGTTACATGAAATTAACCCTAGACTCTTTATTTCTTTAAAAATATGCAAAACCTTAAATGGTCTCACAGATCTCAAGTTAATAAAACTTTGGAAAGTTCAACAGCTATAAAGTATAATATCACCTTAATTTTACTAAAACCAAAATGAAAACATTATTATTACACCTTTTAAAAGAAAAAGAACCATTTTATTCTTTGTAAGTAAAATAAAAGTAATTGTTTGTTTTGTATTTCAAACAGTCATAAAACAACCATTTAGACTAGTCACTCTTTGATATGTATTTACCTCATCCATCTATTAAAGTCAAAATTCTCCAAAGCATTTAGAATATAACTTCTTCTAAATAAGCAAATGATGGCAATTATCTGCAAAAGCATTGGGGTAAAAATCTAGAAGGTAGGTGGTTAAAAGACAGCAGAAAACTCTTCTAAGGACTTGCTCTGCTATGAAATCATAATTTCTAAAGAAATTTAAAAAATTGATTATATAATATTTTGACTCAGTTGTTGACATATGTAAAGAACTACTGCTCAATCTAAAACACAAACCTTTAAATATTCATTTTCTAAAACTCATACCAAACAAGGTATTCAACAGGGACTCCTGCCCAATCGTACACTTCATCAGGCTGAGAGTGGATGAGGTTCACATCCAGGGCAAGTGTCTCCACAGCTGTAGAGGGCAGAGAGGGGGGAGTAATGGGGTGAAGCTTGGGATACTAAAGTGCAAATTACATGTTAATAGAAAATATCATTTTTACATTTTGTTGAGGCAGCTTGTGAGGTCTCAGACCAAAGGCACACTTCCTTAGGAGAGCTGTTGTGGTTGTTTTCCTTGTTTTTTTCAGGAAATGGAATTCTAGGCAGAAGTATGGGCACTAGAGGCAGCTGCTCCCCTTTCCCAGGACTACTAAAGAAAAGAAAGAGCCAACTTGTGTTTCTACTTGCTTCTTCCCTCACTTTGTAAAAGAGAAGAGAAGGTCTTAAACTCAAGCCCTTTAACTCTATGGTGAGCAAGAGTTGGGTCACCCTCTTTGTACTTTTGTGAGCCAGAGGGTGTGTGTTGGTCTGGTTCTCAGGAAAGCAATTCTCTTGTCTTTTCCTTCTAGAAAGGATGTGTGTGAGTGTGTGCGTGTGCGCGCCTGTGCGTGTTGAGGGTGGGGTAGGGTGTGCATAAATGGGAAGGGGACTGGATATCAGGTAGCAGACTTTGTTATTTCCTTTCCCAGGGGCGAGATAAAGTCAGGAGTATATATGGAAACCACAGCTGTCAAACAGGGCTTTTCTCTCCGGAGCTAAGAAAGTTAAGTACTTCTGTATCACCCAAGATTACAACTTGGGTGCCAAGACATTCACTGTCCATTGTTCTGTAAACTCACTTTTATTAACAATGAGAAAGAAATAGAAAAGAATACATACCCATACTCATAGCACTAAGGACCTTGTCTTGCCTAACCAAAGAAACCTTCCTTTCTTGAGGAAGAAGAGAATATATTTGGTTAGTGGTAGTTGTATATGAGAATTTACTCTTGTGTTCATTTTGATTTCAATAGTGTTTACCCACCAAGGAACAAGTGACAGAATCTGGGTTTAAACTCAAGTTTATCTTCCAGATACTGAAGTTCATGATCTCATCACTGTACTATGTTCTCACTGAAGGCTGATTACTTGGACTTTGGGTCAAATTGATAATTAGAGATAAAATCATGTGAGATTAATTGCATGCTAGTATTTACCAAGCACAACTGACTAAATAAAATTAATCTATTTTCTATATCTAGGACTAAAATGTCTTATTAATATATCATGTAATTCTAGATTATTAACATAAATCTAAAAGCCTTTCATTCATCAAAACATTTACGAAGTGCATTATAAGGGTCAAGATCATTGCTGGTCTTTAGCACTAGCAAGTACAGTTGTGCATGTTGTGCACTTCACAATTCCAGGAGGTACCATTCATATTGCACAATTCTTAATACATAGAGAGCTCTTAAAATTATAACAGCACAAATATTTTAATGGAAAGATAAGAAAAGACTAATAACAGTTTACCTACCTTCTAAAAAAAACGTTAAAGCAGAATAGCTTAAAAAAGTCAAGCTCTGATGTAATTAAAGAAATGTCAATTAAAATAATGAGATGACAGTTTTTGCCTATAACATTATACAACACCACAAAGATTTACCGTATCAAATGTTATTCACTAGGATGGATAAAAGTTGCATTGATATTTCTGCTAAAGAAAATTTGAATTAGTACAAACTTCACAAAGTGCATACTCTTGATTTAGCAATTCTGTGGGCCTACTGCTGTTTTGCATAGCTTCACTAATGTGGCTGGGATGGCACAATCATCTAGCTCACTGATACGTTTATTTAGGAGAGACTGAGGTATAATTCCATGAGTCCTCAAACATTGCCTGATTGCAGGCTGCCTGGATGTTCATTATTGTCTTCCCTATTAACTGGTTTTTAACTAGCACTGCAAAAGCTAATTTCCAATCAGAAATCTGTAAACCCAACTGAAAATTTGTTTTTGGTGCTCCACTGCTGCAGGTGGTGGAACTCTACTGACCCTGTGTCTTTGGAACATGTCATTTGATAGCATGAAGTTTGGCAGGAAGAGGAAGTGATTTGTGGGAGCTAATGACTTTATGTGTTATCAAAAACAAACAAACAAAAATAAACCTTAGTTTATAGAGCCACAAAACCATACAAAAAAATGAACAAACTGGCTTAGAAAACACTTTAGAAAAACCAGATGTTCCAGATTCTCAATCAAAGAAAGCCAGAATATGATGGATCTCAATGCTCTCCAGATTTGTGTACCTGATGCACTGAGAAGGATTATGGATTCCCATGACAGCAATAAAATACAACTATACTAGGTGCATGTAAATGCCTTTTCCCTGTGTTCTCTCTCTCAACACTTGTACCCACCACACACACACAAACACACACACATAACCACTGGCTGGCAAAGAAAATTAGGAATCTGTTGGCAACATCTTTTAAAAACACAAATATGTTCTTTTTAAAATTTCCTTAAAAATCTGTAGGTAAAATGGAGAGTCTAAAAGAGTGTGATAGTTTCTTTCTGGACTATTTGACTTCCTCAGGCCTATATAGGTAGAATCACCAGGGCAAGGGCTTGGCGGTTATAACTGTATCTAAATTTGAGACAAGTGCCCTTAACAAAAGGATTGATTTTAGCAACTAGAGCATAAGAGAATCTTATAGGTTGGTTGAGGTAGTGGAGAACAGAAGCATATTTCTGGGCCAAAATTTCTTCCCCTTCACACGCAAGCTTCTTGTTTACTCCTTTTCTGTGTATATGTGACTCAGAATACAAAAAAAAAAAAAAAAACCTGAGAGGTTGTAGAAATGGTTAGAGTGACAGAAAGCAAGTGCATTCTGAAAACATTAGTTTGCCCTCTCTGTTTCTGCTGTCAAAATTATTTCATCTTCGGTATATGTTTGCTCTTTCCGTGATGTTGGAAACTCCAGTTTCTTCCAGATGAAAACATACATGTACACACACACACACACACAAATGACTTTTCATCATGAGCAAAATTATTAGACGACATTCTTATAAGTTGTAGAGAAGGAACAGTGTTCCATGCACCCACCTGTCAGGTTCTTTCGCTGTGCCTTTCTCTCAGGCCCTTTGAGGCCTTATGGGAACCTTCAAATCTAGGCAATCTCTGACTTTGCTTACTTCTGGGCGCCGACTGATCCATTTCCTTCTCAGTGCTTCCTGGCTCCTTCCAGCTAGTGAAACAGCAGGGCCTGACTTTGTGTGTATGTAGTTCAAACTTTTTATATTTTTACTGCCCGTAAAGTCAATGATTACTACATTCAGATCATATCCTTGGACTTATTTTTCTTCCCAGAGACAGGAGTGAGCCTCCCCTGTTTCTCCTTGCCATACCCATTCAGGACTACCGCCGGCTCCCAGCAGCACCACTGACTGAAAATGAAAACTGGAAAAAGGGATTAAGTAATGAGGTAAAATTTAGTTTTTTAAATCTCTTTACTTGAAGTTTTTATCTTGCATCCACAGGGTACTGTGCTCCTTGAATGATTTCTGTTCTGAACACGTGTTTGTAATTTGAATGTTTTTGCCTAATTCCAGTTTTCCCACAGGAAACTCATTGCTGTTGTTTATGCTGTGCAGAATGTCTCAGGCTTGCAGTGACTTTTCTGGGTTCAGTGGGACTCTTCTGAAGCATGCCAGGATTTGGGCTCTTCTCGTGAGACTGTAGACATCATAAGGGAAAAAGGAATCCACTTCAAGTCCTTACTTTTGTGCTCCCACCTTCTCTCCACCCCTACACACACACACACACACACACACACACACACACACGCACACAAATCACTTTAAGGCACTTTCCAAAATATAGAATATGTGATTTATCACATTTATTTCAGTAGCTGGTGTTTGATGTGGACTAAATAGAGTTGGACTTTGTGAAGGTGGGACAAATAGAAAAAAATATTCTTTTCTCACTAAAACAACCATTCAGTTTTAATGTCAAATGACTTAGTTTCTCCTAAGAGGGGCATTGTTTTTCATTTTTTTTCCATTAATCTCTTTGAAAGCCAATTTTAGACAGTTTAATTTTCAGCCTGTGGCTCCGCTTAAATAGGAAGACTAGTGGTGTCATGTAGACTATAGAATATAACCACATAAAATTGTTTGTTACTTTTTGGTAGGATTTAAAAGTTTTTTATGAAGTAATTTGTATATTTTAAAGTAAATATCATTTATAAACCAACTTCCAGAGTCTGACTCAACAACATTAGTTATCTTCTGTCTTCCAGGCCACACCCCTGCACCCATCTACCCATATAATTCTGAACTCATCATCACCCACTGGTCATGATGAGGCAATGCTAGCTAATTCAGAACTAACACTCCTAGGTTCCTGAGTTGGTTACACCCACTTTCCAGATGTGACTCGTATATATTGAGAATCAAATGCCTTATTTTCATCTTGTTACTCATATCCATCCTTCTCTGACAACATTTTTGCAGCTGGAGGAGCTTGAGTTTTTTGTCAGAGGGAAGTTTGCGTTGTCAAAGGAAAATTTCCTTACAAACTGTGAACACCCTTATTTGAATGAGATAAACCAGAGAAATTTTTTAACTCTGGATTGGGCCCACTCACGGTAGATTTGCAGTAAGGCCAAGTGAGCAGAGCTGAGAAAATTGAAGACTATTTCTGAGTTGCCACTCACTTCTTGTGTGCCTTTGAGCAGACTTCCTGAAGCTCAGCTTCCTAATCTCAACTACAAAATGAAAGTAAGATTTATCTTCAAGGTGGGTATTGATTAGAGACAATATATATTAAGCACAATCAATACAATTTATTTTGTAGAAGACACAATTCATTTTGATAAATCATTTTTATACACCCTATATTGTATAGAATAGATTAAATGTGGTTTAAGGTCATGCTTTCTAAATTTTCTTGTGCATGCATGTTACTTGAGGATTTTATTAAACTATAGTCTCTGATTCTGGATTGGGGCCTGAGATTCTGTATTTCTAACACTCTCTCAGGTGATGCCAACAGTACATGATGCTGGTACATGGACTGTATTTGATAGCTATTATGAATCAATTACATAAATATAAAACAATAGTACAAATTAAATTAAAACAAATAAATAAAAAAATGAAAAAAGATGAGCTAAGACATGAAATGGAACCAGGAATGGTGTTATAAGTTTGTAACATAATGTTAATCACTTATTATGTGGGGAACAGATTTGTCTATATGATTTGTAGTAGACAGTATGAAAATAGAATCTGTGTCCTCAATATTTATTTACTTTCCCATAATAATCTATATGCATAACAACCGTCGGTAAGTGGAGTTATATTGCTACAAAATTTTACATTCTGGAGCCAAAAAAGAAAAAGAGAGCCTCGTTTATTTTCCTCAATTAATTCAGAATATATAAGTGTTCAAATGAGTTTGGGATTGATATTTACCTTTACATAATCTGGGAAGAAATAATTTGCTAACAAATTAATAGAATAAATTGTTTCAGGGAGAACTATTCCATTTATTATGTGAAACTCAAGTCTAATATCTGAATATACTATGTTGACTTCTGCTGTCACTCATTCCTTTATACACCAACTGGGAAATAATGCTATCCCCAAGATCTTCTGAGTTTCTGGATGACAAGTACAGGTCTCATCATTCATTCACCCCAAAATGGTCTTCTAGAGATGAAAACTGCAATGTCTGAGATACAAATGCATTGGATAGGATTAACATCAGATTACATATTGCAGAAGAAAAGATTAGCAAACATGAAGGCATAGCAATAAATGTTATCCAAAATGAAACATACAAAGATTGAAAAAGATTTTAAAAAATTATTAGAGCATCAGTGAGCCGTGGACAACTTCATGTGTCCTGGAGTCTCAGAAGGAAGAGGAAGAAACAGAAAATATTATTTAAAGAAATAATGACTGTAAACTCACAATTCCAGGAAGCTCAATAAACCTGAAGCACACATGCACACGTGCACAAACACACACACACACACACACACACACAAAACCCATGAAAATAACCACATCAAGGAACATCATAATTCAATTACTCCATACTAGTGATAAAGAAAAAAAATCTTATAAGCAGGAAGAGAAAACAGGCATTATGTACAAAAGAACACAGGTAAGAAAGACAACAGATTTCTTGTAAGGAAAAACGAGATACAACTGAAGTGTAATGATGAGTGATAGATTTATTTTACCTTAGGTCCAGATATTTTTTAGCCTATTTCTGTGAAAAGTGGTTTTTAATTCAAAGTAAGACGTGCAGTTCCATTTCTTTCCGAAGCTTCCACTAAAGACCTTTGCTCTGCTTGTCACTGAACCAGTTGCTGCGCTTGCCGTCTACAGCTTTATAGCCACAAAAACGCCCTTTGTAGTTAGATCAGTGTGTTAAAGGTCAATTTTACTTTGTGTCAAGTTGCAGTGTTTTAAGAGTAACGTTAGTTACTCTGGTTCTGATTTTTATCCTCTTTATTTCTCCACGATTTGATTGTCAGCAGATATTCTAACAAGTATTTGTACAACCTGGTACAGAAATGATTCCCCTAAAAGACGTACTGAGAAAAGACCTGAAGATGGTCCATGGCTATCCCATGGTCTATGCTTTTGCAAAAAACTGGGAAAAAACTAAACAGTTCCGCAGCAGGCCAGATGACATCGTGATAGTCACTTATCCCAAATCAGGTGAGTTTTGTGGTCTGACAAAGGTGAGTCTGACTTCAACCTTTATTGCCTAAAAATCAACTTCTCTATAAAATTGTTATCATCCTAAATAAAATTAATATTCCTATCAGTCAATCTAGCCATCTACTTTGATTATATTAAAATGGGTATTTGGGGCACAGAAAGGGAAATTCTGTAGAATTAACTTTCTAATAGAATGTATTAAGATGACAGGCTTCCAACAGATATTTTTTTCCCCCAGATTTAGATGATTGTTATAAAAAATGTTGCTTTTTGCCACAGGTACCACTTGGGTTAGTGAAATTGCGGACATGGTTCTAAATGGTGGAGATGTTGAAAAATGTAAGCGAGATTTTATAACTGCTAAAGTTCCAATGTTGGAAATGGCTCTCTCTGAACTAAGAACTTCAGGTAATTTTGAATCACCTGGAAATTATAATTTTGTAATATTATATACATAGCATATTAATTATTGTATTTGTGACTTCCATTCAAAGAAAATGGAGTAGACTTTGTAACATAAAATGAAAATTTGCAAGCAGTACAATAACCAAGGCCTATAGAGAAACTGTAGTTTGGTCCATTGCATATCCAAGTACGATAACCAAAGATGAAAGAGTTTTGTTCTAGAAAATAACTAAAAATTTTGTTGATAACATAAAAAATGTTCTTTATCTTTTATTGACTTTTATTGTGTAGAATTTGGCAGATTAGATCAATAAGCTCCTAATTTAGGACATTGCTGTAGTTAAATTAGTAAAGAAGTACCAATGCCTCTTAAAATGTAAAATTTATTATTAATATAATTCATTTTTTACTCCAACAATATTTATTGAGTGTTTCTAAAGAATTATGCACCATGCTGCAGGCTACATAAAATAATCAATAAATTAGATTGGATATTTAGGGATATCTACTCTGAATTGAGACCTAAAGCCATGCACATAGTTGGTGAAATCATATTTCAAGAAGGTGAAGTATTATGTATGAAGATCTAGATGCAGAAAAGATCTTGATGTAGTCCAGGGACTGAAAAACAATAACAACCACCACCACCACCACCAACAGCAATGAAAAAAAGGAAAAGTGAAATGCAGAACAATTGGAGATTAGACAGGGATAGATTATGTAGGGCTTGTAATTAATTCTTAAGAAATATTCAGTGAGCTAAGAGAGAATCAGAAGAGTATGATGTCCTGTAGGTAAGTGAGAAGGGTTCAAGAAGTGAGGCGTGGCTCTCAAATGCTGCTGGAAATCTGGGATAGGAAGACAGAAGTATGGTGGTGAGTGTGTATATCAATTTAAAGAGCAGAATCCAAATTCTCTCTCATACTAGTTACTTCCATCGGCAGAGAAAGATCAACTAGGAAGGCGTCATTCCTTCTGTGTGGTTGCCTGAAGTCAGAGAGCAAATACTAAAGCTTGGAACTAAAGAATTATTCTGAGACAAGCAACCAAAATAAGTGCAAGAGTGAGTTAAGACTCCAGAGCCATAGAAAAGTGTGAAACGAAAAAGTGATAGAATCAAAGTAATCAGGGACAAGGAGTGAGGGATTGCTGGTGGGAGACAAGGGTTGAGGTTGGAGATTGAGGCTGTGTTGCATCACCACAGTGCATAGGTCAGATTCAGCAGGTGAAGGAGGGTAAACTACCACTCAGGTTTACTCTGGAGCCTGAATGTGGATACTTGTGATGTTATTACACATTCCCAACGTTCATACTTGTGTATAAGAAGGGTTCATTTAAAGGACCTCACATAGCAAAATAATTACAAGACAGAAGACATTGTGAAATCTTTCAATGAAGTTGAGGGAGAAAAGAGGAACAACAGATCTGGGAAAAACTTTATAAAACAACAGATATAAAAGTTCATGTCATGGGCATAGAGGAAGAGTGAGTTGTGGAAGATTACATTTCTCATTTCTATATGCTGGGTAAAGAGGCTGTCGGTACCAGGTCAGTAGAAGCATAATGAAATACCTGGTGGAATTTTAAGTGTATATAGTTAGCGTTTCCAGATAAAATTCAGGATACTCAATTAAATTTGAAATTCGGATAGGTGGCTGTTTTATTTAGTATAAGTACTTCCCAAATATTGCATGAGAAATACTTATACTAAAATGATTCTGTTGTTTATCTGGAACTCAAATTTAACTGGAATGCTTGTATCTTTATTCCCTAAGTTTACCAACCCTATCTGCTTTGATATTAAGGGGTTCTTCTGAATACAACATGTGTTATGCACTCTTCTCTGCAAAACAATCATTGGTGAACAGAACAAACTATATCCCTGCTCTTATGGAATCTCCATTCTAATGTGTATGTTTAGGGGTGGGGATGGGGAAGGGGCATAGGAAATAACAATAAACAAACAAATAATTAAACTATTAAACGAAAATAAGTGTTACATAGAACACTTAAAAATGATGTTTTAATAGAGAGAGACTGAGTGGCTTCTTAGCATATGTCATAAATTATTGTAAATGAAGCATAAGATTTCTTCGAATGAGTGAGTCAGATACAATTTTGTGTAGGTGTGCCTTTGTATGCAAAAGTGGGAAGATAATGTAGGATTAATAGGTAATCTAGAGGTTAGACTGGATATAAATTTATTGTGAAAAAATGCATAGGACTTTAAGATTTATTGGATGTGAAACTTGAAGGAGGAAACAACAATAATTGAGATTTTAGGTCTTGGCGACTCTAAAGGAGGTGGCATCATTAACAGATATATCTGGGATAAGATAAAGGGTGTTGAGTCTATTAAAAGAATAGTAAGATAAAAGTGTTAGCCCAGCTCACCCTAGTCTATGTCAGAAGTTCTCTCTCTGAGTATGCCTTTACCGCAAAAATACCTTCAGATTGGCCAAGTCACTTACATGGTGAGTTTCAGGCCACTAGGATCTTCCTAGTTTTGAATGTAGAAAATAAATAGATACTTTCCTCCTCAAGGAAGTTCATATATCCCTTATCCAAAGACTTAATTTGAAACCAAGTTCTACCACCTATTTGTCATACGACTTTGGAGAGTTTAGCTAACAAAAATTACACAGCATTTTCGTTTTGCATGTATATGTATATATTGAATATATATTACACATAAAGGAAATAATGAAAATGCAGATACAACAGTTGATGCTATACAGAAATAACAGCATCTAATACTACAATAGCTGATGCAAAACAGTAGCCCATGCAAGAATTACTAGTTATCGATATCTCTTTGACATGCAGAAAATATTTTTATAATTATTTATAACAATGCACAGATATGATAAAACCCCAAATTGCTAAGGTTGATATTATTCCTCCTTGTTTTGGAGGTGGAGAAAGTGAAGCATAGAGATTGGAATACTTTCAAATATCTCACGATGAGTAAGTGATAGAGTTAGAATTTGAACCTGAGGAGGCTAACCTCAGAATTTATGCCCTTGACCATTACACAATATTGCCTCTTAGAATCGAGATGAATAATGTCTGTGATTGATTCAAAATTTAGCAGCATTATGTACTGCTCAAAAATATTTTGAAATGTTGGTTGAGAAAATAAGGAAACACAGGCTCCTTGGAGACTCTAATATCTCTATATACCAAACTAAATTTTCCCAGGTATAGAACAATTAGAGAAGAATCCATCACCCCGCCTTGTGAAGACACATCTACCAATTGATCTCCTTCCTAAGTCTTTCTGGGAGAACAACTGCAAGGTACACTCTAGACCGCAAGTCAGTTTTCTAATGTCGCCCTATCCCTTTACTCACACACATAGGGAGTAATTGCTTAAATGTTTCATTTACTTACTTATAAGTAAGTACTATAACTTACTTATTATCAATGAGTCTAAACCTACATACTCAAATTTTCCAAAGTTGTGTAGCAATAGGATCCTTATCTCAGTACAATATTGCTACTATTATTCCACTACTGTCCCTAATAGTCTGGCCTCCTCTGAAAACTCAACATAACGATGTCAGTTTTTATTTGATCGTTTGGTAAAATTCTCCAGTGAAACATTTGTGCCTGAATATTGGCTTTTGGAAACTTTTAAATGTGAAATTCAATTTCTTCAATAATTATGGGGCTATTCAAATTATTTCATCTTAGCTGATTTTTGCTAGTTTGTGGTGTGTTGAGGCATTCTAAGTTATTCAATTTTGTAATGAAAAATTATTCATACTATTCCCTTCTTATTCTTTCTTTTAACAGACTTTATTTTTTACAGAAATTTTATTTATTTTTAGAGCAATTTTAGGTTCACAGCAAAATTGCGAGAAAGGTAAAGAGATTTCCCACATATCCCTTGCCACTACACGCACATAGACTCCCCATTATCAATATTTCCCCCTAGAGTGGTACATTTGTTACAACTTATGAACCTACATTGCCACATCATTATCATTCAAAGTCCATAATTTATATGAGTTCACTTTTGGTGTTCTACATTCTATGAGTTTGGACCACTGTATGATGACATATATATACGATTACGTATCATACAGTGTAGTTTCACTGCCCTAAAAATCCTCTGTACTTCACTTGTTCATCCCTCCCAACCCCCAACCCTGGTAACCACTGATCTTTTTACTGCCTGCATAGTTTTGCCTTTTCCAGAATGTCATATAATTAGAATCATACAGTATGTAGCCTTTTCAGATTGTATTCTTTCACTTAGTAATATGTGTTTAAGATTCTCCCATATCTTTTTATAGCTTGATAGCTCATTTCTTTTTAGTGCTGAATAATATTCCATTGTCTGGAGGTACCACAGTTTATTCATCTATTCATCTACTGAAGGACACCTTGGTTACTTCCAAGTTTTGGCAATTATGAATAAAGCTGCTATAAACATCCATTTGCGGGTTTTTGGGTGAACTTTATTTTTCAACTTCTTTGGGTAAATACTAAGTAGTGCAATTGTTGATCGTATGGTAAGAGTACGTTAAGTTTTGTAAGAAACTATCAAAGTGTCTTCCAAAGTAGCTGTACCATTTTGCATTCCCACCAACAACGAATGAGAGTTTCTGTTGCTCCACATCCTCATTGGCATTTGATGTTGTCAGTGTTCTGGATTTTGGTCATTCTAAGTGTGGAGTGTTGTCTCGTTTTTTTAATTTGCATTTCCCAGATAACATATGATGTAGAGCATCTTTTCATACTCATTATTATTTTAATAGATGTAATATTTCTTGTGATGCCACCTGTTTTTTTCCTTGATATTAGTTTTTTGTATCTTCTCTCTTTTGTCAGTCATGCTAGATGTTTTATTGATTTTTTTTATAAAGAGTCAGTTTTTTGTTTCATTAATTTTCTCTGTTTTCTTGTTTTTAATTTCACAGATTTCAAATCTGTTGTTTTACTTGCCTATATGTTAATTTTTTTCTTAAATCAAATACCATCCATTTAATTTTCTTCTTCCTCCCCCTGCAGATGATTTATCTGGCTCGAAATGCCAAGGATGTTGCAGTCTCATATTACCACTTTGACTTAATGAATAATATGGAACCTTTTCCTGGCACCTGGGAAGACTATCTCGAGAGATTCTTGACTGGAAATGGTAGGTGGGCCTTGGCTTAAAATTAATAAATAATTTTTCATTTCTTTGTTTTTTTATTTTTTTCCCCCCCAAAGCCCCAGTAGATAGTTGTATATCATAGCTGCACATCCTTCTAATTGCTGTATGTGGGACGTGGCCTCAGCATGGCCAGAGAAGCGGTGCTTTGGTGCGCGCCCGGGATCTGAACCCGGGCCGCCAGCAGTGGAGCGCACGCACTTAACCGCTAAGCCACGGAGCTGGCCCAATAATTTTTTATTTCTAATAACACTATTAACCATTACTGGTATGACTTTTCCTTTCAAAACACTTATTTTTCCAAGTCGGTAACAAGTGTATTCAAATACTATTTAAAAAATTAAATCAAATGCATGTAATATTTTACTATGAACCTGGTATTAAACATTGGCTTAATAAAAATATTCTCAAATCTCTTTTCAACTGCTAGAAATCCATTCTTAGTTCCTGCTCACAATAGAAATTGTTTAACTTGCCCAAATTATTAGTTATATCTGTTAGATGTATATTTATAGTACTCAGATAAACAGTTGATATGAGTACTTCATAAGTACTTCATGAGTATTTCCTCACATGTGAGGCTAAGTAGAACCTATTGGAGGTCAATGTATTTTCATTTAGAATGCTTCCTTTGTACTTTACATTTTTTTAATCTGATTCTTTGTACATCCATAAATGGCTGATTTTATTTTTTTTTTAATTGGCCTTATATTCTCAGTTCCCTTGATTACTAAATTTCTGTAAATGTTTTTACAATTTGACTTATTGTTCAGAAACAAACCTCTAATTTTATGAATGCTATGGAAATAGACTGTTTCTCTGGTTTTAGTGGCCTATGGTTCCTGGTTTAATCATGTTAAGAGCTGGTGGAAGAAAAAGGAAGAACATCCAATACTTTTCTTGCACTATGAAGATATGAAAGAGGTAAAATGGTAGAAATTCATTCTGGATAATTCCTTCACTACATCCCGGGGTAAAGGGATTAATATATATTTTTCTTAACTTAATCTATGGAGTCCAAAATGATATGATTGCTTTGCCGGTTCTCCATGACTGCTTACCCAAATCTTGCCAAGATCTGACGACTTTCTAATTGTGAAATCAATGGCATTTTTATTCCTCTAATCTTTTTTAACCATTGTGTGTATTTTGAGTACTTTTTCTTTTTGAAATTCTCTCCTACATTTATCAGGTTGTCACACTCTCATGGTTTTCCTCTGGATCTCTAACTTCTCTATCTATCACTTAGTCTTTTTTCTTTTTGAGCTGTTTGCTGTATTTTGGTGATCGCGTCCATGCCCACTGTCATCAAATCTGTTTATGTGCTAATGACTCCCCAAAAACTCCATTTTAACTTCTACCCTGAATTCAAACCCATGCTTTTATTAAAATGACCCTGAAATTTTGTATGTTCAAACTAAACTCAGCTTTGTTCTCTTTCTCCAGCAAGTAACCTTTTTCTTCTTTTATTCTCTCTTTTGGTTAATGATGTTATTTGTCCATTCAGTTTTCAAAGATTGAGAGTAAATTGTTCTCTTTGGCTTCCATATAGCGGATATGGTTCCAATATATCCTGAACATCCCATCGGTTCACATGACCTACCTGTTACTTCTTTCAAATGTGTCCCCCACCTTTACCTTTTTACTACCTCCCTCTTAGTTCAGGGACTCATAAAAGCATTCATCTAATCTCTTGTATGAACTAGTATTCATTCAAATACTACTGCAATACTATTCGGGGCTATTTTACTTAAATTAGCCAACCACACACACCTGGAAACTATGTGGAAACTGTGTTCCTCTAGTTGTAAAAGCCTAAGCATACAAATGAAGATACATTTTAGACTTTCAGATTCACGATAGAAGGTACAATATCTATCATTTTTGTAACTGTATTTGCAGTACCTAATATAGTACCTACCGCATAAACAGGGGCTCAATGGTCACTTTTCCAAATAATTAATTGCTTGAATGAATGAGTGAGCAGTAATAATAAACACTTTAGTGACATCAATCCTACTTTGCATAACAGAAATCATGCCCCATGTAAATTCTCCTTTGCTCCAAGTATTTCTGAGAACCCCCCAGGGTATTTCTCACATCTTATCAAAAAGAGAGTTTTTCTGCTCTGCCCAGGCCTCCACCCTCCATCATACTTGTTTGCAGCCTAAAGGAATCTGCTGTCTAAACCTTAACATTGCTCCTTTATTCAGGGCTTGAGGCAATCAATGTCAAGTTACTGGTGATACATGGCTGCAAAACTAAAGTGGTTTTATAAAATCACTTTTAAAAAGTGATGATATCCCTTGAGTGTTTAATTAGCCAGAGTTAAGTTATGAATTCTTCATAAGAGAAAAAATTGTCGTTCTGTACCAACTATCTCTCTTTGCGTCCTGGACACCAGAGTAGCACTCATTAGTTTTATGAAAAGAGCAATTTTAGCTTCTGAATATAGTCCCTTATCTCCATAAGATGAAGAAGTACATTTCCTGGGCTAGTATCCAAATTCTGAGTCACAAATGATGCTGTCTCCCACCTCACACTCTTGGGTCAACAATTTCTCTCCTTATTCAGCTAAAGTATTTTATTCAAATCAACTCATTCATATTGATTTATGGTCTGACCCAATCAGTTTTATAAGCATATCCACATATTTTGAATCCCACCCAAATCTGCAACATACATCATACTTAATAGACAATGTTTTTCTCCTGTCTTACAGTCATTTTTAGACAATGTTTTGTAAAGAAGACTAATATAATAACAAAAAAACAAAATTATAATTACATATCAAGAAAAAAATTCAGAAAGAAGTTTAATTTACATCAGGTTTATGAGTATCTGCATAAATTCTTAATCAATGAGGTGAAAGAGAAATAAAGTACAAGAAGATACAGTTGGAGCCAGCACTCTCTGCTTGAACTTCCACGGGTCTATAAACTAACATCATCATTGATACTTTGGCAGTGGCCAGATTATTCTCCAAACACTTTGAGTGGCTAACAGAAGTTACTGTCTATTTGCCTGTCCATCTATGTGTTTTCCGAGTATCACTACTAACTTTTCTTTTGGCCTTTTCTCCCCTATCATCATTTCTGACATTTTGCTCATTCTAACCACTGACATCCCTAAATAGCTATGTCATTCTACCCTCACAGTGGTCTGATACATGAAAATACTGCCAAAACTTCCCTTGCAGGGAATTCCCTGCCTGCCAAAACATACACATATGCGTACATGCACACACACCTACACACAGCTAATGGGACGCGAACTTAAATGCTGTTTCTTCCCTACTGCATAACAGATACAGTACAAACTCTTCAACAGGACATCCAAGGATGTTCTCAATTTTCTCTCAATTCATATTCCCAGTTTTATAGTCTCTCTCACTCCTATGAACAACTCAAACCTAACTCCAACCACTTTGCTTTTTTTCTCCCTTGAACACACTGTGAGATCTTATACCTCCAAGAGTTTTAACTATTTTCTCTACTGGAAATTCACCCTCCAAAACCCCAGCAGACCACACATCTTGGTAAATTCTGACTGATCTTTTGCAAATCGGTTTAGATATCACCTCCTCAAAATCTCTGTACACATATCCATGCAAATTTTAGTTTAGCTTCTTAAAAATTTACAGTATTAAATTTATGTCACTGAAATCTAAAAGATGACACATTTCTCAGATTTTGTTCTTTTTATCCTCAAAGGGTAGTGAATAATTTAGGTCTTGATATTTTTACAACTTCATTGGAGTCTACTTTTAATTATTTATGTCCAAGAGGGTCTAATCAGTATTTACTTTAAGGTAAATATACTTGAAGTTGTCCATGAATTTATTATTTTTGTTTTTAAATATTGTTTTTTAAAAAAAGAAAGAAACTTTGATTAAGAGCAGAAAAACAAAGGCAGGAAGAATAAAAAGATGCTAGGTGCCTAAAACATTCACAGCTCAAATCTGATTACAAATTAAGCTTAAAATAGCTGTTATGATATTTTTCTCTAAATGTTGTTTCTATTTAGCCCAAGGCTTGTTCTTACTGTACTTTGAATGTAAACTAAAAATATAAGATTTAGAATAAACAAAACATTTTAACTCTATTTTTCCTCAATATAAATTGATTTTTTTAATTTTTATGATTAATTTTTAAAAAAATTATTAATAGACCCAACCAAATATGGATTCAATATTCAGAGTCAACTTTAAGAAATAATATTATAGTTTTTCACATTATGTTAATAATTTACTGGTTTACCATTTTCTTGGGTGTATCTCTTTACCCACTGATAGAATCCAAAGCAGGAAATCAAGAAGATTGTTAGATTTCTAGAGAAGGATCTGAATGATGACATTTTGGATAAGATCATCCACCATACCTCATTTGAAATGATGAAGGACAACCCTCTGGTGAATTATACACATCTACCAACTACAGTGATGGATCACAGCAAATCCTCCTTTATGCGCAAAGGTGAATATTTTGCTGAGTTTAATTTCTCTTTTCCCTTTCTTATAATTACCCTGAAATGAGGATTAGCTTTGTGGTCTCTACCAAGTTACTTAGCCAGTTTTAGCATCAATTTTTTTCCTCTGTAAAATAGGGACACTAAAAATACCTACCACAAGAACTTGCTGAATTAGCTTAGGGATTATTAAAGGAAAAAATGTGTGTAACCCTGTTATCAGAATACTTTGAATATTTGATACATATTTCTCTTCTTATTTACTACTCTGCTAAATGGGAGTGGTTTTGTCAATTCTGATGTTATTCCAAATTTGTTTTTAAATCTTTGTGTAAATCGGCGTATGCCTGTTTCTCCTTCTCAGTAATAAACTAATGTCACTCAGTATCGTACTATCTTCTTTAAAGACCCCATATCATTTAGAAAACAGTGGTCACTTTGTTTAGAGGGATTCACCAAGAGAAAGGACTTTTTTTTTTATCCTATGGGAAGATTTTTCTCCCTAAAAACATTATCTGAATTATAGGAAACATGGAATCTAAATTTCACTTAGAAAGATGACAATAGAGGAATATGGCATTCACTATTGAAATACAGCTTTACTTCCACTGAAAAAAATCCTGTATAGTGTGGCTTATTGTATGTGATTTGTGTCAAACATGTTTTATTAATGATAAAAATAATAGATTTATCAAATTATTAACTTAAACAAATTTAAGAAGTTATCCATCTAATAATGCCACTCTCTGTTTTCAATATTCTTTATTGAATTGGAGAGAAAGGGGTAGAATTTCAGTTGGTGTGCTACAAAGTAAACATAACCCTAGGAATGTATTTTGCTTATGAACATGTGGATGAAAATCCTCAATTTTGATGGAGTTACATGGTTAAATTTTTCTCTAAATCATTTTCCCCTGTAACTTATTAAAATAGCAAATAGTCCTAGTGTTTTCAAATTTTATTTTTTATTTTCAAAAACACTACATTTAACTTTTCAAAAATAATCTCTAGTGTAAGAGGGCAAAGCAAATTTTTTATTGTAAATGGTCCATTATAAATTTGAACAAAGAAGACTAATATACACATACACACCCACACATACACTGTCTCCTGGTGGAAGAATCAGGGGAAAAAATCTCCTTTATTAAACAAGGCAAATTCTCAATATGCCAGATTATTGAATGTACTTCCAGGAGAGTTTTATCCCCAGTCATATGAAATTGACACCATCTTATGATATTTCATTAGGGTATAGAGGTAGAGGTATAAGCTCAGGATCTTGATTCTATGGTTTCACCAACTTCAACAGAAAAGAGTGCATGCTGGTCTAATAAGAGAAAGAGTCTTTGCATCCCCTCTGGAAGTGGTAAAGAACATATCCTTTGTGGTCCGATTGATCTGGAGTTTATCCAGGCTATGCTGCTTCTTGAATCTATGACTTTGAATACATTAATTAATCTAACAAAGCTCTGGTGACATCACTGGTAATATGAAGAAAGTGATAACACCTAGGACACATGGTTTTGGGAAGGATTATGGTAAATAATATGTAAGCATTTGGAATATTTTCCTGACCACAAATAATACATACAAAAATAGGAAGTCTTATTAGTTTAAATGGTTCAAGATTTATCTATCCATTTATTCACTTATGCATTCAATAAACATTTAAAGAATACTCATTCATTCATTAATTCACGTATAGGAAAAGCTCTTCATGAACACCTATATGCAGCACATATTCTCTAGAACATGCAAGGATGAATGACACATGCATCTGCCTCAAGAAGCTCGTAATGTAATGCAAGGGGCATGCATGTGAACGGGTGCTGAAGAGGGCTCAAAGTGAAGTATCAACAAAGGGCCAGGCACACTCAGACTTGAACGATGCCGTGTTGGGTAAATTGATGTCATAATTTAGTAACACAATAGTAAAGGTAGTAGGGAGAGAAAAGATGATGTCCAATGTTTATACGAAACAGAAAAATCTGGGCTTTGACCAGCATTTGTTTTTTCAAAAAAAAATTTATATTTCCTTACTTTTGTGAAGCAAATGTGTTTGTGTATGTTATATAATTTATACTCAAAAGAGAAGATCATTGGAATACTTTATATAGGACTCTTTATTTTTAAAATCTGTGTCCTCTGTTTTTAATGACATCTTTACAGATATATTATCCCAAATATACACTACCCCCAAATACATTCCAAAGAGCTCTTGCCATCTGGTGAACATAGAACAAAGTATGATAACCAAGGGAACAAACTTGCTTATGGGAGTGTTTTTCATTAAACGATTTGAAATCTTCATCAAGACATCATGGGTTAATATAGCTTGCAATTCAGTAAGATATATTTAATATTTCATAAAATATCAAAAGTAAATGTTTTTCTCCTAGCACATTGGCTGGCCATTAAAAATTTATTTATTTTTCAAATAAATATTTAGAAGCATCCACATATAAGAGATTAAATGTAAATTTATAACCCCAAAGTTTTACTCTTATAAAGATGGTTCAGGGATGTTATATGTTTGATTTTAATGCTAGTCTTCTTATCTAAAATGCAAACACAGTATAACTGTAGTAGACTCAGGGAAAACAAGTAACCTCCAAATATTCTACTATTCTCACTTATAAATTCTGGGAAATCAGCTTTCTGTTTCACTGTTTTGTCGCGCTGATAACCAGCCCTTGTACAGTTTCCAAAAGCAACTCATGAAATAAACTATGCCCTGACCATTGATCCAGTGTCCGGTAGTAAATTCATGACCCAAGACAATTAGAAACACTAAAAGAATCTCTTTCAGGAAACTACTGTACCAGCTCATATATTTAGACAAGAAAATTAACCCTTCTCAGAATGCATCTTTAAAAGTCAGACTCTGTTCAGTTATAAGCCACCTTTCTAAATGGGAAGAATTAACAATAAAAGAAAAATGACATTTTAAAATATTCAAATAAAAGAGAAGTTTTTCTTTAACTCTTCTAACCTTTTATTTTGGTATATATTAGCTTTTCCCTCATAACGGAAATATTTTATTCCTTCAGATGTTTTCTTACTTGTTATTTTTAGGGATTGCGGGTGACTGGAAGAATCACTTCACAGTGGCCCAAAATGAGAAATTTGATGCCATTTATAAGAAGGAAATGTCTGGAATTGCACTTCAGTTCCGCACAGAGATCTAAAGAGCCTAAGCTGCAAATCTGAAGACAGAAGAACTCATCTGTAATTTTTTGAAACAGGGCAGTTGTGACTTGACTTGGGCAATCAAATGGATTCATAAAGGAGAAAATCTGCTTTTAAAACTTTGATTTTTTTGGTGTCGTTAATTTAGGTGCCAGTTTTGCTCCTGACTCTGAGCTTCCAAATTCCCTAAAGTTGGGGCCAATTGCTACCCTTTTGTAGGTTATTCCTGCCGTTTCCTAGACAAGAGAGAAAGTATTTATCCTACTCAATCTCCATATATTACGACTTAAAATTAAGTTCCCCTCCCTATTAACATGGCCCAAGAAATACTGTTCTCACACTGACAATGTGTTTCCTAGCTCTGCCCAGTTTCCATTGGCTAAAATCTTGACCCAGGACACTCTGTTCCACCACTGTCTCTTGGGTTTCATGTTGCTCCCTGAGTCATAGCTCATCTTCTTGCAGTGTTTCTACTTGGATAACGTGGTTCATGTTCCAGATCATGTGGTTCAGGTTTTAGAAATGTTGTTTCTATGCCTAATTTTGAGAATATCCAAATTTTTCGTTGCTGAGTATATAATTTCTGAGTCTCCAAAGGTGAAAGGCCTACATTAATCTCTCTCCAGCTCTTCCCTGGGAACTGGAGCTCTGCTCTGAGAGCCTGGACTGAGGGCTGGAACCTGTTTCCTGTGAAGAGTCCTTCCAGATCTCAACAGCCTCTTCTGAACTTCGGAGAATCGCCTATTGCCATGCTCTGGTCACCATTTGGGAACTTCAGTTACTTCATCTTGTGTCTAAACAGATTTGTATCTCCTAACAGCACCTTCAATACCCCAGATAAGATCATGGTTGCTGCTAAAATTTCCCAATCTGGTGCCTAAGGGAGACTCTCTGGGATGAATCCCCTCGATGCCCTCCAGACCCAAGGTCCCTTCTATCTGCTGTTCCACATGCATGCCTACCAACCTGGGCTCTTTGATTAATGTTTCCTTGGAACATTTGTTTCTCAACTCCAGCTTTGCCTTACATGTGATTATTTATATCTCCATGTGCAGCCACATCTTGTGCCTGCAGATCATATTGGCCTGTGCCAAGTTACATGCCAAGCCTAAGTTTGCAAACTCAAGGTTTGTTAGAATGTCCTGGGCCCTTACTTGTTCTAGAGAAGAGTTCTGACACATTATAGACCCCCTGAGCCATAACTGAGATAGCTATGATAATTTGGGGTACAATATTTTGCCGTCTCAGATGAATTTCTGCTGTCCCCCTCTGCAGCTGGAATAGCTCCTCAAGCCTGTAATGTCTCTCTTCCCCAACCCCAGAAGGGGATTGATCTGATGCCAACTGCAAATCTCCTAGCAGTGGTATATCTATGATTCTGAGATAGTTGTTTTGATAGGTTTATTGTAATATGTATTATACATTATTTCAGAGTATGAAACTTGTGTGTATGTCCCTTAGAAAATATTTAGTAATAGTTAATCTTGAATATTTAGGGATATTGTGAACTAGTTCCAGCTTTCTAGAATATTCTTACCAATAGGGAAGTAAAGGCAATCATGTATCTATTTGCTTTATTGTCTTTATTTATAATAAATTAATGTGGTATGGACTTCTAATAGTATGGTCTATTTTTGAAAAAAAATTAAATATCTCTGAACTAGTCTTTAATCTGTGTAATAGATGGCTGCATTTACTGCCTTCACTAGCAGGATGAAATAATTTCACTTTGGCTAGTTTTCCTTTGTGAGAATAAGACTCTGCAACTGGACTTTATTCAAAAAATTTGAGTAAGTTTTAACAATGCCCCAGGTATTTTTCTAGATACTGGAGATAGAATGGAGAAAAAAGTAGAATTTAGATTTTCCTTTACCTTTCTTACAGGTTGTCTTATACCTTCTTTATTCTCTGATTCAAAAGCCAACACCCTGGTTCGATCTCTCATCAGCTCACACTTCACACCACACAGTAGTACTCCTATTAGAATTCCAGCTTCAAAAGTACCTGAAATCCTTTGAAATCATTCAGAAAACTGTCACCAAATTAATTTTCCTAAAACAATGATTTTATCATTATTTCTCTTATTCAACAGTCATCAGTATAATTTTCAAACAAAAAAATAGAATAATCTCATTCTATTTTTCTCTACCTGAAGCATATGATGTAAGGAAAGTGATGGCAAATATCTGGCAATGATATGATTACTCCTTCATCTATGGCACCTCAATAACCACACTTTAAATATAAATATTTGGAATTTTAACAACACACTTCTAAACAACACAGGAGGCAAAGAAGTCTCAAGAAAAATATAAAACAATTTTAAACTAAATGAAAATGAAAATACAACTTATCAAAATTTGTGAGATTCAGTGAAAGCAATGCTTAGAGGGAAATCTATAGCATTGAATGCGTATATGTATAGAAGAAAGATTGAAAATCAATAATCGACGCTTCCACTCAGGAAAATAGATAAAGAAGAGCAAATTAAATCCAAAATAAGCAGAAGAAAAGAAATAATAAAAATTAGTGCTGTTAAAATTCCAAATGTTTGAAGATTTTGCAGCTATCTTTCTCATTGATTTTTGGCTTAGCTCCACTGTTATCTAAGAACACACTTTGTTTAATTTCTAGCCTTTAAAATTCGTTCAGATCTGTTTTTTGCCTCAGAATGTAATCTACCTTGGGGGATATTCCATGTAAGCTTGAGAAGAATATTTATTCTGTTCTCGCTGGATGAAGCAATCTATAAATGTTGATTATACCAAGTTGATTGACAGTGCTGTTCTTGTCAACTATATTCTTACTAATTTTCTGCCTGCTCGATCTATCCATTACTGATGGAAGAATGTTAAAGACTCCAAGTGTAATAAATTAGTCTATATCTCTTTGTAATTCTATCAATTTTTGCCTCACAAAATTTGATGTTCTATAGTTAGATGTATATATGTTTATGATTGTTATATCTTCCTGGGAAGTTGATCCTTTTATGATTATGCAATGACTCCCTTTATCTCTGATAATTTTTCTTGTTCTTAAGAATGCTTTGTCTGAAATTAATATAACAATCTTAGTTTTATTTTTGTTAGTGTTAGAATAGTATATCCTTCTTCATCCATTTTCTTTTAACCTTTCAGGGTCTTTATATTTCAAGTGTGTGTGTACGTTTTGTAGAAAATATATATATTCTCTCTATATTCTATACACACACACACTTTAACAATCTGTCATTTAATTGGTGTGTTTAGACCATGCTTATGTAAAGTATTGCCGATGTTTCTTTTGCATCTTTCTCTGATTTTAATTAAGTATTTTACATGATTCCATTTTATCTCCTTTCTTAGCATATCAATTATACTTATAAAAAAAGTTCTTTTTTTTATGTCACCCTAGAGTTTACAGTACAGTTTACATTTTTAACTGATCAAAATCCACTTTAAAGTAACACTATTCCAATTCACATGTAGTTCAGTTAGTTTATAACAGAATATTCCCAATTCTTCCCTCCCATCCTTTGTGACATTGCTGTTATTCATTTCACTTATCTCTATGCTCTAACCACCCAATACAGTGTTACTATTATTATTTTAAGAAATGGTCATCTTTTAGATCAATTAACAATAAGAAAAATGTAAGATTTTATTTTACCTTCACTGATTCTTTTTGTGGTGCTCTGTCTGTCTCTATATAGACCCAAGTTTCTGACATATACCATTTTTCTTATATCTGAAGATAGTCTTTGAACGTTTTTATCAAAGCAGGTCTATTGAAAATGAATTCCGTCAGTTTTTCTTTGTCTTGGAAAGTACTTCTTCATTTTTGAAAGATAGCTTTTCTGGATATAGAATTCTAGGTTGATGGGTTTTTTCTTTCAACTCTAAATATTTCACTTCACTCTCTTCTTCTTTCCATGGTTTTTATGGGAAATCTACTGTAATTTTTATCCTTGTCATTGATATTTTTTATTGAAAAAAAGTTAGTCTTTAGTTTTTCATCTAGATAACACACTCAGACTTTTGCATGAGATTTTTGGACTTGAATGTTACGTCCAGTGAAAATATGCTAAATCTGTTGCTACCTCAGGAGTAACAATGGCTAACTTCTATCATATTTTCTCAAATGTGGGCATGGAGGTAAGAGAAAAGGCAAACATTCTAAAGGTTTCCGTAGTTTATAAACTCTCAAGGACTCAGGCACAGCCAGTGCTCTCCATGTTGCCAACCAAAAACAAAACTAGGACTGTTTGTTACCCCTGTGACCGCTGGCTCATTCCACCAGGTTAACCTGTGCAACACTTATCACTACAAGCACAAAGGCCAAAACAATTTTTAAACTTCTGGAGAGGATACATGTGTTGATTTAAACTTTTACATATTTAAGTCCACAAATTTATAGGAGTCATTTCAAATTATACTTTGTGTTTCTTTCTTTTACTTAAGGCAGTTCCAGAAGATGATTCCATGGTAGGAAATGTCATCTATTCCCTCTCACTCCACCCTATTCTGATGTGTTCTGCAGCTAACTTGTGTCTATCTATGCCCTTTACTCCCCTTTCCCACTGCTCCTTTTTTCTCTCTGATAAAATCTTTTGAAAGTTTTGAGGGTTGAGTGCTGTTTCATTTCACCATTAATCAGCATAGCACTCTCCTTCATATTTTATAATCCTTTTCATAAGCAGAAAAGAAAGTGGTAAAGTCTATTCAAAATGTTTAATATTAGAAAGCTATAGAAACACAATTATTTTGCTCAGAGATCTAGTAACTGGGAAAGGCCAGAAGGAAAAAGAGAAATGCTGATGGACGTCAATGGACCCATGTACAGGTTTTTTAAAACAAGCTATATGCACAGATGTCTCATTTATCATTTATGATCATTGGAAATGTTATATATAAGTAAAATTTCCACATTATTGAGATGCTACTTTCAGCAGCAAGGTAATCCTTTTTAGCTGCCACTTAATAACTATAATATAATTTATTTTATTTTGCTATAGTAAATTTATTGGTGACTATTTGGTGGCTGTTTGTATCTTCCATTAAGAGTTTTAACTGGTTTACTATTATTATTATTATTATTTTTGTGAGGAAGATCAGCCCTGAGCTAACATTCATGCCACTCCTCCTTTTTTTGCTGAGGAAGACTGGCTCTGAGCTAACATCTATTGCCAATCCTCCTCCCTTTTTTTTTCCCCAAAGCCCCAGTAGACAGTTGTATGCCATAGTTGCACATCCTTCTAGTTGCTGTATGTGGGATGCGGCCTCAGCATGGCTGGACAAGCGGTGCATCTGTGCACGCCCGGGATCCGAATCCGGGCCGCCAGTAGTGGAGTGCGCGAACTTAACTGCTAAGCCACGGGCCAGCCCCCTTAACTGGTTTATATTTTGACCTCTTATATCTGCTTTTTTTTTTTTTTTGTGTGAGGAGATCAGCCCTGTGCTAACATCCGCCAATCCTCCTCTTTTTTTTTGCTGAGGAAGACGGCCCTGGGCTAACATCTGTGCCCATCTTCCTCCACTTTATATGGGACGCCGCCACAGCATGGCTTGCCAAGCAGTGCGTCGGTGCGCGCCCGGGATCCGAACCAGCGAACCCCGGGCCGCCGCAGCGGAGCACGCGCACTTAACCGCTTGCGCCACCGGGCCGGCCCCTCTTATATCTGCTTTTTGTGGATATGTTAACTTTCTACCTTCAAAACATAGGGAGGGGCCGGCCCGGTGGCGCAAGCGGTTAAGTGCGCGTGCTCCGCTGCGGCGGCCTGGGGTTCGCTGGTTCGGATCCTGGGCGCGCACCGACGCACTGCTTGGTAAGCCATGCTGTGGCGGCGTCCCATATAAAGTGGAGGAAGATGGGCACGGATGTTAGCCCAGGGCCGTCTTCCTCAGCAAAAAAAAAAAGAGGAGGATTGGCGGATGTTAGCTCAGGGCTGATCTCCTCACAAAAAAAAAAAAAAAAAAAAAAAAAAAAAAAAAACATAGGGAATTGAATATCTCTAGAAAATGAAACATCAAAATTCAACTTTTGCCTCACCAGCTAATAACCATACATATTGCTTTTTGGGGGCATGGAAAAGTAGCTAAATAAGGAGAGGATTGAAAGCAACACTGCATCACAAGTAACACAGCACTGAAGGGAAGAGCACAGACAGGAGTAGTAAAGCCTTTTTGGAATCTGGTCTCTGTCACTTCCTAACCATGAGATGTTGAGTAAGTAAATTAACTTTCCTCTGCTTCAATCCCTTATCTGTAAATTTTAATAAAATCTTGACAAAATTTTATTTACCTAAATTGCAATGAGACATTGCATTTTCTGTTCCGTACTGTTAACTGACTTCAAAATGTACATATGTTTTGCAAGTTATTGAGCAGCAAAGAGGTTTCTGACTTCATTATTGTTACCATTGTTCTTTTGCTGTTTACAATCAAGTCGAATTTTCCATGTCTCGACTACTCCCATGTAAGACATTACTGTCCAGTATGCCACATTTTCAATGGGTGATAATAATTATCATTCCATGGAGAAGCACAAGAAGGCTATACAGATTGAAATAACTCTGCAAATGACAGTATAGGTTATAAAAATCCCAGACTTTAAAAAAGTATGATGGAAAGTTAGATACAGTCTGATAGGTGGATTGAAATTTCTCAGTGAGAGTTCTATTACACGGGAAAGTCTATATTGTTAAACTTAGTGTTTAGGACATTATGTATACTTGCACACATTCTGATAATAATGCTTTCTAATCAAATAGATAGCAATTAGGAAATGTCATGACTTAGCATTTTTCAGAAAATGTTAGTGAATACATAGAATCTAATTTCTACATGTGTTTGAAAGTTTTAACTGCAAATTATCTTGGCTCCGTGATTTCATAAGTTTAGGATTTGGGATTTGCTAAGGATTTGGGAAATGGTTAACACAAATAGGACCTCTCACTTGGTTTACCATCTTCTCTAAGAATAATGGTCATATCTCTTGTTGACCACAGCCTATTTTCATTAGTTTACAAGAAGAAATAATTTTCTTAATAATATAGAATGTGATAATAAAATAATATATATATATCAATTCTATATTTTATTACGATTTTTATTGACCATTTCTTAGATGTCAGAAAAGCTTGTAGAAGTATTAGTATACCCATTTTATTTATTTGTTTGTTTGTTTATTTATTTTGTGTGTGTGAGGAAGATCAGCCCTGTGCTAACATCTGCCAATCCTCCTCTTATTTACTGAGGAAGACTGGCCCTGGGCTAACCTCCGTGCCCATCTTCCTCCACTTTATATGGGACACCGCCACAGCATGGCTTGCCAAGCGGTGCATCAGTTCTCTTCCGGGATCCGAACCGGCGAACCCCGGAGCGCGGGTACTTAACTGCTTGCGCCACCAGGCGAGCCCCAGTATACCCATTTTAAAGAAAGGAAACTGAAATTTGGAAATAGGATTCAAATCTAAGTCTGCTTAACTCTACAATGTCATTCTTAACCACTATATGGCACTATATAGACTTATATATAAATAATCTCTAATCTCCTTAAGATATTACATGTTAGACTACCTCTCAAAATATTATCTTAAACATAATTAGGTAATGGTGCCCAAGCTGACAATGTAAAAGTTCCAAGCTCTGTCCACTCTCAGAACCCTACTGTTGCAGGGACATTGCCTGCAAACCTGTGAATGTTCTTCTTCTATAAACTATTTCATAATTGGTACTTGTTTATTGTTTAAATAAAGATGACAGTAGCATAGTTCAAGCTCATCTAGGTTAATGTACATTTTGAATGTTGATGTGAAAACTTACTAATTAGAAAGGAATGTCTCTGGTAAAATGCATGAAGTCTAAATAAATGACAGTTTTTGTAATGCAGCCTGTTCATTAAGGTGGGACTGACCGTACCCTGTCCTGTTCTCTTCTATTCAGGGAGGAAGAGAACAAGCTGTCATAAATCTTATGGAGAAACTTCCAGTGCAACTTTGAAAATGGGAGACAAAGGAGGAGAAAGAACAAAATATTTCCTTACACACTGTGTCCTCTCTATCTGCTTCCTTCCTTTTGTCCTGTTAGCAGGAGTACCAAAATTCCTCAGCTTATTGGAAGCATTTGTAAGGAAAGAACGATTCTTGCAGTTCTCCCTGGAGATTCTGATAAAATAGCCTGGTTGGGGGCGCTGGATTATGCATTTCATATAAACACCAAAGTTGATTTAATGGCTGTATTATCTATTGTTATTTCTAAGTGATGAAGATTAACTATTCTTATTTTCCAAGTAACTGCCAGATAGATAGATAAATATAACAGCTATCAAGATATTCCTTTTGTACTGATTAAATTCCTATTTGGAAATGCAAAAAATTAAGCAAATAAAACTTAAAACCAGTGGTTTAACATAATTTGAAAGGAAGTTCAGTGAATTATACAGCTCAATCCTGGGCCTTGAGCCAAATGGGCACTGTGTTTCAAAATAAAAGAAACGGGTAAATTTTCCAGTACAGTTTGTTCATTGAGTATTCGTTAGCTTAAACAATTGGTGTAGATTCAGTTTCACTGAGAACATTTTTGCTCACTCCCTGGGTAATTATTCCTTCCATTAGATAAAAGCTAAATTTCTAAACAGATTAGTATGTGGAAAAACTATATTTTCCCATTGTTTAGCCTGAATTGTTCTCATTGACGTATCTTGGGGTCTTAGGCTTTAAGCACACTGGGCCTCTGCGGTAAAGCCAAAACACCAAGAAAGTCATCCAGAAACAGGCAGGAATATATAATAAAGTAAATAAATATAAAGTAAAACATTTTCAAAGCAGCCTACTGGTGAAGGCATAGTATTTGTGTGGTGCAAAATTCCATCCCAATATCTGAATTTTCCATTGTCAGGGTAATTTTACTTTTTTCGAAACATAATATACACACAGAAGAGTGTACATATCTCAAATATCCAGAAAAATCTTCCCAAGTAAACATATCTGAGTAACCAGATCCACATCTCAAGAAACAGTGTAATATCAGCATACCAGTGTACTTGCTTACAGTCACTATTCTCCACAATGAAAACCGCAATCCTGATTTCCAACACCAAAGATTAGGTTTGTCTTTTTTGAAATTTATATTAATGGAATGTTCCAAATGGACTCTTTGGCTTTCTAACTTTTTTCATTCAACTTTATAATTGGGAGATTTACCCATGTTGCATGTATTTGTAGTCTTTTTTTCATTTTCATTACTATGTAGTATTCCCTTGTGAGAATATACCAACACTTATTGCTCTTTGCGGGCATTGGAAGAGTTTCCAGTTTGGTTTTGACAAAGACTACAGTTAGAAACATTATTGTTCATATTTTCGGTATGCAGATTTTGGTGCATTTTCTTTGAGTTCAACCTAAGAGTTAAATTACTAGGCAATATGATATGCATAGGTTTAAGACATACTGCCAAAGAATTTTCCAAAGTGGTTATACTGATTTACAACTACACTGGCAGTGCATGAGAGATTAAGTCCCACATTCTCTCCATCATTTAGTATTTTATGTAATTTTCACTTGAGTCATTTTGGTGAGTTATAATTTACATTTTCCTGTTGACTAATGATGTTGAGTAACTTTTCATGTTAATTGGTAATTTTAATATCCTTTTTTGTCAAGTACCTGTTCAAATATTTTGCTTATTTTTCTGTGCACTGATCGTTTTTTTTAAATTAGTTTGAAAGATATGTGTGAGTCTTTGTATGTGGGTGTGTGTATGTGTATCTGTGTGTGTGTTTACACATATGTATATATATGTATATAGGTGTACACTCAAGCATCACTTAATGACAGGGATATGTTCTGAGAAATGTGTCTTTAGGACATTTTGTCATTGTATGAACATCATAGAGTGGATTTAGACAAACCTAGATGCTATAGCCTACTACACACCTAGACTATATGGTACAGCCTATTGCTCCCAGGTTACAAACCTGTACAGCATGTTACCGTACTGAATACCATAGGCAATTGTAAAATAATGGTAAATATTTGTGTATGGAAACATATTTAAATATAGAAAAGGCATAGCAAAAGAATTGTATAAAGGATAAAAAATAGTACCCCTCTAGAGGGCACTTACCATGAATGGAGCTTGCGGAACTCGAAGTTGCTCTTGGTGAGTCAGCGAGTGAGTGGTGAGTGAATGTGAAGGCCTAGGACATCACTGTACACCACTGTAGACTTAATAAACACTGTACACTTATTAGGCTACATTAGATTTATTAAAAAAATTCTTTCTTCAATAATAAACAGCTTATTGTAACTTTTTTACTTTATAAACTTTTTAATTTTTTTTAACTTATTGACTCTTTCGTAATAATACTTACTTTAAAACACAAACACATTGTATAACTGTGCAAAAATATATTCTTTCTTTATATTCATATTCTATAAGCTTTTTTCTACTTTTAAATTTTTTTATTTTTTAAAGCTTTTCGTTAAAAACTAAGACAAACACACATTAGTCTAGGCCTATACAGAGTCAGGGTCATCAATATCACTGTCTTCCACCTCCACATCTTGTCCCGCTGGAAGGTCTTCAGGGGCAATAACAGGCATGGAGCTGTCATCTCCTGTGATAACAATGGCTTCTGGAATATCTCCTGAGGGACTTGCCTGGGGCTCTTCTTGAGGAAGTGTCACCCTTTTCAGAAATAAGTCCATGGTGGTTTGCTTGGTTTGTTTCTTTTTTCATCATAGGTAACGCACCATGAGCAGTCCTCTTTATTAATGAAAAACTTTCGGTGTTAGGGTCCATGTTTTAAGGAGCTTGTTGAGATCTGGGAAAGCTTCTGCTAAATCCTTCACTGTGAATGTTCTTCTTTTTCTTCTCCCGCAGTTTCCTTTTTTCTTGCTTCTTCTTCAGCTATTCATTCCTGTTTCAGTTCCAACAACTCCTCCTTAGTCAATTACTCAGGAACCACCTCTAAGAGCTCCTCAATGTCATCCTCATCCACACCCGGGTTAAAGTTGCTTGGCATCTCAACCACAGCCTTGTTGATTTTTGCAACCTCCTCATCCTTGGCAAATTCTTTGAAGTCATGAACAAACCTCTTGAGTGTTTTCTTTCAGATGCTATTCATGTACTCCTTGGTGACATCACCCCAAGCCCAAGTAAGTTTCTTGATGCAGTCATAGATCTTATAATCCTTCCAAAATTGCATAGCATCGTCTCAGTGTCCTTTTCAGTTGCAGCAATACCCTGGGCAAAGGTCCTCTTCAGGTAGCAGGCCTTAAAAGCTGCTATAACTCCTTGACCTATTGGTTGGAACAGGGAGGTGGTGTTTGGAGGGAGAAACACCACCTTAATATTAGGATAAAGATCAACAATGAAAGGAGGATGACTGGAAGCATTATCAACAACAAACAAAATCTTAAAAGGTATGTTATTCTCCAAATAGTACTTCTCCATTTCACGGGGATGGCAGTGCAGGAGGGCATCTTGGAAGAGGAGCTGGGTCATCCGTGACTTCTTATTGCTCCTGTAGCACACTGGCGGTGTGTGCTTACTGATATGCTTGAAGGCCTTAGGGTTTTCACTGAGCCAGATCACAAAGGGTTTCAATTTTGTATCCTGCAACATTGCCCCCAAGCAAGACTGATGAGATATCCTGTCCTTAAAAGCTTTGAAATCTGACATTGACTTGGCATTCTTACGGATGAAAGTACTTTCAGGCATCTGTTTCCAGAATAAGGAAGTTTAATCCATACTGAATATTTGCTCTGGCAAGTAATTTTCCTCCACATTCAGCTTATCTAGAGTTTTCAAAAATTCTTCAGTTGCCTTCACATCAGCACTCACAGACTCACCATTCACTTTCACATTATGTAATGAGTAATGATTTTTGAATTGTTTAAACTACCCAGAGCTGGCATTGTGGTCAATCTAGTCTTTTCTTTCAACATTGCAGACATATTTTTTGTTTTGGTTGTGATCATCATGGTGCTGAGAGGGATATGCTTCTGTGTCCGATCTTCAATCCAGGTCATTAGAAGTTTCTCCATATCTCACATAGGCCACTCTTAAATTTCTGTTAGTCTATTGCCTTCAATTAAGCAGATTCTTTAATAGCTTCTGTCACTTTGTTCTTTTTCTTCAAAATTATAGCTATGGTGGAATGGGACATGCCTGAATGACAAGCAATAAACATCACTGATGTTCCACTTTCATAGTTCTTAACCACATTTTCTTTTTTAAATTTTTTAATTCTTCTTATTTATTTATCTATTTGCTAAAGAAGATTTTCCCTGAGCTAAAATCGGTGCCAATCTTCCCCTGTTTTGTATATGCGTCACCACTACAGCATGGCTGCCAATGAGTGGTGTAGGTCCACGCATGGCAAACAAATCGGGGCCGCCAAAGCATAGTGTGCCGAACTTAACCACTAGGCCATGGGGCTAGCCCCCTCTTAATCACTTTTAATTTCATTCCAGGTCATCCACTTGATGTGACCTCTTACTGGTAACATTAGCAGTGGATTTTGTATGCTTAGGTGTCATGATGAACAAAACAACATGAGATTAAATCAAGCACAAGAGAAAATGATACAATCAAGACAGCGGTAAACATGATATATGAGGCTGCTGCTGGCATAACATGGCATACTGTTTTACAATAAACTTTTTTTAAATAAGTAGAAAGAGTAGAGTACTACTCTAAAATAACAATAGAAAGTATAGTATATTAAATACATAAACCAGTAACAAGGTCTCTTGTTATCATTATTAAGTATTATATACTATACATAATTGTGTGTGCAGTACCTTTATATGACTGGCAGTGCAGTAGGTTTGTTTACACTAGCATTACCATAAACATGGGAGTAATACATTGCATTTCAATGTTATGATGGCTATGATGTCACTAGATGATAGGAATTTTTCAACTCCTTTATAATCTCATGGGACCACCATTGTATACATAGTCCATCGTTGACTGAAACATTGGTATGCAGCATATGACTGTATATATATTCTGTTTATAAGTCCTTTTTTTATTATATGTGTTTCAAATATCTTCCCTGATTCTAACTTGAATTTTGGCCTGTTAATGGTGTTTTTTGTTATTCTTAGTCTTAATACAGTCCAATTTATCATTTTTTCCTTTATGGTAAGCATTTATATCCTATATAATAAATATTTGCTTATTATCAGGTCATTAAAATTTTCGATTTTTTTTTCTAAAATATTTATTGCTTTCACACATAGATCTACACACAAATCTACAATTTCACACATAGATCTATAATTTATTTGTATGGTAGGACTCCAGATATGTTTTCCTTCCATAGAGATATCCAGGTGGCCAAGTACAATTTACTAAAAAGACCATCGTTTCCTCACTATATAGCATCCAGGTTTGTTTTAAGTCAATTGTTCTTAGTTATGTGGGTCTGTTTCTGGATTCTATTTTATTCCATAGGTCTTTTGTTCTATTCTCACATTAGTACCATACTGCTGCATGTATTATGGTATATAATGCATTCTTGCATTAGTACCAAATCAAATTAATATAGCTTAATGATATAACTGAATGTCTGGTAGTATAACACCTCCAGTTTCATTTTTCCTCAAGATTGCCTTGTCAATTATTGGCCTTTTGCATTTCCATATACATTTTAGCTTGTGAATTCCCGTTAAAAAAACTGCTATGGGGGCCGGCCCGTGGCGCAAGCGGTTAAGTGCGCGCGCTCCGCTGCGGCGGCCCAGGGTTCGCTGGTTCGGATCCCGGGCGCGCACCGAAGTACTGCTTGGTAAGCCATGCTGTGGCGGCGTCCCATATAAAGTGGAGGAAGATAGGCACCGATGTTAGCCCAGGGCCGTCTTCCTCAGCAAAAAAAGAGGAGGATTGGCGGATGTTAGCTCAGGGCTGATCTCCTCACAAAAAAAAAAAAAAAAAAAAAAAAAAAAAAAAACTGCTATGATCTGCATTGGGATAATATTTAACATATTGATCAATTTGTGGAGAAGTGACAAGTGCGCAACACATACTCATTTATTTGGGATTTCTTTAATTAATCTTAATAAGATTTTTCTTATTTTCAGTGTAAAAATTTTACACATTTTTGTGATATTTATTCTTCTATATTTTCTCTATCTTGGTGTCATTTTAATGATTTCTTTAAATTTTATTTAATAATTTTTGTCACTGGTATATAGAAATGCAATTGATTTTTGTTTTTAACTTTACATGCAGTGAAATTATTGAATTCATTTATTAATTTTAATAATTTCTCTGTAGATTCTGTCAAGTTTTTTTACATACACTATCATGTCATCTATGAATAATAAAAGCTTTTAATTCTTCCTTTACAAGCTTTACATGTTTTTCTTTAATTCTTACTATGCTGTCTAGGACATCTAATAAAATATTGAATAAAAATAGTCAATTGAGCACTCATGTCTTTTTCCAATCTTTTATTCTTCCTTATTTAAGTTTGATTTTCTGTTCTTTTCAAGAAAATCAAAGCCATTTTCAGAGCCATTGTTCTCTGGGAGTCCATCACTCTCCATCTTCTCCCATCAAGTGATTCTTAAGATGGAATCTTTGATCATTAATTTTCAGCTTTTTATTTTCTAATATATGTATTTAAATATAATTCACTTGAAAACATTTTTACCTATACTCTACAACTTGTGAAGTGCCATGTTTTATTGTCATTTAGTTCAAAAATGTATTTTAGGGCCGACCCCGTGACTTAGCGGTTAAGTACACATGCTCCGCTACTGGCGGCCCGGGTTTAGATCCCGGGTGCACACTGATACACTGCTTCTCCGGCCATGCTGAGACCGCGTCCCACATACAGCAACTAGAAGGATGTGCGACTATGACATACAACTATCTACTGGGGCTTTGGGGAGAAAAAAAGGAGGAGGATTGGCAATAGATGTTAGCTCAGAGCCAGTCTTCCTCAGCAAAAAGAGGAGGATTAGCATGGTTGTTAGCTCAGGGCTGATCTTCCTCACAAAAAAAACAAAATGTATTTTAAGGTCCATTGAAATGTTTTATTATATTTCTAACTTAATTCCACTGTGATCAGAGACCATATTCTGTCTAGTTTTATTCCTTTGATGTTTCTGTCATTTTCCTTAAAATCAATCATTCCACATTTGAAAGAAATAAATCTCACTATGGCAAGACTCTAAGAAACCTAGTGGAAAGCAATAAATAAAATATCAAAAATGAATTGCATTAGAAGCAAGGACAATTTCCTAAGACTGACAGCTATGCCATAAAATTAAAGGAAAAATTGAAATAGACCCATAGTAAAACCTATATCAAAACTCCACAGGATCAAGGGGGTACTGCAAGGAACTTAACTTCCAATTATTTCAAAACCCATACCTTTGCAGAGGAAATTACAGAATGCAAAATCTTTACATTGTATCATCCTTAATTTGCAGAATCAATAAAAAATTACTTGACGTTGAATTAGTGTGAAAAGGTGATTCATGATCTAGTGGAAAATCAGTCCACTAAACAGACCCACAGTTCCTAGAATTACCAGTAGGGTTATGATTAGGGTGAGACAAGTAATGTGCTTCAAGTACAAACTTTAAGGAGGTAATCACTCTCAAGGTTGTGCAAGTGCATGGTTAGAATTTACACATATGAAGAATGAATGCCTCCTTAAATATTGTGCACTAAGTACTTCACTTGCCTCAGTGTAGCCCCAGCCTTAGTTAGCAGACAAGAGCTTATAGATATCTGTAATAAATATGCTAAAGAATTTACAGAGAAAGAAGAGTATGGTGGGTGAAGAAATGTGAAATTTCAGGAAAGGTTTCAAACCAAAAAAGAACCAAATGAAAGTTGCAGATCTGAAAAGCACAATATATTAAATTAAAAAAAAAATACATTGGATAGACTTAAAGGTAGATTAGACACTACAGAAGAAAGAATCAGTAAAGTTGCATTCAAGTCTAAAGGTATTCACACTGACACACAGGCTGATAAAAAGGAATAGAGCGAGCCTCAAAAACCTCTGGGAAAATATCAAGTGGTCTAACTTCATAGGTAGAAGTCTTGCTCTGAATGATTATGGGAGGAAGAAATAAACTCTTCTTGTTCAAGCTTTTATGTTTATGGGTTTCTTTGTGTAATGATTATGTGTCAACTTCACTGGGCTGAAGGATGCCCAGATAGCTGATAAAACATTATTTCTGGGTGTGTCTGTGAGGGTATTTCTGGAAGAGATTAGCATTTGAACTGGTAAACTGAGTAAGGATGATCATTTTCACCAACTCGAGTGGGCATCAACCAATCAGCTGAGGCCCTGAAGAGAACAAAACAGAAGAGAAAGGACAAATTGGTTCTTTATTTGAAGGGGGACATTCATCTTCTGCTGCCTTCAGACATTGGCACTCCTGGTTCTCAAGCTTTTGGCCTCAGACTGGGACTTGCACCATTGCCTCCTCTAGTTCTCAAGTCTTTGGACTGGGACTGAATTGTCCCACTAGCTTGCAGACAGCAGATTGTGGAATTTCTCAGCCTCCACAATCTCATGAGCCAATTCCTATAATAAATCTCTCTCTCTCTCTCTCTCTACGTATATTCTATTGGTACTATTTCTTTGGAGAACTTTAACTAGTACACTTTGTTATTATCTTAACCAATAGCCACATTCAGTATTTGATGTTGGCAGGAGTAGTTCTGTGGAACATTTGAGGGCATTTTTCTCTGGCTCTCCATCACATAGTACCCCATCAAACGATTCTGAGAAAACTAAGATTTTCAAGAAAATCTTTTCAGCTTAAAACAGCCACAGTTGGCTTATGTTCTGCCAGGTAATAATAAAGTCTGATAATTAGTACAATGGGAGTATGCCGTGTTCTAAGTATATCTACCAATTCACCAGTTTATCTATTTTGCTAGTTATAAAATAATGTCATTCAGACATCACGTAAGCCACCAAGGCTAAAAATTAATTTCTATAGAAATTAGGATGAATCAATATCCAGCTCTGAATTGTTATGAAAAGAAAATATAGACAACAATATTGTATTATAATCATCAAACTTGCTAAGGGACTAGATCTTAATTATTCCCACCATAAAAAAAAAAGAAATGTGATGTGCTAGAAATGCTATCATTACTATCGCTAACCATGACAATCATGTTACAACATATAAATGTGTCAATCAACATATTGTACACCTTACATTTACACAGTGTTACATGTCAGATATATTTCAATTCAAAAAGAAAAGAACTAATATATTTAAACACAGATTTATATGTTCATGCACAGGACAGTTTATGTCTTTGTTTTCATCTGCCAAAGATATGTGAAAAATCTTAACTAATTAACATCTTAACTTACTTTCTTAACTAATCTGTCAGAGAATATATGGAGATCATTTGAGTCCTGAAGTTATTTTCTTAACTAATACATTCACAATAAAAACATGACTCCTATTCTGAAGAAAATGTAGAGACTGCATATAGAAGAGAGGAGGAAAATGCCTTATTTAATAAACAAACCTCTATCTACCCCTTCCACAGTAAATTCATGACTTGATTTCCTCACTTGCTACTTCTTTTTTTGTAATAATAATTCATAATTTGATTTAGGGTTCAGAATTAGAGAAAAGTCTGAAGACACGTAGAAATATCATCTTCAAACCAAATAATTCTTCTTCAAAGAAACCTAGTAACAGCTTTTGAAAGCCATCACCATATGTTATAAACCTTGTCATTTGTCCCCAATAACTGGCTGCAGACTGCATCCAAAGTTTTCTCACTTTATTATTTTTTGTTATAATGACTTGCAATTTCTTCTCAAACTGATATCTTAGACTCAATTTGGCTGTGCCCTTTTTATTGATAGTTAATACAATGGGCTCACAAGAATAACAACAAAAACAAACAACTTGAGGAATGGAATATAGTTCTTCCAGTTTATGCCTGGGGTCTCTCTGAACCCTTTTGATAGACAGTCCCAGAAGACCTGTTTAACCCTTTATTTTATTATTTTATTCTTTTATTCTATTATTTTATTCCAAGAATGGGGCTAATCAACCATACCCTTTTCTTGAGATACTTTTCTTCATAAAATCTACTTTTCTTTAACTCTGCATTTAGGATTAGATTAAAGGTTACAAAAAGCATCCTTTCAAGGATTTAGCAATACTAGGAACCCAGAAATGTTTTAACTGCAGAACTCCTCCCAACTACTGTTGGTTCCCAGTACAACAGTGCTTCTGATGCTTTCTAGCTAAGCCCCAGAAAACATTTTCTCAGGCTAGGCTCTGCCATCTTTAGGCCTGGCCAAAATCTCAAAATGATAAAAACTGACTGCGAGTGGGGGAAAGTGAACAGGTGAGCATTGCCCAGTAGTTGTGGGGACGCTTCTCCTAAGGTTTACTCAAAGTGAAGGTAGTTTGGTTGTCTCACTTCTGATTTGCTATCTTCTTTTACTCACTCTGCCCCTGGAGAAGTGAAGTGGCTCAGCCAATGTGTAAATTTGAGAGAATGGCTGGCATGTACTACCCATAGCTACTCTCTTTCTTCTCCTGGGAGTAAGCCTGTGCTCTTTCTTAAATGATAAATTCTGCCTAACTCTGGGGTTTAATAACTCTCTTTGGCTGAGACCTGAATACATGTTTTTCAGCTTGGCCTCTGTCAATAATAATGGTAATAATTTGGCTCCATCTTTAACCATTTTTTTTATTTCTTAATATTGTACAGTAGCTGGGCCAGGAAAAGTAATGTTAGTGGGTCCCTAAAGGATCCATTTTTGCTAGCATTGAGAACATTGAAAATGAAATAAGTAAAAATTTTTAGAGAAAATATAAGGAGAAGCTTCTGGCATGGGAAGGGCATTTGGTTCTGTTCCATAAACTTTAGTATATAGGGAGATATTTTTGACCTTGGTGCTTTAATAAGGATTATACTGGGCCAGTCTTGACTCCTGCAGCCTTGGTGAAAGGCTTATATCAATCACATGGTATAACGGCCATGGAGGTAACTGCAGCTTATGTATGATTTAACCTTAGGTGAGTGGTTTTTTTAAATAAAGTTGTAGCAAATGTGGCATAGTCAATCAGAATGGCCTTGGTAAGAGCCAAGAGAAGACCCAAGACAAAAGGCAGCTAAATGAGTGGCCTCAGGGAATGCATAAGAGTCTGCATGATAGGGTTTGCAGACATTAGCAGAACTTGCTGCTTTGTCTTAGTAGAGTCAAGGATTCAATTTTTAGGCCCAGATACACAGAGTATCAAAGACAGGGCCTCAGCAAAGTATGGCCTAAGGTCCTTTCGAAGGCCCTGCTTTTCCTCAACTAGAAGAGCTGAAGCAAACACTCCCTACAGGGAAAAGAGTCCTTAAGGCCTTTTAATCATTCGTAGGCAGAATAATATTGGCTGCTTCTAAACTGCAAAGGAGTTGAGTTCCCTGTGTATTACAGAAAACCAGGTTTTAGCAGGATTGAGACAGCAGTAGAACCACTAACATCAGTCTTATTCTGTGCTTAGGGCTGTGGAAGGAAACGTAGAAAGGCTAACTTTGGATCCATCTGGTGCTAAACACAAACTCAAGGGATATCTTCCTCCTATGACATAACCTTAAATTGGCTACTGATTTATTCAATCGGAGAAAGCTTAGATGCATTCCTCTATATGCTCCATTCTCTCCAATATAGCAAGTCTTGAATCAAAACTAACATCTTTCTGTAAGTTTGTTCAATGCTTGATTTAAGTTTACAGGTCATGGTGTGATGGTTAATTTTATGTGTCAACTTGGCTAGGCTATGGTGCCCAGTTGTTTGGTTAAACACTAGTCTAGATGGTGCTGTGAAGGTATTGTATAAATGTGATTAAGATCTCTAATCAGTTGACCTTAAATAAAGGAGATTAACTTCATAATGTGGATGGGGCTTATCCAATCAGTTGAAAGCTTTAAGAACAAATCTAGGTTTTCCTGAGAAGGAATTCTGCCTAAAGACTGTAACAGAAATTTTGCCTGATTTTCCAGCGTGCTGCCATACAGACTTCAGACTCAAGAATGCAACATCAACCCTTGCTTAATTTCCGGTCTACCAGCTTGTCCCGTAGATTTTGGACTTGCCATCCCCTAAAATCATGTGAGTAAATTTCTTAAAATAAATCTCTTTACACACGCTCATGTTTACTGGTACCCCCTCCCACATATATGTGTATATGTATATATCTATATATGTACCTACACACATGTGTGTATAAATATATGTTTATATAGGTGTGTGTCTGTATAAATATATATATGTAATATATAATATATATACACATATCCTATTAGTTTTGTTTCTCTGGAGAACCCTGAAGGATTTACATGGTATCTGGACAACTGGTGTCAACTAATTGGCACCCTGGAAAGGTTAAATCTAGGAATAATTTCTCCTTTCCTCAAATACTATTGAGTTACTGCTATCCTTATGATGAATACTAAGTGTTGAATTTCAGAAGCCCAAGTTGCCTAGAATAATTGTTTTAGGGAATAGTTTCTTTTCTAAATGTAGTGGAAGTGGTGTCAGGGTTGTGATTTTTTATGTGTGCCTTACTAACTCTGAACTTTTAAATGTAATGCACATCAGAAACTTTCCTTAGATTTTCTGAGACCCTGAAGGATCTAAGTCCGTTAGAACGACTAAAAATTTAGGCTGCAACCGCTGAAAGAATCTCTGACTCCACTAACTGACTAAGAACTCATCAGACTGACTGACGAGAATTAGAAATTGAGAGAAGTACTCTGTATTACGGGCTTGTATTTCACAAAAGCAAAAACTGTTTATTTTGATATTTGATTTCTTTGGACTTGGAGTTGCAATGAGATTTGACGTTTAACTTTTAACTGCTCTTAGAAAGTTGATAAAGGATGTGAGAATGATTCCCCTACGTTGAAGCCAGCATATATGGGGTTAAAAACCAAAAAGCACTCATTCCCTTTCCCGGCTTCTCTAGCTACATTCACATGTAGATATTGGTTGTTTTAACATTTGTATCCCTGAATTCCACAAGGCAAATGGAAGTACTAATTGTTAAAAGCCCAGGTGACTTCACACTGAAGTTCTGGCTAATTACCAGTTCTTAAGGTTTGTTACAGGGAAACTGATATCCAGAAACTATCAAGAAGCTGAAGCTCCCCAACTCCTTGGCTTCCTGGTGCCGAACCCACCATTCCGTCATGGAGACAGACAAATGGAGGACACCTGCAGCTTCCCTTATCTAGGCCAAATGCAGGCTGGTGGGAGGACACTGTACTGCAAAGTCACGGCTCCCCCTCCACTATCTAAAACCTTGTAGGGCCGGCCCTGTGGCTTAGCGGTTAAGTGCTCACGCTCTGCTGCTGGCGGCCCCGGTGCGGATCCTGGGCGCGCACCGACGCACGGCTTCTCCGGCCATGCTGAGGCCACGTCCCACATACAGCAACTAGAAGGATATGCAACTATGACATACAATTATCTACTGGGGCTTTGGGGGGAAAAAATAAATAAATAAAAGTTAAAAAAAAAAAATAAAACCTTGTAAACTTTGTAATGATTAATTGGTGGTGGTTTCCTTCCTCTCCCCATGGCCCAATTTGGGGCAGTGTGGGGAGATTGACCAATGGAGCCTTAAACCTCCTGCTGTAGATAGAGATAACAGCTGGCCTGGTGCCAGAATGTCTGGGACCCCTGCAATATTTCCCCCAACACACAGTCACAGTCACATAGACAGTACATACTTTCCCACAGATTTTCCTTTAAAAACCCCAACTCCTAATGCCTTGGGAAGACTGTGGGTTTTGGGGCATGAGCCCACCGCAGCCTCATTTTGCTGGCAAAATTAAACCATTTTCTTTTCCTCGATCCCTTGGCATTGTGTTCATTGATTCTGCTAGGGTGACAAGGTCCTGGGTTTTTCTGGCTACAAGAACATAATCAAATTTGAGATATCTTTATGCTCTTAGTAGTTAATGATTAGAATTTCCTTGCATTTTATCCTAAGTATATCATTTAATTTCATTGCAGAATCTCTGATAATTTAATCAGCAGGGCTGGACACAATTTGGTTGAGAAATAAAATAGGGAGTAAATTATAGAATGGTATTTGAGTTGACTTAATTAATGTGCTATTTTGAGTCATTTCATAGGTTTCAATGAGCAAAATCTAACTACCCACCAGTAGTTCCAAAGGATAGACTGGTATTAGAGGAATGATCTTGCAAAGCTGGTACCAGGACAGGCCTGATTAAACTGCTGATCTCATTCCTCAAGGGGAATGACTTTATCCCTATTTGATCATAGTTTAGTGGTTAAACCCACAGAATAAACAGAACAAATATTAAAGAGTATTAGTGGGGAATGTTTCTTCCTCAGTCTTTGTGTTTTCTTTCCGAGAAAGGAATTCTGTTAGTTAACTCAAAGCATCTTTCTTCTGCTGACTCTAACACTGGTGAGGTAGTCACATATTTGGGGGAAAATAACTGGCAATCTCTGTTCAGCTGCATTTTTCTACCTCCTGACAGCTACTCTGGCTGCTAAGATATTCTGTTCTGCTTCTCCAGGTGTAGGCCTCCCCCTATATGGACACACAGCACTACTCCAGTTCAGAATTACCTACAACTAGGTCTGCCTAATTTTGAGGACAGTATTAACAAACCCATTTGTCTAATAAACATAAAATCGAATCCACTAACGATTTTAATCAATAATCAAGTTATGCTGGCTTCTATCTTTACCTTTTATGTCCTTTCTCAGAACTTGGGTAGAGACCAGGGGCTCTCTTTATTGGGCTGTATTCAGAGACCTTAATATCTGGTTTCAATAATTATATTTTATTTCCAAATCGTGCCAGGTATAACTATTAAACTACAATCCCCACATCCTCTACTGCCTACTTTGCTTATGTAAAACTTATGGCCACATTTCTAATGCACAAAATTCATGTCAGAGCAGTGAAGCCAACTAACTAGTTCTCTCAGTACCATTTTATTAATCAGATCATCTTTTCTTCATTGATTTAACAACCCTACCTTTTTTATGTCACATACACATACAGACACATTTCTAGATCAATAGAAGGAAATATAAAAAAAGTTAGTCTTAAGTCATGAAATTTTATATATATGTATACATATATATATAATGTGTTTATTATATTTATAACGTGATTTTTATATTTTGAAACACAAAGCACATTTATTAAGCTCATATTTCTTACCACTCTGGATTATGCATTGATACATAAGTAATTTAATTTAATTGTCTATAAATGACAATATATGTAATCTATTTCTGTTTTTTCCCAATTCCTAGCACAATAAAATCATAAATAAGTATTCACCAAAGGGATGGCGAATATAAATGTAAATTGGAGAAATAATTATGAATATTATTAATGTATTTTGTGTATATAAGACAACTGTTGGCGTTTTTTGCTTTGTTAAATCTTGGGATAAAAATGTTTTCAAACTTTACACTGATGAGGGTGATAAATGTGTTACGTTATAACTTACTAGTTGAAAGCTTTATCTCCTGGGTTTATTGGTAGGGATTTTAAGAAAAGATGACACTGACATATACTCCCCCAAAATCTTTCTACTACAAGGGACCTCCGATAAATGGTTACATAGATAGACAGTGAATTTAGGCTGATCTGTACGTTGTCTAGTTATGTCTGTAGTGGCAGTAAATGATTTAAAAATGCCTTTCCATGTGTGGATCCATATTCCACAGGATGGGAAGAGAATCAAAGCACCAAGTTGAGTCCACAGTGGACCAGCATCTAAGGAATGAAATAATTCTTAGTACTGCATGGGAGCTGTCATTCAAATTTTCCTCTATGCCTGTCACTCACAGAGTTTCACAACACAAGGTCAGATAAAACTGAGAAAACTCCTTCTTCTTGCTTTCATTCATCAGATATAAATATGGAGACTGGCCAGTACTGATAATTTCAGAAATCATGGCTTTTAAATGGATACAGTGTATGGTTATTGCATGGGCATTGGAAGCAGAGGAGATATGCCTCCATGAGTTGAGACTGGAGAGAGGAAATCAGAGACTACCACGAGAGCCTGGGACTAGGCATGAGATGTCCCCTGATGATTTCCAGAAAAAATCCTGGAGGAATTTAAGGGCAACTGAAGTTATTGCTGAGTAGATGAAGTGAAAACAGAAAAATAGTTTTTATAATATGTGTATGACTCTATCTTTATCCCTATGCTATTGTGGCCTAAAATTGGCAAATCTACACTTACAGGTTTCATGGTATTACTTTTCACTTGAATAAAAGTGGATACTGGTTGTGAATACCATGCAAAGTATCAGATCCTTCCTAGTTCATAGAAAATGTGAAGTTATTTTAAACAAATTGGTTTTTCTGTTACTGCATTGAAGACTTTATGTATAAAATGTACAGGGGCTGGCCCGGTGGCGTAGTGGTTAAGTTAGCGCACTCTGCTTCTGCAGCCCAGGGTTCGCAGGTTCAGATCCCAAGTGTGGACCAAAGCACTGCTTGTCTAGCCATGCTGTGGCAGCGTTCCATATAAAGTAGAGGAAGATGGGCACGGATGTCAGCCCAGGGCCAATCTTTCTCAGCAAAAAAAGAGGAAGATTGGCAATGGATGTTAGCTTAGGGCTAATCTTCCTCACACACACACACACAAAAAGAAGTTGAATATATTTAATTAGGACATATAGTCTCCAGTTCAACCTAAGCCCCACTGCTGCCTTTTGTTGAGTTATGCATTTGTGTGACTTGTCTAATCCCCCAAAAGCATTTTAGTGTTTTGCTTGTCCAAAAAAGTCTTATCTAGATTCCTCCCTAAGATATACTGTTCCTCTCAAAGCAATATTTTCTGTTTGCACAATTTGATATCAGATTCAGTCTTCTATTTGAACCTGAAATCTATCTTTTGTTAAACCATCCAAGGTCTTTCCTGTTATCATTAAACACACACCCCCACAAGTATAAAACAAATAAAAAATTACAAAACATCAAGGTACAAAAGTAAAACGAGTTTAGTCTTTAGATAGAAAACTCAGATTAGTGTCTGTGCTTCCAATAACTAGCTACATGACTTTGGCCAGTTAGCTAGCATGTGTGATTCTGTTTCACCATTGCTAAAAAATATTTGATAGCATTATTTTGAGAATAAAATAAAATGTGAAAAGTATGACAGACGCAAAATCTCATAGGCAATACATACAATCTTATATGCAGTACACAAAAAGCATGAAAGAAATGGTAATTGCTAATATTAGTAGTATTATTATTGAAATTATTCAATGACATTCTATATTAGAACTAAGATTGTAAGCTTTGGAATTAGAGTGCCTGTGTTCAAATCATGGCCATGCCACTTACTGGCAGGGTGATATTGGTCAGGTAACTTAATCTCTCTGCCTCAGTTTTCTCCTCTGAAAAAATGATCATAGCTATAGTTCCTACTCATGGAATTGTAATGACAGTGAAATTAGTAAACCTATGTCAAGCTCACATAACTGTGATTCACACATAGTAGGGCTCAATAAATGCTAAATACTCTTCTCGTCAGTGAATTCATTATCAGAGGGAATTTCATTTCAGAGGATGAATATGCTGCTATCTCTAGACACTGGCCTGACTGGAACACATTTAACTCTGAAAGCAACATAACTTTGTCTAAAAGCAAACATGAGACAATGCGTCTAAAAAACAAGCATGGCAGAATGGGTAACACTCACATACATTGGATTCTCATGGGCAGAAAGGCTAGGATTATTAAACTTCAAGCTACTAATCTGTACTGTGAAGGAAGAACCACATTAGAAAACAATGTATTATTGAAGTTTTGCTGTAATGTCTTGCATCAACAAATTCTTGCTGGATTTTAATGGACAGAATTGTATTTTCAACTTTTTAATTTAATATATAAGTGCAAATTCCAAACTGCTTAACAGAAAATTGTGTCCAGATGATTCACTTTGAAAAAAAAAGTTAGGAAAAAAATGAATCTTAATGGAAGAAACATACAGGCAATATTTCCTCATAATTGTTCTATCAAATTCATCTGTCATATGTATAGCATGGAATATGAAATTAAATGTGATTAATGTGGTGTAAAGTTACACTTAAAACACACTCAAAAGAAAAATAAAAGAAAGAAAGAAAGAACAAGAGGACAAACACAGGCTTGCCTAGAAATGGGAAGTATTTCTGAACTGCCTTAGCCAACATCTTGTTTTGTAGTGTTAATCCTACCCCATTCAGCTATCCCAGGTGTGTTTAGTTCAGAGCCTTTATCCAGTGAAACTTCCCAGATGGTGAGAACATTCTGACACGGGTAATAATGAGATTCTATGCAATGTAGCTGCCAAAAAGTAATGCTATACAAGGCAGCTTGAACACTCATGTGGAGCTTCTAAAGAGTAAGTGAAACCCAAAGAAATAAACAAGAGTCTAATTTTATGTTTCATGGCTTGTTTATTAGAGACAAAAGAAGCTTGGATCCTGAAGGCTAAAAAGACAGGTTGGTTATTCTTTCTTCGAAGTGAAAATTATCTTGCTAAACACAATGTAACTAAAGAGGTATGAATGATTTTCAAACTGAATTCATGGACATTTTCTCATTTTGTCCTAATATTCAAAGACTGTGCAAAATGATTTACAAAGTAATAATACAGCACAATAAGTGATTTTTATAAGTTCTGAAATGAAAAACAAGGTTCTTTTTTCTTCTTTCCCTCTCAAATTTCCTTTCTCCCACAATGTATATTAATGCATTCTTATCCCTTTCATCTCACTGCACATATATTAAAAATAATTCCAATAACTTGACCACATTTCTAGATAATTTTGAATTTAAAATCAATGTATGAAAATCTTACAGGCAATAAGTTGAACAGTTTCTTTCCTTAAAAAAAACGCTTATTCAAATTTTAAAAATGCATTTTTAGTGGGCTAACTTTTGGAATTTTAACCAGAATGTAACAGCTTAAGATAAAATACTACTAGGGGCTTCCATTTTGTAGAATTGGGGAAAAAAAAAAACATTCTTGGGTACACAGTCAAGTTAGAAAGTCTAAGTGACAAAAATGAGCAGCATGAATAGAGCAGAGGCATTCAGAACTGAAACCCAATTTCTAATTCTGCCTAAATAGCCATGTGATCATAGAAAACCCACTTCATTTTTCTGTGCCTAGTTTCTTCTTCCTTACAGTGGGAATAATCACTTCTTGTCTGAGTGTGATTCTCCACAATCACCAAATCACCTCTCTCATTGAGAGGAGTGTTAAAAATTGCCAAATATGATTCTCCTACAAGTAAGGGTGCCTGCTGGGAAAAATCCAAAACCTCTCCAGATGAAGGAGATATTGCAGATATTTAAGCAGATGGTTTGCATGGAGATGAAAAAGGAGCTTGTGAGGCTTGGCATGATTAAATTGCACGCAGAATTAGGTGTTGAAAAAATTCTAACTCTAAAAGCAAGAGAAAGATGAATAGAACTGGGGGGAGTGTGTGTGCTTTACTTAGATTCTTTTCCTCTATGAAAATTTATTGTCAGTGGCCAGTAGCAAATGAGAAGTGAGGAAGAAACAGAAAATGGAGATAAAGAGATAAAAAGAAGTTAAGAAAAAGTATAATGAGGAGCACTCCAAGGCATAAAGATCTAAATCAGAACTACTAGGTAGAAAATTTAAAGTCTTGGAAAGCCCCCTAAGGATCAGAGTTACTAAGTAAATTCTGTTCGGAATAATAATTTTTTTAGTAGAACCTTGAAAGGAAGTTTTGTTGTGAAGGTCTGTATACCAGTTCATTTCAAACTGCTTGAGTTTGAAGAATCTCAGTTTCTTCTCCCCACAAATATGTATGTTATATAATAAATGCTATTAGAGGTGCCACAAAAATTTTTTTCAAATTATTTTTTCAAACAGCAATAAAATAATTTTAACACATTTGTACAAGTGACCTAACCACTAAAGAACTTAAGGGCTGGGAAAGTCAGAAAAGGTTCATGACACCTGACCCATTGCAGTAAAGTATTCAGTGGTTCAATTGAGTGAACGTATAATTGACTATATAATAAAATTACAAATAGTTTTATTACTTATTGTAATATTTGGTATTTCTCATTTGACATATATTCATACATATGCAGAATAAACACACACACACACAGACAATTGTTAGTGTTTTAGGTTATCTATTTTTATGTAACATCCCAAAATGTAGTGGTACAAAACAAAAGTATATTATTATCCTCAATGATGATAAGGATCAGGGATCCAGACAAGATTGGAAGAATATGGCTTGTTTCTGCTTCATGATGTAGAAGGATTCAACTGGGAAGACTCAAATCTCAGATGACTGGGTGGTGAAATATCCTAGAGCTGTTTTCAATCACGAGTTGGGAGCCTGGGCTGTATTGACTTGAAAATTGCACTCAATTGGTAAGGGAGACCAGGGGGCAGCATGTTCTTTCCTTGTGGTTTGGGCTTCCTCACAGCATGGTGATCTCAGTGTAGTTTACTTCTTACATGGCAGCTTAGAGGTCCAAGAGCAAGTGTTCTGGCAAACAAGATGGTAGTTACATAGCATTTTATGACCTAGCATCAGAAGATAAATAGTGTCATTTCTGACGTACTCGTTTGCTTAAAGCAGTCGCAATCATACCCATACTCAAGGGGAAGCAACAAAAACCCTCTCATTGAAAGCAGTATTAAAAATTTTACCATCATGTTTTTTTAAAACACCACAATAGTGTCAATGAAAAATGTTTAAAAAAAATTTCCTATTACAGCTGAAATCTTGATTGCTCTTTATTTTATTCATTGGAATAAAAAATACCATTAGATTTTAGTTATTACTGCTTCTTCCTATTGATTCTAAGTAAAAGAACAACGTGATCTCTAGGAACGGGTATCGATTACTTCTCCTGTGTTTTCTATCTGGTATTGAAATCACAAAAAACTATACTGTGAACTCTCCTTAGAGAGAGAAATTTGCAGGTAAGCTGTAAATCAGCTAATTTTTTTGCTATGGATAAAGGAAGAGCAAAGTTCTAGTTAAAACCTTTAGGTGTGCAGTGTAGAAACAGGAGCGAAAGGGCAAATCTTTTGTAACCCAACCAAGAAGAAGAAATTAAACGGCTAAAGGATGCCACATAGTGGAAACTACCCTTCCCTGCTCAGCCCACCCTCCCCATTCCCTAACAGACTGGGCTCTCATGTAGCTACCGTTCTTTACCTTGCATCTCCTCATGTATAGTCCTCTAGAGTCTTTATCCTGTTGGTTAGTCTTACTTTAGTTGGAAGAAATATATTCCTGGTTATTACCTGTTCATAAGCTTTAGAGGGCCATACTTTGATCTTCTGTGGCTGCACATCTCTCTGTGGGGCAAGGGGTCTGGACAGCCGGGGATTCTGTCCCCCCTCCTAGACCATGTTTTAGGAGTCCAAAATCCTGGAATCTCCTTTCCATAGAGCCTCAGCCCACTCCCAGATCTTTGAAGGTTTCTTCCCAGGTCAGTCCTCCCCAGAGCAGACCTCTGCTGCAGGCATGTACACTCCTAGGCTTGAAGGATGGTCTAGTGGTGGCTTTTTGCTTGGAAGGAGGGATATGGACAGAGGTTGAACTTGTGGCTTAGTTTGTCCAAATACATTTACATAAGGGCCTTATGGGTGGCAAATGGAGCTAAGTGGGGCTCTGGGCCGGGGCTTCCATTTGTACTCTTGTCCTGACCTCGCAATGTTAGGAGCAGGCCAGTTCCAGGCTGGATTTTATTTGGTAAAAATAAAAAACAGTAAATTATAAAATGGCTCTTCCTCCCTATCCTCTCCTCTCACTAACATGTTAATTTATTTTCCTGACATACAAGTCAGTAGAGATGGAAATGTTAATGCATTTCAGCTTATGTGTGTTATTATTTGTTTGAATAAAAGGTACTGGGTGTACGGTCCCCAATAGGGGCACTCATCACTCTTGGCACTCCAAGCTGGAACTCTGAGCACACATTCCAGAGGCTTATTGTTGCACAATGATCAAGACATACTAACAGTTTATGTTCAATACCTCACGAAGTAACTGTTTCTAGGAAAAGAGTTTTGTTTAGGCTGGTTCAGAACTACAGAATAGGTAAAACCAGAAAATGTGTTCCAAAATATGTGATTTACAAATGAATTTCTTAACTACAATTGATTTATAAATGGTCAATCACGCTGAAATCAACAGCAAAACAAGTCTACCCTTAAAATTCCCCTGATTAAAATAGTGCAATTTAACTTGAATTCATCTATCTATAGAAACTTTTCATAAGAATAGAGTACAGAAATGGAGAAAGAAAGGGTGATATTCAGGTTAAGCCAGCCAGTTTAAGTCTGGTTCCATATTCCTCTGAGCCCCTCAGAGGTCCTCTATGGCAGTCAGAATCATCCTAAATCGTATACTCGTGTCGTCCTAAATTATATACTTCCTGCAAAATGCTAGAGCTAAGTTTGAGAAATAAAAGTCTATTGATACAATACAGAGAGCCATTGATAAAAAATGTAGAAAGAAGGATGGTATATTTATACCTGGGAAGTTTGCTGATCTGTTGGGCTAGTTACTTTTCAGGACAATGTTAACTTGAAAAGGAAAGTGCTTTCTCCTCATCTACATTGAAAGCAATGAGGTGAAATATACACTTCCACTGTTGTCCCAGGGCATATAATGTAAATTTTCACCTTTATAATGATTTTATTTTAATTAATTCTCTTTAGTACTCTGGAGCTTATTCAAAGGGATGGGGCTTAACATCTGAGGGTTGCAACAATAAGTTATCCTGAACAGTCCCCTGAGAATCATGAGTTAACTTGGACATCTCTACCTGTTACCAGGATGAGCAAGTACCTTAGCTGTAATGTATATGTCTGGTGTGTTAAAAGGTATTTTTTGCCCCTTGATGAATAAGAAGTCTTACTCAAAGTGCTGACAAACAGCCCCCATGTGTACGGTCATTTTATATTATCATGAAGCCATCACAAAACTGAACCTGGGTAGGCTTGCCATAAAAGCCGTGTAAATATTTTTGCTGCGTGTCTGAGTTGATTAAATACGTGGTTTAGTACACTTCACCCACCATACTCTGAATAGCATGGGTTAAAACATTTTAGCAAAAAAGAAGATCAGGAGTGAGGGTCTAAGAAATAAAATAGAAAGTAGAGCGAAGGAAAACAGCAAAGGAGACGTGAAATGTTTTTCTAGAACAGTAGGAGAGCGACAGATAGGGAAAGACAACTGAGAGCATGGTCATAGCCTTGAATTTAAAGTGAGACTAGTTACCATGGTAGTGTGTTTTTCTTTAGCCTTGTTTGGGCACAATGTAGGTGGAAATGTTTTATTTAATCAGGGTTGGGATTTTGCAAAACAAGTAAGATGAGGGGTGAGAGAGGCAACAAAGTTGAGTAAGTAAACAAGAGGGTGATTAGAATGAGTATCATAAAGTGTTTACTGAATAAAGTCTCTAGGATATGATTATTAAAACTCATAAACATAACAATAATAACCAACATGGATTACTTTCTGTGTGACAAGCACTAGGCTGACCTTGTGTCATTTCATTTAATCTTAAAAATTTTCTTTTAAATAGGTACCATTATTAGCTTCATTTTATAAATGGTGAGACTGAGCAATTAAATACTCTAAATCACATAGCTCATTCACTTAGCTATTAAATGTAACATAATCATAAAAATCTTCAGGAAATAGAGCTAGGATGAAATCAAGACTGTGTAAAATTTTAAAATAAATAAATAAGTACAATATTTTGGGGTTGGAAAAACAGTTCTTGTAAAAAGCATAGAAAATAGGAAATACGGCAGTACTTAGAGTACAAAACTAAAATAGAGCAAAATATTTTTGGAACAAGTTAACCAATGATTACTGAGAGGGGTAGAAGAAATGGGCAGCCTGACCAATGCAAGTAAATTGTCATGAAGGAACACTTTTGGAGATTTAATCTCTTCAGGCAGGAAGGCCACGTGAAAACACACCAACAGGAAAATCTTATATAGGCAGTACTACAAGAACCCACAGAACAGGAAAAGCCTATTTAAACAGACAATTAAAAACGAACAAACAAAGAAACCAGGAAATTTTTAAATGTAATAAAAAAGTGCTTGGAAATGTGACAAAGAGCAATTACAAAATCATACTTTCCAGGGCCGGCCCTGTGGCTTAGCGGTTAAGTTCGCACGCTCTGCTGCTGGCAGCCTGGGTTTGGATCCCAAGAGCACACCAGTGCACCGTTTGTCAGGCCATGTTGTGACGGCGTCCCATATAAAGTGGAGGAAGATGGGCACAGATGTTAGCCCAGCTCCAGTCTTCCTCAGCAAAAAAAGAGGAAGATTGGCATGGATGTTAGCTCAGGGCTGATCTTCCTCACCAAAAAAAAAACCAAAAACAACCCACAACCATACTTTCCAAATTAAAAAATTCGATAGTGGAACAGAAATAGATACTCATGAAAACTGAGTTCACTTAAAAGTTAAATGAAAGAACTATCCTGTAAATAAAAATATCAAACAATGAAAAATATAAGTGACAAGATTAGGTGTTAGAGAAATGGAGGAAAGATCAAGAGCACTCTGTAAAGAACAACAAAGGATTCAGAAAGACAGAAAGAAATGGGAAAACAAAATCAATAATCAAAAAGTGATTTTTAAAAAGTGTTTTACTCTGCTGAAGAATGAATTGAAATTTCAGATAAAATGTGCCCAAGAAATTCAAGGGAGAGTTTAAGAAACAAAGGCTGGAAAGATTTCACACTGGAAAGATTTCAGAATTGGAAAAGAAAAAAAGTTTATATTCTGTCAGATAGAATAAACTGATTGATTTTATTTCGAAGGGAGGAAAATCAGACCACTGTTGCATTCCTCACCTGTAACACTGAAACTGAAATTCTACAACTTTTTAGAAAAATAAATGTTTGTGCCCTAGGAATCTTATGTCCTGTCAAAATATTATCCGTGTAGTAAGACCAAAGTGAAATATTTTAGGACATTTAATGGTTCAAACAGTATTCCATTCATTTACATTTTTGAGAAAATTATTAGAAGTATTTATACCAAAAATAACTCAACCAGTATAAAGATCTCAAAATAGGAGAGGATGAATGAGTCTAAAACAGTGCTGAATTGAAACTAATGAAGTGAGTAGTAAAATATCCACATATATTAACGTGCTTGGAAACTGCTTGAAAAGGATTCTTAAGATAGGAAAGGTAAATATAATGTACTAATAAAAATATCTGTAACGCATACGAATGATAAGACACTAATACTGAAAACATAAAATTTGACAAAATAACAATCTTAAAAATCTATGAAGATGATGAGTACAAAGTTTGCAGAAGTAGATATCCAAATGGTCATTAAACTCACCTTTTCTAGTATTACACTTCCAGTCATCTTTCAACCCACTAAGATAAACAATCCATTGATTTTTGCCACTTGTCACTGTCCCTCATTTCCTCTCATATCCTTATTTTTTTTTTTTTTGTGAAGAAGATCGGCCCTGAGCTAACACCTGCCAATCTTCCTCTTTTTGCTGAGGAAGACTGGCCCTGAGCTAACATCTGCCAATCTTCCTCTTTTTGCTGAGGAAGACTGGCCCTGGGCTAACATCCGTGCCCATCTTCCTCTGCTTTATATGGGATGCCACCACAGGATGGCTTGCCAAATGGTGCATCAGTGTGCACCCAGGATCCGAATCGGCGAACCCTGGGCCGCCGCAGCGGAGTGCGGACGCTTAACCGCTTGCGCCACCAAGCCGGCCCCTCATATCCTTATTTACCTCTTTACCTACCAGAGATTTTATGGTACATTTTATTAATCACTCTGTTGTGTCAATCATACACTCATTAGTTTTTCTACCCCTTCCTCATATTGGTCTGGCCAAGTTCCAATCTTGGCAGCAAAGGGTGGCTGGAGAAATCCACACAATAGTGCTGAATAGTAACATTTATATTCATAATCATGACTATACAGCATTCTGATTTCATTCACTTTTCCACTCTTCTAGAAGACCATTTCATACTTTCTTTGCTGTTCTCAACCTACAAAACCACTTTTGCTTTCATGACAAAGGCCATCAGAAGAGAATTTCCACAAACTCTTGTCAACCAGCTTATGTGCATCTGATCCGTTATGTTCTTCCCATCCTTTTCTGTGGATGTGCTACCCATGTCATACAATGTCAACCCTTCCAGAACTGCGTTAGATCCCATGCCTACTTACTCTCTTGACTCTTCAAGAATATCACTCCACCAATATTTCCCTTTTCCTTGCACAATCATTCCCTCATCTCATGAATGTTATTTCTTCCATGATAAAAACAAAATGCAAAAATCTCTTTACCCTACGTTGGCCTCCACAATCGCTTCATTTCTCTGCTCCCTTTACAGCAAACTCTTAGAAAATGTTGACTGTATTCAGAACCTCCAGATTCTTTCCTCCTTGAATCCAACCCAGTGGATTTTATCTCCACCACCTCATCAGACTGCTCTTGCCAAGTTCACCGAAAGCCTTCACATTGCTAAATTGTATGGCAAATCTTAACTGACTTATTATCAGCATTGAACACAGTTAATTATTATTTTCTTCTTGGAATCTGCCATTTGGCTTTTGGAACATTACTCCCAATTGGTTCTCCTTTTATTGCACTGGCTAGTCCTCCTGAGTCTCCTTTGCTGCTTTCCCCTCATCTTGAACAACTTCTGAATATTAGAATCTTTCAGGACTCAGTTCTAGAGCCTCCTCTCTATCTACACTTACTCCATGGATGAGCTCATCTAGTCTCACTCCTTTAAAAATCATCTGCAAGCTGATGACTTCCAGGTTTACGTTTCCATTCTGAACTTTTCCTCTGAACTCAAAACTTCTCTCTCCAAAAGTGTACTCAGTATAACTATTTGGCTGTCTAATAAAGCTTTCAAATATAATGTGCCCTAAATTGAACTCTCAGTTCCAACCTCCATACCTGCTCCCACCACATCTTTTCCTCATTTCACTAAATGTCAACTCTATCATGCCAGTTGTTCAAGTAATATAAGCTTAGAATCATTCCCAACTCCTTTTTCTCTGAGATTTGCAGCACCACCTTCAAAATATATCTAAAATCCGACCTCTTCTCACCACATCTTCCACTAATACCTTTTCCCAAACTTCTGGTACCAATGGCTTTGATTATTGCAACAGTTTCCTAACTTGTCTCCATGCTTCAGCCCTTGCCCTCTACAGTCCACTCTCAACCCAATCGCCAGAAAGCTCCTATAAAGGAATAAATCAAATAATGTCACCTTCCTGCTTAAAACCCTTCTGTAACACCCCATCTCACTCAGCGTTTAAACCAATACTGCAATGGCCTTCAAGGCTCTATATAATCTTGTTTTCTTTTATCTCTGTGACGTCCTTGATCTTCATCTCAAGGATGGAGATCCTTGCCTGACCCCTTAATATTCTTAAGGTATTTTAAGCATGATCCTGCCTCAGGGCTAGAGGTCTTCCCTGAATTTGTAATACTCTTTCCTTATAGATCTAGATGACTCACTCTCTCAGTTGTTTCAAAGGTCATCTTATTAGAGGATTTCTCTGACCACTCTATAAAAGCTACTAGCCCACTCCCAAATCCATTCCACCTTGACCATCTTTTATTTTTCTCCATAACACGTATCACCATCCAATATATTATATAATAATTTCATTATTTGTTTAGAGTCTGTCGTTCCCAAACAATGTAAGCTCCATGAGGGCGGGGCTTTGATCCGCTTGTATCCTACTGTATGCTCAGCATGTGGAACAGTAAGTAGCAGGTGGTTAATAACATTCACTAAATGAATGAATGAACACATAAAAAGATGCTCAAACACACTAAACGGAGCCTGACTGTTAAGATAGTAAGATATCATTTGACCTATTACAATGACAAAAAATTATTGTAGTATCTACTGCTGCTTGTGGGAATATAACTGCAATAGGCTTTCATAAAAAATGTTTATTAGAATTAAAAATGCTATATTTTTCAGCCAGCAATCTCATTATTGGGAAATCTCTTCTAAAGAAATAGAAGCAACACCATGTATTTGTTGTAGCATTGTTTGTAGTGGTGACAAAAATACATTTTTATTGCCCACTGATACGGGTTTGGTAGAATAAATTGTGATAAATCTATACTACAGAAAGGGTCAATTATATTGACCTTGAGGACGCTCAAGATATATAGAAAATTAAAAACGCAAATTGTAGAGTGCTAAAGGCCACTTGTCAAGAAAGTTAGATTTATTATTTACTGTATCAAGAGAGTATTTGGATTTGTTTTAAGTGATTTGGTGAGGGGTTCAAGGGAGCTGGGGTTTGTCCTGTGCTGAGACAGTCAGAAAACAGGAGCAATTCTATGATGACTATCTTAATATTTTATCTAGGAAGAAGAAGGAATGGAGTGAGGCTAAAGTTGTCATTGGTGAAGAACTATCAATCACTCATGTTAGCTGAAAGAAGGATGTTTAATTATTTTTGTGGTTCCACAGTGTTCTTGCTTTTCTTTTAGCTTAGACATAATTACAGAATGATCTTGTTTTTCTCTCACCTATCCAGTCACAGAGTGATTTCATCTGATATTGGTGTTCTGTGAAATCTGTTATGTTAAATAGGAAACATGGCCAACGTGATAATGCTGGGCCAGCTACCACCTGATAGCTGGCTACCGTCTAGGCTACCTTTTTCTTTCTCAAGATTAATGTGCAAAATGTGATATCATTTTAATAAGGACATATCATAAACAGCAACAACATCAGCAAATCATAAATATATTGTATATATCTGTGTGTATATATGCACATATACATGCCCATACACACATACATATTAGAGGCTATGGAAATGTGTAGGAGTGTGGAAATAATCAGGAAAAATACACAACAAATGATTAACATTAGCCATGGGAATGGGAAAGTAGGAAAAGCTTGAAGAGCAGAGAAGGAAAAATTATCAATTATTTTATTAAATAATTATGAAATCCTTCACTGGTTGCCATGATCATGTATGTGTAATAGCTGTAAATCTGAATGGGAAAGTTAATAAAATTTGAAGACAAAAGAAAAAAAAACAATTTAAAGTCCTAAGGAACAACTTAATTATAACCTAGGACCAGGAGCCCCCAAGTTTTCCAATAAAACCCAGGAGTTGGAATAGGGGGAGAATAGGAAGGAAAAATCATCTTAAAGTTCTCAGTATACATGCTGTGTGAAAGAGAAAGCTATAAATGAAGTAAAATTCTACTAAAGATTTTCTCTTCTGGAGGATAATATTTTATTTGATGTGTGAAACTATATATCTCTGATAATTTGAAAAACTTTTGTATTATATAAATATAAAAATAGAAAAGATATTAGAATTTACCAATAACCTGGGGAACAAAATGCATTAAAAGAATAAATAGTAATTTTAAAAACTAACTAAATAAAAATGTTAAAAATCTTGAGCAATCTAAAAAATAAGAGAAGTGGGAAAGAAAGAAAGAGAAAGAGATTAGTAAAAACAGATAAAATAAGCATTTTTAATGACAGAAGATACATGTCAGGAATAAATAGGACACTGAGTTTAAAGTTATGGTGTGAAATATACAAACAGATAAAATCAAGGATATTGAGGATATTATTAATATCATTGTGTTTGACATGATTGATTGATATAAAACTTTCTCACAGAGAATGCACAGTCCTTTCATTCATCTATAGAGCATTTACCAAGTTAATTATCCAATAACCCCAAAATACAATAAAATGTAAATATGATACAAATTAAGAAATTACACAGACTATATTGTCTGATCAAGCAATACTAGAAATTTATTATTAAAAGTGAAAACGAAATCACTATCACCTTGAAATTTAATGAATAAAGAAATGACTCACTCTCCCCAAATCTATTTTTATTTATTTATTTTATTTTATTTTTTTGCTTGAGGAAAATTATCCCTGAGCTAACATCTGTGCCAATACTCCTCTGTTTTGTATGTGGGTTGACACTACAGTATGGCTGATGAGTGGTGTAGGTCCGTACCTGGGCTCTGAACCCACGAACCTGGGCCACTGAAGCAAAGCATGCAAACTTAATCACTATGGCATGGGGCTGGTCCCCCAAAATCTATTTTTAAGATATGCAAGTCTCAAAGTACTAACTTTAAAGTCCTTCTTTTTCATAAATATTCCCCCAGATTTTATGCCCAGATGGAATTTTTTTTTCTGGATCATGTAAGAAACTGGGTTCAAGAGCTGGTAAGTACTATAGCTATGATTATATGCATAGGAAATATGAAATGAGATTTATTTCATTATTATATAGGAAGTGAGACCTAGTAAGTATATAGGTTATAGAAAGAAGTGTCTTATTTTCTGTTAAATGACCTGTAAATTATCTTACAAATCTGGAGTTCTGTAAGAAAACTGTTTCTGTATAGATGATTCCTAAACAGAACAATTAATTTGAATATTTTAAGGCTTCTTTTCTTTAGAACCGATGACAATAGTCATTACCTCAATTTTTACATAACCTCAAAATACATAGTTCAGTAGAATTGAAGGCCTGAATAGAAGGACAATTTACTTGAATAATACTATTTTTAGTCAATAGATGACGAAAATTCTCAGGACTAGAAGGGACTCAAGAGTTTGATACTGCAGTATCACATTTCCTGGAAAACTGCTGATGTGTTCATGCCAATGAATTTAGGAGACAAATGAAGCCAGAAAATATCTTTTTATCTTCTAACTGGGACATGAAACTGTTTATTAAGGGAGATAACGAATGGAATAGTGCAAGCTACGAATTCTTTCATTTAGCTGAGATGGTAAATACCAGTCAAAACAAAAATCAAAAGCTAATGACACCTTGGGATTTCTCTACCAAGGTTTTTATTTCCTACCCAAAGCTCCCAGTACATAGTTGTAAATCCTAGTTGTATGTCATTCCAGTTCTTCTATGTGAGCCACTGCCACAGAGCAGCAGCTGACAGATGGATGGTGTGGTTCTGTGACCGGGAAACGAACCTGAACTACAGAAGCAGTGAGCATTGAACTTTAACCGCTAGGCCATCAGGGCTGTCTCAAGGTTTTTTTTTTTTTTTTTTTTTTTTAATAGTGATTTCTAAATCTCATTTTCCTCTGGAAACTGCTTTCTGTACAACTGGCATCTCTAATTAGTGACAATAGAGTAGAGAAAAATCTAAAGAAGTTTCTAACTATGATTTTATCACTAATGTTTTGTAGCCAAAATGTAATAGAATGAGAAATATGTAATTGATGGAAATGAAATATTATTCCAAAGCTTCCAATTGTTGAGAAATTCTCAATTTCTCTGACCTTGATTTCTTCAGCTACAAAGTAGAAGTCACAGAAATTTGTGAAGATTCAACAAGAAACTGTTTGTAAAAGCATTTTTAAAACTCTAATATACAAATGTATCATTTGACAGCCATGAATGTTAGGCCTTAGTTGAACCCAGAACTTACTCATGACTACTTTTCCTTCAAGTAGTTTATCTGGCTTTAGGATGTGCTGCACCTACGTGAAGGTAGCTGATAATGCTGACTAGGTATGATGAGTCCAAATTACTAGGATTTTCATAATTTCGTTGATGGAGTAAAAATAAAGTTCATCTAGATGTACTTGTACCTATTAGATATTTTGTTGTATTTATATAAATATGTGACATAAATATATGAATATATAAAATATAAAACAAATATATGATATAAAACAAATTATATGTGTGTACATGTATACATAGATATGCAAAACCAATATGAACACACACAACATGTTTAACAGGAAATTTCATGGCTATTCTTAAGTCACTAGTATCCTTTATATCTAGCAAGAAAAGTCTTTCGGGTTGGGGCCATTGCTATTTATAAATTAAAATAATAATATAAGTATATTGTAAGTTTAAGCAGATTTCGTTAGCAGCATATAGATCCCATTGATACGTTGTTTAAAATAATTTAAAACAGTGAAATGGTATCAATTATTATTTATTATTAGCTATTAACATTTCTAAAAATACTTCCATTACATTTAATTAACATCTAAGATTGTCTGATGTAATTTCCAAGACAATGGAAATAAAATATGACTAGGTTTCAGAATACAGCTGGAAAATAGTTTTGTCTCAAGAACAAAATTTCACTCCCTGATTCCATGAGAAATTAACAAAACCAACAACAATAATAATAAAACAACAATGATAAAGAAGGTGTCATTATCCTATTTTTGTGTTTTAATACGTTTTTTGGAAATCATTCACATTTACAATTTAATGAGAAAGAAAATTTTCTAGGCCTTAGGAATTTTTCATTTCAAAATTGTTCAATTAAGAGTCTAAGTAGATTCAAATTTCAGAAAAACTGGATTGAATGTTTTTATATATAGATTTAATATAAATCTTATATAATCTTCACAATTCTATGAGAAAAATGTTATTTTACATGGTAGGAAACTAAAGCTCTCCTATTAAGACCTTGTCCAAAGGTGAGTCTGTGTGTATACGTTTAGTAAAGTTAATATTTGAACAATTATCAACTGACTGCAACATATTGTTCTTTCCATTACATTGTGGTGTAGCCAGAATTAAAGGCAAGATTCTCTTTTCATACTGGACAGCTACATAGAGAAATGGGAAGTGTGTGTATGTGTGTGTGTGTGTTGGCAGGGCATGCACTGAATTTGATGGGAGTGGCTATAGTTCTTGTGAAAATGTTTCCGTGGCATGCAAGTAAATAGTGCCAGAAACTCTATGAGCTCAAATTAACTAATCTCATGGGAGATTCCACTGCAAAGGAAAGCAGAGGGTATTGTCACGTGAGAACAGACTAAAAAAGATAACTTCTCCAACGTTTTAAGTAATAGTTACAGTGTGTACATCACGTAGCCATCCCTGGTTTTAGGACAAAACACTTCTAGCAATTTAGAAGACCTTATCACCAATCACTTCCTCCTTTTGTGTCAGAGGAGACCACTATCCTCACTTTTTGATAATCAATCCTTTTGTTTTCTTTTCATAGTTTTACCAGATATATATTCATCACTAGACAAAGTAGTTTAATTTTGTTTGTTTTACATCTGTAAGGAGCTATTCTTTAGAGGAGTTTGCTTTTTGTACATACTCTTTATCAGATTAAGGAAGTTCCTTTTACTCCTAGTAATCTATAGTTTTTAAAGATCATGAATAGACGTTGAATTTTACTAACAGTTTTTTCTACATCTATTAAAATTATCATATTATTTTTCCTTCTTTAATCTGTTAACATTATGGATTATATTACTGATTTTGGAATGTTAAACTTGAATTCCTGGAATGATCCTGACTTGTGCTTGAAGCTTAATATACATAACTTAAAAAGTTTTTCTAATATTTGTTTTATTATTTTCCCCTATATTTATCAATGTCATTTTCCTGTAATTTCTCTTTCTTGTACTTTCCAAATTGTGTTTTGGTATTATGGTTACCTACCCTCATGGGAGAAAATTTAAAATTACCTATTCTTTGAAACTTTGGTAAAACTTGCCTAGCAATCCATCTAGTCTGGACCTGGAGTGTTTTGTAGGAATTTATTTATCCACTGACTCGATTTCTTATATGGTTACAGGGACAAATATATTTACTCTTTTTTCTTGCATCAGTTTTGGTAACTTATCTGTCCATTTTTGATTTAACTTTAACTTATCAATGCATAAAATTAAACTATATTTTTAATTTGCTCCTGCACAATATATTATCCTATGGCACTTTAACTCTACTTACCCTTTGTGACTTACATGATATTATTATTAAATATTTCTTTCTTTCTCTTTTATGTTTTTCAACTTCCTGAGGTTTTTTTTTTCAATGTTGTATTCAATTAGTAGTTAGATTTAACCATGTATGAACCATTTTCTTTGCTCTACATATAAAATACATGTATGCATATGTGCACACATATAATAAAATTAACAATATTTATGTAAAGATTGAAAATACATAAAATAATACTACATGTTATTCAATGTTAAATATATATATAATAATAGTACAAAGAAATATAAGAAAATTCAAAGAATAGAATTCACAGTTTTGAGGAGCAAATGAGAAGGCAAGGTATAAAGAAATGATTTACAATATTTAATTTCTTCAACTGGCTATCCAATTAGCATTTATTTTATCTCACTTTATATATGATATTATTTATAATATAGTATTAAAATAAATTAAATAACACCTCTGCAATTAAAGTTAAAAATTCAATTTGCAGACCGACCTGGTGGCGTAGTGGTTAAGTTTGTGCTCTCCACCTCAGTGGCCCGGGTTTCGCCGTTTCAGATCCCTGGCGTAGACCTACACACTGCTCATCAAGCTGTGCTGTGGTGGCATCCCACATGCAAAATAGAGGAAACTGGCGCAGATGTTAGCTCAGGGCAAATCTTCCTCACCAAAAAGAAAAAACAATTCAACTTAATGCTTTCTACAAGAAATTCATCTGAAAAAAAAATTAAACATAAATAAAGACCTGGGCAAAAATGTATCAAAAAATGAAGGCAACAGGAAAGAAAAAGGTTTTATGAAATTACTGCTAGCAAAAAAAGCCCAGATAAAGTACCTTAAAGAGTCATGTTGTATATTGTAAAATATAATAAGAATGTCTAATATTCACAAATATTTTGCCATGAATAATGCAGACTCCTTTATTTCCTAATTGTTTTTCTATCTGTTCGTTCTATCAATTATTGAGAGAGGATTATCGTAATCACCAAATATAATCACCAAATATAAATAATATAATCAATCATATAAATAATATAAATAATAATGGATCTATGTATTTCTCATTTTATTTCCATCAGTTTGCTTCATATATTTTGAAGCTCTGATGTTAGGTACATATACATCCAAGATTGTATGTCTTCTTAATGAATTGACACTTTTAATTATAAAATGACCTTCTTTATCCCCAGTAATATTCTTTACTCTAAAAATGTATTTTATTGGGTGTTAAGATAACCACTCCAGGTTTATTATATTAGCATTAGTATGTTATGTGTATTCTCATTTAACTTTTAAGCTTTTTGTTTACAGATAAAGTAGAGGTTTCTTGTAGACAGCGTACAGTTTAGTTTTCCTTTTTTAAAAAATCTAATTTGACAATATCTAACTTTTAATTAAGGTAGGTAAGCCATTTACATTTAATGTGATTATCCATATGTTTGAGTTTAAATTTACCATCCTGTTTTCTATTTATCCTCTCTCTTTTTTTTTTTCTTCCTCTCTACTTTCATTTGGATTAATAGAGTATTGTGTTCTATGATTTTGTTTTATCATTTCGTTGGCTTTTAGATATTTCTCTTTGTTTTGTTTTTCAGTGGCTACTCTAAAGTTTATGGTAAGTACCATCTTTAGCATAATAATCTTAAACAGTATACTCCCTGTACCAGAGGAAGTTTGCACTGTTTTGCCATACGTTTTATTTCTATGTAATAAACTTCACAGTACATTGTTGATATTTTGGTTTTAAACAGTCATCTAACCTTTAGAGATATTAAATAAAATAAGAAAAAAGTCTTTCATATTCACCCACATAGTTATCATTTCCAGTACTCTCCATTCATTGGTATAGAGCCAAATTTTCCTTGGGGATCATTTTCCCTATGCCTTTAACATTTCTTAGGGTGGTAGTCTATAGAAGATTAATTCTTTTGGCACTTGTAGCTGTTTTTTTAAACAGTCTTTAATTAGTATTTATTTTAAAAATTATATTTGCCAGGTGTATAATTGACTGGGTATATATATTAATTAGAAGAGTTTTATTTTCTTTTAGTACTTTATAGATGCCACGCCACTGTTTATTAGCTTGTATTGCTTTTAATGAGAAGTCTGCTTTAATTCTTGTCTGTGTTCCTTTGTTAATTAATGTATTTTCTAATTTTTTCTCTGTTTTTAAGATTTTCTCTTTATCACTGATATTCAGCGTATTGATTATGATGTGCTAGCAGTGATTTTTCTCTTTTTTTAATTGGTCAATTGAACTGCTTGAATCAATGTGTATACTGGATTTATCAAATTTGAAGAAAGCTTAGCTATTATTTCTTTCAATATTTGTTTTTGTATCCACTCTTTCCTTTAGGGACCCTAATTACGTTTATGATAGGCTGCTCTATTCATTCTCTCTCTTTTTTTTTTTTGAGGGGGGAGTGGTTAATTTTCTCTGTGTTTCATTTGGTGTAGTTTTTATTACTATATCTTCATTATTTTTTTATACTGTATCTAATCTTCTATTAATCCTATGCAATGTATTTTTAATTTTAGACATTGATTTTTCATCTCTGGCAGTTTAATATGGGTCTCTTTTTAGATCTTTTCTTTCTCGTCTCACATCCTTATGCTTATCTGTATGTTCTTGACCATATTCTACTTATAATAGCTGTGTTAAAGTCCTTGTCAACGAATTCTATCCTCTGGGTCATTACTGTGACTTTGTTTATTCAATGAGATGTCATATATTATAAGTCATATATTTATACTTTGTTGAATGTCATAACTTTTCATTGAGAATTTAACTTGCTGGGTGCTGGACTTTTATTTTCATTCTTTGGTATTCTTTTAGATATGTGGAGTTTTTGTTCTAGTAGAGAGATATTTGGAATTTGATCCATTAGAAGGTTGCTATTGAGTTGATTAAACCATATTCAGAACATATTTTATTTTAGGGTGAATTTCACCCCACCATTGAGGCAATATACATTTAAGGACTCTAGAGTGTTTGGAGGTCTTTCCACTCTGGCGGGGGAAAATATGAACTGTTCCTAAACCACCTACTGTTTCTGATGGTCCTTTCCCAGTCTCAGTAGTTCCCTCACAAGCATGTGCAGTTCAATGTTCAGCCGAAGACTTGAGGGGACTCCGATTGTTATTATTATTTTTAATTTTAAGAGACTCTTGCAGAAGTAACATATCTCATATTTCTCAGAAAAAATGAATTTAATTGAACATTTAATTAGTTCCTGGTAATTCTGTTTACTCCCATTTATTTTGTTTGTCATGATTTTATGCAACACCCCTGTCAATTAAGCATCAGTTACGCTTATCATAACTCACAAGAGTCTTTTGCTTAAATTTTTAACAATTGCAATAAATTTATTTTATTTTTTTATGGAAAAATCTTTTAATTCTAGAGAGAAATTGAGCTATTTTATAACTAATCTCTACTCTACTTTAGAAGATTATAGTGCCCTATCAGATTATATTGCTTATCAAATTACATTGCCCTATCTGATTGTATTATTTTTCTTTGCAGAAACTTTTAATACAGCTTTGTTTTTATTTGAAGTTTAATTATTTTTTATTTGGTCAAATGTTCCGGATGGAAAGCATGTAAATAGCTTTGAAATAACATTTAATATTATTACATAGGATATAACTGTCATAGCTTTAGTGTCTTCAAAAGTTTTGCAAACTGAATCTCTCTCTCTTTCTCTCTCTCTTTCAGCTAAGTCATTCGTGTAACTTTAATAGGAAAGTAAAAGACTATGTTATGATTTTTTTTTCCCTCTATATCAAGTAGCACTGTCTATGCCACTGCGAGTATCCAGGAAAACAGATGCCAGATGATCTCCTTCCACACTCATGGATGCCATTAAGGTAGGAAAAATAACTCTGTCCAGTTTTGTACTTTTTTTTCCTGAGATTAATAGGTTGTCACATCTGTAATTACAGTAAAAGAAAATTCAGTCATATATTTATTACACAATAAATATATAGTTATATATTAACTAAATACAAATATGTTATAAAATATGTCTCCAAATGTATTTTATCAAATTTTAATAGCTATTGATTAAGGTCCTATTTCAATATTTTAGTGCTATGATTTTTATCTCTTTATACTACATATTTTTTTATTACCACCATTCATTTCTTATTTTTACCTCTTAGCAATGTTTTCCTTGAGTTCTTTCTCATTGTTTAATTTCTTTAATTTGAAGTCATAGAGAATAGAGTAGTTCTGTACTTAAGTACTACAATAGAGATAAGAACAGATCTTATTATATTTTCATCAATTGTTAAATTATTCTAACAAGGCATTAATGTTTTAAACTTAAGCTGATTCAAGTGTGAGTTACTGGGATCTGATAATGTTATCTTATTAATATTTTCAACACCTTTGAGTGCTCTGTGTATCTCGATCTGGTGAAACATCCATTTCTTGTTTAGTATTATGCATCCCAACACACTGCCTTACCTCCTCTGTAGGTCTGTCATTTCCCAGAGTTATATAAATTAGACATAAACAAAGATTTTTTTTAACAGAAAATGTATCTGAGGAAACATATATATCTCCATGGCATGAAAGAGAAGAAAGTAAATATTACTGTACTGGCAAATACACAGGCTTAGATTTAAAGGTGGTGTCTGAAGACATTAAAAGAACAAGAAGCACTGCTCATTAAACTAAACTAAACTAAAATAGTGAATTGAAGAATTTTGTCTGCTAGGCATTAATCCTTTCTATACTCTATATTTTAAATCCAGTAAAAATGATTTTAATGAAAATGTCAGAAGATGCTACTGGTGGTTGAGATTTTAGATTAAATATAGCTTTATACATCTAATGCTCATTTCTAAAACAGAACATTGGCTATTGTTACTCATTGTACCTGGAGATCTAAGACCTAGGATACTTTAATGAAATATTAAGATTTTGAAGATTCATAGACTTTATGATTGTGATTAGAAAGTAACATTAACAGCATCTTTGGTTATGCACACTGAATTTTGATTTGAACAATAGATATAAAGAAAAAATATAAGGTTTTTAAAAATAATTTTGATGATTCAGAAAAAAATAACTGAGTTTCTCTGTGGTATTTTTGCATCCCCTTGGCATTAATAAATATATAATGTCAGAGGAATGGTTTCAAAAGCAACAGAATATGAAAGATAAACCCTATGTGTTCCCAAAATATATCTGAAAGAATTCATGATTTTGTGTCTTAGAAAAAAATAGAGAGCTTAATACTAAATTTTCCTTTGTTGTTGCATGGGTTGGTAGCTGAATGGTTGTTTCTAGAAGATATATGGATAAGAAAGGTTAATTTACTAGTTACCGAATTAATTAAAATTTCCCAAGAACAAAAGGAAGAAAATGTATTTATTTTTCCATATCAGAAGGCAGATTGATTGAAGTAAGAGCGTTGTACTAAGGTTTAGCTTTTCTCTTATTTGAAAGTATATAGGAATTGCCAAAGCTATAGGACCTTGTATATTAGGGAAAGGGAATATAGAAATGTCACTTTGGTGAATGTAAGTATTTCCCCTAGCCGTGCTGAAACCAATATAGATATATATATTATTCTTAGCTTTAGTTTTTTCCTTTACCATATTCCATTATCCCAATCTCCAAATCTCAAGCAATATTAATAGAGTCTATTAAATTGACAATAGTCTCTTCTTACTCAATATTGAGTACACCAGTCCTCAGAGTCAGAGCCTGAAAATGGAAAAGCAGGGAAAATCAGAATTTGAAGAGGATGGAATATGAAAATCAAAACTACAGTGAGATATCACCTCATACCTGTTAAGATGGCTACAATAAAAACAACAACAAAAGATAACAAATGTTGATGAGAATGTGGAGAAAAGGGAACATTTGTACATTGTTGGTGGGAATGCAAAATGGTAGAGCAGCTAAAGAAAATAGTATGGAGGTTCCTCAAAAAATTAAAAATAGAATTACCATATGATTTAGCAGTCTCACTTCTGGGTATATATCCACAAGTATTGAAGTCAGGATCTCAAAGAGATATCTACACTTCCATGTTCATTGCAGCTTTATTCATAATAGCCAAGATATGGATACAACACGTGTCCATCAACAGATGAATGGATAAAAAAATGTAGTATATGCACACAATAGAATATTATTTTATTCAGCCTTAAAAAAGAAGGAAATTCTGCCATTTGTGACAATATGGATGAACCTGAAGGATGGTATGATAAATGAAATAAACCAATCAGAAAAGGACAATTATTACACGATTTCACTCACATGAGGAATCTAAAATAGTCAAACTCTGAGAAGCAGAGAATACAGTAGTAGTTGCCAAGGGCTGAGGAGTGGGGGAAATGGAGAGCTGTTCAAAGTGTGTAAACTTTCACTTATGTTAGATGATAAGTTTGAGAGATATACTGTACAACATAGTCCCCATAGTTAACAATATGATATTGTGCTCTTCAGAATTTGTTAGGAGGGTACACCTCATGTGTTAATGTGTTAAGTGTTCTTTCCACAAAAAAACACAAGGAAATTGGGAAATGTTGGATATGTCTATTACCTTGATTGTGGTGATAGCATCACAGGTGTTTGCATGTGTGCAAACTCATCCAATTGTACACCTTAAATATGTGCAGTTATTTGTATATCAATTATACTTCAATAAAGCTGTTAAAAAAAACAATGAGAATTGGAGGAAAAAATTTGAAGAGGATGTGAGGAAAAAGCACTAATTTAATATAATGAAATGTGGCTGCTGTTGTGTATTTTGGAGTGTTTACAATTGTTTTTCATACAGGTTTTGTATATTTCTTGTTAAATTATACCTAAAATTACTAATTTTACCTGTTTGTCTTTATTGTTATTATGAATAACATTCATTTTATTGTTTCATTCATTTCAAATGTTCATTAAATATTTTATTGTTTCTTCTACTGGCTATTGTTTGTATATATGAAGTTATATTTTAATTTAAATTTTATATCTTACTCTTTTCGTATACTCTCTATAATTGTAATAGTTTTCCAAATATACACTCATATGAACTGTAACTAAAGACAGATTACCTCTTTCTTTCCAATTTTTATATAACTGGTTACCTCTCTTGCCTAATTTTGTTGTCTATATCTCCAAACATATTTTTTATAGTCGTGAAGATGTTGGCCTTCATATCTTATTTTTAAATTTAGTAGAAATGACTAATGTTCCCTCATAACTTAAGCTGCTGGTTTATGAATCATGTTAAAAAAATATTAATTGGTTTCTCTTTAATTGAATGTATTCTTTGTCAGTCAGAAAGTCAGAATTAAGTGTCACATTTCATCAACTGCTTTTTTTATATAGAAGTAATTGTATAATTTTCTCCTTAGTTCTACTAATAAATTATATTCATAGATTTCCTTTTAGTGAATTATTTTTGTAATGTACCCCACTTAACTGAGATGTATTTTTTTACAATGTTTTTGGAATATATTACTAACATTTTACTTAAGATATTTTTATTGGTATAGGAAAAAGGGGTGAAAGGAATTTACCAAGAATTAAGAGGAAAAGGGCACACACAATTCACACTTTTATTATTTATCAACCACAGAGTCTAGATAGATCTCATCTCATTCTGACAATGAGAACTATATTTACTGTAGTGTTCAAAATTCACAGGGCATAACAAGGATGATACCTTTTAAAAATTACCTTTTAATCACATTATGGTTAAGCATTCAGTCTCTGTAGTCAGATAGCCTACATTCAAATCCTGACTGTGTCATTAAGTCTCTAAGTGACACTGAGCAAGTTACATACTTTTCTATGCCTTGGATTTTTCATCTGAAAATAGAGATAATAACATTACCTACCTCAAAAGGTTGTTGTAAGAATTAAATGAGGTAATGTACATAAAATACTTAAAATAGCACATGGCACATTATAAATGCTCAATAAGTGTAAAATTATTGAAAATGCAATGAGAAATTGAAATTCATATAGAAATTAATAAAGTGTAAAATTGATCACAGAAAAAGAGAATTATTCATGAGGATATTAAATTTGAGAAGTGTTTTGAGAATGCATTGTGTAGTAAACAGTTTGTAATATGGACACCATAATTCCACTCCCACTCTGACTCTAGGTTTGGCCAGATAACTCTGACCCTGTGCAGAGCTCTGCTGAAGTAAAATGTGACTTCATAGCATAGGCCTCAAGGGACCTTGCAGATATTGCCCTCACTCTCTTGGAATAGTACTCTGAAACTGTCATGTGTGGAGGCTCCATATAGCTAGACTCTGGAAAAAATCAGCAAACAGCCAGCACCAACCACGAGCATGTATGTGAGACTATCTTAAATAATCTAGCTAAGTAGAGTGTATTTGTCAGAGTTCTCCAGAGGAACAAAATCAACAGGATGTGTGGAGAAAGAAAGAGAAAGAGAGAAAGAAAGGGATTTATTTTAAGGAATTATTTCATGCAATTGTGATAGCTTGATAAGTTCAAAATCTTTAGGGTAGGCCAGTAGGCTGGACACCCAGAGAACAGTTGCAGTTCAAGTCCAAAGACAGTCTGCTGGCAGAGCTCCTTCTTGCTTGAGAAAGGTCAGCCTTTGTTCTATTAAAGCCTTCAACTGATTGGATGAGGCCAACTTACATTGTGGAGGGTAATCTGCTTTACTCAAAGTTCACCAATTTAAATGTTGACCTTATCCAAAAAACACCTTCACAGAAACATCCAGAATAATATTTGATCAAATATGTGGGAATTGTGGCCTAGTAAGGCTGACACATAAAGTTAACTATTACCTAGAGCCACTAGATGACTTTAACAGAATGAAGGATATCTGGCATGATTGGCAGAACTGCCCAGCAGCACAAACTGCTGACCCAAAACACTGGTAGCAAATAAAATCATTTTATTAAAGCTACCAAATTTTGGGTTAAGTTTTTTCATAGCAATACATGAGTGACACACATAGGAACAAAATAAGTCATATTCAAAAATGCTTGATATCAATTTTACAATACTAAGATCTAACCAGAACAAGAAAGAATTTTTTTAATCAAAGTTATCAAGGAAAAATTTTTGAGTTAAAAACAATACACATATATTGGATGAATTCATTACCTAGACACATTATGACAAAAAAAATTTATAGGAATAATGTAAATCACACACATACACTAACAACCACACACATTGTCTTTTTGACAGAAAAAAACATGTGAACTTTAATGTTGTCTTTTGTAACCAGAATTGGAAAAAGACAATAGAGTATGATCTAACTGATATTTAGTGAAAAATGTAGGGATCAAAGAAATCAGTTATCACCCATGCTGTCATCTAGGTGTGAAGGTGAAAGATATATTACTAGCTATACAAAGACTCAGAAAAGTTTTTATCTAAGGGCTAGTCTTGAAATATTTACTTGAAGACTTATTCTATTTAGCTGATAGGTTAATTATATTAGCAACTCAAAGATGGAGAAATTACTCTATGGAACATGTGTTGATTTTCTTTTATCCAAATTATACCCAAAGTCCATGAATTCATACAGAATATTTGTAGTCAGGTGTATGCAGTCTAAGTGGACTTGAACTTGAAGGGCTGTTGTCTCCAATGTTCTCCATTGTTTTTTCTCCATTACCATCACATAGAGAGCATTTGTGTGTGTGTGTGTGAGGAAGATTAGCCCTGAGCTAACATCCATCGCCAATCCTCTCTTTCCTGAGAAAGATCGGCCTGGGCTAACATCCATGCCCATCTGCCTCTACTTTAAATGGGACACTACCACAGTATGGCTTGACAAATGGTGTGTACGTCCATGCCTGGAATCTGAACCTGTGAACACCCCAGGCCACTGAAGAGGAGCAAGCGAACTTAACCACTATGCCACTGAGCCAGCCCCCTAAAGTGCATTTTTGAGGGACTAATTACTACTTACAATCTGGATGAAATTCATTGCCATATTAGTTTATCAATTAAAACAATGATGGTTATATTCTATTCCAGTACTTAATTATTACTAAATATGACATATTTGGAATGTATGGAAAAAGACATATGAAATTAATTTATTTTTTCTCCTCGAAAATGGTTGCACAAAGAAAGATAATGGTAATTTTCATTCCCAAGGATGTTTTGATATTCACAGGTCATGAGATTGGGTTCATATTTATTTATTTTTTTTTGCTGAGGAAGATTCACCCTGAGCTAACATCTGTTGCCAATCTTCCTCTCTTTTGTATGTGAGTCACCGCCACAGCATGGCTGCTGATGAGTGGTGTAGGTCCATGCCCAGAAGCTGAACCTGGGCCACTGGAGCAGAGCATACTGAACTTAACCACTAGCCCACTGGGCCGGCCCCTGGGTTCACATGTTTTAAGTTAGTCATTCTCTTTGTTCCTTTTCTGACTTTCTAGTTTTAGGGAGGCTATTGCTTGATGGTTAGCAGCTTTGAATATGCATTTAAAACTTTTGAAAGAATACAGTGCACCAGGGAGACTATTATGGTTATTCAAAACAGGATAAATCCCCATGTCTAGAACGTACTTCAGAACCATGATCCTCAAGACCCAAACCAGTCAAAATCAAATAAGTCAAAGAAAGGCTCCATTGAAGGAGTTGCTTTCTTAAACCAAGTGACTTTTTTAGTGATCTCATATAGCTGAGTTTCAACTTCTCCAGAAGCGTCAATGCAAGTGCAGCAAGTGGTGTTGGCCATAGCACAAACACTTTCTTGCTTAGCTTAAAGATAATCAAGGGCTATCCTATTATAAAGAACAATTTTGGCCAGAGTTTCTAGGAATTTTTCTTGGGCAGCTATTGCTTTGGCAGTGGATTCTGCAGTGTCTTCAAGAGTTAAGGAAAGGTTTCTGATCACAGCTTCATTTGCACTTACTCCTAGCCAAGGAATCAGTGATATACCAAAGGAAGCTAATTTTGAATTATGAATGCCTTCTTGAAATTCCCATTTGAGCCTATTTTCAGAACTAGAAAGTTTAGAGCCACGGAGACCAGTAAAATTTAGGAGTCTGTAGACTGAACAGGTGATTTTATTCTGGTTACCCTTGCCTTGTGTCCTTTTCTGTGTACAGAGCCCAGACTCAAGGTTCCCTGGATTTTGGGTTGTTAACCAGAGACAAAGAAATGGACCCTCAGGGTTAGGAAGTCTGATACAATAGAAAGGGGGCTGAGTTTGTCCCAGAGATACCGAAGCATTGGAAATCAGGAAGAAGTCTGTGACAGGCAGAACTACAGAATCATCAGTATCATGGCAAACTCAACAGTCGTCTGGAGGTTGGATTATCCCCCTTTACAACCACCTGAGATATGTGAACAATGGTAATATGATTCCAGATCACAGCAAGGCAAAATGTGGGCAAAAGAATCATAAAGACCTTTGCCATGTAGGAATTAGGAAAAATATTGTCAGAGAGGAAAGGAGAAAATGGAAAGAAATGTTTTTGATCCAACATCTTGGGAGGAAGCAGCCTACCTTGAAATCAGCTACTTATCTTCCTAGTCAATTTGATTTTGAGGTTTCCAGCATTTGCACAGGACTATATGTCAGGTGGAGCCTTATTTGGTTGTGAAATACTCACCCAAGTTTTGACACCTTGTAATTGGGCAGCAGTGTCAGTAATCAAGAGTTCTTGATAGGGTCCTTTCCCTGAGTCTCACTTTTGCAAGAGCATCAGAGCAAAACAATAATTGTCTGTAAATGACAAAAGACTTAAAAATGCCCATTGTTAAAGATCTTATGAGAGTTCATTGTAGTGGAATTGACAAGAAAATTTGGTTTCTGTAATACACAACTTTTTAAGATAATAACTGGAATTATGTCTGATAACATTATACCAGGACATATTAGACTTTAGGAATTTTATGCAATTTCTGGAGCTTGTATAAACCTATACAAGTACAACATAAAGAAGTCTTAGTATTACTTCTTATTTGATGATGCTTTCCATGTAATTTAACATATCAAATAACCCTAATTATTTTTACATCTTCCTTTTCATAGGGAGAGAGAATAAATATTTTGAGATGTTCCAGGAAACCCCTGGAAAATCCCAAAGTTACTCTGAGGTTAAAAAGACTTCATCTGGAATTTGATTTTTGGAAAGTTTGTCTAAAATATCTATTTAACCAAAGTGACAATAGACAATGTTAAAGGCAAATACAGAAGGTTACATAGTTGTGAGCAAAACTTAGCTCTTTTAATATCAAGAAGACTAGGTTTACTAAAGTAATCAAAGACCTGAAAAAGACACCGTAAAGCACAATCAATTATTTTGGAATGATACAAAATCTTTGCTGTCTATGTATATTACTCAAAAGAAGATTACTTGAAGGGTAATTACTAAAAAGGTAAAAAAAAAAACGTTTCATGATCTGTTATCAAAAGCAGACGAAAAGTCCAAGGAAACTTTGTCTTTTTTTTTTTTTTTTTTTTTTTTTGTGAGGCGATCAGCCCTGAGCTAACATCCGCCAATCCTCCTCTTTTTCTGCTGAGGAAGACGGCCCTGGGCTAACATCTGTGCCCACCTTCCTCCACTTTATATGGGACGCCGCCACAGCATGGCCCACCAAGCAGTGCGTCGGTGCGCGCCCGGGATCCGAACCAGCGAACCCCGGGCCGCCGCAGCAGAGCACGCGCACCCAACCGCTTGCGCCACCGGGCCGGCCCCTAAACTTTGTCTTTTTAACAGAAAGAAAACTGACGTCTAATTTTGCACCAGTGTATTTTTGATATAAAAATGTATTTTTTAAAAAACTTAAGTAAATTCATTCCAATCTTAGCCAGCTTGACCACGCATAAAATTTATTTCCCAAGATACCAATCTCTGCCTGTAGGGTTCAATGGAAGTGAGAGTGGTGTGAGTCCTTTTTGTTGTTGTTGTTCTAAATATAGAGTGGAAGGAAAAATATTTGTGGAATTAGTTTCTTGGGTATACTGACTCTGGTAAAGATTTATTATGAGTACTTTTGGTTTTTATTTATCCTTTTCCTCCCAGAGATGGTCACTCTTATTCTTTGTCTCTGTCTGTTGTGTCATTTGTGATAAGGAGGAAAACCATAGGGTAGAATGCAGGCCTAGGCTCTATAAGCTTGCTGTTTGAGCCAGCCTCACAGACTGGCAAGTTCACAGTTTTCACCAGACCAGCATCTGGTTAGACCAACTTTGTTATTGGTTAATGTTCACACATGGTAAGGGCTGTTTCTAAGGGACATCTTGGAAGATGAAGTCACAAAATTGATGGGCATGGGTCGAGCACTTGAAAGCTGTTAGAGCACTAGCCACCTAAGTCACTTGGTGGGTGAGAATCACTTGGTCCTTGTGTTAGAATGACTTGGTCATGTAATGCATTAGATTGACACTAGGGTACCCAATGGCTTCAAGAAAATTTCCGTGCAGCAAAGTACTTCATAAAACACCTCATGATCCCCAACCCAGCAACACATCCCTTTTAGGTATTAGCTGGCCCTGAGAGATGCAAGGCTTAGCTAAAACTGTTAATGTGCATATAAGAAAAATGAGATAGGTTTTCCTTTTGTCATTTTTGTGTCTCAAGAGCTCAGCTTTGTGACCAGTGAGAATATTCTTTCTGTTCTCTGCCAGCCAGAAGGTGTACATACTAGTGTGTATCTTGGGGACCAGTCAATTGGTTGGGGTTTTGAGACACAAAGTCACAAGCAGTACTCTCTTTGTCTGACTGTGACAACTCTCAAGGGAGTTTATCATGAGGGGTCCCAGTCCATAAGGGACTTTTGTGTGTCTCAACTTTTATTGTTTTGTTAGTGCTGGAAAAGTCCCATTCCAGTACAACATGCTCAGTGTCACAGATTAGTGGGTCTATGACTGGAGGCATCTCACATTCTCATGAGAAACTGGAGATACCATTTTCACTACATCATTCTTGCCACCTGTAACAATGAAGAGGATTACATTCTTAGACTGTCTTTGGGAGTGAACATTTGGATCATGGGTGCTGCATCTTCTGCACCCACTCAAGCAATGCCTCTTGCGTCCATGGTAAAGATTTATTCTAAACCTGTAAAGTTACCTCCAGGTCTTTCTATGAAAAAGCTTATTTAATTGAGTCATTATTGGAATAAATAAACTGAAGATTCTACTCATAAATGGCCAGATGATGGATCCTTTGAATTGTAAATACTTCCATATTAAAAGAAAATTTTTAGAGAGCTCTCATCCTAAACAGCTGTCTTATTGGTACCTACGGGAAGATCAAATTGAAAAGAGGACGTAAGGAAGTATAACGGCTAGCCTTAGGGATTCCTTTAACAAGATGAAAGAACAGAAATTGGACTTAGCAGAATAATTAAAACCACATCTAATGTAAATTCCCCTTCTCCTCCCTGTTACACAACCCTTTATACCCAACTCCCTGTTCCTGACTTTCCAGAAGATCTTTTGGATCTCTGTATCCCTAGTCTAAACCCCTCCACTCAAAACCCAGCTCCATCTTTTCAGCCAATTCCCTTATATCCTAAAACTCCTCCAACTTCCCCAGAAAATCCTTTAAACACCCAGCTGCCTGTTTTGACTTCTCTTTCTTTACAAGATTTACATAGAGAACTCTGGCCTGATCTCCAAGTCTGGGGTATACAGGTTACTCATGTAAATACCAAAAACTGGGAAGTGAATTTATTTATTTATTTATTTTTATTTTTTTAAATAATTTTATTTATTTATTTTTTTCCCCAAAGCCCCAGTAGATAGTTGTATGTCATAGCTGCACATCCTTCCAGTCGCTGTACGTGGGACGCGGTCTCAGCGTGGCTGTAGAAGCAGCGCGTCAATGCGATCCGAACCAGAGCCGCCAGCAGCGGAGCATGTGCACTTAACCACTAAGCCACAGGGCCGGCCCCTGGGAAGTGAATTTAGCAGAAGCACCCAAAAGGGATGTTAGAGGTCACTTTTCTGTCCTTATAACCCCTCCTACTTTCCAGGGTTATGTAATCAGTCTCTGCCAGCTTCAGGCATTCCCATGAAATGTCCTTTGAGGATATGTCCTGGACCCCCCTCGCAAAAAATTTATGTTCCTTGGGCAGCAGCAGATCTTTTAAATTATAAAGCCCTTTTATCTCCACTTTTGGAAGATCCTACCAAATTTGCAGAAGGGTTGGAAAGATTAGTGACCATTCACAACCCCACTCACAGGGAGCTAGATGGGTTGCTAAGGGTGTTCTTCCCACCATGATTACACTGTAGTTATCAGACAGGCCAGACAGCCCCCTGGGGAAAAGCCCCTTCACAGAAGAAACAGATGACCGGAATCCCTCCCAGGCCCTCCTACAAATGACCAGGAAATGGCTCAGCTGGAGTCTGATATTCAAGGCTTGGTAGGAGTAATGTTAGAGGCTTTCTCTCCTAAAGTGAATTGGTCTAAGGTTGAATTATGTGCTCAGAAAGAAGGAGACCATTCAAAGATCTTTGTTGAGTCCTTTATACAGACTTTCCAAAAGCATACTGCACTGACCCCAGAAGGTCCAGAACATAGAAATCTTTTTTAAATAATTTTATTTATTTATTTATTTATTTCTCCCCCAAAGCCCGAGTAGATAGTTGTATGTCATAGCTGCACATCCTTCTAGTTGCTGTATGTGGGACGCGGCCTCAACATGGCCGGAGAAGCGGTGCGTCGGTGCGCGCCCGGGATCCCCGGGATCCGAACCGGGTCTGCCAGCAGCAGAGCGCGCCGTACCCAACTGCTAAGCCATGGGGCTGGCCCCATAGAAATCTTTTAATTTCTGCTTTCGTGGGAAATTTTCTCTCTGATATAAAAAAACTAATTCAAAACAGTGTGGTTGGGTGGTCCAGGCAACCTCTGATCATCATAATGGATTCAGTCACTTAATTCTTTAACACTTGCTTATAAAAATACAGGAAAAAAGAGTTAAAAGCAGCAATTCTTGCTTTGCAACTTGAACCTTTAGAAAAGCAAAAGCATGACTCTGAGACTAACTTAAACGGCACTCGGAACTCTCTTTATTTGCCTCCAGACAATTACAGATATTGTAAAAGATCAGGACATTGGCAAAAAATTGTCCTGTACTTAAGAGAAAGGAAAGTTTAAGAAACAATCTTTCTAAACCCTGTCACCGCTAGATGGTTTCTTTTTCTCTTCCTGTGGGACAATTCCCCCTCAAATGATGGGGTCATCTGATCTTCAGCCACACCCCAGAGTCCACCATTAAACTTCAAATAGAGGATTGTGAACTGGATTTCTAAATTGACACTAGTGCAACTTTCCTGCTTGGAGGATTTATCTCTACCTGTCACCTGTGATTCTATTCAAGCTCTTGGAGACTCTTGTTGCTGAAAAATTGGGACCTTGTCACCATAGCCAAATCAATGAACACAGGGACAAGGGATTGAGGAAAAGAAAGAGTAATTTTTAATATTGCTAGCAAAATGAAGACGTGATAGGCCAGTGCCTCAAAACTCACTGTCCTCCTGAAGTGTTAGTATCCAGGGTTTTTAAAAGGGGAATCCGTGGGAGAGGATATGTCTTCAAACATCTGGTGGGTGATTATATGAGGGTGCCAGATATTCTGGCACTGAGCCAGCTGTTATCTCTATCTACAGCAGAAGGTCCAGCAGTCCATTGATCAATCTTCCCGTGCCGTTCAAAATTGGGCCTTGGGAAGAAGAAGGAAACTGCCACCAATTAATGATTACAAAGTTTCCAAGATTTTAGGTAGGGGAGGGGGAGTTGTGGCTTTGCAGGTTGGTGCCCTCCCACCAGCCGCCGCCAGCCGCGCCGTTTGCCGCCACCATTTGGCTGATATAAGGGAATCTGCATGTGGGTATCTTTGGTTGTCTGTCTCTGTGATGAATGGTGGATTTCAGTGCCAGGAAGTCAAGGAGTTGGGGGGGCTTCAGCTTCTTGATATTGTCTGGATATCACTTTCCCTGTAACAAAACTTCAAAGGACCTGTAATTAGCCAAACTTCAGTGTGAGCCCCAGTGTGAGGCCACCTGGGCTTTAACAATTTGTAACCTCCATTTACCTTGTGAAATTTAGGGATACAAAGGTTAAAAAAACTGATAATTACATGTGAATGTAACTTTGAGCGCTTTTGGTTTTAACCCCATATATGCTGGGTTCAATGTAGGGGAACTGATTTCAGGGTTGGCATCAAGGAAGAAGTTACAAGACTTTTTAGTTTCTCCTCTGTTACACTCTGGGCAACCTATTTCATTGCCCCTGTCTCATCATGCCTTTCTAGTTTCCAACTCCTTACCAGAGAACCTTTTTGGTAGAGATTTGTTATTTAGATTTAATGCCACTATAAAATGTAACAAGAAAGGCATTTTTATTTCCCTGCCCTCAGATCAAACCCCAAATTTCCTACTTTCCTTACCAGAAACTCATCTTGATTTACATTCCTCCGAAGAGGATGAGTCTTTAAAAGATGTCCCAACTAGTATCAAGGCTACGCGTGCAAATAAAGTTGGATTGTTACTGAATGCAGGGCCTGTGGATCATTATTTGGAAAAAGAATAAACCATTTTTATCAATAGCCCAATACCCTCTTTCCAGAGATGCAGAGTGAGGAACTGAACTTATAATAAACTCTCTTTTGTGGCAGGGTGTACTTGTCTTTACTTCCTCACCGTGTAGCTGTCCATCTTGCCAGTAAAGAAAGAAGGTAAATTTGACTCAGATGGAAACCAAATCTATCAATTTGTACAAGACCTAAGAGCCATAAACTCTTTTGTAATTTCTTGTCACCCTGTATCCCTAATCCAGCTACTATTCTTGCCTCAATTCCTGCTGATGCAGCCTGGTTTACAGTAATTGACTTCTACTCAGCTTTCTTTTGAATCCCATTGCATCCCAACTCACAACTTCTTTTTGCATTTATATTTAGAGGGAGACAGTTAACACAGACTTGCATCCCTTAGAGATATTGTCTCTTTCAGTATTCTCCCAAGTCCTTAAAGTCAGCTTGGATTCTATAGCCTTTACTTAAAGCTCCCTCTTGTCCACTGTTATCTTTTACTTTGTAATCAAACTAAGCAGTGAGCTCTTATAGACTCCCTCATCTTCTTAGAGGCACTAGTTGAATGAGGCCATAAAGCCTCCAGAATTAAACCTCAGTGGGTGCAAACAACTGCAACCTACTTAGGGCATCAGATATCTCAAGGTATTCAAAAGCTCACTGCAAAATGCCTTGAGTCAATTTTGTCCACCTCTCTCCCCCAAACGAAAACACAGTTATGTAAATTTCTAGAAGGCAGCTGGCTACTGCCACTAATGGAGTGTTAATTTTGCTGCCCTTGCTAAACCTCTGTATGCCTTCCTCCAAGATACCACCTCAGAGCCCATTTCCTGGCTTTCACAGGCATTAACCTCCTTTGAAGTCTTAAAATTAACATTGTCCGCACCCCCACCTCTGAGTTTACCTAATTTTGGCAAGGCTTTTCATCTATACTGGCATGAAAATAATGGGATTGCTGCAGGTAGTCTAGGACAATCTTTTGCATCTCAAATACATCCTATTTTTCTCATGCCAGTTAGACTTTGTGGAATCAGATATGCCCCTATGCTTGCATGCAGTAACTGCATCTGCCACCTTGATTGACAAAGCCAGTACTCCTACCTTGGTCTCCCCCATTCACCTCTATGTTCCTCATGCTGTGTTTGCTCTCTTACAAGTTCATAAGACAAAGCACCTCTCTACACGATGACAGACAACTTATGAACAGGCACTTTTGACTAACCCTTCCATCACCTTATATCATTGTAACACTTTAAGGTCAGCTACTTGACTACTTCTCCTTGATAATGGAGAATCCCACTGCATTCCACATGATTGCCTTACAACTATAGAAATGGTTTCAAAGGCACAAGAGAATCTCTTACCCACCACTTTGGACAACCCAGACTTACTTCTATTTTGTGATGGCTTCTGTAAAACAAATACCTGGGGAGATGTAATAACTGATTACGCCATAGTTTCTTCACATGAAACACTCAAGGCACATTCTTTGTCCACTGTAAAATCAGCCCCAAGCTGCTGAACTCATAGCTCTTACTAGAGCTTGCACATTGGTGGAAGGGAAAACTGCCACTATTTACACAGACTCCAGATATAATTGTGAAGTCTGCGGTGCTGGCACAATTTGGAAATCCTGTGGATTATTGACTTCTGTGAGTACCCCTATTGTTAATAGGCATATAATTTCTGCCCTATTACAAGCTATTCACTTCCATTCTAAAATCGCCATGGTCCACTGTTCAGACCATACTAAGACAGATACCATATCTTTCGAAAATGATAGGGCTGACAAGGCTGCTAAGTATGTAACCCCAAATGGACCCCTTTGTTCTTTCTCCACCCAATTTCTAAACATGCCTTTATCCCTTATTGAGACTATTAATTATCATGCAAATGCACCACAATCTGAAAAAGACAAATAGATACAAAAGTATGCCAAACAATTTTCAGACAGATCATACATTGGGCCAAATAGACTTCCTATAGCCAGTTTTCTTTTGATCTTTTGGCTTGCATTATCTCCCACCAAATGGGACAAATGTGCAGATGGGGGTAGTTAAGGAACTAAAAGACAATTGATTTTTCCCAGGCATCAACAAAATTTTTGACCAAATTATTTCCCAGTGTATCACTTATAAATCTTACCAAATTTCAGAAAGAAATCAGTATATCTTAGGAAGTCCTCCTAGGCCTATATTGCCCTTTATGGCACTCCAAATGGATTTTATAGATTTGCCCCCAATTTTAGGCTATTCTCACTGTTTGGTTATTGCCTGCATGTTTAGTGGATGGACAAAATGCTTTTTTATTAGATGGGCTACAACAGTGGTAAAGAAATTAATAACTGATGGAGCCAGGCCAGTGGCATAGTAGTTGAGTTTGCGCACTCCGCTTCAGCAGCCTGGGGATCATGGGTTCGAATTCTGGGCATGGACCTACACACCGCTCATCAAACCATGCTGTGGAGGCATCTCACATACAAAATAGAGGAAGATTGGCATGGATATTAGCTCAAGGACAAAAGCAAAAAGAGGAAGATTGGTAACAGATGTTAGCCGACGGCCAATCTTCCTCATGAAAAAAAAAAAATATATATATATATATACACACACACACACAAAACAAATAAATTAATAACTGAGATTATTCCTTGTTTTGGCATTCCTTTATGGATTGAATCAAAGCAAGGAACTCATTTTACAGCAGAGATAAACCACTTGCTTGAAAAACTCTGGGATACTCATTAAAATTTTATACCGCATATCATCCTCCATCATCAAGGCAAGTGAGACATAAAAATCTAGACATGAAAAGGACTTTAGGAAATATCTGTCAAGAAACTGGACTTAAATGACCAGAAGCATTACCCTTGGCTTACAAAGATCCAGAATACTCCAAATAGGAGACATAGATTGACCCCTTTTGAAATAGTGTTTGGTCATCCAATGCCTACTGGCATCTCTAAACCTTCCATTCTTGGGTTAAGTGAGCATTAGGAGAACTTAAGTGAACAGTTTGATGCTATGACTAATTATATACAAAGACTGACTAGCATATTTGAAGCATATCACCAACAGGTAAAAGAGGTGTGGCCTCCACCCACTAACAAGCCTTGCTATCCTTTTCGACCAGGAGACTGGGTGTACATCAAGGTCTTTAGAAGAAAGCATGCACTGTCATCTCAATGGGAAGGACCTTATATAGTACTTCTAGTCACCTACATTGTCATCAAAATAAAAGAAAAATCCTCCTGGATTCAAGCAAGCCATGCCAAAATAGACCCAGAGCATCACTCTCAAGACAATTGGGAGACAATTCCTATAGATGACCTTAAATTAAGCATTTCCAGGGACAATCCCAGGCCCCAGAAGTAGCTGGTATCATGAAGCAGACAGCATTTCCAAGATCGTGGATCAAGAAACCTCACTTTCACCTATCCCACTCTCCCCTTTTTAAGACACCCTATACATACACACACACACACACACACACAAACAAAAAACAAAACTATAAAAAACACCTTCTCCTATTAATGAATATTTTCTCCACCATTTATTAATCACTTATTGGAAGATTGACTGGAGAGTGCTGGTCTCTATCTACCCTACTTTCCCGCTGAGAGTTTCCACTATGGGCTCTCTTTCAATCTGTGTCTTGCTCTTATTATCTTCTACTTTTTCAACAAGTTGAACATAGACCAAACACCTCTCTATGCCAGTTTTCCAAACCTTGACCATGTTAACTAATCAATCGGACTATTGGTTATATAGACATGTAGATAGTACAAAAGAACCTGAACTAGTTTTCATTCCCGCCAATGTGAATATCTGGTGGACTAAGTATGAAAGATGGAGGAATGACTGGGTATGGTAACCATGACTAGAAAAATATTACTCTGCCTCTTCTTCTGGTAGATTATTTGGGTCCAGGAAAACCTCTATAGAAGCTCAAGGACTGTCCTTTGCCCAGATAAAAACAATAGGTAAAAATTTTTCTCTTTGTATTGAAAACAGACATGCTACTAGATGTTTCCTGGGTGATATACCAGGACAATATTGCAATCAAACTTTGTGGTTGGATTCCATAAATGTCATCTTCAAACCTGTCAAGGGAAAAAGTGACTCTAGTGGTACCTTCTATGGCACAGATGTTTGCCAAATCACCAAAAATTTTGTATGGTTCACAGGCTATTCTTGTATGACTTGAGGTATCTCAGCTGTTCCTCTAATTAAACTGCCCAGTACTCCAAACTATGTATTGGTGGACCAAAAATCTGGACTAACTTGACCAGGTGTCAAAACCAAGCTTCATAGCTGCAAAAGCTAGACTGCAGGCCTCCTATATCAGATATTTTGCAATCTGTTTTGCTCTTACACACTAACAGGATTACATGGAAAGTAGTGATGTACAGACGTTAACAGTACTAGTAGCAAAGATCACGGAATGTCCTAGATCTAGGAAATTATACATTGCGCTTTGACTTTATCTTTGAATCACACAGGAGTTTTTGTCTTAAGTGTTGACAAGGTATACAAAGGGTTCCCACTTAAATGCTCAGGATAATGTGAACCCGAATAGCTGGCTCATTCTGTCAATACATGCCCCACCTTAAATGCCAGCCCAATTACAAACTTGGGCTCCTTTGTTCATAAAGTAATGCTACATAAATGTATTGGATAAGAAGTCACAGAAAATCTGCTTGTGTATCATCACTCCAAGTTCTTTTCAGTGTTGAGGAACTTATTCTCAAGTTTTGGAACTTATGAATTTGAAAAGATGATCTTAAATCTTTCTGTGGTAATAGAACAAGAGTTCAACACTACTTTTCAAACTTTGGAAATACTCCTGTCAAAAGTTGACAGCTTAGCATCTGTTGTACTCCAAAATCATTGTACTCTATATACACTGAATGCCCAGTAAAGAGGAGTTTGTGCAATCATTGGTAAAAAATGTTAATTCTATGTAAAGCAAACAGGAGAAAAAGTGTTTAACTTACGTCTATTAAGAGAGAAGACTAACACTTTCCATCAGCTAAATGAAGCACAACCATTTCACTGAGCTGATCTATTCCCAGGATAGGGAGACTGGTTTAATAGGTTGTAGGGAAATGTGTTTTGACTTCTTGTTCTTTTCTGTTTGTTCATCCTCATTCTAATCTGTATTCTTTTCTCCCTTTGCGGATCACTTACTACGCAGCTACTAACCTGATTCTTCTCTCTGTAGACACCAGCTCAGCCTTTAATGTGTGGAACTTCCAGGTAAGTTTCAGATGAGGGAACTCAAGGGGTTTAAAACAAGTGTCCTCAGAATGTACCACTTTGGCATGCAGGTTATTTTGAGCTGAAGACCATAAAGGCCCAAAAGACTCAGGAAGAGCTTTTTACCAACCCCTTTAACTACCTAAAAGAATCAAACAAAAGACATGGTCAAGGAAGAGAGCTATCACCAGACACAACTACAAATACTACGGACTACGTGTGGTAAACTGGGGGGAGCTTAACAAGGTCTGTTTGTTCAAATTACTCTCTGTGTCCCATTGTCTCTGCACGGCATGACAAACATTTATTTATTATACATTTGCTCTTCCATCTTCCTATGGAATGTCTTCTTTCCCTTTGGAGTCTCAGACACCTACCTCTTTCTCCTTAGCTCAGTATGGTATATAAGCCTCAATTGCCTGGCTGTCTTTAAACATTTCATATCTATGTAAGGCTCCCACACATATAAAATTAAATTTTTTTAAATCCTGGTAATCTATCTTATAGTCAATTTAACTAATAGACCCGGCAAAGAAAACTAGAAGGGTAGAAGAAAAATTTTTTCTCCCCTATATCTTCAATTTGCTTCTTTAGATCAGGGAGAAGATCTTCAACTAAGATGGAAATCAAAAGATATCTACATTCTAGATTTAGAACTTTGTCTTTGGAATGTTTTTCTTACCCTCTATGTATGTTTACCTTAGAGGAGAAGACCTAAAAAAAGTTCCTATCAGGATCTGAATAGCAGCTTCCAATTTGACTTCCAACTTCTAACAACAGAGCTAATTTGAAAAAAATCCTTTCAAATATTTTGTCAAGTTTCATGCACAACAAACAGTAAATATTCCTGGCAGTGTTGAAAAATGCCCCTTTGGATGTGTCAATGTAAATAATCCATAATCAATGTATAAATCAAAATTGGGGTGAGTTTATTATGAGCCAGATCTGAGGACTAGTCCAGGGCCCTCCTTCCCCAATAAAGGAAGGGTACCAAAGAAGTGGGGTGTACAGAGTGGTTATATACCACCTTGGAACCAAGAGCATACAACAAATATGATAGGAATGTCCCTTTTACAATTGTCATAAGATGTTTAGCTGGCAGAGCAAATCAGTGGTCAGCAGGTCAGTGATCACAAGGTGAGTGCTTGTCATTTATTCATCATTTTCCCACTTTTTATCTATAATCTTTTGATAGATATATCATTGATGATCAAAATATTTTCCCTCAGGGGCCAGCCTGGTCATGTAGCAATTAAGTGCGCACACTCTGCTTTGGCTTCCTGGGGTTCGGATCCAGGGCACACACCGATGCACCGCTTGTCGAGCCGTGCTGTGGCAGTGTCCCTTATAAAGTAGAGGAAGATGGGCATGGATGTTAGCCCAGGCCAGTCTTCCTCAGCAAAAAGAGGAGGATTGATGAGAGATGTTAGCTCAGGGCTGATCTTCATTGCAAACAAAATACTGTCCCTCAGCACAAGGGTGGCTGCTGTCTGCCCTGGGTCCATCATGTCCCTCCATGCTAGGCTTTTATATCATTTATTTGCCCAGTTATTCACATTGGGGGGAAATAGTTGGACAAGCATAGAGGTATATATTAACAGAGGAAGCATTTCATAGGTTATAAAATTTTTCAATTAATTTCAGGTAGTTGCACAAACATTGTATATGCGCTTCTCCATGCTCACATTGTTTACAATTATAGAATGGGTACAGTAACAATGATGACAATTCAGTGTTTGAAAAGATTAATTTTAAAGTGAGTTCTTTGCATATCAAAAAAGGGAACCAATATCTGAAGGGGGACAACCAAACAAATCAAGACAGTGTGGAGAATCGCTTAAGGCATTCACCTATTTTTTTTATTTGCTTTAGTAGAGATAACACACTGGAAAATTCATCAGGTATAAAAACACAGCATTCAGTTTGAATGATTGCACATGTACCATCTTGGAATTACAGTTTCTTTGTAATAAGAAGCCAGATGTTGACAAACTTATACATGTTTAGTGATAATATTTCAGTATTTTATTTTATTTGAAAATGACCCAGATATTCAGTGAATTTTTTATCATTTAATTTCACCTAGCAAAACTTCGAAGTTTCAAGTCACCAGAGAGATTTTAGAAGTTATCTTAAATATACATGCCATAACACATAATTATTTTTAAAAGATCAACCAACACTTTTATCTTTTTCACGTTTAGTTAACTCATTCCTGATAATTATTTAGATTGCCTATAAAACTTCATGAGACATTAGTCAAAAATTAGCTATCATTTTATGTTATTATTTTTGCTAACAAGTTTTGTAATAGAGATATCAGCTTATTTGACCAATGAGCGTAGAATAAAGGCTAGATGTCTGTAACATATCCAATGCTGATAATTCTGATGACACATTGTGGAGAAGACACTCAAGATGCTAGATTTTTGGTGAGGGCACTCTTATGGCTGTTTTTCTTACCTTTTTTCCTTTTTTTTTCTTCAGTCTTAGAAATTGGTTATGGGCTAGATTACAGTTCTCAGAGAGGCGAGATGATAAGCTTTTTTGAGATAAAGGAGAGGGATTGTTTCCGAACTGCCTCTAGAACTGTTTTTCCATTTTGCAAGGGTTTGTAAGTTGAAGATAGTTGCTCTCGGAAATTTGGGTTGTAACTTAAATGATACTATAGGTTGATCTACCTGTCCAACTACATCATTCCTAACTTGCTTCTTTCCCCTTGGGTTCTTAGTTTTATTTTAACTTAGGGAAGAAAGCCTAAAAAATTCTTAACAAACTCTGAATACCAGCTTCTAGTTTGGCTGAATTTCTGATGGTAAGTTGCTAAATCCTTTCAAATACTTTTTCGAGTTTCAGCTGGAAAACAGTAACTACCTGGTGGTATTGAACAATTCTCGTAATCTTTAACATAGCAGTTTCCTAGAAAATCTCTCAGAGTCTCATTAACTCTGGGAGTAGATTACTGGGGGTGTCTGTAAAGCTATAGCTTAATATATTTTCATTCAGTTACCTCTTGCAATTTAATTTTTGTTAGATTTTTCCAACAAAAGTTTCAAGATAAAAGGTTATCTTGGAATTTTGAAGTCTTTGCTTTTAAGTGCACTTCTTAAGTGATCTTATCTAATGGGAATGTTCCTTCTGAAGGCCAATGTAATTCCCCTAAGGCTGGCAGCAGTTTGATAGGCTCCTAGCTGTGAATGGAGTGCAACCTACATTTCTGTCTGACTATCTCTGACCACAAAATGAGGTGCAACCACATTTTTGTCTGACCATATTTTGGGCCCCCAACCTAATGATTATTAAGCCAAGCCCTCAGGGTGTGAAATAAGCTTGGTAAGATTTATTTTTGCCTTTTCTTGTAAATATTTACAGCTTCCAGACCTTTAGTTTGAGCAATTGTGCTGGAAATTGGTGAGCCCACCTCTTTAAATATTTCTCTATTACCTGGCTCTTAACAAGGAGCCCCACAGTGGCCACTGTAATTTTAGATTATCCCAGGTTATCTTACCAGCTGTTTACAGCTATCCCCATTTTGTTAAGCACTTGCAAGTTTCAGCATGAAGCCAGCTGGAGTTCTGAGGGGGGCTTCCCATTCGGGAACTGGTTGGCATTTGGAAGCTCAATTTCTCCTTGTTCTTTTAGTTTTATTTTACAATAAAGTCTGAACAATTTCTAGGGACAGTGTAGTGGGTCAAAAATGTACTGCTTGTGAGTATTATTCCCTAGAAAAAGGTCATAAACACTCTCTTACACGCCTCAGTTTCTCCTACTGGCAGTCTAAAACTACCATGGGGGCTTGGAGCAAGTGAGCGACCAATCCTCATATGTGGGTCCTTAGACAAGCTGTGAATTATTTAAAGTGAAAGATCATGATGGAATTCCCTATGGGACTGCTATGCCTCTCGAGGCTCAACCTCAAACACTCCCGCTAAGTCCTCAGTCACCTGAGAATGCCTTATGGCTGGAAGGAGCTGGTTTCCATTTTCTTTGGAGCTGAATGAGTTCAGACTCTCATTTCTCTATCAAGCAGTTCATTCAGACTTTATAAACACAATTCTTTCCAATTTAAAGGCAAATTAAAAAGGTCAGCCTGCCCCATTCACTCTAAATTTCCCCTTAGGTTCCTCTGGCCTAGGAAATTCCCCTAGGTTTCTCTTACCTAGGATATGTACCAGTAACCCCTTAAGACATCTAGTCTTAAGGCTTGAAACAGCCCTTATAAACTCTGACCATTGGGGTCACCTGAAGAATGCAGTGACCTATGATGGGGGGTGCTCAGTGGTCCCCTGTTGATACTGAACACCAGTTCAGTATAGATTCCAGGTGCTCTCCAGTGGGTTTCTCTGAAATCCTGCCACAACTACACCAAGAAATGTCAATGCAAATAATCCATAATCAATCTATAAATCAAAATTAGGATGAGTTTACTGTGAGCCAGATCTGAGGACTAGCCTGGGGCCTTCCTTCCCCAAGGAAGGAAAGACACAAAGAAATGGGTATATAGAGTGGTTGTATACTGTCTTTTAACAAAGAGCATACATCACATATGATAAGAATGTCTCTTCTATAATTGTAATGAGATGCTTAGCTGGCACAGCAAATCAGTGGTCAGCAGGTCAGTGGTCACAAGGTGAGTGGTCACAAGGTAAGCATGGTAGGTCAGTAATTAATCCTTAGTTTTTAGGGAGAGATACTTATCCTAAAGGAAATGTTGATGTGGGGAAGGCTACATCCCTATCTTTAAGGGCATCATTCTTATCTTTGGGGCATAGTATATGTCTCAAACAGATATATAATGCATTCTCAACAGGCCACATCAGGTCTTTTTGGAAAAACAAGGTCAGGCCAAATTAGTTTTAACCCAAATGGCTTCCTCATATACTCCAATATACCCTATTGCTTGTCATTTATTCAACAGATGAAAGAGGCCTCCCCAAAGAGGGTGCAAATGATACCACCCTCCCAAGATCTAGAACCACTGCCAAAAGATAGCCAAAAAAACAGGAGGACTTAGATAATTGCCCTGAGAGCTGGAAAATGGTAAGACACCAGCTGTAAATGGTGTGCAACCCATATTTCTGTCCAGCCTTATCTAGCCACAAATGGGGTGCAGCCCACATTTCTGCCTGGTCATATTTTTGCACCCCCAACCTGATGGTTGAGCCGCCTGTATACACAAGAAACCATAACCTTCCTGCCCCAGGCAGGCAGAAAGCCAAGCCAAGTTCTCAGGACACAAAACAAGACAAATAAGAAGGTATCTGCTGTTCCTGGGTGGCAAAGGGTCAATAACCAACAGGTCTGGATTTGGAAAGGAGGGGACAGTGTGAAATTTTATTTTCCTCTCTTGACTGGATACTTCAGACAGATTGAGTAGAGCTGACTCTGCTAAGAATATGTCCAGACATACTTTGTTCACAGGGGGTGGGGACAGTGAAGACCATGATAGGAAAGGCAATATTGAGTGCAAATAGTTGCTAGGGAACCAATAGAAGGATAAACTTTTAACAAGAGGTTAATCTGCTTAGTAATGTAATGAGTAGGGAATGCTAAGAGTGAACAAATCTATGTAATCTTTTCTCCATGTTAGATCATGTTTCTCATCATATTACACTTACCTAACTGGGATTTATTTAAGTTCAACCTCTTAATGGCAAATGAGCACTATTAAAGTTCCAGCTAGAAACTTCAGGTAAGAAATTTAAAAACCTCATAACAAGCAATATATAAGCAATGTATAATGTACATTTGGACTTATTTTACATTTGGTGTGTTTCATTATTTCCCTTTGAAAAAGTTTTCAGTTCTATTTTGAAATAATTTGGGTTTCTTTTCCCCCAGATTTTACGTTTCAGAATAATTTTATAGATATTGAGAGAACTGTATTATAAAGCAGCAAACTGAGAGTTTTATTTAAGTGTCAGCTCATTGTCTGCTTTAAAAGTTCGTCTCTTCCCGCTAGTTCCTATTACTGGAGCCTTTGTTTGCTCCTTCATTAGGCAGACATAAAATAAAAAATAAGCCTCTTAAATTGTTTTTAATTTCCATTTCACAGATGAGAAAACTGAATCTCAGAAATGTTAAGTATAAAGTTAATCTAGGATTCTTTGGCCTAAATGGTTCTAAAATATAAATTCTTTTCATAACATCATGCTGACTCTAATATACTATGCTGATTTTTGCTACAGTTATACACGAAATTTTCTTGTCTTCCATTGATAGACTGTAAAACAGATATGAGAAGTATCTCTTTGATTCATTTTTCACCTAGGAGGGAGTTTTGTGCCTAACAGTTGCCCAATAAACAGATATAAACTGAATAAACTATGTTTCAATTGTTTAAAACTGGATCTGATTCCCTACTAGTAAATAAAATGACCAAAATGACAGTGAACTGTGACCAATTGTTCATTCTAGTGGATCATGACTGCTGTTTCAAAGTCTCCTGGCAAGTAATTACGGACCAGGCTGACACCAGCAGGCAGAAATTTTGCGCATGCCATAAGATCTTACTATACAGAGCTTTGAATTGAAATCCACCTTGTGAACTAACCTCATGATTCCTCTGCTAAGCTTTGACTAGTACTTTGTAAAAGTTAGTTTTAATGAAGCAGTCAATATTTCACAGCATCATCTTTGGTAATGGTGAGCTCAGAGGAGACATTATTAAAAAGTAGAGCATTTCTAATTTCAACAGAGTTATTAACACAAAAAGAGTCATCTCAGCTTATTCACAGACACATGCACACACATGCACATTTTTCTTAGAGGCCATTTTACTTGGATGACTGAATCCTACGTTATCATATGTGTTACACAAATTTATATGGTGCATTTTATATGGTGTCAGCATGTTTTGAGAAGTTTATGGCTCATGTAAATGGTACCTTTTAGTTGATAAGGGGATGTGATGCACTGAGAGAGCAATGTATCCTAATGGTAAATAACAATAGACTCTGGGAACCAAAGAACATTAAGGCTGTAACCACCAGTTCCTTTCTTATTTTGCGCTATGAACTTGACAATTCCTTTCTTTGATGTAGGAATAATTATAGTACCTATCTCATTGGATCTTATTTTAGTGAGAAACAAATGAGATTAACATATGTAAAACACTTTGCACAATGTCTGACACATAGCAAGTACTTAATAAGGGCTAGCAATTATTAAAGGCTGAGTCTAGACGTAAAGTAGTCCTTATTCCCACAGGCTAGCTAGATTTTGAGCAGCACTTTCCATAGAAGCATGCTTAAATTAGCAATTCTCTTCAAATAGCTCCTATTCTAGTAACATTATCCGCAATTTCTTGCATATATTACTTGTACATAGTTTATTCATTTACTTGTAATTTTTTCTCAGTGATTCATTAACATAAAGTATTTTCCTAAACATATTCTTAAAGTAGTAGTAAATATTATGTTTGCTCTATTTGTTTGTACTTCATTTTTTGTAAGTATTCTTTGCGATAATCTTATCTATTAACAATTAGCAACTAGTATAATAATGTTTAATTGTTGCTAATGATGTTATATAAAATGCATTACGTATTGGAAAACCTATAGTATTAGCATATCTACATTTCTGAGTGAGTTCTGATCCTATCTGAGGTTTCAGTATCCAGGTCTGAGTTTAGAGTTGAGATATGCAGTGGCTTCAAGCAATTTAATAATAAGAATTTAACAATTATGAGATGCAAAGAAAGGGTTGAAAGATCAAGTTCAAGAAAAGTATAAGAGAGCAAGAATTATAACCAAAGATTAAGCAACAGGTTGAGAGGTAAAACACAGGAAAACCCCTAACTCTATAATTATGATAAAATATGGAGCTATCATGACTTATGTCCTTTGGTAAAGAGAAGGCTCTTAAGGGTATCAATGGTTTGAATCTAAATTGAGAAATAATTTATCTTTCCTTTTTACTTGAAAAGCAGAGAAATTCATTTGTGGCACATCTCATCAAGTCTTCTACATCAAGCTACATCATGTTAAACAAGAACATTCTGCTGTTGTCTCTTCAGATAAGTTTCCTAGGAACCACTCTTGGTGGGAATGTTCTGATTTGGCCAATGGAAGGCAGTCATTGGCTAAATGCTAAAGTAATTATTGATGAGCTGATTAAAAAAGAGCATAATGTGACTATCCTAGTTGCCTCTGGTGCACTTTTCATCATGCCAACCTCAAACTCATCTCTAACATTTGAAGTGTATAAGGTGGCCTTTGGCAAAGAAGTAATAGAAAGAGTGATCAAGGATTTTATTTTGACATGGATGGAAAATAGACCATCTCCTTCAACCATTTGGAGATTCTATCAAGAGATAGCCAAAGTGCTCAAGGACTTCCACATGGTGTGTCAAGAAATCTGTGATGGTGTTCTCAAAAACCAAAAGCTGATGGAAAAGCTAAGGAAAAGCAAATTTGAGGTCTTGGTATCAGATCCAGTAATTCCTTGTGGTGATATAATAGCTTTAAAACTGGGAATTCCATTTGTGTACTCTTTGAGGTTTTCTCCAGCCTCAACAGTAGAAAAGCATTGTGGGAAGGTACCATACCCTCCTTCCTATGTTCCTGCTATTTTATCAGAACTCACGGACCAGATGTCTTTCATTGACAGAATAAGAAATTTCATCTCCTACCATCTACAAGACTACATGTTTGATACTCTTTGGAAATCATGGGATTCCTACTATAGTAAAGCTTTGGGTATGTAACAAATTTTTTATTACTGTTTGAAATTAAAAAAACAGAGCTTTGTATCACCTCTTGTTTATTTCCCTATGGTTATTCTTTTTCAGTTCTACATATTGATCACGATCTATTACTATCATATGAGAGTAGGAAAGAAGATAAAAGACAATATGCTTTGGAACTACAATGTGTTGTTTTCTAATTTTATAGATTTGAAGATACCAATTAAGTTTTTTTATGGACAAGATATAGTGACAAATACCTTTGTTTAAAACTAGGGCTGGATTCTCATTTAGATATTGCTTTGAAAATAGAAATTGCCTAGAAACTTTAGTGGTTTGTGGGGAAAGCTGAGAGAGATTAAGCTTTCTAGCAGCTCATCATTAATACAGACATTTATATGTGTATGTTTAGAAACATTATGTAAATGAATAATCTTTGATCATTGCTCATAGATTTCCTATTGTTTACTGGGCACTCCCTTAGATAGAGAGGTTACAATAAAAACTAAGATGAAGTTCCTGGCTTTAAGGATTTCACAGACAAGCAAAGAAGTCAGACATAAAACGGAACTTGTAATATGAATGATGTGAATAATGGGAATATGTATAAAGTACAGAGATGTCATAAAGAAAATAGGCAGTATGAATGTGACAGGAGAGAGTGGTATTATGAAAAATAAAAATTAAAAAATGAATTTTTTTTTTGATATTGAATTGCTGAGTTCTTTGTATATTTTGGATATTAACCACTTAGGTATGTGATGTGCAAATATTTTCTCTCATTCTGTAGGTTGCCTTTTCATTTTGTTGATGGTTTCCTTTGCTGTGCAGAATCATTTCATTTTGATGTAGTCCTGCTTGTTTATTTTTACTTTGTTGCCTTTGTTTTTGGTGTCAAATCCAAAAAATCATGGCCAAGAGAGATGTCAAGGAACTTACTGCTTATGTTTTCTTCTATGAGTTCTATGGCTTCAGGTCTTACGTTCAAGTCTTTAATCCATTTTAAGTTAACTTTTGTGTATGGTGTAAGATAGGGGTCCAGTTTCGTTCTTTTGCATGTGGCTGTCCAGTTTTCCCAATGCCATTTATTGAAGATACTGTCCTTTCTCCATTGCATGTTCTTGGTTCCTTGCTGTAAATTAATTGACCATATATGCGGGGGTTTATTGGTGAGGAATGTTAAGGGGGGTGAAAAGAGATTAAAATGGTTTCAAGATTTCTGACTTCAGTAAATGATAAATGGCACAGTAAACTGAGATAGTGAACATGGGAGAAAGCAGATTTGGGAGTTGGACATGTTGTGTATGAGGTGCTTTGGGGAATATCTGGTGAAGTCCAGTAAGCAGTAGGATATATGTGATGAGATCTTAGAGGGAGGGTCATGGGTTAGAGATTTAAGTGTCATCTACATAAAGATGGTATGTATATAATTTTGTCTCTCTGACATTAACCTCATTTCCACATTCTCTGCTTTCCTCTTACATGCAGGACATTCATACATAACATATTTCTAAAACTGTAAAAAACCAAATGATTTAAAATTAGGCAATGGACTTAACAGGTTGTAAATATTATTATCTTCCCAGGAAGCTAAAATCATTTCACAATACATAATTACACTCATATTTTGTACTTAGATGTTAAATATTCAATATTTTACTTTGCTTTTATGATAAACCTCTCAAGCATTTAACCCTAATGGTACTCAGATAGAGGTAGAATGTTTCCCACTTTTGACAAGCTGTATTTCTCTGATTGTTATTAAGTTTTGAGGCTTTAACTTCTCATCATTAACATCAACAAATTAATTTTGATGCTTTCACTTTTTTAGCATAATAATAAAGCCATAATTCAAAGAACATTCAAAGAATTGAACATTGTTGTGCATATATTGCAGAAATTGCAATGTTGTCTGCTAAGCAGAATTTGTGAGGTCTAGAGATGTTTACCAGCTGATGAATGAAAATCCTAAAGGGTATTAAAATTGTTTAAAGATGACAAAGTCCAATGTGAAAAACAGTGGGTTGCATGAAAAGAGAAAATTTGAGGTTCCTCTGTAGTGGTAGCTATTGACACACTGACTTCTTTTCTACAAACCTCTATTCTAAAATAGTTGTAAAATTGATCTATAGCCATCAAAATGGCTACGCATAGGTTAGTGCAGGATGAGAGTGAGTTACTAAACATGGATGAGTATGACCAAAAGCTGGTGAGCCAATCATGACTCACACTGATAACCAGCAAAATCGCCATCTCCTCTGGGTATGTTAAATACCTGCTTCCAAATTCAAAAGTAGATGTTTATCTTCTCAAATGTAAACAAAGACTTAGTTGTTCTGTCATTCAGAGAGAACAAGCATAGCTACTGAGATGATTATAAACTATCCCATGAAGACAGAAGTGAATGGTCAACATTGCAGGGCAAAAAGTGGATCTTCAAAATGAAGAAAGAGGATAAAGAAATGGCAATTTTATGAGGCAATGAAGCTATCAAGATCTGCAAAAACTCATTAATCTCCTCATGCATGTAGTAAACTAATAGTGACACTAAATATGTGCATCTTGGTTATGCAATAGAGGGATACACATGGAGAGTTCCTTGGTCACAATATATGTTTGCATTTTTATCTTATCACTTATGTTTTTATCACCTACTCATTCTCAACCTTGGAATAATAATTATGATGATTATGATGCTCCTTATTCATGTTGGTGAGATTATCCCCGGATAAACTTTCTCATGCTGGCAGTCTCAGAATCACAAGCTCCATTGTATTTTGCTTGTAAGTTAATGCTGATAACAAAACCACACTATTCTCCCGGTCTTAAAACATGAGACTAATCTTTCTTAACAATTTATTCATGAGAATGTAATGAAGATTTCTAAAAACGTTTTTACTCTCCTTTTTGATAATATCATATTTCTAATCAAATTACACTCTTCTGACTTACAATGACTATTTAAGTTTGTTTTTACTAAAATGTGATATTCTTATTGATGTCCAGGGACACGAACACTAATATTCAAAAGACCAGGTAAGAACTAAAAGTACTGACGTGAGAGAGTAATTCATTTTTGTGCAAGATTTTATATGTGTTCAATGATAAATGAGAATGATAGACTCAACTGACTTGTAAAAATAACTTCTTTCCAATGTGTAATTTCAATGTATCTTTTACTTTAGCGTGAGTGCTCTAAAGTTACTGCAATGAATCCATATCTGTTCAAGTCTCAAATTGTTACAACTGAGTAAATAAATAGGACAACTTTCTGTAAGATTACTTGCCTGTAGTGGAATGCGCCAAGAATCTCAAAGTGAGTCCTTAATCTCTGCTAATTGCCAGGAATTGGATATTATAACGTCAAAATGACTTCTTTTTATTTCAGGTCATGGGTATTTGGTTCAAATTCATGGATACCATTATAGTAATACCAGTTAACATTTGTTTATCTCTTCTTATGCACTAGACCCTGTGATAAGTGCTTCTCGTGTGTTATATCTCTTAATCCTTGCAATGAATTTGTGAAGAAAATCCATCACAGATGAGAATACTGAGGCTTGGAAATATCAAGCGTGTTAAAATGAAATCATATAGCTAATAGTTTGGGAAAGTAGTTTTCAAACTAAAGTCTTTCTGACACCAAAGCTTCTAGAAAAATGTTTCTCCTTTAAGATTTCAGTTGCAAATCCATCAATTATTCAGAATATTTTAAACTTTTTTTCTTTCTTCCAATCGATTTAACTTTTGAAATCTATTATATTTCTCACCTATTTTTAATTTGCTGAATGGAGTTTAATTGGGCCATGTTATCACTAGGTAACTTGCTATTCCTTTAGGCATAGGTCTTCATGTGACTGTTGCCTGGGATGATATGCTTGAGGATAGCTTTCCGGTCCTAAGAGCTTCATAAGCAACCCTTAACTTGCTTGAAAGAAAAGCCTTCTGCAGATTTCAAATATATTTGTTAAAAGTTGAACCAGGTAAATTTTATTTTTCTGTTCATATTAACAGCAGAAAAGGCACCAAAATTGGGAAAACATTTAAGAAAAGAATAAGATAGCATTATAATGTCAGTAAAAGTATTTATAATCCATAAACATTACCTATTGCTACCAACAGTTTTACCCTTCGGCCACTATAAAAACAAATAGCTTTTTTGTGTGGGTGAATAATCTTTATACATTAGATTTACATAAATATATAATACTATTATTATATATGAATAATTAGGTGAATAATCTCTAATAACTAGTGCCATCTATAATAACAATAGACTATCTTACACGTAAATTAAACAGGAAAAACAACACATCTTCAAAGAAAATTATGACTATAATATTCATATCTTTACATGAACTAGTTATTCACAGAGCACAGATAATAAATGTAAAATAAAGAGCTAGAAATGAAACAATTTTGAATATATATATATCTCTATCTTCATAGTGTTTAATTTCCAGTAGTCTTTGTATAGAAGAAAAAAATGTATTGGAGTCCTTTCCCTGAACGGTAATACTTAAATTTGGGTTTTGATTTTTCTTTTTTGCTCGTTCTTCCTAGTCTTTCTATTGCTTCACTCTCTCCTTCCTTCCTTTCTTCCTCTATTTTTTTTAGTATAAATTAATCTTAATTGATTAGAATCTTTCAAATGACCTCTGGTAGCATTCCCTTTTCCACAATGACCCATGAGCAAAATGATAGCCATAGGCATGACATCGGAGACGGAATTTGTTGTGGGGCATGCACAATTCACAGAGAGCTATCACTCTTTTTTGCTCCTATTCAATGAAAGAGAATGAAAGTTATAATTTTTATGGGTATAATCTTGAGTTTTAGATCTGTGTATTTCATAAGTCATTTATGAACTTCGGTACTGAACACATTGTTAATAGCAGATCATTTGTGATGTGCCTCAAGACTGAACATGACTGACACGTGTGAAGGGACTTGCTGTGTTTGCGGACATCTGTGCCAAAGCTCAGATGCCCCAGATGGCCATTGTTTGAGGAGCGGAAGAGAGGAGGTGGGTCTAGGTGATGAGATCTGGTTACACTGGTCATTTTTAAAGTAAGATTCTCCCCCTACAATAAAAAAAGCACAGATGCTGTTATGAATAACTTACATGCATTTTTTTTCATTCAGTCCTCACAACTATAGGAAATAGGCACCACTATTCTCCCCCATTGTTTCCAGGTAACTTTGGTTTATAACATTATATAAATTTCAGATGTATATCATTATAATTTGACTTCTGTATAGACTACATTGTGTTCACCACCAAAAGTATAGTTGCCATCAGTCACCACACACATGTACCCCTTTACCCCTTTTGCCCTCCCTTCACTACTTTCCCCACTGGTAACCACCAATCTAATCTCTGTATCTATGTGTTTGTTTGTTTGTTTATCTTCCACATATGACTGAAGTTATGTGGTAATTGTCTTTCTCTTTCTGGCTTATTTTGCTTAACATAATACTCTCAAGGTCCATCCATGTTGTCGGAAATGGCAAAATTTCATCTCTTTTTATGGCTGAGCAGTATTCCATTGTACACATGTACCACATCCTTATCCATTCATCTGTTGATGGGCATTTATGTTGCTTCCAAGTCTTAAATATTGTGAATAATGCTGCATTGAACACAGAGGTGCATTTATCTTTTTGAATTAGTGTTTTTCTGCTCTTTGGATAAATATCCAAAAGTAGAATAGCTGGATCATATGGTATTTCTATTTTTAAGTTTTGGAGGAATCTCCATACTGTTTCCTGTAGTGGTTGCACCAATTTACATTCTCACCGGCAGGGTATGAGGGTTCCCTTTACTCCACATCCTCTCCAACACTTATTTCTTGTCTTTTAAATAATAGCCATTCAGACAAGGGTAAGGTAATATCTCGTTGTAGTTTTGATTTGCCTTTCCCTAACAAAAAAGATGGTGAACATCTTTTCATGCACCTGTTGGCCATCTGTATGTCTTCTTTAGAGAAATGTCTGTTCAGATCCTTTGCCTGGTTTTTAATTGGGTTGTTTGTTTTCTTGTTGTTGAGTTGTATGTGTTCTTTATATATTTTGGATATTAATATCTTATGAGATCTATGGTTTGCAATTATCTTCTCCTAATTGGTAGGTTGTTTTTTTGTTTTGTTTTGTTGATCGTTTCCTTTGCCATGCAGAAGCTTTTTCAGTTTGACGTAGTCTCATTTGTTTATTTTTTATTTTGTTTCCCTTACCTGAGGAGACATATTCAAATGATACTTACTGCTAAGGTGTAAGATGGCAAAGAGTGTACTGCCTATGTTTTCTTCTAAGAGACTTACATTCAAGTCTTTAATCTATTTTGAGTTAATTTTTCTGTATGGTGTAAGATGATGGTCTACTTTCATTGTTTTGCATGTGACTGTCTAGTTTTCCCAACACATTTATTGAAAAGACTTTTCTTTCTCCATTGTGTGTTTTGGCTCCTTTGTTGAAAATCAGGTGTCCATAGATGTGTGGTTTTATTTCCGGGCTCTCAGTTGGGTTCCGTTGATCTGCGTGTCTGTTTTTCTGCCAGTACCATGCTGAAATCAGGGAGTGTGATACCTCCAGCTTCGTTCTTTTTTCTCAGGATTCCCTTGGATATTTGGGGTATTTTGTCGTTCCATATAAATTTTAGGATTCTTTGTTCTATTTCCATGAAAAATGTCATTGAGATTCTGATAGGGGTTGCGTTGAATTTGTAGATTGCTTTGAGTAATATGGACATTTTAACTATGTTAGTTCTTCTAATACATGAACATGAAATATTTTTCTATTACTTTATGTCTTCTTCAATTTTTTTCAACATCTTACAGTTTTCAGTGTATAGGTCCTTCACCTCCTTGGCTAAATTTATTCCTAGGTATTTTACCCTTTTTGTTGTGATTGTAAATGGGATTATATTCTTGATTTCTCTTTCTGCTAGTTTGTTGTTAGTGTATAGGATCACAACTGATTTTTGTATGGCTGATTTTTTTCCCTGCAACTTTACTGTATTTGTTAATTATTTCTAATCATTTTTTGGTGGATTCTTTAGAGTTTTCAGTTCCTAACTCATTTTATAAGGCCAACATTACCTTAATGCCAAAACTAGACAAGGACAACACACACAGAAAAGGATAATTACAGACCAATATCGCTGATGCACATAGATGCAAAAATCCTCAATCAAATATTGCAAATTAAATACAACAATACATTAAAAGGATCATACACCATAATCAAGTGGGATTGTTCCAGGGATGAACGGATGGTTCAATATCCACATATCAATCAATGTAATATACCACATTAACAAAATGAAGAATAAAAATCACATGATCATCTAAATAGATGCAATGAAAGCATTTGACAAGATTCAGCATCCATTAATGATTAAAAATTCTCAATAAAATGGGTATAGAAAGAAAGTATCTCAACATAAATATTCTAATTGGTGCAAATCTATGGTTGACATTTTTCATTTGTGGTAGTCATTTATTGATGTTTCATAGATATTTTTTAATATTATTTTCTGGGCTCTTTAGTTATGTTTAAGATGTCATATTATAAAATATTCACAATTGTGAAACGTAAATTTTTTCTAACTTTTTGTGTTATAAAATGTATCTCAACTATTATATTTAAAAAGTAGAATATAAAAGAGAGAATATTGGACTGGGAACCAGAGTACTTATGCATTTGTCTAATCTGCCGCTTACTAGCATTGTAACTTTGCGATTATTTAAACTTCCTTTGATCTATTTTCTTACTTATGAAATGATGGAATTGAACAAGCTGAGCCCATGTTATCTCCAGAATGACAATCCGACTATACTGTTATTCAACCTTTATTCAGAATAGCTGTAAATGAACCCATAAAGCAAACTCATAAAATAAAATAAAATGTGAGCATTTTAAATTACTGAAATTCAGTTTTGTCATGAAATCAGGCATATTTGGTAAGAGTTATTACTTTTTCCATTGACACAAATTTAAATCTAAGGTTATATATACATATATTCCCAAACATAATTTATTTTTTATCTTTTTATAATTTTTTGAATTTGCAATTATGAAATATGTTAGGCATACAAGAAACCAGAGAAAAAATATAACAGACACTTTCATTGATGCCAGTGAGACTAAACACTTCAAAATCTAAGTATAATTTTAAAACAAAAAAAATCTATATCAGCTATTAATTCTATTGTCTCCTATTGTTCTTCACTAAATTAGATAATTATTTTATTGTCCTGAAGAAACCACCTAACAGTGGCAACTTGACTCCTTGAATTTATCAATCTGCCAAAACTGAAATCAGTTTAAGAGGCAAAGTGTTTATTTGGGATCCAAGAACTGCAATTCAGGGAGCGCAGATTCAGGTAGAAACCCAAAAAGTGTCCCACTAGGGAGTAAAAGTCAGGGGCTTTTAAAGGCAAAGAAGGGAGGTTGTATTACAAAAAATTTTAATTGGAATTGGAGACAGAGAGCTAATCTTGGCTAAACATTGATTGATTATTGATTCTAGCTTCAGAAAATCCACAATCACCAGTCTTTGTGATGAGGATGGCCATTCTTTTGTGAACTTCTCAAGCAATTGTGTAAAACGACTGCTGTTTTGGCTTAGTCCAAAGGTTCGGCCCAGTCCAAAGTTCAAGACAGCAAGATAGTTTCTCCAGAAAGGCAGCTCTGACTCCATTTTAAAATGGCTCCACTATGGTCAATTTTGACAAACTCTTCAATTTTGCTTTTATTCAGGGTAGTTTAGGATTGTTCACATGTATTTGAGATTCTAGGATATATTTCAATAAGCTTTTAAGTGCTATCCTATCCTACTCACTAGTGCTATCACTAGTGAGTAGTTGCTAATTAATTATTATAGTCTACTTAAATGGACCTCAATAAATGGACAAATCTTAGTATTTTATAGATAGACTTTTGGTTATGCCTTGTATATTATTGTGTTTTGTCTCCATGGGGAGACATGGGGAAGGCCATGACAACAACAGATTTCTTTATGAAGATATTTCAAATTCTTTTCACTAGTTTTAATTGCCATCAAGATTATTCATCCTCTTGTTGTTTAGTTTCAAAATCTAATTAATTTTAAAGGTACTGCCACTAGATCCAAATTGAGGCTGACTCTTAAAAGGACACAGATACAATTAGTGTAAAAGCTTCTCTCCAGTTTTTTCCTTTCTCTGCCTTCCTGGTCCTTTTGTTACTTGAGGGCCTGAAGTTACACAATTCAAAGGCAACAGAATGTGAAAAAAAATAAAACAACCCACCACCTAATTCCATTCTCATTTCCTGATTTCTATCCTTTTAATCTCTTTATTTATTCTTATTTTCTCTTTTTAATGGCAACCTCAAATTATTTTAACTTTTAAAATAGCAGCATTATATAGTTGGGAAAGTGATAATAATGCTGGTCTTTGTGCATTGCCAAAGTTCCTAAAGCTAACAAAGTTGAGGCATAAATCTGTAAAAACCCAGCAATGAATCAAAAAATGTCATGATTGTATTTCCAATTGTACTACGTTGTCATATGTTTTTGGGTTTGCGACTCAACATTAAGTTCATCATCCATGAAATGGAGTAAATAACGTCTGCCACACAAGATTGTGAAGAAGACTGAATTAGACAATGCATGTAAAAATGCGTTAGAATAAAGATATCCAACTTGAAGTTACTATAAGTTTTGAGAAAGTGGCTCTAGCAATAAGAACTATTGTTTTCTTAACTTAATTTTGGGAAAGATATATTAAATTGAAGACACATTTTATTCATCTTAATTATTATCACAGAGTACATGGATACCAAGCTTATAACCTACTTGCTTCTTATTCTTTAAAATAGGACCAGATTTCATTTTTGTTGTTAGAATAATCATATTAATGCATATATAAATTTGAATTACATTGTTTTCTTTTTAATCGATAGATCAATTGACCTATGAATGTGTAGTCATCATATTAAATATTATTTCATTTGAGAAAAATATACCTAAATATACTTTGAAAGTTTCTTTTCATCTTAAAAGATCTACAATAGGATGGTTTCCATAAAGGATATCACCATGCCTAAGAAGTTTGTCCAGCTGCTGGTTTTTAATTTCACAGTGACTGAAATTGTTCTAAGTGGGAATGTGCTAATTTGGCCAACAGATGGCAGTCATTGGTTAAATATTAAGATCATTCTAGAAGAGTTGATTCAAAGAAATCACAATGTGACTGTACTGGCTTCATCAGCAACTCTATTCATCAAATCCAATCCTGATTCTCCTGTGCATTTTGAGGTGATACCTGTTTCCTACAAGAAGAGCAATATAGATTCCTTAATTGAACATATGATAATGCTGTGGATAGACCATAGACCGACTCCTCTCACACTCTGGACTTTCTACAAAGAACTAGGAAAACTGCTAGATACTTTTTTTCGAATTAATATACAAATCTGTGATGGAGTATTAAACAACCCCAAGTTAATGGCAAGACTTCAGAAAGGTGGTTATGATGTGTTGGTAGCAGATCCAGTAACAATCTGTGGGGACCTGGTTGCTCTGAAATTAGGAATTCCGTTTATGTACACGTTGAGGTTCTCTCCAGCCTCTACAGTGGAGAGACACTGTGGGAAAATCCCAGCTCCTGCCTCCTATGTACCTGCAGCCTTGTCAGAGCTCACAGATCAGATGACCTTTGGTGAAAGGGTTAAAAATACCATATCTTATTCTCTGCAAGACTATATATTTCAATCCTACTGGGGAGAATGGAATTCGTACTACAGCGAAGTTCTAGGTAAGTCACTAAAATAATCTCTTATTAATAACTCCAGATATCTTATTTATTCTTATTGGTAATATAGCAAAAGGTTTCCATCCCACTGCATATGCCAAGCTGAAGTAAATACACTTCATAAAGTCCTTGATCATTCTCTTTGGAAAAATTCCTAAAAAATGAAATGGCAATATTACTATGTATGCTATTGTTTCAATGCAAGTACTCTTGTGCCTATTTAGGTAATAGCTTATCAATGTGTAAATAAATCTTCAAATATAAATGAAAGTACCTTTACAAGAATAAATTACAACACTGCCAAAAAATACCCTGGCAAACATTTTGAAGTGATACAGGATTTACTTTCCCTCCTGCATTCCTCATTCTTTTCTTTGTCCGCAGAAAACTTCCCAAATCCTAGGATTGGGCATCAGAAACCTGACTTTATACTCTCCTTTGCCTCTCACTATGTCTCCATCCTTAGGCTTTTCTGGGTGTTTGGGCTAGCACTATCTCCGTCTTAATTTCTCAGTATCCTTTGGCAATCCTCAAGTTTCCTTGCCTTGCAGATTCCTTATGAGGATCAAACACAATAATGCAAACTGTCAAGGCCACTTCTGGGTGGTTGGTTATATTACTTTTCTTTCTGACCTTCATGAGCCCTCCTTCATTTCTTTGTCTATTTTCTTCTCTCCGGAATGTTTTTTCTTTAGATCTATCAGTAGAACTAATTAACTAATTAACTACTTTCTTACAAAGGTAATATGCAAAATAGTCTTTTTACACATCTTTCAGCCTTCCTCTCTTCCTCCTTTCATTTGTTTTCCTTCCTCCCTCCCTTCCATCCTTCCTTTCATCCTTCATTCCTTTCTTATTTCTTGCTTTCTTTGTGTAATAAACTGTTGAACACCAATCCAGTACCTGCCACTTTTCTAGGTACTAGGAATACAACAGTTAGCAAAACAGATCATAATCTATCCTACTCCTTTGAAGCTTACATTCTAGGAAGAGGATACAGACAATAAGTAAAATATATAGGATGTCAGACTGTGATATATGCTATATAGTTACATAAGAAGAATAGATAATTCTGGGAGTAGGGTTACACTTTTAAACAGGGTGGCAGGGGAATGAGGGTGAAAGCCAATAGGACCCCTGGAGGCAAAACATTTCAGGCATAGATAAGAACAAGTGCAAAGATCTGTGGCAAGTCATAGATGCAGTGATATCTTTCTATAACTTGACCTTAATCCTACCTTTCGCAAGTAGAATTTGTATAATTTTTTTCCTGAATTTTGGAATATTCTTCATTTAATTTTCCATCACTTAAACTTTTGAACTTCTTTATAAAATTGGTCTAGAGAGAAGGTATTGAACATATCACACATATAAATAAAATATATACAAGGTAATTAAAATTTGTGTATACTTTTGAAGATATGGTAAGTAGAATTTTGAAAGTAAAATTCTGTGTTTTTATATTCGTTGTAATGCGAATTAACCATGTTTCCTTTTTCTCTGGATTCCAAATTTCATATGCCTCAAACATATATTTTGCTTTAAATTTAGATATTATTTATGTGATTATTTCCCAGGATATTTGAAACACATTCTATAACACTCTCTGCCCAGATGTGTTTCACATACTGACTACTGCAGGTTTTGAATAAGAGAGTCTACATTCCTTAAATAAGGGGATTGAAAAAGTAAGATGGTTAAGGGTCTTGGAAAACACATGAGGTTCTGGGTTCAAGTCCAGTTGCTGACTGTGTGATCTCAGGAAAGTAACTTAAACTCTGAGTGACAGTGCTTCCTCCTCTTTAAAATGAAGTAATTATTCCACTGTACTCTTGAGGATGATCATATGACACCATATGTTTGGATATGCTATGTCAATTATAAAGAATTATACTTATGTTGAATATTATTTACACCAACTACACAAGAACTCTGTAATGACAAAGCCCTAATTACACGACCATGGGGTTCTATACATGCGCAATAAACCTCTGAAGAAAACAAATGGCCTCTGGGGTGACTAAATCTTCCTTCTCAAAGGAAGCCATGACAAATTGTTTAATGTATGAAAAAGTCTTTGTAAAATAGAACATTCTTGACTTCTCATTTTCACAGGATAATCTAGTTTCAGAAATCTGACATTTTGAAAAATTGGATATCTTGTTTACCTAAAAACTTTATGCTCCTCATGTTACTAAACATATTTAAACAACAAATAACTACCTTGAATATTTTGTTTCAAATTGAAGTACACTGTCAAGAAGAATTGGTATAATCTAATTTGTCTTTGTTTGCAATTACATTCTTAAAGTCTTAAGGATACCTGATAACTGTAAACTGATACTGAAATAGGGCAGGTACCTTATATATGATATTATCAAACACAGGAGAACACAGGAGATTTAATAATATGTCAAGTTTCTGTGAAGTGTCCATTTCAATGGCTGTTCTTCAGTGCTGTGGGAAAAATAAACTAGAAAAACAGCATGTTTAACTGTGGTAAAAAAATCCCTGATATATCTATATTGAAGGAAATAGAAGTAAGTAACAAGGAAATATCTAACTGCATTGATTAAAAATCCTGTTTTATTTATCAGTATGGAGATCTTAAATCTTATGGATTAAGCAAATAAAAATGAGTATCAATTCAATTTTAAATATGATTCAATTTTAAATTTTAATTATTGCTAATCCACACACTTAATGGAACAGATGTATCTGGGAATATGACAATCATTGCTATTCACATCCAGGAGTGAATCTATTAACAAATCTTGCCCAGGCCAAGTGTTCTTTAGAACACCTTGAAATTGCACTTAAACTGATCTGTCTCCTAACCTCTGAGAGATCTGTTGTACAGCACATAGGTAGTTTTCATGTGGGTAGGATTTGGGACTAGTCTTTGATGCAGCTTTGAGAAGGCTGAGGGCTTGAATGCTGTAGTGAAAATAGTTAAACAAGTAAGGCAACTGGGTGTTCCCATTTTGTCTGTGTCTTTTGGTTTCCTGTTCTGCCTCCATCTTTCCAAGTGCACTGCAGATCAAGAGAGCAGACAGCTCAGTACTAATCTATACACCACTTGGCCGGTGTAGCCTGCTTTTACCTGTCAGTACCATGTAGGTTCCATATTGGTCCCTCTTTTCCTGCTGCTAAATTTTAGATGGACTCCCTAGAACTAATGCTACCTCTCCCCACCCCTTGAAAAAAACAAACAAGCCTCAGCATTTCACTTCTACCCTACTTGCCTGGAACTGGGCTAGATAATCACAACATTTTGTATATTTAATCTCTGGCTCCCTTTCTGAACCCAGTGTTTTGTTTGTTTGTTTTTCTGTATCCCTTTCCAATTCTAATCCTCATTACCAACCTCCCATCCTTTCCCTGGAAAACCTGGATCCCTCTGTTAATCTTCCTTCATATAAGCCTCCTAGTTCCTTCTCACATGCGGCTTTCCTATTGTCAGTGTTGTGGGGTTTTTAAAATTCTGTGCAACCTTTCCTTTGAAGTAAAACGTAAACCGTAAATTTCACAGTTCATCGAAGGTTCACAATGTAATCCCACCCACGCAACCAGCACCCAAATCAAGAAACAAACATTGTTATACCCGTAACTCCTCCTCCTTTCCCATATCAATCCCTGCAACTCCCATCTAAGGGTAACCACTTTCTTGGCTTCCAATGCCATAGGTTAATTTTGCCTGATTTTAAACTTTGTATACATGAACCACACATTATGTACTCTTTTGTATTTTGCTGCTTTTCTTAACATTTTTTTTTATATTCATCCGAGTTGTTGTATGTAGGTGTAGTTTGTTCATTCTTGTAGCTATATAGATTCTATAGAATCAATTTGTAAAGGTACATGCACCCCTGTGTTCACTGCAGCATTATTCACAATAGCCAAGACTTGGAAGCAACCTAAGTGCCCATCAAGGGACGAATGGATAAGGAAGATGTGTTATATATATACAATGGAATACTACTCAGCCATAAGAAACCATGAAATCCAGCCATTTGTGACAACATAGATGGACATTGAGGGTATAATGCAAAGTGAAATAAGTCAGAGGGAGAGGGTCAAATACCATATGATTTCCTTCATTAAGTAGTAGATAATAACAACAATAGACAAACACACAGAGACAGAGATTGGATTGGTGGTTACCAGAGGGGAAGTGGGTGGGAAGGAGGGTGAAAGGGATAATTTGGTACATGTGTGTGGTGATGGGTTGTAATTAGTATTTTGGTGGTGAACATGATGTAATCTATGCAGAAATAGAAGTACAATGATGTACACCTGAAATTTTTACAATGTTATAAACCAATGTTACTGCAATAAACAAAAAATTAAAAAAAAAAAAAGAATCAATTTACTGCATATTACTTATCCATTCTGCTGTTGATGGACTTGCAGACTATCTTGATTTGGGTTATTTATGATAAACATTGCTATGAATATTCTTGTGCATGTCTATTGGTGAATATACGTGTGCTGTACTGTTGGGTATATACATAAGTTTGGAATTGTTAGGTCATAGGGTAGGCATATGTTTAGCTTCAGTACATACTGCTAAAATCCAGTTTCTCAAGTGCTTGTGCCCATTAATAATGCCATCAGCCATTTACTAGAATTCTAATTGTTCTCCATGCTTACCAACACTTTTTTTTTAAATTGTAACAATGCTGTTGATGTGTACTATTATTCCATTATATATATTTTAAGAGTTAATTTATATGTGGTACAAAAAAATACATGAAATATACAGTGTGGTTTGTTTTGTGAAATGTATATACCTTTGTAACCAACACATCAATCAGTCTCTGGGATCTCTTTCTAACAAAGCTGCTCTCCAAGATCTTTTCAGATGCTTAGAGTTAGTAATTCCTACCACTTTGTTTTCATTCTTCATCCCGATTCACTTCCATTTTTCTTTTATGGGCCTTTTAATGCATCTTCTAATCATTTTAACCGTAAAAGTACCATGATTATGTTGTCACTCATGTTCAATTTGCGGTGCATCAAGCATCTCTCGTCTGGTTCTCTACTCAGTGATTCTGTAGCTAATGCCTTTGCTAACTGTACCATCTTTAACATTAACTAAATAAATAGCTACTCTTATTAAACACCTACTTGGTACCGAGAGATTTGATAGGTGCATTGCAGAAATTATTGCTAATCCACACACAAAAAAAGCCAGCCAAGAATGATCATTATCTTTTACACATGAGGCATCAAGACTCAGAGAGATTAAGCAACTTTGCTAAGTTCACAAAATATGTAACTGAACCAGATAAGATCCTAAGTCTGTTTAATCTACTATATAAATGAATGTATGGCTCCCAGGAATAAAGCACTCCATAACTTCAGAATTTTAATTTTAGAAGTCACAAATAGGGAAGAGAAAGACAAGTCAGCCCAACTCCCTCCCACTCTTTGCTTGGTGATTTGGTGTTTCCTATGAGCATTCTCTCATCCAACTTTCCTGAAGACACTGCTATGATATCCATTTAACTTGACACAGTTTTTTTGCAAGTTAAAAACCTTTTGAATATTATGGCACGAACTCTCTGTGCTGTCATAGAGGAGTGTATGGTTCTGAGTTTGCAGAACTTCGCTCTGCCTTGTACAAGGCTGCATTCTCAGGGAAGAGCATGCAAGGCCCCAGTGCCCTTGGCCTCTCTTGCTTGTTAACATTGCCATAGGAATTTAGAAATACTCTTAACTAGCTCCTGAGGAGGAAAAGAACTATTGTTACTTTTACTACAGTTAAGTGCAAATATTTAGTTTAAACTGAAATTTAAAACAATTAAGTGTAATTATTAGGTTTAAAGTAACATTTTTATTGTCTCCATTTCAAGAATATATTATTTCTTTTAACTTTTAAAAATCATCTTTTGTGTCTTCTAGAGTGTTTTCCCATGTTTCTTTTTCACATTTTGCATATTTGTTGTTAAATTTTAGCCAAATTATTTAACTTATTTTGTTGTTTTTGGCATTATAAATGGGTTTTCTCTTCATCTTCTCTTTTGCCGGTCATCGTTTGTAACACATAAATCCTAATTATTACTTAATTTTAATTTCATATCCTGACATTTGTCTATATTTTCTTGTGCTTTGCAGTAGTTCTCCAGACACATATTCATATAAACTGCTACTAGAAATAGATTGCATCTCTTTTTCTAATTCTTGTCACTTCTCTTGTCTAATTTTATTTCTGATAAATTCAAAGACTTATTTAATAATGAGAGTTGCCTTTATATTTTATTTTTAAATTTAGTTGAAATGACTCTAAATTTTACTCATTAATTAACTTGCTTATTTATCAGTCCTGTTAAGAAAATATCAATTCATTCTTATTTAACGTTTTCTTTTGTAAATCAGAATTGTGTCACATTTTGTCACTCTTTCTTTTTCCATCTATAGAAAGAGCTATATAATTTTCTAGTTAAGTTAATAGATGAATTATATAAATGGATTTCTCATTACTAAATTATTCCTGGAATGACTTTACAATCACTTTTGTATATATTGCAAATATTTTACTGAATGTATTTGTATTGATGGATGACGGATTAGATAGAAATAGAAAAAAAAATTCCCTTTTGTGCAATCTCTTTAAGGTTTTGGAACCACATCATAGACACTTCATGAAAATAATCTTTGTTTTCCTTCTTTTGCCATGCATGTAACACTTTAAAAGCTTTGTTATTATCTGATATTTTAAGGTTTAGTATAATTTTCTTTTTTTCTCCAGATTTATTGAGATATAGTGGACATATAATATTGTGCAAGTTTAAGATATACAAAGTAATGAATTAATATATGAATACATAGTAAAAATGATTACCACAATAAAGTTAGTTATACATCTATCATCCCATGTAGTTATAATTTAGTGTGTCTGTATGTGGTGAGGACATTTCAAAACTATTCTTTTCGCACCTTTTAAATATACTGTACAGTATTGTTAACCACAGTCACCACGCTGAATATTAGATCTCCCAAACTTATTCATTTTATAACTGGAAGCTTGTACTCTTTGACCAGCATCTCCCTATTCCCCTCTCCAGCCCCTGGCAACCACCATTCTACTCTTTGTTTCTATGAGTTTGGCCTTTTATTAGATTCAACATATAAGTGAGATCCTACATTATTTGTCTTTCTCTCTTTCACTTATTTCACTTAGCATAATGCCCTCAAGTTTCATGTACGTGGTTGCAAATGGCAGATTTTCCTTCTTTTTCATGGCTGATTTATATCCCATTGTGTGTGTGTGTGTGTGTGTATGTATATCACATCTTCTTTATGCATTCATCTGTCAGTGGACACTTAGGTTGTTTCCATGTCTTGGCTACTATGAATACTGCTCCAATGAACATGGAAGTGCAGATATCTCTTTGAGATGGTGATTTCACCCTTTGGATATATTGCTAGATCATCTGTTAGTTGTACTTTTAATTTTTTGAGGAAACACCATACTTTTTTCCATAGTGACTGCACCAATTTACATTATTACCAACAGTGTACAAGGGTTCCCTTTTCTCCACATTCTTGCCAACATTTTTATCTCGTTTTTTTAATAATAACTATTCTAATAGCTGTGAGGTGATATCTCATTGTGGTTTTGATTTGCAATTTCCTTGATGATTAGTGATGCTGAGCACCTTTTCATATACCTGTTGGCCATTGGTGTATCTTTTTTGGAAAAATATCTATTCAGGTTCTCTGCCCATTTTTTAGTAGGATTATTTGTTTTTTGCTATAGAGTTATATGAGTTCTTTATGCATTTTGAATATTGACCACTTAGATATGTGGTTTTGAAATATTTTCTCCCATTGGTACGTTGCCTTTTCCTTTTGCTAATTATTTCTAGTGCTGTGCGGAAGCTTTTCAGTTTGATTTGGTCCCACATATGTATTTTTGCTTTTGTTGTTTTTGCTTTAGGTGTCATATCCATAAAATCATTGCCAAGACCAATACTGAGGACTTTTTTCCCCATGTTTTCTTCTAGTTTTATAATTTCAGGTCTTATATTTGTCTTCAATCTATTTTGAGTTAATTTTTTTTATTGCAGTAACAATGATTTATAGCATTATATAAATTTCAAGTGTACTTTATTATATTTTAATTTCTGTGTAGATTACATCATGTTCACCACCCAAAGACTAATTACAATCATCATACACATGTGCCAGTCACCCCTTTCGCACTTCTCCCTCCCCCCTTCCCCTCAGGTAACCAGCAATCCAATCTCTCTCTCTATGTGTTTGTCTGTTGTTGTTTTTTATCTTCTATTTATGAGTGAGATCATAAGGTATTTGACTTTCTCCCTCTGACTTATTTCACTTAGCATAATAGCATTAAGGCCCATCCATGTCATCACAAATGGCAAGATTTCATCCTTTTTTACAGCTGAGTAGTATTCCATTGTGTGTGTGTGTGTGTGTGTGTGTGTATCACAACTTGTTTATCCACTCTTCCTTTGATGGGCACCTAGGTTGCTTCCAAGTCTTGGCTATTGCAATGAACATAGGGCTGCATATATCTTTACACTTTGTGGTTTCATATTCTTTGGATAAATACTCAGCAGTGGAATAGTTGGATGGTATGGTAGTTCTATTCTTAATTTTTTGAGGAATCTCCATACTGTTTATCATAGTGGCTGCACCAGTGTGCACTGTCACCAGCACTGTATGAGAGTTCCCTTTTCTCCACATCCTCTCCAACACTTGTTTCCTGTCTTCTTAATTATAGCCATTATAACAGGTGTGAGATGATATCTCATTGTAGTTTTGATTTGCATTTCCCTGATAATTAGTGATGTTGAACATTTTTTCATGTGCCTGTTGGTCATCTGTATATCTTCTTTGAGGAATCTTTGTTCAGATCTTTTGCCCATTTTTTAATTGGGTTGTGATTCTTTTTGTTGTTGATATGCATGAGTTATTTATATATTTTGGATATTAACCCCTTATTAGATATATGGTGTGAAAATATCTTCTCCCAATTGTTGGGTTGTCTTTTCATTTTGTTGATGGTTTCCTTTGCAGTGCAGAAGCTTTTTAGTTTGATGTATTCCTATTTATTTTTTCTAGTATTTCCCTTGCCTAGTCAAACATTGTATTTGAAAATATGCCGATAAGACCGATATTGAAGAGCGTACTGCCTCTGTTTTATTCTAGAAGTTTCACGGTTTCAAGTCTTACATTCAAGTCTTTAAGCCATTTTGAGTTAATTGTTGTGTGTAGTGCAAGATAATGGTCTACTTTCATTCTTTTGCATGTGGCTGTCCAGTTTTCCCCACACCATTTGTTGAAGAGACTTTCCTTTCTCCATTGTATGTTCCTGGCTCCTTTGTTGAAAATTAGCTGATCATATATGTGGGGTTTATTTCTGGGCTCTCGATTCTGTTCCACTGATCTATGTGTCTGTTTTTGTGCCAGTACCATGCTGTTTGATTACTACAGCTTTGTAGTGTATTTTGAAATCAGGGAGTGTGATACATCCAGCTTTGTTCTTTTTTCTCAGGATTCTTTTGTCTATTCGTGGTCTTTTGTTGTTCCATGTAAATTTTAGGATTCTTTGTTCTATTTCTGTGAAAAATGTTGTTGGAACTTTGTTAGGGATTGCACTGAATCTGTAGAGGGCTTTAGGAAGTATGTACATTTTAACTGTGTTAATTCTTCCAATCTAAGACCATGGAATATCTTTCCATTTCTTTGTGTCTTCTTCAATTTCTTTCAACAATGTTTCATAGTTTTCATTGTACAGGACTTTCACCTCTTTGGTTAAGTTTATTCCTCGGTATTTTATTCTCTTTGTTGCAATTGTAAATTGCATTGTATTCTTAATTTCTCTTTCTACTACTTCATTGTTAGTGTATAGAAACACAACTGATTTTTGTATGTTGATTTTGTATCCTGCAACTATGCCATATTCATTTATTATTTCTAAAAGATTTTTTGGTGGATTCTTTAGGGTCTTGTATCTATAAAATCATGTCATTTGCAAATAGTGACAGTTTCACTTCTTCCTTTCCGATTTGGATCTCTTTTATTTCTTTTGCTTGCCTGATTGCCTGGCTAGGACTTCCAATACTATGTTAAATAGGAGTGGTGAAAGTGGGCATCCTTCTCTGGTTCCTGTTCTTAGAGGGATAGCTTTCAGTTTTTCTCCATTGAGGATGATATTAGTTGTGGGTTTGTCATACATGGCCTTTATTATGTTGAGGTACTTTCCTTCTATACCCATTTTATTCATAGTTTTTATCATAAATGGATGCCGTATCTTGTCAAATGCTTTCTTTGCATCTATTAATATAAGTATGTGATTTTTTTTCTTCATTTTGTTAATGTGTTGTAACACATTGATTGATTTGCAGATGTTGAACCATCCCTGCATCCTTGGAATTAATCCCACTTGATCATGGTGTATGATCTTTTTAATGTGTTGTTGTAGTTAATTTGCTAGTATTTCTTTGAGGATTTTTGCATAGATGTTCATCAGTGAAGTTGGCTTGTAATTTTCTTTTTTTATGTTGTCCTTGTCTGGTTTTGGTATCAGGGTAATGTTGGCTTCCTAGAATGAGCTAGGAAGCTTCCCCTTGTCTTCAATATTTTGGAAGAGTTTGAGAAGGATAGGCATTAAGTCTTCTTTGAATGTTTGGTATAATTCACCAGAGAGGCGGTTTGGTCCTAGACTTTTATTTTTTGGGACGTTTTTGATTACTGTTTCGATTTCCTTACTGATGGTTAGTCTATTCCAATTCTCTATTTCTTCTTGATTCAGTTTTGGAAGGTTGTATGATTCTAAGAATTTATCCATTTATCTAGATGATCCAATTTTTTGGCAGATAGCTCTTTGTAGTATTCACTTATAATCTTTTGTACTTCTGAGGTGTCTGTTGTAATTTCTTCCCTTTCATTTCTGATATTATTTACTTGAACCTTCTCTCTTTTCTTTTTGTGAGTCTAGCTAAAGGTTTGTCGATTTTGTTTATCTTTTCAAAGAAGTAGCTCTTCATTTCATTGATTTTTTCTATTTTTTTTTAGTCTCTATTTCATTTGTTTCTGCTCTGATTTTTATTTTTTCCTTCCTTCTACTAATTTTGGGCTTTGTTCTTCTTTTTCCAGTTCTTTTAGGTGTACTGTTAGGTTGTTTATTTGAGATTTTTCTCTTTTGTTGAGTTTGGCCTGTACTGTGTAAATTTCCCTCTTATAACCACCTTTGCTGTATCCCATAAGTTTTGGCATGTTGTATTTTTATTTTCATTTTTCTCTGCGTATTTGTTATCTTTGATTTCTTCTTTAACTCAATGGTTGTTTGGTAGCATTTTGTTTAATTTCCACATATTTGTGACTTTTCTGATTATCTTCCCGTAGTTGATTTCTAGTTTCATACCATTCTGGTCACAAAACATACTTGGTACTATTTCAACATTCTGAAATTTATGGAGACATATTTTATGGCCTAATATGTGATCTATCCTGGAGAATATTCCATGTGCATTTGAAAGGAATATGTATTCAGAAATTTTTGGATGGAATGTTCTGTATATATCTACTAAGTGGATCTGGTATAATGTGTCATTTAAGCCAATGCTTCTGTATTGATCTTTTGTTTGGATGACATATCCATTAGTGTAAGTAGAGTGTTAAAATCCCCTATTATTATTGTGTTGCTGTGTAAGTCTCCTTTTATGTCTGTTAATAATTGCTTTATATATTTAGGTGTTCATATGTTGGGTGCATAGATATTTGCAAGTGTTATATCCTCTTGTGGGATTTTCCGCTTTATTGTTATGCAATGTCTTTCTTTGTCTCGTGTAACAGTTCTTGTTTTAAAGTCTATTTTGTCTGATATAAGTATTGCTACCCCAACATTCTTTTCATTGCCATTTGCATGGAGTATCTTTTTCCATCCCTTCACTTTCCGTTTGTGAGTGTCTTTAGGTCTGAAATGGGTCTGTTGTACGCAACATATAAAAACATATAAATAGGTCATGTTTTTTTTTTATCCAGTCAGCCACCCCATGCCATTGACATTTAAAGTAGCTATTGATAAGAATGTAGTTATTGCCATTTTGTTACTTTTTTCTGAGTGTTTTAGCAGTTTTTCTCTGTTTCTGTCTTCTTATTTGCTCTCTTCCTTTGTGGTCTGTTGGCTTTTTTTAATATTACATTTGGGTTCCTTTCTCTTGATTTTTTGTACATTTGTTATAGGTTTCTAGTTTGTGATTACCAAGAGGTTCATGTATAATAACCTACGTATATAGCAATCTGTATTAAGTTGATGGACTCTTTAGTTTGATCTCTTGCTAAAAGCTCTACTTTTTTACTCCCCTGCCCCCATATTTTATGTTTTTGATATTATATCAAACCTCTTTTTTTGTTCATGTTTATCCATTACCTTCTTATCATGGAAATAGATAGTTTTAGTACTTTTGTCTTTTGACCATCATGTTACCTTCGTAGGTGGTTGATCTGCTACCTTTAATGTTTATTTGCCTTTACCAGTGATTTTATTGCTTTTTATTTTGATAACTTTCTTATTCCTATTTGTGGTCTTCTCTTTTCGACTTCAATAAATTGCTTTAGCTTTTCTTGTAAGGCTAGTTTCTTGGTGATAAACTTAAGTTTTTGCTTATCTGGGAAACCCTCTCTCTCCTTCCATTCTGAATGATATCCTTGCAGGGTAGAGTATTCGTGGCTGTAGGTTTTTTCCTTTCAGCACTTTAAATATATTGTTTCACTCCCTTCTAACCTGTAAGGTTTCTGCTGAGAAGTCAGCTGATAGCCTTATGGGGTTTACTTTGTATGTAACTTGTTGCCTTCCTCTTGCAGCTTTTAGGATTCTCTCTTTATCTTTAATTCTTGACATTTTAATTATAATGTGTCCTGATGTGGGCCTCTTTGGGTTTATCTTATTTGCTGCTCTCTGTACTTCCTATATCTGGATGTCTGTTTCCTTCTTTAGGTTAGGAATGTTTTCAGTTATTATTTCTTCAAATAGATTCTCTGACCCTTTGTCTGTCTCTTCCCCTTGGGACTCCTATAATGTAGATGTTAATGTGCTTGATGTTGTCCCAAAGGTACCTTAGACTGTCCTTGTTCTTTTTAATTATTTTTTCTTTTATCTGTTCAGCTTGGGTGATTTCCTCTAGTCTTTCATCCTAGCTTACTGATCCATTCTTCTGTATCATCTACTCTGCTATTGAGTCCTTCTAGTGAATTTTTCATTTTCAGTATTGTAATCTTCATTTGATTGGTTCTTTTCTATATTTTCCAATTCTTTGATTGAAGTTATCACTGAGTTCATCCATTCTTCTCCCAAGATCTGTGAGCATCCTTTTGCCTACTAGTTTATACTCTTTGTTGGGTAGATTGTTTGTCTCTCTTTCATTTATTTCTTTTTCTTAAGTTTTGTCCTGCTTTCCTACTTGGAACATAACCCTTTGTCTCCTCCTTTTGCCTTTTTCTCTGTGCTTATATCTACGTATTAGGTAGGTCAGCTATGTCTCCTGATGTTGGAGAGGTGGCCTTACGTAAGAGATGCCTTAGGAGGTCCAACAATGTACTTCTCTCTAGTCACCAGTTCCAAATGTTCCAGGAGTGACCCCTTGTGGGCTACATGTGTCCCTCTTTTCTGGCATGGTTGCTCTTGCTACAGGTGCCCATGGAGGCTAGGCTGTCCCCCTAGCTGGCTGGTTGTAATGCTCAGCTGCATGTGGCTACTATGGTCCCTTCAGTCACTTTATTGGGTGTGGGGGTCCCAGCACATTTGGCTGCAGGGTGTAATAGCATGTTCCTATTACAGTTTTTCTGTTAAGTGAGTAGGCCCCTGGCATGTCTAGTTGCTAGGCTCAGGGGCTTACAGTTGCTCTAGGCCTCTGGTCTGCAAGGCTGTTATCAGCTCTCTCAGGATTGCCGCTGAGTGAGGTCGGCCCCAGGCATGAGAGCACCCAATTGTTTCAGGCTTTGGAAGGTGGGATCGATCCCCTAAGTAGCTGTTTGAGAAGCACAAGTCTGCTGCAGCTGAAAAGCCCCACAACCCACAGGACCACGCATTCAGTCAACACAGTTCTGCTCCATGTACAGACCACAACCCACTGAAGCAGACCCAGTCACCCCACTGCAGAGGCCCCAAACACTCCACTAACACAGGCCCACCCTTCACCAACCCTTTGCGCCACAGAGGCAGGCCAACTCGTCAGGCTGCAGAGGTTTCCAGCACCCTGCCTATGCTGGCCCACAAGTTTTCTGAAGACATGCTGTTGGGTGGGGCTGATGCCTAGTGTGGGCTGACTTCCCTGTCTGAGCTGGATTAAATCCATGATCTAGTGGTGGGTCAGACCGTAGGCTAACTGGGCAGGGGAATAACTTCAACGGCATCTGCCATCATCTATGTCAGCACTCCTGTACTACATCACAATAATTCCTGCCACCAATGTCAGTCCCCGGGGAGGTGGTCCCAGCCTGGGGACATCTCACTTCTCTCCAAGATGCACCATGAGACTATCAAGTGAGCCTCTTTTCACAAAAGGACTGTACAACCTTTCTTTCTGGTGATTTTAGATTGCTTTCAGAAATGAGTGAATTTCTGCATGGGCCTTTTAAGAACAGGCATTTTTTTCCCCTTATGTCTGATAGTTTTTCTGGGAGTGTCCTCCATTGTTGTTAATAGCCAGCAGAGAAAGACATTATGACACTTTTCTTGGTTGTGCTGAGTCCAAAAGCTGTTTATTGTGGTAACGCTCCCCTAGTCGGATCCCCCACTCTTCCAGGGAAGACTTTGTACCTTCAGATTTCTCCCAGCCAGCCATGAAATGCTATAGCTAGAAGGTGGCTTTTTTCTCTCTGGAAAGGAAGTTCTGCCTCTTCCATCTCAATCAACACTGTCCCTTGTTTTGGGGGTTCTTTTTACCCAGTTTTCAGTTCTCTCTCATGGGTAATTATTCAAGACTAGTTGTAAATTTGTTGTGTCCATGTGAGGAGATGAGTTCAGAGTCTGCCTATGCTGCCATCTTGACCTACTTTTCAAGTTAATTTTTGTGAGTGGTGTTGGATAGGAGTCTGATTTTATTCTTTTGCATGTGAATATCCTGTTTTCCCAGCACCATTTACTGAAGACATTCTCTTTTCTTTATTGTGCATTTTTGGCACCGTTGTCTAATATTAGTTGATCATAGACGGATGGGTTTCTTTCTGGGATCTCAATCTTGTCCCATTGGTTCTATCTGTCTGTTTGTATGCCGGTATCATATTTTTGATTACTACAGCTTTGTAATATAGTTTGAAATCAGGAAATATGATGTCTCCAGTTTTGATCTTCTTTCTCAGGATTGCTTGGGTTATTCAGGGTCTTTTGTGGTTCCATACAAATTTTAGGGTTGTTGTTTCTATTTTTGTAAAAAGTGCCATTGGAATCTTGATAAGGATTGCGTTGAGCCTATAGATTGCTTTGGGGAGTGTGAACATTTTAACAACATTAATTCTTATGATCCATGAACATAGGATAGCTTTCCATTTATTTGCGTCTTCTTCAATTTCTTTCATCAATATTTTAAGGTTTTCCGTGTACAAATTACAAATCTTTCACTTCTTTGGTTAAATGTATTCCTAAGTATTTTATTTCTTTTGGTACTATTGTAAATGGGAGAATAAATAAATTTTCAAAATTTATTTTCAGCTGTTTCTTTCTTTTTTTTTTTTTTGTGAGGAAGATCAGACCTGAGCTAACATCCATGCTAATCCTCCTCTTTTTGCTGAGGAAGACTGGCTCTGAGCTAACATCTATTACCAATCCTGCTCCCTTTTTTTCCCCAAAGCCCCAGTAGCACATCCTTCTAGTTGCTGTCTGTGGGATGCGGCCTCAGCATGGCCGGAGAAGCAGTGCATCGGTGCGCGCCCGGGATCCGAACCCGGGCCGCCAGTAGCAGAGTGCGCGCACTTAACCGCTAAACCACGGGGCTGGCCCATCAGCTGTTTCATTTTTAGTGTATAGAAATGCAACTGATATTTTTATTTGATTTTGTATCCTGCAACTTTACAAAATTCACTTACTTGTTCTATCAGTTTTTGGGGAGAGTCTTTAGGATTTTCCACATATAAGATCATGTCACCTGCAGAGACAATTTCACTTCTTCCTTTCTGATTCAGATTACCTTTTATTTCTTTTTCTTGCCTGATTGCTCTGACTAGGACTTCCAGTACTATGTTGGATAGCAGTGGTGAGAATGGGCACTCTTGTGTTTTTCCTGGTCTTACGGGGAAAGCTTTCAACCTTTCACCATTGAGTATGATGTTAGCTGGTAAAATTAGTTGGCATAATTTTCTATAAAACATCTTGGGCTGGGGAGGTCATTGCAGAGGAGTCTTTAGCTTTCTCTAAACTTCCTAAAATTTACAAGCTTTCTTTTGCATCAATTTTGGTTAATATTAGATAGAATAGATAGACAGATAGATAGATAAATAGATAGATAGGCTATACGATTTTATTTATCTTTATCTAAGTTGTCAAATGTATTTTCTTAGAATTTTTGGAACTAGTTTTTTAAGTGTCTTCTTAATATTCACTCTCTTTACATTTTTTAAAATTCCTATTTATTATGAATTTTTCTGCTTCCCTTATATCCATTTCCATATGCAGTCATCTCCCACACTGACGTTAGTTTTAGCTGTTTATTTTGCCATGGTAACTTTATTTTATTTTATTTTATTTTATTTTATTTTATTTTATTTTTGTGAGGAAGATCAGCCCTGAGCTAACATCCATACTAATCTTCCTCTTTTTGCTGAGGAAGACCAGCTCTGAGCTAACATCTATTGCCAATCCTCCTCCTTTTTTTTCCCCAAAGCCGCAGTAGATAGTTGTATGTCACAGTTGCACATCCTTCTAGCTGCTGTATGTGGGACGCGGCCTCAGCGTGGCCAGAAAAATGGTACGTCGGGGCGCGCCCGGGATATGAACCCGGGTCGCCAATAGCGGAGCGTGCGCACTTAACTGCTAAGCCACGGGGCTGGCCCTGCCACTGTAATTTTAGTGAGTGTAATACAAGTGGCCTCATAAAATTTGAACTTGCTCTCACTGCTCTGTGAACCTCTTATGTTGTGATTTAACCTATCTAGCATGCTGAATGATGAGGGACACATAGCCCCAGGATATTGACCTACAAAGATATAAGCCGGACAACTGCAAAACATGCAAGTGAAGGCCTCTAGGATCAGTTAGCCCCTGCTAACCTGTATTCACATAAGCATCAACAAGACCAACCCAGAACAGCTTTGCCTAGCCTAGATCAGAATTGTGATCAGACTCCCGAGCTAAATAGAAAGTTACTGTTGTAAGACACTAAAGCTTTGGGTAGTTTGTCACCTAATAATGGAAAACTAATAAAAAGTCTTCTAGCTTTGCATTGCTCTATTTGTTAAATCCTAGAACTCTATTTTGTTTTCACTCTACGTATGCACTCTCTTTTCTGCAGTTCAATGTCCAATGATATTCTATAAATGTTTAACAACTGGCTTTCTGTGATAAAAGAAAAGAAAAAAGAAAAAAACATGTTTGTATCATTTACCAGTAGCTGTGGTGTAAATCCTCCCACCTTGACTTACTGGTAATATAACAACAAGCTTGGAAAAACTCCTAAACGTTAACAATTAACTCTTATGAGCCTGTGACAGCTAGGTCCATATAACTTCTGGCAGGTCCATTTATGACACTAGCCTTGATTCATTTATACGCCCAAAGTCCATGAACACAAGTTTTATTGTACAGAATAATGTTGTTCTCCCCGATAGTTGCTGAAGTCTAATATCTGGGCCTATAGATATTAGGCCTAAACATTTTTTTCATATAACAAATACAAAGCATATAAAAATTCTTTGCTTAGCAATGCAGAAACTTATTTTTCTTAGACAAGGGTATTCCTCATGAGAAATCTTGGAGAATAAATAAATGCCTTCCTCTGTCATTCATTTTTATAGTTACAGCATTCTCTATCTCCACTTATGTATATTATGAATGTATACATTTTCATTATACATCACTTTTCACTCTTCAGGAAAATTGTTGATTTTGTAATATTTCTGAAAGACCAAATGGGTAGAATATCTATTCTTTCTCAACATCTTCCAAAATGCTTTTTAAAAGATTACCTTCTAGGAAAAAATATATAATGTAACAACACTTCAATAAAGAACTACTTCAACGGGGCTGGCCCGGTGGTGTAGTGTTTAAGTGTGCGCACTCCACTCTGGTGGCCCGGGGTTCACAGGTTCCGTTCCCAGGTGCACACCGATACATGGCTTGTCAAGCCAAGCTGTGGCGGCCTCCCATATAAAGTAGAGGAAGATAGGCACAGATGTTAGCCCAGGGACAATCTTCCTCAGCAAAAAGAGGAGGATTGGCATCAGATGTTAGCTCAGGGCTGATCTTCCTCACAAAAAAAAAAACCAAAGAACTGCTTCAACAATTGACGGATCTTGAACACTGCAACACAATATTTGAAATTTAGATAAAATGTCTACAATGCACTGGATACCTATAGGAAGAGAAGGGACCATTGTTTATCTCGTCTAATATTCTTAATTTCTTTTGTTTAAAGATTAGTAATTCCCTTTAGGATTTAGTTTTTTGAATCAGAACAACTGTTCTGCATGCCACATGCCTTTTGCTGCTTATATATTTCACTGATAATGTCCACGGACACTAAACCTGAAAATGCAGACCATTTGGACACCATCAAAAATGGGGAACATGAAGGCTAGCATGCTTTTTATTAACATTTGACAATGGGGTCTCTAAAGAAATACTGGATCCATGATGCTTCATATGTTTCTAATGCTAAGTAAAGATAGTAGAAGTTAGATACTTGGCCATGCTCTATATTTTATAAAAGTAATATTCCAAACAGAAATTTGAAAACATATTTTGATCCACATGTTAATTTAATGTGCACCATTAGAATGATGCTGTTTATAGATTAGAAAGAAATTTCTTCCAGTTCTGGAAAAAATGTTACTACACATTAAATGAACATGCTTCATTAAACTGACAAACTTAGATTTTTTCAACTTTGTAAAATTATGCTATCTCTTCTCTCTTGGACATCATCCATGAAAGAAATAATTTTTAAGTTGGACTTCATTAAAGTTAAAAACTTCAGCTCTGTGAAAGACAATATGATCAGAATTAGAAGACAAGCCACCAACTGAGAGAAAATATTTGCAAAAGACATGTTTAATAAAGGACCGTTATCTAAAATATAAAATGAACTCTTGAAACTCAACAATTAGAAAATATACAACCAAATTAAAATATGGGCCAAAGACATTAACAGATACCTTAACCAAAGACGATACAATGATGGCAAATAAGCATATGAAAAGATGGTCTACATCATTTGTTGTCAGGGAAATGCAAATTAATACAACAATGAGACACTACTACACACATATTAGAATGGCCAAAATCTGGAACACTGACAACACCAAATCCTCGTGAAGATATGGAGCAACAGGAAGTCTCGTTCATTGTCAGTGGGAATCCAAAATGGTACAGCCACTTTGGAAGACACTTAGGCAGTTTCTTACAAAACGAAACATACTCTTACCATATGATCCAGCAATTGTACTCCTTGGTATTTCCCCAAGGGAGTTTAAAACGTACGTCCCCACAGAAACCTGCATATGGATGTGTATAGCAACTTTATGAGTAATTGCCAAAACTTGGAAGCAACCAAGATGCCCTTCAGTAAGTGAATGGATAGATACACTGTGGCAGATCCAGACAGTGGAATGTTATTCAGTGCCAAAAAGAAATGAGCTACCAAACTGTGAAAAGATGTGGAGGAACTTTAAATGCATATTACTAAGTGAAAGAATCCAATCTGAAAAGGTTACATACGGTATGATTCAATTATAAGACGGTATGATTCAATTATAAGACGTTATGGAACATGCAAAACTATGGAAACAGTAAAAAGATCAGTGGCTGCCAGGAGTTGGAAGTGGGGGAATGAATCAATAGATGGAGCATAGATAGTTATTAGAGCAGTGAAAATACCCTGTATGATACTATAATGACGGATACATTTGTCCAAACTCATAGAATGTACAACACCAAGAGTAAACCCTAAGGTAAACTCCGGACTTTCAGTGTTTATGGTGTGCAATGTAGGTTCATCAGCTGTAACAAATGTAGCACTCTGGTGGAAGATGTTGCTAATCGGGGAGGCTATGTATGTGTGGAGGCAGGGGGTGTATGAGAAATCTCTTTACCTTCCTCTCAATGCTATGAACTTAAAATTGCTTTGAAACAATAAAGCCTTTTTAAAAATGGGAATGATATTCTTATCTTGGATTAGGAATTGAATTTAACAAATCTTCATTTGGATTCAATTATTGTTTCATCCACTACTTTTATCCCAGCATCAGTATAAGCCTCGTAGTACGTCAACACTCTTTAAACCCCTCCAAACTTCCTGGGGCAATGGCTACACTTACCCTTCTTTACAAGTCTTCAATATGTGATACCTTCAGTATGGCCACCTGGGAGAATTAGTGGGCATCAATCAATATCCATATCCAGCCCACATTCAGACCCTTTTCCTTCCCATGTTTGTTGGGTTGGAACACACACCAAAGTGACTAATTTTGTGTTATGGTCCTTCACCTCATAAAATTCTCTGGATTTCCTAGGAAGCTTTTACTCATGCCTTGTAACACCTTCATGGTTTTGTAATGAGAGTCTTGTTTTCTAAATCTCTCTCAATCAGTCTCTTTACACAATATCTTGTGTCCCTTCTAACTGCCTGGTGCCATCATGTATATTCAACATGTATTATCATAATCAATTTAATTCTTTTAAACTACCCTATAAGAAACAAAGCATTATTCTTATTCACAGAAAACTAAGTTTCACCCTTATTTCTTGCATATTTTTTGAAAATATACCTTTCTGATTCAAAAACCACTTGTCTTTTTACAATGCCTATTCTCTCTAGCTTCACTTCATCCAGTACAACCTCAGACACTCATGGAATAAAGAGAATTTTCATTTAAAAAAATCATCTTATATTTATTGCACCTTTTAAACTTCACTTCTTTGTGTATTCCTCTGGATATTTACTAAACATCTTTCCAAACTCAGCCAGCTAAATAAAAATCAACATTTGACTTTTATTCTTAATTTCAATTTTCTATACTAAGCATTATATTTTTCTTGTCTATCAGTTTTTGTTGATCTTAAGATTATATTAATACTATTGTTCAAGATAATATTATAAATTCTGTTATATTTTGGAATGTGGAAATGTCACTAACTTATTTCTCAATATTGATGTCTATGTGGTTAATCTGTGGATGGCTTACTTTCTTGTGGCACAATCTTCAGTTAAGTATGAAGATCTATGGTGACTTAACTCTCCACTAAAGCATTTTTCTAAACATTTGGATTATTATTATGATTTTTCACAACATACTAACAAAGTCTTATCATTAACTCCATTTTTATGGCCAATGAAAAAAAAAATTGAGAAAAATTAAGTAACTTTCCAATTCACAAACACCATTTTGCGCAACATATGAATGTAGGTCTATTTAACTCTAAGGTCCACTCTACTAATTTCACTAAATAACTTTATAAAGATCCCTGTGGTTCTAGGATTAACTCAAGCCTTAGCTCCCGGTTTTTACAAAAAGAATTCAATGGGAAGACAAAAAATCATTTGATATTGAATCAGGTAACGCTGATTTTCTTTTTCAGAACAGGAAAATACCAATATATTCTTTCGAAAGGGAACAGTAGAGAAAGTTATTTCAATGTTCATCTATATCTAGAGAGGGGAGGCATCCTATACAGAGAGCAGATGCCAGTCATTAATAGCATTGAGGTAATATTGTTAGATGCCAGAACAGGTTTTTTGTTTTGTTTTGTTTTGTTTTTTTGTTTATTGCAGTAACATTGGTTTATAACATTGCATAAATTTCAGGTGTACATCATTATACTTCTATTTCTGCATAGATTACATTATGTTCACCACCCAAATACTAATTACAACCCATCACCACACACATGTGCCTAATTATCCCTTTTGCCCTCCTCCCTCCCCCCTTCCCCTCTGGTAATCACCAATCCAATCTCTGTCTCTATGTGTTTGCTTGTTGTTGTTATTATCTACTACTTAATGAGTGAGACCATATGGTATTTGACCTTCTCCCTCTGACTCATCAAAGGACACATATGATCATTTTCTGACCCTGATTTGAAAATTTGAGTAGACATCTTTTTATGGAGATTAAGGCTCTCCAAAATGTCCTCTTTTAAGCAATATTTTCCTTTTCTGCACTATTCTGTGTTAGCCTCTGCTCTGTACATAATATGAACTGATAACTGCATACTTAAATGGCCATGATTTCCATATCATCCTTCTTTTTCTCTATTTCTTCCATTCACCTTGAGAATTTTCCTTCTGTCAGCTTTGTTTCTGGGCTCAGCTGAAATGCCTTCTCTATCCTGAAGCTTCGTTTGATTTTCTTCACTATAGAGTGAGTGGCATCTTCTGGGTCCCTGAAATGTTGTATCTTTGTATAATATTCAGTATACTCCTCCTGTTATTACGTGATGTATGTGTCGTATCCACATATTAACATGAAACCAGTCTTATGACAAGACCTACATTTTCATGTTTCCCCAAATTATCAATCACCATGCTCCATAAGATACACCATATTATTTTCTAGACTTATTTAAATGGATTTTTCTGTCATATTTAAAAATTGTCAATTAAAAATATGTTTTTATTTTAAAATATTTCATCCACACTTCTAGAATGCTGCAACCATTTCCTCCAAAATATTTAAATATTTCATATCTACTCCTGAAAAAAATATCATATAGTACTGCACTAAGCAACAACATTGACAAAGTTCTTTGCATGTGTCATTCCTTAACTGGAAAAATTAATTTTTAACTTGATCTATGTCTAAATTTCCACTTCATTTCTGTGCCCAGCAAGTATTCAACCTCTGCCAAGCAGTGTGTGAGGGAGCTGCTGTCATGATTTCTGAGAAATGGATTCTGTCAGTTCTGCTGCTGCGTCTCTGCTTCGCTGGCTGTGGATTCTGTGGGAAGGTCCTGGTGTGGCCCTGTGATGTGAGCCATTGGCTCAATATGAAGACTATTCCGGAGAAACTCGCCGAAAGGGGCCATGAGGTGACTGTGTTGGTTTCTCCACAGACTTTCACTATTGACTACAGCAAGCCTTCCACACTGAACTTCTAGGTGATTCCTATGCCACCTGACAGAAATAGTGCTGCAAATGCACTAAATGGCTTTTTAGACATGGCTGTTAATGTCATGCCAACACTGTCACCCTGGCAGTCTGCAATAAACCTGCAAGAATTCTTCCATCAAATAACTGAAATTTTAAAACTTCTGTGTGAGAGTGTAGTCTACAACCAAATAATGATGAAGAAACTCCAGGAAACCAACTATGATGTAATGGTTATAGATCCTGTGATGCCCTGTGGAGAGCTGATTGCTGAGTTGCTAGAAGTTCCTTTCGTGTACACGCTAAGGAACTCTATAGGTGGCATTATTGAGAAATATTGTGGGAAACTTCCAGCTCCACCTTCTTATGTGCCTGTTGCCATGGCAGAACTAGCAGACAAAATGACCTTTCTGGAAAGGGTAAAAAATTTAATGCTTTCTATTTTCTTTGACTTCTGGCTCCAGCAATATGACTTTCAGCTTTGGGACCAGTTATACAGTGAAGCGTTAGGTAAGAGACTCTGCTTTTTATTCTAAAGTAGTTTTTAAAACAAACTTAGGAGGCTTAAGAAAAGTTTAGGAAAATAGGTTTAAAACTTCCACATCCACATAAAACTCTACAAGTGATAGCAATGAACTGTTATCATTAAGTGGGAAGGCGAGGTAAGAAATATCTTGTCATATTTACTCTTCCTTTAGGGTCATCTAACCATTTTGTAAGATATCTTGATACTTAATAGATTGTTATCGAAACATAAAACACACTAATAAATGTTGACCTAATGTAAGATATATTTTTTGTCAGATATAGAATATCACAAATGAGTCTAGTACACGGACTTTTCATAGTGAAGGAGGTTTGACTTCTTATTGATAGAGAGAATGTAATGTTTGTCGTAAGAATAAGATAATCTCCTCGCCTGATTCCACGAATAAACTGAAACCTGAGCTATACTAACAAGGGGTTAAATTTGGTATATAATTTACTTTTGTCTGAATTTCGCTCCACAAATTTGCAGAATCATGGATTATTACATTCAAAATTTATACCATTCTCCTGTTGGACCAGAGTACCTGCCATTCTTATCTCTCTCATAAAATTGGAATCAAACCTCAGTAACTATTTCATCAGGGCTGGTCATACTTAGAAGTTTCCTAGGATGCATTATACTTGCAGCATTATACAGAAACCTGAAAAATTAAATAGAAAACCCTAGAAAGGTTTATAGCTTGGAGTCTTGAAAGATAGCATATTTTTTTTTTTACTTCACTAATTAGATATACTATATTTTTTTATTTCAGTAACATTGGTTTATAACATTATATAAATTTCAGGTGTACATCATTATCTTTCAATTTCTGTGTAGACTACATCACGTTCACCACCCGAAGACTAATTACAATACCTCACCAAACACATGTAGCTAATCACCGCTTCCCCCCGTCTCCTTCTACCCTTCCCCTCTGGTGACCACTAATCCAATCTATGTCTCTATGTGATTGTTTATTGTTGTTTTTATCTTCTGTTTATGATTGAGATCATATGGTATTTGACTTTCTCCCTCTGACTTATTTCGCTGAGCATAATACTGTCAAGGTCCATCCATGTCATCACAAATGGCCAGATTTCATTGTTTTTTATGGCTGAGAAGTATTCCGTTGTGTATATATACCACATCTTCTTTATCCATTCATCCCTTGATTGGCAGTAACCTAGGTTACTTCCAAGTTTTGGCTATTGTGAATAATGCCACAATGAACATAGGGGCGCATGTATCTTTACATATTCGTGTTTTCATGTTCTTTGGATGCCCAGCAGTGGAATAGCTGGAACGTATGGTAATTCTACTCTTAATTTAATGACAAATCTCCATTCTATTTTCCATAGTGCCTGCACCACTTTGCACTCCCACCAGCAGTATATGAAAGTTCCCAGCCCTCCACACCCTCTCCAAAACTTGTTGTTTCCTGTATTCTTAATTATTGCCATTCTGACAGGAGGAAGGTGATAACTCATTGTAGTTTTGATTTGTATTTCCCTGATAGTTAGTGATGTTGAGAATCATTTCAGGTACCTGTTGGCCATCTGTATATCTTCTTTGGAAAAATGTCTGTTCAGATATTTTGTTCATTTTTTAATTGGGTTGTGATTTTGTTGTTGTTGAGATGTATCAGTTCTTTATATATTTTGGATATAACCCCTTATCAGATATATGGTTTGCAAATATCTTCTCGCAATTGCTAGATTGTCTTTTCATTTTGTTGATGGTTTCCTTGCTGTGCCAAAGTTTTTTGATGCAGTCCCATTTGTGTTTTTTTTCTATTGTTTCCCTTTCCTGGACAGATATGGTACTTGAAAATATGCTGCTAAGACTCAGGTCAAAGAGCGTACTGCCTACGTTTTCTTCTAGGAGTTTCATAGCTTCAAGTCTTACCTTCAAGTCTTTGATCCATTTTGAGTTAATTTTTGTGCATGATGTAAGACAATGGTCTACCTTCATTCTTTTGCATGTGGCTGTCCAGTTTTCCCAGCACCATTTATTGAAAAGACTTTCCTTTCTCCGTTGTATGTTCCTGGGTCCCTTGTTGAAATTAGTGGACCATATGTGTGTGGGTTTATTTCTGTGCTCTCCATTCTGTTCCATTGATCTGTGTGTCTGTTTTTGTGCCAGTACCATGCTGTTTTGATTACTGTAGCTTTGTAGTATATTTTTAAATCAGAGAATGTGATACATCCAGCTTTGTTCTTTTTTCTCAGGATTCCTTTTGCTATTCAGGGTCTTTTGTGGTTCCATATAAATTTTAGGATTCTTTGTTCTATTTCTGTGAAAAATTTTGTTGGAACTTTGATAGGGATTGTATTGAATCTGTAGATTGCTTTAGGAAGTATGGACATTTAATTCTTCCAATCCAAGAGCATGGAATATCTTTCCAATGCTTTGCGTCGTCTTCAATTTCTTTCAGTAATGTTTTACAGTTTTCAGTGTACAGATTTTTCACCTCTGTGGTTAAGTTTATTTCTGGGTATTTTATTCTTTTTGTTGCATTGTATTTGTAAATTGCATTGTAGTCTTAATTTCTCTTTCTGCTACTGCATTATTAGCATATAGAAAGTCAACTGATTTTTGTATATTGATTTTGTATCCTGCAACTTTGCCATATTCATTTATTATTTCTAAAAGTGTTTTTGGTGGATTCTTTAGAGTTTTCTTTCTATAAAATCATGTTATATGGACATAGTGACAGTTTCACTCTTCCTTCTCAATTTGGATCACTTTTCTTTCTTTTTCTTGCCTGATTGCTCTGGCTGGGACTTCCAATACTATGTTAAATAACAGTGGTGAAAGTGGGCATTCTTTTCTGGTTCCTGTTCTTAGAAGGATGGCTTTCAGTTTTTCTCCATTGAAGATGATATTAGCTGTGGCTTTGTCAGTTATGGCCTTTATTATGTTGAGGTACTTTCCTTCTTTACCCATTTTATTCAGAGATTTTATCATAAATGGATCCTGTGGCTTGTCAAATAGTTTCTATGCCTCTATTGATATTATCATGTGATATTTTTTTCTTCATTTTCTTAATGTGGTGTATCATGTTGATTGATTTGCAGATGTTGAACCATCCTGGATCCCCAAGAGTAAATCCCACTTGATCATGGTGTATGATCTTTTTAATGCGCTGTTGTTTCGATTTGCTAGTATTTTGTTGAGGATTTTTTCATAAATATTCATCAGTGATATTGACCTATAATTTTCTTTTTCTGTGTTGTCCTTGTCTGGTTTTGGCATCAGGGTAATTTTAGCTTCCTCGAATGAGTTAGGAAGCTTCCCTTCCTATTCAATTTTTTGGAAGCGTTTGAAAAGGATAGCCATTAAGTCTTCTTTGAATATTTGGTATAATTCACCAGGGAAGCCATCTGGTCCTGGACTTTTATTTTTTGGGTAGTCTTTGATTGCTGTTTCAATTTCTTTACTGATTATTGGTCTATTAAAATTCTCTGTTTCTTCTTAATTCAGTTTTAGAAGATTGTATGGTTCTAAGATTTATCCATTTATCTAGATTATCCAATTTGTTGGCATATAGCTTTTTGTGATATTCTGTCATAATCTTTTGTATTTCTAAGGTGCCTGTTGTAATTTCTTCCTTCACTTCTGGCTTTATTCACTTGAGCCCTCTGTCTTTTTGTTGGTGAGTCTAGCTAAAGGTTTGTTGATTTTGTTTATCTTTTCAAAGAACTAGCTCTTCATTTCATTGATTTTTTTTATTTTTTCTTTTTTTTGGACGATTGGCCCTGAGCTAACATCTGCCAATCCTCTTCTTTTTGCTGAGGAAGACTGGCCTTGGGCTAACATCCATGCCTTTCTTCCTCCACTTTATGTGGGACGCCGCCACAGCATGGCTTGACAAGCACTGCCTCTGTGCATACCCGGGATCCGAACCGGCGAACCCCAGGCCGCCACAGCAGAGTGTGCTCACTTAACCATTTGCGCCACTGGGCCGGCTCCTTTTCTATTGTCTTTTTAGTCTCTATTTCATTTGTTTCTGATCTGATTTATATTATTTCTTTCCTTCTACTGACTTTGGCTTTGTTTGTTCTCTTCCCAGTTCCTTTAGGTGCACTATTAGATTGTTCATTTGAGATTTTTCTTGTTTGTTGAGGTATACCTGTATTGCTGTAAACTTCCCTCTTAGAACCACTTTTGCTGTATCCCATAAATTTTGGCATGTTGTATTTTCACTTTTCTTTGTCTCCATGGATTTTTTGTTTTCTCCTTGATTTCTTTGTTGACCCAGTCATTATTCAGTACCATTTTGTTTAAGCTCCATGTATATGTGGCTTTTCTGATTTTATTCCCATTGTTGATTTCTAGTTTCACACCATTGTGTTCAGAAAAGATGCTTCATATTATTTCAATATTCTTAAATTTATTGAGACTTGTTTTATAGCCTAACATGTGATCTATCCCAGAGAATGTTCCATGTGCATTTGAAAAGAATGTGTACTCAGAAGTTTTTGGATGGAATGTTCTGTATATATCTACTAAATCCATCTGGTGTAATGTGTTATTTAAGGCCAATGTTTCCTTATTCATCTTCTGTTTGGATGGTCTATCCATTGGTGTAAGTGGAGTGTCAAAGTCTCCTACTATTATTGTTTTACTGTCTATTTCTCCTTTTATGTCTGTTGACAATTACTTTATATATTTAGGTGTTCCTGTGTTGGATGCATAAATATTTACAAATATTATGTCCTCTTGTTGGATTGTTCCCTTGATCATTATGTAGTACCCTTCTTTGTCTCTTATTACAGTTTTTATTTTAAAGTCTATTTTGTTTGGTATAAACATTGCTACTCCAGCTTTCTTTTCATTGCCATTTGCATGGAGTATCTTTTTCCATCCCTTCACTTTCAGTTTGTGAGTGTTTTTAGGTGTGAACTGTGTATCTTATATGCAGCATATATATGGTTCTTGTTTTTTTATCCAATCAGCCACTCTGTGTATTTTTATTGGAGCGTTTAGTCCATTGACATTTAAAGTATGTAATTATAAGTATGCACTTATTGCCATTTTGTTACTTTTCTTCTGGGTGTTTTAGTAGTTCTTCTCTGTTCCTTTCTTCTTCTCTTTCCTTGTGGTTTGATGGCATTCTTTAGTATTATGTTTGGGTTCCATCCTCTTAATTTTAAGTTTATTTATTATAGGTTTCTGGTTTGTGATTACCATGAAGTTAATATATAATGACCTTTATATATAGCAATCTGTATTAAGTTGATGATCTCTTTAGTTTGACCTCTTGCTAACGGCTTTACACTTTTACTCCCATCCTCCCACATTTTATGTTTTTGATATCATTTCTAACATCTTCTTTTCTGTGTATGTGTCCATTACCCCCATGTCCTGTAAATAGATAATTTTACTACTTTTGTCTTCTGACCTTCATATTAGCTTCATAGGTGGTTGGTCTGCTACCATTACTGTTTATTTGCCTTTTATCAATGATTTTATTGCTTTTTTTTTTTGATAATTTTCTTATTCCTATTTGTGTCTTTTGTTTCCCACTTAAATAAGTCCCATTAGCGTATCTCATAATGCTAGTTTCTTGGTGATAAGCTCATTTAGTTTTTGCTTGTCTGGGAAATTCTTTACGTCTCCTTCAATTCTGAATGATAACTTTACCAGGTAGAATATTCTTGGCTGTAGGTTTTTTCCTTTCAGCATATGAAATATATCATACCACTCCTTTCTATCCTGTCAGGTTTCTGCTGAGAAGTCAGCTGATAGCCTTATGGGGTTTCCTTGTATATAACTTGTTGCCTTTCTCTTACGGCTTTTAGGTTTATCTCTTTATCTTTGATTCTTGACATTTTAATTATAACATGTCTTGACGTGGGCCTCTTTGGGTGTATCTTGTTTGGTGCTCTCTGCTTTCTGTACCTGGATGTCTGTTTCCTTCCTTAGGTTAGGAAAGTTTTCAGCTATTATTTCTTCAAAGATATTCTTTGCACCTTTGTCTCTCTCTTCTCCTTCTGGGACACTTATGATATGGATGTTAGTGCACTTGATATTGTCCCTGAGGTCCCAAAGACTGTCGTCATTCTTTTTAATTCTTTTTTCTTTTATCTGTTCAGCTTGGGTGATTTCCTCTAGTCCTTCATCCACCTTGCTGATCTGTTCTTCTGTGTCATCTGCTCTGCTATTGAGTCCCTCTAGTGAATTTTTCATTTCCAGTATTTTATTCTTCATTTGATTGGTTCTTTTTTATAGTTTCCAATTCTTTGATTGAAGTTTTCACTGGGTTCATATATTCTTCTACCAAGATCAGTGGAGCATCCTTATGACTTTTTGTTTGAACTCTTTATCAGATAGATTATTTCTGTTCAATTTAGTTCTTTTTCTGAGGTTTTGTCCTGTTTTCTTACTTGGAACGTAGTCCTTTGTCTCCTCCCTTTGCCTCTTTCTCTGTGCTTAGATCTATGTATTAGGTAGGTCAGCTACACCTCCTGATCTGGGAGAGGTGGCCTTATGTAAGAGATGCCTTATGAGGCCCAACACTGTGCTTCTCTCTAGTCACCAGTTCCAAATGTTCCAAAAGTGTCCCTCGTGTGAGCTATGTATGTCTTTCTCTTTTGACAGGTTTGCTCTTGTTGCAGGTGCCCAGAGAGGCTAAGCTGTCTCGGTAGCTGGCTGGTTGTAATGCTCAGCTGTGTGTGGCTGCTATGGACCCTTCTGTCAGTGTATCAGGCCTGGTGAGCCCCAGCACAGTTGGTTGCAAGTTCTGATAGCGTGTTCCTATTGAAGTTTTTCTGTTAAGTGAGTAGGCCCCTGTTATGAGAGGTTTGGGGATTCGATCAGAGATGTAAAAGACACTTTCCACTCCAAACAAATGGACTGAAGGTATATTTTATTATATAGAGGATAGTAAAGGTGATAGTCCGCAAACAGATCCGAATAGGTCAAATAATAAGAGGGAAAAAACACCAGCTCGACTGGAAAGGGAAAACATCCACATCAGCTGAGATAGCAGCAGATCCGAATAGGTCATATAATAAGAGGGAAAAATATCAGATCGATCGGAAAGGGAAACACCAGATCGACTGAAGAGAAATGACACAAATCAACCGGAAAGAGAAACACCAGGTTGACCGAAAAGAGAACACATCAAATTAGTTACTTTACAGTAAATCAATTACCCACAACATCCACGCCCCACTGCTGGGAGAGTCCTGTCAATCGACATGGCTGGGCAAGGATCACACATCCTGGGCAAGGCGTCCCTTCCACAGGTGGAACTCTCACCAGGTCTCAGCTTCCAGCAGTTTATATAAGCAGTTACAGAGTTTACAGAGCAAGCATCTAGTGTTCCCATGCACAAAACAGTTATCAGTGGCGTACGTGCACTGAGCCCCTTGGCTAACGTCCCAGCCCAGTGGTTGTGTACGTGCATTGTTTTCTTTGGTTATCGTCTTAGCCCGGCACAGATGGCCAGTCCATCCCGTGCTACGACGCTCCAAGAGCCTTGAACTGTTACAACTTGCAACTCCGTCCATGGGAGAAAGGCCAGTTCCCGGGAAAAGGCCAGTTCCCACCACACAGAAAGCAGCTTTGTATTTCTTTGTGTGCTGGTGGCTATAGGTCAATGGAGAGGCTAAACATGGCTGTACTCATGTCAAGATATATTCGGCCATGGCCGTCTCCATTAACCATAAGACACCATACGCACAGACAATGAACTTTGTACACAAGCGCATAAGGCACATCCAAGAATCCAAAATCCAATGACTACAATAATTATAAAACTATCTCGCAATAAAGGACCCAAACCCCAAGGTAGCCAATCAAATAACCCCTTAGAATATGAAATGTTATTAACTTGATCTTGCAAATCATATACAGCATCAAAGATAATGTTAGATAAGGTAATACTTAGGCATAACAAACTAGCTTGCAGAAGTCCAGACCAGCCCCCATCACGGAGGGTAACAGAAGGCAGGGTAATAGAGAAATTATAACTAGTTTTGTGTGACTGATCATATATAGGCTTGTATCGAGAGATTGCTTGATGTTTCTGAGACCAAATTTCTTGGCCATTCATAGTCCAGGTTATAGGTCCCACTGGTGTAGAGCAGTTGGTCTAACAGTAGAGGGTCAAAGGTTGTCCTACAGAGGCATTAGTTGGTGTGTAGGTCTGCAGCAGGCATGGAGGTGCAGCACAGCACAGTGAACACAGCAGGAATATCTATTTACGCAAAGAAACAGAATTTTTAGGAACATGATATAACTGTTTATTTCCTGGATATATAACTATGAGTGTTGTAGTGGGCCCTTGGGCCACTACTTCTGTGGCACGGGGAGCCGCATTGGGTGGATGTGTCACCCACACCTTTGCTCCAGGTTTTCATCCATCTGTAGACCCAAATCCTTGCATTTCTCTTTTAGTTAATTCACTTGGAGGCTGCCCTTGTGACACATTTGGAGTCAAAAGGGGAAGCACCAATAATTGTCCCACTCGTTCCCCAGACTCTATAGTTAGTACTGTGTCACTACCATTATATAATATAAATTTTATTTCTCTTTGGTAATCTGGATCAATGACTCCTCCCAGTACATCAATACTTTTTGCTGCCCGTCCAGAGCGTCCTTTTAACAAACCAAAGGTATTTTTGGGAAATTGTACCCCTATCCCAGTAGGGACTATAGACTGCTTCTTAGGGGGCAATTGAATAGAATGAACAGTAGATAAATCCAATCCAGCCGCTTCGGCCGTGGCACGAAAAGGCGGTTTAGCAGACTGAGTCAGGGGCCAATAGGTTAAGGTCATAAGCTCATGGGTGGCGGCTGCCACTTCTGTAATCTTTGCTGGTAACAACCTTGACAGAGGAGTCTTATTAGGGCCTAGTGGCCTGTTATTTAACATATTTAGAGTAGTCCTTAGATGGTTGTGCCACCCCTTTAATGAGCCATGACCAAGTTTCCTCAATTGTTGTTTAAGCAATCCATTTATTCGTTTTATGAGGCCTGCAGCTTGGGGGTAATAAGGTATATGATAAATCCATTTTATATAATTTTCCTTGGTATAGGTTTGAATCAACTTACCTGTAAAGTGGGAACCATTGTCACTCTGAATTTGCCTTGGTGTTTCATAATATAACTTAATTGTATCTAATAATTTTATGTCACTCTGTTGGGTGGCAACTTTAGCTGGTATAGCCAATAAATAACCAGAATATGTATCAACAGCAGTGCAGACATAAGTATAGCCACAAGAATTTGGCAATGGTCCAATAAAATCTATTTGCCAGGTATGGGCAGGAAATAATCCCTTTTGGATATGACCTTGGTAGGGATGTGGAACTTCTCGTTTATTTAATTGTTGGCATAACTGACATTGTTGTACTGCAGTGGCAATATCATCGTGGGTGACAAGGATTCCCCTTTGTTGTGCCCACCTGTATGAAGCTTGTTTTCCCAAGTGTCCACTCTTTTTGTGGACCCATTGTGCTAAGCCTGGGTTGTGCGTTGCACGAATCTGCACCAGCTGATCAGCATGAGAATTATGCTTTCGTTTTGCAGAAATTAAAGAACTGTGAGCATCAACATGAAATACAGTAACAATTGTGTTTTGACACCATAACCATATGTCTTTCCATAATTTCTTTTTCCATATTTTTTTATTATTAATTTTCCAATCATGTTTTTTCCATTGTGGCATCCACGTTGCCAAACCTCGTGTCACTGTCCATGAATCAGTATATATATGACATTGTTGCCCCTGTTTTTGTTGAAGTGCCTGATACACCGCATAAAGTTTAGCATATTGGCTACTCATATTATCTCCGGTGGTGACAATTGTTTGTTGGGTGGATGGGTTATAGGCAACTGCTTTCCATTTCCGTGAGCCCGATATCATTTTGGCAGAACCATCCGTAAACCAGGTATGTTTTTGTTGTTTTTTAGTCAATTGGTCATATGAGACACCCCATTTAACAGGAGATTCTGTTATATGAGTAATCAAATCAGGGACAGCCGCTTGAATAGCCGGAGTCACTTTGTTTAGCTCTCTGTAATCTACAGTCATTCTCCATGTCCCATCACCTTTTTTAACAGGCCACATAGGATTATTCCAGGCTGTAGTTACTCTGCGAAGGACTTTTACAGCCAAATAATCTTCTATGGTCTCAAATATTTCTTGTTGTCCTCCAGGGATGCGATATTGTCTTTGATTGACCACTTGCGTGGCAGGTGGAATTTCTACTTTATGATGCAAACATCCCACAATTACAGCATTAATATGAAAAGACAAAGCTCTAATAGCAAATTGGTATTGTCCATTAGCCAAATTTAATGTCAATCCTTTTAGAATATCAATCTCAATTATATATTCTGGTATTGGCACAATCATAACTAGATACGTGTGCCGGGGTAGTTGCCCAATTTGCATAGAAAGATTAGTGGTAACTGCCTGGATTTCTTTTCCTCCCAATCCAGTTATCAGAATTGATGTATCTTGAAACTTAGTTGGATTCCCATAGATAAGGGTGGCCTCCGCCCCTGTATCTATAAGTGCCTGCACCCTAGTTGTAGATCCATTCTTCCAAAATATTTTAATTGGTACATGTGGTCTAATATCTTTTCTTATAGTGGCACTAATCGATACAGAGGTTTGGCCTTCCCCTCAATCACATAAGTCAGCAAAAAGAGGATCCGAGGGAGGAGGTGGTGCACTAGGTGCAGTGGGCACTGGGTTGGAAGCATTCTTTATACTGTCCCCTCTGTTTACTTGTTTTATATTCAGCCCTTTTTCTTTATATAGTTTTTATAATTCTTTAGTGTCAACTCCATCAATCTGGTCTTTGGGTACTCCTGCCCGGAGTAGGGCCAAAAACATATCACCTCGAGTCATTTTATCCTTTTTAAAGAATGTTTTCCTTTTTTCCCTTCCTGGAGAGTTTTTAGTTGTCTGCCAGTCTCCCAAGTCTGCTAGCTGCATAATCTTATCTGCAAGTGTTGCTATAGGGTTTTCAGTTTCATTTATGAGAAGGGTTGTAATTATTTGTTTGTATGCCGGAGGTGCAGTTTTTATCAACTTGTTTCGCACCTGGACACTTAAAGTTATTTCATTTAAAGCTTCACCACACCTCAGAAACACAGCCCGTTTCATGGTTTCTTCTCTCATCTTTTGGACACAATCTTTTAAAGTATACCACGGTCTATTAGTGTCCGGCCACATATCCTCCGTGGGGTATTTATCTTGAGCTCCTTTTACTGCAAGAGCCAATAAAGTTGTACTATCAGTGTCTTGTCCACGATCATTTGGGGGGTGAGCCTTCATGCTCCAATCTCTGAAAGCTCCCCGTATTACTGGATCATTGGACAAAATTACAAATTTGAAAGCATCTCCTGCATCCAGATTAATTCCTGTAGGGCCCATATCATATAGGCGAACAAGCCAGGTTATAATGGCTTCTCCAGGCTTTTGTGTAGCCCTGGCTAAAATATCAGAAATTTCTTGTTGGTTAAAATCCTCAATCACATCTTTCCTTACAGAATGATTACCATCCATTTCCATCCGCCGACGGCGAAGAGGACGTGCCTCTGTGCGTTTGGGCGGCTTTTCCTCTTCCTCATAATCAGTTTTAGAATCATCATCCCAGATATCACCATCCCATGTGTCCGGGTCCCACTTAGGACCGGCCGATGCTATGGCCATATGAGCTTTTCGTTCATTTACCTTTCCTCTCCTCTTTCTATATTTATATTTGGCAACTCTTACAGCAGCCTTTTCTGTTATAGCTTGGTAGTTACGAGCCTGATCTCCCAGTGCATGATACTGACATTGAATCATAGCCAAGCGAAACTGCAAATCTGAATTTTTTTTTTCCAAGAGTGCCTTCTCTTTCTGTATCTTATCCCTATCTTCTATAGCCCGGCGATAAGCAGTCAACAAACACCAACCTTGCCGTGCCAAAAAAGAAACATCATCCTTCTTTTTCCTTTCCACCGTTTGCAAAGCTTTGGTCACATCCAACGGTTTAAATCGTCGCAGACGAGCATCCCAAGCTTCACATAACCCTGACCTACGAGCCCACTCCCCAGCCAGAGTGTAAAAGGGAGGGTCCTCCCATCCTGGAATTTCTTCCACCTTGGCTTTAGTTACCTTTCGTTTGAATAGGAAAGGCATCTCCTTAATGGAATCCTGCTCACAGCGCCAATTATGTTATGAGAGGTTCGGGGATTCGATCGGAGATGTAAAACACACTTTCCACTCCAAACAAATGGACTGAAGGTACATTTTATTATATAGAGGATAGTAAAGGCGATAGTCCGCAAACAGATCCGAATAGGTCAAATAATAAGAGGGAAAAAACACCAGCTCGACTGGAAAGGGAAAACATCCACATCGGCTGAGATAGCAGCAGATCCGAATAGGTCATATAATAAGAGGGAAAAATATCAGATCGATCGGAAAGATCGACTGCAGGGAAATGACACAAATCAACCGGAAAGAGAAACACCAGGTTGACCGAAAAGAGAACACATCAAATCAGTTACTTCACAGTAAATCAATTACTCACAACATCCACGCCCCACTGCCAGGAGATCCCTGTCAATCGACGCGACTGGGCAAGGATCACACATCCTGGGCAAGGCGTCCCTTCCACAGGTGGAACTCTCACCAGGTCTCAGCTTCCAGCAGTTTATATAAGCAGTTACAGAGTTTACAGAGCAAGCATCTAGTGTTCCCATGCACAAAACAGTTATCAGTGGCGTACGTGCACTGAGCCCCTTGGCTAACGTCCCAGCCCAGTGGTTGTGTACGTGCATTGTTTTCTTTGGTTATCGTCTTAGCCCGGCACAGATGGCCAGTCCATCCCGTGCTACGACGCTCCAAGAGCCTTGAACTGTTACAACTTGCAACTCCCTCCGTGGGAGAAAGGCCAGTTCCCGGGAAAAGGCCAGTTCCCACCACACAGAAAGCAGCTTTGTATTTCTTTGTGTGCTGGTGGCTATAGGTCAATGGAGCAGCCAAACATGGCTGTACTCATGTCAAGACAGCCCCTAGCATGGTTGGTTGCTAGGTTCAGAGGCTTACAATTGCTGTAGGCTTCCTGCTTGCAAGGCTGTTGTCAGCCCTCTTGGGATTGCATCTGAGTGGAGCTGGCTCAAGGTATGGGAGCACCCAATGTTTTGAGGCTTTGGAAGGTGGGGCTGATCCCCTATTTGGCTGTTTGAGAAGCACAAGTCTGCTGCAGCTGACAAGCCCCACTTCCCACAGGGCCACATACCCCTTCAACACAGTGTTGCATGTGTGCACACTGACCCACTGAAGCAGACCCAGTCGCCCCACTGTTGAGTTCCCACACACTCCTACCAATGCCCCACACACTCCACCTGCTCCTAGTACATGCCATGCCCCGGAGAGGCAGACCCACTCACCCAGCTGTAGTGGTTCCAGGCATCCCACATATGTGGACCCACAAGTTGTCTGAGGGCTTGCTGTTGGGTGGGACCAGTCCCTAGGGTGGTCTGCCTGCCCTGGCTGAGCTGGATTAAATCAGTGCTCTAGTAGGTGGGTCAGACCCCTATGCTTACAGGCCAGGGAAAGAACTCCAATGTCATCTGCCAGTGTCTATGTCAGTGTGCCTGTACTAGGCACAATAATGACTGCTGCCAATGTGTCAGTCCCTGGAGAGGTCTCACCCCTCACCGAGATGCACCCAGAACCTAGAAAGTGAATCTCTTTTCACCAAAAGTCTGTGCACCTTTCTTTCTGGTGATTTTAGGTTGCTTTCTGAAACAGGTGAATTTGTGCATGGGCCCTTGAAGAGCAGCGTTTTTTCCTCTTATTTCAGATAGCTTTTCTAGGGGTATTCCCTGTTGTTGTTAATAGCCAGCAAAGCCAGATATTATGACACTCATCTTTGTTGTGCTGAGTCCAAAAGCTGCTTATCGTGGTAAAGTTCCCCTTCTCAGATCCCCCACTCCTCCAGGGAGGACCTTGTTCATACCTTAGGATTGTTTCTAGCCAGCCGTGAAGTGCTGTGGCTCACCAGGGTGGCTTTTTTTCTCTCCAGAGAGAAATTTCTGCCTCTTCCACCTCAGTCAACATTATCCCTTATTGCAGGTGTTCTTTTTATCCACTTTTCAGTTCTCTCTCATGGGTAATTATTAAAGAGTAGTTGTAAATTTGTTGTGTCATGTGAGGAGGTGAGTTCAGAGTCCTTCTACACCACTATCTTGACACCATCTCTTATATACTCTATTTTTAATTGCTTTTTCTAATAAGAAATTATTTTACTTTGCAAGTTTCACATATATAGGTCTCATCTGATTTCATCAACTGAGGCAGCTTTTACTTCAACTATATCTGAGAATCATTAAGAAACGTGAACTACCAAACAAAAGATCATATTGGGTATTAGAAATATTAACTAATTTAAGTCTCTGATTATATTAGTTTGCTAGATCTGCCATAACTAAATACCACAGACTGGGTGGCATAAACAACAGAAATTTATTTTCTCACAGTTCTGGAAGCTTGAAGTTGAAGAGAAAGGTGTCATCAAGGCTGGTTTCTCTTGAGGCCTGTCTCCCTAGCTTGTAGTTATCCATCTTCTCACTATGTCCTCTCATGGTCTTTCCTCTGTGTATGCACATATCTAGTGTCTCTTCCTCTTCTTATAAGGAGGCCAGTCATATTGAATGAGGGCCCATGCTTATGACCTCATTTAACCTTAACTACTTCTTTAAGGGCCCTATCTCCAAATACAGTCAGACTTCAACATATGAATGTGAGACAAACACAATTTAGCCTATAACACTGATTTTCCAATAGACATTGTTTCACAGAACTAATGTTCAAAGGAATGCGCTTTAAAAATCCTTAATGTTATACACATTTTGAATTTATACTGAATTGATTTCACAGTAAATAATTTAACAACCTGTAAGCACTACCTGGATGTAGCCAGTGTGTTAGGCTTTATAGATTTAAAGTAAATAAGACCAGGGTCTTGGCCTCAATACTACTCTCAGAAATAAATGCAAGACATAGAACTCTAAATATATTTTGATAATTAGGGATGTTTCCCTGGTTTCAATCAATAACTTTCTCAGACATTTGTCATATTATGCATAAATAGAGAAAAGGTATAGAATTCTTTATGTGTAAATATTGTGGAATAAATGGAGTCCTTAGAAACAATGGCAAATTTTTAACTCTATCATCTTTAACAGACTGTTCTTTAGCTGTAAGTACCTTCATTTACATATGTTCTTGTATTCTCTCTTGTTCCTTAGGTAATTTTGAATGCACTATGAGTATAATTTCATTTTTATTCCAGTGACTTTATTGAGATCATAATGGCTAATAACATTGTGAAATTCTGGGTGTACATTATTGTTTATCAATTTCTGAGTAGACTTCGTCGTGGATAAAGAAAATCTGTTTTCTTTATCCATGCATTTGTTATATTCCACATATGAGTGAAATCATGCCGTGTTTGTCTTTCTCTGCCTGGCTTATTTCACCTAACAGCATACACTCAAGCTCCATCCATGTTGTTGCAAATGGGACGATTTTGTCTTTTTTTATGGCTGAATAGTATTCCATTGTGTATATACACCACATCTTCTTTATCTAGTCATCAGTTGATGGGCACTTGGGTTGCTTCCATGTCTTGGCTTTAGTGAATAATGCTGAAATGAACATAGGAGTGCATAAGTCTCTTCGAATTGTTGATTTGAAGTTCTTTGGATACATACCCACTAGTGAGATAGCTGGATCATATGGTATTTCTATTTTTAATTTTTTGAGAAATCTCCATACTGTTTTCCATAGTGGCTGTACCAGTTTGCATTCCCACTGGCAGTGTATGAGTGTTCCCTTTTCTCCACATCCTCTCCAATATTTGTTGTTTTTTTATCTTTGTAATTATAGCCATTCTGACCAGTGTAAGGTGATATCTCATGGTTGTTTTGATTTGCATTTCCCCAATAATTAGTGATGTTGAACATCGTTTCATGTGTCTGTTGGCCATCTGTCTATCTTCTTTGGAAAAAGTGCTTGTTCATATCCTCTGCCTATTTTTTGATTGGGTTGTTTGATTTTTTGTTGTTGAGTTGAATGAGTTCTTTATATATTTTGGAGATAAACCCCTTGTAGGATAGGTGACTTGCAAATATTTTCTCCCAGTTGGTGGGTTCTCTTTTTGTTTTGTTCATGGTTTCCTTTGCTTTGCAGAAGCTTTTTAGTGTGATGTAGTCCCATTTGTTAATTTTTTCGTTTCCCTTGCCCTATCAGACATGTTATTTGAAAAGATGCTGCTAAGATCAATGTCAAATAGTGTACTGACTATATTGTCTTCAAGGAGTTTTATAGTTTCAGGTCTTACATTCAAGTCTTTAGTTCATTTTGAGTTAATTTTTGTGTATGGTATAAGGTAATGGTCTACTTTCATTCTTTCACATGCGGCTGCCCAGTTTACTGAGCACCATTTATTGAAGAGACTGTCCTTTCTCCATTATATGTTCTTCACTCCTTTGTCAAAGATTAACTGTCCATAGATGTGTGGTTTTATTTCTGGGATTTCAATTCTTTTTCATTGATCTGTGAGTCTGTTTTTGTGCCAGTGCCAAGCTGGCACTATATATACAAGCTGGCATGTTTACTATAGCATTGTAGTATATTTTGAAGTCAGAGATTGTGATGCCTGCAGCTTTGTTCTTTTTCTCAGGATTCCTTTGGCTATTTTGGGTCTTTTGTTGTTCCACATAAATTTTAGGATTCTTTGTTCAATTTCTGTGACGAGTGTCATTGGGATTCTAATTGGGATTGCACTGAATCTGCAGATTGCTCTAGGTAGTATGGACACTTTAACTATGTTGATTCTTCTGACCCATGAGCATGGAATATTTTTCCATTTATTTGTGTCTTCTTCAGTTTCTTTCAATAATGTCTTATAGTTTGCCATGTATAGGTCTTTCATCTCTTTGGTTAAGTTTATTCCTAAATACTTATTTCTTTTTGTTGCAATTGTAAATGGGACTGTACCCTTGATTTCTCTTTCTGCTAGTTCATTGTTAGTGTATAGAAATGCAACTGATTTTTGTAAGTTGATTTTGTACCCTGCAACTTCCCTGTAGTCGTTGATTATTTCTAATAGTTTCTGATGGATTATTTAGGATTTTTCTATATATAGGATCATGTCACCTACAAACAGTGAGAGTTTCATTTCTTCCTTTCCAATTTGGATTCTTTTTATTTCTTTTTCTTCCCTAATTGCTCTGACCAAAACCTCCAATACTATGTTGAATAGGAGTGGTGAGAATGGGCACCCTTGTCTTTTTCCTATTCTCAAAGGGATGGTTTTCAGTTTTTCACCATTAAGTGTGATGTTGGCTGTGGGTTTCTCACGTATGGCCTTTATTATATTGTGGTACTTACCTTCTATAGGCATTTTATTGACAGATTTTATCATAATTGGATGTTGGATCTTGTCAAATGCTTTCTCTACATCTATAGAGATGATCATGTGGTTCTTATTCATCATTTTGTTAATGTGGTGTATCAGATTGATTCATTTATGAATGTTGAACCATCCCTGCACCCCCAGGATAAATCCCACTTGACCATGGTGTATGATCCTTTTAATGAATTTCTGTATTCAGTTGGCCAATATTTTGCTGAGGATTTTAACAACTATGTTCATTAGTGATATTGGCTTGTAATTTTCCTTGTACTGTCCTTGTCTGGTTTTGGTATCAGGATAATGTTGGCCTCATAGAATGAGTTAGGAAGTGCTCCATCTTCTTTGATTTTTTGGAATAGTTTGAGAAGGATAGGTATTAAATCTATGAATGTTTGATAAAATTCTCCAGAGAAGCCATCTGGTCCCGGACACATGTTTTTTGGGAGCTTTTTGATTACTATTTCAATCTCTTTACTTGTGATTGGTCTGTTCATATTCTCTACTTTTTCTTGATTCAGTTTTGGGAGGTTGTCTAAGTCTAAGAATTTATCCATTTCTTCTAGGTTATTCAATTTGTTGGTGTATAATTTTTCATTGTCTTATAATCATTTGTATTTCTGCAGAATGTGTTGTAATTTCTCCTCTTTCATTTCTAATTTTATTTATTTGAGCCTTCTCTCTTCTTTTCTTGGTGGGTCTAGCTAAGGGCTTGTCAATTTTGTTTATCTTCTCAAAGAACAAGCTCTTAGTTTCATTAATCCTTTCTACTGTTTTTTTAGTCTCTGTTTCATTTATTTCCCCTCTGATTTTTATTATTTCCCTCCTTCTGCTGACTTCAGACTTTCTTTGTTCTTCTTTTTCTAGTTCTGTTAGGCATAGTTTAAGGTTACTTATTTGAGATTTTTCTTGTTTGTTGAGGTGGGCCTGTATTGCTATGAATTTCCCTCTTGAGACCACTTTTGCTTTATCCCATAGGAGTTGCTATGTTATATTTTCATTTTTGTTTGTCTTTAGGTATTCTTTAATTTCTCCTTTGATTTCTTCATTGATCCAATGGTTATTCAGTAGCATGTTGTTTAGTCTCTGCATATTTCTGAATTTCCCAGTTTTTTTCTTATAATTAGTTTCTAGTTTCATAGCACTGTAGTCAGAAAAGAGGCTTGGATGATTTCAATCTTCTTAAATGTATTGAGGTTTGCCTTGTTTCCCAACATATTGTCTATCTTTGAGAATGATGCATGTGCACTTGAGAATAATGTGTATTCTGCTGTTTTTGGATGTAATGTTCTGTATATATCTATTAAATCGATCTGATCAAATGATTCATTTAAATACACTATTTCCTTGTTGATTTTTTGTCTGGATGATCTATTGACGTAAGTGGGGTGTTGAGGTCCCCTGCTATTATTGTGTTGTTGTTAATTTCTCTCTTTAGTTCTGTTAATAGTTGCTTTATGCATTTTGGTGCCCCTGTGTTAGGTACATATATATTAATAAGTGTTATGTCCTCTTGGTGGAATGTCCCTTCTATCACTATATACTGCCCCTCTTGGTCTCTCATTGTCTTTTTTAACTTGAAATCTGTTTTGTCTGATATAAGTATAGCAACACTTGCTTTCTTTTGTTTGCCATTAGCTTGGAGAATCATTTTCCATCCCTTCACTCTGAGCCTGTGTCTGTCTTTAGAGCTGAGATGTGCTTCCTGGATGCAGCATATTGTTGGATCTTTGGATCTTGTTTCTTAATCCATCCAGCTACTCTGTGCCTTTTGATTGGAGAATTCAATTCATTTACATTTAGAGTGATTATTGATATATGAGGGCTTAATACTTCCATTTTATCTCTTATTTTCTGGTTGATCTATGTTTCCATTGTTCCTCTACCTTTGTATTTCTGACTGCCATTTCATTTTGGTAGTTTTCCGAGGAGGTTTTCTCAGTTTTCTCTCTTTTTGTGAATTGTGGCTCTGCTCTGATTTTTTGTTTAGTGGTTATGGTGAAGTTTGTATGAAATATCTTATAGATGAAATAGTCCATTTTCTCATAGCCTGTTATCCCCATTAGCCTAAGCTGGTCCCATCCGCTACCTCTTCCCCTTCTGAATTATTGTTACAAATTATTCTGTTTTTAATGCTGTGAGTTTGTGACTAAGTTGAAGTGTTTATAGTTATTTTTGATGCTTTCCTTCATTTTGTCTTTAGGTTATAACTGAGTATTTGTTTCCCTGTCCTGATAGAGAACAGCAGTTTTCTGATTTTGTCTGTCTAATTATCTCCTTGCTCAAAGCTTTGTAGGTTTTTGGTTTTTTGTTTGTGGTGTGAGCAGATCTTTAATTATTTCTCATGGGAGAGGTCTAGTGGCAATGAACTCCCTCAGCTTTTGTTTATCTGGGAAACCTTTTATTTCTCCATTGTATCTGAATGAAAGTTTTGCTGGATAGAGTATTCTTGGCTGAAAGGTTTTGTCTTTTAGTATTTTGAATATATGGTTCCATTCTCTCCTAGCCTGTAGAGTTTCTGCAGAGAAATCCACTGAAAGCCTTCTGGAGTTCATTTGTATGTTATTTTCTTTTGTCTAGCTGACCTTAATATTTTTTCTTTGTCATTGACTTTTGCCACTTTTACTATTATATGCCTTGGGGAAGGTCTTTTAGCGTTAATGTAATTAGGCATTTTATTGGCTTTGTGTATTTGTAAATCTGGTTCCTTCTCCCGGTTTTGGAAGTTCTCGGCTATTATTTCTTTGAACAAGCTCTCTGCTCCTTCCACCCTCTCTTCTCCCTCTGGAATATCTATAATCCTTATGTTGCTTTTCCTAGTAGAGTTGGATATTTTTCAAAGAATTCCTTTATTTTTTTTAAATCTTATTTCTGTCTCATCCACCGTAGCATCTTTTCTATACTTTGTTCCTCTAAATCACTAATTCTTTCCTCCATAACATCAGTTCTATTCTTTAAGGGTTCTAGATTGTTTTTTCATTGATTACGTTTTTTGTATCCCAAATTTATGCTTGTTTTTTTTTTTTTATAGTTTCAGTCTCTTGGTTGAAAAAGTTCATTTTATTCCTGAGCCTACTGCACTGTTTTTCTGTGTTCTCTTGTAACTTGTTGAGTTTCTTTATGACAGCTATTTTGAATTCTCTGACATCTAGATTGTAAATTTCTGTGCCTTCAGGGTTAGTTTCTGGTGAATTGCCATTTTCCTTCTGGTCTGAACTGTTACTGCAGTTTCTCATGGTGTTTTACGAACTAATCTTTTGTCAGGGCATTTGTGGTAGTATTAGGTCACAGATTCCACCTGCTACTTCTCAGGGGAACAGGAGCAGAATTTTTGGTCCCACTCTGTCTGCTGGAAGTTGTGTGGGTACTGTGGGCACTTGTACTGGCCTGAAGAGCATTCAATTACTTGTGCAGACTGTGCTTTGTGGATGGGGCTTCTTGTGGTGACCCAGCCAGGCCCACTCTTTGGGGCCACAGGTACACGGTGGGCTCTCCACCCCTTCCAGCAAAGCAATCACCAGTGGGCTAAGGACTGCCACTGTCTCTTTCTAAAGTCTCTCCAGGACATATTCCATTCCCACTTTTGGGGCACTTGCACCAGGCTGGAAAGCAGTACTGTGTGCCCACAGGGCTGTGGGGGGGGGGTAGGAAGTACTCACCTGTCTCCACCACTTTCCAGTTGGTCAGTCCATCCACCCTCAGATGTTATAGCTGCATGTGTCTCTCAGGCATCCTGTTGTGCTGTGTAGGCTTCTTCTGTTGGTCAATAAATGTCTATTTAATTGTAGTTCTAAAGGCAGAGAGACAAAGGGAAGAGCTCACTCCACCATGTTGCTGATGTCTCCTAAATCTCTATAATTTCATTTTTGATGTCATAATAAAAATAACTAATGCAAATGGCTAAAAAATTTAGATGGAACAAATGTATATATAATGAATGATAATTGATTTCATATTTCTCTTATGTAAACACTATTAATTTTACTTGTCTTTACATCAATATACTGTCTATGCATTATCAAACATGAGTATTCATATACATATTTTTTCTCTTTTTACCAATAGGAGCAATTACTAAATATTCATTTTTGCCTTTTTTTTCCACCTAATGTAGATTTTACATATTTCCACACAACATTTTAAAATCTGTATTATTCTTTATATTGACTTAACAATATTCATTTGAATGGAGGTAACAAATCATTGAACTAATCTTGTGCTAAGAGCTACTTGGGTTGTTCCAGTTCTGGTATTACAAAAAACTCTGCCCTAAACTTATTGTACTTATATCTATGCCAAAATATCCTCTAAAATTATTGAACCATGTAGCCTTTATCCTCAGACATTTTCTAAGGTAGGTAGCAATTATTCCATTTTCGTTTGGGCTCTGTATCTTATTGACCTATAACTGTTCTGGCATTTTAGGGAATTTAAGCTTTTTTTCTATAATATGCTTCACAAATATATTTTTAAGCCCTTCAATTGACTTAAGGATTTTAAACTAATTTATGCGGATATAAAAATATTTTTTAAATATTTTATTTATCTACTTATTGCTGAGGAAGAATCACCCTGAGCTAACATCTGTGCAATCTTCCTCTATTTTGTATGTGGGTCACCATTACAGCATGGCCACTGACAAGTGGTATAGGTCCATGCTGGGGAACCAAACCCGGGCTGCCAAAGAAGAGTGTGCCAAACTTAACCTTTAGGCCACAGGGTCTGCCTCTTTTTATATATTTTAAAATATTATGCATGTACTTTCAAATTTTAGAAAATATCATACCAATAAAAAAGTGTATAAAATGTAAGTGTACAGTTGAAAGAAAAAAAAAAAAAACTTCTGTATGCCCTATAACCAAATTAAGAAATAGATTGTTGCCGGTATCTTGTAAATGCCCTTCTTTCAATGGAAACCACAGGCCTGACTTTGGTGAACATTGTCTTAGAAATTTTATGTCTGCCATCTATATATGATTCCCTCATCACTTTATTGTTTACTTTTGTGAATATTATACAAATAAAAGCATAGTTTTGCTGTTTATGCTCAATACTCTTTTGGAGATGCAATCATGTATTTTCTTTTTTTTTAAGCTCTATAGGTAGCATTCCATTGTGTGACTACACCATGACATTATGCGGATGGACAACTGGCTGTTAACAGTTTTTTGTATAATGTATGAACCTTCTTGTGTATGTGTCCTATTGTGTAACAGCAATAGTATCAATAAAGTATAAACTACTTATATTTTTTCCCCTACTATGTAATTTCAGACTTTTCTCAAAAATTTATACTTAACCAAGATACACAAATTTAAACTTTAACCAACAGGGCATTTTAGCCCCCGTTGCTCCACATCCTTACTCAGTGTATCATTGAATGACTTTCATTAACGGTTGCATTGAGATTAAATTAACATACGATAAAATTCACACATTTTAAGTGTACAATATGAAGCATATTTACAAATATCTGCAACTGTCACCATGTTCTAATTTTATAATCCCAAAAAGAAATGAATGATATTTTTGTTTTGTCAATCTGATTGGTCTGAAATTATATCTTATGTTTCATTTAGATTTCTTTGATTATCACTGAGATTCAGTAACTTTTCATATTTTAAGGGCCATTTCCATTTCTTTTTCAGTGAATATCCTGCTCATGGCTTTTGTTCATTTTTTTCTAATGAGTTTGCTTTTGTTTTCATTATTGACTCAATAAATTCTTTATATATTCTAGATCAGCCTTTGTCCGTTTTATGTATTACAGATATCTTCTAGCAGTTTATAATATGTTTCTCATTCTCTTAAGTATCATATGATGACTTTCATGTTTTAAATGTAATGGAGTTAATTAACCGTTTCCTTTATGCACCTGAGGAAATCCTTTCTTACTATGAAAGCATAAAGGTTTTCTTTTATATTGTCTTCAAAGAGCTATGGTTTCGCTTTTCCCTTGAAGGTTTTAATCTACTTAGTATTTTATTTTTGTGTGTTTTGTAGATTGGGGTCAATTAGTTTTCTTTTTACTTTTCTTCTTTTACTATTCCTCCTTCTTCCTTGCCTCCTTCTCTCTCTATTCTCTCTTCTCCTTTCTTTCTTCCTACTCTTGGACAGTGATAAGGAGTTGTGCCATCACCATTTATGCAAAGTGCCTTCTTTTCTCTACAGATCTGCAACGTTTGCTTTGCCATTCAGAAATTTTATTACCTAAGTAGTTTTGCTTCTATTCCTTACCTTACTTGTTTTCTTCTATATTGGTTCTTTTTTTCTAGCTTTATTGAGAAATAATTGACATGTAACATTGTGTAAGTTTAAAGTGTGCAACAGGGTGACTTGATACACACATATATATATAGTGAAGTGGTTACCACAATAACGTTAGTTAATACAGCAGTCACCTCACATAATTACTTTTTTTCTGTGGTTAGAATATTTAATATCTACTATATTAACAGCTTTCAAGTATGTAATACAATATTGTTAACTACAGTATCCATGCTTTACATTAAATCCCCAGAACTTATTCATCTTTTAACTGAAAGTTTGTACCCTTTGACCATCATCTTCCTATTTCCCCCACCCCCAGACACTGGTAACCAACATTCTACTCTCTGTTTCTATGAGTTTGTCTTTTATTTAGATTCTACGTACCAATGAGATAATACAATATTTGTTTTTCTCTGTCTGACTTATTTCACTTAGCACAAGTCACTCAAGATTCATTCATTACATTGCAAGTGGCAAGATTTCCTTTTTTCATGTGGTTGAATAATATTCCATTGTATACGTGTATGTATATATATATGTGTGTGGGTGTGTGTTTTACCCATTTCTCCAGAAGTACTACTCACGGACTGTAGCTAGGAGGGGCAGGAGCTGAATATAGGGCCCTTTTAGGATCTCAGACAGCATAGACAGGAGCGGCTCCTACTTGGTCTCCGGGCAGGCAGGTCTGCTGGAAGACTGTAGCTGTGATGGGCTTGGAGCTATGTACAGGGATCTTTCAAGATCTCCTGGGGTGCAGTCAAGAGTGTCTCCTGCCTCATCTCTGTACCAGCACACCTGCTTAAGGACTGTGGCTGAGACGGGCTAGAGCCCAGGTATAGGGCCCTTTCAGAATCTACAGTCTGACTGAGTTTAGCAGGCCTGCTTTTGAGGGCTCTCAGACCTGGCTAAGACGGGCTGGAGCCAGTTCATTGGCCACTTCAGGGTTCATAGTCAGGACCAAGGTCTGTATGTCTATAGCAGACACACAGGTGGATACGACTCCTCCTGGGTCCCTTTGTGTGTGGTGCTGGTGATAGAACCAAAGTGAAAAGGGCTGTATGTGAGTTCTTAGATCTGTTTCCAAGTCTGTAGCCAGGCCACAGTCTGTGAGTCAACTACCTGGTCGCAAGCCTGCCTTCATAGTCTTGGACTGCACCAGGGTTTCACAACCTCCTACCTTGATCCTAAAGCTCCCACACAGGCGCATTTGTCTATGGAAGATGTCAAATTATTGTTGTTAAGGGGGAATACAAGGGACATCTTATTAGGTCACCTTGCTAATGATTAGTTCTTGATATCTGGAAGGATAATAACCCCTCTCTTTGTATCTCTTCTTCTAGAGTACCTTAATTATTCTTAGCTCTTTGCTCTTCTATATAGATTTTAAAATCACATGTAAAATTCTACAAAAATTGCTGAGTGTCATGAAACTCGGGATTTTGAGATTTTAGTAAGAATTACAATGAATCCATAGATTGATTTGGGGAGAATGGACATCTTTATGAATTTTCATCTTCCTATTCATGAATATAATAGCTCTATTTATTTTTCTATAATGGATTTCAATAATATTTTATGATTCTAATCATAAATAGTTTATACAACTCATAAAATTATTCAAAAATTTTTAAGTTGAAGCATACATTTTAATTATATTTTCTTTTGTTTATGCCCAGAAATTGCAGTTGCTAGTTATATTATTTTTTGGCTATCAAAATTATTAAACTCTCATATTCATTCTAATGATGAATATACGGGGAGTCTCAGCTTACCTGGGCAGACACTCAGGAGCAGAGACTCAGAAGTGGAAATTGCTGCAAGAACCAGTGACTGGGTAAGAAAATCTGAATTGCAATTGACTAATTGCTGGAAGTTCAGCGAGGACAAGTCTGCGAGTTAAAAACTCCAGGAGGACCCAGTCATAGGGGTGTCCCCATAATAATTTACTAATGTTTTAATTCCAAGAGCTTGATCAATTTTCCACAGTAAATATCAAAGAAAAATCCCCTGCTTCCAGCTGGGGACGGGGAAAAGAAATTTTGAAATACACCAGGGCACTCTGTTCTTCTTAACAAGGTCAGCCCTCTGGGGAAACTAGTTCACCAGAGCATAACGTGCTAGGGTATGATCAGAGCCTAACTGACCTGGGGGAAGGGAAATACCCAACTCCAGCCCCCTCTAGACTACCGCATGGGCAAAGGGATATACCCGACTCCAGACCATCATACCCTGTGTAAGGTGGGGAAGAAAGAAACTGAGAAACAGTTGTGAAGTTCACAGGCCAGAGGCATAACTAAATAAAATACTAAGACCTACTATTAAGACTGTAGAATTCTTCCCTTCCCCCCATAACTCACCACCACACTAATGAGCCACATTTACAATAGATCCTTTTACCCCGTGCATCATGTCTGGCTATCAAGAAAAAATTACAAGCATACCAAAAGGCAAAAACACAATTTGAAGAGACAGAACAATCATCAGAACCAGAGATGACAAAGATGTTGGAATTATCAAACCAAGAGTTTAAAACAACTCCGATTAATATGCTAAGGGCTGTGATGGATAAAGTAGGCAGCATGCAAGGACAGATGGGCTGTGTAAGCAAAGAGATGAAAGCCTAAGAAAGGATAGATGCCGAGAGAATATTTCCTAATTCATTCTATGAGGCCAGCACTACCCAGATATCAAAACCAGACAGAGATTACAAGCAAAGAAAGCTACACATTAATATTTCTCATAAACATAAATGCAAAAATCCTCAACAAAATATTAGAAAATTGAATACAGCAATGTATAAAAGGTATTATGCACCTCAAACAAGTAGAATTTATCCTAGTTGATTCAATATTCAAAAATCAATTAATGTAATCCATCATATGAGGAGGCCAAAAAAGAAAAATCACCTTCATATCAATAGATACAGAAAAAGCATTTGACAAAATCCAACTCCTATTTATGTTAAAATCTCTCAGTAAACTATGAATAGAAGGGAACTTCCTCAACTAGATATAGAAATAGATATAGAATATCTACAAAAACCCTACAGCTAATATCATCTTCAATAGTGCAGAACTCAAAGCTTTCCCTCTAAGATCAGGTATAAGGCAACAATGCCCTCTCTCATCAGATCTTTTCTTCATTGTACTGAAAGTTCTAGCTAATGGAATAAGATAGGGAAAGGAAATAAAATGTGTGGAAAAGAAGAAATAAAACAGTCTTTGCAGATGACATGATCATTGATGTAGAAAATCTAAAAGAATCAACAAAAAAACCCTCCTGGAACTAATAAGCAATCATAACAAGATTACAATATATAAGAATAGTATAGAAAAGTCAATCACTTTCCTGTATACTAGTAATGAACAAGTGGAATTTGAAAATAAAAACAAAATATCCTTTATATTAGCACCCCCAAACATGAAATACTTAGGTATAAATCTAACAAAATAAATAAAAACTCTGTATAAGGAAAACTACAAAACTTTGATAAGCAAAATCAAAGAACTAAATAAATGGACAAATATTCCATGTACATGGATAGGAAGAGTCAATATAGTCAAGATGTCAGTTCTTCCCAATTTGATCCAATATTCAGTGCAATCCCAATCAAAATCCCCACAAGCTGGACTGCAAGATGGATACTGACAAACTGGTTCTAAACTTTACATGGAGAGGCAAAAAATTCAAAATAGCCAGCACAATATTTAAGGAGAAGAACAGAGTTGGAGGACTGACACTATCTGACTTCAAGATATACATACTATAAAGCTACAGTAATCAACACAGTGTGGTATTAGCAAAAGAATAGACACGTAGGTCAATGGAACAGAATAGAGAGCCCATAAATAGACTCACACAATATAGTTAACTAATCTTTGACAAAGAAACAAAGGCAAGACAATGGATAAGATAGTCTTTCCAACAGATGGTGCTGGAACAACTGAACATCCACATGCCAAAAAGTGAATCTAGACCAGACCTTAAACCCTTCACAAAATTTAACTCAAAATGTATCATTGATCTAAATGCAAAACTATAAAACTCCTAGAAGATAACATAGGAGAAAACCTAGATGACCTTGGGTATGACAATGACTTTTAGATAGAATACCAAAGGCACAATCCATGAAAGACGCGATGGATAGGCTGGACTTTGTTAAAATTAGAAACTTCTGCTCTGTGAAAGACAATGTCAAGAGAATAAAAAGACAAGACACAGAATGGGAGACAATATTTGCAAAAGACATGTCTGATAAAGGCCTGTTATCCAAAATATTTAAAGAACTCTTAAAAGTCAACAATAAGAAAATATGAAACTTGATTAAAAAATAGGCCAAAGATATTAACAGACACCTCACCAAAGAAGATATACAGATGGCAAATAAGCATACAAAAAGATGCTCCACATCATCTGTCAAGAGGGAAATACAAATTACAACAATGAGATGCCACTACACATCTACTAGAATGGCCAAAATGTGGAACACTGACAATGACAAATGCTGGTGAGCTGTGGAACGGGAATTCTCATTTATTGCTAGTGGGAATGCAAAATGGTACAGCCACTTTGGAAGACACTGGTGGTTTCTTACAAAACTAAACATACTCTTACCATACTATCGGACTCCTCAGTATTTACTCAAAGGAGTTAAATAGCTATGTTCACACAAAAACTTGCACATGGATGTTTATAGCAGCTTTATTCATAATTGCCAAAACTTGTAAGCAGCCAAGATGCCCTTCAGGAGGGGAATAGATAAACTGTGGTACATCCAGACAAAGGAATATTATTCAGCGCTAAAAAGAAATGAGTTATGAAGCCATGAAAAGACATAAAAGAACCTTAAATGCATATTACTAAGTGAAAGAATTCAATCTGAAAAAGCTACATACTGTATGACATTGACTATATGAAATTCTGGAAAAGGCAAAACTATGGAGACAACAAAAAATCAGTGGTTGCCAGAGTGGGGTGGGGGGAGGGATGAATAGGCAGAGCACAGAGGATTTTTAGGTCATCAAAAATATTCTTTATGATATGATAATGATGGATACATGTCTTTATACCAAACCCACAGAACTTACAATACCATGAATTAATTATAATGTAAACTATGGACTTCGGGTGATTATGATGTTTCAATGTAGGCTCATCACTTGTAACAAATGTACCACTCTATGGGGGGATGTTGATAACAGGGGAGTCTATATGTGTGTGAGAACAAGGGTACATGGGAAATATCTCCACCTCCTCAACAACTTTGTTGTGATCTAAAAGTTGCTCTAAAAAATTGAAGTATTAATTTTTTAAAAATGACTCAGAAATTGTACATATTAGTTTCCCACATGCTTTGGGAAAGAAATTAATAAGCTAGGGACCCTACAAAAGTTGTCTCTAGTTATCAAACCAGCTAACAAGACTTACTTCTGAGAGATTGGTAACGTTCCCCACTGAAATTCCTTCCTGTCTATCTCACTTACATTAAGGCATTTTGCTGTAAATTCAGGCTACCTCTAAGAAATCTTTGAAATTAAAAGCCATCTTAGTAGACTTATCATGTAGGATTAAAATAATAGATTTAAACAATAACAATATGTACATGGAAACTCAAATTTAATAGCCTATTTATTAATTACATATTATTTATCAACTGTGTTCATGACATATTGTGTGATAATACAATTACAGGAAAAAGGTTGGTGGTAAATTTTAATTCCATATTTTTATTTCATAATTCCTCAGTATAAGATTTAAAATGTCTTATGAAATTATTGATAAGTAACTTTTGCTCAATTTCATTCTCTTCACTTTTGATTGGCTTTATATTTGATACTATGCATCACTGCTTCAAATATAGAATTTTAGTGAATACTTTAAGCTAGATCTTTCTTAAAACATGGTCTACAGGTTATGAACAATAATTTCATCTAGGGAATTGGTAATCAAGGCAGGAAGTCACACGCATGGAACAAGACATCTAAAGGATGTAAACGTACTGGCATAGAAGCTGTGAGGTGATGTTCTCATCCAATCTCTGGCAACTTCAAGCTGAGTGTCCTTAGGAAATGTTTCTTCATTATCAAATTAATGCATTTGACTATATAACCTCAGACACATACTCAAATCCTACATTGTAATGACTCTAAAAAGAGGCTATCCAACTTGGGGTATATATGATCACCAATTTTGATTAGAATCCTTAAGAAAGGAGGATTCTCATCTGAGTTTTATTTTACTTTGATGTAAAACATGTTCTCTGCATGTAAAAATAGTTGACTTGGTCATTTGCAAATGCTTGTTCTTCTCTGCAAGTCTCCTAATATTAATACTTAGAATTTGTCCCTTCCAAAAAACATCATTTAAAAGTAATACTAAAATAAGTGTGTGATATTTGCAAGGTGTATATGTGTACTTCATATTCCAAAGGGGGTTGTATTGGGTATGAATTACTCAGGGAATTCCTACCAAGAAAATAAGGGCAAATCAATTGAATTGATGGGATTTAACTTAGGAAGATAAGAAAACTGATATTGGTGGGGTTCAACAATATGAGTGAACCAGAAACTATAACAAGCTGGAAGGTAGAAATACATTCCAGAATGGAAATTAGAAAACCATTGAGATGTGATTTGGTGCTAATATGGTGGGGCTAATCTACCATCTGCCATTTAATTGGAGAGAAACAATGAGTATGAAATTCATCAGTACTTGAGATTGTGGTTAAATGATTCATTGAATTTTTGTGAAAGAATTTGTTTGTTGAAAGAATATATTTTTGCGAATTTATTTTTATTGAATTTATTTTATTGAATTTATTTTTGTTTTACACATTACTGTCCTTTCAGACCCATTCTCTCTCCCTCCCTCCTTCCCACCTCTCTTTTTTCCTCCTTTTCTTCCATCCTACCTTCATTTTTTCCTTGCCTCCCTCCTTCCTTCCTTAAATTCCTTCCTTTAAATTCCTCATTTCTTTTAAATTTAGACATGATAAGTAATCTAGAGGACCTAGATTTATTTTTTCCTTAATAGCACATCAGAATATTATTGGTACATTTTTTCCCCAGCAAACATATATGCTAATAACCTCCACCCAACTTGATTCTCTTTCTCTAGGAAGACCCACTACGTTATGTGAGACTATGGGGAAAGCAGAAATTTGGCTAATACGGACATATTGGGATTTTGAATTTCCTCGTCCATACTTACCTAATTTTGAGTTTGTAGGAGGATTGCATTGTAAACCTGCCAAGCCATTACCTAAGGTAGGTCTAATACAGTAGAGGATGCTTTTATACCTTATAATAAAATCCTGATTTTCCTTTAAAATTTACAGCCTCAATGACAGAGATGTGCTGCTGGATATCTTCAGTTTGCTGCTCCAAATCTGTCTTCCAAGTCATAGGGGTCTCTTATGAGTGATATTACTTTATTTTGGACTTTACTTTGATATTTAAGCTGAAGAAGAATTAAGTGATTTAAGTGGCATGTTAAAAATATCATTGTGCCTATAGTGTGAGTACTCGATTGCAGGGACAGAAAGTTAGAACCTTACCTTGAAAATCACTAAGGAGACTGCTGTAGTCTTCCTAACAAGCATGATGGAGTTATGAACAAGGACACTTACTATAATTGTTTGAGAGAAAAAGATGCTTTCATGAGAACTCAGGGGTAGATTCCACAGGCTTTGGTCAGTAAAAAGAAGTAAGTGTTGACTGAAGACATAGAATCAGATAGGGCTTCTTGGATAGCAGTAATCTTTACTGAGATAGGAAGATGAGTTCAAGTTTAAATTCAGCCAAAGGAATTTTTTAGGTGGAGATTTCTAGGAATCATTTGGATAATACAAAGTCTCAGTCTCAGCAGAGACCATCAGAAATGGATTGGGAATCAACGTAAAGTAGAAGTCATAGAATTGAGAGACTCAAATGTTGAAATGTTTTTTACAACTATGATGTTAGTTTTTTTTTTTTGGAATGAAAAAGAAAATTGTATGTCACATTCTAAAGTTAAAAAAGAACAAATGTGGACCACTAGAAATGTTGGAAGAAAACAATATTGAGAAGCAAAAAAGAACAATGGGTAAACATAGTAAGGATACTGTATTTAACTATCTTATTAACAAGGAGTGAGGAGACAGTTGCTCATTTGTTTGGGTTTTAGGTAAACGAGCATAATCTCTGTAGAAGATTGCAGGTTAAATGGCATTCCCAGGAGAGTTCTTGATTTCTGTTTAGGGTAAGATGCATATTTAAGTTTAAAATTTCATTTCAGGATTCTGAATATACTTTTTTATACCAGTAAATTTATTGCTTCAGGCAGGCTCTATTGAGTGCTACTACAGGAGATGATAAACCAATATCTAAACAAAGGTACAGAAAGAGACATGGCATATTTCATGGCTCACTAGATAATATCTTGCCACACTATGTTTATTCTCCCACCCCCACTTTTCACACATACACAGTTTCACAAAAATGACTCAGACATGTTTTACAAGAGGGATAAAATTATGCCATTTCAAACTCAAATTTTAATATAGACATGTGGGAAATATGGATACCAATAAGGGCTTATATCTCTGATGAGAAAATTATGCCAGTCACTGGATACGTAGAATAAAAAAACAATGAGAAACAGTCAAATCAAGAATCTAAATCAAACAGGTAGGTGTGTAAGTCTTAATATATATGTGTGTGTGTGTGTGTGCATATGTGTAAGTATATATATATATTTTTTTTATTCAATAACCATCTGTTTAGGGAAATGAATTAAAATCGTAAAACAGCAATTCCTAGGACTTCAGAGACAATCTCCTAACATTAACTAAGCTAAAAATAGAAATCTACTTTTATTTATAGCATCGTCCTTCCCCTAGTAATTTTACTAGACTTAAATTAAGAAACAGTGATTTGCAGGGCAACCACAAATAGTTACAAAGTGAATGCCTGACACATCTCTAGAGGGTGACCTTCACATTGATTATGATGTGAAAGACCCCAGTCCCAAACTTTGCAGCACCCAACTTGTATAACTGTTATTGATGAGCAAGAGAATTTTATTTGCAGAGAAATTTATGTTTTACATCTGCACTAAGGCTCAAATTAAGGGCATCCAACTAGCATGAGAAGGAAGAGAAGCACTGTCTCTTAAACATTATCATGATTATAGCAGGAGTTTGTGTTATCACCTTTTAAACATATTATTATATATCTCATTTCTAAAAAAATTCCTTTTTAGCTCTATTAATCAGGAAAAGAGTAAACATGAGAAAAATATCTTGAATGCCTAACAGGAAGTTAGGTCAATTTATTAATAATTTATTGGCTGTAAATTGGCATGCCAAAAATTTTAAAAGCCTAGTTCAGGACCATTTTGGGGCTTCCTTCCAAGGAATATTTTTATGAGTTTGCAAACTCATAAAACAACTCTGTGGGCTCATAAAATTAAGCCTTGGGTGTAATAGTTCCATGTACGATGAGAAGAGCTGCCTCTATCACTTATTCATTTTGTATATTAGTTTGGTTCCATGACTTAATTTGTAATCACTCATTATGTACTTAAGCCATAGTTTTTAGAAACATATTTCCTGTTAAAGAGATTCTAGATGATTCTAGATGATTCTATGTGGCAAAAAACAGAACCAGTCTAACAGTGTCTCTGAGACTTCTCTTGACTCTGCTTATTTAGAAGCATAGGTGCATTTTTTTCCCCCTGAACATTTTTAATAGAAAGAATTTTATCTCTGAAGGAAATGGAAGAATTTGTCCAAAGTTCAGGTGAAGATGGTGTTGTGGTGTTTTCTCTGGGGTCAATGGTCAAAAATCTCACAGAAGAAAAAGCCAATCTCATTGCCTCAGCCCTCGCCCAGATTCCACAGAAGGTCAGTACAACCTCCAATCTTAATGAGCAGCCACTTTGTCAATTGGAGAGAGAGTGGGACTAATAGTACTCTTTCCAGATGAAAGTTAAAACTCATTATACGCTGAGCTAACTGGCACCACTTTAAGTAAAAGTTACTCAAAACATTAAAATGTTGTATTTGGGCATCTTTATCATTTGCCTGCTGAGCCTTTGCATTACTGTGAAAATACATCTTTTTATGAAATCATTTATTTTCAATGAAATAGAGATGAAAATGTTAAGATCCTAATAACTTTTTACTATTCAAAATCTGATGACCTTTGCTGACTACTCCCAAAACTTCTCAAGTGTGTTACTTCCCTAGTCCAGGTAAAGAGAGAGGTTACACTTAAAGTAGAGAGGAATCGTGCTCAAGAATATACTTCAGATCTCTAGGTTTTATTAGAACTCTATCAAAGTGTAGCTGGTTTAGAAGTAGAAGCCTAACCTTTCTTAGTTGAGTTTTCTACAGTTAAAAACAATTAAAAATCCTATTATTGTCAAACAGTGTATATTTTCTAATTTATGATACTAAATTAATTTTGTTATCATTTCAATTCTAGATTTCTACTCTTTATATACTCCTATTCATGAAATATCCTAGGATTCTATATTTGTATATTAGTTAAAGTACATGAAAGTCTGTAATGGCAAGTGTACTAATTAGGCCTGTTAAAACTTTGGACTTTCATTTCTAAACTTTCCTGTTACAGGTTTTGCCACTTATCAGTATTTAATGTGAAATTTGTTTTGTAGAGTTCCCCAAAAGAAAAAAGTATGTAACAAAAGGTTAACATCCTAACAAGATACTTCATTATATAATGGAACATAAGCAAACTTCTTATCTCATCCCCCCCAGAAACTACAAAAAAATAAAGAGAGAGAGAGAGAGAGAGAGAGAAAGGAGGGAGGGTAGGAGAAAAATAAAGACAATCAATTATCTAAAAACGAGGTCATAAAAAGCTAAAGCTAATTATATTTCTGGAAAACATTACATTTGAAACTTGAGAGCTAGGATGGCCTCATGAAAAATTTATACAGTATTCATTTTTGTTTTAATGCTTTTTAACTCCCCTACTCTGATTGACTAAACTAGTCCTGTTTATTTTCTATTTCTTCACTTACAATCTCACTCCCCAAAGCTTTTAAGTGATAAATATTGCTTTTAAGTGATAATCCTATATTCAGTAGACTATTAGTACAAATTATTTCAAAAAAAAGTGGATGTAAATAGTCCTACTATGTCTTTCAATGATTGCAAACTACTCCTTTTTTATATTCTTCTCAATTATCAAATAAAGTAGAGTGGGTGACATGATTTCTGAATAACTCTAAAGCCTTAACATGCCTTAATTGTGTGTTTTTACTTGCAATATTAAAGCACTGTCTTCCACAGGTTTTATGGAGATACAATGGAAAGAAACCAGCCACATTAGGAGCCAATACTCGGCTCTATGATTGGTTACCCCAGAATGATCTTCTTGGTAAGACTGACAGAAAAAAAAAGCTGTATAGTTGAATGATGGATAAGTTGAGTAACTGTTTAACAGCAAATAAATTTAATAAATATTTAATAATTTAAAATTTTCACATTTTACTTCTAGTTTTAAAGCAGATATAATTTAAGAACTGGCCATTAATTTTATAGATTCACGCTTCCTCTGGTTGACAAAAGAGTATCTCCAGTTAAGACTGTCATCACTCTCCAAGTTTCAATCTCAGTTCAGATATGACCTCCTCAGTAAAGTTTTTACAGACAATGCAGGGAGAAGTAATTCTGCCTTTTCCTGGGATCACAGTTTTCTGAGATATCGATACCGAATGTGCTCAGCTTCTGTAGAAAATACTGTCTTCTTTGAGTTATCCCGTAGTTTTTGCCCAATCTCTCTCTGAAATTCTTTTAATGTATTATAATGATATCCTTACCCACTTCTCACCCAATCCCCAAACTAGGTCACCCCAAAGCAAAAGCTTTTATCACTCATGGTGGAACCAATGGGATCTATGAAGCTATTTATCATGGAGTCCCTCTGGTGGGAGTTCCCATGTTTGCTGACCAGCCTGATAACATTGCTCACATGAAGGCCAAAGGAACGGCTGTGGAGGTGAACATAAACACAATGACAAGCGCAGATTTGCTCAACGCCTTGAGAACAGTCATTAATGATCCTTCGTAAGTACTACTACTTTTAAAGGTTTACCATTGATTATGTTACCTATCATAGTTGAAAATGTCCAAGGTTTCATGCATTTGTAATTGGTGTGTTTTCAAATAACAACCATAATATGGCCAATACAAAAACTACTTTACTATTTTGTTTCCCAAATTGCTGAAGTGATTTGCTAAAATTGGAATAGATCTCTAGGATTTCAAATATTCTATCATTGTTTTTCAAAATAAATAATGTTAATGATTACATAAATTTTCAGATCTTCTTCTGGATAATCTGCTTGTTTTTATAAATATATATGTATATACACACGCACACACTTATTTAAATATTATAACCACTCAGTAAGTACAAAAATGGAAAGGATAACTTGCCCAATATTAATCTTTCAAAAATAACCATCGTTAAAGCTGAGTGTATACCATACATCAGTATATGCATATATACAGGGAAGACACATTGGAATAGTTAATAATTTTATAAATATAGATTGGTACTATGTGTGGATATTTAGACTAAATTTCATTTGATTTAGCTTAAGATAAATTGAAATGAATTTATAAACTATATTGAACTTTAGATACTATATATTATTATATCTTAATTGTTATCTCTGAAAGATCTCACCAAGGTTAAGAATTAATACAAAATATGTATATATAGTTTGGAGTGTTTATTTTTAACTATGTGTTTTAATTTCAGTCACTAACAGTTGAACTCATGCTATGGGAGTAATCTGATCTCCAAGATGTATTACTTAAAATTTTAATTTGTCACTATTTATGGCACTTATTTTCCTCACATTTATTTAGACTTTTTGCTATAAGAAAATCAATAATCACCATTGAATCAGAGGTTCTTTATTCCAAAATACTTTAGATTCATTCACAACTGAATATATAATATGGAATTTTCTTTCAATAAAGACTCATGGATATTAAATTCCCTGAGATCATGTTTAACAATATTTGCTCATTGCCCTGATAAGAGAATGATACCTATCTGAACATAATATACTTAGCTCTCACTTTCTTCTCTTCAGAATTATGTAAATACTACTCATGGTCTTCTAGCTTTAAATGTTGCTGTACAACCAGAAGGATGTGCAGTTATGACATACAACTATCTACTGGGGCTTTGGGGGGAAAAATAAATAAAATAAAATTAAAAAAAATAATAAAATAAAATAAATGCTGCTGTAGGATTTTGAGGGCTATCTGATCATTTTTTCTTTTTAAGTGTTTCTTTTTCAGTTTGGAAAAAAATTATTACTTTTTTTTAATTCAGAAACTTAATTGTGATGTATCTTTAGAAATCATTTCCTACATTATCCCTGGGTTATAGTGTATCCTTTAAACACTGTTAATCTAGGATAAAAATTATTCTATTTTTCTTTTCAGAAATTAATTTTTTGTCTCTTAGTGCCATTTTTTTTCTCTATTTCAGGGACATCAGATTTCAACGTTCTCTCTGTTAAAATACTTTCATTTGTTTTCCTTTTCTATTATTTTCTAATTGTTCTAATCAATTTTTACTTTTCTTAATTCACTGAGATTGCCTCAAATAGTTCATAAATTAGTAAATTCAATTTTTTGCCATGAACATTGCTTGCTGTTTCTAATTCTTTTATTAATCCTTTAAAGTGCTATTTTTAGCAATTTATTTCAACAGCTCACCTTTATCTTTTATCATCTCTTCTTGTTTTATAACCTGATTTGTTATTTTATTCATAATTCTCACATTCTTATTATACTTAAATCTCTCCTTTTTTTAATTATGTACTATGCCTAATTACAGTCTAAGTTAATCATTTTATGTTGTTTTTCCCCAGTATTATGTAAGTTTTAATCAAGGCATGTTCTTCATCTTGCTCTCAGTATTTGCTCTGAATCTGTATATGTGCCTGATATTGAAACTTGCTTCCAGGTTATCTCAGACTCAATTATTTTCATTCAGAAAAACTTGAAGGCTAGTTATAACATTCCATTTGTAGTACTGAAATCTGAAATTTAGGAGGTAGGGGAGAAGGTAAACTCAGATGGAATTTTGTGCAGCTTTTTTTAGTGGAACTAGTCTATGTAAAACCATCTGTTCAAAGCCATAGTACTAGGGTTTTCCAGACAAAGGGGTCAGTGTATTAAATTCCAGAAGGGAGACATTCAATATTTGTCTTGAATCCATCCTAAAAAGTCAGCCCTGGTTGTCTATTTTTCCTTCCCATCCACATTCCAAACCAATTTTATTAATATGCCTGTTTGTCATAATTTTCAGATTATAGATGTCATTAATTCAGGATCTGGGTAAGGGGTTAGGACTCAGCAAGGCTTACTATGATCTTGTTTCTCATACATAATGGCTTTGATGTCTAATCTATTAGATTATTATCAGGTTGTTATTTGCTGTTGGTTTGCTTCATTTTACTAAATATCAGAATAGTTAAGTTCTGTAATTTTTTTATAACTCCACTTCATAGAATGCTCATTAAATTTTATTGTTGATTTGAAAACTATTGACCCAAAAGACAGAATCATAAATACTCAGAATTTTCCAGGAAAATACCTAAAATTGTTTGTTTTAAGATACCTTAACATTAACCCTAATCCTAACACTAACTCTGAAATAATCCAGAAACAAAGGAGTCTAGTGTAGATTGTACTTGTGGATGTACTTGTATTCCATTTTCTTATTTCTTAAAGGAATTAAGGAACACAAAAAATTGCAGTCAAATACATAAACCATAGTAATTTCAATTATTCATAATATTTTAAGATAGTCATAAAATATTAGTATAGAATAAAATATTAAATAATCATTTTAAATTTGAACATAGCCCTTTCTTTTCCTATCTCATCTATAGGAAAGTATACTTTATTTTTATTTAGATTCACATGAATAAGTTTATCTATCAAGTATATATGTATTTCAAATTTTAAATCTCTATAAATGGAGGAAACCTTGAACAAAAATGTGATTTGCAGAGGTAGGCTTTTATCACCACTGTAGTTTGCCTAAAATGTAGTAGGATTAATCAGGTGAAATTACTGTTTTGACCTTACCTATATTTTAATCGAATTTAAAGAGTATATGATTATTCTTTTACCCTGTGTACAAAAAAGAACACAAGTAAATTACTCCCTCCTGTTCGATCTCGTGTACCACATTCACTGGTGAATCATGGCCACATTTCTCCTTTCCTAATTCCAACAATGTCCTGCTCACACTAGAACATCTCTTCACAAACCACTTACCTTCTGTCATCTTCGTATTTTCAGGTTGGAAATTTTATTTAACACAGAACCAAAGGGAAACATACTAATTCTGGTTCAGCCATCAAAAATGTCAAATGAAGACATAACATTTCAAATACGTACCTGTACTCATTGTTGTTTGAGAGACCATTAGAGCTATTAACTCTCTAACTATTGCCACTATGATGGCACATTGATTAGGGACTCTACTTCTATCAAGTTATTTCCATTTACCTTAAAAACTCAAAGTTTATCTCCTTGCCATTTCTAAAATTATCCTAGTATCTCCAACTGAGTTTGACATTGCCAATACAGACAATGTCTTTTGCATCACAAACGTACAAGTGTGTGCAGTGGAGGAATTATCACAGTGCCAAGATCTCAGACACTGCAAAAACGACTCGCTAATGTTGGCTACCATTTTCCCTTGCCCGTTATCATTAACTAGCCAGACATTAGAGTCCATGCTTATGGACTTTTTAATGGATATTTTCGCACAACATTGGGTAAGTCACAATCTTGATGTTGGAACAATCCTGGAAATTATACTTCACACAATATCAAAATTTCTTCTTGGAAAAATTAGGCTTATTTAATTTTTTTTTGGTTTGCATTTGACCACATTCTGTTAAGAACATATTTCTTCCATATACTCCTCTTTACATCTCTCAAAATGCTGTGCAACCAGCTAAGTTCATGTCACAACAAGAATTAAATTTTTCCTCAACATATCCGTGGACTTTGGCTTATGTAACCTTTAATGTGTATCACATACTTAACCTTCAATGAAAACAAAAGCTCTAATTTCTGTCTATGCTTTTGTCAACCAGTTATAAAGAGAATGCTATGAGGTTATCAAGAATTCACCACGATCAACCTGTAAAGCCCCTGGACCGAGCAGTCTTCTGGATCGAGTTTGTCATGCGCCATAAAGGAGCAAAACACCTGCGGCCAGCCGCCCATGACCTCACCTGGTTCCAGTACCACTCTTTGGATGTGATTGGGTTCCTGCTGGCCTGTGCAGCAACTGCTATATTCTTGGTCACAAAATGCTTTTTGTTTTCTTTTCAAAAATTAGGTAAAACAGGAAATAAGAAAAAGAGTGAATAGATATTTTCAAGTTTGGCAATGCCTTGAGTGGACAATTCTATTCATTCTAACCACCTTAATGAAACCTGAACGAAAACACATCATCTCCATCCTGTTTTCAAAATTCCCATTCCTCTACCTTAGCCTAGAGATAAGCTGAGAATTCAACAATGTCATTAACTAGAGAGCACGTTCTTTTCTTCCTTTCTTGTTTCCCAGGTGGCTTTACCCTCTTCCTCAAACTTTCCTGACACAGGTACACTAAAAATTTCATGTACATTCTATTCATAATATCAATTTTTTCTTTCAGTTTTAAGTGATATGCTGACTGATGATATGCTGAATCTTGGGGAACACACAAAATATGAGCTGAGGTTGATGGATGTAGGGAACACAGAAGAATAAAATTCACAAGTTCCCCTAGAACATATAAATCAGGAAACCATCATAGGAGACTAGTATGTTATAAGAGTAATGACGTCATTTTTCGTAAAAATAGGCCCTCCTGCTTGCCTAATGTTACTGGGGTCAGAGCATGAATTGATAATAGTTGTGATGGCACATTACACCAGGAAAGGTTTCCAAATTTCCATTGAACTCATATATAATCGTGACCTATATTCCTGCCTTTAGTCAACGAGTATTTTTGTGTGCCCTGTAGAACAAGAGTCTAGGCCCTGCCTTCAAACAAAAGAGATTGATTGAGTCATAGTTTTTTCTCAGGAAAAGAGAATGTCAGCATTATATTAAAGGTGAAGAGGTCATTTTTAGAGGAAATAAAAATAAGAAAAAATATAGAAAAATTTTTTAGTAATTTTATGAAATTTTTAGTTAACAGTACAATTGATAATCTTAAATTTAAATATCAATTCATTATATTTAAAAATCATTAATGCTCATAATCCATGATCACTATTTAAAATCAAATATGTAGTTTTCTGTCAACAAACAAATATTTACTTGAAATATAAGATCATTATATTATTTTTCAGTTTCTATCTTCTACAAATTTAAATTCATCAATTAATTGTTATGGTAATGATATAAGATATTAGCAGACCTGCTCAACCAAGGATATACGATAGTAAGTATTTATCAATGCAAACCAATAATTAAAGGCAAATGTTCATACATGAATCAGCTTTGTATTAATTTAACTAATTAAAAATAGATTAAAGGTTGTACTTTATTATTTACAAACTTAATATGTCTAACTAAAGTTTTAATTTCAGTATTTGATATATAATTGAGGCAATAAATGACATCCATTGGTTCACTGAAAATTTTGAAATTCTTGTTCATTTCACTATGATATATTGAAAATTACTTCCAATTTAACTGTATAATGGGAACACATAAGTATTTCCTTTGACTATGTATATTACTGAAAATGCAAATAAATTCTACAAATTTTTTTGTGAAGGCTGAAAATGTATTTGTTAAATGTTAACATTTTTAAAATGTGATTCATATTGATGTATTTTGGCTTTTATTATTTTATTTTGTTTTGGGAAGAGTCATTTATGTTTGCTCTATGCCCAGTTTCTACAATTAGAATGCAGCAAATGGCGAAGATCTGATGAGAGGTGGGCTGGCCATCCCTGGCACAGAACACTACTTACCTACGTTCCGGCAGCCATTTAGGTTCTGAAACTGGACACCCTTTTCCTACTAGACTTGCTTCTGCTTAATAGCCACTGTTCACCTGATTTCTCCCTTACTGCTCTCTGATTTTCTACAGGTTTCTTCCTTTGCCTGAATATAATCAGAAGCCAGCTGGCAAAAATTTCTGGATGATATCGACAGAATTAGTTAGTGTAACTGCAACGCATACTTAGATTTAAAAAAATAGGCTGACAATGGACTTTCCTTAGCAGTTATTCATAGAACAGTTCAGATGAGGAAACTCTCATCCCTAAAAAGCAGAATCAAGTCCCATCAGCCAGAGTATTTTTGCACAGCTCTTACATTCTCAGACCTTAGAGATGCTCAGGAGGCTGACCTTAACACTTTTACCTATTTTGTTTATAAACATTCCATGTGCCCCTTATCCTTTGGCGGCATCTCCTCTGGTCAGGGTTCTTTACCTGGTAGAATGATCAAATCTTCACCCACTTCAAATCAATGTGATAATATGTCTGTCTGAATGATTTGTCACAGCTTTCCACTGACTTTTACTGTTTGACATTAGAGTATTAAGATGAGTCCTGATAATCTACTAGATACTAGACATAATTTTGCCTATACTTATCATGTGTCAGTAACGTAGGTTATTTTTGGTATTTTGGACTATTTATCACAGCCAGGAGAGTAACACATTCACTGACTGAATGTTGAAGCAGAGGAGCTCAAAATAATCAAGAAGCGTGCACAGCTTCCAATATAAGTAAATTATGGTCATATCCCTGGGTGGAAATATTCTTCTCTTGAGAAATACAACCTCCAAACTGCTTGACTCCAAGTTGTAATAATGAAAAACAAACTTGTCTAAGGGAAATAGTGAAACATACTTGTTAGAGGACCCATTCATACTTTAAATTCCTTGAGATCTGAACCCATATATTCAAACTAAAATATAGAAGGCATCATATATTAGGCCATGATTTTAAACATATACTGCATCTTTTAAGACAGCACTTAAATTACAGAGGGTATTATCTCCCAGCTAAAACCCTAAAAAGCTTTCAATAGCTAATGATGAGTTTGGTAAAATCAGGAAATTCCGTGGATGTTAGACTTTGTTTCACTTCCTTAGCTGTAAATATGTTTCCTGGTCATACACAATGTTATCAATACTGTGATTTTTACTAAGACTTCATGTCCGTGGTTTGTGATGCTGACAGAAATAGTACAGAGAGGGTGGCAGGAGGAAATCTGTTATTTGGAAATTAGAATTACTTCTATGAAGGAAAATGAATGCATCCTCTAGGATGGAAGGTAACCAATGCAATCTTCTGCCTTTTGCCTGGCTAAAACCCTAGGGAGTGGTACCATATTGGGAAGGAGGTGGGGAGATATCCTCTATTAACAGATTGACCGTATAACAACTGGAGTAGCCAGATAGCCTTGGTAAGGTGAAGTCTATGCTGTACATTTATGTATAGTTTTCATCCCATTCCCTATTGCTCCTCTGTATATAAGCTTTAAGATAAAACTCTGTAGGGTCTGGAAAAAGACGCAGACATCCACAGGATTGCTAATGCAGAACACCTTATTATTGAGACAGTTGTCAGCAGCACTTGAATTCTGGAGGGAATTCCCATGGAATATGAGTATCTTCAAAATCCATGCAAATTCCAAAAGTTATATCCACATAATTCTACCTCAGATCTTCTTGCCTTTAATTTTCCCTCTGATTCTTCACAAGTCTTTGACCAACCAATCAATCTGTTAGTTACTGCACATGAATCTGTAGATCTGTAAAGCAGGCTATTATTTCCCCCATAAAAAGGAGTTATCCAGATATACTGCTTGATGTTGTACCCACTGAGAAGGTTTTGTTTCACCATCTTTCAGAAACACCTTTGAGTGAGGCTTCAACAATGGCTACTTCATGGTGCTGCAAAAATATCTTGCATACTCATACATAAATCGGCCCTGAGAATTTTTTTCCTGCTTTCAATTGGGAATTTCACCATGAGTCTGAAGGTGGGGATTGACTGAGATTTATATACAAACATTAGTAGGTTCCACGAGAGTCTAAGCCACCTGCAAAGACAATTTATGTACTTATTTTTCTGCACCTGCTCTGACCTGCTCTAATATACACTATATCTATTTAATTATAGAATGTTGTTGTTAATGTTCAGTTATATTTTTGTTATCACAACATGACAGACATCAGAAATAGCATAGCACTTGGTGCCCATGGTCAGGTATTCACTCTCAACCAGAGTTCAATAACAACCCAGGGGCTGTTTTTTTTAAAGGGAAGAGATGTCAGGAAAATAGGTTATAGTTTTCTCCAAAATCCTGGGATTGTTTCTTTGGAGTTTGTCAAAAGTTTATTTAACACTGCTATCTGCTACAGGCATAGTAGGTATACTTAGATTTTCCTTTTTTTTTTTTTTTAAATTGTGGAAAAAAAAGATTTTTAAGTGTGCTATACAGTATTGTTAACTATAAGTCAATGTTGTACAAGAGATCTCTAGAACTTGTTCATGTTGCATAACTGAAACTTTATACTTCTTGAATAGCAACTTCGATTGTCTCCTCCCTCCTGCTCCTAGCATCCATCACTCTACCTTCTGCTTCTAGGAGTTTGATTCCTTAAGACACCTTATATAAGTGGAATCATGCAGTACTTTTCCTTCTAAGACTGGTTTATTTCCCTTAGCATAGTGTCCTCAAGTTTCTTTCACGTTGTAGAATGTGACAAGTTTTCTTCTTTTTTTATGTTGAATAATATTCCATTGTTTGTATACCCCACATTTTCTTTATCCATTCCTCTGTCAATGGACATTTAGGTTGCCTCCACAATTTAGCTATTGTAAATAATGCTGCAAAGAACATAGGACTGCAGATATCTCTTTGAGACAGTGATTTCAGTTCTTCCGGATGGATACCTAGAGGAGTAGTTGCTGCATCATATCGTAATTCAATATTTAATTTTGGGGGGAATTTCCTTACTGTTTTCAACAGTAGACACACCATTTTACATTCCCACAAACAGTGCAGAAGGATTCCAACTTCTGCATATATTTGTCAATACTTGGTATTTTTTATTATTTTTTTTTGGTAATGGCTATCCTAACAGGTGTGAGGTGATATCTAATTGTGGTTTTGATTTGCATTTCCTTGATTATTAGTGATGTTGGACATCTTTTCGTATCCATGTTGGCCATTTGTCTATCTTCTTTGCAGAAATGTCTATTCAAGTTCTTTGCCTATTTTATAATCAGGCCATTTGTGTATTTTTTTATTCTTTTGCTATTGAGTTGTAGGAGTTCTTTGTATATTTTGGATATTAACCTTTTATCAGATGTGTGGTTTGCAAATATTTTTCCCATTTCATAGGTTGCCTTTTCAATTTATTGATTGTTTCCTTTGTTGTGCCAAACTCTTTTAGTGAGATGTGCTCTCACTTTATTTTTGCTTTTTTTGCCTGTGCTTTTGGTGTCATATCCAATAAGTCATTGCCAAGACCAATGTCATGAAGTTTTCCCCTATGTTTTTCTCTTGGAATTGCACAATTCCAGATCTTTTTTTGTTGTTCCAGATCTTTTGTTGTTGTTTTTGATTGATTGTTTGTTTTAAGGAAGATTGGCCCTGAGCTAACATCTGTTGCCCATCTTCCTCCTTTTTTCCTTCCCAAAGCCCCAGTAGATAGTTGTATGTCATAGCTGTACATCCTTCTAGTTGCTCTATGTGGGACGCTGCCTCAGCATGGCATGACGAGTGGTGCGTTCCTCTGTGCCCAGGATCCTAACCAGCAAACCCTGGGCCGTGGAAGTGGAGCGCATGAACTTAATTGTGATGGCACTGGGCCGGCCCGGCAGGTCTTATATTTAAGTCTTTAATGCATTTGGGTTAATATTTGTATAGGATGTAAGAAAGTCCAGTTTCATTTTTTTGCATGTGGATATTTTCCAGTTTTCTCAACATCATTTGTTGAAGAAACGCTCCTTTCCCCATTGTGTATTCTTGGTGCCTTGTCAAAGATCACTTGACCATACATGTGTGAGTTTGCTGGGGGGCTCTCTGTTCTGTTTCATTGGTCTATATGACTGTCTTTAAGCAAGGACCATACTATTTTAATCGTTGTGGCTTTGTAATACGTTTGAAACCAGAAAGTGAGAGGTCTTCAGCTTTGTTCTTCTTTCTTGAGACTGTTTTGGATATTTGGGTCCTTTGTGGTTCCATACAAATTTTAGAATTGTTTTTATCTATTTCTGTAAAAATTGCCATTGGGATTTTGATAAGGATTTCATTGAATCCATAGATTGCTTTGCTTAGTATGGACATTTTAATAATATTAGGATTTCCAATGTATGAGCACAGGATATCTTTCCATTTATTTGTGTCCTCTTTAATTTATTTCACCAATGTTTTGTAGTTTTAAGTGTTCAAGTCTTTTACTTCTTTGGTTAAGTTTATTCCTAAGTATCTTCTTCCTTTTGGTGCTGTTATAAGCGGAACTGTTTTCTTAATTTCCTTTTCAGATTTTTCGTTGTTGGTGTGTAGAAAGCAACTGATTTTTGTATATTGATTTTGCATCCTGCAACCTTGTGTCTTGCTCTGTGTGTATAGTTATAATTTTTATATCTTCTTGATGTATTGACACTTTTATCATGTAATGTCCTTATTTGCCTTTTAAAATGTTTTTGGTCTAAAATCTCTTTCTTCTAATATCATTATGGCTGTTCTCTTTTAGTACCATTTACATGGAATATCTTTTCCCATCCCTTCACTTTCAACCTATGTGTGTCCTTATAGCCAAAGTGAGTCTCTTGTGGGCAGCATATAGTTGGGTATTGTTTTTCACCCATTCAGCCACTCTATGTCTTTTGATTGGTGAGTTTAACTCATTTACATTTAAAGTAATTGTTGTTATGGCAAGATTTACTATCACCATTTTTGTTAGTTGTTTTCTCTCTGTCTTATTACATTTTTTGTCTCTCTTTTCCTCTCTTGCTGTCCTTCTTTGTATTTTATTTTGTTTTTGGAGTTACAGGTTTTGACTCCTTTTTCATTCTCGTTTTTGTGTATATTCTATCAGTATTTTGTTTTTGGTTACCATGAGGCTTACATAAAGCATCTTCTAGTTATAACAATTTATATTAAGTTGATATCAATTTCAATTGTATACAAAAACTCTTCATTTTTACTTCTCTCCTTGACACACTATACGTTTTTGATGTCACAAATTACATCTTTATATATTGTGTATCCATTAACATATTTTTATGGTTACAGTTATTTTTATACTTTTAGTTTTATCTTCTATACCAGAATTAACAATGCTTTACATACTGCATTTCAATATTAAAGTATCCTGTATTTATCTGTATATTTACCTTTACAAGTGAGTTTTATATTTTCATGTGCTTTTGTGTTAATGGCTAGCATCTTTTCTTTTTAACCTGAAGGACTCCCTTTAGTTTTTCCTGGAAGGCAGGTCCAGTGGTAATGAACTCCCTCAGGATTGGTTTATCTGGGAAAGTATTTCTTCGTTAATCCTTCAATGATAGTTTTGTTAGATACAGTAGTCTTGGTTGGCATTTTTTTCTTTCAAGACTTTGGATATATTATCCTACTCCCTTCTGGCTTGCAAATTTTACACTGAGAAATCTGCTTATGGTCTTATTGGGGTTCTTTTGTACATGACAAGTCTTTTTTCTCTTGCTGCTTTCAAATTTCTCTCTTTGTCTTGACTTTTGATAATTGATTATATGTGTTTTGGTGTGGATTTCTTTGAATTCTTCTTATTTGGAGACTTTTATATTCCTTGAACATCCATTTCCTTCCCCAGATTTTGGCAATTATTTCTTTAAATAAACTTTTGCTCCTTTGTCTCCCTCTTCTCTTTCTGAGATTCCCATAGTACATTTATGGTCTGCTTAATGATGTCCCCCAATTCCCTGAAGCTTTATTTGCTTTTTGTCATTTTCTTTTTCTTTTAGATCCTCTGATGGGATAATTTCAAATAATATGTCTTTGAGTTCACAGATTCTTTGTGTTAGCCTGTTCAGTTTGTTATAGCATAATACCATAGACTTGGTGGCTTAAACAATAAACATTTGTTTTTCACAGTTCCAGAGCCTGGGATGATGAAGATCCAGGTACTGGCAGATTTGGCTCCTGGTGAGAGCCCTCTTCCTGGCTTGCAGACAGCACCTTCTTGTTTTGTCCTCACATGGTGGAGAGATAGAGAGCTCTGGTCTCTCCTCCTCTTCCTATAAGGAAACTAATTCTCTCATGGGAGCCTCACCCTTATGACCTCATCTAAACCTAATTACCTCCAAAACTCTCACCTCCAAATACCATCACTTTGGGGGTAATGGCTTTAACATATAAATTTTTTTTTTTTTTTTTTTTTTTTTTTTTTTTAAACATTTTTTTTTTTTTTTTTTTATTTTTCCCCCAAAGCCCCAGCAGATAGTTGTATGTCATAGTTGCACATTTTTCTAGCTGCTGTATGTGGGACGCGGCCTCAGCATGGCCGGAGAAGCAGTGCGTCTGTGTGTGCCCGGGATCCGAACCCGGGCCGCCTGCATCGGAGCGCACGCACTTAACCACTAAGCCACGGGGCCGGCCCTAACATATAAATTTTTGAGGTGACACAAACATTCAGTCCATAACAATATTTTTTCTTCTTGATCAAATCTGCTATTGAACCCCTCTAGTAAATTTTTTGGTTTGGTTATTTCATTTTTCAGCTCCAAAATTTGTGTTTGGTATATATATATATATATATATATATACACTAAATGTATATAAATGTATATACATAGGTACCAAATACATATATATATATATATATATATCCTCAAGAATAAAATAAGGTAATCTTTCTCTCTCTGTCTCTCTTTATATATATATATATTCATTTCCTCTGTTGAAATACTTGTTTTGTTAATGCATTGTTTCCCGTGGTCAGTGAGCATCTTTAGGATGGTTATTTTGAACTCTTCTTCTTTGAGCCATGTTTCCTTATTTCTTTGTGTTTCTTAACACTTTTTTGTTGGTGTCTGTGCATTGGAGAAAACAGTCACCTTTCCAAATCTTACAGACTGGCTTCATACAGGGAAAGACCTTCACCAATCAGCCCAACTAGAGATTCTGGGGAGGTCTCTCAAACCTTTTCTCTGGATGTGTTTTCTCTGGACTTATATATGTAAATTCCTAATTAGATAGATATGCTGTCTTCTTTTTTCTCTTGCTTACTCTTGTGTATGACTATAGTACTGCAGGTCACCTGTAGCACCAGCACACTACCTCTCTTTTTTGTTTTTTATTCTCAACAGCCCTAGTCATATAGAGTATGCTAGGTCCCATCCATACTCTAAGATAGAAGAGACAGCTACAAGTCCCTCGGACAGCCCCTCAAAAATCTGAACGTTAGATCTATGTTTTAATCATATCTTTTCTTCCTCAGAGAGAAGCCATGGGCTTTGAGTTTTCCTTATGATATTGCAGTGAGCTGAGGGGAGGGGCTCTGGTGGATGAATGTGTACTAGTTTAAACTATTGCTTTGTTCTCAGTCACTTCCAGACATCTAGAGTATACTGGGTCCTGTCAGTGTTCTAAGGTAGGTGATACAGAAGCCTGTCCCTCATGCAGCCACCCAAAAAGCTGGAACTTTGGACAAATACTTCAATTCTTTCCCTCTCTAGAGAGAAGATGTTATGTAGAGGGTTTTGTCCACTCAGTCTGCACAGAGATGGGGTAAGGGCTATGGTCAGTGAGTGCACATTAGTCCAAACTATTGCCTTTGTTCTTAGCAGCTCCTAACCTCGGGCTTTTTTCTGTGGTGCTCAGACTCAGGCAAGACAAAAACCAGTCTTTGGACAGCCTCCCAATAATTGAGAACATTGGACATATGATCCAGTCCTCCCCTTCCTTCCCAAGCAAGAGGGAGAGATTATGGCAAGAGGATGCCACATATTTTTCTACCAGCTTCAATGTGTATGGTCTCAGGATTACCCAGAGTGTAGGAATTTCTTAATCAGTCTCTGGATTTCTCACAAACGAATTGGTCCATGTGTTGTTGTTGAATCAATATGTCTATAAGGAGAAGGAGGGTCCAGAAATTCCTATCCCATCATCTTTCTGAGGTCACCCTCCTCTCAATTTTCTGAGTTATAAGATGAATATCACATGGTACCCATGGGCAACCTGATCTAAAGTTATGTTAGCTATATACATATTTATTATTTCTTACATATAACCATTTCTTATTTAATATATATATATCATTATATATAGGGTATATCCTATCCTATATATATCCTTCATCCTATATATTAATAAAGGATGAAGCAATACCATAGTAGTCTCTTTATATAATTTGTCCCAAAGATAATGTGATTATTAGTCAATATCACAGTTACCTTCAGGTTAAATCACTCTACATTTTGGGTCCTGTGGCTAGACTTGGTAATTTTTCTGAATCACGTCTTTGATGGTTAAAGAAATCCATTCTGCCTCCACCATTACGAGTTCCAGCTACCCCCAATGAAATTGGGGACTCCAATTACATTACAGCATTTCTCATCTTCGTCTTCTACAAAAGAAAATCACCACAGAGATTTTCAAGGATGCTGATGTACCTCTCACCAATGCATTTTTAATGTCCATGGTATAGTGAAACTACATCTGAGCAGGTTGCACATAATAGAACCTCTCTAACATTCCCATCTCCCTCAGCCTATTGAATCTTTCTCATAGTATATCAAAGAGGTTCTGGCATTTCAACTTTATTAACTATAAGCCACAATTGAGTCCCAGCTTCAAATATTCAACCCAACAGACTGATACGGCATGATTATGATATGGATCAACATATTAGCTTCAAACTCTGGTATAAGCGTAACCTTATATGAAGTTGGCATGATTCAATCTTAAATTTTTTTATTGTTTTGATTCAACACCATGAAAAATGGGCCTCTAGTTCATTCCATCAAATTGATAAAATATTGGTTCTCTATTGGTTTTGTATGTGAGCTTCTCTCAAATCAAACTTTGCAATTCTCCTCCTGGACTGAAGCAATAAGGAAGGGTAGAGTTGGGTTATGAGAAAAATATAGATGTTCTTGTTGGGCCACTATTCTAAGACAAGTAACTAAAAAGTTTTTATACAAGACAAAGTTAGTTTCTTCAGCTAGGAAAGGAGGGTAAACTTGTGCCATTAAGGAAAGCTCAAAGTGTTTTAGAAAAACAAGTTTCTCAGCTATATCTGTGACTGCTGAAATATCACTTCTTAAAACTCAGGATCTGGGTCAGCCCCGTGACTTAGCTGTTGAGTGCGTGCGCTCCGCTGCTGGTGGCCCAGGTTCGGATCCCGGGTATGAACGGGCGCGCCGCTTCTCCGGCCATGCTGGAGCCGCGTCCCACATACAGCAACTAGAAGGATGTGCAACTATGACATACAACTATCTATTGGGGCTTTGGGGGAAAAATAAATAAATAAAATAATAAAAAAAAAACTCAGGATCTCATTCATTCCTAGTCACTACCCTGATATGAGATCAGGGAAATTTGTGAGGCTATGCTTTTAACAGATTTTATGGACTGACAATATGACTTGTTTCCTTTTAAGAAGGAGAAATTTGAAGACAGACTTTGTGTTAAAATGTACCCAGGATTTGTTTTAATCAGATACGGTAAGAGAGCAGTCACAGAAAGGATTGCTACGAAGAAAGTAGTTACACTTACAGATCTCTAGAAACAAGAAGTATGCCATACCATGCAGGATCACATAAGAAAGGATCAGGATTGATCAGAAGGCAGAAGAGGGATAGGGCAGAGCACGGCCCAGATCCTTTATTGGAGTTTTTTGGGGAAGGAATGGTTGAGGCAAGGTAGGTACCTTGTGTAAGCGTAGGATTGGATAGTTTGAATAATTTCAGCAGGCTCTGGGCTATAGAAGTGGTCCTTACTTGTCTGGTATCTGGCCCTGGAGTAACAGAAGGGAGAAAAGATATTGGATTAGTGTATGAAAGCTTGATAAAAGAGATTTTTGCTTACGTAGGCTCTGGAATTATTGGTTTGTATATCTAAGGTGCACACACAGGACAGTCATTTCCTATCTCTAGGAGTTAGCTAGACATTGGAGGGGCTATCTCCAGGATCCCTTCATGATCAGGGCCCCAAATACCAGGGCATCTAGTATACAGAAAATAAGAAAATGTAGTTGATACAGACATACATAGAGTAAGAACACCGTGTAAACAGGAAGACAGCCATCTAAATGCGAAGAAGAGAAACTTCAGAAGAAATCAACACTGGCAACACTTTGATCTCAGATTTCTAGACTTCAGAACTCTGAAAAAATAATTTCTGTAGTTCAAACCACCCAATCTGTGGCATTTTGTATGGCAGTCCTAGAAAACTAATACAATGGGCATTGCAATTCACCACATACATACAATGGGCATTGTAATTCACCACCGCAATTAGATTTGGGGCCTGATAGTCATGATTTCAATTCAGCTACATAACATAAGGTATCATTTTATAAATTCTATACAGGCTATTGTTTCTCCGCCCATGAGTTGGGAGTTCAAGGTCCTAACCTAATCCTTTTTTTCCTATTTTTGCTTTCCAATTTAGTCAGAAGCACTCATCTACATCTGAAACTTCCATTAATATCATAATGTTACAAAGCTTGCCCACTATAAACATATCAATCCAAGATGATTTGAGGAGTCATGATACCACTTGCTATGGACTGAATGGTGTCCTCTTAAACTTCATATGTTGAAGTGCTAATCCACTATGTGACTGTATTTAGAGACAAAGACTATAAGGAGGTAATTAAGGTTAAATGAGGTCATAAAGGTGGAGCCTTCATCCAATAGGATTAGTGTTCTTACAAGCAGAGACACCACAGAGCTCTCTCTCTCTCTCAATGCCATGTGAGGACATATCAAAAATGTGGCTGTCTTTAGGACAGAAAGAAAGCTCTCACCAGAAACAGAACCAGCCGGCACCTTGGTCTTGGATATCCCAGCTTCCAGAACTGTGAGAAAATAGAAATTCCTGCTGTTTAATCCATCAAGTCTATGGTATTTTGTTATGGCAGCCTGAGCAGTCTAATACATGACTGTATGAAAACATTACAATTGTCTTATTTTATTCTGTCAAGAAGGCATCCATATTAGTCAAATATGATAATAACCTCAGACTCTAACTATATAGTCTCTTCCTCAGGGTCATGATTGTACCAAACTGAGAATTGCTCAGTTTCCATGCAGATAACAAAATTCACCTCAGATGTTTCAAATGGGAAAACTTTAATGAGAAGAGTACTTAGCAAATATCTGGACAGTGTGAAGGGAACAGAAAGAAATGGTTAGGCACCCAGAGATTAGCAAAAGTGGAAGCCATTACTAACTCATTAGGCTAAGATATAAAGGAAAGCAGTAATATTCCCAGAGGTTAGTGAGAATTGCAACTATGAAGAAAGAAACAAATGGCAAGAGATGTAGTATTGGAAGGACAAAACAATTGCGTAAGACAAAGTCCCAAGTCAGGAAGGGAACAGTGATGAATTACAATTACTCTTTTCCCCCTTTGTCTGAATCCAACCAGAAGGCACGTGGCAGAGGAATTCAGTCAATATGGTGCACAGAGGTGAGCTTCCTGAGACCCAAAACTAGAAAAGAAAATTGAAGATAATAGATCTGGGAAGATAAATGAAGAACAATCAGAGCATTCTGGGGTCACCATTGAGAGCAGAGACAGAAGAACAAGTGATAGCAAATGAGAATAAGAAAGAGCAGCTAGTTATTAGGAGCAAAACTAGGGATTTTGTTAGGGAAACCAGGAGAGGATGATATTTCAAGAAGGAGGGAATGAGCAATTGTGAAATAATTTAAGCATTCTAAGTGACACAATATGTAAAACCAAGGAATCTATTACACAACACTAAGTTATAAAACACGTGAATTATCACTGAGAAAGAGATCAATGTAATCAGTTTTACAGATATAATTATTTACTTAAAAATCCAAGGTTATTAATTGAATAATTATAAGAATTAATTGAAGCTCAATAAAAGGAGTAGATATTGAAAATTCTATGATTGGTAGAGTTTATTGAATGTAAACTTTCACCAGCTATTTTGTTGGGTGATTTATATACGTTTTTCTAATACTTAGAACTACTCCATGATGCAGACATGTTCATTTTAGTAGAATGAGTAAGAAAGCCATAGGCATTTAAAGGAATTTTGTGGGGATATATAAAATCATAAGTGAAAAAACCAATGTTTATATATGTGTATACAGGTAATTACACTTATATCTTGATATTTGTATAAAATTATGTATGCTAATGAACAATGACTAGAAAGAAATATGAAACAATTCAATCATTATTTCAATCACTCATTTATTCAACAAATATTTTTAGACAATATGGAGAAATTTTGGAGAATCATTGTGTTATTGCAGGGGATATGATAGTTAATAAGATAAACACTATAATTTTCTTTATGAAAAATTAAAATCTAGGAAGAGCTCTTCAAAGTCACATAGCATAGTCTCTATCGTTGATAAATGAATAAGAATACCATGTTTATGGTAGACAAATACAGAAAGACTTGATAATTTTCCAGAAAAAGGACAAAGGAAAGACCAGAATTTTAAGAAAACATGGATACAAAAATAATGTTGATAAGTCTATTATTTATAGAACCTTTGAAATGAGCCAGAATAAATAAATATTAGCAGGACCAAATTATGCAAGTCATGTAAGCCAGGTGAAGCAGTGTGGACTTGCCCAGTGTCTGACCACTAGCCTATAACGAACTCTTGGGCTTTAAGTTTCCCGGAACCCAGATATCAAAAACAAAAGGCTGAAGTATAAGATGTCTCAATATTGAGAAGATGGGGAGGAAATTTCCTTTCCATCTCTTCAACTCAAGTTTACAATGTTTTTATGCATATATTCAGTTGGATGGCACATTTAGATATAATAAACTATCACTCACCAAATTTACAGACTTTTATGCCTTCATTGATGTGATCTTGAGCATGAAAAGAGTCAATAATAAGCATAATGTCATACAGTGGCTGTATCTGAGAAGTAGCTGAATTAAACTTTGAATAATAGTTTACAACCTAAAAATACTTATACAAATTAACTTTCGCAACAGCTCCCTTTGGAGCTATTGAAACAAAGACACTCAAAATATATTTGGATATTTTCTTATAAAATTGATTTAAATTTTAAGAAATCATTTCCCTAAGGAAAAGTTGCCTGTAGTGTGTTAATTTCCTGTTTTGAAGACACTCAGTCAAACAGCATACATGAAATGCTCTCAGAATCCACAAATATGACTTTAGATTTTACTGTCTTACTTGCTCATACCAAGGACAACTACAACTACTATATAGTCAAGCAAGTGATATTATGGAAGCTCCTAAAACTTTTTTCCCTATGGGAGGATATGTAGGTTGAATGGAGATGAGAAGTAGGAAAGAGAACCCAAGGAGGACATTCCAGGGTCATGATGCCTGACTAAAATCTTTAAGGATGAGTAAGTTTACCCACGCAGTTTATGCAAGATTAGCAGGCAGTGATTACAAGTATAGGCATAAGGAGATGGGTTTATATTTCATTTTTTGGAGATTTTAACTTATTCAATAATGGAAATAAGAATATGATCCCTAGTTCTCACATCTCCACTAGTCGTGTCATCAACATCTCCATTCTTTGAATTTCTCATACCAAATGTTGATATTTTCTGTTAGTGATTAACACTAAAACTTTATGATGACTCTGGTTTCCAGTCATTCCTTCAAACTTGCACCTGGATGCCAACAGCCTCAAGTCCTTTTGATTCCTTCTCAAAAGCATTCTTTGAATCCATCAGCAACTATCAAGTGGATCTCTGCAGAGTCTCCTAACTACACTTCTTACTATCACATTTGCCCTCCTTTTTCCACAAGCAGTTCTTCGACCAGCAAGCAGAGTGATCTTTTAAACCTTAAATCAAATTTGTCGCTGTTCAATTCCAAACTCTTCAGTCACAAAGTCCACTTCAATACCATGTCCCTTAAGCACCCTCCTGAATGGGGAAACTCTGGTCAACCTCATCCATTTGCCCCACCACTCTTCCACCGGCACACCATGCTCCTGATATATGGACCCTTTCTGTACCACCAGCCAGAAAAAATCTCATGCTCAAGTTGTTTTCACATTTTGTCCTCTTTCCCTTGAATACCTTTCCCAGCTCTTGTCTAATCCTTCAAATTACAGTTTAAATTTCCTCTTACCTAAAGTAGTCTTATCCCACCCCATATAATTCCCTTCCAAAACTACTCTATCTTGCGCATTTTTTTCTTAAATATGTATCGACCGATAAAATATAGATAATGAAAGGCAAGTACCTTCATCTGTCTTGTTTGTCACCACATTCCCAGTGTCTAGCGGTTACCTGGGAACATATAAGATAGCTGGTAAATATTAACTGATTTAGTGAATGAATAAAAGACATTCCCATTTATTGATAGACAGAGGCTATCATATCAGAAAAAGAGATTGAGATAGGGTAAATAGAAGATAAAAGAAAACCTTCAGAGTTAGTGAATCAGAAACCAAAATAAGAATTTCAGTAGACAAAGTTAAATAGTAATAAATTCTAGTTCATGTAAACAAAAAGACCAAAGTTTTTTTTATCTGACTTAAGGATTTTGTTGCTCATCCTGGCATAAGCTATTTCCATGAAATAATTGAAACAGAAATGGATTACAAGATAGAAGGTAAGGAAATAAGAGGAAATGTATAGACAGATTTCGTAAAATTTAGCTAGGAATGGGAAAAAAAAAAGAGGTAACATGAAAACGCTTGGTATTATTCTAAGTGCTTTAAGTGTATTACTCCACTAATTCTTACAACATTACAGGAAGAGGATTTTTTTTTTAGACACAGATGAGG